>NC_090923.1:1061673548-1063075618 GCF_040938575.1 Ambystoma mexicanum | reverse complement strand
TACCCTTGGCAGTCTTTATGGTGTTTTGGCTGTGTGGGCGGAGCCCTCGCCTCGGTGTTCTTGATTATTCAAATTAGTGAAGGGGAAACCGCCTGTAGTCAGGAAAAGACGGTCTTGTAGTAGAGAAGGCCATACTAGTAAAAGAAGAGAGAGAGGAGTAAGAGCAGCAGTGCTGTAGTGGAAAGCATTGTGCCACCCCTATGCTCGAGTGGTGGGGATATTTCAGAGATATTGGCTGGCTGAGTGTTTTTTGAAAGGATGCTGTCTTTTGTGTATGAATAAGGATTAGAACTGAAGTAAATAGATGGGTAAATTCATAGCGCTATAAACGAGTATGGTGAGTGAGTGTGGAGAATGACTAAGGAATTGGGTAAGGGTAAAAAGGGAGTTCTTTGGGTGAACATTTTCTGTGCTTTGATTCGGCTCGGTAACAGGTTTACTAAAGTTTGATAACTTGGGTTAGAGTATGGAGACTCCATTGAATCATTTGTACCAGGTGTTACCCGGTTATAAAGTGAAAATCTTAAAGTATCATAGGGAGTGGTTGTGGGAAACTACGGGTAAAATGATCAATTCCTGGCCTGTCGAGGATACCCATGATGCGGGGATACTGGAGAATGTACATTCCTTCTTGACTACAAAGCATAAGGGTTTGAAATTGAAAAAGTGGCTAAACGTCACAGAACTCCATCAACTTCAACATCCACCTTGACTCTTTTGAAACATTCAGAGGAGGGGTTTGGAAGAAGAGGTTAAAAGGGATGAAGCAAGGTCGGCGCATTCAGAGAGGAAGAGGGAGATAGGGCCCGGGGGTCTGTAGATAGTGGTGAGGGTGAGCGAGAGGGTAGGAGAGATCCCAAGCCTACAGACAAGGCATTCAAAAGAGCAGTAGGATTGAGTAGGAAAGATGGAAGCAGGGACCCACGCAGGAAAGATCAGGGCCACTCCACCTCCAGGTCTGTTGTGTCGGGGATTGGAGAGGATTTTGTAGCCCTCAGAAAGGAGAGTGTCAAGAACAGTGACAGAGCTGGCATTGAACCACTTCTCATTAACAGCGAGGATGTCCAGGTCAAAGTCTTCGAGAAGGAGACAGATGTCAGAGGAGTGTTTGACAGCAGAGCAAGCAGTCGGAGTAGCTAAGTGAAGCTAGGTACCACCTTTGAAGGTTTTCAGGGGCGTGGTACTCCCATCAGTGAAGGTGGAGAAGTGAGTGGAGAGGAAGCAGGGATGGCAGGAGAAGGGAGGACGTTTATGAGAAAAGGCAGACACCGGTTGAGAAGGAGAAGAGTAGGTTGAGAACCTTGGGCCATGATAGTGCCATTGTGATAGACAATAGTGATAAATCTAGAGGATGAGAAGTATGCAAGGAGTACTTCCCACCTAGTGCCACCATTAATGAGTGAGGAGGAGAAAGGAGAAAGAGGGGAGACCAGATGGGGGGTCCATAGGTCAGGAGAGGGTACAGTGAAGAGGATGTCCGTAATAGTCTGTCTGGAAGTGGCATTGACGTAAGTGTCAGTGATAGGTAGGCCTAGATTAGAGTCCAGGAGAGCTTTTCAGCTTTTTAATTCCAGACACCGTGAGAGAGGTAGGATAAGTGACAGATTAGCAGTAAGAATAGATTGGAGAGATGGAGAGTGCCATTGGAGAGGAGGGGGAGAGAGAGATAAGCAGGAGAGCTGCACAGTGCACAGAAATTCGCCAAGTGGCATAGGAGCCGGGCAGGCAGAGAGGAGGAGGAGGAGGTGTGCAAAGGAAGACAATCAGTGCACAGGATAGACGCACACCTAGATTCGAATTTGCCAAGCAGCACTAAATACAGCACAAAATGGAGATAGCATTGATTTAAAAGCACACCTAGATTCGAATTGGCAAAAAAACACTAAATAAAGCACAAAATTGAGGTTTCAGTGATTTAAAAGCACACCTATTTTCAAATTGCCAAAAAGCACCAAATACAGCACAAAATGGAGGATAAAGATATTAAAGGCTCTCTTAAAAAGGAATTATGAGTTTGGGGGTCATTCCGAGTAGGGCGGTAAGGGTTAACGGTCACCGGTAACGAGACCGGTGCCGTTAAACCCTTACCGCCCTATTCCAAGTTCCCTTTGTGGGTTGGTACTTGACGCCTGCTTTTAGCAGGCGTTAAAAAAAGAACCCGCAAAGTGACTTTGAAGGTAATTACGGTACCGTAATTTACGGTACCGTAATTACCTCCTTCCCCATTCCCATTAAGCCCTATGGGGGCAAAAATGGGAATGGGGAAGGGCCCTGGTGAATGGGGAATTACTGGTCCCTCCAACCTGGGAATGGACCGGTAATTACTCCATTCACCAGGCCGGATTTGGGACGAGTTGGGAGGCAAACATGGAGCTAATAGCTCCATAGTTACCTCCAAACTCAAAATGAGGGTCTTTGACACTAGCAGGTAACAGAAAGCAAGCTATATGTGAATTCTATGGCAAATATACAAAGCAAGTGGGAAGAAGATAGAAGTAGAAGTCAGACCGCAAGGGAGGCAGGCTTCAACAGACAACCAGGTAGAGAGTTGTGGCCCAGGGGCAGGTAATCCAAGGGTGCTTACCAGTAAAATGCAGTGGCCCATTTCTCCTGGTCCCGAAATGCAGTAGCACAGGAAGTTTGGTAATTGTGCAGTGTGGGCCTGGGGAAAGTTGCATGAGAGGCAGCATGGAGGTGGCTCCCTCCAGCTCTGGACAGGGCCAGACAGGGGCCTTAGTCGAGGGTCTTGGTGGGGGAGACGGCTTTCGCCACCAGCTCCCCTGATTGTGCCTGAAGATGACGGATGGGGCCGAATCAATGAAGAGCATGGTAGGGTGGGACAGGCAGTCCAGTGTCTGTGGTTGCAGTGACAGCCATGATGGTAAAGAAGGCTATGTTCAATTTAGATTCAGCACAGATGTGCTTTGCCAGAAAAGTGCACGCAGAAGGTGCCCTGCCACCAGTGAGGTGCTGCAGTGTGCGGATTACCGCAAAGCGGACAATTCAAAATATTTTTTAACACATTTTATAGCATGCTCAATGCTTTGCTCAAACAGTGGTAACACTGACCCACCAAGCCCATTCAAGGTTTACCTTGCTTATGAGGAAGATGGAAAGCTCCTCCTAGGCCTCGTGGTGCTGGTGTGAGGCCTGATGCTGTTTCTCTGGCCTGCTCTGCTGGAATGGAAGAACACAGGGCCAGACAGGAGCCTTAGTGGTGGGCTTTAGTGGGGGCTGGCTCTCACCTGCCGGCTCCCCTTATTGGGCCTGATGATGATGGCTGGGCCCAATCAATGAAGAGGATGGTTGGGTGGGGCAGGCACTTCAGTGCGTATAGTTGCAGCGGAGACCATGATGGTAAAGAAGGCCAGGTTGAATTTAGATTCAGCACGGATGTACTTTGACAGGAAGGTGCGCGCAGAAGTTGCCCTGCCACCAGTGAGGTGCTGCAGTTTGCGGATTACCACAAAGCCGACAATTCAAAATATTTTTTGACACATTTTATAGCGTGCTCGATGCCCTGCTCAAACAGTGGTAACAATGGCACACCAAGCCCATTCAGGGTTTACCTTGCATACAAGGAAGATGGAAGCTCCTCTTGGGCCTCGTGGCGCTGGTGCGAGGCCTGTTGCTGTTTCTCTGGCCTGCTCTGCTGGAATGGAGGCACACAGGGCCAAGCAGGTGCCTTAGTGGTGGGCTTTGGGGGGCCAGAGGCAGCTCTCGCCTGCCGGCTCCCTGATTGTGCCTGAAGATGAACGCTGGGCCCAATCAATGAAGAGCATGGAAGGGTGGGACAGGTAGTCCAGTGTATGTGGTTGCAGCGGCGGCCATGATGGTAAAGAAAGCCAGGTTCAATTTATAGCACGAATGTGTTTTGCCAGGAAAGTGCATGCAGAAGGTGCCCTGCCACCAGTGAGGCGCTGCAGTTTGCGGATTACTGTAGAGCAGACAATTCAAAATATTCTTGAACACATTTTACAGCGTGTTCGATGATCCACTCAAACAGTGGTACCAATGACCCACCAAGCCCATTCAGGGCATACCTTGCATACAAGGAAGATGGGAAGCTCCTCCTGGGCCTCGTGGAGCTGGTGTGAGACCTGATGCTTTTTCTCTGGCCTGCTCTGCTGGAGTGGAGGCACACAAAGCCAAACAGGGGCCTTAGTGGTGGGCCTTGGTGATGGGGCCGGCTCCTGCCTGCCGGCTCCCCTGATTGGACCTGAATATGACGGATGGGCCCAATCAATGAAGAGGTTGGTCGGGTGGGACAGGCACGCCATTCAGCGGCGGCCATGATGGTAAAGAAGGCCAGGTTCAATTTGATTCAGCATGCATATGCTTTGCTAGGAAAGTGCATGCAGAAGGTGCCCTGTCACTAGTGAGGTGTTGCAGTGTTCAGATTACTGCAAATCCGACAATTCAAAATAACTTACCTTGAATACGGGGACGATGGGAAACTCCCCCTGGGCCTTGTTGTGCTGGTGTGAGGCCTGTTGCTGTTTCTCTGGCATGCTCTGCTGGAATGGAGGCACACAGAACCAAACAGGGGCCTTAATGATGGGCCTTGGTGTGGGCGGCTCACCTGCTGGTTCCGCTGATTGGGCCTGAAGATGACGGCTGGGCCCAATCAATGAAGAGGATGGTCGGGTGGGACAGGCACTCCAGTGCATGTGGTTGCAGCCACGGCCATGATGGTAAAGAAGGCCAGGTTCAATTTAGATTCAGCACAGTTGTGCTTTGACAGGAAAGTGCATGCAGAAGGGACCCTGCCACCAATGAGGCGCTGCAGTGTGCAGATTACTGCAAAGCTGACAATTCCAAATATTTTTCAACACATTTTACAGTGTGCTCAATGCTCTGCTCAAACAGTGGTAACAATGTCCCACCAAGCCCATTCCGGGCTTACCTTGCTTACAAGGAAGATGGGAAACTCCTCCTAGGCCTGGTGGTGCTGGTGTGAGGCCTGATGCTGTTTCTCTGGCCTGCTCTGCTGGAATACAGCAGCACACGGGTGCAGCTGCCGTGGGTCATGTGGGTGGGGAGTACTGGGTCGGATTGAAAAGACGGTTACCTTCTCATTACTATGAGCATGTGGCAGAGCTAGTGGCACTCATAGAGGTGCTAGAAATGAGTTAGGGGAGGGCAGTTACTGTTTATTCGGACTCCACGTATGTCACCTCCACTGTACATTCTGGGCTACCAAGATGGCAGAAAAGAGGGTTTAGGCGGTCTGACGGTCCACTGTCCATCATGCTGCACTGCTATCCCAGTTAATTGAAGTGTTAACCTTGCCAGCAGAGATAGGTTTAGTTATATGCGGTGCCCACACTAAACAGACTAATTCAATAGCTCTAGGGAATGATGCAGCAGACAAAGCAGTGGAGGAAGCAGCATATTTACCTTTTACAGATTCCAAGAAAATGGAAACCGTATCCCAACAGGTACAGTTACCAGCCCTGTACACCACAATCCCAGTGCTTCAGATAATAGAAATACATGATCTCTGGAAAAAGAGAGGATGTGTTCTCTCACCCACAGAATTGCTCTGAAGACAGGAGGTGACAGGAAAGGTAGCAATGCTGGTACAGCTGCCTCTTTGGCTCTAGAGCAACTACACTACCTCTTGCATACTTCTCGGTGACAAATCACAGCAGAGCTCCAGGAGGACTGGTTTATCCCTCATTTACAAGAACAGGTAAGTAGCGTCATAGGGAATTGTGTGGTATGCAGGGAGCTTAATCCCGGAAATACCTTGAGGCTGGTGAGGGGTACCTTTTCAAAGCCCTCTGGTCCCTTCAAGGAGCTCCACATCGATTTTGTGGATATGATTACAAGGTGCAGTAACTTAAGATATCTAATTGTTGCTGATTGTCCATTCTCCCATTGGCTTGAGGTTGGTCCCTGCGTACAAGGTTTCTGTTGAGAGAGATGTTTCTCCGGTGTGGAATTTGTGAGGTTTTAAACCCGAAAATGGAACCCACTACTTTAATGCCTTGTTCACAGCCCTCGTTTCACTTTTATTATTAAAGCATAGGTTGTGCTTGGTGTACCACCCACATGCCAACAGAATTGTGGAGAGGCTCAATGGGGTCCTTAAGGCCTTTTTCGCCAAACTGTGTACACAACTGAATACATCGTGTATGTTAGCGTTCCACAGGCACAGTTTTATTTGCAAAATCAGCCAGGGAAGGACCTCCATTTGAGCCCTCTTGAAATCGTGACTGGGCATAGCCTACACACACCTTTCTCACCAAATGCATGGCATCAGATGCACACAAGACCACAGTGGTCGTAGGAGAGGAGTTTAGGGAGTACCTTGGGGCCTTAATGGAAAGTGTTGAGATTATCTTCCCAGGTTGTGTCTTCTCACCAACAGACAGCAGAAGAAAGCAGTGAGACTACTGATCATCAATGCAAGACTGAGCTTCTCCCAGGGGACCCGATCTTTGTCCGCCCCTTCGTGCATCGTTGGAATGAGCGGCGCTTCCATGGGCTTCACCGGGTTATCTACTCAACTGCTGTGAAGGTGGAGAGCAACAAGAATTGGATACACCTTAGTGATACCCGCAGAGATACCAGCAGCTCTCCACCGGCACAGGAGCAGGCATCAAAGGTAAGTACGCTCTAAGGAATCACCGCTGGTTTCAGTGCAAAGGGGGGTGCAACAAAAAGATCTGGAATTTGAATAATTTAGTTTAGGAAAAGAAATGTCTTAGATTGTACATTTTGTGGAAATTCATATGTGTATGGTTTCTATGGTCTTTATGTCATCATGACTGAGGTAGACAACCAGTGTATATACAGAACATTTAAAATTGCATTGTTTTATTAAATTCAAGGAGAAAATGTTAAGAGGAAAAAGAAATGTTGAGAATGATCTTTTTGATAATGGGGATGATGAACTAGATTTTGCAATTAATGCACATGGTTTGTAGCAGATAACGTATGGTATAGCCATATGAGGAAGGTGGGGAGAGAGAGATCTATAGGATATTGCTACATCTGTTCTCTCATCCCCCATGCTTCTTGCATTCCTAGAGTGTTTATCCAGAGTGAGGTAAAAGTAGCAGATGCACTATGTGTTGTGCATCTGGCCCTGTGCAGGGTTCGATGGCAGTTCAAAGAGGAGTCAATCATGGTATCAATCATATCAATCAACGAAGGCTGCTCGGTTGTCGATTGTACAGAGCAGAAAAACATCAGGTGTATTCAAAGAGCCGAATTGACGTTGGAAGGGGCTATTTTTTTCTACAAAGCGGTGGGAGCAAGGGGTGAAGAGTTGTAGAGCTGGAGGAATTAGGGTACATTCAAAAGAAAGGGTGGCACAACTAAATCAAGAATGTGGGACAATATGGAGAAATCATTTGCAAAATCTGACGTAGCTCAAAGAATCAGAAAATCCTGTTAAGATACAGATGGTTACATCTGAATTCAAGTAATTAAATTACAGTGAATGTTCTAATAACAAAAATGTTATAACAAAAAATATTGATTTTTTAAAAAATTGATTTTGGGACCATTAACCCCTTTTCCCTATCCTTCTAAACTTACCCCAATCACCTCCCCACCAATTTTAACCCCTTATCCCATATACATTTTAAACAAAAATGTGATATTTCTTTGTTATAACTTTTTCATTATTACAACATTCTCAGTAATTTAATTGGTTAAAGGCACTGCATATCGATACGGACACTCACCCATTTTTCTCTATGTTTTAAGGGGGATAGTGCAGTGCCACGGATGGGAACTGCGGCGACACGATTTGCATCACAGATCTGGCTGGAGGTACGGCTGCTCATCTAAATATCTTTTGGATGTGTGGAAAGAATGCGCATAGGCAATTGCCTCCAGCCTGGTGTGGTCTGTGCAGTTCCTCTACTCTTCATGTGCCCATTCTCATAATCCCTGAAGAACACCTAGTTTTGGCCTGTTCAAAGTCTGAAGTTACATCTGTGCCCCCTTTCACCCCTGTGCCCCTTACATCCATTTCATCATCGTATATGGACAAACTAAGGACTATGTTTGACGGTGAAAACTGGAACAATTGCAACAAAGGTGAGGATCTAATTACCTTTCAGCAGCATCATCACAGGCTTTAGCGGACATCCACTTTCGATACCGTCACTTTGTCATGACCTGTCTCCAATCCAACGCAGGAGCTGCTGAGCCCCACAGTCCCACAAAGATGTTGCGCACTCCACTGATTAAAAAAAAACAGCTAAGGCTGCAGCACCCCAGGGGGAAAGGGGAAGTGGAGAAAATAAAAAACTCAGACACTGGATCCTCAATCTTCTTACGGTATCTGCATAGACGAGAGATTCACACAATATTAAATATATTCTTACATTCCCATCTAAAACATCATATTGACCTTTCTATATTGGATAATTACCTGGAATCTCTTCGGCAACTGCCTAGAGGATTCTTATTTTTAACTTGTTTTGCTCATTACTCACTTTATTCCCAGCTCTATTCTCTAGTACCTGCGCTAAATCCTGGAATTCTTATTTTACCTAAAATTCATAGAATTAAATTGTGTACCCTTTTATTCTCAACTGGAGATGGTCAAGTAAGCAGTCATTGCTTAGATTCATGTGAACAGTCTCAAACAGAATGAGTTATTTGGTTTGTGCACAATTGGTATAACTGCAAGTACTGGGTAGAAAGTGTTCAAAAAGAGAGTTTCTTATTTTAGCTCAGAAAGAATCTTCTCCAGCACTTACAAGTGTCCATTTAGTGAAAACAGGACATCTGGCTTTAGTCACAGATATTCAAACAAAATGTCAATTGTTTGAATTCATCCTAAGAATGCATACCAAGAATTAACAGGCACTGAATTAAAGTGTCCATGCAGTCTTTCTTTTTAAAAACAAGAAATGTAACATTTACAAACTGTTTCCATAGCAAATGAAAGTTCGTTGGACTTTTACTGTTTCACTGCAGCCTGCAGTTCACAACATCACTGCACGTAATGCGCTCCAAACGGATTTCAAAGTCAATTACTTCTAGCAGAAAGTAATACGCCGTAACTCAGTCACTGTACTTCCCTTGCCTCACCTCAGGGGAATGCATCGCTGTGTCAAGCGTAGCCCGATTCTCGCAGCAGATGAGATCAGCTGATGGCGCCGTCGCAGCTAATCTTCCTCGTGATCTCCAGAGCCGCGCAGGGAAAAACGAATGGCAAGGTAAACAAAAAAAACATGAGCGATTCTCCGGACAAATCTCTCACTGCTACACGCGCACTCATACACACAAGAAGTCAGTCAGCAAAATACGAATTATGGAAACAAGTTTTCTTACGCGATGGTTTACTTTTTTTAAAAAAAAAAACAAAGATGTCTTTGAATTTAAAACTGAATTAGTGAAAAGTACTTCGCTTAACAACTGCAGATCAAACTGAACTACCAATCTTCTTCTTTTCCCAACGGTGACTTCTTCTTCACTGAAGGAATCCTGTCTTGATTTCTGCTTTCTTCTGATCCAGAATGGGTTTTTTCTTGAATACCTAGGCCTAAAACCAGGAGCAAACTAAAACATGAGCTACAAACAAGATATCTCAAATGAAAGGCAGTCAAAGGCAGTTTAGAATGTTCAAAACAATCCATTGTTTTTTCTTTCACCCAATCACGACGCCTGTTCCTTCCCTCCATCTTGGCTTGGGTTCCCACCTGTATTCTGAAGACAAAAGGTAAGGCCCAAACCATTCCAATTAATCTTCACTGAGAATAACAAATACTTAAACATAAAAATAAAATAATGTCTATTCTCTCAGGGATCTGACATGAAAATAAAGTGATGTCTTTTTCCCCAGGGTCCTAACAGTTAAGTAGTGACTATTTTCCCAGGGACCTCACAGTACCCCCTCTCCAAGACCTCCCCCCGGGTCCAGGTTCGAAAGGATTTTTTCTGTGAAACCTGGAAACCAACGTAGGAGCATGAACATCACCAGCAAGCCCAGGAATGCTCTTCAGGACCAAAACCCTTCCAATCGATTAAATACTGTAACCTCCCATTGCACCTCCTAAAATCCAAAATCGCTCTGACCTCAAACTCTTCAGATTGTTCCTCAACCAAAACTAACTGGGGGGAATACCTAATCTTTTAGCAGTGAGGAAAGGTTTTAACTGGCTAAGTTGAAAGTAGGATGTACTTTAAGACTAGTGGGTAATTTTAATCTCAGAGCTACAGGATTGATCACAGTTTCCACATCAAAGGGGCCAACAAAACGTGGGCTAAACTTATTTTGACCCTTAATTCTGAAATGTTTAGTGGACAACCAGACCTTATCCCCAACTTGGAAAACTGGATTTGGCTTACGCTTTGAATCAAAAAATCTTTTATAGTTAGCCTTATTCACTTGAAGTGCCTTAACTGCTCGTTCCAAATTTTCCTTCATAGCTTGTAACCTAACTCCACCGCAGGGCTACCTACTTCCTCATCAACTTGTTCTCTCAAAAACTGAGGATGAAAACCTTGACTAGAGAAGAATGGGGACATGGAAGTTGAATCCTTCATGGAATTGTTGTAAGCAAACTCAGCCACCCAAAAGAGATCCACCCAACTGTCTCCAACTCCTGATATTGCCACACTCACCTGTGTCCCTGCAGGAGCGATGGACGAGCCTCCCTTGACCCCGAGTCTTCACTTCCCCTGTTTCACCCGAAGGAATACCTGTCAAATACAAGATGTACACTCAGACCTGAATTCACCTGATTCCCCTGGGCCCTTCCCTTCTCTTTACTATGTGCTGTGAAGTCCCCCTATGGGCTTACCTTGATCTTTAGTAGGGTGTGCACTCCATCCTGCATTCGCAGGGGCGCGATTCACTCATGTGATTGGTGCCAATGTCTGTAGGCTGAGTTCAGAAGCCAAACACTGTTTTATGCCTTCACAGCGAGGCTGAGTGTTGAAGGCGCCAGTTTCTTCACTGGCTAGAAAGTCCTTCCCACAAGTGAACGTTGCACAGAGAATGTTGAGTGTCCAAAATTGTTCGTATTGTCTTTGTTTGCCAGGATTTTCGTGGGTGAGTAGCGCTGCGTGTAGAAGCTAGCTGCTAGTAGGTTTGCGCAGCACATTCAATTCGAGCGCGCCTGGTAATGTCTCTCCCTTTCCCTTGCAGGAGAAATTATGGGTATTACCGCTACTGGAGACTTGCTGGTTGGGTAAGTATTCACAGAGGCTTTTGCTAAGTATGCACCGCGAGCGCAGTGAAATAAGTGTCCATGTTATTGGGGCGAGCGCAATGAATAATGTCTCTTCTTTCTTTTGCAGGGGTTTGTGCGCTCGTACAACTGACCTGGATTCCAGCATCAAGGGAAGATTCGGTGAGTATGCGCAGCGCTACTGAGGTGCGCGTGCTAACGCAATTCTTCTTTGTTCTTACAGGTGCCGATGTAGAAGTCCCCCCTTGACTGGAGATAGCTGCGGCGTGGAGTAAGAACGGAGGTTCTTTGTTTTTAAACTTTTGTTTATTGGCAGAAGGTGAAGACAGGTACAGTACATCATACACAGAGAGGAACAGAAATCACATTGACACGTTCGGGCATTACATCATATCTCACAACAGTTTGAAACATGGGGGTGGGAGGCTTAACAGTCCAGAGGGGCTAGGTACCCAGGACATCAGGTGCAGGGTGGGCCGGCTCCAGCAGTGGAGTGGGGCTCCCGTCTGCCTCGTCCTTGTTGTTTAAATAGCTGCAAAACTCTGTCCACACATTTTTCGGGCGAGATGATGCAGGCAAGAGTACAATATAATCCTCCTCGCACATTTGTACCCAGGTGAGGGCTTTCAGCCACATCTCGAAGGTAGGGGGAGAGCGGCGCTTCCAATTCTGCAATATACATCTTTTGGCAACGATTGTACTTATATTAAAAAATTTTGACATTTTTTTTTCATTTTCCGCGGACCATATTCCAAACAGCAAAGCCAGCTGGTCCGGGTCTACTGGAGACCCAATTATCTCCGAGAGAGCCCCTGTCACCTTCAACCAGAACGTACCCAGTGTAGTACAGGACCAGAACATATGCACGTGATCTGCCTCGCCAAAGCTACATCTCGGGCAGGTGTGGGAAGGGACGCGTGTGAACTTCGCCACTCTGTGTGGCGTGTAGTAAAGCCTGTTAAGGAATTTATATTGTATGCACCGGAATCTAGCGTTAAGGGAGACTTTTTGCGTGTATGCACACATTTTTTCCCACATTTCTTCAGTAATTTCTATTTCTAGTTCCCTGGCCCAAGCTTCGCGTGGTTTGGGGGATGTATTCCCTTGTTTTTCCAGTTGCATTTTGTACAAGGAGGATATTATGCCCCTGCCGCCTGTAGAGTTTGCTATATATTGGAGTTCGAGTGCGTCTGGGGGCTCGTCTGGATAGGAGGGCGACATTGCACGGACCACCGCTCTCAGCCTGAAGTATTGCAGTAGCTCAAGGGCTGAGTTGGAGTGTTCGGGCCGCCATGTTTGGGGAGTGATAAATTTACTATTTGGGAACAGGTCAGTTAGCACTCAATATCCCAGAGCCTCCCAGTGTCGCACAAAGTGCTGGTCGTGCGTGGGGGAGAGTCCAGGGAACTGCCATATAGGAAGCCATTTATAATATGGATGATGGTCCTGTGTGGTGTTCAAGATCTTGTTCCATGCCATGATTGTGGTGGCCACAGGGTCTGCCGGGGCATCTGTCTGATATGTATGATGTAGCACCAGGGTCATGATATTGGTCCCATCCCCAGCCATTTTCTCCAGTTTGACATGTGGAGGCGGGTTCGTATGTGCGTACCAGTGAGTAGCATGGTGGGCCTGCGCCGCAATCCAGTAGAGGGTCAAATCAGGGGCCGCGAAGCCTCCTTTTTCATAGAGAGGGGTCATATGTTTCCTCTTCTTGCGAACGGCACCGGAGTGCCAGAGGAACTGAGCACACGCTAGGTGGAGCTTTTTGAAATATTGCTTCCCCGGCCATACCGGCACGTTGGCAAAGATGTAGAGAAGCTTGGGGACCGCAATCATCTTAACTAGTGACAGTCTGGCTGCCAAGGACATTGGGAGGTTGCGCCAATTAAGCATCTTGGCTTCAATGAGCCGCGCTGTCGATTCGTAGTTCTCGGTCAGTAGAGAGGCTCTTGAAAGCGATATCTGCACCCCAAGTATTTGATGCCCCCTGGGGACCAGCGTAGGGGGTATTCGCATGATGGTTGTTGAGTTGCCACGGTCAGGGGGAATATTTCGGATTTAGAGTAGTTGATCGTGAAGCCGGAGTATATGCCTATTTTAGTTATGGCTCGGATGATCGGGTCCAGGTGTGCGGAGGGGTTTCTTACATAAAGGAGTACATCATCGGCGTACAGTGAGATCATTTCCGGTGTGTCTTGTAAATGGATACCCTTGTGAGTGTGACAAACCCTGACGTGGTCAGCCATGGGTTCAATGGCGAGCGCAAAAAGAATGGGGGAAAACTGACATCCTTGGCGGGTACCCCTGTGCAACTGAAAGGGAGAGGCGACAATAGAGTTGGCGAGTACTCTGGCCAAAGGGCCCGTGTACAGCAGTTTTATATAGGAGATCATGTTTGGTCCCACTCCCATTTTTCGCAAAACACAGCCCATAGATACTGCCACGAGACCATATCAAATGCCTTTTGGGCATCTAGCGTGACCGCTACTGCATCCGTCTTAGGGTCGATTCTGGACATTACATTGAACAATCAGCGAATATTAAGTGCTGTAGAACGGCCAGGAACAAAGCCGCCCTGATCCTCGTGGACCAGGTGGGACATAAGTGGGAGGAACCTGTTCGTGATTATTTTAGCAAATATTTTTGTGTCAGTGTTGATGAGAGACAGGGGCCGATAGGAGCCACATTCGTCTAAAGGTTTCCCGGGTTTGGGAAGGACGGTGATTAGGGCTTCCCGCAGGGAGGGGGGAGGGTGGCTAGCCGGAGCGATTCGGTCCAGACCCCATGCAGTATGGGAGCAAGGATAGCAACATGTTCCCTATAGAACTCGGACGTGAGGCCATCCGGGCCCGGGGCTTTATTTTTCGGGAGGTCTGAAATTACCTGGACTATCTCCTCTATGGTGAACGGGGTATCCAATTGCTCCATAGTGCTTTGGGAGATAAGAGTCATAGGGATGCGTTCTAACAAGTCACCCAGGTCGTGGGCGTTGTGTTCCAGCTGGGGGCCGTATAGGCTGGCATAAAAACTAGCAAAGGTGTCAGTAATGGCTTGGTCTGACCAGTGTCGCTGGCCCTGCTCATCCAGAATGCTGTCTATCCGGGATCTACCCCCTTCTGCGTGCACTATTTTGGCCAGGGTTCTACTGGGTCTGTCCCCCTCCCCATATCTTCGGGCAGCCAGGGGGCGGGCAAAGTACTATATCTAGCTCAGGGAATCGGATTCGAAGAGTTCCAGTTCTGTCCTGATTTTCGCTAGGGTTGCCGGAGCAGGCGCTGTGGCGTGTTCTTGTTCTAGAGTTTTAAGTGTCTTTTCGGAATTAGTTAGGGCCTGCCGTATGGCCTTGAGAACCCCGGCCTCCCTTGAGATGCACATCCCCCTGATGTATACCTTGAATGCTTCCCACAGGGTCCCCTCAGGTGTGTCCTGCACCTTGTTGTTCTCAAAGAAAGTGTGTATATCCGAGAGGATGTCCGCTTTAAAGACACTGTCGGATAAGGCCTCAGATTTAAAGCACCAGGCGGGCCGGGGGGCCAGAGTGTTCCCAAGTTGAATCTGTAGTAGCACGGGAGAGTGATCAGAGAGCGTGCTTGGGAGAATCTCAACGTCTTTCACCCTGCCAAGAACGGAGGTTCTTCCGGAGCAGGTAAGCTGAAGCTGAATGGTCCGGAGCGGGTAAGCAGAAGTAAGATGATCCGGAGCAGGTAAGCAGAAGCAGGATGATCCGGAGCAGGTAAGCAGAAGCAGGATGATTTGGAGCAGCTAAGCAGAAGCTGGCTGATCCAGAGCACGGCAAGTGTGTTGCTGATACATCTCACAGTAAGCAACACGAAGCACTGGAAGAATCTTGGGTGTGGCTTATATAGCCAGCCACACCCAAACACTAGAGAGCTCATGAATCATTATGCACTTCCTGTTTGGCAACAGGAAGTGGTAACCAGGAAGTTGCTACAAACACTAGGAAGGAATTAAAGGAAGGATTTGCTATGGGTTCTTTGTGTGCCTATGCCAGGCCTGCCAAGCCTACACCCAGCTTGCCCCAACTACCTGCCTGATACCCATGACATATATTCCCGTTCTACCTGCCCCTTGGTCTCAGGATTAGAATCAGATGTTAACCTTACCTCAACCCCAAACTCTTACAGAAAGCCCTCGAGAAATTTGACACAAACTGAGAACCCCTGTCGGAAATAACCTGACCAGGTAACCCATGCAACCGAACTATACCTTGGGAGAAACTTTGTGCCAACTCTTCTGCTGATACCTCCCCTTTAATTGGGTTGAAATGTCCCTCCTTAGTAAGTAAATCCACAACCACTAAGATTACTAAACAACCTTGGTCCTTGGGGAGATCTACAATGAAGTCCATGGAAATTGTATGCCAGGGATGTGGTGGAATGGGAAGAGGCTCCAGCAGACCAAATGGTTTACCCACTTGAGATTTGGCTCGAGCACAGATTTCACATATCTTAACGAAATTCAAAATGTCCACTCTCATAGTATCCCACCAGAAGTCTCTCCTGACTAATTCTAGGGCCTTCCTAAACGCTGGATGCCCAAATAACTTAGATTCATGACAATCTACTAAGACTCTTTCACAAAGCTTTTCTGATGGTAAGTATAACCTGGTGTCCCAATATAAAATCCATCCTTGATTGTCCTGACCGGATCTTGTCGCATCCACTCATCCATCTGCTCAGGAGTCATGCAATCCTGTATCTCCTTCGAAAAACTTCCTTCTTCAGAAACCCCAGCCACAATGAAACGTTCAGATGGAATCAAAGGCTGTTGATCAATCTCCTTCTCTTGTTTGCAGCCAGGAAACTGATGAGATAAGCCGTCTGCCTTCCCATTTAATCTTCCAGGTTTAAAGGTTACCACAAAATCATAGTCAGCAAAGAACAACGAGCATCTAAACTGTCTAGGTGTTAATATTTCTGCCGACTTCAAAAATAGAAGATTACGATGGTCCGTCAAAACTGTCACTGTGTGTCTTGCACCTTTCAGATAATGACGCCATTCCTCAAAAGCAGACTTAATGGCCAAGAGTTCTCAATCCATAATAGTATAATTTACTTCTGCCGAAGAAAATTTCTTTGAGAAATATGCAACAGGATGCAATTGCCCAGTGGTCTCATGTCTTTGTGATAACACAGCTCCCATAGCTAGATTAGAAGCATCTTCTTCAACAGAAAATGGCTTGGAAGGATCTGGATGAAGCAAAACGGGTCCAGAAGTGAAACTATCTTTCAGACATTGAAATGCACCTACAGCTTCCGAACTCCAAAAGAATCTTTATCCCTTCCTCAGAAGTTTAGTAATTGGAGTAATGATCTGTGAGAAACCATCAATAAATCTCCTATAGAAATTGTCAAAGCCCAGAAAACTCTGCATCTCTTTCACCTTAGTCGGAGGTGGCCAATCTTTAACTGCTTAAATCTTTTTTGAATCCCTTTCCAGACCTTTTGGAGAAATCACGAACCCAAGAAATTCCACCGTGGTAGTATGAAACTGGCTCTTCTCCAATTTCGCCAACAAATGGTTCTCTCAATTTCTTCTGAACTAACTTGACATGATCTTGATGTTGTTCCAACTTCTGGAAATAAATCAGAATGTCGTCAATGTAGATGACAACAAATATGTCTAGGAATTCACTGAGGACTTCATTAATAAAGAACTGGAACGATGCTGGGGTGTTGCAAAGGCCGAAAGGCATCACTAAGTATTCATACAATCCATACCTAGTCTTAAACGCAGTCTTCCATTCATCTCCTTCCTTAACTCGAACAAGGTGAAATGCTCCACGAGGGTCTAATTTGGAGAAGATTTCTGCTCCCTGGATTTGATCTAGCATGACTGAAATTAGAGGGAGTGGATATTTGTTTTTGATGGTTACCTTATTAGGAGCCTGATAATCAATAGAGGTCCTAAGAGTGACCTCCTTCTTTGGTACGAAGAACAAAGGAGACACTACCAGGGACTGCAAATGCCTAATGAATCCCTTAACTAAGTCTTCAGACAAATACTCTTTTAGGTAATCATTTTCCTTTTCAGTGAGAGCATAAACCCTGATACAAGGTAAGTTGGCATCACTAAATTCCTTGTAGCACTCAGGTAACTCCCCCACAACAGCCCCTATAGTGTGTGAATGCAAAAGAGCTCCAACCTCCCCCAACTTTTTTTCAACTGAGTAATTTTGAATCTGAATACAATCTAATGGCCGGGATTCAAAAGAGTGTGATGTATTAAAAGCTATTTCTAATCACCTTACTTGCAAGACAACCTGGCCGCTCTCAAGTAACTCTTTCTTCCTGCGCTCTTCGGTAGTGGCTCTTGTGGCAGTAGGCGGCAGGCAACAGCACAGCAGCAACATGTAAGGGATTTCAATCAGGCACACACCCAGGTCTCGCCTAGCATGTAGTGCGCAATGGAACCCTTATTTATTTTTGTCTATAAGTTCAATATTCTGAATGATATACCACTCATATCACACCGTCTCAAAATACCCCCCAGGTCACACTGAACCAGGAATCAGGCTAGTTTGTAAAGGTACAGATTTATTTATTTATTTAATATTCAAATCACACATACGTTTAAAATATATATATATATATGGGACAGCAATCACCTAACGGTGACAGTACAATTCAGAATATAAGTCAAGCAATTGAATTCACTTATAATGATGCAGAGTAGAAAGCACAGGAAAAAGAACAGTTTGATTTGTGCACAGATAGCGTGTAGGTTAATGTTCCCCCTGCAAAGTTTTGTTTAAATACAAATGAGCAATCCTACACCAATGTGAGTAATCAGCAGGTATTCAGGGATGAAAACAATGCCTAGAGCTTATAGGCAATCTTCCCTCCCCAAACAAGAGAGAAACGGTTTGTAAAACGACACTTTAAACTGACAGATAAAAATGGCTTTGTAAAATACTGCAAAGGGTGCAAAAATGCTTAAATTAAAAAAAAATTCTAAGGAAAGCAACTCTAAACAAGTCCTAACACACATGAGTTATCATATAAACAACAATACACACTTGAGATCAGGATGGGATGGAAGAAGCACTTTGAAATGGGCAAAAGACACATGTAATTTGGCTAAAATTGCAAATTCGCGGCAATCTTTTACTATGCGATATTGGAGAAAAATGGGTCAAATACACTGTTCCGCAATGCTAAGGGTCTTAGGTATCAGTGAGAGTTGAAATTTCGTTTCTATCTTTAAAACTGAAGAAGTTATAGAGGTTTTAGTGCGAGGCGTTTTTGCAAAATAGGCGCGAAAATGAAAACAGAAATTTGATTTTAAAAATGACAGATATGTTTTCTTATACTATATTAATGGCTATGAAAAAGAGAATGCCACACAGGAATCAGTTATTCATGGCCGCTCATAACTCTTAATGTGTGATACTCTAGTTTCCGTTTTGTTTGGGAATTATTTTAATTAATTAAAATCACTATGGGGTTATAGTTTTGTAACACAGATGAGAGAAAAATCTGCGCAAGAAGAATTCTAACAATACTAGGGTTCTGAATTAAAGATGGGATGGGTTAAGATAGGGATAATATAATGCAGATATACTATGGGTCACGGTTCTTCCTATTATACTTACAGTCCTTTGTAATTAAACTGGACCGTCAGCTCTGGTCAATGAATCGGGTCAGGTCTACCTGCAGCAGGGCACCTCTGGAGGGATTTGGATCAGCGGCACGGTTATGGTCAATTTTGGACTTTGCCTCAGGCTGGATTAGGATGGGCCCTTCTGGTCACTGGACACGGCAGATGACAGGATGCAAGTTTCAGTGGGCAAGCCTTAATGGTAGCAGGCCAAGCTGAATCAGAATTATTCTTTTAAGTTTTGGAGATTTGCAATTGGGTCAAGCTAGCAAGTTTCAGCAATGCTAAGTCTGGATTCTGCAAAGAAATCTGGATCTTCAAAGAATTCTGGAGTCAGATACAAGATGAAGAGTTCTGGAATAAGGTGCTGGGCGGAGATCTGGATGGGTTCTGGAAGCAGTGTGTGTTTTGTGTAGTGAAACTCCTATATTTATACATTACAAAGTTTATGGTGTGGGCAGAACTTCAAAAACACACCCCCATGTCTGTGAGTGGCTACAGGCATGTGCTTTGTCCTGGTTGCCCATCTGAACAGAGCTGTCATCTTTATGATGTGATTTAGGAACACCCAACTTGATTTTTACCAAAACATAACTTTTGCACAAATGTACATTTCTAACATTATGTACCCTAATAAAATTGGACACATATATTTTATATTCGATTTTCTACATTCACATTCACTCCCCGTCCTTGTGCGAGCTGTCTTGGTCATTCTGCAGATTTTTATCAATTTCAACTATAACGGTTTGGATTACTCATTTCTAATTCGGTACATCTCTGGGCGCTGATCAGTGGATCATGTACATACAATTTTAGGTTTGCTATATTGATCATTCTACTACAATAAGACATTTTTCATAACTTTAGTTCCATAAATGGTACAAGTTTCATCAATGTCTTCAAATTACAAGGCTGAAATTAGTTTAATGTCTACCAATTATCAGATTTGTTCCTCTTTAGGTTGCTTAGTTAAATAGTCCTAAACTTTAATCAAACATAAGGATCTAACATCAAAGTTCTCCTTTGTAACCTCCCCTTCTCAGGTAGCAGCTGTCCAGTCTTTTGATCAGGGGGGGTGTTCCCTTCCTGGAATGAATCTCCCCTGTAGAGATCAGTTGGGCAGCTTGCCATTGTCCTCGGCTCAGCCCCAGACACAAGTCTACTGAGATCCCAT
Organism: Ambystoma mexicanum; assembly: GCF_040938575.1. Classification (NCBI taxonomy): domain Eukaryota; kingdom Metazoa; phylum Chordata; class Amphibia; order Caudata; family Ambystomatidae; genus Ambystoma; species Ambystoma mexicanum. The sequence goes on along the minus strand of NC_090923.1, from coordinate 1,063,055,653 downwards.
TGTACTGCTTGTTGTCATTATGCGGGAACCCTTAGCATCACATAAGCCTTCCTGTAGCAAGGGAGTGTCAAGCAGAGATGTCAACTTTCCCAGGCCAGGCACTGTCAGATCAGAATTAAATAGTTGATTAGCTCCAGACTGGGTTCCTGTAAGATTCACCTACAATCTTTTATTTAAAAGATATAAAATGAACAGAGTTTATAATGGATTTTGACATTTTAAAGGAATTAAGCCCTTCACAGAAAAATGCTTTAAACAGGTGGATTTTTCACTTCCTCAGGAAAAATAGAACACATTTAAACTGGGTTTGACAGCCAATTTCCTTAGGCAGCTGTCAGGCAGTGATGCCTGGATTCCTCTGACTGCCTGGAGAATCCATGATTTCAGCACACTTTCCTTTCCATAATTCTCTGGGAAAATGATTGAATTTTTAAGGGTATTTTCAGATTTCGCCCCTCTGTGGCCTTGTTTCAGGTGACAGATGACAGATGACAGCAGTGATTCCTGTTTTTACACCAACTTTGCCTGTGTGTGTGGCAGGGTGTGCCGCTTTTTTGTGGTTTATGAACCATGCGCAATTTTTCAGATTTTAGTGCGCACAGGGGTTATCGCCTCAATTTTTGGCAGTTTTCTTTCCCCATTGGCAAAGGGGTGCAGTGTGGCACATTGGTGTGGATAAAAATATTCCACATATCCCCCCCGACTCCATCGTGACGTTCAGTCGTGGGGGAGTTGGGCATGCAGTATTATTTTTCCTTCGGTCCATGTGAAAAAAATCTGGTTGTTTCTCCCATCAGCGATGGATGCAACACGCTCTCCTTGCTGGTTCTGGATGGAAGTGTGGAGCGACACTCTGGGCTCTTGGTTCTTTTTTTTTTTTCGGTCCCCGAGGAGTCCTCCTTGTGATTAGGTGGAAGATGGCACGGTTATGGAAATTTCCCCTCTACTGTTCCCAGAAGGGTGTAGTGGGGCAGATGCATGCATTGAATACAATTTACAATATTCCCCGCCTATGTTTAATAATGGTCTTAACACTCTTTCCTTGTATGTACTCAATGAACATTTAATAATTCTTTTTACGCCTCCGGAGTTTCCTCTTCTGGGTTTCCAGTCGGCTCCTCTATTTGCCGCAAAGTATGCCTGGGATAGCAACTCTTTAGCTGGTTTATGTGAACCCACCTGTCTTCCCCCTCTGTAAAATTACCCATGGGGATGCGGATTCTGTAGGCGACTGTGGAGATTCTGTCCACAATTTCAAAAGGACCCGGCCAACTTGGGAGGAATTTGCGCTCTTTGGCTTGGTTCCTTTGGAAATTGTACAAGTAGACCCGGTCTCCTACTTGATATTCCTTTTTAGTTGTCTGAAGGTCATAGTGGGTCTTCATACTGTCTGCAGATCTTTCTAGATTCCGCTGAGCATACGCAAAAGTATGTTGATGGTGTGTTTTCTCAGATTCTCAACATACTCATGAGTTGTGGAGGCATTTATCAAGGTCTGCTCTTGGGTTCTTGAGCAGATGCTGGGGTAGCACCATCCTTCGTCCAGTCATCAGCTCAAATGGAGACATTTTTGTTGCAGAAGAAGGGGTAGATCTGATGGCCATCAGGACAAGGAGTAATCGAATATCCCAACTTGGCCCAGAATCTGTCACAAACCTTTTTAATATGCTCACAATAGTTTTATTGTACCTCTAAATCCCACCACTAGAAGACAGCGGTATGCAATGTGTAGTTTCCTTTTTACCCCAAGTATCTCCCACATCTTTGTCATCACCTCGCTAGTGAAGTGACTACCTCGGTCTGACTCAATCCTTTGGGGTAGTCCAAAATGCGAGAAGATGTGATTGATCATCAGGGCAGCTGCTGTTTCTGCCTTGCAATTTGGGGCTGGGAGACATTCCACCCATTTAGCAAACAAGCATTTTACGGTTAACATGTACTTGTTCCCCCTAGAGGAGCGAATCATGGGCCCAATGAAATCGACTTGCAAATCTGACCAAGGCAGTGTCATCCCCCTCATTTCGAGGGGAGCACGGTGTGTGAGTGATGTTTGCTGAAATTGTGCACACACAAGACACCCCTTCAAGTATTGGTCGAGGTCCTGTCCCATGTGTGGCCAGTATGCAACCTCTCGCAAGATTTCTAATGTCGTATGAAACCCCCGATGACCGGCTGTGGCCACATCATGGGCGTGACTTAGCATCAGGCTTTGGAATGAGGTAGGGACCACCCACTGGTCATGGCCAGATATAGATCTCCTCACCAAAAAACCGTCTTGGATTCATAACATTTTTGGACATTTCATCAACACTCTGAGGTCCTCTTTCCCAATGAAATAGATATCCGTCACGGGAAAGTTCTTGGGGTCCTCAATGTGTTGATAAAATGTACCAATTATTGGATCCCCTTTTTGAGCCGTAATCAAATCAGCATCTTGGGTCTCCTTACTCCACTGGGCAGTTGAGAGTTCATTGTGAGTATTTGTCTGGGACCTAGTGATAGCAGTGACCTGGATTTCCCCCAACAGGGGCTCGATCTTAAGTAGATCTCCTTGGATGGCTCTGGTTTTAGCTAGCTGATCAGCTAAGTCATTTCCAGTTTTGTCTGGTCCCTCTACTTTAGAATGGCCCTTGATCTTTTTCCAGTAGATACTCATCCCACTAGAGGTGGCCAGATCATCAATATTTTGTATTAATTTTCCATGTTTTAGTGATTTATTGTTAGCACATAGCATGCCTCTGGTTTTCCAATTAACCAGGTGCTTCACAAACCCGTTCCTGACATAATCTGAATCAGTGATTATGACCAGTTCGTGGAGTTGGTGTTCGACAGCAATGAGGATGGCTTGATGCACAGCCATCAGCTCAGTCACTTGACTACTACGGGACTGATTTTGTACCCAGCGAAGGGTTCTGAGCATCATTCACCCATGCATTCCCGACGCCGGCCACACGTTCCTTTTTCCAGTTGTTGTCAACAAGGTAGGAACACCCATCCACATAGACAGTGGGCATTCCCTCACACTTGTCTTCTTCATAGACTTTGTGTGGGAATTGAGGTATGCCTCCATGTTGTCCTTGATTTTAAGACTTTCGTCCTCGAGACAGTTTTCTCTGGCACAATCATGCAAGTTAGCCAGACCTAGCGCGAGGGGACTCTTCTTGGTTTGGCCCTATCTGACCTCCTCAGGAAAGCCTTGCATTGACAGAATCCAGGAAGTAATTTGGGAATTACTCACATTTCCGGGTCGGATTCTGTCACTTTGAAGATATTGCAGAGGCTGGTGTGGAGTCTCCACTGTGATGTGTTCCTCCTGGATGAACGTACAGTAATTCTTCAATGCCCGCACTGTTGCCAGGAGTGCTTTCTCACAATCGTTGAATTTTTCCTCCACCGAGGATAAAGTCTTACTCGCATAGGAGATGACTTTATTGACCTTGTCATGCTTTTGGTATAATACTGCAGTCAAGCATGTATTTGAAAACCCTGTCTCCAAGAAGACCTCCTTGTTTTTGACAGGGTAAGCTAGGCAAGGCGCTTGTGAGAGGCTTCTTTTGAGTTGTCTTACTGCCTTAGCTTGTTCTGGACCCCACTCCCACTTGACCCCCCCCTTCAACAAATGGATCAGGGTCTTGTGATCTCTGCGTAATCCTCAATGAACTTTCTGCTATAATTAGTCAGTCCAAAGAGGCTCCTTAGCTCCCGCAGAGATGTGGGGTCTTTTAGTTTCTGGAGTGCTTCTACTTTCTTTTCCTGGGGACAGAGACCCTCAGGAGTTATCTCATGCCCCAAGAAGTTGACACAGGTCCTGAACCACTGTGCCTTTTGGAAAGAGAGTTTTGCTCCGGCAGCCCTCAACTGTGTCAGAACATAATGGATCTCTGCTATGTGTTCCTCCACATTTGAGCTTTTGATTAGAACATCATCTACATAGCCAGGTTACCCCTTTCACCCAAGTCGGGGATGGCCTTATGCAAGAAGATCTTAAATTCATTGCCGGAGTTGATGTATCCGAAGGGAGTCCGGGTCCAAGTGTACTGCTGCCCACCGAAGGTAAAGGCCAGCTTGTATTGGTCCTCCCTTCTGACAGGTACAATCCAGTACCCATTGGTCAGGTCAATGGCAGTGTATACCTTTGACCTCTGGATCTGGGCCAGCCCTTGGTCAATGTCGGAAAGTGTGGACCCGTTTGTTTAGCTCCATTAGGTCAGCACAGAGTCTCCACTGGCCGTTTGGTTTCAAAATCCCCATCACCAGATTATTGAAGGTGCTGTGGACTGGATGAATTATCCCACGGGACTCAAGGTTCTTAATTATTTCAGTAAGGGACTCCATTGATGCGAGAGGCAAGCAGTATTGCTTCACAAACACTGGAGTCATGCCAGGGTCCGTGGGAATTGTTGTTGTATGGATTTCGGTGCGACCACAGTCATATGAGTCCACCGCAAAGAGATCTTGAAAATCTAAGAAAACTTGTTTCAATTTTTGCTTTTGCCTCAGAGTCTCACAGGCATCAGCTAGGTTGACTCTCTCTTCAACCATCTGCCTGAAGCCCGGAAAGACTTCTGGTTTGGCTATCTCAGCGGCCTCCTCCAGCTGGGTGGAGAAGTCCCTGGTTAAAGTACCGACTTGGACTGATGGCTTCAGGTGGGGAAGGAAGTCCTGGTGGACTTGAAAGATCACCTCATCCCTCCTGAAGTCCCAGGTCACCTCTTCCTTACCATAAGGCCAGGAAGAGTACACCAGGAAATTCCCCCCATGCCGGGTGAAGATCCTGTCTGGTGTTGTGTCATTGTCGTTATCGCTGTCAAGACAGTCATTGGGGATTGGTCCTATCAGTTCATTACCTAAATCTATGGAAAAATGTCAGTCATCAAACGGCATTCCAATAATGGTGCCTGCGCCCAGAGTGATACTCCTAAGGTCGCTGTTATCCACTACTATAGGAATGGTGTCATGTTCTGTATTGACTAGTGGTGTTGGGTTTAACCCCAACCCTTGCTGTTGGAAATGGGCATTGAGGTAAACATATGCGTCAGGATTTTGCAGTTTCTGTCCTCTTTTAATTTTTACTTCAAGTGTCAATTGTCGGGTCCGTTCTGGGATGGTGACTTCCTCTCCAATCTGAACTTCAACATCATATTGCAGCAGTTGAGCTGACCAAAATGCTTTCTCTGGATCATCAAAGTCCATGGGATTACCCGCTAATCGGGACCAGGCTTCGAAGTTTATTAGGTCCAAATTAATGGCAAAGCGATTGAGAATGTCACTGCCTAAATAAAATGCAGCAGGGACATCTCGCACGACCCAACAATTATGGACTATGCACTTGTTGCCTATGGAAATTTTGAGGATACACCTGCTAGGCAGGAGATGTTTGGAATTGGGTGTTCACAGGTCCATTTCCCATTTGTCTATGAAATTAAATGTGGGAATGGCTGGATCTTTTGGGAGTTTTCAGAACATGGCCTCGCTGATGAAGCTCTTACCGTTGTTCACGCACACTCGGGCGAGAACAGAGTCCTTCCCCCCATTTAACTGAATGGGGATGAACAACTGTTCTCCAATTTTCTGAATGTCAGCCAAGCTTTGAGCTGGTTTCTCATCATTTTGGACTATAGAAATGGGATTTTCTGATTGTGAATTGGTATAGAATTTCAGAGTATTTCCTTCCAGTGTGGAATGCCACTTGAGACGGGAAGGAAAGTTGATTTTCAGAAATAGAGAGGACTTCCCATCACCAGTTTGTTGTCCTACTACAATTACTGTCACGTCAGGGTTTTGGTTGTTTTGAAAATGGAATTCAATTTGGTCAGGTTTTTGTTCAACCATGTGGCATGTGCCATTTACACTAACATGGTTGACGCTATGTTTTATTGGTCGGTTAGTCTGGGTACAGAGGACCTTGTTTACACAATCTATTAGGGGAGACAATCTACGCAGGATATCATTCCCCAGTAAACATGGTGTGCCCTCTGGAGTCACAACTATGACCGGTTGTTTCACCTTGTGTCGTCCAATTTTAATGTCTAAATCCGCAGTCCCCTTGACAGGAATTTCATTCCCATCAAAGTTCTGAAGTTGTCCAGGAAGAGGGGTGAGAGCGATGTGGTATCTCTCCCCCTTCCTGAATACAGCTGATCAAAGGCCCTTTTTGACAGAAGGGTGGTTTGGGACCCAGTGTCCACCAGTGCCAAAAATTTACATTGCCCCTTTATTTGGACCGGGGCATACAATCTTCCCTCCTTCTGGCAGTTTGGGCCAATTGGTGGGTTAATTTCTTTACTCTTGATTCTGACAGAGGGGTAATTTGGGCAGGATTCTGTTTGGGCGCTTGGGAACCTGTAAAAAAAAGGTGACAGTTGGATATTGGGGGAGTTTTGGGTGCCCCTGGTTCTGATTCTGGGCTGCCCCCCCCTTTTTGGAGGGAGTCACCAGAATTGGTTTGGGCAAGGTGATTTTCCAAGCAATCACTCTGGGGTTCAATGATGGGCGGTTTTAACTCAGTCCCCACATTTACCCAGTCTTGATTAGGATCTCTCGGGACCCATTTTTCTTTGGGAGGAGTTCCCCCATCCCTGAAGGAGAAGATCCTTTTCCCAGAATCCTCTAAGGACCCCTCTTCTTCAAATTGGAAGACTCTAACCTCCTGCACAAAATGGGCCGTTTTAGACCCTTTATTTCTCCTACCCGCCCTCTGTTCTTTAGGTTGCAGACTTTTGGGGGCAGGAGATTCTGGTTCCGGTTCCTGGTTTTCCAAGGGCTTTTCACAAGTGGGGAAGGAAGCTTCCTCTAAGGCTTTACACCCCCCTTTCCCCTGTGCCTCCTCCCTGGGAACCGATGGGTTGTCGGGGTTCTCTCCCCGTCATTGCTCTGGAGTATCAGACCTTGGTTTGAGGGGTTCTGAGTCGCCATGCTCATCTGAGGGTTCTGTTGAGCCCTCAACATGAGACCTAGGTCCTGCGACAGGTTCTGGACCTGGTTCTCCAGTTGGGACACCCGTTCTGGCTGGTACGGGGGTCTCTGGTCCATCCTAGGTGGATCACGTAACGGGTAACTGTCGCGTCTCCCATAATACCCTTGGTTGGGATAGTTCTGGTAACCCTCCACCCTTGGCCTCCCCTGTCCCGGATTGAGCTGTCTTGGCTCAGGAAAGTGGGAAAGAAAGAAGGGTTGTTTTGGGGGTTGAAGTTTGGCCGGGTACTGGGGAAAGAAGCTCAACCCGGCATTTGGGGGATTACTGCCCTCCTGGGAAAGTTAGGAGGGAAGTTTTCTGGGTTGGCATCTACCTGGTTGGATCCCCCCCTTGGGCTGGGGGATTCCACACATAGCCCAGGATGGGTCTGTTGCCCTTTTAACAGGGGCTTATATAATCAGGGGAGTTAAGGGTCCCATTTGTGGGGTTACCTCCCTGGCTACCTGTCTGGGATTGGCCCAAGGGCCTTCTGGGTCTTTGGTTAGAAAGATTTTGCACAGGAAAAATGTCAGGCCCCCCCATCTCCAGATCTAAAATGGGGGCAACCTTCACCTCTGCCACCTTAGCAGCAGCAGGGGTGTTAGCTGGTTTGGGGTTTTTATTTGTACTTTTATTCTCTACCGGTTTCTGCACTTCATAAATACGAGTCGCCTGTTCAATGACCCAGTCTAGTGATCTCTTCTCATGAAAGTCCCTCACCAGCTGGGTCCTGATGTATTTAGGGAGTGCATGAAAGAAGGTAATAATGAACTCCCTACTGTCTGTGCGCACCCTCCTGGTGGTCTGCGCAAAGGCACGTTTTAATTCTTGCACAAATTGTTGTGGGGCCTGGTCTTCTCCACATTGCAGATTGTAGGTCGCCTGTTGGGCCTCTTGGGGCTTCCTATGTACGGAAAAATGCTTTAAGATGGCCGCCCTATAGGTGGACCATCTTGAGTGGTTCTGATCCTCCAGCCTCGCAAAGAAGCTGGAGTATTCCAGGGAAAATGTCCACTTGGCATATTGAATGCAACTCTGGCTATCTTTCAAATGGAAAGTATCCATCATTTGCTCGTATAACTCGAGGTGCTCCCAAACTGAATCCTTGGCATTTTTATGATAGGGAGTTATGACGTTCCTAATGGCCTTGATCTGTTTCAGGGAATCTTTAGTAGGGCCCTCCTAATTTTATTGGCCTTTTTAGTCTTAGTCACCCGTGTCCACTCATCCTCTGACTCAGAGGCACTGCTACAGGAGGTGGCTATCTGATCCTCTAGGCTCTCCCTGATTCTGTGAGCTTGGGAATGGCTTGCAGAATGTGCGTGCCTTTCTTGAGACCTGTGGTGCTCAGAAGAGTCTTCTGACTCTCCCTTGCTCACAGGATTGGCTGAGTACCGCCCCACTCCCCTAGCCAGGAAGAGGTCTTTAAGATACTCTTTGTGGGCCTAGTTCCCCACCAAATTTTACAGACTGATCCTTTGGTAGGCAGTATTTTTGTGGATCTAATTCCCTGATTCTCCCCTCACTGGAGTCTTCCTGATCAGAGAGGCTAGCCCTAACATTTGGGAATCTGTACAGAGATGCCTGCCCATCCATTTCTGGGAGGCGGTGATCTGTCTGTCTGATGTTTCCCATTCTGCTGAAGTCTACCATCCCCGTGGCCCTTGGTTCCCAATGTGCCAGTGGACATGAGAGTGGCAGAGTCCATGGTACTGAAGGGGTTAAAGTCCCTGATGACAGGGGTCCTGGAGTTATGCTCAGGGGTTTCTCTGCCCCTTCCTACCTCATCTCTTTCAGCCCCGATTCCCTGGTGACATGCCAAAATCTGACTCTTTTGCTCCTCTATTAAGGCCTTACTGGTCTCAATGATTTGCTCTTGCATGGCTATCTGTGGAACCTTTCATTCTTTTCTCATAGAGCCTCATTGTCTCTCTGTGCTTCCTGCCTGGATTGGAAATACTGGGCCAAACTTTTTGCTGCAGGAGACTCACCTCCTGAGTTTAATCATTATTGGTCTGAGTGTTCTGTTCCAGAGCACCCTCCACCCGCCTAGTGTGCCCTAGTAGCTTCTCATATTCAGTTTTAACTTCACTAAGCTCTTGAAGGGCCAGCTTTCTTTCCTCTAACTTAGTTTTTAATTGGCTGACTTCCTGGCCTAAGGCGTCCCTCTCCTGACTTAGAGTGCCCCTCTGTTCAGTCAGGTCGTCCCTCTGTTTTTTAAATGCACTAGCTTTCTGGCACTCCTCATCAAAGTCCAAATTAGTTTGGATTTTCTGCAGTGTTTCCCCTGGCTTCTTTGCCAGACCTATATTGTATGCATGCTTTTTGTATTATTCCTGTGTGGAGGTACAGGTAGGCCGCTATCTTGGCAGTTTTACACTGCTCCTCTTTTATTTTTGGAGCCATGTACAGTTCGCTAAGCGCTTGGTGTAATGGACCCTTGTCTTGCCATAATCTAGGTCTATTGCAGTGACTTGTTGTTTTATTTCCTGTAGCCATACCTGTTCATCCTGTTCTGGCCACTCACCCCTGACAAACAGTTTGTGCAGGAGGTATTCCCTAGCAATATTAATTTCCACTGGGGTCGCCACTTCAGAAATATCAATTTGCTTATGGCTTATTTCAGGCTTCATTTACGTTTGCAAACAGGCCCAGTTTTTGGAGTATTTCTTTTGAGAGGTGCTTGTACAGTGTAGCATAGTACGCCAACCCTTCAAGGTGTCTGTACCCTGCAGGCTAGTATGCTGTGCTAGCTGTCACGAGTGGTATTTCAAATTCAGAATCCCGGATGAGCCCCCAAGCTGTAAGGGATTTCAATCAGGCACACACCCATGTCTCGCTTAGAATGTAGTGCGCAATGGAAACCTTATTTATCTTTGTCTATACGTTCAATATTCTAAATGATATACCACTCATATCACACCCGTCTCAAAATACCCCCAGGTCACACTGAACCAGGAATAAGGCTAGTTTGTAAAGGTAAAGATGTATTTATTTATTTAATATTCAAATCACACATAAGTTTAATATATATATATATATGGGACAGCAATCACCTAACGGTGACAATACAATTCAGAATATAAGTCAAGCAATTGAATTCACTTATAATGATGCAGAGTAGAAAGCACAGGAAAAAGAACAGTTTGATTTGTGCATAGATAGTGCTTAGGTTAATGTTCCCCCTGCAAAGTTTTGTTTAAATACAAATGAGCAATCTTACACCAATGTGAGTAATCAACAGGTATTCAGGGATGAAAATAATGTCTAGAATTTATAGGCAATCTTCCCTCCCCAAATAAGAGAGAAAACCCTTTGTAAAATGACACTTTAAACTGACAGATAAAAATGGTTTTGTAAAATACTGCAAAAGGGTGCAAAAATGCTTAAATGGAGAAAAACTCAAAGGAAAGCAACTCTAAACAAGTCCTAACACACATGAGCGATCATATAAACAACAATACACACTTCAGATCAGGATGGGATGGAAGAAGCACTTTGAAATGGTCAAAAGACACATTTACTTTGGCTAAAATTACAAATTTGCGGCAAACTTTTACTATGCAATATTGGAGAAAAACGGGTCAAATACCGTTCGACAATGCGGTTCTTAGTTGTGGGTGTAGCCAAGGGTCTTATGTATCGGTGAGACGTGAAATTTCGCTTCTATCTTTAAAACTGAAGAGGTTATAGAGGTTTTAGGGAGAGGTGTTTTTGCAAAATAGGCGCGAAAATTAAAACAGAAATTCGATTTTAAAAATGACAGATAGGTTTTCTTATACTATATTAATGGCTATGAAAAAGAGAATGCCACACAGGAATCAGTTATCCATGGCCGCTCATAACTCTTCATGTGTGATACTTTAGTTTCCGTTCTGTTTGGGAATTATTTTAATTAATTAAAATCACTATGGAGTTATAGTTTTGTAACACAGATGAGAGAAAGATCAGCGCAAGAAGGATTCTAACAATACTAGGGTTCTGAATTAAAGAAGGGATGGGTTGAGATAGAGATAAAACAATGCAGATATACTATGGGTCACGGTTCCTCCTATTATACTTACAGTCCTTTGTAATTAAGCTGGACCGTCAGCTCTGGTCAATGAATCAGGTCAGGTCTACCTGCAGCAGCGCACCTCTGGAGGGATTTGGATCAGCGGCGCGGTTATGGTAGCAAGCCAAGCTGAATCATAATTATTCTTTTAAGTTTTGGAGGTTTGCAATTGGGTCAAGCTAGCAAGCTTTAGCAATGCTAAGTCTGGATTCTGCAAAGAAATCTGGATCTTCAAAGAATTCTGGAGTCAGCTACAAGATGAAGAGTTCTGGACTAAGGTGCTGCACGGACATCTGAATGGGTTCTGTGTGGTTTTGTGTAGTGAAACTACTATATTTATACATTACAAAGTTTATGGCGTGGACAGAACTTCAAAAACACACCCCCATGTCTGTGAGTGGCTACATGCATGTGCTTTGTCCTGGTTGGTGGTCTGAACAGAGCTGTCATCTTTATGATGCGATTTAGGAACTCCCACCTTGATTTTTACCAAAACATAACTTTTGCACAAATGTACATTTCTAACATTGTTTACCCTAATAAAATTGGACACATATATTTCATATTCAATTGTCTACATTCACATTCATTCCCCATCCTTGTGCAAGCTGTCTTGGTCATTCTACCAATTTTTATCAATTTCAACTATAATGGTTTGGATGAATCATTTCTAATTCGGTACATCTCTGGGCGCTGATCAGTGGATCATGTACATACAATTTTAGGTTTGCGACATGGATCGTTCTGCTACAATAAGACATGTTTCATAACTTTGGTTCCATAAATGGTACAAGTTTCATCAATGTCTTCAAATCACATGGCTGAAATTAGTTTAATGTCTACCAATTTTTAGATTTGTTCCTCTTTAGGTTTCTCAGTTAAAGAGTTCTAGACCTTAATCAAACATAAGGATTTAACATCAAAGTTCTCCTTTGTAACCTTGCCTTCTCAGGTTGCAGCTGTACAGTCTTTTGATCAGGGGTGGGAGGGGGTTGTATTCCCTTCTTGGAGGGAAGCGCCCCTGTAGAGATCAGTTGCCATTGTCCTCGGCTCAGCCTCAGACGCAAGTCTACTGAGGTCCCATTGTACTGCTTCTTGTCATTATGCGGGAACCATTAGCATCACTTAACCCTTCCTGTAGCAGGGGAGTGTCAAGCTGAGATGTCAACTTTCCCAGGCCAGGCACTGTCATATCAGAATTAAATAGTTGATTAGCTCCCGACTGGGTTCCTGTAAGATTCACCTACAATCTTTTATTTAAAAGATATAAAATGAACAGAGTTTATAATGGATTTTGACATTTTAAAGGAATTAAGCCCTTCACAGAAAAATACTTTAAACAGGTGGATTTTTCACTTCCTCAGGAAAAAGAGAACACATTTAAACTGGGTTTGACAGCCAATTTCCTTAGGCAGCTGTCAGGCATTGATGCCTGTATTCCCATGACTGCCTGGAAAATCCATGATTTCAGCACGCTTTCCTTTCCATAATTCTCTGGAAAATGACTGAATTTTCAAGGGCATTTTTGGATTTTGCCATTATGTGGCTTTGTTTCAGGTGACAGATGACAGATGAAGATGACAGTAGTGATTCCTGTTTTACACCAACTTTGCCTGTGTGTGTGGCAGGGTGTGCAGCTCTTTTGTGGTTTATGAACCATGCGCAATTTTTCAGATTTTAGTGCGCATAGGGGTTATCACCTCCATTTTTGGCAGTTTTCTTTCCCCATTGGCAAAGTGGTGCAGTGTGGCGCATTGGCGTGGATAAAAATATTCAACAAACACTCGCAGAGCAAAGCACTTGCAACCCTGATGCCAAATACCGACTTCCCTGGCATTCCCCTACCGGGACACCTCTGATCTTTGCGGCGCCAGGCCTTGTAGCCCTGGGCCAGGAGCAGGTCCTAAACTGGACCATGACCAGGCACCTTAATGCTAATGCTGGTCCCGCGGAAACTCAACATGAATCACTACTCCAATGTGCCAGTGCTCGTGATGTGGAACACAGAAGCAACAGGTATTAAATACGTCCTTGCAGACTCATGGAGCGCAAGTCGAACTGAAAGAAACCACTGAATTGATATTCAAGAAACTGCACCCGCATGCATGTGCTTTGTGTATTGAGCATAGCTGCATGGAAATAAATGAAGGGGCAGACCGCTTCTAGGTTTGCTTGACATCAGTGAGGGAAGTTTGAATAAGTAGTAGTAGTGCACATGTCTGCTTGCTCTTCTGGGAGAACACAGGATTTCTTCAAACTTAACAAAAGTAAAGTAGATTAAGTCAGAAGACAAAAAAATATATACATATGTATATATTCTAAATAGTTCAAATAGATGTTTTTAAAAAAAGAAGCACAACATTGCCAACCAGAAAACAAAGGCTATTAGGAAGCTAACCTTGCAAAAACAGGATTCTGAGGTTTACTGATGCAAGGTCAAGAGGGAGAGCCATTACAAGACAGCAGCTGAAGTATATGAATAATAGAAAGGGTAAATAAGCGTTCATTCATTCTCATTTCTGACAAGCATAGTCAGAGAATATCTAGGAGGATACAGGAATAAGGAACAATAAAATGAATCCTCTTTTGACTGACTGCCCAGTTTAAGGTGGAGGGATGCCAGGTAAAGAAATAGCAAAACAAGGTAGAGAATAGAAGAGGGGACACGCTCACTGATTTGTTTGACCAGAGAAACAAATTAATTATGTCTGTTTTCATTTTCTCCCTTTGTGAGTTGAAGAACGTCTGAGATTGTTATTTTATCCAATTCCCCTTTTCCCTATGCAAGTTTAGTGTGACATGGGTTCATATTGTCTATGCCATGCTATACTTTCACTGGGGTCTGTTGCGCCAGCGACAGTTCCTGCAGAACACTTGAGACCAGATCCTGTCAATCACAAGGTACAACCTGTCCTTCAACAAAACAATTCTTGAATGGTAAGACTTTTGTTCTATGTGGGACCTCGATCCGTGAACAATGTGAGGACAGCAATGGGATTGTAACAGGGCTATCTGAAATGAGAGAATTTAAAGTCAACCTTTTCTGTCTAGCCTTTTCTTTGTGAGTGACAGGAAAGACAGGAGTCTTTGTTTGCAAGCCTTCATGCTGAGATGTAGACAACATGAGCGACCTCATTTATACCAAGGAATCTAGACAGTACTAATGACATTGCCCAATCACAGATACTTTTCATCTTTCCAATGACTACTTGGCATCATAAACAGGCACTATAATCCAACCAGTCTAGATGACAAATATTTCCTGTCTTTTCCATGCCCGTCTTCATCAGCTGTTGCAAATGTGTCTCCATTTCTGTATCAAAGGGAAATGTGTTGACCTGTTGGTTGACACTAAGGAGAAGTTTGTCTGGTGGAGTTTGCTTTGCTTTCCCATCCCATATTTTCTGTTGCTATTGGTGACATGTTCTGGAGGTTTCTTGGCGTTTCATGCCCCCTGGCACATGTTTTAATGCTAAGCACTGCCTAATCTGGGGTTCACTACCTCAACTCTACATTCTACTCTGTGGTCTAAAGGTTCGATAAACTTTTTATGAAAAATTCTTTGATGAAAAAATTGCATGTTCACAATTAGTTTGATGACTATTCAATCATGATAGAGACTTGGAAGGAATAGGAGGTTAGGACCAAGTGGAGCTAGGTTTAGGGAAAGGGTTAGAGGAAAATAGAACAGTGGCATTTTTTGAAATGAGTTGAAAGAAAGTAGGGTGTTCATTACGACAAATAAACTCATTTTGCTTATAAGGATGCTAAGACAAATGCACTCAAAAGGCAAAAGAAACATTAATTTAAAGACTGGGGAACTGGTAGGTTTGGGGAACTTAACTTGTACTATTTATAACATTCATAACATATAATGTGGGTCTCATGCTTTAGAATGCAACAAATATCCGCTATACTAGGGAGGGATAGTAAACCTTAACTCAATGGAAGGTGGATTTGATAATTCAAAGCTGATGCTACGTAAAACAGTTCCATATAGAAGGAGGTCTTACTTGGAGGTGCAAGATGGATAACGTAACCTTCGCCGACATAAATGGCCCAATGCTGATAGCCAAATCGGTGGATCTCAATCAGGTCTCCAGGCTTGGGTTCCCCCTAGAAAACAGAATTTGTTTTAACAACACAAGAGAGAAATGAGGCAGGTATTTACTTAGTCAGACTATCATGTATAGAACATATATATTCCTTTGCTTTGCTTTGTGTTCTATCTTTCAGTCTGAATCATCTTAAATCATTTTATTCTTCTACTTTTTTCCAGTTTCTGTGTCGTGTACCTATCTGTCACTCTTGCTTTGTTTGTATCCTCTGCTTTGGTCTGCCCTTATTCTGCTAGTTTTTCGTGTTTCTATGTCTTTTTTCTATGTCACTTTTTCTCTTGCTGTCTAGCATGCCATGTTGCAGTGTGTTTTAGAGGCCTGTCCTATGGGTCCTCTTTGGGTTCATCATCCAGGTTCCTTAAGGATCTGACTGGAGTGTAATATCTTTTTCATTTCAATAAATGCCCATTATTTAAAGCAAAAACGGTATAAAACTAAAACGAACCAAATGTTATGAGTGTGTCTATCACAAAGTTCTTTCCCTAAAACTAAATAGTCTAGTACAGACATTCCCTAAATACAAAGTGAAGACCAACTACTGTCTAGTCGCCAATAAAGAGGGAAGAAGCCATTGTGGCCACTTGCTCAAGGCTGCTGGTTGTGTGAGGTTCCTGTGTCACTAGGGCTTGTTGTAAGGGCCCCATCTTTCATTTAACTTTAATTTAATTTTAATTTCAGTGTTGGTTGAGTGCAGCCCTTGCCCCAGTGGAGCAGCGGTACAGTGAATTTGGGGCATATACATTACACATGGGATATTGGGTGAACTGATTACAGGGAGTCTTCAATATTTACACCACTCATAATAATGAGCGCTCTAGTTTCTGGTGTATAAAAATGTATTAGGGGTCCACTAGAGCTACAAATCAATAATTTACCAGTCGTCACCCAAGACGGAACGTACACCAGGCAGGAAGAAGCATTGTTTATTACAGCTGGGTGAGCACAAATCAAACAGCACAGTGGAACAGAACTGGTTGATGAGAGCTGGCAAACTGGCTCACAGCAGACAGTACATTGCTAATACAATGTGTGTACAGTTAGAAACAGCTGCATTTCAAACTTCACATCTTTTCTGTTCTCATGAAGCTGGTTAGAATACTTACACTACTTACACTGGTGTACCTCAACACCTCATCATCTCTTTTCTTTTTGTTTAATATGCATAGACAGTTTCACTGTTTTATGGCATTCAAGGCTTTAAATCAAAGGTCTCTTAACTCACTCATCCTTACTAGTTCAACAAGTTCAATTTATTGGTTATTTCTTTATCAATAGAAATTCTTTATAGCTTATTTTAGTGACAATGTACATGTTGCATATTACATATTCATATGCATATTTAAGTTTCAACATCAAAATGCCCCCTCGCCTTTAACACTTTTTCAAACCAGTGGAGTTGTATTCACATTTGCAATTATTTCTAACAATTCTAACATGAACCCTAGGTGCTGTTTGTGCTATATCTACTCTTTGACCTAATCACTCTAGTGTTGAAACTTAAATATGCATATGAATTTTTTATATGCAACATGTACATTGGCGCTAAAATAAGCACTATAGTATCGAATTTCTATTGGTAATGAAATAACCATTAAATTGAACTTGTTCAACTAGTAAGAATTAGTGAGTTAGGAGACTTTTAAAAATAGTGAAACTGTCTACACATAGTAAACAAAAAGAAAAGAGAAGATGATGAAATGTTGAGGTACAACAGTGTAAATATGTAATTTCTCAATCCAAAGTACCTCGTATTAAGGTGTTCCCTTATGTTGAAAAGACTGGTTAGAATATGTCATGCCCCTATAGCTAGACACACGTTAGTTGGACATGATTAGAGCAAAACAGACCTGCCGTCTCTCAGCTCATCCCCTCCCCATGTGGTGCCACATTCCTTCCTGTTCCACCTCGCAGTTTGCAATTAGTAATACCATAATTGTGCTGACCTCCAGATCTTTATTCGTCTGCCATTGGCAAGCACGAGAAAGGAAGAAACGCGAGACACCCTGAACTAATAGGAAGGGAGACATTCGCACGGCACCTGCCTGATGAGAACCTTCACAAGCTGTATTATGGACACTCTGTGGGCTTGTTATTTTCCAGGGACACCAAAACATACCGTCTGATTGGCTCTTCTTGGAGCACCCCTCCATCCCACAGCCTTGTTCCTATACCCGCTGGTCATGGTTTTTATGCAAGTGCCTCCCCGGATCCCAGTTACCGCGAGTAACCGTGGGACCGACTCGCCAACCTTGATTCTATCTCCTGATGCTGTTCCCAGCTACCATGGCTTGCTGGAGACATGCATATTCAGCTTCCCCCCCACCCTCAGCCGCTGCATATGGGCAGTGTGTTACAAGTTTGCATACTGTTTGAGGCCCACCTGCAGTGCCCCTACGTAGTGTGCTTACCTGTGTTTTCGCCTCCCTCGCATTTACTCAGCACTTTCGTTTGTGTCCATATAATTTTAAATACAGAGTGTCCCCTCCCCTTGTTCACCTCCATGCTGTGTACATGGGGCTGGCTACAGTTTCCAGCGACCCCTTGCTTCCCCCTTTGGGGGTGTCCCAACCCATCCTGCTTATTCCCGCAATTGGTAAGTGCACCCCTCTGTCTGGCACTGAAACAGCACCTTTATTGCAACACAGAGCAGTTTTGTATACAGGTTTGAATGGGTTGAACCGTCAGTGTGTGGCAGCCTTGGGGCGGGGGAACTGCATGGGGGATATTGAAGGGGAGCCATTGGCCATCAGAGCAATCTATGGGAACTATATGGGTTTGGGCTAATGTTCCTACTTCCATGGGCAGGTAAATAAATGTTTTAGGAATAAGTGGGGATGGGGTCATTTCACGCCTGATTTGTTAGAGAGTAAGGGGAGGTCTTAAATGCTGTGCAGGCTCATAAAGCCATGGCAGCTTTAGCTATGATGATATGATATGATAGGTTATTTATAACACGCTTAATACCCAGAAGTTTCTAAGCGCGGACCAGGGGATCGAACTTGTGTTGGTCCGTGTTGTCTTGCTTCCAAGGCGAGCAAGTTGCCCTTGAGCTATCCTCCCAGGACTATATACATGGGCACCATATTGGTGCCTTCAGTGGTTCAATTTAAATATTATATATGATCCGAGAGATTGAATGGATCCTTTTGGGGAAAGAAGAGTGCATGGCACACACGTGCCTTTCCAAATAATCTGGCAGGGGCTCGCCAAGAAAATAGGGATCTTTCCTGCAGCACATAATTGATCTTTGTGCTATACACCGATGTACTTACAGTACGGCTCTCACTGTCCAAAAGGCCAGCAGGCTTGTTTCCTGGGCCACTTCAATGACTTGGTGCCCTGTACAGCTAGTAGTTGTTGGCAATGCTACTGACCCAGTGTGCTTTCAAATGTAGCATTCCCCACATATTTACCTAAAACAATGCACGCCCGGAGCACTGTTTTTTGCTCTACGTGCCATGGGGTGAGTAGTCCGCCATCCATTGCATGACCCGCATTTTACTTTGCTTTTATCTGCTTTTATTTCATTTTCTGCGCTTTCCGCACCGTCTTGCAGTATCCCAACTCCCCTTCCTCCTGCCTCCCATCCTGCCCACTGCCCTGAAATTGGCCCATGCTGTAAATTAGATTTGCGGTGAGGGTCTAGGCCCTCTGCAGCTCACCCTCAGCACTGTTTTTTGCTCTACATCCCCTGGGGTGAGAAATCGGGTGTGCATTGCGCGACCTGCATTTTACTTTGCATTTATCTGCTTTTATTTCATTTTCATTGCTTTCCGCACCATCTAGCAGTATCCCAGGTCCCCTCTCCACCCGCTTCCTGGTCTTCCCATCCTACTGCTTCCCATCCCACCCAACCCCGTGATTGGCTCATGCTGCGAATTAGATTTGCGGCAAGGCTCTAGGCCCTCTGCAGCTCGCCATGAGTACTGTTTTTTGCTCTACCTGTCCAGGGATGAGTAGTCCAGTGTCTATTGCATGACCCGCATTTTACTTTTACTTTGCTTTTATCTGCTTTTATTTCATTTTCAGTGCTTTCTGCACTGTCTAGCATTATCCCAGCTCCCCTCCCCACCCGTTTCCTGGTCTCCTCTTCCTCCCGCCTCGCATCCCACCCACCACCCCGCGATTGGACTGTGCTGTGAATTAGATTTACGGCGAGGATCTAGGCCCTCTCCAGCTCACCCCGAGCACTGTTTTTTGCATTACGTGTGATGGGGTGAGTAGTGCGGTACCCATTGTGGGACCCGCATTTTACTTTGCTTTTATCTGCTTTTATTTCATTCTCGCTTTCTGCACCATCTAGCAGTATCCTAGCTCCCCTACCCACCCGCTTCCTGGTCTCCCCTTCCTCCAGCCTACCATCCCACTCACTGTTCTGTAATCGGACCGGCTGCAAATTAGATTTGCAGCAAGTGTCTAGGCCCTCTGAAGCTCACCCGAGCACTTTTTTTGGTCTGCTTGCACAGGGGTGTATTCCTTTATCCATTGCGAGACCCGCATTTTCCATTTTCGGTGCTTTCTGCACCATCTAGCAGTATCCGAGCTCCCCTCTCCACTCACTTCCTGCTCTTGCCTTTCTTCCACCTCCGATCCTGCCCACCGCTCCGTGATTGGCCCGTGAATCCCTTTTTAGGATATTCTCCCTGGGCAGCCCTCTGCTAAGGGCCACAAGGCAAAGGGCTGCTCCCGACCAGGCAGCTCCTTGTTTGGCCGTGTTTGCCAGGCACACCTGCCACAGTCAACCATATCTTATCAGCAGTGACTGATAAGGTAAGTTTGGTGTGAGCAGGGAGTACAGCCATTACTGTACTCCAGTAAAATCCCTCCACTTTTTTACCTAATACCACATGCACACATGCATTTAGCCCAACTGTGCTAGCTAACCACATTCTGCTTTTAGCCTAACTGTGTCAGGTAGTCATACTCTGCGTTTAGCCTAACCGTGTCAGGTAGCCATATTCTGCTTTTAGCCTAATTGTGTCAGATAACCATACTGTACTTTTAGCCTGTGTCATGCAGCAATATTCTGCTTTTAGCCTAATTGTGTCAGGTAGCGATACTCTGCTTTTAGCCTAACTGTGTCAGGTAGCCATTTTCTGCTTTCAGCCTAATTGTGTCAGGTAACCATATTCTGCTTTTAGCGTAACAGGGTCAGGTAGCCAAGGCAGCTGAGGAAAAAAGTAAAGGAAAATCAAAAACAATATTCAGAAGAATTATCTTGTATCAACTGTACCAAGGAAGGCAAAAGAAAAATGTAGGCCTCACCTCCTCATGTTCCATAAGTGCAATAGTGTTCAGTGAGTCCGTGGAATAAACAACAGCTCCTAAAGGATCTAATCCAGATTCTGGGACCCTCTGGGTACAAAGAGAGGAGTACCTCAATGCAGCATAACAACACAGTGTAGTGATATCTTTAGAAATGTATGAGGTAGTCATAGATAAGGCCTTCAATCAAATTTCCATACAATTCAGAGTCGGCAAGAAAACCCAAAGTCCGACACTCCAGTCCAAAACAAGTCAGTGGTATGATAATCTTTACAAATAAATAGAAAGAGAACTCTAAGTTAAAGGCATTCCGTTCGATGTAAAAATAGTGCACCAGTGAGGTATGGTGTGCATGTATTCTTTGAATAAGGAACTACTTATAAGAATCGAAATTGGAGATGCAACAGGGATATTCTTAACAAAGCATCTCGTGACCGGATTCGAGTGGTCCTTAAAATGGGATTCAAATGATGTCACAAAGTAAACATTTGATTTGAGACCTTATCTATGACTACCTCATACATTTCTAAAGATATCACTACACTGTGTTGTTATGCTGCACTGAGGTACTCTATTCCTCTGTTTGTACCCAGAAGGTCCCAGAATCTGGATTAGATCCTTTAAGAGCTGTTGTGTATTCCACTGACTCACCCAACACTATTGCCCTTATGGAAAAAGCGGAGGCGAGGCCTACATTTTTCTTTTGCCTCCCTTAGTACAGTTGATATGAGATGATTCTTCTCAACATTGTTTTTCGATTTTACTTTCCTTTATTCTTCCACTGCTGTGATAATAGATCTATTGAGTGCACAGCCAATCACTATTTAATTAACTGGAACTCATGAGGTAAGCTACCAAGCGTATGGAACCCTCTCTGACATTACATTCAGAGCCCATATCTTATAAATACTATTTTGTGCCTTATGTCAACATACTTATGGACATATTTAGCTATGCACTGGAGAGAAATGTGGGGGGAAGATTATGACACATTTCTCAAGCATGCAAGGAGGAAAAGACCACAAAAGACAAGGGGAAGTTGGCAAGACTTGGGAGGGGGGACACACCCTTCACAGTACAGTTTATAACCACATGAACAGTACAGTAGGCCACAGATCACAGTGTCCGGCGCATGTGCTGCAAATGTAACACAAGTCTCAGTCAAATAAGGCGACGGCAGGCACCAAGGCAATGCAGATACACACACACAGAAACGGTGGACGGATCACGTTTAGGGGGGATCCATTTCAGGGGAGCATAGCGATTTATATTTACATCATTTATATTATCATTTTATAGCTAGAATAGACACAAGAGTATGCCGTTACAATAGGAGGTGGTTCCACATGAAAGGCACACACAGCTAATATGACCAGCAGAAATAAAAGGCATATTGTCATGATACTAACATCAGTTTTGTTCAAAGGCAGGGCACACACAGAGAAGAAGAAATTGACAAATAGCTATAAGTAATCTTTAGAGATGCGATGGTTAGTGGAGAGAGTGACGGCACTCACATGAGATAAGGATGAGGGGGCAAGCTGGAAAAGAGTGACCGTTTTTGATGAAAGGGCAGGCAAACTCAGTAGACAGCTGGGGCAAGTTTATCCCAGGGGAATGAGTGTTGAGTGCAAGAACAAACTCCAGAGAAGGGGATGCTTTGACATTAAAATGAATTATGCTGCCAACTGGCAGCAGACACTATAGTTACACATTGAAGGGAACCAGGTTGGAGGCATGGGAAGAGAGGACATAGTATGTTGCTCAAAGGGACCAAAGCTGTGTTTTAGTGGGATTTTTTTATCAAGTTTTCTTTTTGACTGCAAGGGAAAGGGGGCAACCATGGCAGACGATTTTATTGCAGCAAGAGAATAATAGCAGACTAAGAAAAGGAAATAAGGTGTTTAACTGTACGCAAGATAAAGGCCAGGAAGGAGAGGCTAGAGAGGGAAGCACAATACGCAAAATAGGAATGCCCAACAAGTAATGAAGTAGCATATTAAGGTAAGTAACACATTTTGCATAATTATTAATGGAAGTCTCAATGTTTTGATGGATTTAGAGATGATATTATTTTGTGTGGCATCATTGGGGCAAGGTAGCAATGCAAAGAGAAGGAGCAACACTTGACGAGGTAAGCCGGTCAAGTGGCACAGCAGTAGAGCGCTCAATCCGTGCAGAGCCTGTTAACGCAGGTTCAAATCCCAGCGGGGCCAAACTCAGCCTTTCATCCTTCTGAGGTCGATAAATGAGCATCACACACGTGGGTAATAATAACCAGCGCGTAGCGCTATATAAATGCCTAATTATTATTATTATTATTATTACTTGTAGAAGGGACGAGTAGGTGGATAGAGATGGCAGGTAAGTACTGGGGGAGGTGAAAGAAGTGTGGGAGGTCCCATATGGATATATATAGGTGAACTGAACAGAAGGATACGCAGGTAAGTAACAGGTAGAGGGTGAGGGAGATGTAGAAAGGGTTTCAGTGAAGAATATCTTTTTTTACAGGACAAGAGGCACAGATGAAGCATGGCACTGGGAAGATGGCTCTCAGCAAGAAGTAAAGCATCCTTTTTTAATAAGCTGTACACAATTTGAATAGGTTAAATGTATGAGGATGTAAAAGGCTCTGGTTATTTGAAATGTAATGTTTATGTATAACAAAGAAGGCCTATTGCCAGGAGGGCCTGTGGGATCCAGCCTGATGCCCAGGTGTCATGACCTGGGACACAAGAAAAGCCCTCTGATTGTCTGCTCTCCAACCACTCTGTTTCCTCTTACTATTAACATTCTTCCCATGCAGTGACTATCCTACTACCTCTTATTTGGACTTAAAGTTCTTAGACATGGAACAGTTCGTAGTAAACATGGTGCCCAAGCAAAGGACAAAGTGGACGGGAGCACGAAAAATAACTCTGGGGAGAGAAAGAATTGAATTTGGGTTGGCAAGAGGGAACAATGTTTTTATTACAAATGGAATGATGGGTCCCACTGGGAATGCTGGAGCATCACTTAAGTAGCCTCCCCTGCTCGTGGTGGCAAGGGTCACCCATTGTGCAATGAGGAAATACAATTTTGGGTAGCTAGGAGATAACACATTTGCAAACTGTGGAATTGCACTGCTGGAAAAGATTGTGGCTCTGATTGTTTTGTACTCTGCTGTCTCAACTTCTCTCCCCTCTTAGGACAGTAACAGGGAAACATTAACCTACTTATTTTCTGTATTTAAATGAAAAGTAGTGACTTTACCCCTCACTAGTAACATGAAGAAATTAAACAGCTTTAATAGAACATTATTGTTGATTTAAAAGAGAAAAAAGAGAAAACAATATAAATATATATGTGAGTGCGTGTATGACCAATTTGGCCCACACCACTAACGATATTAAGTACAAGCATGTGACCAATGTGGGGAGGGATGTTTCAGGGAAGGGTTGCCATGCGAACCCTCCCACATCCCAGACCATGAGCAACTACAAGATTTCTATGGCGGTTCCAGAGGAAGCAGGCTAGACTACGATGAAAGACACATGAGAAATTACCCCATGAGGACAATTACATGAAAGCATGGACAATGATAGAGGATTGCTCCTCGAATGCAGATGACTGGACAATACATACCGAAAGGCCCAAACAAAGGAAGTGCAACACAAGGGGAGCTGCAGTGCCTCAGGAGTGCAAGAACAGAAGTGGGTGGTCTGCCTGAATGTGCAAGAAACACCAGCTACCCGTATATGGACAAGAGTTTGCAAGAGAAGAATGGGTGGAAGGCTGCAGGGATGCATAGCACAAGTGTTAGATGCAGTTCCAGTGGAGATGTTGCAGAGAGAAAAGGATAAATACATCAAGACATGGCAAGAAGTTCAAGCTGCTTACACAGGTAGAAAAAAAGGCAGGCTTCTGTCCAGAATGCCATCAAGCATAACACCATCATGTTGCCAGAATGAAGATTAAGTAAAGAGAGAAAAGGGGCAGCAGACGCATTGCAAGGCTACATGGCACGAGAAGAGGATACAACATCCGCAGCCCAACACTGGGCCTGATGCTCACATGCAGGTGCCACCCAAATGAAAATGAAACTGTACCATGATGCCATTCAGCACACCAACCGTGATGGTGTCCCAAAATGAAACAGATGTAAAAGAATTACTTGAACTGGACACACAATGGAAGAAGAAGGTGCTGAAGCTGAGCAGGGTGAAGAAGTGGAAATGACCTGGAGCACAAACCAACCCAGAAGGAGTGACAAAGGTGTGAAAAAACAAGCCACCCATCTGTGGGGAGGGGCTTTGAGTTTGTGGTCGAAGCTTGGTGGATGGACCAGAGCGGGGAGTCAAACCCCCCCCACACAGCATATCACCAAGATGACGGATGCCACCCACTGAAGCATCCCCACAGATCATACCCGGATGACATCACCAAAGTAATCATGAAAAGGCCACATGGCTGAAAAAAACCACAGAGAAATTACCCAGTTGCAAAACAACACACATGAACTGCTTGCTGTCACCTAAAGCAATTACCACGAACAGCCATGAAAGCAAAATGGAAACCACAGCTGCATTGAAAAGAATTGGGAAACCTCAAAACACAGGGCTGAGGTCTGAAAATGGACTTTTCTGAGAGATGCAAAACAGGTCTGGCAGCATGTCCAGCCAAGAATGCTGGGGGGGAGAGCTTGAGTCAACTGAAAAGATACAGCACCTGCAAGGACAAAAAGGACAAAATCCCTCATAAATGCCACCAGAGAAAATCACTTTTACGGTCCCTGAACACGTGACCTGGAACTGGGGAAGAAGGCCCATTCAGACAGATAAGGTTGTTCCCATCAAATTGAAGACAGAAGATGAAACAATTTAACACAACACAAAGATGGAGAATGGAGTGTCCTTGTTCAAGGCCTAGGAAGTCAGAGGGGTGAAACAATAGTGGGAAACAGGCGGTGCTCTGACCTCAGCTTCCCGACGCACCATGTTTGTTCACATGCTGGTAAATTTCCAAAACTGACAAGGCTTGCACTGACCTTCTGGGGATGGTGCCAGGCGGAGCTTCCAGATCTAGCCTGGCAAATCGAATTATGTCTTCATAGACTGTAATTATGCCTATAATGTTCACCCAATCCCATTTCGCTGAAGAGCGATGAATGTATTTTTTGGTTGTGAGGTCACAGCAGTTTAAAAAAACACTGCCTACCTGTAATGAGCAGAGAGTGTATTTGGAGCTGTAGAATCCATGTGTGTATCCCTTCTTGGACTAATAAAGAAGCAATTTCTGGATTTCCCTCAAGTCAAACTATGCTTTTCTAACTACACTTCACTAGTTTATAGGACAACCCGTCCTTTGCACTTGGTAGACTTAAGGGTAGAGTGAATTTGAGTTAAAGAACTGGCATCACCCGGGCGCTGGTTCATTGAAGTAATTACTCTTTGTATGATTGTATACAGATTTATACAAAGAATTGGAGCAGTCTTGTCGCTTTATATTTGTTGGTGATTTATTAATACACTCAACCGACACGTGTTTCGACCCAACATGGGTCTTTTCTAAGACTGCAGTGACAGAACAAGGTGTGATGCATATGCAGTATAGGAAAATAATCACTCGAGTGGAGGTGACCAGTGCAATTTTTTAGACAGTGAGTTTATAATGGTTAGTTGAGAATAAGACATTGTTGCATTGTTTGTGCGATTTCAATAGGCAAATTTACAGGCATGGTGTACAAGGGGTTCATGTGTTTATAACAACACCATAAATAACGGCATACATTTTTAGTGACACCTAAATAACGAAAACATTTTGAATTATTTTCTAATTTGGGGGCCTCCCAAGACCTCAATTTCCCCTGCTTTACCAACCCCAATAAAGCTCCCAACTTTTTTTTTATTCCTTACCCCACCACCCACATATACTTTTATTAAAAATGTCAATTTTTATTTTGTTATTTTATTATTCAATTGTAAGGTTTGTTGTTATTTATTTTTTGTTATTAACACTGTCTACCGTACAAGGTTGTGTCTATACAGAGTAGTGTGAACTAGGTGAACATTGGTTGTTGTGAGTAACATGAATACAGTGATTGTGAGTTGTTACAGTTAGGAAGGCCTACAACATGGATGATTACATATGCATTGCAATGGAACATGTTGTTTTAACATTGTATCGTAGTACCAAGGAAGGAAAAGAGGGAAGGATGAAAAAGGATTTCGCGGTTAACAAAGGAGGGTTTGATGCCACGCCGTATGTTTATGGGTAGGGAGCCATGATGCGTGTGTCTTACCATGCGTGATGATCAAAAAGCATATATTATGTTTGAGGACCTCTGTCAATAGAGGCTCTTGTGGTATAAAACTGCAAAAGGAAATTGAGGGTGGTGTAAGTACCAGTGCTACCCACTGGGCAATTATATCCCACATACTAACTTTCTTGTCGTAATGTTCATCTAACATCTTTGTACACTTTTCATATTCTGTCAAACCATCTGATTCTTCTTGATTTAAGGTTGGTAGATTTTCAAATAGTTCTTGGAAATAGTTTGCAAGACAACGTGCTAAGAAAGACTTCATCTGCTCACTTGAATAATGTAGGGGAGTATGAAAATATGGGAGAGTATATTCAGCATCCTAAACGTGCACAAAAATACAGGCTTCCAAAGTCACTATGAAAAGGCACGTAACAAAGAAGTGACCAGCTCATGTAATATAAAGTTTCCTGCATACGCCCAGCAAGGCAGCAGGAACCATGCTTTAACTAGACCATAACACACAAGTTGCAGATGCACATGACCTGTACCCTTAACCAGATCCAGCAGTGTCTAACACACACCAGGGAAATATAGAAGAAGTGTTTATAATGACGATTAATGACCACTGCTTTTTTGCATTAGCTGAATACAAAATACATGTAGGCCACAAGTGTAGTTAGCCTTTCTTGAAGCATGAAAACTCCCCATCATCCAACCGCAGAGAACATTAGCCAGACACTCGCAGAAAGGCACATGCATTCCAATTCATACACCCATGGCCTGAATGCCGCGCAATGATTGGTCAAAGCGAAGGAGCCAAATGCTTTTCCAGGGTTTAGTTTGCAGTAGTGTTATCATGAAAGAGCAACAGAAAAGATACCAGACCCCAGAGTTTAAGGACAAGATACTGTACACTGGTTGGTTGAAACACATTAGGTCTGCCGAGTTCCCACAGCCATATCCCATAGAGTTAAAACAATGTATCTCCTTGGGCAAAAAAACAAACGTAACTTGGTGAAAGTCAGGAGTTGAGCAGCAAGATATGAAGAAGCATGGCTGTAGAGATAGAATCCTTATAGCACAACATTGCCCCATGTATGGCAAATTGCAATTACAGAGTGCTCCCTTTTAGAGAAGAAGTCATGTAGAACACCAGTGACCATACGATAGACCTACTTGAGATCTAGTGATCAGTAGAACAGCTCACACCTAAATGCATGAATGGAATAGTAAACAAAGACAATTTTATGACAATGTACATTGTACAAACACACACACACACACACATATATATATATGTATATATACATATTCTTTTTCAAGGAAAAAACTTTAGTTGAAGGAACGTTAAGGTGAGAACTTAATGCAACAAAACCCCTGAAATTCAGCTAAAGCCACCTTACCTTCACGCCTCTGTTGTGCAACCTATGACCACAATGATGACATCACAGATCACAATGCACACTAAAAAGGAAATCATAATGATCATCTTCCAGATAAGAAGGGACGTGGGGCATATAACAATATATACAAGACATGTAACTTGGCTATATGCATGATTTCTCCTACACCTCTAGTGCCTAGAGGGGTGGGAGAGGTTAATTTTCTTCCCAACAGCAGTATGATGGTGCCAACCTCTGAGGTCAATAGGCAGAGAGTTCAAAGTTATATTTTATGAGTCACACTGTCACATCTCACATAAATGATTGGTCCAGATTTCTGTAATCGTTCATTCCACATCTACTCCTTGTGGAGCAACCAATAATAAAGTAGTTCTGAATGAAACATGTTTCAAAAGGTACTGACGAATGGACGCGCGTGAGAATGGAAATGATTTCACTGTACATGAGCTAACCAACAAGCATGTCACATCTATCACGTGGTTAGAATAGGCCAATAAAGTTAGAAAATGTATGCAAGCACCTAGATTGTTAATGACACCAGCCAATGAACAGTGAACAAGTTTAAAACATTTGTTGTCTTTTCCTTTCTGTAATTGCTATTTAACTAGCCATTTTCACTTACCGAATTTGAAAGTCTGTTAGATGTTTCCCAGCTTTGGCAGTTAAAATACATTTTTGATTTCCTCATATCTCGTGCATCTAATTTTTGACTCTTTGGATTGATTTGTATTGATGCAAACGGGACTTGCCTCACATTTTTGTGGCCCGAGTACAGGGAATCCAGATTCTCCGGTAAAAGTTGTGGGCCGCTCCGCTGTACTTGGAGGACAAGCGAGGTCCGCTTGGAGGGAACAGAAGACTGCGCAAAATCCACGAGGAAATAGCAGGTGCCGGGGTTGATCCAGAAAGCATCTCTGGCAACTCTAGGCTCATGGCCCACCCCCTCGAGTTCAGGTCATTGAGGAAAGAGGTAGTTCAGGAGGCTTTGGATGACCGTGGCAAGCCGGTACACCTGATACGAGAACTATGGGGAAAGTGAGTATAATGCTCATGTGAATCACGTGATTTGGTTCGGTAAGTTTTCTTTTTTCTTTTATAGTATAAAGAGAAGGGGACATCTCTGGCGAGGAGCTCTTACATCACAATAAAAACTTGGTAAGTGAAGAGTACAGATCCCTCATTAAAGGAGGGAGGGGCAGTTCTGCTTTAGAAATAAGAGTGGGAGGTTCTGCAATAACGGGTGAGGACCGTAACCTCCGCCAGTAGTAAGAGGCGTGAGCTAGACCATAGTAGAACATTGTAGAACTGTGATTTTATATTCTCATTTGTATTGTACATATTTATGCATAGTGATGAAAGATCAGATGCGAATGGTGGTATTGAGTGGGGAAAAGATTGGGGTGGAGATCACAGTTGGGAGTGTGGTGTGGTTTTGGATACCTTGCAGTTTTGCCCAAGAAATGCATTGTGACTTTGTGTTGAGGTGTTGGTTTTTGTACCGAAGTCTATGTTTTGTGAGTTTTTTTAAACAGGTTAAGAGTGCACCAAAGGGGGGTGGCACTTTGAGATATTGTCAAAGGAATTGTTTTGATATTGTTTTGTTATAACTACTGATTTTTAGTGCTTCTGGCAAATTCGAATCTAGGTGTGCTTTATCCATCTTTGCCCTGTTCAAACTGTACTGATTTTTAGTGCTTCTGACCTAGATGTGTAGTACCACATTCCCTCCTGCCGCACTGTGTGTTCTGCTAAAACCTGAACTGTTGATTGCTAGACATCCTTGTACCCTTGTGCCTTCTCTGCATTTTCCTCCTCTCTTGTTCGTCATCTTGTCCGTCCATTCCCTTGCTTCCCCCTCCTCTCTCTCCTCCTTTTATGTCATAGCTCTTGCACTCTCTGAAACACTGTCAGTGCTAGTACGATAGTTATTACTTGTTTTTCATTGTCTCCCCTTCTCGCCTCTTTTTATGTCACTCTCTGAAATGCCATGAGGCCTAGTACGACAGTTTTGTTCTATATTCCTGTGTCCACTGGCTTTATGTCCCCTAATAGTGTTTTTGTTAGTACCTTAATGCTTATTCTAAATGCTTATTTTAAACAACTTGTCCCCTCCCCTGCCTTGAAGCGCTTTGAAACACTTTTTAGCTGTGTGTAGGCGCTTTACAAATGACCAATAAATAAATCAATCCATTTCTATTCTGTGGCACATAAAGGTATACCGATCAGTTGTGTTGTGTGTTGTTGTATAAGACGCAAAATGAGGACTCCCATGTGCCCACTTATAAGGAGAAAATTAAGAATTATAATGAGCAGTGGGCACCAGGAAAAGAAGGAAAAACTTTCACAGCCTGGCCAGCTGAGGGCACCCATGATAAAAAATATTATAGCGAACATGTACACCCATTTACTATCCACATATTTAGGTAGAAAATAAAATAAGAGACAAAGTATATAATAGTTTTGGAAGCACTATGAGGAAGAAATGCGAGTAATTCTAAAGAAAAGGGGAATGCTGAGGGCGTATCTGCCCGCCCCTGTCAGACAGCATGAAATTGACACAGGCTTCAATGCCTCTGCAGTCGATGCCCCCATATATAGTAGGCAACTATCCTTTAAAGCCAGCTACAGGATACACAATCGCCAAATACAATCCCTCTGCCTACTCCAAAACGAACCCCATAAAGGGAGCAAGTAGACTTTGTGATAGAGAAGATCAGGCAATAGTAGAATTAGAACGTAAAGCGCACAAAGATTTAGAAGCAGCAATACGTAAGGCTGAGGATGAATTGCGAAGGGCGACCAGGAAAAAGGAGGGGCCATGTCTGACAGTAGATGCAGAAACGGGGGCAGTGGGAGATATATTACTGAAATTGCATAAGGCAGTAACAAAGGGTGTGAAAGTAGAAACTGAAGAAATAGAGCCGCAGGATGTAGAGTATGCAACAGAAAGTGAAGATGAGCAAGAAGAAGGTGAGGAAAATTGTGAAACAGAGGAGGACCAGAAAGAGAGGACTCCCTGGGGAAGACGACTGAGACCTTGCCTCAGAACAGTGGCAGTGGTCAGAGGAACGAAGAAGGCTGGAACACAGCATAGCCCAAAGTGGGGAAAACAGTTCCCATTAATACAAAAAGAAGTGGGCAGATCACAATATATACCATGGCCATATATGGATAAGAATAATTTGATTAAGATGCTACCACCTCTTACGGGAGAGGCGGGTAATGGATTAGTGCAATAGAGAAGCACACAGCAGGGGCTACCTTAGCGATTGAGGACATGAAAAGCTTATCAGCTAGCATAATAGTTGATCAGACAAACACAATATGGGAACCAACAGGATACCCAGCGGTCCGATTAGAAAGCGACGCATACAACAGTGCACCATTTAGCCTGTGTATGGGATGCATTCAGAAGGAAATACCCTGATTGACCTGATGTAGGCGCCACAATGAAACAGGACAAAGACAAGAAGAGACACGTTAAATGTGGGGACAGAACATACCATTCTTTTATCGCATATTAAGGAAGGGTCTACCCACAGAAGTGCAAGTAGAGCTAGAAAATTATGTAGGTATGCAAGCAAAGGGATGGGGAAAAATGCATGCACATACAGTGCATTTCTGTAAGCGCAAGCGTGAGGGTGAAAGGGCAGCCAAAGAAAAAGCACAATGTGCAGAATCTAAACTAGTACAGAAGAAACTAACGAAGGATAGCATGGAGGGAGAAGTAGTAACAAGCCCCACAGAGGTGCAACAACAGTCAGGACCATCGCAGGACTCGGCAAATTCACATGACAATAGCCGGCGAGATATGGGAGGGGTCCAGGGAGCAAGAGGTAACAAACAGAAGGTACGCGGGGGAGGATTTGGAGGATTAAGGCCACGATTTGTGGAACATGTTGGACATGCGGGAGCATGGGACAAATGTCCAAGGATTGTCGCAGTAGACCCCCCATGCAATGTCATCCAGGAGCACCCTCAGCCCGCTACTATGCACAAGGTACAACACAGATTTTATGCCCCACAGCAGGCTGCAGCTCTAGCGCCAATGTACGTGCACGAATCTGCACAGCCCCAGAACACAGTCCAAATTTAAATGATCACTCCCACACAAGGACCACCTATACAGTATCCCACACATATTGCCATTCAGAATGTCGCACAGCAAGCTCCAACATAGGGAATTACAGTACCATGGGAACAGAAAGCCCTACCTCAGGGAACACTCACACACTACACTGTAGCCAGTATTTTAAGCAACAATACTTTCCCTCCTCCAGGATCCCAAACCTATACATAATAGGACAGCCCACAGCAAGCCTTGATGTGCCTACATCTCTAGATAACTCCAAATGCAGATAAGGAACCCAAAGTAGGGGTGAAGACAGGGAACAGAATATTTACTTCCATGGTAGACACAGGAGCCACCCGATCTTGCATAAGGGAAGGACGGTTTCCATTAACAGACAACAGCGTGGATACACAAGGTTGGGGTAATCATAAGGGTTCCTTTCACAGAAGATTTACCCTCACTATAGGGACTGTACAGTACCGATACACCAGTGAATTTATTAGGGAGGCATCTCCTTAAGAAGCTCAACATGACCACTTCATTTACTGACAGGGAATTGTGTGTTGAACACCAGGCATGCATTACAACAGAATAGCCACAGTAATACAAGCACTTTGTTGTACCAACACAATTCAAGCACTACCACTACACGAGGCACTATTTGCATATTCAGTTACCATTCTGATCAGTTGGTTACCAGGAATGCATAATGTGATATTACGCCTGCCAGCAGAATTCCTATTTAGAACACCAGTGCCACATGAGTAAGCCCCAGGAACAATTTTTACATTGCACATTGATGTAGTGATTATGAGCAAAGACACAGTCTTTGTAACAGACAGAGATGATGAAGGGATGGAGTGGAGAGGTGTGCTATGTATAGACCCCACATTGGCTTTAAGAGAGACTACAGACAAACAACTATTTTCCAACTTGAACATGGATGGGGAAGTAGCCTTTGAAATCAGCATACTCTGTCATTTGGTAATACAACACAGAGAAGTTCCCCAGACAATACTGACAGCTACAACACCACCTACACAGTTACACGTAAATTTAGCACAAGTGCCTAGTTGACTGTGGAGAAGCAACCCACATGATGTAGGGCGACTGGCCAGCATAGGGACAGTTAAAATCAAACTCAAACCAGGTGCCATACTCCCTAGAGTAAAACAATACCCACTGTCCAAAGAAGCAGATAAGGGAATTTACGACACAATTAAAGAATTGCTTGACCAAGGTATCCTAGTGCATTCAGACTCACATTGCAACACAGCTATATACACATTGAAGAAAGCAAATGGGCACCATGTAGATTCATTCAGGATCTCTGCCCTCTAAATGGCATAGTGAAAGCAGAATATCCACTATTGCCAAACCGTGCATCAATATTGTGCAACATGCCCGCCAATGCAGTCTACTTTTCTGTGGTAGGGACGTAGGGAACATCAACATGACAATAAAATTGTACAGAATGTAGATGACTTACTTGTATGCAGCACCACAGAAGAACAGTGCAGACAAGACACAGCACAGCTTATGACAATACTAGCAGACAAAGGGTACAAGGTGTACAGAGACAAATTACAATACTCCCAGAAAGAAGTGATATACTTGTGGCAGATAATATCTGCAACAGGGAGAAAGATAACCCCGGGTATAGACACAGCTGTAGGAGACACACCACAGCCCAACACTATCAGAGAAATGCAGCATTTCTTGGGTTGTGCAATTATTGTCACACTTGGGTATTTGACTACTCAACACATGTCAGATACCTATTACAGACACTCAAGGAAGCCCAAACGATTAATGGTAAAATTGTATGGACAGAGGAAATAGCAGAATGTTTTTATGATCTCAAAATGACAATCAGCAGTGCACGTGTAGTAGCGATGCCAGATTACAAAAGAACATTCTTCTTACTCTCACATTCAAATGGTCAAATTATGACATCAGTACTCACACAGCTATCATCACAGAAACACTAAACATTGGCATTCCATCGTGTTCTCTTAGACCCAGTAATGCAAGGACACTTTCCATGTGAGCAAGCATTGGCTGCTGCAGCAGCTTTTGCAGTACAGAAGTCCACCAGCATTGTTATGGGGTGCCCACTCACTTCATATGTTGAGCATGCAGTTTTTTCCATTTTGGAGATGAACTAGTTCACATTCACCACAAAGAGAGTAAGTGGGTTATGAGGTAATTGTGACAAATCCTGCCATCCCCCTAGTAAGATGCCCCACAGTTAAGCCAGCAACTTACATTGCCAAGCCAGTCGAGCCACAAGACAAAGTTCATGATTCTGAAATATATGAAGAAGAATCAGATGAGTTCAGTAGGATTAGTGAAGACCCACTTGATATAGGAGAAGTGCTCTATGAAGATGGGTAATCCAGCATAGAACAGAAAAGTGGTCAAAGACATAGAGGAGCAGCAGTTGTGAACTATGTAAAGAATCAGGAGGAAGAATTCCAGATAGTGATGCAGCAGAGATTACCCGCACACTAATCAGCACAAGCAGCCAAACGTGTAGCACTCATAGAAGCCTTGGAAATATCAGCTCATGAAGATTTCACCATTTACACTGACTCAGCCTACATGACCTTCACAGTGCACTCAGGATTATCAAGATCGAAAATGCGAGTGTACAGATGAGCAGATGAGTCCCCAGTTCAGCATGCGATTTTATGAACTAGACTAACCGAAGCATTGAGGAGCCCTGTACTCCAAAGGAACACACTTAGTTACACACGGGAAGGCAGCTTATATACCCTTTCACAAAGAAAGCAAAATGCCTGTTACTGCAGCTCAACAAGGAAGGTTAACAGAAGTGTACAGG
This sequence comes from Ambystoma mexicanum, assembly GCF_040938575.1. Classification (NCBI taxonomy): domain Eukaryota; kingdom Metazoa; phylum Chordata; class Amphibia; order Caudata; family Ambystomatidae; genus Ambystoma; species Ambystoma mexicanum. The sequence goes on along the minus strand of NC_090923.1, from coordinate 1,063,020,697 downwards.
GCTTTATCAAAGGAACATATAATTGAAATTCAGGAAAGAGCCCCAGCAAAGGAAAAATCTTTATGGGTAAAAAGTTGCAGCCTATTGTTAAGACGGATTTCTGAACTCTGTCCTGGTGGCGCAGAAGTTCAGAAGGCCAACCTAATTACTTGGAACAGGGTAACCTCTGGACAAGCCAGACCAATCAAGGTAGCGATCGCGGCGGTCAAGACTAGGTCTCAAGAGGGGTGAGGGTGACTGAAAGCCCGCAGTGAGCACACAAAGCAAGAGCGCTTACAAACTACTCCAAACAGTTGTTTATATCAAAAATAGATACACATTTATTATAAGGCCTTGAAACTAATAACCACAGTAAAAGCAGCAATATACAACGATATTAAACCAACACATACACTATCCACCCAATATATATACAGAATACACAGTTTCACAGCATTAGCAGCACGAAATATGTTATCCACCTGCAGGGGAAGGAAAACAGGCAGTGCGAACCAATGCTTGTGATATGTCCGCCTTCTGAGGCCCCTAACTAGATGGTAGTCCAATCCCTACGAAGAGTGGAGCCTAGCGCTCAAAAGTACCTGCACACGCCGGTGCCAATGGGCAGAAGGTGAAGCTCTTCGGAGGACGTTGGACAGCTCTGTAGGGCGCCCTAATGAAGGAGAACACGGTCCGCGACTCTAGCGCAGCCTCCACTGTGAGGCAGAAGCAGGGCGCGAGTACGGACAAGGGGTGCTGTATTTACAGCGGGGAAAAGCAAGGGGCACTGCAGGAGGGCGACCAGATCCTAGCTAATCTACTCACCGGTCCCCGAAGCAAGCAGGCCCGAGCTTCTCCTCGATAGATACAGCTTCTGGCAGGTTCTGAAGAGCAGGGAACGTCTCGTCGTCGTGCAGAGTAAAAAGACGTCCCGATCGAAGAAACAAGCACAGTTTTGTCGCCACAGCAGGGCAACGGAACGGCCGGGTGTATTCAAGCCAAACGAGCACTGCTCACCTCTAGCTTAGGACTGCTAAGCAAACGAAGCGTGTGAGCATGCCCCGGACTCAGAATACCACCCAACCTGTCGGCGATTACAGAGCAGGCCTCCTTAGTAAGCTGGTCAGTCAACTGGATGGCCCAGAGACACTTCCGAAGGCTTACAGCAGGAGTTGATGAAGGTGCCGGGAATAGCTGGTCCTGCTATTCCAATAGGTCGAAGCGCCAGTACAGGCCTTCTTGTTCGATCTTAGGTGGAAAGGGCTTCACCGGACGACAGCAATGAGGAGCAGAAGTTCTTCAGGGGGTCACCAGCGATTCCTCGGTCCAGCCTCGTGTTCGCAGGATACTTGGCTCCTGTATCCCTGGGTTCGTAAGAACTCAGGAGATCGACATGGTAGTGGTGTTTCCAGCTCCCTCTTATCCACGGTTCCCTTCGCGCCAAAACGGAGGGGAGCCAATGGGAGATCCGCTCATCAACACACATACCATACGTGGACCAATCACGGACCACAGTGGTCCCAGGCATTCACACCACCCTAGACTCTCTGGCACCCAGGATGTGTATTGGGACCAGACAGCCCAGCCCACATCCTGGGGGCACTCAAACGACATGTAGAAGCCCGCGAAAGCAACCGTGTTTCGCGGGAAACTACATGCCCAAATAAGGAAGGCCCCGGGTCGCCTGACCCGGGGGAAGGTAAAGGGAGCAAGACGGACAGTGGACGAGACAAAGGAGCCTCGTGGTCCGGCCATTTTGGGTAGCCGGGCCACCCTTTTGTGTTCGCGGCAAAAAGGTGCTCAGAACGGCAAAAGGAGCTCAAAATAAACCAAATGATCGCTGCCACCAGCCCAGTCCCTGAATGACTTGCACCGATCCAAAAACCATCCTATAAGAGTGTCTAGGGTCTGTAGAAGGCTAGAGACCCAAGAGAGCTGTAACTTAGCTTACAGTGCCCTCTTGTGTCGTGTTGCACTAAAATGGCGACACGATAAAAGAAACTACGGGAAACAGCGTTCCCCGGTACTGACTGTCTTAAGGGCATGTCAGTTTCCCCGTAAGAAAGGAGCGAAAGCCCAGAGGAGTACAGCAGAAGGCTGCACTTCTCTGGCAAAGTCAAGAAAACAGGTTGAAAACAATAGCAAAAAGTTTAGGGGTTGCCACATGGAAGGAAAGTTCCCTACAATAACGAAATCTTTCCTAACACTCGCCCCTCCCAGACTATGGACAGGGGGAACTAATCCACCCCTGGATGAGTCTCTTGTTCAGGTCGGTAAAACATTCTGGACAACCCATCAGCATTGCTATGTTGGACACCTGGCCTATGCTCAATAGTGAAGTCGAAGCCTTGTAGACTTATGGACCACCTAAGCAACTTTGGATTCTCCCCCTTCATGTTCATTAGCCACTTTAACGGCTTATGGTCAGTCTGCACAGTGAAGTGGGTCCCATAGAGGTAGGGCCGCAGCTTCCTTAGGGCCCACACAACAGAGAAACATTCTTTCTCTACCGTGGACCATCTGAGCTCTCTGTCCTTAAGCTGGCGACTAATAAAACCGATAGGGTGTTCCTTACCCTTCTCATCTACTTGTGATAGTACAGCTCCTATCCCAGTGTCAGAGGCATCCGTCTGCACGATAAAAGGTCTTTGATAATCAGGGGCCCTGAGCACAGGGGCCTGGCACAAGGAGTCTTTCAAGCCATTGAAGGCCTTCTCACACTCGTCAGTCCAAGTTACCTTCTTGGGTTTCTTCGGAGTTGTGAGGGCAGTCAGAGGAGCAGCTATGGTGCCATAGTCTGCCACAAAATTGCGGTAATAACCCGTGAGTCCTAAGAAGGCTCTCACTTGGGTTTGCGTAGTGGGGGTAGGCCAGTCTTGTACGGCTTGTACCTGACTGAGTAGAGGCTGTCTCCTCCCTCCAACTACTTCATGTCCAAGGTAAACCACTGAGCCTTGTCCATTTTGGTGAGGGGCCACTCGGACACCCTCAAAAGAGCTAACTGAAGGACTGCTTGGGAACAGGTCGGGGAGAGGTTCAGACTCCTCTTCCTCAACATCTGAAGCCAGTAGCAGTGCTGCGATTTCGACGCTTGGGCCGAAAGCCTTCAGCCTATTCATGTGAAACACTTTGGGAGCCTGTCCAGGCCTTCCAAGGTCCACTGAATAGTTAACCTCACCCAGGGGCTCCACCACTGGGTAAGGGCCTGACCATTTGTCCTGTAAAGCTCGAGGCCTTATGAGATTCATGATCAGGACTTGCTGACCAAGTGTAAAGTTGATGAGGGAAGCTTTCTGGTCATACCAATGTTTCACCAGCGCTTGCCCTGCCTTCAATTTATCACTAGCCAAGCCCATCAGAAGTACCATCCGTTTTCTGAGCCCTAGCACATAATCAACTACATTGGTAGTAACAGGGGGAGTGGGCATCTCCCATCCCTCTTTGATGATGGCTAAGGGTCCCCGTACGGGATGACCGAACAGAAGTTCGAAGGGGCTGAAGCCAACACCCTCCTGCGGTACCTCTCGGTAGGCAAACAGCAAGCATGAAACAAGAAGATCCCATTTTCTTCTCTGAGGCTCCTCCAGAGCCCCAATCATGCTTTTTAACGTCCTGTTAAGACGCCCCCCCAGACCATCGGTCTGGGGGCGGTATGCAGAAGAGAACCTGTAGGTGACCCCACATTCTTTCCACATAGCCTGCCTATACTTCGACATAAAGTTGCTGCCATCACCCGGCACAACTTCTTTAGGGAAGCCAACCCTAGTAAACATGCCGAGTAAAGCTTCTGCAACTGGCTTGGCAGTTACAGTTGTAAATGGGACGGCCTCAGGATACCTGGTTGCATGGTCGACCAGCACCAGGATAAACCTATTGCCTGAGGATGTTTGCGGGTCAAGGGGACCAACCATGTCGATCCCTACCCTTTCAAATGGTACCCCCACAACTGGGAGCGGTACCAACGGAGCTTGGATTGTCGCACCAACCTTACCAGACAACTGGCAGGCGGCACAACTCCTGCAGTGACTTTCTACTTGCTCCCCCATCTTGGGCCAGTAGAAGTGCATGGATAACCTTTGCTTGGTCCTCCTCATACCAAGGTGACCAGCAAGGGGAACGACATGCGCCAACTGCAGGAGGAAGGGCCTAACAGCAAGGGAAACCACCAACCTCCTATGGTCTCCTTCTGTAGACTCTGTGGGCTCACTATAAAGGAGTCCACCTTCCTGGTAAATCCTTTGCAACCCAGGAGGTTCACCCTCAAGCTGGGAGCAGGCCTGTCTCCTTAGGCCTTCCAGAGATGGGCACTCACGTTGGCCCTTACTGAAGTCGTCCCTATCAGGACCTCCTTCAACTAACAAGTCTTTTAGTTCAGGATGGTCGTTGGGGTCGAACACTTCAGGCATCGCCACCTCCTCGTCAGGCTCGGGCGATTGACCAACTCCCTCCACCGCAGTGGTAGGCGAGTTCGGGGGAATATTCTCTTTCCCCCGTCGGGACTTGTTGACTCCTTTCGCCTTGGGTTTCCCCTTCGGCTGGGGCGGCGTATTGGACTTGGCCAATGCTGCCCGTGCTTGAGACCGTGTGTAGGGTCTTTCGGCAGTGTCTCCTACGAGCCCTAGAGCTCTGAGATCATTGCCCAACAAGACCTTTCCCGGGACGTTTCTCTGAATGCTCACTGGAATCCTAACTGCTGTACCATTTAAAGTTAGATTAACAGGGATCACGGGAAACATACGGAGGGGGCCGTCAGCCAACTTAGTGGGCATCAGAGTAGCTCTGGCAACTTCCTCTGAGTCTACCAAGGTAGAATCCACTACAGTTCGACTGCACCCACTATCCCTAAGAGCTGGAGTATCCACTCCATTGATCAGCACACTGTCTTTAAAGTAGTGCTTGGTATTATCCGGAATCCTAGCATACGCCTCTGCGACTTTAGGCTCCCAGGAACCCAGGGACACTAAAACTACCTCAGCCTCTATCCCGCTGGGAAATGAGTCTGAGGAGAAGGATGCTCCTGTAATCTCTTCTTCCTCGTAGGAGGAGAAGGCCAGATTAGCGGAGTGGACCCCCAAAGGTCTAACCTTACAACGGGGATCCCCCTTCACATGGTCAGTTGCTCCACAAGAAAAACAAGCCCCATTGGGTCTGTTTACGTAGGGAGGCTTATTATAACCAGAGTTCTGTTTCGGAGGCGAACCTCCACTACCCTGTGAGTTCTCGGATGGCTTACCCTTATTTTTCTTTTTGTGGCCCTTATGGGAAGAAGATTTAGCAGATTCCCCACCCTCCACATCTTTGGACTTTTTCCCTTCTTCCTGCTTACCAGGATGAGTTTTGTCCTTATGGGACACTCGATGTGACACCCATAAATCTGCTGCAATGGCCAGCTTCTTAGGATCTATCTCCTTCGAATCGGCCAAATGCTGCTTAAGCTCCGGGGAAGAAGAAGCAAAAATGTGTTCCAGCATGACCAGATTGATCATGCCTTCGAAGGTAGAAACCTTATAACCTTCAACCCAGCCAGTCAAGTTTTTCAGGGACTCAGCTACATACGACACCCAAGTACCACCTTCCTTTTTCTTATACTCTCTAAACCTTTTCAAATATTGGGTCGGAGTCTTCCCAAACTTTAAAATGAGAGTCTGCTTCAACATTGCAAAATCAGCGCGCTCAGCCTTCGACATTTCCATAATGGCACTGCAACCAGAATGGGGCAGTCTGCTGAGTAACCATGCAATCTTATCCGCATTATCAACCTCTTGAACCTCGCATGCATACTCAAACGCATTTAACCAGTCCATAATGTCATTTCGTTCCTCATACACACTGAGCAGATCTTTTGGAAACCGTGGATGAGAGGAAGCCCCAGAACCATGTCCAGGACCCTTGGACCCATTTGCGAACTGAAGCTTGGCCAGTTCCAACTGGTGATCCCTGTCTTTTTGTTTTTCTGCCTGGTCGATTTTCAGTTTGGCTATGCTGAATTCAAGCTCCTGCTGCCTAAACCGCAGCTCTTGCTTCTTGAATTCAAGCATAGCCTCCCCATCAACACTGGCAGAGGAAACGTTAGACATTACATCCTCCCTGTCCTCGTGGTCGTGATGGATCAGTGCAGCGGCAGAACCGTCGGTTCTGCCAGTGAGAGCAGCCCCACCACCTTCTGCACTGTCCTCGGAAGTTATAGCGTCAAGCTGCGCTTCTTGCCACGCCACGATTCTCTGGATCATTTCCAATTTAGTGCCTTGAGAGGAAACCCCTCTCTCCGCACACATCTTCTTCAATGTTTCAGATTTCGAAGCATTTAAGGTTAATAAAGTATTCGTTTCCATACTGTCGATAGGACTATGGCCTTTTTAACGTTATATTCAATACTTTACTGCGTGTCCTGGTTGGAATAACCTGAAAACGCCTTAGCTCGTGCGCAACACTGGATACCTTCAGTCGTATCCCACCGCTGTACACCAATTTGTTAAGACGGATTTCTGAACTCTGTCCTGGTGGCGCAGAAGTTCAGAAGGCCAACCTAATTACTTGGAACAGGGTAACCTCTGGACAAGCCAGACCAATCAAGGTAGCGATCGCGGCGGTCAAGACTAGGTCTCAAGAGGGGTGAGGGTGACTGAAAGCCCGCAGTGAGCACACAAAGCAAGAGCGCTTACAAACTACTCCAAACAGTTGTTTATATCAAAAATAGATACACATTTATTATAAGGCCTTGAAACTAATAACCACAGTAAAAGCAGCAATATACAACGATATTAAACCAACACATACACTATCCACCCAATATATATACAGAATACACAGTTTCACAGCATTAGCAGCACGAAATATGTTATCCACCTGCAGGGGAAGGAAAACAGGCAGTGCGAACCAATGCTTGTGATATGTCCGCCTTCTGAGGCCCCTAACTAGATGGTAGTCCAATCCCTACGAAGAGTGGAGCCTAGCGCTCAAAAGTACCTGCACACGCCGGTGCCAATGGGCAGAAGGTGAAGCTCTTCGGAGGACGTTGGACAGCTCTGTAGGGCGCCCTAATGAAGGAGAACACGGTCCGCGACTCTAGCGCAGCCTCCACTGTGAGGCAGAAGCAGGGCGCGAGTACGGACAAGGGGTGCTGTATTTACAGCGGGGAAAAGCAAGGGGCACTGCAGGAGGGCGACCAGATCCTAGCTAATCTACTCACCGGTCCCCGAAGCAAGCAGGCCCGAGCTTCTCCTCGATAGATACAGCTTCTGGCAGGTTCTGAAGAGCAGGGAACGTCTCGTCGTCGTGCAGAGTAAAAAGACGTCCCGATCGAAGAAACAAGCACAGTTTTGTCGCCACAGCAGGGCAACGGAACGGCCGGGTGTATTCAAGCCAAACGAGCACTGCTCACCTCTAGCTTAGGACTGCTAAGCAAACGAAGCGTGTGAGCATGCCCCGGACTCAGAATACCACCCAACCTGTCGGCGATTACAGAGCAGGCCTCCTTAGTAAGCTGGTCAGTCAACTGGATGGCCCAGAGACACTTCCGAAGGCTTACAGCAGGAGTTGATGAAGGTGCCGGGAATAGCTGGTCCTGCTATTCCAATAGGTCGAAGCGCCAGTACAGGCCTTCTTGTTCGATCTTAGGTGGAAAGGGCTTCACCGGACGACAGCAATGAGGAGCAGAAGTTCTTCAGGGGGTCACCAGCGATTCCTCGGTCCAGCCTCGTGTTCGCAGGATACTTGGCTCCTGTATCCCTGGGTTCGTAAGAACTCAGGAGATCGACATGGTAGTGGTGTTTCCAGCTCCCTCTTATCCACGGTTCCCTTCGCGCCAAAACGGAGGGGAGCCAATGGGAGATCCGCTCATCAACACACATACCATACGTGGACCAATCACGGACCACAGTGGTCCCAGGCATTCACACCACCCTAGACTCTCTGGCACCCAGGATGTGTATTGGGACCAGACAGCCCAGCCCACATCCTGGGGGCACTCAAACGACATGTAGAAGCCCGCGAAAGCAACCGTGTTTCGCGGGAAACTACATGCCCAAATAAGGAAGGCCCCGGGTCGCCTGACCCGGGGGAAGGTAAAGGGAGCAAGACGGACAGTGGACGAGACAAAGGAGCCTCGTGGTCCGGCCATTTTGGGTAGCCGGGCCACCCTTTTGTGTTCGCGGCAAAAAGGTGCTCAGAACGGCAAAAGGAGCTCAAAATAAACCAAATGATCGCTGCCACCAGCCCAGTCCCTGAATGACTTGCACCGATCCAAAAACCATCCTATAAGAGTGTCTAGGGTCTGTAGAAGGCTAGAGACCCAAGAGAGCTGTAACTTAGCTTACAGTGCCCTCTTGTGTCGTGTTGCACTAAAATGGCGACACGATAAAAGAAACTACGGGAAACAGCGTTCCCCGGTACTGACTGTCTTAAGGGCATGTCAGTTTCCCCGTAAGAAAGGAGCGAAAGCCCAGAGGAGTACAGCAGAAGGCTGCACTTCTCTGGCAAAGTCAAGAAAACAGGTTGAAAACAATAGCAAAAAGTTTAGGGGTTGCCACATGGAAGGAAAGTTCCCTACAATAACGAAATCTTTCCATTGAGGAGCCCTGTACTCCAAAGGAACACACTTAGTTACACACGGGAAGGCAGCTTATATACCCTTTCACAAAGAAAGCAAAATGCCTGTTACTGCAGCTCAACAAGGAAGGTTAACAGAAGTGTACAGGGCTTTATCAAAGGAACATATAATTGAAATTCAGGAAAGAGCCCCAGCAAAGGAAAAATCTTTATGGGTAAAAAGTTGCAGCCTATCGCCAACCGACATTGTGTGGAGACTAAACAGCACAGGTACAGAAATGATGGCCATAAAGCTATTAAACACTGCATTAGAACAGCTCCATTTCCCTACACATTCACCTAAGCAGCACATTGCTGCTGACATCAGTGAGGACTGGTTTGTGCCAAATCAGGCCAAACAAATTGACAAGTTGGTGGCCAATTGCACCACATGTCACAAATTTCATCCAGGACACACACTCAAGAGATTAAAAGGAACATTTCCCCATCCCACAGGGCCATTTAAAGAACTCCATATAGATTAGATAGATATGGTGAACCATTGCAACACATACACATACGTACTAGTGGTAGTCTGCCCATATTCCTGTTGGATCAAGGCAGGTCCTTGTGTCAATGTAGAGGCAAATTCCACTGCCAGATTCTTGGTGAGGGAGGTGTTCTCTAGATGGGGTATATGTGAGAATTTGAGGTCAGATAATGGTTCCCACTTTGTGAATGAATTCCTTGGAGAGGTCACTTGACTGTTAGGGATATGACACAGACTTTGCACTGCCTACCACCCATAAGCAAATGGGGTGGTAGGGAGGTTGAATGTCCTACCAAAACTAAAGTTAGCTAGAATCTGTGACACCTGTAAAAGGAGCTGGCTTCATTGCCTGCCCCCGGTGCTAATCCTCTTACGAAATCAGCCTAGCAAAGATCATCACCTCACACCCCACAAGGTGGTGACAGGATCCTTACTCCTGGATGTATGCCCCAGCTGTGCCCTCACAAACAGTGTCAGATGCACATCCCAGTGCCGATTTGTTATGAGAGGAATTCAATGTCTATCTTAAGACTATTTCAACCTGTGCAAAGTTAATTTCTTCATAGATAAACATAAGAGCGAAATAAATCAACAAGGTGCCACAACAGAGCAACCTCTTAAGCTATAATGTGGTAACCCAGTCTACCCACGGCAGCACCTGTGAAAATGAAGTGACCCCAAATTCACTGGTCCCTACGAAGTAGAGCATTCAACCCGAATGGCAGCAAAGTTCAAGGATCGCTGTGCCTGGGTTCACTTAACAGATCTGCAAAAAGACACAAGCACAGCACCTGAACTTTGAAGAACAGCTGCCTCCAAAACATGAACAACCAACGAAAGTTGAGTATTAACATTGAACTATAAAAACTGTGCAAGATGAAAATGAAGCCTTCTGGGCACAGTAGAACAAGCACAACAATCGAGCTGCAGAAAGCTCAATATAAAAGTCGTAGAAATGGGAAAGATGTGTTCATAGGGATATGTTGTTTATTTTTCTCTCTCCTTCTTTCTATCCTCTTAACAGAGCTGCTAAGATTTAGAGGTGCTAAACATAATAGTACAAAAGTGGAAAATGTATTCACACTTAGAAATAACCTCATGATTAGGTACAGAAGACAATTGAGTAAAGAAGCAAGTAGCATGTTAGATGAACTCAGCAGGGCCCAGGTAAATGAATCATGTTATATATCTGGGCTCATCTCACATGCGGTTGGCACCCCAGACTGTTCTTATTACTGGAAGTGCTGACTTTAGAGGCATAGTGCTAGGCACATTTCGTAACTTGCAAGGTTCAGGGTCAATTTCAGGGACACACAGTTTACATACAAATGGAAAGAAGATCAAGAGATGAATGTGAAAAGATGGGGAACAGGAGGACACACAGTGTCCAGAAAAACAACTGATGATCATAGAAGGTACAACATTTTGGAATAATAATTGGGCACAGGGGTATTCAGTATTCAACACTGAAGGACTAATGGGATTCATAGAAGAAGAAGTGAAATGAACAGATGAACTTTGTAGATATGTATGGGTATTACATGTGAATACGTTGACAAGTTTGCATCAGCATGACTAACTTGTAAAAATACAGAAACTCATTTGATCTTCATTTTGTTTTAGAGGCAATTGCAACCAGACATACCAGATGCCAGCCAGATGCCAGCCTTGAATGCAGGCACAAATAACGGAAATCCACCGGCAGTGTGTAACCAAAGTTTACCATTATTTTCCAACATCGTGGAGTAGCCTCTGCTCCCTAGGCACCCTACATGCACCAGCTATGGTAATTCCTAAGAAACATATAAAATTGCCCAGAAGAGAATCCCAGTCCCCTGATCAGCTCCCAACGAATGGAAGGCATTTGGACTTGCCTAGGGTGCAAAGAAAGAAGCGGTCTGGGTATTTCTCAAAAGAAGAAAATGATTGGAAAAGATGCATGCCCAATAACTCTTTTTCACAAAGACTGAGGTGCTATTTACCTCATTGCTGGGACCTGGGATACAAGTAACCACCAACTCTAAATGGCTACAGCTCATTTGCTGGAACTTGACAGGACTTTCAAATGCAACTGAGCACTGACTGAAAGCAATACTGAAGGAACTTTGTGCATTTAAGCTCCAGGCATTTCAGACAGAATGGTGCTCAACCTAATTTCAGCAATGGAGGGAGGGGTCTGCAGAAAAATTGGGAGCTCCTGCTGCACCTATGTGCCTCTCAACAAAGCAGACAATGCAGACAATGGAACACTGACTCTCGCTATCAAGCAGATGGCCAAATTGAAAACTCATATGAAAAACAAAGGAGGAATCATTAAAGACGATGAATGTTTGACAAAGTTCACAACATGGATGCCCCGTCGCATTCTATTTCCCATCCTAATCATCCTGGTATTACTGTGGTGAACATATCATTTCAATGTCACCTGTTGTGTATCCCATAACAATAAAATAAATGTTCTTGCAGTTATGACAGGTAGTGCCACTCCTCGTTGGAAAGATGAAAGCTGTCATACAGATGAGCAACCACAGGTAGGAGAAGCAAAACAGGTACTAAATGAACAGACACTGCTCCCCAGACAATGCCCTTTGGTCACAACTGTGAGAAACCAGAAGGTGTCTCACCCACTAGTCCCAGGGGTTCTGTCATCCAGGTAGACAGGACACGGCTATCGCTTTTGGATCCAGTTCCTGGGGGTGGACCAGTGCATGAAGATTGGGGAGTGGGAGTGGGATGCCAGATGGTGAGATGCAGTATCCCCCTCCCTATAACACCTTTACCCAATCCTACCAGATAGGATATTTCGGAACGCTACCCCCTCCCCTTTCACAACACAAACACTTTCACACAGATAGCCCGCTATGAGAGAAAACAGACTAACACCCAAGCAGTTTACCTGACATGTCCCAATACAATGGTCAGGTGAGATCAGGAAATTACTGACCATCACACACACCTGACTCCCATTAAGCTTCAAATTAAAAAGGGGGTCCTGGGAGTCCCTATGCCAGACAAAGTCCCATTAAGCTTCCCCACACGGATAAAAGGCATAGCACGAGAGCATACTTGGAGCAAGGCAAAGCACACAAGGAAACAGCAGATTCAAGATGGAAGCTGAACGAGAGAAGAAAGACAGCAAAACAGAAGGTGATCATGAAGAGGGAAGCTCCCTTGACTTTTTCAACAAGAAACCATTACTTTACAGAAACCTTGAGAATAGAAAGCGTATGACCAGGAAACCAGGCTGAAGAATCCTGCATTGTGTGTCGGTGCTACCCGGGGCCCTCTCGCATCCATAATCAATGGCTGGAGAAGCACTAGCTGTCGTGGTACCATCCTTGGCTCCAATAATAAAGCAGAGTCAGTGAAATCAACACAGCCGGTGAGTTGGGGAGACTGATACAAGACTGGTCTGTGTTGAAGCCAATGTTGCAAGCAGCAACATTGTGTGGCGAGCGCTGGAAAGAACATTGTTAAGACGCGTGTGATAAGAGATGCATGTAAAGTTGAACTGTTGATGAGTGACTGAACTTTAAAAGCAAGATGCAATACCTTTGACAGAGTGGTCCGGCACCACATCGGTGCTCAATTGAAGGTCTCCATAAGGTATCCAGCTGAAAAGTGGCAAAAGTGAAAATGAGAAAAAGGTTATATCAAGAAGAGAACAAGTAATTTTAAATCGAAGTGGCACTGCGACGGGTCAAGCAAAATCCTGGGCACAGTGGAAAGTCTTTGATTTTGATGAAGTAGAGAAAGTTTGGAAAAGTAGATAAATTGGTCTGAGCCTGGCGGAGGTAGACCAATTGAAGGTTTTGTGTTAAAGTGGGTCTGAGCCCGGCAGAGGGGGACCCGGGGTGTACATAAATCACCTGAGAAGTTGTATACGTGAAATTCTAAGAAGAAAGGAACTTTAATGTTTGTTGTGTTGCATCAGGCCCTATGAAATAAGAGACTGTGATTGACAAAGAGACTTTGACACATAAGGCCCTGATGTTGAGGTTTTGAACTGCATCCTTGTGCTAGAGAAGCCAGATAGTGGGATAAGCTTGAGTGTGCTGCCTTATCCTGTGTTGAAAACATGGGGAAGGGAAGCCAAACGGCTTGAATATCCTAACATATAATTTCTTGAACACTTTTCTTTTGTATAACATTGTTGCCCACACTGTTTGTATTTAGATGTAAGGATTGGCAATAGGTTTATTATTATAGTTTGCAAAGGTAGCGGGCGCCCCTCTCTCGACAGAACAAGACCTGATAACCTGTTCAGTGGTTATTAACCACTTGAGAGTTCGCAGCCACTGCTTTTACTCACTGTGCCTTTCACAGATGGGAAATATCCATTTGCATATCAGTCTTTGTCCTGCCCAGGGGCAGTCCAGCACCGAAATGCAATGGCAATTCCAACCTGAACGAGAGTACCACCAGCAACCCCATACACGTGTTTCACCCTTGTTGGGGATCATCAGTGAGGTGAAGCTGATGCCTCTCTAAGCACAGTGAGAGGGAGACCACGTCTGGTTGCCCCCAGGAGACCTAGGGTTACCAATCCCAGGTTCCTTGAAATTTAGTTTGCAAAGGTAGCGGGCGCCCCTCTTTCGACAGAACAAGGCCTGATAACCTGTTCAGTGGTTATTAACCACTTGAGAGTTTGCAGCCACTGCTTTTACTCACTGTGCCTTTCACAGATGGGAAATATCCATTTGCATATCAGTCTTTGTCCTGCCCAGGGGCAGTCCAGCACCGAAATGCAAGGGCAATTCCAACCTGAACGAGAGTACCACCAGCAACCCCATACACGTATTTCACCCTTGTTGGGGATCATCTGTGAGGTGAAGCTGATGCCTCTCTAAGCACAGTGAGAGGGAGACCACGTCTGGTTGCCCCCAGGAGACCTAGGGTTACCAATCCCAGGTTCCTTGAAATTTAGTTTGCAAAGGTAGCGGGCGCCCCTCTCTCGACAGAACAAGGCCTGATAACCTGTTCAGTGGTTATTAACCACTTGAGAGTTCGCAGCCACTGCTTTTACTCACTGTGCCTTTCACAGATGGGAAATATCCATTTGCATATCAGTCTTTGTCCTGCCCAGGGGCAGTCCAGCACCGAAATGCAATGGCAATTCCAACCTGAACGAGAGTACCACCAGCAACCCCATACACGTGTTTCACCCTTGTTGGGGATCATCAGTGAGGTGAAGCTGATGCCTCTCTAAGCACAGTGAGAGGGAGACCACGTCTGGTTGCCCCCAGGAGACCTAGGGTTACCAATCCCAGGTTCCTTGAAATTTAGTTTGCAAAGGTAGCGGGCGCCCCTCTCTCGACAGAACAAGGCCTGATAACCTGTTCAGTGGTTATTAACCACTTGAGAGTTCGCAGCCACTGCTTTTACTCACTGTGCCTTTCACAGATGGGAAATATCCATTTGCATATCAGTCTTTGTCCTGCCCAGGGGCAGTCCAGCACCGAAATTCAATGGCAATTCCAACCTGAACGAGAGTACCACCAGCAACCCCATACACGTGTTTCACCCTTGTTGGGGATCATCAGTGAGGTGAAGCTGATGCCTCTCTAAGCACAGTGAGAGGGAGACCACGTCTGGTTGCCCCCAGGAGACCTAGGGTTACCAATCCCAGGTTCCTTGAAATTTAGTTTGCAAAGGTAGCGGGCGCCCCTCTCTCGACAGAACAAGGCCTGATAACATGTTCAGTGGTTATTAACCACTTGAGAGTTCGTAGCCACTGCTTTTACTCACTGTGCCTTTCACAGATGGGAAATATCCATTTGCATATCAGTCTTTGTCCTGCCCAGGGGCAGTCCAGCACCGAAATGCAAGGGCAATTCCAACCTGAACGAGAGTACCACCAGCAACCCCATACACGTGTTTCACCCTTGTTGGGGATCATCAGTGAGGTGAAGCTGATGCCTCTCTAAGCACAGTGAGAGGGAGACCACGTCTGGTTGCCCCCAGGAGACCTAGGGTTACCAATCCCAGGTTCCTTGAAATTTAGTTTGCAAAGGTAGCGGGCGCCCCTCTCTCGACAGAACAAGGCCTGATAACCTGTTCAGTGGTTATTAACCACTTGAGAGTTCGCAGCCACTGCTTTTACTCACTGTGCCTTTCACAGATGGGAAATATCCATTTGCATATCAGTCTTTGTCCTGCCCAGGGGCAGTCCAGCACCGAAATGCAATGGCAATTCCAACCTGAACGAGAGTACCACCAGCAACCCCATACACGTGTTTCACCCTTGTTGGGGATCATCAGTGAGGTGAAGCTGATGCCTCTCTAAGCACAGTGAGAGGGAGACCACGTCTGGTTGCCCCCAGGAGACCTAGGGTTACCAATCCCAGGTTCCTTGAAATTTAGTTTGCAAAGGTAGCGGCGCCCCTCTCTCGACAGAACAAGGCCTGATAACCTGTTCAGTGGGAAATTTCTTCTCTGTGAAAAGGACAGTGAGCTAAAGACTTGGTAGAGTCTCTCCCAGGGGTTATTCACCCAAGAACAGGTCATTGGGCTGTGTTCGTGCTGGTAGAGAGATTCCCAGACACCCCTTTGTTTGCATACATTAACTTTGGGTTTCACCCTAAGTTAACAGGGCAATCCAGACGTGGACCCCTTGCTCACTGTTCTTAGAGAGGCAACAGTTTCATCTCACTGATGATGCCCAACAAGGCTGAAACACGTGTATGGGGTTACTGATGGTACTCTTGTTCAGAGGAGAATTGCCTAGCATTTCGGCGCTGGACTGCCCCTGGGCAGGACAAAGGCTGATATGCGGGGAAATTTTTTCTCTGTGAAAAGGACAGTGAGCTAAAGACTTGGTAGAGTCTCTCCCAGGGGTTATTCACCCAAGAACAGGTCATTGGGCTGTGTTCGTGCTGGTAGAGAGATTCCCAGACACCCCTTTGTTTGCATACATTAACTTTGGGTTTCACCCTAAGTTAACAGGGCAATCCAGACGTGGACCCCTTGCTCACTGTTCTTAGAGAGGCAACAGTTTCACCTCACTGATGATGCCCAACAAGGCTGAAACACGTGTATGGGGTTACTGATGGTACTCTTGTTCAGAGGAGAATTGCCTAGCATTTCGGCGCTGGACTGCCCCTGGGCAGGACAAAGGCTGATATGCGGGGAAATTTCTTCTCTGTGAAAAGGACAGTGAGCTAAAGACTTGGTAGAGTCTCTCCCAGGGGTTATTCACCCAAGAACAGGTCATTGGGCTGTGTTCGTGCTGGTAGAGAGATTCCCAGACACCCCTTTGTTTGCATACATTAACTTTGGGTTTCACCCTAAGTTAACAGGGCAATCCAGACGTGGACCCCTTGCTTACTGTTCTTAGAGAGGCAACAGTTTCACCTCACTGATGATGCCCAACAAGGCTGAAACACGTGTATGGGGTTACTGATGGTACTCTTGTTCAGAGGAGAATTGCCTAGCATTTCGGCGCCGGACTGCCCCTGGGCAGGACAAAGGCTGATATGCGGGGAAATTTCTTCTCTGTGAAAAGGACAG
Source organism: Ambystoma mexicanum (assembly GCF_040938575.1). Classification (NCBI taxonomy): domain Eukaryota; kingdom Metazoa; phylum Chordata; class Amphibia; order Caudata; family Ambystomatidae; genus Ambystoma; species Ambystoma mexicanum. Next base: position 1,063,004,133 of record NC_090923.1, on the reverse strand, counting down.
TGAGCTAAAGACTTGGTAGAGTCTCTCCCAGGGGTTATTCACCCAAGAACAGGTCATTGGGCTGTGTTCGTGCTGGTAGAGAGATTCCCAGACACCCCTTTGTTTGCATACATTAACTTTGGGTTTCACCCTAAGTTAACAGGGCAATCCAGACGTGGACCCCTTGCTCACTGTTCTTAGAGAGGCAACAGTTTCACCTCACTGATGATGCCCAACAAGGCTGAAACACGTGTATGGGGTTACTGATGGTACTCTTGTTCAGAGGAGAATTGCCTAGCATTTCGGCGCTGGACTGCCCCTGGGCAGGACAAAGGCTGATATGCGGGGAAATTTCTTCTCTGTGAAAAGGACAGTGAGCTAAAGACTTGGTAGAGTCTCTCCCAGGGGTTATTCACCCAAGAACAGGTCATTGGGCTGTGTTCGTGCTGGTAGAGAGATTCCCAGACACCCCTTTGTTTGGTTTATTATTATAGGCCCTTTTATTTTGACAGACTCGACTAGGACTGCATTATTATTAGATGGTCGTAGCTTGCTCCCATCTTTAGATTTAGGATTAGATAGGCGTTATTCAAACCCGATTGAAGTTCAATAAACACTCTTAAACTGTGATCACTTGTTTCTGTCTTACTGTTTGATACCATGCCTTCCGTACACAACCCTCCTATTCCATTAATTACCTTGAATGCTACATTGACAGCAATTTAGAATGGCCAAACAGCTATCTACCCTGCACCCCATGGGATTATATCTGGTATGGAGGAGACCTGAGAGATGTAGGTAAAATCTGGATACCCAGGAGTGTCTATGAGTGGCCACTAGATGAAGACAACTATAAGAGAGAGTTTAGAGGAAAGATTCATCCTTCAGTGGATGAAAGGGGGAATGTAGGGGAGTATGGAAATATGGGAGAGTATATTCAACATCCTAAACATGCCCAAAAATACAAGATGCTAAAATCACTATGAGAGGCACATAGCAAAGAAGTGAGCAGCCCATGTCATGGAATGTTTCCTACATAGGCCCAATGAGGCACCAGTAGCCATGCTTTAAGTAGACCATAACACACACCTTGTAGATGAACATGACCATGTACCCTTGACCAGATCCATCAGTATCTAACATACATCAGGGAAATATAAAAAAGTATTTATAATGATGAATACATGATAGTCGCTGTTTTGCATTAGCTGAATACAAAATACAGGTAGGCAACAACATTTAGTTAGCTTTGCTTAAAGCATGAAAACTCCACATCACCCCACAGCAGAGAACATTAGCCAGACCCTCGCAGAAAGGCACATGCATTCCAAGTTGCAACAATTCACATACCCAAGGGCTGAATGCCATGCAATGATTGGTCAAAGCAAGAGGCGTGAATGTTTTCCCAGGGTTTAATTTGTGGTAGTGAAGTCATGAAAGAGCACCAGAAAAGATGCCAGACCCCGGAGTTTAAGGACAAGACACTGTACACTGATTGGTCAAAACACATCAGGTTCCCACTGCCATATCCCAGAGAGTTATAACAATTGATGTCCATAGTCAAACAACCAAACATAATGAAGGTCACAAGTTGGCAGGAGTTGAGCAGCAAGATGTGAATACGCATGGCCATAGAGATGCAGTAGCGGCCCTGTAGTTATGGTTAAGTTGCTCAACTCATAGAAAGAGTACTTTTTGGGGGGCTTATAACTTTTCCCCCAGTGGACGAATCCTCACCAAACATTGCAAAAAACAAATATGAACTTGCGAAGTTTGGTGCAGTTTTGTCCAGGGGGGAAGTTATAAGGGGTTCCAAAACTTGTGGAAATCCTCATAGACACAATGGAAACAAAATGTTCTCGTGCCTACAGCCAAAACTGCTGGACGGAATTTCAACAAATTTGCGCCAGGAGCGGCGGCTTGGTATTGAAAGCGTGCTTTTGTAGATTCGGTATAAATCCATCCAATAGTTTTTTTCCAAAATGGCCAAAAAGTAGATACACGAAATTAGTGATATCTGGGTCTAGTCCGTGGACTCATTTCCTGAGTCCGCGGATGCCTCTTGACTAATCAGGGTCCTGCGTGACATCCACGTACATGACACGCGCACACTGATTGCTTGTTGGAAAACGTGAGCTGTGTCAGACTTTTTTAAATGGTCGCCATTTTGGATCAAGGGACACCCTCCCGGTAAGCGTGGACACTGTGGTCAGCAAAAAGTCTGTAAAACAGATTTGGGGTTATTTTGTGGCCGAAAGATAGCACGAAAAGGGTGGGGTAGTGGAATAAAATTGATATGGAGCTGTTTTTATAGGTGAAAAAAAGGTTTGCAGGTGCCGCCCAGTCCGCGGACATCGCCGCTGACCATGGACAGTGCGATGAGAAAAAAGTGTGAAAAATACATTTGGGGTTATTTTGTGGCAGAAAGAGGACCTGGGAGGAATGGGGGAGTGGAAAAAAGTTAAGATGGAGCCTTTTTTGTAGGTGAAAAAGGGTGGTGCTGGTTTAATTCTATTGCGGTGGGGGGAGGGGGGATTGTGTGCTGGGTGTTCACTGTGGGGAGGGGGGATTGTGTGCTGGGTGTTCACTGGGGGAGGGGGGTTTGTTGCACTGAGAATAAATCATGTTTCAAAAATCACAAAGCATGGACAGTAGTGATTGTGGAAAAGTTCTATTTAATGTTGAAGAGACATCTGTTCAATTTACCCATCACCCGTGTTAGAAAAATACATCAATCAATCCCTGTCTGGCCAACCTCCCCTCCCTCAGCCCAACCCTTTGTGCCCTCTCCACACAGATCCGTGCACGAGCATGGGCAAGGTTGTATGCCCGCTCCGCTGCCGTGTGTGGATGACGCACAGGGGTCATGAGCCTCATGCACTGGGGATATCCAGAATCACCTGTAGGGGAGAGAAAGCCAGTATGGGCACAAGGTAAGTCCAGTGGGTGTACAGAGCTCATTCATCAGTGTCATTTTGCCATACTTGTCATTAGGTCAACAACATTGTAGAGTGTGCTGTGCTACGAGCAGAAATGAATCAATGAGGTACTCTCAACTTGGTACGCCTCTGTTTCCGAATGTAACTGTACTCATTCACTTGTCACTGGGTAAGGGGGCCCTTCCATCTACTTCTGCATCAGAGAAGTGGCTGCCTCATGTGTCATTGCCATTCCCTTTGGCTGCAGTTGCATTTGCTGGTTGTCACTATTCTGTACTGTTCTCCATGCATTTCCTTGGCCATTCTGGGGACAGTGTTTGTGGGATGTACATTGCCATGACTCAGTCTGCTTATGTGTGGTGCATTTGTGGATGTGGCAACTTATGGGTTACATTTGCATGACTGTCAGGTGGGCAGGGTGGGATGTCTGTACTGTGTCAGTGTTGGGAGCCATAGTGCTACTCACACAGGAGGATTTATGGTGGTGGGCCTTCCATATGTCACGGTGCTGCCACATGTTTTTACATCCTGAACGGTTGTGTTCTGCTGTGTTGGACATGTCCAAGGCTTCTCGTGCAAGCTGCTTGAATGGGAATGCTGCAGTAATGGTGCTGCTATTGAGATTCATGGATTTCATTGTGTGTGACCAGCCCCATCAATTGTGGATTGACATGCATTTTGGTATACATTTCTACTCACCCAGCAGCCATGTGTTTTGCCCTCGGTGCCTTTCCATGTACGCTGGCAGGGTACTGTTGCGCAGGACCATGGAGTCGTGGGTGGATCCTGGGTAGCGGGCACAGCAGTGGCTGAAGGTGAGGTCAGGCCCACATGTCATCTGCACATTAAGGGAATGGTACTGTTTCCGGTTTCTATAGGCTGCCTCATGTGCCTGGGGTGGTACGAGTGCTACATGTGTGCAGTCCATGGCTGCTATTACATTCGGGTCTTGGGCAATGGCATGGAATTGACCCTTCAGCTGGTTCACCTGTGCCTGTGTGGCTGGCAATGCGATGTGCTCATTCACATGATTCAACAGTGCATCGAGCACCTGTCCCAGCATGGCACTGAATGTGGACTGGGCCATTCCATGCATCATGGCAACGGTATGTTGGTAGCTGCCAGTCCCAAGGAATTGAAGCACAGACATGAGCTTCACTAGCAGAGGTACTGCTGTGCTGATGGCTATGTGGCTGCCGATGTCGGCCTGGATTGTGTCCAGCAACTGGGTGATGGTTGCCCTGTCCAGCCGATATTCAGTCACCAACTCGCCATTAGTCAGGGCCCAGGGTGTTGGCCTGACCCTGGGGATGGCTGGCCACCTTGCTGGTGCTGCTCTCCTCCTCCTTCTCCTCATCCCCACCACCCCCTGCGCTCCCAGGGCCCTGGTCTGGTTGGCTGGCCTCTGTAGCTCCAGGCGCAGCAGGTAGAAGTCCACATCAAGGCTCCCGGCTCCAAATGGCAGCATGGTATTGGGGAGGGTGTGTTGTGGTGTTGTGCATGGGTGGGTCCTTTGTAGGCCTCTGAATTGCATTGGTTTCACCTGGGCCCTTATTGCTGTCTCCTCCCTGCTCCTACTGGTGTAATGGTGTTGGGGAGGGTGTGTTGTACATGGGTGGGTCCTTTGTAGGCTTCTGAATTGCATTGGTTTCACCTGGGCCCTTATTGCTGTCTCCTCCCTGCTCCTACTGGTGTAATGGTGTTGGGGAGGGTGTGTTGTGCATGGGTGGGTCCTTTGTAGGCCTCTGAATTGCATTGGTTTCACCTGATCCCTTATTGCTGTGGCCTGTGTTCTTTTACTTCCAGCTTTTTGCTGGGGGTATTTTCGGCGGATTATCCACCGCTTTTCTGGTGCTAATTGCGCCTACGCCGGACTCATGATTACTAATGTTTTAGCGCGAATGGTTACTGGCGCTTTTACAGCCGACGCTTGTACATGGCGCTGGCGGTATTTGGACTCGTGATCCGACGGAATCATTAAAATCGGCGCTGATAGCGTTACCGCCGATTTTAAGGGTTACCGCCAAGCTCGTGATGAGGCCCATAGTGTCAGCGGACTACCGCGTTGTCTGCAGATGGCATGACCAATTGAAGGGGGATGGGGGAAGGTTTAAACTCAATTTAAAACATTTATTTTTACAATGGTGGCTCTTAAAAGAGCTTTTTTTGAGGACGGGTTCAATTCTTTTTCTTCTTATTATCTCCTACACCTACTAAGAAATGCTTTTGTATACACTCTACATCTTCCCTTTTAACTTGTTCACATGAATATTTTCAAAGCATTTGTAACATTTCAAAGAAAAATCTGATTGCCAACATCAGTTAAATGCACTCCATCCAACTTGACATTTTCATTCTCAAAAGATACTATCCCTACACCATATAAAAAGCATATACATCTTTATTGGAAAGGTGCCTAGCTTCTTCCATTTGTGGAGAAAACAAATGTGGACATCTCCATATTTGCCTTGGATTGATTTGAGAAAAAATAATCTTCACAGTGGGAAACAGTTCCATTAGGCTTCTCAACATACTCTTCATGGCATGCTGCAAAGATACTGGATTTATACAGCCCAAACTGTTGCCTCCACAATGCACAGCAATAATATCTGGATGTTTAAAGTGAGTCATACCCTTACATAATGGCAACAAGGTCACCTAGTTTAACCCACAAACTGCATACCACGAAACAGCCACTTCTTCCAATCCAATAGTAGCAGAGATGCCACAAGATTCAGTGTAACCTTCAATGAATGCATCCAAAAATCTCCCGCCATCCACACACTCTGCTTCTTCATAGCCATAGCTACAGACATCTTCAAAGCACCCAACACAAAAAACACCTGCTATCCTCTCTTCCTGTACAACACAACCACAGAACCTGATTGGTTGATCCCCCGATGACCGCAGACATCCACGACTGTCTGCGGCCACCGCAGTCCTCTTTCCATGCCTAACACTCTTTAAAGACCCAGATGGCACATGCAGATCTGTAGACTACTATTGTGTCCATGGACAAAATTCCACAAGAAAACCCTTATTCTGGCCACAATCCCCCCTCAACTGTGCAGATAGGTGCATGTGTTTTATCGGGGCACCAACAACGATGCCATGTACGACTAGGATGGTTGTGGGCGCTTTCCTTGTCCGGGCCCCTCTGGTGTGTGTGACCTCAGGTGGCGCATAGACCGGCGCCTAGGAGATGGCTCAAGGGATCCCTCTGTGGGTGTGGTTGAGGTTGAAGGGACTGACCCGGTTGCCTGCATGTGCTGTCGGATGAGGTTGTTTCCCTCCCTCTTTTGCTCAGCAAGTGCTGACACTGCCTCACACAACTCCCTCACTCTTTGTCCAAACCCTGTCAGGGCAGCGGTACATTGCTCTACAACTCTGCGTGTGCGCGCATTGTCACGCGCTATGTACTTGCATCCATGCTGTATGGATGCACTGATAGCCTTGATGTGCCGGCTGTGCACCTTGGCCATTGATTCTACCTTGGTCTGTTTGGCCTCAATCACGTCCAGTCGGCCCATCACTGCTGCCCCTGTGATGATGGGCACCCCTGGTGTGGCAGGTGCTGGCCTGCCACTTGTGCGCTGTTGGGGGGGGCTGCCAGGCTCTGAGTGCCGGTCTTCAGGGCTGCCATATGATGGCGTGTCCTCGTCCGGCTGTGGTGTGCGGACACAACGCACATGCACATGTGGCCTTTGTTCTTGCTGTGTGCCTGGCCTTGGGGTTCCCTGTGGTGTGACTATCCCTTCTGCGTCACTGCTTCCGGGTGAATGCATTCCTCCTGCATGATGTGCACATAGAGATGTCACTCCCACGTTGGGCTCAGATCCACAGGTGAGTCCCTCTGCATCAGGGCTGTGTCTGGTGGCTTGGGCGAGCTGGCTGTGGCCTCCCTGTGGGCATGTGGGTGCTGCTGTGGTCTGGTAGTGCTGCGTTGTGGTAAAGAGGGGGGTGGCCTGGGTCGGGTCCCTTCCGTGCGGCCTCTTTGTGGGGTAGTGGTGTTGGTGGAGGCTTGCTGCCGTGGGCGCCGTGATGGTGTGGCCTCCTCCCCATCATCTTCGTCCCGTTGGGTTTGACGTGTGTCTGTGCACAGACATAGGTACATAGGGTGTGGTTTGAGTTCAATGCTACCTACATTAGTGTAATGCAGTTCATGCTAACAAGTGGGATTGAATACAGTATCAATCATGCATTCAACTTGCATTTTGTTCATTCGCCATGTGGTGCTTGGTGTGAGTGAGTATGGAGGTACACTTCATGGGACAGTTTGACTGACAAGATTGCATGCGTGGTTGGGGTGCACTGCGTTCAGGGTCTTGGGGGTGTATTCCTGCACACTCAAACTCTACGTAGCTGTCCCATGGCTATGGATGTCTATCCCCTGCCCCTAACATTGATGCACTGCACGTGCAGGGTCGTCTAGGCAGCACTACGGTTCAATGGATGTAGGGCTCACTTATGGGTGTCTGCAGTTCCTCACACACATTTCTTCACATTCATTCACTCAGGGTCTGCATGTGTGGTACTTTCAGTTGCATGCATTCGGGGTGGGGCTCACCTGCAGTTGGATCGATGCCAGTGCCTGCCTCCGCTCCACCAATTCCCTCGATGGTGCCAATATCAATCAGGGCACTCATCTTCTCCTCCCAAGGTGTGAGTTTGGGTGGGGGTGGTGTTGGCCCTCCTCCAGTGCCCCTGCTTGCACTCCTGTGCTGTGAGAGGATGCCGCGGACTCGCACAAGCAGGTCGTTGAGGTGCTTGCGGCAATCCTCCCCATCCCGGGGCACGCGCCCCACCGCAGTGACCCTTTGGCTGATGTTGCGCCAAATCTGTGCTCTGCGCTGGCCACTGATTTTGCGCTGCTGCAGCTCCTCATGATGTGTCTCGGCCTCCTGCACCAGTACAGCCTGCTCCTGGTCGCTGAATTTGGGCTTTCTCACCCTGTCCAGGGCAGTCTTGCCCCTAGTGCGCTCCTGTGACATGTTTTGGTGTTAGATTGGGTGGATGGCTTCCAGGTGCTGTGATATCCGACGGATTGTGATTTCCAAGATGGCCGCCGCTTTGTTTCCCGTTCCGGCGGTGACGCGTTTCCCGCGCTCTAATAGCGCGCGCTCATGGCACGCGCTATTAGCGCGATATGGCGGACCCGCACGGTGCGCCAGATTTAAGGGTTCTACCCGTTGAGCCTATTTGCACTAACGCCATGTCCCGGTGCGCGTGCACGAAAACTCGTGATTTGGCGGATTATCCGCCGGGGGCCTTGGCGTTAGCGCTATTTACGTCCGACGGGAAAACCGCTGCATTACTGCCGAACTCGTGATGAGGCCCTATATGTTCAATCCGGGTACTTTAAGGATGCTAGGCATGGAAAGGGGACTACCGGTTTTGTGGGTGTGGTATACAGGAAGACTGGGCAGCAAGAGTTACCTGTTGTGTGCAGTGACGATGGCTATGGCTTTGAGGAAGCAGAGTGGCAGGTTGGTGGGCGATTCTTGGGTCCATTGAGTTAAGATGTACTGGTTGCAGTGTGGATTACCTGGGAAGCTTGGATTTCAAGAATTTGAAATTTCCTGGTTTGGAGTTTGAGGAATAAAGTGAGCAGAATTGATCCCGTTTTGTGAGATTATGGTTACTTTGAAGCATCCAGACATCATTGTAGTTTGCAATGAAGGATACATTTTCATAGTTGATGGAACTGTTTCGACATTTGAGGATCGTTTTCTCTCTGATAGCTGAAAGACAGATGGGGAACTATTCACATTTATTTTCTCCACAAATTAAGAAAGCAAGGCTTAATGTAAACAAAGATCTCTATGCTTTTTTGCAGGATGTTGGAAAGATATATTTTCAAAGTGAAAATATCAAGTTTCATATTGTCAAAATTTATTGAAGTGATGGAGTGCGCTGACTGATGTTGGCAATCATATTTTTTTGGAAAATGTTCAAAATGCAATGAACACATAAAATATGATTGAAGTATTTGTTAAAACAAAACGGAAAAACTGAAAATAAATTAAAGCACTTTATGTGAAAGTTAGAAAAAATAATCAAGTTCAGTAGAACATTTGATACTTAAGTATACAAAACCAAATAATTCAAAAAAATATATAGAAGTCAGAAAGTTAAAAGAAAGGTTCTTTTAAGAGCCACAATTTTTGAACCCAAAACAAGTTATTTGATTTTAATTCCCTTGACCCACGCCTGGAATTTTTCATTTTTCATTTCGCACTATAATAGTCTCTGTTCACCTTACAGTCTGCAAAAGGTCTCCAAAAGGAACCTTTTTTTAGTTTTTCTGGCTTTTATGTATTTTTATTATGTTTGTTTTATCAGAGAGGTGAGAAGGTAAAGTGGGGGAGGCAAGGGGTAGGGACCACAGATACAGAGGGGCAGGTGGACAGGGGATGATGTTGGGCGGGCCTTAAATATAAGGTAGGGGGCAGTGTTTCTCACATTCCTTGACTGTGGCTTTGAAAGCACTTTGAAACTGCTCCCCCCTGAAGAGTGGTGTGTCGCAGTATATACAGAGAACTGTGACCCTCGAAAAGGTAAGGATCGACAGCCTCCTGTATGGCCTGCAAGGGAGCTGGCGGGATCCTCTGCTCTACAGCAATACCTTGTGTGGTGAAAGAAGGGGCTGATGAAGATGGGGTAGAGGGAGTTGACTGCTTCTCCGTGACCAAGGAACAGACTTTCTCAGAGTGGTTGGGTGTGGTGGCGCATGGAGGTGGTGCCAAAGGAGTACTTCTGAGGTTGTTTGTGAGTAAGTATAACCCCCATACTGAATGCATGTCACCTGGCAGGCTGAGCCTTTGGTCTCCCTCAATGGTGGTAAAAAAACACCACTACCTACTATTTCTATTCCTCACTATCCTCATCCACATCACCTTGCCTGTTGCCCTGTCCAGGCCTTTCACTTGGTGGGTGTGGTGGCCCCTGGGAAGGAGAGATGGCCATGAGAGATGCCAGTGTTAAACCTCTGGATATCTGCTGCAAGTAGCTCTCTCGGAAGATTCTGTCTGCCGGTGTGCCAGATTATGAATGACTAAAAGCAGTGGGTAGGTCCTCGTAGGCAGTGGCCTCCGACTTTGGAACTCCTTGTGACGTCCTTCCCGGGTTCCCTTCAGCACTTGCACATCCCTACTTCCCCTTCTATTAATGCACTTCTCAAGTGCACAGTGCATATGTGCATTTATAGCAGAACTGTGTACAATTTATTTGTGTAAGTAAGTGAAATGTAGATGAAAAATATTTCTAGAAAATGTTTAAGTGGCAGTTGGTGTGTGAAAGTTTAATATGTTGATAGGGTTACATGTATATTTTTTGGAAGGATTGCTGTGAGTGTTTAATAGCAGGCAACGAGGGAGTGTGAAAAACATAAAAGTAAAAAAGGGTAGAAGGGCTGTCCTGTTTGAAAGTGTGCACATGACGCTCTGGTCTTTTAATGATGCCTGGCCGCGAAAGGGGACTGCTGAGAACACCACCAATAGTTATGAAGGTGCATGGCTTATTGTTGTTATTGTGTGCTAGAGAAAAGTATTTGTGACAGAAAATTGTTTGTGTGCTTTTTTTTCCCTCTACTATTCAATTGTCTATTATTTCTATTAGCATATTACAAAATGGTAATGGAAATGTTGGAGAATCTTATTGAGTATAACTACTTTATTCAAACATTTAAAGTAAATTGAATCTGTAAGATTTTCTTGTTCTATTTTTTAACTGTGAGAGGAGGCTTGAAAAGGAACCTTTTATTTGTGGTGTTTTTGGATTTTATATTTTTTTTGCAGGTGAGGCCAGAAAGTAAAGGGGGTGGGGGTGAGGGAAGGGGCATCAATGACAGTTACGGAGGGGCAGGTGGCCAGGGTAAGATGTTGTGTGTGCCTTAAATCTAAGGTGAGGGGCAGTGTTTCTCATGCTTCTTGATTGCAGCCTCGAAAGCACTTTGAAATTGCTGCATCCTCCAGAGTCGTGTGTTGCAGTATATACAGAGTACTGTAGTCTTGGAAAGATGTAGGTCAACAGCCTTGTTTATGACTTGCAAGGTAGCTGGTGGGATCTTCTGCCCCACAGGAGTAGCCTGTGTGGTGGCAGTATTGGTTGAGGAAGATGAGGCAGAGGAGGACAGCCTACTACTTCCTGTGAAATCAACAGCCTTCCTCGGAGCATCCTGGTGGTTGGATTGGGTATGGCGGCACATGGATGTTGTCCCAGAGTACAATGTTGCACTCAGTGCATTTCACCTTGCTAGCCTTAGCCTTCGGTACACCCCCAATGGTGTTAAAGAACCACCACACCCATGATTCTCTCTGGGTGCTGGAGGTCGACATTTCCTCTATCTCATCTTCCTGGTCGTCTTGATTAATTTCTGCATCATTGCGGTTTTTCCCTTGTCCAGGGCCTCCAGCTGGTGTTGGTGGTGTGGCTCCTGGGGAGGAGGGATGGCCATGGCTGATGTCATTTTTGAATTGAAATAGCAGTTATGCTAATATTCTTTCAAGCATGTGCTCTGTCCTGGATTGCAGATGGAAAATCAGTAAGTACAGGTCTAGGAGCTGTACAAGGGTACATTTTCAGCTTGAAACATCCCAGATCAGCAGGAAATGCAGTTTCAAACCATTCGCAAAGCACGGACACGTTCACGAAGCGCGGACCCGTTCGTGAACACATCATCACGCCGCACGCCGTGGTCATGTGACACTGTCCAGAAAGTCTGCGGTGACGTCAGATGTTCGCGAACTTCAGCAAACAAAAAACAGTGCAAAAAGTTGCAGAAAGTTAGTAGAAGCGTTAGAAATATTGCTAGGAGGTGGGCAATGGCACAGTTTTAAGGTGACACTTTCTAGATCGTCCGAAAATGCTCTTATATTGGGGTAAATATGATATTAGGAAGTTGTAGCAAATTTGGGTGCAGTGGTAAAAACCTATGACATTCAGTGAAAATACTTTGTTAAAGGGACTTTATGGTTAAGTTGCACTAATGAAAGGCTAGAAATTCAGTGAAAAAACTTTGTTAAAGGGACGTTATGCTTACAAGTAAAAGCAACAAAAAACGAAATTTGCCAGTTATGGTAAGCTAAGCAACCATAACTTGCAACAACACTGTGCCATGCTAAGACTAACACCCAGAACATCAAAGATGACATCACAAATGTCACTGATGACATCACATATTAAATTAATTGTAATAAAAAGTTCCTACAAGGGGTTGTGTTTACAGTGTTGGTAGCAAGATGTCAGGAGTGATTAGGAGACCTATCATGAAGTACTTCATGTATTAAAGCATGTACTCATCTAAACAAAATAAAATATTATATTGGAGTGTTGGTGTTAATACAGGAATATAATCATACATACACATAGGTAATGGCTGTAGCATGCACCATAGAAGTACAGTATGTTTAATTTGCCTATTCTGGCTACTAAAATAATGAAGGCTACTTTAGCAGAGTTTTTAGTAATTTTAAACAATTAATAATTCAAGATTACTACATAATTATGTTAGTGGAGAAAATACATATGAAGGCCCACAATGCATACAAATCAGAGGTACATACAGGGAAAGTAAAGTAAGCAAGAAAGAAACGACATCACCAGAAAATGTCAATGACATTAAAGTTCATCATTATGTATACAAATGAATTGTGTGTTTGAGGCCTGCTTAGTGCTCAAGATATGTGCAGCATGAGCTGAGACAAAACTCTAAGGAAAGTACTTGAACATACAAGAAGGTTAACGTCTACATATATAGCACCTTTTCAATGTTCATATTCTGTCAGTAAACAAAACCGCCTGGCCTACATATGTCAGTCAACAAAAAGAAAGTGGCCCAGATATGTGATGTCATCAGTGTTGTGATCAATGACATTTGTGATGTCATGTTTGATCTTCTGTTGTTAGTCTTAGCAGTGCACGGGGGTGGCTCGAGTTATGGTTGCTTAGCTTACCGTAACTGGCAAATTTCTGGGAGTTTTCTGTTTTACTTGTAACCATAACATCCCTTTAACAACATTTTTTCACTGATTTTAATAGGTTTTTATTAGTGCAACTTAACCATACGTCCCTTATACATGTACACATTTGTGCCATTGTGAGAAACAAAGCCTACAAGCAGCTAACCTGCAGCACATAAGGTCAGAGACAGGACAGATGTCATAGTGAGAACAGGAAGGGCATGCAAGTAATCCTTCCGACAAGTGAGTTGCAAAATGAACTGATGGTAAGCAGTTCACAATGGTGAGAGCAGTATGTTTCTGCCAACTAATGAGGTCAATAGGAACAGAGTTAAAAGTTATATTTTATGAGTCACACTGTCTCATCTCCCATAAATGATTGCTAAAGATTTCTGTAATCATTCACTCCACATCTACTCCTCCTGGAGCAACCAATAGTAAAGTAGCTCTGACTGAAACATGTTTCAAAAGTTACTGACCAATGGAAGCGCATGAGAATGGAAATTATTTCACTGTGCATGAGTTAAACAACAGGCACATCACCTGCATCACGTTGTTAGAATAGGCCAATAAAGTTAGTAAATGTATGGAAGCACCTATAGTGTTGATGACACCAGCCAATGAACAGTGAAGTTTGAAACCTTTGTTGTCTTTTCCTTTCTGTAATTGCTATATAACCAACCATTTTCACTAATCCAATATGAATGTCTGTTAGATGTTTCCCTGCCTTGGCAGTTATTATACATTTTGGTTTTTCTCATATCGCGTGCAACTAATTTTTGGCTCTTTGGATTGATTTTTATTGATGCAAAAGGGACTCTCCTTACAATAAATTGGACCAGTTACCACCTGTACATAATGGTCAAATTGCTTTTTCCATCGCTTCAATAGTATGTGGGGGTCCCCTTACATTTCAAAGAAAAAAGCTAGGCAGTGGTACACCTTGCATTGGAGTGAATTGTTGACAGGCAATATTACAATTTTAATTTCACTTGTAATTGTATGTATTTCTCCAGTAATGTGTGGCTATTGCAGTTGCAGTTGGCCTGTACTGCAGTTGCTTTGAGTGCTGGATGCTACAGTTCCTGATATCTGGGTTTTTTAAATTTTTATTTTTTACTGTTGAACTGTTAGCAGGTGTAGCTCATGTGGATGTTATACTTCAACTTGCTTTCCAATCAATGTACTGTACTTCAGAACAGTGCACAATTAAATCATATGTAAACAATCTCGCATTCTGAAGTGCGATGGCAAAAGATTCCCTTATAATTGAAAATGCGCGTTGACTGTTGTTGTCACACACCTGTTACGCTTTGTATGGTTCTTTCCTCTATTGAGCTTGCGTAGCAGTCAGTAGTCAGGACTCTCAATTGACGACAAAGCTTTGTGCAGCTTTTCTATTCTTTCTTTTTTTTATACTTCCGCAAGTATTGCCCAAACAATAGTTGAAGTCAGGGGGCAAGGTAAAGGAAAGTGAGGCCTTGCATGATGATAAAATGAAAGATTGGGGATTATGGCACCATATACTCTCTTTGCCTGGAGACACAGAAAGTGAAATGTCTGCACTGTTGCTTGATGTTTGGGAAATAGCAATAAAGGTTCAGGATGCATCCCTCTGCCATCAGGTTATTGTGTGCATGGGTGAGGAGGTTAATATTCAGGAGTGATGTTGCATGTTTATCCATGAGGGTGAAGGGGTCCGATATCACCCCTGGTTGACAAACTGGATGTGGGTGGAGGCACTGACCGTTTTGCACTATTATGAACTATATTGTAAGAGGCATTGGGGTTTCATGTGGGGTCCACGTGAAGGTGATTATCAAGAGCTTGGGACCACTGAAGCTGGTGCTCCGGTCTCCTCTTATATATAATTCAGGTCGCTTATCCAGCATGCAGGTACATGAGGGAGGCCTGAAAAAGGGGTGTCCAGATTTGCGGCTACCATCACTCGTAGACAGAGAGCCATTTGCTGAACTGCTGTTGTAGAAGGATCTGCTGGAGCCTGAGTGCATGCGCGTAGACAGTGCCAGACCTGTGGAGGAGACGAGGAGTGGTCAGTACCCACACGCTCTCCATTAGTCTGATTGGTTGGACCATGGGCAAAGTACAGCGAGTCGAGGTGAAAACCCTGCAGCAATACTGTGATCTATGTATGTCTTGCAGGTCACAGAATCCAGACTGAGGGACCGTTCATCTTTAAAATCACTTTAAATATCTCACAAAACAAAGTGAAGGGAGAAATACAGTGTCTCAACAGCCTGAGATGAACAGGGAGAAGTATCAAGTACCTCTGACTACACCTGCATCATGGGTTTGGAAGGTATCCAGGGAATCTATGCCTACATCATGGTTTTGGAGTGTATGCAATGAAACTAGGACCACACCATGGGTTTAGAAAGTATCCAGGGAAACTATACCAACGCCATGGGTTTAGAAGGTATCCAGTGAAACTACGCCTATGCCGTAGGTTTGGAGGGTATCCAGGGAAACTAGGCCCAGGCCATGGGTTTAGAGGTTTTCCAGGGAAATGATGTCTAATCCATAGATTTTGAGGGTATCCAGGGAAACTAAGCCTACGCCATAGGTTTGAAGGGCATCTACCTTTCAGATGCACATTCCTCTGTGTTACGTATCTGTAGCAGTGCGCCCAGTAACTGCCCTTGAGGTATGGTACATAGATTACAAAGCGTGTCCATGTGGTATATCCAGATAAATAAATGGCTGTGTCTCACAGGAGAAGTTGTTGGTGTCGCCCCAAAGTGTCTCTACTTCACAGGGTACACAGAAAATATAGGAGCAGTAACGATTCTGCTTCCTCTAGTATAATAACCACATGCCTATCAACCTTTAGTGGGTGAAAGAGATTATCAATTTGCATGTGTGCTCTCCATTGACACCTATTGGCCAGCAAACCAATTGGCGGATGAGGTAACTGGTGTTGCCTACCAAAAGCGTGTAAAATGACAGGTTTATTTATTTATTTATTAACATAAAGGAGGAACAATACTCTTTTTATCACAAAAGAACATACAATAGATAAGAAATCAGATTTGACGGGAAGCAGCAAGCTTCTTACAATGGGATGAGTTTGAGGGACAGTCTGACCAGGTTGTGGAGGGGGGTAAATAGAACAGTCACCTGGGACAATACATAAGTGGACATACATAGATTAAGGACAGCTGTGCTCGGGATGTGACCATGATGGGTGAAGTGCTAGAATGGAGGCAGACGAAGTGAGCGGCAGAGGCAGGTTAGAGACGAGGAAAAATGTTAGCTAGCAGGCAGATGAGAGGGAGGTTAAGAGGATAACCAAGAGATGAGGAGGTAGGCTTTTAGTTCAGTTTTGAACAAATCAGTGTGGACTGTTCCTCGGATGTCTGTGGTAAGAGAATTCCATGCAAGTGGGGCAAGAAAAGAGAAAGAGTGGAAGCGAGAGGAAGCACAGGGAGGGCAATGAACCACGGGGGTAGTTGAGGAGACATAGTAGAGTTGGCTAGAATAGGATAGATACAGTGGTGCCTTACTATGGATAGATTTGTGAACCAGGAGAAGACATTTAATTCTGGCCCTGTTTTGCATAATCAGCCATCGAGCCTGGTGATGGTATGAGGAAGTAGGTGTGAAGTTAAGGAGTTCAAAGAGAGTACTGGTTGCGAAGTTAATAATCTTGTCAAAAGGACAGAAAGCATAGTTGGGGAGACCAAAGAGGATGCCGGCATAGTGGTCCAGTTTAGAGAAGACAGTAGTGGTTACGAGATGCTTGACAGTGTTGAAAGGAAGGAGGTGCCTGATTTTGCTAATATTTAGGAGGTTGAGGTGAGCTGCTGTTCCAGTTTTGAAGATGAAAGTAGAGAAGGTGTGAGAAGGGTCATAGATGATGCAGAGGTTTCTAGCTGAAAAAGAGTAGGGGAGAGTGTCAGGTGGGAACTGGATAGGCAGGGGAAGAGAGCTTTTGGCAAGGAGGAAGAGTACCTCTGTTTTGGTAGAGTTTATCATCGGAGAGAGCAAAGCCATCCAATAAGTAATGGCAGAGAAACTGTTAGAAATGTTGATAGAGAGATCAGAGGAGAGTTCTGGAAAAGAGAAGAAGATGTGGGTGTCATCGGCAAAGAGTTGGTACGAGAACCCAAAGGAGGAGATTAATGCCCCAAGAGCAGAAGGGCAGAAGATAAAGAGGAGTGGACCCAAGAGAGAGCCTTGTGGAACACAAACAGTTAGAGGAGTGAGTTAAGAGGTGGTGTTGCTCCAGGAGACAGAGAATTGGTGAGGTGAAAGGTAGGATTCAATCCAGGCAAGGGCTCGATTGCGAATCACAAGAAGAAAGAGAGTATTAAGGAGATCAGAGTGATTGACAGTGTTAAAGGCAGCAAACAGGTCAGGGAGAATTAGGATAGAGGATAGGTGTGAGTGCTTAGCAGAGGCAATGAAGTTGGACACATTCGTGAGAGCAATTTCTGTGGAGTCACAGGAGCGGAAACCTGTTTGTAGGGGGTCTTGAAGGTTGTGGATGTCCAAGCGAAGGAAGAATGTTTTGATATAATATGTGTGCATGTCAGATATAGGTGCATGTCAAAAGATAGTTTTGGAACAAGGAGGGTGTGTCCATAAGTGCTCTTATAATTGAGCCGTATTCCCAAGGTACATTTGGAGAATTGTAAGTTAGTACACAATGTAATGTTGGATGAATGAGAGGCTCACGCGGGTGCTTGGGAAAACCTGGAAGTTTGGTGGCTTGGTTGCCCTCTATAACTTTTACCCAGGTGAAACTCCAACATTTAAATTCTTTCCGAGTCAAGAATGCACTGTGTATCAAGGTGAGTGTTGTTGATAATTGAATGTGAGGGAATGGAGAGGTCAAACTAATACAGTGAAATTGAAAAGGCCTGGCACTTTGATATCAAAAAGGTTATTATTATGAATTTGCTCCATTGCATCTCATGAAATATGTTATTTTGTTTTATGGTGGGGCAGTGTGGTGCCTCTCTTGAAAGTGGCTAGCAAAGTATAGTGCTAAGTACTCATCAATACTGAGAAAATATACCCTAAGCTGCCTCTGCAGACTGTGTTCATTAGACTATGTAAAAGGTGGAGATTGGTGTGTGACAAACAGTGTAGGAAGAGAGTGAAGGGCAAGATATGTGTATGTTGTGCCATTGTGGCAACCGTTTGTGTCAAATGGTTTAATGATGTGATTATGTCTTTGGCGTTTAAGCCAGGGTGTCGTGGCTGAAACCAGGCACAAAGGAGCGGGAGAACAAATGTTCTTATACATGTGCAATAGCCCACGAATGGCCAGATTCTATTGAGAGCGTTGTTGGCGGGGACTATTGGTATTTTTAAACAAGGGTGGGTTTTGAACTGTGGCTTCCCGTGGGAGTTCTTAAGGCCTACTATGAACTTGAGGGGAAGGTTATAGTGCTGTGGGAGGCAGGATTCCACTTGGGCTGAGGCTGGTCTCTTGTGCATAGTTAATCTATTTATTTCAACCTTGTCTTCCCTCCTCATCTGGGCTTGCCGTTAGCCTGTCCTGTTAATAGAGGGCATCATGAGGATCTAAGGTTAAACAGGGATATATAGAGTCTGCTTAATAGCTTACTTCATTATGCATTAGCGTGTTAACTGATCTTGCCATTGATCAGCAGTTGAGCAAGCGTGTCCACATATCTCTCACCTTAAGTGGCAAAAAGGTCACAAAAGGTGGTAGAGCTTTTTAAGTCACCATCTCTGCAGTTCAATTAAAAGGGCATTTCTGTAAAAAAAGATTGTTATTATTATGAGTACTGACCACTACAAAATATGTTCAAAAGGAGCAGTCTTCTGCGATAATCTTAGTGAAAGAAAGTACTCTGCTGATACTTGGGTGTTCCCACCAGACCGCCATCCAGGGAACCACAGATTCTGTGCCTTTGTTTTTAACATAGTATATAATATGATTTTTAAGCTTGCTATCAAAGTTGAACATACCTCCAGGCCCCATTTTCCTCCTTTCCCATCTACCACTCAGGACCTATTCAGCAAAGCCAGTACAATGACAGGAAATAGGGGGAAGGCTTTGTCTCTGATCAGGGGTCATAAGAGGTTGTTCAGATCCCAACAGCAGCACTTATTTGGACATACACAAAATGCACTTACTTTGAATAGAGGCATTCTTCGGTTCTTTCAGGTTTCGCTTGCGTTGTGCCTGCCTCAAGGCTGTTGGTCTTTGAGAATTTCAGTATGATTCACTCTGCTTCCGTGTTTTCTGTAACAAAGATTGATTCCACATCACAAGAAGTACTGATGAAACACGTGCCCCCTGTCCAAGCATCAGCTTGCCTTCAGCAAGCATGCTGTGCCTGGAGATCCAAACTACAGATCACTTGACACCCCATGAGGCCAAAACATGCCTTGGGTTGGTTCTGTTCTTGTGTGGAAGGGATGGGATCTAGCAATTTTGGCTGGACTGCTCCTTTTGATGTGGAAAGAACCAAGCCTGATTTTGATTCGGTCCTTCCTCTTTTGTATTGGCATGGCAGGCTCTAAAATTATGGTTCGGAGGGCTGCCTGAAGTTAAGCTGTATCCAAAACCTTCCATCTATCACTCTTCATCTTTGTATTAGTGGGATGGGTATGAACGTGTTGTGTCTAGAGACCCGAGGTACATGCTACTAATGACAACTAATGATGCCGAAACATGCTAGGGTTGCTTGTGGCATTGCGCAGACGTGAAGTGGCTTACGAGAAGTTCGTTCTGGGCAGCCCCTTTTGGGATTGTACCAAGCCTGATTTTCACATGGTGTGTCCACTTCTGCACTGGAATGCCATGCTGAAAAATAATGCTATTGGAGGTTGGACTGAGTAATGCCAGAGGATAAGGATAATTCCAAATGTTCCATTGATCACTCTTCTGTTTTGCATCTGTCTCTTGCAACGCAGAACTACAGCTTGCATTGTAAAGGTCTGGCAGGGGTGATATGACCTGGATTAGTACATGGTCTGGTAGGATCAGCGCAGAGCCTGTGAGATGCAGCAGGGTCACTGGGCGTGTCCCAGCACGTGGGGTAAACATTACACAAATAGCAGTAGTGTCTGGGGAGAAGTAGCACAGGTTATGTTTTGTGCATGCGGTTGGTATTCTTAGGGAGGCAAACTAGACACACTTAGACTCCCAGTTCCTTGAGACAATGTTACGCAGAAGCTAGGCGTTGTTACACCAAATAATGTATTATTTGTAGAACTCTAACTGTTGAAAATAACCAACATATTTTTCTAATAACTATTTGAAAGTTCATTTGATTAGTGTATTATTCCTCTCCAAATCCAATTCATGTATTTCTATGTATGTCCAGGAAATCCTTATATATTTGATCTCTTAGCGTTTCGGGGCAGAACATGGCCATTCATCAAAAGAGGATTTTCTATAATTATAAATCAAATGTATAAACATATACAAAATTCAAATTAACTAAACGAAAAAACGTTAGGAAGTACCACAACAATTTGATATGATAACAGGGACAAAACACATTTCATGATCTGCTTCCAACTTACATCCTCATTCTTTTGGAGGTGGATGCAGTAGAACAATGTGCTTGATCTACGCATCCTCCCATCCTGATCCTCAGCCCCCACATCTGAGCTCCTGCTAAGATTCAGAAACCATACACCACAGTTCCTGCAAAGGTGTGGCAACTCCAATGCCATCTGGATGCCCATTCTAGAGTGTGAGCCAAGTTGCAATCCATTGAAATGTATGGAGTGGTGCCATCGTGGCTTCTAGTTCTGTAATGCAAGCCATGATTGCAAATTTCCACCAAGTGCACATACTATGCAACATGCATGCAGTGATTGGCATTTGTGTTTGTTCTTGTGATGGGATTTGTTGGGTATGCTGTGACCCTAGCGTCTCAAGGCACTAAGAAATAGAAATGTTGCTATGCAGTAACCGCTGGAAAGTGCACGATTTCAACACTATGAAGAAGGAAAGTTGGTTAGTGATGAATCACTTATCGGCACCAGAATTGCAGAAAAGAGACACAGCAAGTGGACCCGATAGTAGTTGGGGGCCTAAAACAACTTTCCCACAGGCTCTTAGCATATTTTATATCAAACTGATGCAAAATCGCAATGCACACACTGAGTAGATCATGCCCGAATTTGATTGGAGAGTTGAGAGAAGTCTCTGAGGAACCATTTTCGTAGTGATCTATGCTTTGGTCAAGGACTTCTAGCATCCAAGATACCTAAAGACACCGGCTCACTCTACTTCCACCAGATACTTGCATCAGGTGTGTCCCAGGTGATGCACCAGAACACCCTACAAGGAAACCAAGGATGAAGATATCTGCAAAGCAAAACCACAGCTATGCAATGCCCTAGCCAACAACTTTCCAGTTCAAGATACCCAGGTTACATAATGATTTACAAAGCACCCTATTCCAATCGGCATCTGCCACATAGCAGGACGCGATACAGGAGCAATCGATCCAAACCTCAATTCTTCCACCGCAACCTGGAGCTGCTCCATACTCCGGAATGTTCACTTTACGGGGCATCCACCACTGTGTTATGTTATGTTATAGTCCTAGTGTTGTTCGTAATGTCTTAAAGCGTTCTTAAGTGACAATAGGGTGGCATTGGGTTACACACAACACACAAAGAAGTAATTGCTGTTCTAAGCAGTGCCGGCCCCATGTCTGCCAGTGCCCTGTGCGAGATTTGTGCAACCCCCACTCTCTACCCCGCCCACCACAAATGCAGAACATCAGGGGGCTCAGTTCTGTTGTTCGGCTGATCAGCCGAACAACAGAACTGATCCCCCTGCTGTTCTTTTAAAGTGCGCCTTGGCCTTGCCGTCAGGGAGGGCCCGATTCTCAACTGGGTCTTAAGACCTATTCTGAAGGTGGTGCATTCTTCCGAAGTCGGAATGAATGCGCTTATTTCGGAATATATGTGGCGGTTGCTAGGATGGGTGGGAAACCAACCTAGCAACCGCCACATTCGTAACCTGGCACTTATTGTGGCACTTCTTGTGGCACTCCTCTACTTTTAAATGTGTGCTAAAGTGGCGCACATATACAGTACCATTTCGGTGCTGGTATTGTGGAGGAATGCCACAAGAAGTCTTGTTGCAGTGCAGGGTATACATACACTTTCATGTACACCAAAGTAAGCATCTTCAACGTTCTATCCTGCAACGTTGAAGCTGCTTACTTTGGTGCATATGAAAGAGTTCATAAGCAACCGTGTTCTCAGCAGCAGTTATGTAAAATATGGAATATGTCAGTATTTAACAAAAACGCTGCTGAGATTTCACAATTGCGCCCGTTAAGCCAAAAACAGGCACAATGTTGAAGGTCCATTGTCGTTCACTACGAGGACGCCCAAGCCCACTTGAGAATCGTGGTGGAGCCTGGGCGTCCTGATTTGGTGCCGAGAATTGTGCTCTTTAGCACGTTCACTGCGCCAAGTTAAGAATCAGGTCCTGAATTAGTACCGTATATGTGCGCCACTTTAGAGCACATTTAAAAGTGGAGGAGTGCCACAAGAATATCTGTCTTAAGTGGCAGGCTACGAATGTGGCGGTTGCTAGGTTGGTTTCCCATCCATCCTAGCAACCGCCACATATATTCCGAAAGCGAAAGTGACGCATTCATTCTGACTTCGGAAGAATGAGCCACCTTCAGAATAGGTCTTAAGAACCGAACAGGTCGTTAACACTTTTAACAACCTTTTCGGTATTAAAGACCCAGTTGAGAATCGGGCCCTGGTGTCATGTAAATAGCGTCTATTAAAGAATCACAAAGTGATTCAAAAATAGGCGCAGTTTACATGATACTAAGCTGGAGGTAATGCAATGCGCCCTTTATTGTGGGTGCGCCCTTGTGCGGCTGCACCCTCTCAGCGCACCTTGAGCCGGCACTGGTTCTAAGATTAGAAAATGGCTCCTCTTAGCTAAAGCACATGAATTCCAGCTTGTATCAAATCCGTGCATGCGTGGCTTTCAACATTCTTTTCCCTAATAATTCCAAAACGAAATTCCGTCACTTAAAATCACCTAAGGGTTCTCTAGATCTTTTGCCTCTCCTGCAAAATGTTAACTATCTGAGACTACAATATTTTCAAAAGCGGTCTCAGGGCCCGGTTCTCATGTTGGCGCAGTGAACGTGCTAAAGAGCACAAATCACTGCGCCAAATATGGACACCCAAGCTCCACCACTATTCTCAAGTGGGCCTGGGCGTCCTCGTAGTGCACAACTGTTTTCTGATATAACGGGCGCAATGGAGAAATCTCAGCAGCACTTTTGATAAATAACGACATATTCGTTATTTTACGAAAGTGCTGCTGAGAACACAGGTATGCATGAGCACTTTCCTTAAATAACGACACATTCGTTATTTAGCGAAAGTGCTGCTGAGGAATATATATATAAATATATAGTATATATACATTTATATTATTTATATATATAATATAATATATATATAACATAATATATATACATTTATATATATTTATATATATAAATATAAAATATAGAAAAATATATTTATTTAATTTTTTTATGTACTGTCCCAGCCATCCCACCCTCCCAAACACTATAATTGGCCACTCACATGCACTGCGACCGGCTTCCTGTGAAACTCCTCCACAATTCCGGCATCAAAATGGTACTGTATATGTGCGCCACTTTGGCGCACATTTACAAGTGGAGGAGTGCCACAAGAATACCTGTCTTACGTGGCAGATAACGAATGTGGCGGTTGCTATGTTGTTTCCCTCCCATCCTAGCAACGCCACATATATTCTCAAAGTGGCTCATTCATACCGACTTTGGAAGAATGCGCCACCTTCAGAATAGTTCTTAAGTACTGAAAAGGTTAAAGCTTTTAACAACCTTTTCAGTACTTAACACCCACTTGAGAATTGGGCCCTCAGAGTGACCCTGCCCTGTAGCTCACACGGGTCCCCCGATGCCGGGTAAGCTTGAGCAGGTTGCACTCGGCAGTGGGTAATGCTTGCTGGCATTGTGGAGGGAGCCGAGCCGACCCCCCAGCGGTGGCAGAGCTGCAGCGGTGGCTCCAAATCAATAGCAGGAGGTGGGGTGAGGTAGCCCTCGGTGTGGCTGTGAAGAGTTGCCTATCCACTAGTGGTGTGCTTCCTGAGGGACACAAGTGCAGTGTCGCGTGCTCATAGATGCCAAAGCTCCCGATTTAGGCACAAGATAACCGATTTTTCTGTTAAAAACAGTGCCATGGGAGGCCACCAGGGGGCGCACAGGCAATGGCTGCCTGATTTGCGAGCTCTTCCCGAGACCAGGTCGTAGCGGGGTCTGAGCCCCCCCCCCCCCCGAGACCCCTCCACGGTGCGCAAGTGGGCCGGATCATGTTGTGACCCCCCTGTTGAAGACAGAGAACCTAAGACGCGGCTGCCGCAGCGGGATCGCCGAAGGAGGCCGCAAGATCACCCAGTGCGGATTTCGGGGAGGAGCGAGCATGCCTGACGGAGCCGGCGGAGGAAACGGCCTCCCTTCGCCTCCCACTTAAGGCAGCACAGGCCGCGGGAACAACGTACTGCCACTGGGGGAGGGGACGCTCACCCGGAGCGGTCCCCGGAGAGGCCCCCCCCGCCACAGCAGGATCGCCGGAGGAATCCGCGAGGCCAGACTCGGGGCCGCGGCCCGCCAGGTACGGGACTCGGAGGGAGGGCGGTCGGGCCCGCCAAAGCGGACTGACGAGGCAGCCTCCCTTCACCACCCACGGAGGCCAGCACAGGCCGCGGGAGAAACACGCCGCCACTGGGGAGGGAGACGCAACCCGGAGCGCTCCCTGGAGAGGCCCCCCCCACCTGCAAGAGAGGTGCCCATTCCCTCTCCCCCCCCACCGGAGCCCGATCGGCGGCACCACCGCGGGGGGGTTATCCCTGGGGGAGGAAAGTGTACCCTGACAAGAGGGGCCCCCAACATCACATCAAGGCCAGCAGTCCACCACCCCGTGGTGGCAAAAAGCACCCCTCCCCCACCCCAGTGGATAAAAAGGGGCACCGGAGACACTGCAGTCGCTGCCCTGGGCGTGGGGCCCCCGCTTGAGGCTAGCGGGGCGTGTGCCCGCCCGGGGGCAACTACCAAGATCCAGCAGGATCACGCAGAAGGGGGGGGGAAGTGTACCCTGCCAAGAGGGGCCCCCAACATCGTGAAAAGACCAGCAGTCCACCACCCCGTGGTGGCAAAAGCACCCCTCCCCCATTCCAGAGGATAAAAAGGGGCACCGGAGGCACTGCAGTCGCCGCCCTGGGTGTGAGGCCCCCGCCTGAGGCTGGTGGGGCGTGAGCCCGCCCGGGGGCAACTACCAAGATCCAACAGAGTCACGTTGAAGTGTTAGGGGGTAGCCACCGCCTCCCGCCTCCATCCCCTGAAGAGCGCCTCCACCGAAGAGACACAAACGGACCCGCGAGGTGTGCTTGTGGCCCACTAGGATCTGAGGTACCTTTGACAGAGAGCCCGGGGGGGCAACCTGATGGACTGGCAAAGGAATTTGCAAAAATATCGTTACCAAGACCCAAACCCCCCCGCAAAAGAACCGCCCCACGGTAAGGTAATGGCCCATCCGGAATCCTCAGCACCCTCAACGGCCGCAATGGAGCGGGGCTTTGCTTCCATCTTGCAAGAAATTCGAGATATGCGTGCGGACATTGCCCAAAAGTTTGAAAAAATGGACCAACTGGTCGACAAAGTTGAGGACAGACTCCTTCAGGTTGAATCCAACCAATCTTCATCGGCAACCCTTGAAGTAGAGGTAAACATGAGGCTAGCTGCCCTTGAAAAAAGAGAGGAGGAGAGGTCAAGACAGATGGATGATTTCGAGAACAGGGAGCGGAGAAACAACCTCAGGATTTTTGGGGTTCCGGAGATGGAGGGGGAGACGGGGAGAGAGCTGACCCGAGTGGTGCGGAACATAATCACCCTCCTCTTTGAAGAAGAGATGACCACTGAACTCATATTTGATCGGGTGCATAGAGCAGGAGGACGGACAGGGGGCCCCCGGTCGATCCTAGTCCGGTTCCATTACTACCTGGAAAAGAGGCGGGTGTTAGAGGCCTCCAGGAAAGTCCAGGAGATCACGTATAACAACTCCCAAATCTCCATTTTCCAGGACCTTTCGGCATACACCCTGGCTAAACGCAGGATGTGCCGCCCCCTCACACAGCTGCTGAAAGAGAAGGGAGTGTGATATAGATGGGGCTACCCCTTCTCCCTAACATTCGAATACCTAAGCCAGCGAACGACACTGATCTCGGAGGAAGATATCAAGAGAGCCATCCAGGACTATGTGTCTGACCCAACACCCCAACGAGAACCATTGGGGCCGGCCAGGAGTGGATCGGGTGGCCCAGGCCCACCGGGCGAAAGACGGAAGAAATCAGGAGCAAGGAAATTTAGGAGGATGAACACGCCCTCCCCAGCAAAAGAGGGGGAACGGAATGACTCTGAGGGGTAATCGCCAGGGAGTCCCAGAGCGAGTGTGGTCTTTTGAGTTTACCAAAGGACTTTGGTTCACCCGCGGGATGGTGATTCGGCAAAGACAGGAGGTAAAGAGGAAGCCAGAATCCCCAAGAAAAGCAAGTTTAGCGTGACCAATAGCGGGGAGGAGGTCGAAGGGGTGGGGGGGCTCACAATAATGTGATTGGTAACGATCGCCTGGCCGAGAGGGGCAGGCTGGTGGTCCGGCCAAAGTGCCAGAGATGGCTGAACTATCTGGCTGGATGCCGGGGCAGGGGATGGGGGGGCAGGAACGAGTTGGGGTTTGGGGGTCAGTTGGGGAAACGTTATAATAGTGTCCAAAAGTCGATTCATGGAGAGCGAGAAAGGAGAATTGGTGCGATGCTGCTGACCATTAGAACGGGAATCATAGACTATGGCTGATAGCTTGCCGGCCCTGGGAGTGGGTACCCTGAACGTGCGGGGGCTGAATACCCCTACGAAAAGGTCCCTGATCTGCAGGGAGTTTAGGAGGACTAAACTAGACCTGCTGTTCGTGCAAGAAACACACTGGGCAAGGGGAAAGGAGCCCAGGTTGCGGGGGGGAATTGAGGAGGTCTTTCATGCATCCCACAGGACTAAAAAAAGAGGGGTGGCAAGGGACGTGGGGTTTGAGACGGAAGACATCTTAAAAGACCCGGAGGGGCGATATTTGTTGGTTCGGGGCACCCTACAAGGCTCCCCCCTTAATCTGGCTGTAATGTATGGCCCGAACGAAGGACAGGCCCTATTTTGGGAAGAAGTAAGA
The DNA here is from genome assembly GCF_040938575.1 of Ambystoma mexicanum. Taxonomy (NCBI): domain Eukaryota; kingdom Metazoa; phylum Chordata; class Amphibia; order Caudata; family Ambystomatidae; genus Ambystoma; species Ambystoma mexicanum. The sequence goes on along the minus strand of NC_090923.1, from coordinate 1,062,976,991 downwards.
GATAGGATCAGACTATTCATGCAAGGCCCACTGGTGGTGGGGGGAGACTTCAACATGGTCCTCGACCCAACCATGGACACGAAAAGGGTAGACCCCCTTACTCCCAGAGCAGCAGAAGAAGCCATGGCACAGTCTTTCCAGAGGTTAAATGAGGACCTGGGACTAACAGATACAATTCCTTCTCCCAGAGTGGGAATCCCATCCTTCACCTATTACTCAGCCATACACAACTCTTTCTCCAGAATAGACTATGTCCTGGTAGATGATACACTCCGACCATATGTGTCAGGCTATAGGATAGACCCAGTTCCCTGGTCAGATCACGACATGGCCAGAGTTACCGTAGCAATGGGGTGGTGCAGAGAACGCAGAGTGCGCTGGAAGTGTAACAATGCCCTATTAAAAGATGAGGTCCTTGCTCAGGAGGTCTTGGACTCCATAACAGAGTTCTTTGAGCTTAACGATAACGGGGAGGTCGCCACTCACATGCTCTGGGACGCCTTCAAGGCTACCCTGCGAGGGGTCCTCATAAAAATAGGGGCCCAAAGGAAAAGGGAGAGGGAGATCCAGGAGAAAACTCTGAGAGAAAGAATAGCCGACTCCAACTGGCGAGCTCCCCGGGGCATCCATTACAGCTTGACCGGGTGACCGCTCTGGAAGACTGCAGGCTACAGCTAAAAGATCTACTTTTACACAAAACAGAAAGGAGCCTCCAAATGGTTAAACAAAAATATTACGAGAAAGGGGACATGGCAGATCGGATCTTAGCCTGGAAGTTGAGGGAGGTTCAGAGAAGCAGGAGGGTGAAGGAAGTGAGGGACGCTCAGGGGCTCCTTGGCAACGACTCCCCCATATCGGCGAGGCTTTTCCGCCAATATTATAAAGCCCTCTACTCCTCTGAATATGATGGGGATGATGCCCAGATAGAAAGCTTCCTTAATTCGATACAGATCCCATCCCTTTCGAGGGAAATGGCAGAGGGGATAGAGGGCCCGGTAACCGAAGATGAAGTGGACAAGGTGATTAGTGGAATGAAGGTGGGAACTTCCCCCGGGGAGGATGGCTTCACAGTCTTCTTTTACAAAATATTCCGGTCCTCCCTGATCCCATACTTGGTGAGGGTCTTTAATGGGGTATTGGAGGGGGGCATACTCCCCGAGTCCATGATGGGAGCCGTGATAGTAGTCTTGCCCAAAGAGGGAAAGGATCCATCGGAATGTTCCTCCTATCGGCCCATATCATTGTTAAACATCGATGTTAAGATCTTGGCCAAGGTGGTGGGGAAGCGGCTGTAAGGTATAATGCCGAAGTTAATCCATGCGGATCAGGTGGGCTTCATAAGCGGAAGACAGGGGTCTGATAACATCTGCAAAACACTGGACCTGGTCCACTTTGCCCAAACATCGGAACTCGACGCATGTGTCCTCTCACTGGACTCGGAGAAGGCCTTTGACAGGGTCGAGTGGCGTTACATGGAGCTTCTCCTTCACAGAATGGGCCTTGGGACCCACATCATGAGCTGGGTAACTGCACTCTACAGAGCTCCCACAGCTAGGGTACAGGTGAACGGGACGCTGTCCGGGTCATTCCCCCTCTCCCGAGTGATGAGGCAGGAGTGCCCACTCTCCCCCCTGATATATGTCCTCACAATGGAGGCTTTGGCAATAGCGGTCAGAGCTCACCCAGATATTAAGGGAATAAGAAGAGGGGAGATCGAATTCAAGCTTTCCCTGTTTGCGGATGACATTCTGGCCTACCTGGTAGACCCGGGCTCCTCTCTCCCCCCCTCCTGACCCTGGTGTCAGAATTTAGTCGCTTCTCTGGCCTAAAAATAAACATGGCAAAATCTGTCCTGCTCCCAAAGCGAACAACGGACCCAGTGCTTGACCCTCTGAGCAGGTTCCATGGGATTGAAGTGGAGAAGGTCGCCATACGATACTTGGGGGTACTCCTCACCAGAGACATTTCGAAATCTGGGCCGCGCCAATTACGGCCCCATGATGACGGAGATCACTTCCGATATGAGGAGATGGGGCCCGACCAGAGTCCCAGCGCAGAACTTCAGAGACTTACAAAATGGGGTCCGCGACTTTGTATGGCAAGGGAAGACCCCGAGAACTGAAAAGGCCACCTTGACCCTACCAAGGAAGGAGGGGGGATTCGGGCTGCCGGACTTTCACCTTTACTTCTGTGCTGCCCAACTGCGCGTCCTCCTGGAGCACATGAAAGAGGGCCTGAGAACATATTGGTCTTACCTGGAGGATATGGATGCCCACCCCCAGAAGGTCCGCAACCTCCTATGGGCGCCTCGCAGGGAGATCCCGACACACTTACGATCTCACCCGACCCTGGGAGTCCTATGGGACATTTGGAAAGAAGGCCCCCAAACCGCTCACCTCACCACATGGCCGTCTCAGATGTCATCTCTCTGGGGCCACCCCATCAACCTGTGAGGGAGAGGGTTCAGACACTCCCAGAACTGGTCAGAGATGGGGATGGAATGGGCGGGGCAGATGTTCAGTGACGGCGAATTCCTATCTTACGAAGACCTCAGGGAAGCACTAGGTCGTGATTCAATTTCCATCTTTGAATACCTCCGCCTAAAGGGCATCCTTTGCGACCAATCATGGGCCACCAATCTGAGAAGACAGTTGACCCCTTTCGGGAAACTCCTCGACTGAGCGGCCTCCAGGAAGTGGGCGGTTTCAAGTATGTACAGGGTTCTAAATACGTACAACCTTCAAGGCAGGAGGAGCTTCCGCTTGTTCTGGGATGACCCGGCAGGTGCCTAAATCTCAGAGGATGACTGGGCCAGAATATTCAAAATCGCATTTCACGGAAACCTTTTCACCGGAGACATGGAGCACAACTTTAAGATATTACAAGGGTGGCACAGAGACCCCGTAAAACTGTCAAAGATGTTCCCGGGGGTGTCGCCAAGGTGCCCGAGGGGATGCGGGGAGATGGGGTCCAGAGGCCACATGTGGTGGCACTGTCTGAAGGTTCAAACATACTGGGAACAAGTGAGGGACTGGATAGCGGAAGTGACTGAAGACCGTCTACCACTTAATCCCCTGACGATGTTGTTGGGCCTCCTCCCGGTGGACACGGAGTTGCACCGATATACAAGGATGTGGGAAACCATGCTAAGGGCGGGAAGAGTGGCATTGGCCCAGAAATGGAAAAGTCCTGAGGCTCCCTCGAAGGAGGACTGGCTGAAAAAAGTGAAAAATATGTTTTTGATGGATAAATTGACAGCCATGGTGAACAACGATACTAGCTCTTTCCTCACAGACTGGTTTGGAGTACAGCAATCCTGGGGATGGGACGTTCACTGAACCCACAGAATGAATCCCGCCCCGGAGATGACGGGATTAACCCCACTACGCAGGTCAGCCAGACTTGGGACCCCAAGACCTGGGGAACGGCGACAGCAAGTCAACTGATGACACGGCCACGCATCGCAACATCTCTGAGATAAGGGAGACGGAGGTAACACCGTGAGTCTCCCATGGCAGACACACTGAACTGAACACGGGGGAGGAGGGGGGACCCAGGGGTGGGGCGGGTTGGCAGGGAGGGGGGGTAAGGGGTGTCACAGTTATTTCTTACTTGTTTGTAAAGTTAAAAATGCCAATAAAAACTACAGTTTAAAAAAAAAAAACTGCCATTTTTTACTGTCTCCCGCCTAAAATAATTACAACCCCAATGCAATCCTATGGGGTAAATGCATTGTTCAGATTTCTGTGGTGAAATCTCCCTCTCAGGGGCTCCAGAATATTGGCATGTTTGTGCACTGGAGCAGTGTTTCTTGAAGGTGGGGAAGACTGGCTGGAGAGGGGCCCGGCGCTCCTGGGTGGACAGTGCTTCCTTGTAGTCCTAGGTGTGGAAGAGCCAGTGGGCAGCCATGGGGATAGAAAGGACCTTTTGCGAGGTTGACAGTAATGGACGTGCCCTGCTAGCAGTGATGCTTTTGTGCGTGCACACTAATAGGCTCTGAGCTATGGGAATGAAGCTGTGCTGGATCTACTGTCTGGGGTTGTAATGGAAGTGCCGAAATGAAGATGAGGTACCAGCAACTGAATGCAGTAGGGGGTAGCCCCCCTCCCACTTAAAGCCAGGCAGAGAAAATAGTATGGAGTGATTTAGTATTGTAAATGTGTGAATACAGAACTCATAGGGTTAAAAGACATTAGTACTTTAAATGGTGTTATGTTTATAAAGTCAAAAATGCTTTTATCATGGTTTAGTATGTAGGCAAGGTACAGAATGCATACTATAAACATTGAGTAGGAAAATGATTACGTTTTTTACTGTACCCAGACAGAAAAGAAGTCTACCATTTATGTAACCTACAATGCATTTAACTGACAATGCCTTTATATGAGTAAATAGAATGTATTAAATGAAGCGACTCGCTGCAGACAGTAGCACCATAAGTCAGACCAGAGTTGAACAATTCAAGGTTGTAGTGCCCTGCAAAAACCAGATAAGCATTCTGAAACCAGTTGTTAATGAGGGTATGTCTGAATTTCTAGCCAAAGGATGCAGCTGCGTGACCATATTTGGGGTAGTGTGGCCGGGAAAATCCTAGGATGGGTGCTAGAATGTATTTCAATTTGAAGGTTTAAACAGTTAAGAATTAATTGCCAGGTGCGCGAGTATAGTCAGTGGAGAGTTTTGCCTGGACATGTTTAGAAAAGGGAGGGGGTTCCACTCTTTTGATTTGAAAAGCATAAAAGGAATCTCCATTTTCAGAAGGGAGTAGGGGTTTGTGTACTTGACAATGATGTTGTTTGTGTCAGTCTGGCGTGAATAAAACCTGAAGTCTTTTGTGAACCTGACTCCGTCTCCCTGCCTGATGCTTGAAATACTTTGCTGAAATGCCAGAGGGTCCCAGAGGGTCACAGAGGGCCCCAGAACGTCCAGGAGAGCCTTATAGAATGGAAGAGGTGAAGAAAAGCATGATCGGGGTCCTAGCAACTCGTCTACACATGGCGAGTCAAACCAGGACGGATAGGATGATGAACAGACTGATCAGATTACTGAACAGATTACATCTCTTCAAGCCGAAAAGAGCCTGGACAGTCAAGACTAAGAGACTAAGGTGAGCCATACTGTTCTACCCAAGATAAGACTGGAGTAAAGGGGATAGAAAACAAGATAGGGATGGGGCAGACTGCAGCTGCCCTAGCCGATAGAAAAGAAGGGACAGGGAGGGAGAACAGTATGGCAGAAAAAGACATATATATATATATATATATATATATATATATATATATATATATATATACATACATATACATATATATATATATACATTTTATATATATATATATATATATATATTTGTGGTAACCGTTCAGGGAAAAATAATAATGGCAGTCCAGATTTGGGAAAAAGCCAAGAAATTAACAGCATTTAAAAATCACAAGTGAAAAATTATTCATGGGGAACCCCAGCAAAAGGTAACGGAGGGAGGTGGGATATGAACAAAAAATAACATCAGAATAAGAGTATAATCTATATAAATATAAGGGAAAAAATATTGACTCAAGGTACCCAAGCAATAGAGAGAGATACCAGGAGAATACCTGAGAAGAGAGAGAGATACCAGGAAGATACCTGAGAAGAAGGGATACCGGGGAGGACACCCGAGAGAGAGTATACGCCCATTTGCCTAGCGTTTAAAGACGGCTGGAAGGAGTTTTGCACCCAGAGCCCAGATTAATGGGGTGATTAGGAGACCAAGAGAATTTAAAGATTCCTTGAAAGGGGTGAACTTGCGTTTTGTAAAGAACGCACATATTTAGGGGCAGATATTCATGTAGCCGGCCGGAGTCTGTCTGATTTTGTCACATGTCATGTTATGTTGTGTGTCTAATCTGTTATATGTTATGACTGTTGGTTTGTTTCATTTTATTGTGTAACTGTCTGTGTGCACTGTAAAACATTGGAAATAATATTAAATGACATTTTCAAGCCTAATCAAAAAAATTGGCTTTCAGCCAAGTTTTTGAAAATGCCAAAACATAACAAAAATGTAGATGATCAGATGCTGTGACTTAAGACACACAAATTTGTGGTGAATACATCTCAAAAAAGTCAAACAGTTCTGAGATAAGTGTAAAAAGCTGTTGCACTTGTAGCCATCACAAAAAAATTCAAGCTAGCAACTATGGAGTTAAACTTGAGACAAGATAATTTATGAATCGCACCAAGAACGGTAGAGTTTCGTATTTAAATGACTGAGTTACAGTGATTTATAGAAGTGCTATTGTCACACATTAAGCGCGCTGGAGAAAGGAATGCACTGTGCAGGAGTGCCTTTTTAACTGTGTGCGGTAGAAAAGTCCAGTTGAAATTATAGTAATTTATGACTTAAGCAGAGCAGCTACTTGAAAACACGCAATTGAGAATTAATATTAAAGCAGGAGGCAACTAAGTAATACACGAGAAAAGAAAAATGCTTTCATTATGGCCCATGAGAGTGAATGCGGTGATTCATCAAGACAGGAATGCGCGATAGCAGTTCTTTGAGATAACACGGCCAAGCTAAGCAATCGCTCCATGTTGAAAGAAATGCAAAATGATTGTGCGTTTTGCAAAGCCATACTTATCGCGTACAAGCAAGTGCAGTAAAAGACAGGCTTTACTTTATTAAAAACAATCTGTCAAATACAGATTACAGATGCGAAGGGTCTTTCTGAGCATTGTTGATGTATAAGTGCAGTTGCACTTTTAGTCGGATGACTGAAAAGCATAGGGCTCGGATTTGGTCATTGCATTCTGCATTTATGTTTCATTATGGCTCGTGGTAGTCATTTTTAGCAGGGCGGTAAACTAGATACATTAGTTTAAAATGTGTGGTAAAAAGACACATTAAAAAAGAGCAAAGATGTCATGTCATGTTATTTGACAGTCATATAGTGCCTTACATATCAGTGGTAGTACCTTAAAGCAGATAGGTTGAACACCCTCGAGAACCATAGGTTAAGTCAGTCGAGAGAGACAGCATTGCATGATGCATGGGGGTATCACCTATGTGTACAGCTGGTGTAATTGTTAGATGAAAGCCATTTTAGTGATCTGGAAAATGCTCAAGCGAGTTGTGTTTTATACGTTGCATTTATTGTGAAAATAAAGTGCATTACATACAAAATGAATTTGTTGCAGAGGACAAGTAAGTGAGCTTACATGTAGGCTCAGCAATACGCAAAAACAGGATACACAGAGACACCTGGGAATAAAAGGTGTCAACCTAAAAATAAGAAATATTTTTTGCAAAACAGAAAAATGAATGTGTTTCACAGTGGAACAGCCCCAGAGGATGATCAGATGTGTTTAGAAGAGTTAAGTGGCACTAGGGTTTTGGAATGCAAAGAGAAATATGCCAAGAAAAAATTATTTTTTGTCTAATGATAGACATTGGGACTGTGTATCCATGAAGCAAAGACGGCTTTTAAGATTACAGATGTGGCATTGGTTTAGAAGTCTTTGGGGAGAATGTGTTAGCTGTGGTGTAATTTCAATAAGCACTTTTCAGTGGTAGTTACTTAAATATAAAGACGCACATCAGCCCAGGAGCATTGTGGCGCAAATAAAAAGGATTCAATGGTACAAGTTCAGGAATACATTGAACAAGAGAAGACTTAGCACATGGATGGCATTGTCGTAGCCAGCTTAGCTATTCATCATGATGAGATCACAAAGAGGCTTGATTGAAAATGAATGTTTTTAGCATTTTTCGGAAAGCAATGTAAGCTTCCTTCATTTCCTAGTGCTGGTGGAGGGCATTCCAGTTTTTAGGAGCCGGATGGCTAGAGCTGGAGCCACCCTCCCCCCCAGTTGTGGATTTGTAAAGGCAGGCATATATATTGGACTGACCAGGAGGGTCTGATGGACTAACAAGAGTGAATCACTCTGATAAGTATGAAAGGGCGTGGACAGAAAGGCATTATTCTGTGTGATACATATATTTTATTGAGGAGTTGTCCATGAGTGCCCAGAAGAAGGGGCATTGTAGTGATCCAGTATTAGTGCCTACTGTAGTTTTGGCAAGGAATGAGCAATTCCTAGTAGAAAGGAAAGACTTGAATGCATGAAAAACCCTTTATTTATTTACTTATTAGAATTTATAGAGCACACAGAAGCCTTTAGGCATCGTGGTGCTGTTACAAAGAAGAGGCTTGCAGATTACAAGGAAACTGGCATACATAAGTGGTTGCCTGTAGTTATAGGACAAACAAATACATACTGTAGTTACAATGGATGAGTTGCATGGTTAGCTTACATCGGATAGAATAGAAATTGAGTAAACACATGGCATAGAGGTTAATTAAGCAGCAGGGGAAAAACGTATGGACACTGCTGGGGGAACTAATAGGGGTAGTTAAACAGGGTAGTTTTGAGGGTGTTGTCAAAAAAATGAGGAGGGATGGTTCTGCTCTAAGTTCGCTAGGGAAAGCATCCCATGGTTTGGGAACATTGTGGGGGAGGGGGCCTAGATCTCCGGCATTAGCTCTTCTTTTTAGTGAGACTTGCAGTTGAGTGACATGGTGACTTCCTTTGCGGTCAGGCTGAACTGACTCTATTAACAGCATCAGTTAGATATACTGGTGCTGTGTGAGACATACATTTATGCGTGATAGTTAGGGTCTTGAAATTAACTGTTCCTTCACGGGTAGCCAGTGAGCAGCTCGCCTGGCACGAGTAATGTATATCCTTTTGAGAATACTGAGAGTTGCACACAGCATCACTCTGCGCTATTTAGAGCCTGTGAAGATTTTTGCTAGGATGCCTGCAAGGATGGCAGTATAGTAGTCCAATTTAATTCTGATAATGACACAGGAAAGGAATAAGCAGGTTTGTGGGAAAAGGAAAGGGCTGTTGGCATTAGTGAATGTGGAAGTGAAGTGGAAGCAATGGCACTCAAATGATAAGTGCAACATAACAGATTGTAGCATGTAACCTGGCATGACATGGACATGGGTGAGTGGAGGCACACTCCTAAGGGTTGTTTTACAGCTGCGGAAATAGTGTTGGGATTGAAGGAGGCATTGGTGAAACATCATGAGATGCGGAGCAAGTGATTTTACACAGGTTTCCAAACTAATGTGCGGGCAGGGGCAGGCATCGCCTTTGCAGCTGAATGGTCTATTGTTATTCATGTTCTCTATTATTTTTGATTTAAAAAGCCCTCAGAAGTTGAAGAGGGTTATTGGTTCCTCTGTGACCTGTTTTTGGGGAGTTTTGAGGATAGCATAATATACTGAATGGCGGTTTTTGGGTGCTCTTAAAAGTCTTTTTTCAGGAGCTCCACCTTGCGTGATGGGACAACCTGAATGGTGTTATAGCAGGGTTAGTAGTTTCAAATTTTTGAGGCCGTTGCGGTTGGCATGGAGAAAACCTTTTGAAAAATAGTGAAAAACTTGATTCACGACTAACAGTTGAGAGTCTAGTATTATAGGATTCAGATGGTTGAAGAAGGGAGTGAATGACAAAGCATGAAAGCATGATGATGGTGTTTAGGTTACCAAGGAAAGAATGCTTGTGTATTTGGGACATGCACCATTTAGACACAAGCATAATTTTGAAGGCATGAAAACGACAGAAGTCCAATGAGATTGTTTGGGTGAAAACTAAAGGATTTTATTATTGTGGCAGCATGGTAATATAGCCAGCTTTGTGACCTGGTGGAGAAATGATGAAAATATTTTATAAATTCAGGCGTAGGCCATAAACATTTATGAACAAGAGGAAGAGACAGATGAGCTCCAGGAAATTGGTAGCAGCCATAATGCAGGGAAACATGGCAATTGATTAAGAAGCAAACAAAATGAAATAAGAATCATGAAGGACAGTAGTGGTTCAGATAAAAGATTTAGGTTAAACAACTTCATAGATGACAATACAGCCACACAGGGCTTAATGGAGTATGAAATGGTACTTTCCTTACAGCATCACGCAGAAAAAGAAAGGAAGTGTGTTTTAGTATACATGAGAAAAAATAATGAAATAGATGTTCAACATAAATAAGAGATGATAAGAATAAAGGATTCAAAATGTTAGGGAGACTTTGGCATCTGTTACAGAGGATCAGAAAAAATAAATCGGGAAAAGATGAAAATGATTGATTATCTTAAATAAAAAATGAATAAAATAAAAATTGAGGAAGGGAACAATTGGGCAAATTAATAAAAGGATAGGGAATAAACTCAAAAGCATAAAACGGACAAAAAAAATCAAAAAATTGGAAAACAACTAGCACTTATGAGGTTTCCTGGCCAACAGTAAAAAAAGGAGCATAGGGAAATAAAAAGCATCAGTGACCATGTACACCGAGAAAAGGAGTATGGCTGACAAAAAATTGGGCCAACCAAACAAGGGAAAATCACACACAAGCCAATTTAAGAAAATATAGTGAGGTAAGTTAAAAACTATTTTTGAGTGCCTGTAATGATTTTGATTTATTTTACAGATAAAAATTATGGACCTTTGCGTGGAAGCATGAGAAATGTCTGCATGGCCTTAAATTAGGGAGAAAAAAGAAAAATGTAAGTACTAGTTCACGCTAAAAGGGTGTGGACACACAATTGATCAGCACTAAAAGTAAGTGGATCCAGGTAAGTAACAGGAAAAGAGGTAGTAAGGGACACAATGGGCCTCATTACGAGTAGGGCGGTAAGGGATACCGGGCACCGGTAAGGAGACCGGTGCCGGTAATCCCTTACCGCCCTACTACAAATTCCCTTAGCGGGTCCCTCCTTTAACGCCTGGTCTGACCAGGCGTTATGGACGGGACCCGTTAAGGGAAATCAGAGCCAATAACGGCACCGCAATTTGCGGTACCGTTATTAGCGCCTTCCCCATTCCCATTGAGCCCTACAGGGGCTCAATGGGAATGGTGAATGGGTTGGTGAATGGGGACTTACCGGTCCCGCCAAGGGCAGACTGGACCCGTAAGTCCCCATCTCACCAAACCGGACACGGTACCGTTATTGGTGGTAGTCATGGCGCAAATAGCGTAATGACTACCACCAACCTCGTAATGAGGCCCAATGTCTTCAAGTATTTCGCTGTTTTTCCCAAGATAGGTGCAATCAGGGGTGTCTGGTCATTTGGTCAAAAATAAATGGTCGAATGACCATTTGATCGAATCAAAATGGTTGAAAAAAAAGGTTGAATTTATTTATTTATTTATTTATTTATTTTTTAGTTTGGTTACTTAAAAGATATTTTTTAATAAAGAAAAAGGGGGGTTGGGGCGGAACCCCCCCATAAAATAAAAAATACAAAAATTAAAAAATTCGACCTTTTTTTCGACCATTTTACATCGGTCAAATGGTCATTCGACCATTTGGTTTTCGACCAAATGACTGGTAGCCATAATCAGGTGTGGAAAGAGTAGGAAATAGTTGATAGCATGGCCTTTCAGACAACCACAGAAAACAGAAGTCAAATTGAAGGTGAGAAATCATTTGTTGTGTTGATATGATAGGGGAATGCAATTATTGGATGAGGCAAACGTTGTGTATGATAAAAAATTGAGGCACATAGTAAGAATTGGTGCCATAGTCTCGAAAAACAGGGGTAGACTAGATTAAGTTAGGCAGGGACGGTGTGCAGCGAAACGCCTCTGTTTTGTCTCCATAGGATGAATCCAAAAGCACAAGCAAAGGCCATGGTCCAACAAAGACAAGAAGAAAAAAGGAAGAATGGCTGCTAAGGAGCAAGTATTTACTGCTGAGCTGAGGAAGTATTTACTGCTAACCAGGAAGCACGTGCAGGTAAGCTGAGCAAAGAACGAAACCTAAACTAAGTATCCTGCGGGGTGGTTGGAAAATAGTTGTTTATGCGCACCAACGAGTAGGGAAGAATGATCCAGAAAGTATTTTCTGATAGCAGAAAAGGAGGAAAGCGTTGAAGTTGGGAAGAAAACCTGACCCCTTGCCAGTGCCCGAATGACTTTTGTTCCTATTTTGACTTTCTACAGACAACTGGGATCCCCAAGGACGTTTCTGTCATCTGCTACGGATGTGCCTAGAAGACCAGAAAAGAAGAAGACGACTTTCTTTGATTGTTATTTTTGTCTCCTTAGGGTTGCATGTGTCGCCCTCAAGAGAAAAATGTGTCCTATGGATGACAATTTCTGGTATGTCTAAAGAAACTCAGGTTCTAGCCGGCTGACACAGAGCGAAAGATGGGGGTGTATTTTGTTTATGAGGCAGGAATGACCCATAAAAAATAAATGTTTAAATGAACATGTCTCACAAGTTTCTCTAGAAGGCAGGGGTGTCCAATAAGAGGGAATGTTTCGTGGTTTTTTAGGAGGTAGGGTATGAGAGCTGGAATGTGAATAAGAGGGGTTTTAAGGAAATGTGTTAAATAGAAGAGACATGTTTATTTTACAAAAGAAACTCATTCAGTTTTATATTACAGGTATACATCGAGGGACCTGTATGCCTTGGGAAATTAACGTCGAACCGTGTGACAAAAGAGGGAGGTCATAGAGAAACTCAGTGAAAGCCTGACGCAAAGTTGATCGTCTGAATTGTGTCTGCAAAAGACTCCCCAACCCTGTGTCCCCATACTGAAACATCCCCTCTTTTGGACTTATTTGAACAATGTATTTATGGAAAGAGAGACACTCGAGAAAAAGTGAACTCTTTGTGAAAAAGGAAAAAAGACAATGGACCCCTGGTCTAAGCATCAAAGAACCTGGGAGACTGACTGTGAAAACAGCTCAAAAGAAAGGACAAAGGCGACAGGACACAGACGGTCCACCGATGCCAAACTAAGATGAGTAAAGTGGAAGATAGGGAAGAAGAAAATGTGTGGGCAGAAGAAGAAGATGAAGGAGAGATTATATTTTGTTGGGGTGGGAGTTGCAGACTTGACCAACCTCTCGAGTCTCACAATGGCTGTGAAATTATCCAAGGCATACAGTTAGGTCAAAGTAAATGGAAAAAGGAAGTGGGGCTTAAATGAAAGAAGATAAAGTAGTTTAGAGACACACATGTTTTATTTTAAGAATAACAATGCATTAGTATGTGACAAATTGTAGGATTGTGATAGAATATTTTTTAGATAAGTATCAAGGAGGGTGAACATGGATATGGTGAAAGTTATTGTTTTAGCAAACAAGAACTTTCAAGACGGGGAAGTGTAATGGAGGTGCCGAAATGAAGATGAAGTACCAGCAACTGAATGCAGTCGGGGGCAGCCCCCCCCCACTTAAAGCCAGGCAGAGAAAATCGTATTGAGTGATTTAGTATTGTAAATGTGCGAAAATAGAACTCATAGGGTTAAAAGACATTAGTACTTTAAATGGTGTTATGTTTATAGAGTCGAAAATGCTTTTATCATGGTTTAGTATGTAGGCAAGGTACAGAATGCATACTATAAACATTGAGTAGGAAAATGATTACGTTGTTTACTGTACCAGACAGAAAAGAACTCTACCATTTATGTAACCTACAATGCCTTTAACTGACAATGCCTTTATATGAGTAAATAGAATGTATTACATGAAGCGACTCACTGCAGACAGTAGCAGCATAAGTCAGCCCAGAGTTGAACAAATCAAGGTCTCAGTGCCCTGCAAAAACCAGATAAGCATTCTGAAACCAGACAGTTAATGAGGGTATGTCTGAATTTCTAGCCAAGGGATGCAACTGCGTGACCATATTTGGGGTAGTGTGGCTAGGAAAATCCTAGGATGGGTGCCAGAATGTATTTCAATTTGAAGGTTTAAACAGAAAATAATTAATTGCCAGATGCGCAAGTATAGTCAGCGGAGTGTTTTGCCTGGACATGTTTAGAAAAGGGAGGGGGTTTGACTCTTTTGCTTTGAAAAGTATAAAAGGATTTTCAGAAGTGACTAGGGGTTTGTGTACTTGACAACGATGTTGTTTGCATCAGTCTGCCGTGAATAAAACCTGAAGTCTTTTGTGAACCTGACTCTGTCTCCCTGCCTGATGCTTGAAATACTTTGCTGAAATGCCACAGGGTCCCAGAGGGTCACAGAGGGCCCCAGAACGTCCAGGAGAGCCTGATAGAATGGAAGAGGTGAACAAAAGCATGATCGGGGTCTTTGCACCTCATCTACAGGGTGATCAGCACATAGCGACTGGCCCTCCAGGGACCAGTGGGGGCGCCTGGAAGTAAGAGGCACGTGGGCAGTGGTGCAGTGGCATGCAGGACCTGTGCAGCATGGCATGGCAATGGAGATGGGAGGACTTGACCGCATGCAGCAAGACATTCAAAGTATCTTGGTGGAACTCAAGGCTTTCTGGTCCGGGGTGCAGACATCTATGGGTGCCATTAAGGAGAGACTGCTCAAAGTGGAGGACCATGTACAGGCCCTTGAAAACAACCAGCTTTCCACTGAGGTGATTGAGGTAAAGCTGGAGAGGATGATTAAGGAACTCGGTCTGAGAGAGCGCAAAGCCAGAAGCAAGCTCGATGATGTCGAAAACAGAGAGCGACGGAGCAGCGTGCAAATCTGGAGGTTCCCAAACAGGGACAGGAAATCCCTCAAGGAGCTGGAGAACTGCCTGGCTCAGGTGTTGAAGAAGCTTATGGGACCGACCTACAATCAAGAAATACGCTTTGAAAGAGTGTGCTGGCACTGGTACAGGGCCCAGCTTAGTGGTGGCCAAATGTCACTATTATAGCGACAAAGTGGAGATCCTATGGAAGGCACAGGAAGTCAATACCAACGAATGGGAAGGGGCCTCTATTAATATACACCAAGACCTCTCCATGTTTACCCTTGACCAACAGAGGAAGGGCAGGTTCTGACGGCGTGGCTCCAGGCAGAAGGAGTACGGTACCGCTGGTGGTTCCCTTTGCTCTTGCCTTTGAGTACAAAGGGGAGAAATGCAAGCGAAAGCAAGGGGAGGAGGCAGACCAGTTGCTTCAGATTTTGCCGATGGAGGGTGCATCCCAGCACCAGGAGGGACAACATCACCTACGGGAAAGATTCCGGAGTGCCTTTGCCCAAACTGGAGGCTGCAAAAACGATACTGCCACTAGAAGGTCCAGGAAAACCACCATATCCTAGTTGAGAATTACCAGATGAGCTTTCTGGGCATTACAAGATGGTTTAAAGACAGCTATTGGGCTGCTTATAATGTGGGTTGAATAGTGCACATGTTGTTTGCTTTGGATGGGGGATCCTTGTTGACCTTGTTAGTAGCATCAGGGCTGAACTGCCCCACCGGGACACCGGGACATCCCCCGGTAGGCCTCTGGCTTGCAGGGCCTCTTTGGCGGAAGGATACAATAAAGCGTGCGTGTCGCGTGAATCCGCCTGGGTGGTTTCATCGAATTGACTGCCTGCCGGCTGCCACCACCTACGTCACGTTGACACTGACGCTGCGCATTTAGTTTACATCTTCCCAGCAGTGCTGGGCTGTGAGCCTGCACATGAGGGCCTATTGCAAAGCCCACTCTGTGGTCGGCGAGCTTCCAACAATTACAATGTGAACCTCTCCACTGCGCAAGCCCTGCAGATGTCGGATCAGTGATTAGAGCTGAAATCACAGAGTACGTAGTTGACACTGTGAGTCACACCAATAATCAAAGACTCAGCTCTCTGACTTGTGATGAAGTGGTGATAGTGCAGTGATTCACATAGGGCCTGGGACTCGAGTGACATTACTTGCGCATGGGAGAAAGGCACATTTCTCAGGCAGATACTCAGTGCTTTCTATTGCCTGGCCTCGAGCAAATCTTTAACCCAGCCAGGGCGCGCATGCCTTCACATCTCATTGCCTCAGGTAGACGCGCACCGCACCTAACGGTAGAGGCTATCCACTCAGCCAGGCTCTTTCCACCAGCAGGAATTCGACATTAGAATCCCAGGAATTGTTCGACAAGACAGCCGTAGAGGGGAATATTGCCCATGGTGGTAGTAATAATGCCCTGCCACTGTTCATAATGTAGTGGCTATCCACTCAGCCAGGCTCTTTCCACCAGCAGGAATTCGACATTAGAATCCCAGGAATTGTTCGACAAGACAGCCGTAGAGAGGAATATTGCACATGGTGGTAGTAATAATGCCCTGCCACTGTTCATAATGTATAGTTGATGTATGCTCATGTGAACCCCACCCCCTTGTGAGTTATTAAAGGAAGTAGTGTGACACTCTTGCAGCAGGACCCTGCTTACAACTGTGAGGGTTCCAGAGTGATATACTGTGTGTCCTCTTCAGCAGTGATATACTGCATCACACCATGTCCGGGAAGTGCTGGTCCTGCAAGGCCTGCAGAGCCACCCCCATTTCCCAACATGTCCCCTGCCCGAGTAAGATGGCTCCCTGCAGGTGGGGGTAACACCTGTTTACTCTGGGCGGTGCACTTAATCACTATGCGCTAGCGGCAGCTGGCCTCCCCCAAATCACATTCACTATTTAATCAGTCCTCTCTTCCTAGAAATAGATGCTGATGTTTTTTCTTCATCTCGCAATCATTGTGTTTGTGCACCTGCCGCAGTGCATGTACGTATTTCGCTCGTTCGGTGGAACTGGGCCCCTGATGCATGGGAGAGCAGCAACAGCTGTGTGCCGTGTCCAGAATCCAAGGTGCAAGTCCGCCACAGAGTAGCCCAAGGTCATTGCATGGTGGGGCCGCTCGCAAATCTCGCCCACAAAATATATACTAACAAAAGAGCTCTCAAGATTCTTTTCACCATGTATGCCAAGGTCTTCCAGTCCGCCCCACCCGCCCCCCATTAAATACTGTAGCATGCAGGCTTTCATCCCCGTTTCAAATGATTCAAAACTACATGTCCCAGAATTCTAAAGGGCAAAAAAACAGAACTATATAACCTCATGCATGTTCAATAAGAAACATGAGAACTCTGTTTTAAGCTGTTCCAAGTCTTACCCTTTTAGGATTATTTACTGATCCCTTGCTTATTATGGAAACTTGCTGGAAAGGCGTGAGTGGGAGTGCACGTTGGCATAGCGTGTTGTGAAATGAGTGTCTTCTGCTGACGAAATTGAACTTTCTGTACTATCCAGCCTTAAACTGCTTGTCTGGCAAGACAGCCTCGTGGGTTAATGTGTGTGTTTGAAATATGCAGGTCACAGGTGCAGCCTTTCACCCCTCGGAGGTCCATTCGCTAAGTGTGTGTATATGTATTTATGTGGGTTTCGTGTAGAGCACTTAACACCGCCTTCAGACTGGTCCATGGCGCTGTGCAGTGTGCTAGAAGAAAGAGGGGAGAAGAGGGGGCGCATGGAAGAGGTGGAAAAGAAACTGGAAAAGGGGGGTGGGGTTGGGGGTAAAGTAAGCTGGTGACAGTGAAAAGAAAGCAGGTTTACACTTAAGGAGACACTTTGACTGTCATGTCCCCAGTGACTGGCCTACAAAGTGTCACTAGTGATGTGGTGACCCAGCCGCCCCCCTTGCTTACCTCCTTCACAATAGACAATAACGGTTCCCTCTAAAATCTCTGTGAAAACATTCAAAGGAAATCATTGGGCTTGGAAGTCCTGGCGCAAACACTCACTCAAGCTACTAATCCATCTGAAATGCCAGACCTGGACAAGTTTGGAACTCCTCTTAGTAGTGTTTATGAAGACACTGAATGTGGCTTGTTTACAGCAGACAGTGAGGGGGGGACCTGGGTAAGGACGAGGATGACATTCTTCAGACCATGTAGTCCATGGAATCCAAATTGGAATCTTTAATATTATTAGTCAGTAAGTTGGCTGATAATCAATCAAATACAACCTCGCTCCTCGAAAATAATTCGGATCATTGCCAGCGAACAATCACTATGGAAGCAGGGCCAAGCACCCACTAAAATGGGCCGCCAAGCACCTGCTAGATCTACACCTTTGGGCAAACCAGCTTCCAAAGCCAGCAGTCTGTTGCTGTGACTGCATTAGCTGTAGAACCCCTTCGTCTTCCCGTCCCTCCACACTCTCCTCACCTGAGTCTTCAGAGTTGCCTGCGTTCTGTAGATTCCGCCGGCTCAAGTAGTCCCGTTCTTTTTTAGGTAGCACTTGCCTGTCTCGGTGAGAAGCCACAGTGACAGCTGGATTGACAGCCGTCCTGGGGCCCCTTTGCCGGGAACAGGCCGGACAAAAGGGAAAAAAACCCACACGGGGGAAAAACCATTAGGATACTTCTAGCAATGAGGTAGGTGACGATCCAAGCTAGTAGCCAGAAGGACTGGAAGCAGATGCGAGGTCCACAGGGTTGAACACAGGAGGGAAGTCCAATGCGACACCAATATGAGGTGAAGGAAGCCAAAGCAACTACCGGGCCAAGGGAATAAAAGGCGCGGTAAGAAAGAGAGAATTACAGGAGAGAAAACAACGGACAGAGAAAAAAGGGAAAACTGGAGAGCCGCGAGGGAAAAGAGCGGCAAAGAGGAGAAAAAACGCCCGCCGCCGGAGCGGCGAGACTAGAAGGAGAAAGCGAAGAAGTGCCGAGGGATCGGCAAGGAAGAGGCTGCAGAAAGAAAGGCCGCCACTGAAAACAAAACGGCAGACAGGTAAGTAGAAGGAACTATATCCCAAGGAGAAGGGACGAGCAAGCAGAGGAGACCCGCCGCACACCGAGGCGAGCAGAGGGCAAGCGCTGGGGGAGCGCAAAAACCAGAGCCGCTGGAGCGAGAACCAGCAATAGGTTGAAACGCAGCGACTGCCGGGCTTGAAGGGCAGATAAACTCCCGGCAGTGCTGCGATTGGCCATGAATCGATACCAGACACAAAGAAGGGACTAAACCTCTCTACCTGCCGGATAGCCTCCAACG
The DNA here is from genome assembly GCF_040938575.1 of Ambystoma mexicanum. Lineage (NCBI taxonomy): Eukaryota > Metazoa > Chordata > Amphibia > Caudata > Ambystomatidae > Ambystoma > Ambystoma mexicanum. Next base: position 1,062,958,217 of record NC_090923.1, on the reverse strand, counting down.
TGGAATTCCTTGGCTGCGCAGGCATAACCCATATATCAACTGGACGGAAAATCGACTAAGTTTTTGTTCCACGTACTGTTCGGTCAACTGTCTTCCTCCCGATACCAGGGAGGATCAACAGTCAGTTAGAGTTCTCTCCAAGGATCATGTAGGTATTCACGCGCTTCCTAATTTTTGTGCAAAATTCTCCGGGGTATTCCAAGAGAATCTTCACGCTCAGCTACCTCCTCATCGGCCAGAAGACTGCTCAATCGATCTCGAACCTAATGCACTGGTTCCATTTGGGCGCATGTTCTCTCTCTCTCAGGCCGAAAAGAAGGTGTTAAGAGTCTATCTGGATACCAACTTGGAGAATGGTCTTATTCGACCTTCAAAGTCACCAGCTGGCGCCTCGCTGTTCTTCATCAAGAAAAAAGACACGACTGATCTCAGACCCTGTATCGATTACCGGGGCCTCATTAAGGTTACAATCCGTGATCGGTATCCCATGCCACTCATAACCGACATTATTGAGGCGGTACAAGGAGCTCGAATCTTCACCAAATTGGATCTCAGGAACGCATATCATCTGCTTCGCATCGCTGAAGGGGACGAATGGAAGACGGCTTTTCGAACTCCATACGGTCTTTTTGAGTACAGAGTGATGCCGTTCGGCTTAGTTAACGCACCGGCTGCATTCCAGAGATTCATGGATAGGCTATTTTCAGATCTGCTGTCGGTCTCGGTTATAATATACCTCGACGACATTCTGATTTTCTCCCCTAACATGGAAGAACATATTCAACACGTCACACAGGTTCTGTCTCGCCTTCAGGAAAATCAGTTGCTGGTCAAGGGCGGGAAGTGCAAATTTGCGGAATCCTCGGTTCACTATCTCGGATTCATTCTTTCCGAAGAAGGGGTAGCCATGGACCAAACCAAGGTGGATGCTATTCTTGATTGGCCAGCTCCTACTTCAGTCCGAGAAGTCCAGAGATTCTTGGGATTAGCAAATTACTACCGCAGATTTATCTCAAACTTTTCGGAGGTAGTATACCCGATTACGCGCCTACTCAAGAAGGAGGCTGTTCCGTTTTTTTGGTCTGATGAGGCAGAGAAGAGTTTCGATTTTCTCAAGAGATTGTTCTGTACTGCTCCCATTCTCCAGCATTCGGATCAATCTCAACCATTTGTTTTGGAGACCGATGCTTCTGCGGTAGCGGTAGGAGCGGTATTGCTCCAGATCATCCAAGGAGTGGAACACCCCATGGCATACATGTCAAAAACTCTTTCTCCTAGCCAGCTCAACTATTCGGTACTGGAGAAAGAACTCCTGGCCATGAAACTTGCCTGTGAAGAGTGGCGCCATCTCCTACTAGGAGCCAGACATCCATTTCTGATTAGGACCAACCATAAGAACCTCAAGGTACTACAAGAATTGGAGTGTTCAAATTCCAGGCAGGCCAGGTGGGCCCATCATTTTGCACAGTTTGAATTCCAAGTCTCGTATATCCCGGGATCACAGAATAGTCTGGCGGATGCCTTATCACTCAAAGACTCCACCAAGGAACACCTGGAAATCAAGAGGGAGTCCATGTTCAAACGCAACCAAATTCTGGCCTTTGTTGGCTCTTTCCTTAAAGAGGTGAAAACTGCCCTCATTCAGGAAAAGCCCCAACTACCCCTACGTATTACCTCTCCTTTTCAACAAAGAGGTGACTGGCTTTTCTACAAACAGAAATTGTACATTCCCAAAGGTCCTCTTCGTTCTAGAATCCTGAAGTGGAGTCACGACTCCCGCTCGGCCGGCCATAGAGGGGCCGAGAATACCCTTGAGCTTCTCTCTAGAACGTTTCTTTGGCCGAACGCTAGAAGGGAGACATATGAGTATCTCAAGGCTTGTCCAATTTGTGCCAGAGCCAAATATCGCCTGGGAAAACCGTTGGGTCTGCTCACTCAGGTCGAACTTCCAACGCGCCTCTGGGGTCTCATATCTACCGATTTCATTGTCGATCTGCCGGTATCGGAATCCTGTACCTGCATTATGGTCACGGTAGATGCCTTTTCTAAGTTGGCACATTTTCCTCCCCTTCCAGGTCTGCCCACTGCGGCTAAGATGGCGGAGGTTTTCTCTCGAGATATATTCAAGCTACACGGTCTCCCCGATAAGATAATCTCGGATCGGGGAAGTCAATATATCTCGAAGTTTTGGACTGCCTTCTGCAACCGTTTGGGCATTGAAAGAGCTCTATCTTCAGGGTTTCACCCGGAGACCAATGGTCAGACGGAACGCCTGAATGCGACCCTGGAACAATACCTAAGGTGTTATATATCTCAACATCAAGACAACTGGGTCTCGCTGCTTCCCACGGCAGAGTTCTCGTACAACAATACCAGACATTCCGCCACAGGACTCTCTCCTTTCTTCTGCACTTACGGGGTTCACCCTCGTGCCGTGTTTCCGGAGGTTCCCAGCTACACCAACTCCCCGACGGTGGAAGAGGTATTAGGGAATATTAAGGAAGCCCAGACGTCAGCTATGCAGAGTTTAGAGGTCAGCAGAAGACGGACAAAATCCTGTGCCGATCAACATCGGAAAGAATGTCCAGTATGGAAGCCAGGGGATCAGGTGTGGTTGTCCACCCGGTTTCTGCCCAGATGGACAAGGCCTTCTAAACTGTCTCCTCGTTTTCTGGGACCTTTCACTATTCTCTCTAAAGTCAATCCTGTAGCTTTTCGCCTTCGGCTTCCCTCCTCTCTTCGCCGCATTCACCCGGTTTTTCATTCCTCTCTTCTCAAACCTTACTGTCCCGACCTTCACCATAGAACCATTCCCAGATCGATCCTAGCACGGTCCTCGGAGCCTGATGAGTATGAGGTATCTAAGGTCCGTGATTCCAGGTATTATCGCGGACGTCTTGAGTACCTCTTGTCCTGGAAGGGATACCCTGAGTCGGAGGACTCATGGGAACCGGCTTCTCAGGTTCATGCACCAAGGTTGTTGGCTACTTTTCACCGCCGCTATCCAGGGAAGCCTGGGGCGGTTAGGTGGGGAGGGGGTCATACTGTCATCCGCAATCGCTACCGCGGGTGGCGGCTCCTTCCACGTTGGAGGCTATCCGGCAGGTAGAACGGTTTAGTCCCTTCTTTGTGTCTGGTATCGATTCATGGCCAATCGCAGCACTGCCGGGAGTTTATCTGCCCTTCAAGCCCGGCAGTCGCTGCGTTTCAACCTATTGCTGGTTCTCGCTCCAGCGGCTCTGGTTTTTGCGCTCCCCCAGCGCTTGCCCTCTGCTCGCCTCGGCGTGCGGCGGGTCTCCTCTGCTTGCTCGTCCCTTCTCCTTGGGATATAGTTCCTTCTACTTACCTGTCTGCCGTTTTTTCTTCAGTGGCGGCCTTTCTTTCTGCAGCCTCTTCCTTGCCGATCCCTCGGCACTTCTTCGCTTTCTCCTTCTAGTCTCGCCGCTCCGGCGGCGGGCGTTTTTTCTCCTCTTTGCCGCTCTTTTCCCTCGCGGCTCTCCAGTTTTCCCTTTTTTCTCTGTCCGTTGTTTTCTCTCCTGTAATTCTCTCTTTCTTACCGCGCCTTTTATTCCCTTGGCCCGGTAGTTGCTTTGGCTTCCTTCACCTCATATTGGTGTCGCATTGGACTTCCCTCCTGTGTTCAACCCTGTGGACCTCGCATCTGCTTCCAGTCCTTCTGGCTACTAGCTTGGATCGTCACCTACCTCATTGCCAGAAGTATCCTAAGGGTTTTTCCCCCGTGTGGGGTTTTTTTCCCTTTTGTCCGGCCTGTTCCCGGCAAAGGGGCCCCAGGACGGCTGTCAATCTAGCTGTCACTGTGGCTTCTCACCGAGACAGGCAAGTGCTACCTAAAAAAGAACGGGACTACTTGAGCCGGCGGAATCTACAGAACGCAGGCAACTCTGAAGACTCAGGTGAGGAGAGTGTGGAGGGACGGGAAGACGAAGGGGTTCTACAGCTAACGCAGTCACACATTTGGTCAGAACACAATATGGTTGTGATGAGTGGCGTTTGGAGGCCCCTCGAAAAGGTTGCCCAAGGTGGAGGTGTAATGATACCCTTCTCAGTGAGCCGGTCTTTAAGGAACATCTTGACAATTAATTGCTCACCTATTTTGACACCAATGATATAGGGGAAGTACACCAAAAATATGTCTGGGAAGTGGCCAAAGCCATGATAAAGGGTCTTCTGATTGCGGAACGGGCACGGACGAAGAGGGAGCATGGGCTGGTGGAGGTCAGGCTGAGGGAAGAGATCCAAAGGATGAGGACCAGTTAGCCTAGCAGGAAGGCCCGCGGGAAGAGATAATCAATGGCATACAGGAAAAGCGGCGGAAGCTGAACAGGCTTCTGATAATGGAGGTGGTTAAAGAATTGGGGTACACGAAGCAACAGTATTATGCAAAAGTGGGTACTATGCTGGCACGTAGGCTGCAGCAGTGCATTGGGGACAGGAGGCCAGTGTGTTACGAGATGTGATGGGTCCCCCATTGCTGCACGTGAGGAGATATCTAATTGCTTAGCAGAGTACTATGAAAAACTGCATGCCCAGGGTCCAGTACGCAACACAACCAGCTTAGGCACTATCTGCGTGGGCTCTCCACCCCCCCTAGGCTGACCAAGTCGGAAAGAGTCACATTGGAAGCTGGTATCTATCTATCTATCTATCTATCTATCTATCTATCTATCTATCTATCTATCTATCTATCTATCTATCTATCTATCTATTTGCTCTCTTTTATAGCACCACCAACCCATAGGCCTAAAGGCGCTCACAAAGTAAAACATAAACGACAAAAGGGAGCGAACCTTATTGTCAGAAAGGGGGGTAATACAAAGCAGTGGGCAGTAGGAAGGACCATAGGAGAAATTAACCAAGTTCTTCGTCGAAAAGGAAGGTCTTGAGATGTTTCTTGAAGATAGTAGTGGAGTCACAGTCTGCAAGATGTGTGGGCAGTAAGTTCCACAGGGCAGGGCCCCAAGAGTTGAAACTGGCTCCTCCAATTTTCTTCAGGCGGACAAGTGGTTGACTCAGCCCGATGATGTTATTCAAACGTAAATCAGGTCTAATAGGATTCCTTGTGATCCTAGTTTTGAGATAAGCAGGGGATTCATTGTTGAGACATTTAAAAGCGGTCACCAAGCCCTTATGTTGCAGCCTTTGTTGAATTGGCAGCCAGTGTATGCTCCTGCGAGCTTGAGTCACATGTGCCTGGCACTTCAAGCCACAAAAACGGCACATACAGCGCCATTCTGAGCAATCTGGAGTTTTTTCATCTTTGATTGTGATGTACTAATCAGTAAGCTAATACAGTAGTCAAGCTTATAGTTTATAATAGCGACTGCTAGTATTGCTCGATTTTTATCATTTAAAAATGGACGAATATGCCATAGTAACTGTGTGAAGAGAAAACATGTTGATTTGAGGTAGCTAACTTGTCTGTTAAAAGGTAACTGAGGGTCGAAGAAGACTCCTAAGGTCTTCACTGACTTAGAAACCAAAATGGTTTGTTGTGCAATTGTGAATTTCTCAAATTGCAGATCACGTTTTTGTAGCATATGTTTAGTCCCTACAACTATAAGGGCGGAAGAAGTGGCACATGTTATCAAGCACTTAAAGGTTGGGAAGGCCCCATAGAGGATGGCTATACATAGTCGGCATACTGAAACCAGGGAGGGACCCCATGCAGTGTTCGGCCTATAGGCCAATTTCAGTACTAAATGTGGGCGCAAAGCTTTTTGCAAGACTCCTGGTGATTAGGCTGGAGGTGTACCTCCCGAGGCTGGTTCACCCTGATCAGACAGGGTTTGTGAAAAATAGGCAGGGGACGGACAACCTTCAGAAGAACCTGCATGTAATAGCATTAGAGAAGGTTAGGCAGGGATGGGCCCTTCGGCTCTCTCTGGACAACCGGAAATGCCTTTGGCAGGGTCAGCTGGGGGTTTATGGAGGAGGTTCTCTTGGAAATGGGTATGGGACAGAAATGGATAGGGTTGATTGAGGAACTATATTTCTCACAGGGCGTGAGGGTGGCGGTTAATGGGGTAGAGTCGGGCAGATTCCCCCTCCAGAGGGGCATGAGGCAGGGCTGTCCTCTTGCCCCCCTCCTTTACTCCATTGTTATGGAGCCTTGGGCAGCAGAGGTCCAGAGAGACAGGGACATCCAAGGGGTGCGGCTATGAAACCATGAATACAAACTGAGCCTATGTGCGGACGACATGCTAATCTACATCACAGCATTCAGAGTCACCATCCCACATCTGCTTGAGGGGGTTTCCAGGTATGCTGAGATGTCTGAGTTTAAGATAAACCTCAGGAAATCAGTGGTGTTTCCGGTCAGAGAGTTGGGTCAGGTGGACGGGAGTATGTGGCTAGCATTCAGTGTACAAGGGGATGGGTTCAGGTACCTGGGAGTTTGGATCCCACAAGATTTAGACATGCTCTACCAGGCCAATTTCCAACCCCTATGGGAACAGATACAGTTGGATTTATTGTGGTGGGGCAAGTTGGGACTCTCGTGGATGGTGAGACTCAATTGTATTAAAAGATGGTGCTGCTGAGGCTTCTTTTTTGTTTCATATGCTCCCGGTGGTGGTCCCCCAAGCTTTTTTTAGACAGCCCAGAAGGATATGTTGCAGTTTTTGTGTGCGGGGGCCGGGGCAGAATTGCATACAGGTACCTCATGTGTCCCAGAGCAGGGGTGGGGGGGTGGGCTTTCCCGATTTTGAGTTATATCATAAGGCCGCACAGCTCTGCCTTATGGCTGACCACTTTGACCCGGGGTCATTGAAGCAATGATTGGAGCTTGACAATATGGTCTTGGCACCAGTTCCGTTGGCAGAATGGTTCTGTGTCCCCCAGAAGGCAATCCGAGGAAGGGTCTTCCGACACCTGAATTTGAAAGTTTTTTGGTCTGTATGAAAGGTGGGTGCAGGCACTCGCTCATTGACATCTCGGCCCTCCACCCTTAGCTACACCTGGGCACCTCTTTGAGAAATTTGGTTGTTGAACCGCTGCTATCTCAGAGTTGGTATGAGGTAGGTCTTAGCAGAGTAGGACAGATGTGGGAGGTGGGAAGATAAATAATGTGGAGGGGCTCAAGCATGCCCAGTGATAGGGAAGATCTCACCCTTCCGATACCTGCAGCTTAAAGGGGTCATCACGGACTACAGATGGGGAAAGAACATGAGCAGAACCCTGACAAGGTTTGAACAATTGTTAATCCAGAATATTGCAACTAAGGGGCTAATTGCGAGGATATACAGGGAATTGAGGATGGCAGAGCCCACAGACAGATGACTGCTAGGGACAAATGGGTCAAAGATATGGGCATAGACATTACGGGTGGGTTCTGGGAGAAAATGTGCAGGAGGGACTTGACCCTTTCACCACAATTCAGGATGCAAGCACTGAAGTGTTGCACAGGGGGCACCTCAGACCGGATAAACTAGCAAGGATGTATGTAGGGCTCAACCTTAGGTGTTGGAAGTGTCAAGCAGTAAAGGGAGGTTACTATCATATGTGGTGGGAATGCCCGCAGGGTAAGTGCTATTGGAAGGAGGTATTTTTCATAGATGAGGCAGAGAGACGGCATTCATAGGAAACCTACACCCCTCCTGGCCCTTTTTGGGGGGGAAGAGAAGGGAGATGGAGGCGAGGACTTGGGGCACATGGGGAAGGTTCTCCTGGTAGCTGCCAGGAGCCGTTTTGCCCAGTTTTGGAAGTGGCCCAGAGTCCCCACAGAAAAAGTGTGGGTTCAGAAATGTTGGGCAATATACGAGATGAAATTCTTGACACACGTCCTTGATGAGTGTAGGACAAATATTGAGGGGGCGTGGATTCCATTCTTTGACAGGTATGGGAAGTAGCTTCTCTGACACACGTATCAATTGGCGTTTAGTGGACTTTTACTACAAATATCGGGTTAATAAATACTATCTGGGTGGTGGGGGTAGGGTTAGGTTTGGGGGAGGGGAGGGAGGTAATGCAAAGGGGTTGTTTTCTCTTTGATCCAAATGTTGTTATGTCCTAATTTTAGCAAAAATTACAATAAACCTTTGATTATAAAATACATAATTTTGCAGCATTAAACCTTTGCTCTCCCCTAAAGAGCTTCAGACTTTTACACAAGCCGTTCATTAACCTAAAACTGAACTAATGCAATGCCGTTCCAGAAGGAGCCAATTCAACTCGATAAAACAAATTGCAAATGCTTCACAGTTCCGCAGCCAGGGTCATCAAGGACATCAGTCGCCAGGATCATAATCCCCTACTCTCCAATCTCTCTACTGACTCCCATTCAGAGAAAGATGGAAATTTAAATCGCTGGTCTTGGTCCACAACGCTCTGTACAAAATCTCCAAACATACACCTGTAAGAATGTCATTCACCAAACAATAACCTCTAAGACCCTCCCACAATTTCAAATTCTGAACACTGGAAGGCAAACTATTTTCCGTTTTTGGTATGCACCGTTGCAACTCACTTTCCCCACATCCCTGTGTGACATTCTGAACCTCTACCAGTGTAAAGAGAACAGCAACCCAAAACCTGAACAATAAAAATAATCCAAGAGACCAAAGGATCACTGCACCAGTTTGCAAAGGAAAACAAGGTTTAGTACATGCAAAAAGGTATTAGACGGTCTTGTAGAACCGAACGGACACAGAGCTCATCATGCCCCAAGACGTTACAGGTTATATAGCGGAAAACAGCAGATCTGCATATATAGGTTGCATTATCATCCCACCACCCTCATTGGCTACCACCTATTAAGAATGCTAATACCCCCACTATAGTCCCTGGACCGATTGACCATGCCTTATCTAAACCCATTCCCTTAGACACACACATCATCACTATTAAATTCAGGTATGGGATTGGCCATTGAACATTTTGACACATTAATAAATTGTGAACGTCACATTATGTGCACCACTCTGATCCAGACACGTTCAAAGTAAACTGGCAAGGCCAATTGTGCTTTGATAAGACACTAGGCCTTCTCATTATACCCGACTCTGTGGCGCACACATGCTGCACCCCCTACCTTGTACTGAATATATTGGCATTACCCCTACTCCTTGTGAGAAACCTTGGGGTATTCTACCATGTTAACAACCGAGAACCCTCTATTCATGTGGCCAGGGGAGGGCCATTGCCTTTCGATCCCAACACTGGGGTTGGGCAAGCAAGGGAAGATCACTTGGGTAGGGGAGTCTGTGGTTGTATTCATGGGAGTGCCCCAGGTGAGAGACGGTATATGTCATGCGCGGAAGGAAGGTTACCCTCAGGCACACCCCGACACATAACACAGCTAGACTCCCCAAGTCACAGTCATCTCCTCATAAGGTCACGCTACCTGTGGTGCGGAGGAAGCGTCTTCAGCTCCAAGGCTCTGTCAGATGGCGACTTTGTTTGTTCCCTCATTTCCAGTGGCAACTGCCATGGAGATTGCGAGCGGGCTGGAGCAGCCGACCGCAACCACTTCCTGGTTCCGGGCCGACTTCCCGGTCACGTGCCCTGAGCTCCGCTCACGTGTTCGGGAGTCGGGAGACATAAAAGAAGCGCAATTTGAATCATTCGCCGCTCTGACTCCATCTTCCACCTACCTTAACTCTTTCCTCACACCTCACTAAAGAACATAACATTGTATACAACTACTAAACACAGGGCCTATCCACTGCCCTATCTATAAACTGTGTAACCACAACATGAATACATGTGTTGCTTCTTCTGTGTTGCTATATGTGGGTATCTTAAGTGTGTCAAACCTAACTGCAAGTGATACGTGCACCTTCTGCCACGCCCAACTCACTCTGCTCACACTGTGCTATGCGCTAATAGATTTATCTCAGCCTGAACCTTTTTGCCTGGCTGGGATGCTGTAAGTGCATCCCAACATTCCCCACTTTTTTCTATAGTCATCATCTTTGGGTACCCATGCCCTAGACACATGACATAAACTCCCCCCACTCAGTCATATTCTTCCGGGTACCTGTCATTAAGCAACACCCTCTATCCTCTGCCAAGTCATCCCAATGCTCTGCAAAGTTCTCTGCGTCGGGTGGGCGTGTGGTCAAGGTACCCAGGGGTGGGGGGCTGAAATCCTGCTCTACTCTCAAGATACATGGTTTCACAACCCCATCACATCTATCAGTACTTGTGTTTTATGAGAGGAGGAGCTCTACCCGTCATTATTGACACCATCATTGTTGCACTCTTCACCAGGGTCTTCGTACAGCGTCTCAGGATCATCTGACATGAACAAATAAGCGTGAGCAGAAAAACCACGATGAGAGGCAATAACCAAATGAAGCATCTCCCACCTTGTGATCTGCATTGGCTGCAGTCTGCATACCTGGCACCTGTAGGGAGGTAAAGAAGGTTTTGGTTTTGGTAAATAATTTCAACTAATCCGGGATCACCTTCAATCTATCAGATTAATCTTTGGACAGATAATTTGCTCCTTTCTGGCTATGACGTCTCGGTATGGAGGCTTAGTTGATTCTGGGGGCGGCACATTTATAACAGTGAGATGAGCATCAGGAATTAACTGCTGAGTGCAAGGTGGTCAGTGAACACACGCCCCTCCATGATGGCTGGAGCTGAAAGTACGTGTATTTTCCACACACCCAGTAGACATCGTTTAACGCTGCTGTGCCTTTGGTAAGGTCAGGGGGGAAGTGCGTTTTATTACAGTGAATGTTCGTTCCTACAGGTATAGTACCATTTCCTCAAAAACAAAATGAATACTCTGCTGGCCTCCAAACTTTTTCTGGGGTCTCACTTAGCTCGATCCATGTCAATTGTGGCACATAATTTCCCAATGTCCTGGCACAGTTCTTATTGATGCGTGCCACTACGTATTCTGAGAACCCCATTAAGCCCCCTGCTACACAGCTCACTACTCTTGCCACCCATCTTTGGTTGGAAAACAGCGTTTCTTCAATTTTCAGCAATGGTCTGATTTTACAACATGCTTGTTCTTTCTTCTTGGCACATTCTTCATCATCTCTACCCATTATTACTGCTTGGACCGTGTGCCCTTGGAAAAGACTTCGTATTTTTTTCCACAGGGCCAGTTGTACTAGAAATTGGGCTATTTAAGAGACAGCAATTCTAGAGGTATAAACAACTTGAGAGCACCCGTCGCATGAGGTATTAAAGAGCATACATAGCAGTTCTCGTTTGCCCTCGCCCTTGCCACTTCGCACATGTGATTATACCACATGTTGTCTAACTCGGGGTGGTGCACATCCACCAAAGTGTCTAGTATTACCCCTTTATACTGATAATATTGTTTGTCTGCCTCAGTTTCCCCTCCTGGTTTGTGTCATCCCCAAAGAAACATCTGTGTCATTTTAATTTCCATACCCCCCTTTATATGCTCCAACCATATAAAATAAATACAAAGAAACAGTATATATATTGATTTTTATTAGTGAATTGATTTGTCATATATAAACAATTCACTCTGACAAGACAAGTTAGCAGACATCAGAAATACAAATGTCATCATATACATCATCATCTTACAATCGAAATATTCACAATTCCATTTGAATGCTAAGACAGAATCAGTGTAAAATCAATACAAATAGATCCATTCATGGAATCATTAATTACAAGTAGACACGGGTCAAACTGAATTCCTGTTAGGGAGAATTCTCTGTTTAGGCTGAATTTCCTAACCTAGTGAGTCCCCCAGCAACTTTGCTGGATTTCTGGAGTTTGTTTTTTCCATCCTGCCAAGAGTGAGACTCTTCTTCTCCCACTCTTGGACATGAATGTGTGTAATTCCTTTGATGGTCAATGTGTTCCATGGGCTATGGGGTCTTTTACTCCATAGGGTCTCATATGTTTTGCTATGTGTGTTACAACGCACCCTCGGTGCCGTAGCACTGGGGCGTCCTAGCGGACCTCCATCATAGACTCCATACCCGGGGACTGACTTCTGTCTCCCCGGGCATGTAAAGTCACCATTGGCTTTACTAGACCTAAATTTACAAACAGAACTAGTACACCCCATCTTATTGTGGACGTACTAGTAGGGGTAATTCGATTACTCCTAGGTCTGTTATTCGAGGGGGCACTGTCCCGTCCCCCCTCATCAAGTTTTGGCTGGTGGCAGTGGAAACTACTTGTTATATTCGACCCCGAATATAACCCTATGGGATTCTTCCCATTGTTGGAGATTAATACTTTTTCTCTCGTTAATCTCTAACATACCACCGATTTACTTATCTTAAATAAGTCTATCGGATGGTATTTTCTGCCAGAACTCGGTTTTTAAAATGGCGTCTGTGTTCGTCTCTGTGACTCCTAAAGCAAAGGTTGAGCCCTTTGTTCCACTTTTGGCGGGCTTCTGTACAGAGACCCTCCAAAGTGGTGCCATTCTGTCTGGGTTACCACAGGGGTGTGGGAGGGGGTTTAGGCACCCTGGACCGAGTTGCCTTGCCGACTCTGGTCGCACTCTAGTGTGATTGGCCCAAGTGGTGAGCCACCCCGCTCACCACTTAGCGTGTTTTGATTGACAGCTCGGCTGAATGAATGGGGGTTTTCTGCATAAAAGCAGGGCTTTTGGGACTGGATCTTCAGAAGTCGCCACAGGACCTAAGAATCCGACGAGGGTAAAGCTGAGCCGACCTGCAACGACGACACCTCCAGTGGAGCCCTGCGGAACCGACTCACCACTTCCCGACGACAGAGGAGATCTCCCTGCCGGAGAGTCTCTTCCCCTGACTGGTGGGAACAACCAGTCCCCTTTGCTTTTTCTTCGCTCCAGGACGCAGTGGTCGAATTGCCCGTGCAGAGCACCTCAGCAACCGGATAGCCACTACCCCTGTACCACGCCAAAAGGTGGTGCCTTGTGACGGAGCACTTCGCGGCTGGTCTCTTCCCTGGTGGTGCACCGGACTTCACTTTTCTTCGACAACGAGATCCTCTCTACTCTTGGCAAAGACCCGACGTGCATCCACCACCAGGAACAACTGCCCCCGCCGGAGCTGTCTCTCCACAAACGAGGTACCGTGTCCGCCTGGCTTCCCTGTCTGCCGGATAGAGTGAGGTGTCTTAAGCCTCGCCTTTCCATTGGGTCGCCTCCAAGCTTTCTTTAACGTGTTGTTCTGAACTGGTCCAATCTTTCCATAACAATTTGCGATAAAGACTCGAAGCGCATTTCCACTGAGACACTTTTGGGACATATCGCCTTGCCTCTCTCCGAGTGGGCCTGGCCTCTGAACTTTGTGATCTGCAGTGGACCCTGCCTTACTTGCCTTGAATTTGTCCGTAAAGTATTGGTACCGAGTTGATTTCATAAACTGCCTTATTTTTCTCTCCCGACCTAACGAATACTAGAGTGCCATCTAGGTTAAAGCATACACCTCTGTCTGCAAATAAGTGATGCCGGTGAACCTAGACTTGTCGAACTATTGTTAGGGGGATTGATCTTTTTTTTCGTATAGTAATTGTGATTGAAATCGTTGCCGTATTGAGTGCCAGAGTGTTTTCTATAGATGTGTTCTTATAAATAAATAACTATATATCTTTACACCGAAGCCTTGTTCCGTGTTTGCTTGTTCTACTGTGTAGATTGCCCTATATTGTATACTCCACATACTGCCTAACTGTTCTTGATGGAAGTCTGACTGCTCAGCCACAGCTCTGTGTGGTACAGACTGCTACCAAGTGGGTTTACTGCCAAACACCTGTAGTCTTAAATCTTTTGCAGTGGTCCCAGAGGGAACTGCACAGGTTTCCGCCTAACACTGGTGTACAGCGGTGGGATTTGTATTGAGTATACAGTTTAGAGTGCTTTTCGACACTTTAGGATAACTAACCACAAAGCTTAGCACTAAAAAGCAACTTTCAAAAACATGTCTACGATGGAAGCTTACAATCAAGAATCCTTGTCAGGTGAAAATACTGAGAGTTTACGAGCTCTCTGTAGGCAAGAGAATCTTTCTGTAAGAGGCAAGAAGTTAGAACTGATAGCGAGATTGCTGGAAAACCAAAGTCTGGGTACTGGTTCAGAGGAACCAACTTCTCCAGCAGATGTAGATAACGGTGATGGTGTTGATCTAAATCGTAATTCTGACGATAGTGATGAAGAGGCTGAAGAGGAAGGAGAGGCTAACGAAACTGTCTCCCCTGCTCCTCTACCTGCCTTACCAGCTGTACCTACGGGGCCCATACCAGGTCCCACATGTAACCCTGCTTATTTTGAACTTGAAAAAATGAAGCTCGAATTAGAATACAAACGGTTCTTGGCTCAATCTGAAAGAAACCAAGAGCTCGAGTTCAGACGGATAAATGCCCAGGCTGAGCAGAAGCAAGCTGAGTTAAGGCTCAGGGAAATAGAACTTAATCACGAGTTAGAGATGAAAAAGTTGTCTGTGGAAAATGCTTCTCTCTCCTCTGATTCCTCTAGGAGCTCCGGCCCCAAAAGACCCCGGATGCCGAAGGAATTAGTGGGTATGTATGAACCGAGATTGGATGTATTGGATTGGTTAAAACTGTTTGAGTACAATCATGGGCTCCAGGACATCACTGGGAATGATTTACTTCCCTGGTTGTTCTCTAGGCTCCGCCCTGTTGCGACTGATGCGGTAATGGAGTTGGGAGAGGCGGATAAGACGGATTACGAAAGTGTGAAACTAGATTTGATAGCTAGATTCCGGAAGACCCCTTCCCAGTATCTTAAGAGGTTTAGAACCCTCAAAAAGCATGACGGTACCCTTTGGGCTACCTGGGTGAGTGAAGGGTTAAAAATCTTAGAGGGATGGATTAAGGGTTACAAAGTGAACACTTATGAGGGTATGAAGAATCTTTTTATGTTGGAGTCGATTTATGATGCCTGTTCTCCCGAGCTCAGACAGCACTTGGCTGATTCGAAGGAATTGGATTCCCGGAAGCTGGCTAAGGCTGCTGACTTATGGGTTGCCAACAGGGCTACTCATAAGGATTCTGGGGCAACTCAGAAAAAGGATGAGGGAAAACAGCCTAAAAAAGACTCAAAAGAGAATTCGAATAACTCAAATTCCAAAGAGGGCTCCAAACAAAACCAGAAGGGTAAGCCACAAGGAAAACCGCAGCAGAATAGTGTGTCTTCTGGTGCCAAACCGGAAGGAGGCCAGAACAAGCCTCCATTCCAAAAAGCATTCGGTAAATGCTTTGTTTGTGGCTCGACTGACCACGTGAAAGGAGATCCCAGATGTAAGGTTAAACCTTCAGGGGTCCAGCTTGTCTCCTTAGCCTTCGCTCCAGAGGAGGAAGTCCAAATGGCAAGTGGAAACTTTCTACTGCTAGCTGATGAACCCATTGGAGTCTCAGCCAGCGTTTCTTTAGTATCTCTGGGGTTGTGGGAACAACAAAATTTAGATGTCTATAATTCTATCCCCGATAATACTAAAGAGTATTATAAGTACAGTGTCCAGGTGAATGGTCAGGAGACTCCTGCCATTAGGGACACTGGGGCCAGCATAACTGTGGTGGATAAATCGTTTTTTCAGGCTGAGGATGTTGCTAAGGCACCCAAACGCCTCACCAAGTTAGCTGGAGGGCCTGTGCAGATGCTTCCCCAATTACCAGTTCTCATCCAGTGTAACGACATGACTGTGAAGATACCTGTCAGCATACAGAGTGAGGTACCAGGACGCGTACTGTTGGGTAACTATTTGAAAACTCTCGGAGTTGTATCGCATACTCCCAGACCTCCTAGTAAACGGTGGCAGGAGCTAACCAGACCTGCAAGAGAGAGGACCATGCGCGGTACTCTCCAGGAGATGATGAAGAAAGAAATCACTCCTGCTCCACTGGAATTTTCGACCGCTGTCTCGAAGAAACCAGGAGCGAAAGGGAAACCTAAGACTTCTACCCCGAAACCAGCAGCCAGCATTCCAGTGCAGCCAACAAGGACTTCCCCGCGGTTGTCCAAAGTTACACCCGTAACCCCACCTCCAGCTGAGGCTGAGAGGGAGGTACAACCCTGTGTGGTAGAATTAGACTCTGAGGAAGAGCTAATGGAAGGCCAGGAACTCATTGGAGATTTGGATCCTGTTGACCATCCTGAGCTGCAGTCTTTACTGGCAGAAGGTGGACCCAGCAGGGCAGACTTCAGTAGGGGACAGAGAGAATGTCCAACTCTAGAAGGTCTTCGCCACCAGGCCGAAGCTCAGGCTGAAGGGCAAGAGATTGGGAAATACAGGTTGCACTGGGAAGATGGCCTCTTCTACAGTGAACCGACCGAGTCTGCACCTGGAGACTACAATCGGCTTGTAGTACCCCAAGAGAACAGACCACAGTTCTTGCAGTTAGCCCACGAGATTCCTTTGGCTGGTCACTTGAGTTTCAAGAAGACTAAGGAAAGGCTATCTCTCTACTTCTATTGGCCAAAGATGGGGGCCGAAGTAGAAAAACACTGCAGGAACTGCCACACCTGCCAGACCTCTGGTAAGGTTGGCTCCAAGAATGTGGCACCTTTAGTGCCTCTCCCAGTTGTGGGAGTCCCGTTTGAGAGAGTAGGAATTGACATTGTTGGTCCCCTTGATCCTCCAACCTCCTCAGGCAACAGGTTTATACTTGTTGTAGAAGACCATGCTACTAGGTATCCTGAGGCAATTCCTATGAGGACTGTTACAGCTCCGGCTGTGGCTAAGGCCCTCCTTGGTATTTTTACCAGGGTCGGGTTTCCTAAGGAAGTAATCTCTGACAGGGGGTCAAACTTTATGTCCCACTACATGAAAGCCATGTGGAAAACCTGTGGAGTTACATACAAGTTCTCAACAGTTTACCACCCAAAAACCAATGGGTTGGTAGAACGGTTCAACCGAACCATGAAGAGCATGATAGGTGCTTTAGAGGAACTCCTTAAGCGTAAGTGGGACCTTCTACTGCCATGCCTTCTCTTTGCTTATAGAGAAGTCCCTCAGGAGGGAGTAGGTTATTCTCCCTTCGAACTTCTCTATGGTCATCCCGTCAGAGGTCCATTGGCCCTGATTAAGGAGGGGTTGGAGAGTGCTCCTTCCCCCAAGCCAGTCAGAGTGACTGACTACGTGATAGGTCTCCGGAGGAGAATGTCGCACATGATGACAGTAGCAAGCGATAACTTGAAAGCTGGACAAGCATTGGTCAAGCACTGGCACGATCAAAAGGCTAACATGGTTGAGTTCTCTCAAGACCAGCTCGTTCTCGTTATGATCCCAACAAGGCAGAGGGCCTTGCAAGACAAATGGATGGGACCCTTCAGAGTTGTGGGTAAACTCGGAGAGGTCAACTATCTGGTGGACTTGGGCAATCCCAAGGAGGCTCCGACAGTCTTCCACACCAACCGACTCAAAGCGTATGTCTCACGACCTGATGTAGGAGCGTTGCTTCTAGCATCATCCGAAGAAGAAGAAGAGAGTGAAGCTCTTCCGGATCTCCTCAGAGGCTTACCTTTGGACGAAAAAATTGAAGGAGTAAATCTCTCTTCCAATCTGACACCCGAGCAACAAGAAGAGTGCAAATCCATGTTGAATCAGTTTGCCTCTCTGTTCTCGCTTTCACCAGGCTTGACCCCTTGGGGCAAGCACGACATACTCACTGGTGACTGTCTGCCAGTCAAAAGCAGAGGATACCGCATGTCAGAAAACGTAGAAACCCACATCAAAGGTGAGGTCAGCAAGATGCTTGATCTCGGGGTAATAGAGCCCTCTACTAGTCCATGGTCTAGCCCAGTTGTGTTAGTACCAAAGGCCGGATCTAAAGAGCTTAGATTCTGCGTGGATTATAGAGCTCTCAATGCAGTCACCAAGACTGATGCCCACCCTTTGACAAGAACAGATGAGTTGGTGGATAAACTTGGCGGTGCCAAGTTCCTCAGCACATTTGACTTGACGTCAGGCTATTGGTAAATAGCCCTGACAGACCATGCCAAGGAGAAAACTGCATTTTCTACCGCCGTTGGCTTATACCAGTTTAAGGTAATGCCTTTCGGATTGAAGAATGCACCTGCTACGTTTCAACGGATGGTAAATCAGGTTCTGAACGGGATGGAGGACTTCTGCATGGCATACTTGGATGACATAGCAGTGTTCAGCAATTCCTGGGAAGAACATGTAACCCACCTTAGAGATGTTTTGCAGGCTCTTGGACAAGCCAATCTGACCATAAAGACGAGTAAATGCCAAATTGGACGGAGTAAGGTAGTCTATCTTGGACATGAGGTAGGAGGTGGAGAAATAAGGCCTTTGCTCAGTAAGATTGAAGCTGTGCAAAATTGGACAACACCTACTACTCAAACCCAAGTGAGAGCCTTCCTAGGCCTCACTGGGTATTACAGGAATTTCATCGAGAACTATGGGACCATAGCTTCTCCACTGAATGTCATCTCCTCGCCCAAATTTCCTAAAAAGGTTAGATGGAAGGAGGAGTGCAATCAGGCTTTTGAAAACCTGAAAAAGGCTCTTTGCCAAGCCCCAGTACTCAGAGCTCCTGATTACCGCCAACACTTCATTGTGCAGACAGATGCTTCAAATGTAGGAATAGGTGCCGCACTCAGTCAACTGGATGGGAAAGGTAGGGAGCACCCCGTTTGCTTCTTCAGCCGCAAGCTGAAGGATCCTGAAACAAGGTGGGCAACAATCGAAAGAGAGTGCTTTGCTATCGTGTGGGCTCTGAAGAAGTTTAGGCCGTACTTGTATGGTTCTACTTTTGTCATTCAGACTGACCACCAACCCTTGAGATGGTTAATGCAAATGAAAAGGGAAAACCCGAAACTATTGAGATGGTCGATCTGCCTGCAAGGGTTTGATTTCACCATTGAGCACAGGTCAGGGTGTCACCACCAAAATGCTGATGGTCTCTCTAGGATGTATGTCATCGACTAGAGGTATGAGATTCATCCAGGAGTGGATTAAATCCTCCTGTCCCTTAGTCTGGGGGGGCGAGTGTTAGGGAGAATTCTCTGTTTAGGCTGAATTTCATAACCTAGTGAGTCCCCCAGCAGCTTTGCTGGATTTCTGGAGTTTGTTTTTTCCATCCTGCCAAGAGTGAGACTCTTCTTCTCCCACTCTTGGACATGAATGTGTGTAATTTCTTTGAATTTCAATGTGTTCCATGGGCTATGGGGTCTTTTACTCCAGAGGGTCTCATATGTTTTGCTATGTGTGTTACAACGCACCCTCCGTGCCATAGCACTGGGGCATCCTAGCGGACCTCCATCATAGACTCCATACCCGGGGACTGACTACTGTCTCCCCGGGCATGTAAAGTCACCATTGGCTTTACTAGACCTAAATTTACTAACAGAACTAGTACACCCCATCTTATTGTGGACGTACTAGTAGGGGTAATTCGATTACTCGTAGGTCTGTTATTCGAGGGGGCACTGTCCCGTCCCCCCTCGTCGAGTTTTGGCTGGTGGCAGTGGAAACTACTTGTTATATTCGACCCCGAATATAACCCTATGGGATTCTTCCCATTGTTGGAGATTAATACTTTTTCTCTCGTTAATCTCTAACATACCACCGATTTACTTATCTTAAATAAGTCTATCGGATGGTATTTTCTGCCAGAACTCGGTTTTTAAAATGGCGTCTGTGTTCGTCTCTGTGACTCCTAAAGCAAAGGTTGAGCCCTTTGTTCCACTTTTGGCGGGCTTCTGTACAGAGACCCTCCAAAGTGGTGCCATTCTGTCTGGGTTACCACAGGGGTGTGGGAGGGGGTTTAGGCACCCTGGACCGAGTTGCCTTGCCAACTCCGGTCGCACTCTAGTGTGATTGGCCCAAGTGGTGAGCCACCCCGCTCACCACTTAGCGTGTTTTGATTGACAGCTAGGCTGAATGAATGGGGGTTTTCTGCATAAAAGCAGGGCTTTTGGGACTGGATCTTCAGAAGTCGCCACAGGACCTAAGAATCCGACGAGGGTAAAGCTGAGCCGACCTGCAACGACGACACCTCCGGTGGAGCCCTGCGGAACCGACTCACCACTTCCCGACGACAGAGGAGATTTCCTTGCCGGAGAGTCTCTTCCCCTGACTGGTGGGAACAACCAGTCCCCTTTGCTTTTTCTTCGCTCCAGGACGCAGTGGTCGAATTGCCCCTGCAGAGCACCTCGGCAACCGGATAGCCACTACCCCTGTACCGCGACCAAAAGGTGGTGCCTTGTGACGGAGCACTCCGCGGCTGGTCTCTTCCCTGGTGGTGCACTGGACTTCACTTTTCTTGGACGACGAGATCCTCTCTACTCTTGGCAAAGACCTGACGTGCATCCACCACCAGGAACAACTGCCCCCGCCGGAGCTGTCTCTCCACAAACGAGGTACCGTGTCCGCCTGGCTTCCCTGTCTGCCGGATAGAGTGAGGTGTCTTAAGCCTCGCCTTTCCATTGGGTCACCTCCAAGCTTTCTTTAACGTGTTGTTCTGAACTGGTCCAATCTTTCCATAACAATTTGCGATAAAGACTCGAAGCGCATTTCCACTGAGACACTTTTGGGACATATCGCCTTGCCTCTCTCCGAGTGGGCCTGGCCTCTGAACTTTGTGATCTGCAGTGGACCCTGCCTTACTTGCCTTGAATTTGTCCGTAAAGTATTGGTACCAAGTTGATTTCATAACCTGCCTTATTTTTCTCTCCCGACCTAACGAATACTAGGGTGCCATCTAGGTTAAAGCATACACCTCTGTCTGCAAATAAGTGATGCCGGTGAACCTAGACTTGTCGAACTATTGTTAGGGGGATTGATCTTTTTTTTCGTATAGTAATTGTGATTGAAATCGTTGCCGTATTGAGTGCCAGAGTGTTTTCTATAGATGTGTTCTTATAAATAAATAACTATATATCTTTACACCGAAGCCTTGTTCCGTGTTTGCTTGTTCTACTGTGTAGATTGCCCTATATTGTATACTCCACATACTGCCTAACTCTTCTTGAGGGAAGTCTGACTGCTCAGCCACAGCTACCAAGTGAATCTGTGTGGTACAGACTGCTACCAAGTAGGTTTACTGCCAAACACCTGTAGTCTTAAATCTTTTGTAGTGGTCCCAGAGGGAACTGCACAGGTTTCCGCCTAACAATTCCCAACAAATTAAATACATCCCATAGAAGCCAATACAAATCTAAAAGCTGAGTTACATTATTCCTTAGCATTAGACTTGCTTACAATAGTTCATCAGCACTAACAGATTGATAGTGCCTCTAGTGTCTAAAGTGTTTATATCTAAAAGGAATTGTAGCTTCACAAGAGGATACAAGATGTTTTAATGTTTCTTGGTAATCCAATTTTTTGCACAGTCAACAAATTCTGTGAGGCTAAGGTAATTTAATCCTATGGACAGAAATGTCTAATGTCAGTAGTTGGTTAAGTTTAAATCTTAAATATATATCACAGGCCCTACTACACAGAAATAAGCTGATATACTTAGACAATGTTACTCTCTTTCTAGGGAAACAGCTATACTCCACATACAGTAAGTAGGAACTCAGTTGATCCACCATTTCATACCAGTTTTGATCATAACTTTTTTTTATACATAAGGCGGTTTGTTGATCAATTCCATATCATCAAGACCTAATCTTGATAAAGACGCAAGCATGTGTGCATTGAACGTTTTCAAAGAGGAAAGAGATTCATTTACCAACATACTGTGGAAAGATTTGAATAATGAATTAATTGGAGAGGAGATACAATTTTACAAAATAGACATGGTTTGGTCCTGAGCACTACCTTGGACATAGATGTAAGGCCGAACTTGTGTCTGATTATACAATTAGGAATAGAGAGTGAGAGTACTAAGCCTTGTTTCCAAATAGAACCCGGAGAAGAATTTAAATACTGGCCAATATTGACTAGCATGGTCTCCATTCCATGTACCAATGCAGGACCCATCTTCAGCGGGTAGAACTCACGAAAAGGAAAAAGGGTACATCTACATAAAGTTAAATGGATCCTTTTTAATTGAGCTATCAGGGACACCATTTAAGTCTCAAGCACACCTTAATGGCCATTTGTGGTTAATTGTTGGCAATGGCAATGGTAAAGCCTTGATACTTTATGCAATGGCCATGTTCCAAAGAAGCCATGCCAACTGACCAAGATATTGTTTTTGGGTTGCGTTTGCTGATGAAGATATAAATCTGGGACTTGCTCACATTCAGAAGGAGGCTATTTTCCTCTGCATAACCAGAGAATGAGGAGATCTTTCTTTGCAATCCTGTGGGGTTTAAATCAAAGAACATCACATCATCAGCGAAAGCCAACCAGTATAATTTTCATAGGGACGAGCCTCACCAGGAAGGAGTTCAAAGAAGCCCATAAGCTTCCAATATCAGATAAATAGATGTTGAAAAGCAGGGGTGTCAATACGCACCTGAGCCCTACAAAGGTTTGAATTGGTCTTGTCAATGCCACCTCCCCAGTTAGCCCCACCTGCACATGTGTGTCAGAGTAAAGCAAAGAAATCAACTTGACCAAAGATGCGGGAACCCACCAGACCATATCCTCTGCCTGTTGACTTCATTGAATGCGCAAGACATATCCCTGCATTCCAAGTAAGCAGTCCTGATGGTCCCATTTAAGAAGTGTAAACGTGTACCAATATTGTACCATTTAGAGAAGTGCCCACCATTTTACGGAATCCCACTTGTTAAGTACTCAATATGTTCAATTTATCAACCCATAGTTCCAGTTCACGAAGTAACACTGTCACAAAGATCTAACTTGTGCGTCTAATAGGGCGATTGGTCTGTAGTTGGCAGGGTTTGACCGATCCCTTTTTTAAAGCTGGGAAAAATATAGGACAGATTCCAAGTGGACAGTAGATGTCCTGTTTGTAAGATTTGATAAAACAGATTATATCAAATATGAGCTCATAACTCAGGATCTTTTTTAGGACAAACAGGGCTAAACTTTCAGGACCCGGAGCCCTAGATGGCTTATTCAGGGCAATAAGTTCACAAATAGTCTCTAAATCCAAGGGGTTCACAATGAGTGCCCCCATAGTATCATCTGGAAGATTAACCACAGTTTTATGTTCTGGGCTAGCGTAGGTTCTAGCATAATAATCGACCCATACTTCTTCCTCAACTGTACAGAAGTCTATTTCAGTATGCTTGGTCAATTTCCAAAATTGTGCTGTATTTACTTGAATTAAGTTATTAAGGATTTATTTAATAACCTTCAAAATAAGCTGATTCTTTACCCCTTTAGTCTAATTCTTGTATGCTTGACAGATTATTTTCTTTAGAATAACATACTCTGTCATATCTAGCCATTGACTGCGCAGATAAGAGACTTTTTCATTCCTTTTGAGTTCGCAATCCGGGTATTGACATAAATATTACAGAAGGCCTTTAATGTTGAACCTGCAGAGCGATAGATAAAACATAAAAAGATGCAGAAAAATCCATACTTTTCATCATTGTATAGGGATTGATCAATTGTAACATCATAAGAAGACATGCTGCAAAGTATACTTTAATATTACTCAGTAACGTGTTCATTCTCGCAAAAAGGTGGAGCAGTGTCGGGTGCTTTCCGAACTTCAAGTAAGTGGACCCACATCTGCAACTCTTTCACACAAACTGCAAATGCTGTGGAAAAGATGACAGTGGGCGGGCCCTGGAAACGTTAGTCGTTCCAGCACCGGGCAAAGTTCCTGATGAAGGCCTGATCTCTGGGGGTACAGTTGCAGGGCTGGTAGGTTCACTGGATCCGCTGCCGATTCTTCAGCTGTATCGTCTCTTCTAGGAGAAGACTGTTGAGATAAAATCTTTATACTTTTGGTTAACTCCCTCAAGTACCCCTGAAACTCCTCCCACTATACTCCTGCTTCCCGGCGAGTATCTGAAGCTGTGCGTGTAGGTGTGAAAGCTGTGTGCATTTTTCATCCCATCGCTATCTCATGCAGGGACAAGCAGTGATCTTTGCTTGGCTGCATTCTAAGGCTAAACAATGCCAGACAGACACAATGCAGCCAATACCTCCATAACATAGTACATATTTTCGACAGTTTACGCTTCAACAGTCCATTTAATTTTTCTAAAATCCCATTGGCGTGAGGATGATAGATCGAACACAGTTTGTGCCATATCCCTAATATGGATGCATTCTCTTTAAATAATTAACTCAAAAAGTGAGTTCCGTTATCAGATTTTAGGAGCTCACATACCCCCAGTGAGGAAATACCTCATGTACCAGAAATGAAGCCACTGATTTTGCATCTGGTTGTGTACAAGGACCAGTCTTAACCCAACCGAAAAATGGACATACAATAAGGTAACAGTTATTACTGCACCTGTCAAGCATGTCCACATAATCAATGTGAGTTTGTCCAGTGCTGCAAACATGGCACATTTTTAAATTTTCCACAAACCCATTGATATATTCCTGTAGGTTGGGGACAAATCAGTCCTCCTGAATATCACCCTCAATGTGCTGGTTTGAAACATGCCCTGGGTAATGCAGTTGCTCAAAAGCAACCATGAGCAAATCCTGTGCCATTACTACTCTACTTGTAAAGTTTTACCTCCATATAACATCAGTCAGTGACTGTGAACATCCCCTTTTGACCCACTGCTCTTTCTCTTCCTGGGGCACCTAACCTTGTAGTTCAATTATTTGCTGGAGCAGTACTGCAGTGTGTGGGATTGCTAGATGCAACTGTTGATTTGCCACCTCAGGATGTGCAGTTTCATCTGGGTCCCTTAAATACGCTGCTTCTTTGGCGGCCTTATCTGCTGCATCATTGTCAAGTGAAACAGCATCTGTATTTTAAGTGTGGGTGGCACATATAACCACTACTTCAGGTGTGGGGCAGGACAAAGCGTAAATCAAGCTCTCTAACAAGGATGCATGCTGCACAGGCATGACATCTGACCTCCGAAATACCCTCCATTTCCATCTGGACAAACCTGAATGTATGTGGTGGTCACGTAAAAGGAATCAGAATATATGGTCATGAAGAATCCTTGGGATGCTTCTAATGCTTCAATTAATGCAATCAGGCCAGCCGCCTGTTGGGAATAGTGTGTTGGTAACCTCTTTTGAACAACAACCTCATATTCCCCATCTTCAAGGTACAACACTGCTGCACCTGTGTGTCTCTGGCCAGTCTCCTGATCAATCATCAATGACCTATCAACGAAGAGGACCTCCCCTTCTTCAAGTGCATCCTCCCTTGCTCATATTAAATCATCTTGAGGCCATCGTATGTGACACAATCATGCACTTCCTCACCTTGTAGGACAGGTATTGCAATAAACGTGGCAGGGTTCACTGTGCAGCACCTCACATTGTGAATGGATGAATGGCCGTTTGTGTGGTTAGACTGGATTTAGATCTCTCAAGAATTGCGAACACTTTGTGATCTACATATAATATCACTGAGCAACCCATAGTGATTGTTGAGAAATGTTCAATGGCAAAGGCTACAGCAGCCAGTGCCTGTTCACAAGGAAACTGACCCTGCATCACTGAATCGAATATACCATCGAGTATGCTAGGGGTTTGTGTCCCATGGATGTGTGCTGAGCTAATACTGCAGTCATGACCTGCCCATTAGAATGTGAGAACAAAATAAATGATTTAGTGTAATTAGGAGTTGCTAGTACTTGCGCTTTACTTATGGCATTTCTAAGTTCCTAGAAACATGTCATCATTTCTCCAATCCATGGGAGTGTTCCCTTGCTTTTCTGTGCTTCTTTGAGTCCTTGCAGTAAATGGTTTGTGTAACTGGAATAGTCAAAAACCCATGATCTGCAATAGTTGGTTACTCTTTCTCCTTCAGATGATATTATTTGTTCCAAATACACCACCTCCTTCTGAAAGTACTGCATTTTTTTCTTATCCACTTTGTATCCTTTGTCTGCAAGCAATGTTAGCAGTGTAATTGAATCTGCGCTACATAAGTTTGCTGTGGTGCTGCACACTAGGAGGTCATCTACATACTGAAAGACGACACTGTACATCTATGTTGCCCAAATCCATATGGAGTAGTTTGTGGAAAATGCTAGGGGACTCACAATACCCCTGAGTAAGTCTGGTGTGTTGGAACCTTTGCCCACGATAGGTAAACGTAGTGAAATATTGAGAATTGCAATGCAGCAGAATGGAAAATAACACATTTTTCAATCAATGACAGTGAAATGTGTGGCCTCAGTTGATGTATTGCAAAGGATCCTGGTGGGGTTCGGTACTACTGGGAAGTCAGCTTCAAAACTATTATTCAATGGGTGTAAATCCTGTATCATTCTCCAACTTGACACTTTTGCTATTTTTACAAGGTATATTGCTGTGTTATACAGGGATTCTGAGGGTAGTATGATGCCCTGCTGCCATAACACCACAATTGTCTCATGTATTCCCTCATCTGCTTCTCTCAACAATGGATACTGTTGCACTCTGGGTAACACTGCTCCCTGCTTCAACTTAATACATACTGCCCCTATGCTCTTCAGGAGCCCTACATCATGAGGGTTATCAGTGAAAAAAATGCTGGGGCACCTTATCAAGTCCGCCTGTAGATACGCAGGCATGTATTTATAATAAGTATAGGACAAGGAACATTCCTATGTTGGATCATTATTTGACATGGGATACAAACCTTTAGTATTATCTCACCATCGTTGTCAGCATCTTCAAACAACTGTCCATCTGACAATCCACTCAGTGGTTGAGCCGGGTCAATACACAAAAGTGCACGCCACTCATCTCCATCTTTGTCAGTCCCCATTAACACTACCTTGTAGTCAGTAATCAGCACCCCCTCCAAATCTAGAATGATAATGGTACCTGAAGCATTGTCTTGGGGAACTGCTGGTCTAAACAGAAATTCAGAATGCACTCTCCAGGGTTTGTTTCTAAGGTCTGGCACCCAGTTCAACAACACGGTCGCTCCAAACATAAACAAATCCGGGTACAAAGGTATTCCTCTGGTGGTGCAATCACTATACAATAATCCTGTTATTGCCTGGACCCTAGCATAACAAATCCCTGGCGTGGAGCACACAACCTTTTCTTCTGTGAATGAAATTGTCATATTTAGTTTGCTTAGCATATCCCTGCCTAACATGTTCACTGGTGTTGCAGTTCAAAACTGTTGCAGAGCTAATACCTCGTTAGTGCCTACCATGATGGATAAATCTTCAGTAAATGGAACCGATTTTAGTGCCCCAGAGAACCCCTGCATGTCCATTACCTTTCCTGATAAGGGGAAGTGCCCTTCCTTTATGCATGATTTTATTGCACCTGTGTCCACCATAAAAACACATACCAGGGGTTCCTCTTCCATGCTCCCTATGGGCTGTCTTAAACTGGATACGTGTTCAAGCCCTGGGAATGGAAAGGGGTTACCGCCCACCACACCTGTCCCTGTATATTGCTTCACTGTGCCGTGCGATAAAAAAGTGTTTTTGTTCCACAATTGTGGTGCTGGCTGTTGTGTCTGTTGCTGTGCATACACTGGTGTGCTATTCAGCACTGAGGGTTGCATCTGTTGTGGTACTGGTGCCTGATATTGATACTGAGGCTGTTGTCCCTGCTGGGGAACCTGCACAGGGACTGCACCATACGGGGCACTTGGAGGCATCATTCCATACTGCTGTTGATATGTAAATGGGGTTGCCGGTACACTGGGATATGACATGGGATTGTATGCTTGCCTGCTCTTACACTCTTGTGCAAAACGTCCCAGTCTCCCACATGATCAACATGGTCCCAGTCCTCCAAATCTCAGCCCCATCCCTCCAAATCCTCTTCCTCTACCCTCTCGTGCTTCCTGAAATCTCCCTCTTCCTCAGGGGTAACTTCCCTGATAACCTCCTCAATACTCTCGGTTGTCTGGATAGCCTTGATACCCTTCTGTCCACTCCGGTCCATTCTCATTTCTACCGGTGCCATTCTCAGCTCTACCTGCCCTACAAGTGGGCATGTAATCACTGCTCCTTCTGTGCTCAACTTTGCTTATTTCTTCTGTACTAACTTCACTTCAGCCTTCTGCACGTTATCCACCACTTCCTTCTCTTTCTCCCACCACCGCCTGCAATGATGTACTATATTGGCTGAATCTCTGCCCATCCCTTATTCTTGATCCCCACTACCTTGTCCAAATCTTTCTGCACCTCTTTTGGAAGTCCTTTATTTAACATGTGATAGAACATTGCTATAGTGTTATCCCAGGGTTCCCCTGTCTCAGCCCTCCACATCTCCTGAATCTGGAGTATGTATTGTGCCAGGTGTGCACCTTCTTTCCTAGTGTGTGTTAAATGTTAAATGTTAAAGGTTAAAGGTATTTGTACCACGCACTGTCACCAACAGAATTGGTCCCCAGGCGCTCAGGTGGATCTGTGAGTTAGTAAGGTGAAGAGGGAGTAGGATAGTGAGAGAGAAGTGGTGTCCTGTTGGCAGCTTCAGTTCAGTTAACACTGTGCGCTGAGCTTTGTGCGAGTATCGGATCAATGTCAGTCCTCGTGTGCTGTTGGTGCGGCTTATGTGTTGTTTGTTTGTTGTTGCGGTGTGGTGAAGTGTGTGTGGCTTATTGTGTGAGAGGTGGTTGTGTGGGTTTGTGTATGAGTTAAGTAAGCAGAACTGTTGAGCTTTTTTGGTTAGTGGGTTATATGTCTTGCAGTTTGGCTAAATGCCTAGAATTGAGAATCCTGCATGGTGTGGGGCGGGGACAGGTCTCACAATGTACTACATTTCACCACAAAATAGACAAGGATGTAGGCCACACCTAGATTTGAGTGTCCTGCAAAAGTGGTGGAGAAGCCTAGGTTTTATAGTACTTTATGTTTCACCATCCAGTGACAAAGATGGAGGCTATACCTAGATTTGAGAGTCCTGTATAGTGGGAGAAAGACCTAGGTGCCACAATAGGTGGGTGTCAGCATATAATAGACATATAATAGATGTGCCATAATTGAATGTATATCCAGTGTGTCAGGATAGGCTGCCTTTAAGGCAGCCCACACTTTATCCAACAATCGTTAAAATGTGCCCTATCATGATTGTCATCACCCATTCATACCCCTCGGTAACCCACTTTTTTTCAAACATCATCCGCTTGATCTCTTAATAATGCAGCAAACAGACTTTTCATATCTCCTACCACTAGTTTAATGCCTGTGGTATGTTTTTTAAGTGCATATATCCAATTGCCTGCTCCTGCTGCGAGTGATGGCAGTGCATTCATCAGATTGTTTCTATCCATGTGTGGCACTTTGCCCTGCGGGGACCTTCATGTAACAATGGAAACTGTGTTCCCACCTGCTTTGCCGGTAACTTTCTGCCCTCTCTCTTCCCCATCACCACTGCCATGCGGCCTGGTCGCACTCTGAGTCTTGGACTCCACAAACTCTGGTGTCATTCTGGGTGTCATCTCAGCTCCCTGTTCCTCGTCTGTTCCCCATTCCTCCTCCTCTGCTACTCTTGCATTTACATCTGATCTGATCACCTCCAAATCTAAACTGTCCTCACGTTTTAGTTCCTCTCGATGCCTCTCATCATTACAGCCTCCTAATTTCCCCTACTCACACTCTCTTTTGCTGAGTGGAGGGATTCCAGGTCCTTCATATACTGAACCTCTACTTTACTTGCAGCGCTGCCTTTCTTCTGCAATGGAGGAGATCCCATTTCCACTCTCTTCTCCTTTTCTCACTCTATATTATCAGGACGTCACCTTTCCTCTCGGTGGAGGAGATCCCTCTTGCCACCGCTATATTTGAAAAACCACTATATATTGCCACATTCTTTTACAATCCACAGACTCACAATCAACTCACTCCACACACACTCTACTCTTGTTGTTTTCTCCCGCAGAGGTGCACTTACATCTATGCATCTCCCGAGGGGGGTGGGGGGGGCGTGAGCTGAGCTCATTCAGTGAGGCTGTGACTGCTGTGAGCTCCCACTGGGATCCTGTCCTGATCCTTTCAGTGGCTATTATTATAGCATAATTGAGCAATTTAAGGACATCCTGGTGAAGGAGAAACCAGCGCCCACCTGCTGAGCCTTATTGCGATAAGAAATGAAGCTTACAGAGTGGAGAACCGAGTGCTGAAAATCAGAGCCCCTGCAATCCAAGATGGCGACCACTGAATCACACAAGTAACTGGCGAGGTAATAGACTCAACCAGCTCACATTGCACACAGGGGCCTGCGCTCAACTCCACACACTACAGACAATGTACATCCAACGACTGACAGTGGAAGAACCTATTGAAGCTGGTTAATTGCGCATGCATGCAGTAGGATCCACAACATATGATCCCAGTGTAACATTCCCAGAGTGGAGCCGCGCTCCCTAGCTGCCCATCGTTCCGAAGTTAGATCCTGGTGAGCTGTACAGAGACCCTGCTGGGTGACTGGAGCCGGGGCTGACGTGACACCGTCGGATACCGTGCACTGTGTCTGCACCGCTGACAATACAAGTACTGCTACTAATTTGCCTGCTGGGGCTTGTAAACATTGCACCTCTGCCGCATGTAATCGGGCCCAGGAGTATCACTTAACGGATGGCCCTGACTCCGGAGCTGACTCATAAAGAGACGGCCCCCCATTGTCTGGGAAGGGGGCCTTGTGCGAGATGCCATTAATCAGGTCGGCCTCCGGAGGTCACACAGCCTTTTCACTACTGGTAGCAAGGTGTGATTAATTAATTAATCATGCTGAAATACTTTCATTGAGCAGCTCTGGCCCACAGGAGCCCATCTGAACATCAGCTCCTCCTTTTTGCTGTTTGGATTTGCCCCATACAA
The DNA here is from genome assembly GCF_040938575.1 of Ambystoma mexicanum. Taxonomy (NCBI): domain Eukaryota; kingdom Metazoa; phylum Chordata; class Amphibia; order Caudata; family Ambystomatidae; genus Ambystoma; species Ambystoma mexicanum. The sequence goes on along the minus strand of NC_090923.1, from coordinate 1,062,927,484 downwards.
AGCCAACACAACTGTTAACAGTAACAGGTCCTAAAAGAGGTTGACTCCCAGTGTTGCCACTGCCGGAACAGGGTAGCTTTATTGCTCAGATCAACGGCGCATTCCCCAGACCACCACTACTTCCTTGATATGTCACTGACAAAGCACAAAGGGAAGACCACCATAATGGACTTGTTTGCTGGCCACAGCAAACAAACTGGCGCCCCTAAGGCATCAGATCCCGAACAATCTTCGCCTCAAACTTCCAATCCTGACCCACAGGAAAATCAAGTTCTGGCCGTAATCGTAGCATTGTGTACCTCATCAGAAAATAAGATAGATGAGCTCAAAGTCGACGTACAGCTTCTCCGGCAAGATATTCAACAACTATCTGAGAGGGTCTCTGTGATGGAAGTAACACTGAAAGGCACAATGGCCACCACCAAAGACCTGGAGGGGAGCGTTAAGGAACTGCAGAGGAGGAATGCCACACTGGAAATGCGCGCTGAAGATGCCGAGTGCAGATCACGCAGGAATAATGTTTGTGCGCTTGGCCTACCATAGGGCTCAGAAGGACCAGACCCAACCTAGCACATCAAATACCTACTGCTACACGAGATCGGCACAGGCAAACTTTTGCAGGACCCTCTTTTGGAACAGCCACAATTCCAATTGTGATGGAGACGGACAGCTTGGCGGAAACGCCTGAATAATAGGATTCTAATAAGACCCCTGGTGATAAAACGAAAGCTATGTTAGTTGAAAAAATTCACCAAATATGCCCTGTGCCTGTAAATGTCCACAGTGTGGTCCCATGAATACCAATTCAGTTATCAATTTGGTCACCGCCAATAGTGGGAGGGTTTTAGAGGACATAGAACTAATTTCCCCAGCTATGCAGCAGTCTTGAAACCGACTCGAAAAAGCATGGAACTAGCTCTCTTTCTAATACAGATGTGCTGCTTGGCCATTAGTTTCCAAATCACCAGCAGCAACAATTGAAAAGGAGAAATCCATGCTGGCAACTCCAGGAAATGGTCTTGATTTGAGAGAAATGTAACAATGTAACAATGATACTTCTGCTGTAGATGCAAATTCTATTTCAGTGTTACATATCATTATACAATCATTAGAGAGTTTCTATGACAATCTTATAGATGAAGCAAAACACCACACCACATCCTCCTAAATGACATTTAGAAATAATTCATCTTTTAGGAAGCCGCATCCGTGGAGGGGCTCTGAAATCTGCTTTGCTCTTGGGAGCGCCAATGAAGATTTGAATATGGCTGAGCCAGGGGTGTCCCTTAGTGGAATTGATATTGCTAATCCTCAGGTAATAGAAAAAGAGGGCAATAATCCACTTCAGACTATTGAAAATGGTGAAGGAAAGCACTCAAATTACAAAACGTCTCGTGTGAAAACAAAAAATAAGACCTATAAAAAGAAGCTTTCTTCACAGTAGAAGGTATAATCTAGGGTCACATACATTTTTGAGAAGTCTTACTATTGAGGCAAACTCTCTAATGGCGATACTAGTGGAGACTAAGTTGGAGCACTCTCACACCCATATACCAACTTGTAAAAGGAATAGCAAGACATCCAAAAAACTAAATCTAAAAAGAAGCAGAAGCTGGCTACAAAAAGAAAAATATGATTCTGCGATATTTAACATCTGAGCGAGGTAAGGTCACAGCATTTAATCTGTCTATCCATAATGCCTCTCTTTGTAAAAGGCTTTGGCGTATGTTTGTTGAATCGTTCTTTATCACCTCCAAAATCCGAAGTCCTAATTGAGATATTTGATGCCCATTCTCCACAAAATGTTGAATAACTGAAGATTTCATATTCTTTGCTTGAAATCTTCAGTTGTTCAAACAGACATTCTTTGTTATTAGGAGCGATAACAAAATATAGATACCAGCAGTGGAGTAACTTTGCTGAAAATGGTGGGGGGGACATGACATCTGAAGAAAAGGTGCCCCGGCCAAATGAATGGGGATAAAATGGTGAGCCATGAATGTTGGGGGGACAAACACCCCTGTACCCCCCTAAAATTACGCCCATGGATACCAGTGACAGTTCTGAATAACAATAAGCAATGGTTTTCATTACAATTAATGATCATAACATCAGAACACTACCCAGTCAATTCTTTCTTTAATGATATTGTTATAATGTAGAATGTTATTACTTATGCACAATTCCATTTAAGCGTGTTCCTCTCGTATGGTTCTGGAACTTGGATTCTGAACCACACGAGAAGAAGTTGCCGGTTGTATGAGATGTGCTGTGGGGGACTTCCTTATGATTAAATCTCCTAAATTATATAACAGTGTTGTATCATCATTGACAAAGAAACATAACAGATACCTTGTATGTATATCGTGCATTATTATTCTCACAGTATGATACAGTTGGTTATGAATTTTTGAAACTCATTATTATAAATAGATACCAACAGTTCATGGTCCATATCATATGGTATGTCACACACATGTGACATCACTGTGTTGCAATGTCACCACGCGTGACTTTAAAAACACAACTATGAGCAGGCACCACCAAATGATAATGATCTGTGGTCAAAAAAAGGTAAAGACGATAAAAAGTATGAAGAACACTGCAGTAAACCCAGTGGCGATCAGGGTAAAGTATAAGTGAACAACGGATTACAGCAGGCAGGCACAAAGTATTGCAGCCTGCCTGCTGTAATCCTTTGTTCACCATGGCTACCTCCAAACTCGTAATGAGGCCCAATGACTATACCTGTTTCTAGTATATAGAGCACAGTCGTTTTTCAATTTCATTATTTCTGTTTTAGACCCACATTAATTCAGATAATTTGAACCATTACATGCAATACCTAAACAAGTTTACGTTTAGAATTGAGATGTGCAAAATTGAGCCCTGTGTGGTGCTCTATATTTTTACATCAATGCCAAACCCTTAATAAGGTGTATTTAGGTGTGTTTCACCTGTTCCAATTTGGGTTGCCCCTGAAAAAATCCTACAACCACATGGAGGATTGAAACATGTTGGGCTGTGTATCATCATGGTCCAGTGTTTTGTTTAAATGATATTAACATGTTTTATTAATTTGAGAAAACACTTTTGTATATAAATTGTGTTTGTGTCAGGTGATTGTATCACAATTCACTATTTAATCACTTTTTCATTTCAGTGGTGTCTAATTATTGTTCTGTAACCTATCTTTTATTAGTACCCATTGAGAGTCAACCAGAATGTAACAAACATTCTGATTGGCCCTCGCCGGGGCATTACCCGACCTGGAATCCCTTGGCCAGGATTCCTTGCCATTGTTCCCGCCGGGGGGGGGTCGAGGGGGGTTGTGGCAGCCCCTCAGTCAATGAGGAGGCTCGAAATGGGGCCATCCCCGCTCGAGCCTTCACACGCCTGGAGGCTGCCATCCTCCCCCACTGGGGATTCAGGTAAATGTTTTTTTTCCCTGCCCCCTCCCATGCAAACAATCCCCTCCCCCCAAAACCCACTTACCTTCTTATTTCTCCTTTATTGGGAGGGAATGTGCTCCGCTCCCGATGGCCGCCATGGAAAGGGAAAACGGACTCCGTTTTTCCTTCCCCGGCGGGCATTTTCTTTGACATTTTTTTTCTGTTACGTAATGCTGCAGGGTTTCGGAACAGAAAAAATGCTATTAGTACCCCAGTCTTGCTCGGGCTTCGCTCGGGCCTATAACTATGGACCCCAGGGCATTAACTGACTCAGTAATGCCCCTGCATCTCAGGGCTTATTGCTTAATTAAAATACATTATTTTCTATTATATCTGGTTTAGGCAATATGACCTGAGGAGGGGGCATTACCAGTCGGGTAATGCCCCCGGGGCCATAGATAGAAGCATGAGCGATGCAAGGGTGGTAACGGAGCCCGAGGGGCATTACCCAAACTGTAATGCTCCCTTCCGAGGGTCATATTGCCATCAGTACCCCATGTCATACCGGGATACTAATAGTAATTTTTCTAGAGTTGAGAAACGCCGCTGCAAAAAAAAAAAAGCAACAAAAATGGCTGCCAGGGATCGGGGTGAAGGAACTAAGAGTAGTCCCTTCTCCCTTTCCGTGGTGGCAATTAAAACCAATTAATAAAAAAGTAAATAAAAAAATGGCCACAATGGAATGGGTGAAGGGACTACACATAGTCCCTTCTCCCTTTCCATGGTGGCAACTCCGGGATGCTGCGGCAGGGAAGCAGAGCCTTGTCTGCGAGGTAAGGCCCGGCGCTGCAGCTGCACTCTTCCATAAGAACCTCCTCCCACCTCCAACAACCTTAACACTTACGTCAGCACGTCAGCACGCTGCACGAAAGCATTCATTAAAGCAAGCTCACAAGCTCAAAGAGTTCCCATGAGAAGGAGTTTTGGGGCAGGAAAGGCAGAAGTGGGTGGGAATGGTTGTAGGGATTAGCATGGCAACGGGCAGGCAATGAGTGGGTGTAGTATTGTGACTTGGTGATGATGTCAGAGCTGGTGACATCACAGCTAGAATGCTGGTGTCCATGGTTTGGGTTCTGTAGGGAACCGTGTGTCTGTCAGTTGGAGATAGCTGGGTGAAGGGCTTGGGGATGCCAGTGCTTTCTGTTACCTATCATCTGTGTTTGTGTATGTCTTCCGTGTACCTATCCTACGTGTGCTGGCGGACTAACTGGCAATAAAGCTACACTCTGAAAGGACTTACCTGGTGCTTGTCATCTGTGCGACACTGCTACAGTGGGCTCATAACCAAACAATACCTATACACGGTGTGTCCCTCCTCACATTTCATTCCTCTGTGTCCCTCATATTCCTCGCTATCTAAACTTGAATTAGTACTCAAATGCAATAGTTTGTGCTCTATAAGTCTCGCCAGTGATACCTAATAGCCCAAACTAAAAATGTAGCCACTATTGTTTCTCCAAATGATATAAACATTTACTAGAACATTTTTATAAACATCAAAAGAGAGTAAGCCAGTGTTTCAGAAGACATAGACGGGATGCCGTCAAGAAATGTTTATCTTTGGAGCGCAAACTTATGGACCATTTTATTTGAGATGACATTCCTCAGAGAAGATTTACTTTAACCAGGACCTCGTCGGACAGCACAAAACATCTTGCTGATCATCATTTAGAATCAAGTTGTTTCATTGCTCTGTTTTTGACTCACAAGATGTGGGTCTATGAAATGGACAGTGAAAACATGATGTTAAAAATATGTGGATTACCATTCAAGAATGTTAAATTCAGTTGGACATTCAGTTGGATATATTTTCTATGTTTATAAAAATGTTCTATTAAATGTTCCCAATTGACTAGGGATTGTGATGAATCTGATGATGTCATCACTTCTTTCCAAGGGGTGGTCTCTTCTCATGTGGCCAGGGGACGGCAGTCGTTACCTGATCCTGACCCTGATATGATATGGTATGATATGATATAGCATTTGTAACACGCCTATACACAAGTGTTTCAAGGTGCGACGAGGCAGGGAGGGGGGAACAAGGGGAAGATAGACAATGATCCTACTAGGCCCGGTGTCATTTAGATCGCGCAAGTGCAGGGGCAGGGGGGAGGAAAAAAGTGCAAGGGGAAGGGGAGGGGGAAGTGCAGTACAGGGTAAGTAGAATAAAAAATAAATAAATAGGGCCAGCTGGTGGCAAGTGCAAGGTAAGTGCAGACAGGTGCTGGGAAGGGGGGCTGTAGGGATACAGAGACAGTCCCTCAGTGCAGGGGTTGCCAAGGAGGCAGTGCAAGTGGAGAGTGGCTGGGCCAAGGACCGAGGTCGGTGAGAGTGGCCCAGGTGCAGGTCCAGTGCAGTTTCAGTGAAGAATTTAGCAGGGGAGAGGGAGAGAGAAAGCAGAAGCAAAGAGGAAGGTTTTGAGGTGCTTCCGGAACCGGAGATGGTTCTCCTCAAGTTTCAGGGAGGCAGGAAGGCTGTTCCAGAGGGAGGCCCCTGCTGCAGAGAGAGATCTACCCCAAGCTTGTTGCTTCGATAAGCGGCTGACCCTGAGGATTTAGGAAGAGAGAGTTGAAGGTATTTAGGCACCAGAAGGCCTTGTGGACAATGCAGAGGGTTTTGAACTTAATCCTCACAGCCACTGGGAGCCAGTGTAGAGATTTCAGTCCTGGAGAGATACGGTCCCTGGGCTTGAGGCCAAGGACAAGTCTCGCAGTCCTGTTCTGGATGAGTTGCAGAGGGCGGCGAGTGGAGGTAGGCAGATTAAGATAGAGGATGGAGTTCTGGATGAGTTGCAGAGGGCGGAGAGTGGAGGCGGCTAATCGGCTATGCGAGGGAGGAGCACACGGGGGAGGCGACTGTCATGGGGAAAGTTGACATCATAGGTCGAGACATGGTTTCCCCCTATCTTTTATAGGGATGTTCCCTCTATTCCTCATGCTTTAATGACATACTGTGGTAAACCCTTTCTACAGCCCACAAGACCTACTAATGATATTTTTCAATACACCATGAATAAGCTAGCAAGAACTGCCTATCAATCCCATTTGCATAGAAGTACTTAGATGAGGAGACTGAACAGAGTAATGAAGATCACTCTTCAAACCTCCCCCAAATCTACTCATGACATTTTCAATACTCCAAGAGTAAGCTACCAAGAACTGCCTATCAATCCCATATGCATTGATATACTTGGGCGAAGAGACTGAATGCATTAATGACGATTAATGAGTATGAGGAGCACATCACACGCTTTAGTGTTTGCAAAGCTTTCCCAACCAGCGTGGAGAGCGGAGACGTTGCCAGGGAAAGCTTTGTCCTTTCAGTGCAGAACGAGGGACAACCAAGCCACAAAGCAAACCGTGGAGCCAACCGGCTCAGTAGGATGACGAAGAAAGGTAGAAGGAAAGGTAGAAGGAAGGGCGAAGGAAGGTAGACTGGAGGTGCTGGTTTGCTTTATCAGAGCCGCAACAGGAAGAAGAAGGAGTCACTCTGACAGCTGCGCAAGCTGAGCAGCAGTACCAAAGACACCCGGACACAGTGAAGGGCTCCACAACAAGGCGGGGGCCACAAGGGATGAGGGAGCAGCTGAGCAAAGCCAAACCAAGCCCATGAAAGGCATGCAGGACCCTGGAATGCTGCAACCCATTGTGAGGTGTCAGAAATGTGAGGCGGGCCACATTGTGAAGTTTTCTCAACAAATGCCCTTTTATTTGAATATTAGGTTGGATGAATGCCTCATTATCCCTACCCTAACGAGGATTTCCCTGCCTAAAATAAACTAAAGGAAACACTTTAACAAGGGATATCAGTCCCTCACACATGTAACAAATAAACAAGGAAATACATGCCAGTTCCAAACAATGATTGAGTTCATATAGTAACCAAAGTATTTCTTCACAACCTGGGTGAACTCTACTTCCCCAGGTTTTAAACGTGATTCTGCTTCACAGTTTAAAAAAAAGAACACAAGAAAATCCAGATTCGCAACAAAGTTCCAATATAGTCTGTTGTAACTTCAACTTGTCAACAGAAAGTTCCAATACATAGATCACAAGATTGTTCTTCTTGTTTGAACAGACTTTTAGTTCTTCGATAGCAACAATGTTTATATTGGTCAGGATGACTTGCCACTTTAACAACTCCTGGAAATATAACTTCTCTGCAACAGCCTTTCTAGGCTCTTCCTCCAGTACTACTAAAACAAACAAAATCTTTCTCAGGGCCACCTTGTAGCCCTTCTCCAACTTCCACTTCACCTGCATCCTTGCCAAGCCTATAATTTCCACAGGATTTCCATTTGGGTATACTCCCCTCCCCGAACAGCTTTTCACAACAAGTAGTGCTTTTTATAGTCAATGTCACCTGACAAGAGTTTACAACAGCTTCACAGCATTCATCAAATTACAGGTTCAAGTTTCTCAACACCTCTTCAGGGAAGATAAGATTCACATTGATGCTCTTTAACCGTTTTCTGTAAATGATGTTCCTTTCCTTCTGGACTCTTCTCCCCAGAAGGTCAGCCTTTTTGCAACTCTTGTTTCCCCACTTCACAAACAACCAAAGACAGACAGGGACATGGTCTCCTACCTCTCCCCTGGTTTTGACATGCTGTGGGTATCCCAACGTGTATAAGATGTTGTATAAAAAATAGGGGCACTTCATTCCAGAGTTTACATCCCTTGCATTAACCCCCTTCTGCTGTTTGCAATACTGTCCAGATTGTGTTTGTCTTATATCCAGCCTCTCTTGGCTTGGGCAATGCTTACTGACATCAACTCTTCATATAGTTGCCCGCACAGTTGGTTGGTTTTTACGAAAATTCCCACTTTCAATATTACAGTCATTTGGCTTTTGTCTTTTAAGTCTTAGCTGCTTTTCCCTAGCTAGACATACACAAATAGGTTACATGTGATTTTAACGAATGAATAAATGAAGAATGCATTTTTTATTAACCTAAAACAATGACAAAATATTGATTTTTTTATTTTATTTTATTTGGGGCAGAGGACCCAGCCCCCTGTTTCTGCATGTTTAAATCACCACCCCAACACCTCCCCACCCATTTTAACCACTTACCCCAACCCCACACATGTTTTTTTTAAAATGAGATATTTTTTATCGTTGTTTTAGTTTTTGTTAAAATGTCATTTGTTATTTTCAATTAGTTTAAAAGACTGTATACCACACAAATAGCTTGGGAACCATGTTTACTCTTATGCAAGTGCTGCCTCTGTTATTTTACAAATGCTTGGTATTCAAAAGCAACTTGTGAATTGGTTTCATTCACAAGCGAGTGCAGCTTTGCACTCTATCTGCTACTATGCAAGTGTCTCGCACTCGCCCACCTGCAAGCAGGGACAGAGTGCTCCGGATTCACTTACCGGTTTTATTGTGCACCTCTGTTCCCTTGCATTCTACAGGACTTCTAATGCTCCGGCTCTTTACGACACAGCAAACCCCTTCGGTGAGTCGGCCTTCGTTCACGACACTTCCAAATGGAGCTCCTCTCGCTCCGGAAGTCCCCTGTTGCACGCCAGCCACCAGAGACAGCCTTGAGGCTTAGAGGTGCACAACAGCCACCTGAAACAGCCAACTGCATGCTTTCTGCTGTGCAGCCTCTTCAGAGCGGGTCACAAGGGGGAATGCCTTCCTTCTACACGCTTCCTGCTGCGCGACCTCTACACTTTAGGTTTCCGGGGATACAGACCTTCTATGGACCAGCAGCTGGTATCTGTCCTGCAGTGATCCCAGAATCCTCTCTTTCCTCTAGCTTCTGTCTGGGCTGCCAACTATGTGCCTTCTGACTTCCTCTTCTCTTCACAAGCAAAGTCGGCTCCTTCTCTTCTTCAATGGTCTGCACCTGAGGAGGCCTTTTAAACCTCGCAGTCTCCCTCAGGTGTGGGTCATCTGCACTAATGAACTGACCACTCATGCAACATTGTGCCTCTTCAGCCCAAAATGTTGGTTTTCTTACTTCTGTGGTTTTGCAATTAGCCATTAAAAGAGTGGGGCTTTGGGGAAAGTTAAACAATGGGGTTTCCCATTCCTCCTGACCTGCTTCCCCCCTCATGTGATCCTCTTGCAGAAAACCACTCCCAGGGTCAAGATCAGGAAGCATCTGCCTTTCCCTGGCCACATGAGAAGAGTCCTAGGTCAGGGTTTCTGGGGGAATCATTGCTAATTCATCACACCGTTTGCCGCAGAAGCTGGAGAATGCCAAGGAAAGCTGATGAGTCCCGAGAAGGGAAAGTGGGACACCGGGGCACTCAGAAACTTTATCAAAGACAGATGAAAGCAAGCATAGTGAATGAAAGGGAATTTGAGACCCGATGTCTTCGGAATAATAGCAAAGTGACTGCAAGAAATATACGAGGAGAATGCAAGGCAAAGTCAAGTTTACACGTGTGTAAAGTGAATCACATGAGAAAAGCCCAGGCAAGAGAGTATGCCAGGCAAAGTCAAGTTTGCAAGTGTGTAAAGTGATTCACAGGAGGAAAGCCCAGACAGGAGAGTACACAAGGCAAAGTCAAGTTTGCAAGTGTGTAAAGTGAATCACATGAGAAAGCCCTGGCAGGAGAGTATACCAGGCAAAGTCAAGTTTAAAAGTGTGTAAAGTGAATCACATGAGAAAAGCCCTGGCAGGAGAATATACCAGGCAAATCCAAGTATTAGTTGTTTTGTTGACCAGAGAGCCCCCCACCCCCATGCCAGGAAGGCTCCTACCCTTAGGAGTTTCTCAGTGTTTTAAAGAGACCTGGGAAGAGAGCACGCTCCCTGGGATTGAACTGTGATGCCAACCGTAGGGGGTTATCCTCTTGGGCTATAAAGAACTTTGGTTGTCTAATTGATTCATTGTGTTGGTGAAGAGAAGCCTGGGAAGGGAGCCATCCCCTGGAACTGTGAACTTTGGTGTTGGAGTTACATTTTTCATTTAATCTTGAACATTTGCACTTCCAAGTTCAAAGACATTATCCTTATCACATTATAGTTACTTGTAGAGTGTGAGGGCTAGGATAGGCTTTCGGACACAGGACATTTTGCTTTGGACATCTTCACACAGGACAGACCTTTAGTTTTGGTTGTGATAGGGAAATACCACTTAGGGTAAGGACAGCTAGGCATTTCCCAACCCCCTTCTATTTGAAATAAAAGTGCATAGCCAAAACTATGAGCTCTCTGTGTCTGTGTCTTATTTCTGGCTCCTCACAGGACCAATTTGGGCAGTGTGCAATATTTGACAATATTGAGTGTTAGGTGTGGCTCTTATATACAGTAATGGGATTACTGCCAATTTTACTTCACCACCATATTTAGATTTTCACAAAATCCACTTGGTTTTGTATGGCGTAAATGTCTTCCGCACAAAACCAGTACTTCAAGTGGTAATTCCCAATCCTGATGGATTCCAATGCGACACTGTAAAGGCTGGAGGGGGGTATGTACTTCCGCTCTCTATATGGTAGAGGAGAGGCACAGAGGACCCCAGCCAAGATTCTCTATTCGGTAGCTATGGTCGAACAATCAGGGCCTAGCTTCTCAGGAGGGGATGCAGGCTGGTTCTTAAGTACAGTGTAGTCCCCAAACCCCCACAAAGGAATGTCCACACACTCTATTGGTTAAAACACAGTCTTTATATAATTAATATTCAAAGTTATGTACACTATCACAATAACTCACTTTGTGCTCAGAAAATCAACAATGGTAAATATCTACAGTTCTAAAGTGGCACCACAATTATTAGCAGATCTCATTAATGTGCATCAACTATACTCTGGTCATATGTCACACAAATCAATTAATAAAGGCAACCAACAATAGACATAGGAGGAAAGCAGTTGGTTAGAACAATTGGCAGAATACTGGCCCCGTTACCTAGACACAATTCTGTGTGGAGATCCCCCCACCTGGGCAACCTGTAAAGCAAAGATGTATCACAAGCTCAGTCCATATATTGTCTATAAGTCCTATTTCCTTCTATAATGTTTCTACCCCCCAATGTACCTGGTAGAGCAGAGTTCTCGAAGAGGCGTCGATGAATCCTTCTTGAGTGACTCCATTTAAAGCAGGAGCCACGGATCGTCGAGAGGCGTTGAAGAAAGCGAACTTGGCGTCAACGGCGTCGATGAAAAGTTTGGGGGTGCCAAGACCATGGCGTCGATCCAGGTGGTGCTCCTCGGCAACATCCTGTGAGGATGAGGTGTGCAGGGCACCTCTGCGTCGGATATTTCAGGACCGCAAAGAGTTTCTGAAGAACTGTGGCCCGACAAGGGCGCTGAGTCGTCAGTGTCTTTGTGGTCTTCGGGTGGTGGAAAACCAACCGGCGGATTCTCCTTGGCGCGTGGGCATCCTCGACTTTCTCCGGTGGGACAAAGCGGTCGATGGTGTGGACAAGGAAGTCCTTCGATTCAACAGTCTTAGGCAATGGAGTGCACGGCTGCGGTCGTCGATGGCATGGCGTCAAGTGGTCCCCTCTCCTGGGCAACACGGCTTCAACGGGCCTCCAGCGGTTACGGCGATACTCCGAACCCTGGTCTACGCCAATGGACTTCAGCAGCGTCGATGTCCGGGTGCTTCACTTCGTTCTCCTCGTCGGTCCCCGTCTCCGGTCGGCAGCCTTTCGAGGGTCTGACTTCCACTAACCTTCGGCAAAGGTTAGTGGTGCTTGATGGTCCCTCGGAGCACGGGAAGAGGGCGCCTAACCAGGTCCCCTCTCGGATCAGTCCTCGACGAACTCGACAGCTTTTGGATTGGGTCGAAGCAAATGCAGCAGCAGATCTTCTTCTTCCAGCTGGGCGTCGAGGATAAGCAGTTCCAGTTACTCTTCAAGTGTCAACTCAGCTTCTGAAAAATTTCCAGTGGTGAGAGAACCGCAGATATACTATTCTGCCTCTCATCCACACTGCTGGGTCACACTCAGCAGCCAATCATACAGAAGGGCATTCAGGCAGTCAGTCAGCCAATCAGGCATACAGTGCATTCAGGCCATTCTCCTCCCTCTCAGACACTCACAACAAGGAATGTGGATTGGGACAAGTACCCAGCCATTCAACACTACACACTGCATGCATGCCAGTTTTGGGCAGGGCTGTTGTTATGTCTGGGTCTACTAGTAAGGTATTCATTACTCAGTTACACTATGTTCTAAATGAAGTGTTCACGTTCTGTAGCACGTAGCTTGGAATGTGAGCACTTCAGAATGTTTATGTTGAAAGTGAGCAGTTGAACCTGGTTCGTTTTATGTGTTATCGTGTCTGCTGCCTGCTGCGTCTTGGCCTAAATAAATGTAATTGTATCTTATCGCGGAGTCCTTATTTCTCAACATTGGCGACGAGGATCGACCCGCGTTACCCCGGCCCTCATCCAGCTTCCTACGACAGTCCGCCCTCCGCGCCACACGAACGGAGCAGCACACGGCTGATCAAACTTAGCTCGCCCACCTGCCTTGCCGCTCCTCCCTGCAGTGGGAGTTTGAGCGGCGCTTCAATCGTCTGACAAGCAGTGATTTGCAGGCAGCAGACGCAGAGCGCCCCGCTCTTTCAGGTCAGATCGGGTCTGACACATAAAAAAAAAAAGGGAGGGGGTGGAGGCTCATTTCAAGGGCACGTCCTACACGCAGGTCTTGTTTTGGATGATCAATGACATTTACACACACAGTATCTCAACGTCTGAGAGTTTTGGGTCACTCTTGATTTGTTGTTTACTTTCAACCTGGGCCACAACGTTGCACCGCAATCTCTACTGTGAGCCAGCCCAGCAGTAACCAGCTACATTCAAGTAACGTTCTGGCAACAATGGGTTTTTCACAGAACATTCAATTTTGAAGCTGGGGAAGGACCCCGGACTGCTAACAGCACCCATTGTGAGGTCACAGGTGTTTCACAGAACGTTCCACCCAGGAGCTTTTCTGATATCATAGGGGAGAGGCTGGTGCATATTCCACCCCAGCCAGTGCGAACGCTCCCTGTTTCTTGTTCCACCCAAGGCACATTGTTATTGTGACACCTGCAACTTCAGATCAATTCCTTTTGCAGTGCACCCTGCAATCATGGCAGCAGCAATCCCACCTCCTGCACCCTTCCTTCCTGAACCTGGACAACCTCCTCTTAGATGGGACAGGTGGATAAAAACTTTTGAGAATTATATAGTGGCTATTGGTGGTGACAGATATAGCCGAGCTAGAAAAAAGGCACTGCTGCTTCACAACCTGGGAACTGAGGGGCGCATTGTGTTTGATGGCCTCACCCGAGGCGCGGAAGAAGGTGCAGGTGATGTTGACGAATACCTGGATGCGGTAAAGAAAATCGAGGAACACTTTGAGCCAAGGAAGAACATAACCTTTGAGAGACACACATTTTTTCAGCAGGCTCAGGACTGTGCGGAGTCAGTGGAGTCTTACGTGGCGTCACTAAGGACACTCAGTCATACATGTGAGTTTGGGGATCTCACTGATTCCCTTATCAGGGATCAATTGGTGCGCTGTACAAACAGCCCCAGGGTGCAGGAGAAGTTACTGGCCAAGGACGTCTCCCTGGAACAGGCGGTGGAGCTGACGCGCAGCATTGAGCAAACATCCCAGTATATGAGAGCGATGAGAGTTGACAAGCAATCGACTCAAAGTATTGTACAATGTGTTTGCGCAGTCATGCCAAGGAAAAAAGCACCTACCAGAAAAGAATGGTGGAGTCAAAGGTGCACCAGATGTGGCAATTCAAGACACTTGTCTAATTACCCTACATGTCCAGCGAGATTTGCGGAATGTTACAAATGCAAGAAAAGGGGTCACTTTTCAAATGTGTGCAAGGAGTCCTCCATCAATGTCATTGAACAACGGGACCCTGAAATCCATGCCACAAGAGCAGACGAAATGCCCATTCAGGAAAATGGTACTCGTCACATCTTCCACATTTATTCTATGTCTGGCGATGTCAAAGGGCCGATTGATCAATTCGTCATCGACGGGTGCAACATTGAAATGAAAGTCGACTCAGCTTCCCCATGGGCTATTGTTTCATTAGATACCTTTAAGAATGTGCTGGGGAAGGACACACACATCTTGTCTCGAGCTGGTGTCCAACCGTGTGGATACGGAGAATCATCCATTGACCTGGTTGGTAAATTCCATACTAGAGTATCATATAGAGGAAAAGAGTGCTCAGCCAAAATACTAGTTGCCAGGAAGGGAGCATCACTATTGGGGTGGGATGAACAGAGAGAACTCGGCATCCGCATCCAAGCCAATGCCACAGAGCCAGTAGCCATTGCGGAAGTCGAAGATAAGTGGTCGAAGGAGTTTCCTGAGGTCTTCACCGCAAACCGTGGGAAGTTAACAAATTTTGAGCACAACATAAGACTAAAGCCTAATGCTAGACCAACTGTACACAAAGTAAGACCTGTTCCACTGAAACTACGTCAGAAACTTCGAGAGGAACTTGAAAATTTAACGCAGAAAGGTGTAATTGAATGCGTTGAAGGAACTGAATGGCTTTCTCCTGTTGTCCTGGTCGCAAAGAGCAATGGGAGTCTGAGACTTTGTGTTGATCTTAGGGATCTTAACAAAAACATCTATGTTGAAAGACACCCATTACCCATTATATAAGAGACACTTGCTACTCTTGGGGAACCCAGTTGGTTTTCCGTGATAGACTTATCTGCAGCCTATCATCAGGTTCCTTTATCGCAAAGCTGCCAACATCTTACTGCATTTGTGACACCTGAGGGCACCTTTAAATTCTTACGTATGCCTTTTGGACTGGCATCCGCCGCTTCAGTCTTCCAAAGAGTAATGGAGGAAGTATTGAAAGATCTTAAGAATGTGGCAGTATTCCAGGACGATATATTGGTTTATGCTGGGTCTGAAAGTGAGCACGATTGTGTGTTAAGAGCTGTTTTGCAAAGACTGAAAGTTGCTGGTCTCACGGTACAGAGAGAGAAATGCCGTTTTGCCCTCAGAGAAGTCGAATACTTAGGTCATAAAGTTTCAGGGCAAGGCGTTTCTCCTAAAGACAAATTAGTAAAGAATATTTGTCGGGTCCCCGCACCCACTGATAAGGATCAGCTTAGGTCCTTCATGGGCATGGTGGAGTATTACCACAAGTTCGTAGAGGGATTTGCCACCATATCCTCACCTCTGAGGAATTTGTTAAAAAAAGGGGTGAATTTCACATGGTCGAATGAGTGTGAGAGAGCATTTGTTGCCATAAAAGAGAGTATTTCAAAAGCCCCCTCGCTAGGATGTTTCGTGAATGGCAGAAAGACAACCCTCATGGTTGATGCCAGTTTGACTGGATTAGGAGCCTCACTATGTCAGGTAGACTCGGGAAAATAATTCCACACTATTGCATTTGCTTCTAGGTCTTTAAAAGGAGCTGAATGCAATTATTCTGTAATCGAAAGGGAAGCTCTGGCTGTATACTGGGCTATTCTACATTTTAAATATTTTCTTTGGGGACAGGAATTCCTGGTAAAATCCGATCATAAACCTCTAGTTCAACTATTGAATAGTTGTGATTGGGAAAAAGGGTCTCCAAGGATTGCCAGATGGATAGTTGGGCTGCAAGGGTACAATTTTACACTAAGTTACATACCAGGCAAAAGCAATGTAGTTGCTGATTGTCTTTCGAGACTTCCCTCAGAGCATGTTGAAGATTCTTCTAGTTTGACGTATGAAGAAGACATGAATATTTCAGATATAGCAGCCTGTGCAGTGGGAAAGAAAGAGTGGATTGAAGCTGACGCAAAAGACTCATGTCTTACCAGAGTGAGGGAATGGACAAGGTGTGGATGGCCTACCAGAGATGCGTTAGATAGGAATTTTGATCGGTTCTATGAAGTCAGAATGGACTTGAATTTGTCCAAAAATGGTGAAACTTTGAGGAGGGGTGGCAAAATAGTTCCCCCTGAAGGTACCAGGTCCCGTTTAATTGATCTGGCCCATCAAGGTCATTTGGGAATCAATGGTACTAAAAGATTTCTGAGACAGTCTTATTGGTGGCCAGGTATGGACAGCATAGTAGAAAAGAAAGTGAGGGGCTGTGTAGAATGTGAAAATGCGGACAAAAGTAGAGTAGTCAGGGAGGTTCCTCTCAGTCCTATCCAGGTCCCCAGTCAACCCTGGGAGAAACTCGCAGTGGATATCATCGGTCCTGTCCAAGGCCTGGGTGATGGTTTTAGATTTATGGTGGTGTTGGTAGACTACCACACCAAGTGGTTAGAATACAAGGCATTAAGGGAAGTGACCACAGTTGAACTAATCAAATTTTTTGAAGAAGTCTTCTACAGGGAAGGGTTCCCCACTGAGATTGTCACCGACAACGGGGTACAGTTTTGTTCCCAAATGATGATGGAATTCTTAATATGTTATGAGATCAAACATTCTAAAACAGCTCTATATCACCCTAGGGCGAATGGGATAGTTGAGAGAGCCAATAGATTTATTAAGGGTGGCATTCAATTAGCTTTAAACTCTGGCATTGAGTGGTCTAAACTGTTAAGGGAGATGGTTTGGAATTATTGTATCACACCACATTCCACTACCAGAATTTCACCATTTGTTTCATTGAAAGGGAGGCAACCTGCCTCCAGATTATGCCCAGGTTGGCTGGGATTGGCTGGGAGTGTAGAGGTGGACAGACAGAAGATAATGAGTTTAATAGCCAAAGCTCAGGAAGATTATAGACAGAGGTTTAATACCACCTTCTGTGTTAAAGACCTAGAATTGTCTGTAGGGGACTTTGTTTTAATTAAAAATCCACGTCTGGGGTTGAAATGTACAGAAAGCAAATTTCTGGGTCCTAAAAGAGTTTCAGCTATCCGTGGTAGTGTAGCCATTCTTGAAGGTGGAGAATGCTGGTCCAAATCTAGACTGGTCAAAAAGAATGTGAGCTGCAATGATCAGAATGATGCAGAGAACAATATGGGTGAAGGAATGAGCTTTGACCAGAGACTGAGAAAGCCACAAAAGACATTGGGCCTCATTACGACCCTGGCGGAGATCCATGGTGCAATTTGCACCATGGTCCATGGCGCTAAGCTGCCAACTCCGCCATGGTGGTTGGCGGACTTACCGCCCCATTCCGACCTTGGCGGGGCGGTAAGTCCGCAATCCCCATTTACCCTTCCCCATTCCCATTTTTGCCCCATAGGGTATAATGGGAGTGGGGAAGGCGTTAATTACGCCACCGTAAATTACGGTGGCGTAATTAACAACAAGTCCCGTAGCGCCATGGATTTTTCCGCCTGCAAAAAGCAGGCGTAAAAATCACCATGGCGCTACGGGAACTCGTAGTCAGGCGGAAAGGGGCGCCATGGTTTACGCCGGCGTAAACCCCTTTCCGCCAGGGTCGTAATGAGGGCCATTGAAATTTGATAAGGATGATTCGGAGGATTCAGGACATTCAAACAAGAGTCATTTGGATGGTTCTGAAACCAGAACAGAAGGACAAAGCAAAAGAGTGATAAGGATGCCAGTCAAGTTCAAAGACTTTTACATTGAATAATTCTATTACACTTCAGGGTGTTTGTAAGGGGGGAAGGTGTGTTATGTCTGGGTCTACTAGTAAGGTATTCATGACTCAGTTACGCTATGTTCTAAATGAAGTGTTCACGTTCTGTAGCACGTAGCTTGGAATGTGAGTACTTCAGAATGTTTATGTTGAAAGTGAGCAGTTGAACCTGGTTCGTTTTATGTGTTATCGTGTCTGCTGCCTGCTGCGTCTTGACCTAAATAAATGTAATTGTATCTTATCGCGGAGTCCTTATTTCTCAACAGCTGTCTCTGTCTTTGTCTCTCATTCCAGAAACCAGACATCCACAACAAGAAGTGCATATTGGTCACACTCACCCAGGTCCCAACCAAAGGGTGTACCTACAGCACACAGTCACTGGGAAGGTTCCAGCCAGTCTGGCCTGGACTTCATAACACCACCTTATATGGAACTTCCACCCAACAGCCAGTCAGGGGGAAGGGACAGAGTCAGGTCTTCCCAGGACTTTGGGAAAACAAGGTAACAGGCAATAGCAAGCAAGAGGCCACAGGGGCCCTCTTGTTTCCTATCAGGAATCAACTGATTCCAATGGCACGGCCTGGGTTATCCCAAAATGGAGGATACTCAGAGCACCTGTCAAATTCAGCATGGAGCTGCCACCAGCCCATCCCCTGCTCTGTGGGCCACACACAGGTGCCCCAAAACATACACTAGGGGCACAGGGTTGTACCCCCACCCATCGGTGCCATAAGGGTATCCCATGGGTCGGTACACCAAACCAAATACAGGAAGAGCTATACTGCCAGGACTCCCACATGGACTCCTGGGCAGAAAATAATACATAACACAAATGAAAAAGGACTACAGGACAAGGACAGGGAGGCCCTGTCCCTCCAAAGCATTTCCAGCATCACAGATACCAAAGTGGGGAATAACTGAAGGGTCCACGTGACTCTCAATCATGTGGGCCCTTTCATTACCACATGCAGTAACAGTATTTGAGTTTGGCGGTATTTCCCAAGTAAATACCTCACATTTTTAAAGAGGACCTGTGCGTTGGTTTCTGGGTTATGCTACTACAGTCAGTCTCTACATCCCTGCCAAAGAATGTGGTTATCCTGGTGTGCTTTGCTCTAGCCTACCTTGGTTCCTTGTAGCTGCTTGTTAGCACATTCTCGATGCATACATTAGAAACAGTGCTTTCCCTAAATATTCTAATCCTGGGGATCGGATCGCTTCATAGGCCGGCTGCCACAGAAGCAGGGCGGCAGACTCCGGCTCTGCTGTTGCTAGGGGATGCATTCCATAATGCTCCGGTTGCCATGGCGCTTAAGAAAAGGTTCACTGTGGAATGCGGAACAGTAGGCTGGGAAGAGAACGTGTTCTGTGTTGTGTCATACAAGAGGCCTCTGCAACAAATGGCTGACATTTCAAAACAATGTCATGTATTTTTTTAAAATATGTATTTATAAATTACATCTATTTTTATGGGATCAGAGCTACTTCATATTTAAAGGGATGTTATAGTCTAATCTCCCTTCAAATGTTATCAGAAACTAGACTGGCTCCCATCACACCTTGGTTTATTCCAAAAGTTAGTAACAGGTTAGAGGGCCGCTCAATTGGCATAGCAGGATTCTTGACAATGTACTGAAAGAGGGTGTGGCCCTCTTGAGGGCTCCTAGCTCGGGCCATCTCCCCTTGTTAAGGGAGAGGGGCCCAGTGATATATTTTAGTCAGCTATGCTTAATGGCATGTAAATGGGATGCCTGCTAATGGCGAGACAGTTCCACTATTGATGATTATTGGGCTACTGGAGAATTGTGTGCCCCTATAGAAACCACAGAGAACATGGCATGCGTAGCCTATATGCCTGACTATTGAAAGAAAAGGATAGCGATGCAAAAAATAAAGTCTAAAAAGTTTGCGATTCCAAAATTGGGGTTACTACAAATACTATGTCTCAAACACAAACATACTCTCGTGGACTACAAAAAACGCGTAACACACTACAGCTCACACTATGTCGATTGATCCCCAAATAAAGGTTCAAATGATTGATATAAACAGATCTTCAGTGTAAAGTGGTCGACATTCGCCAAAAATAATTCAAATGTAATTAATGACCGCCACCCAGTGGTCAAAGAGTGAAATAGACGCGCCCATCAATTTAACATTATAAACAGGGCTCCCCGTTTTATGGTATTTATTTTTTTAACTTTTCCGTCTGTATTGATCCATATTTGTTTATTGGTCTTTTTTTCTGCATTGATCCATATTTTTTTTCTGGTTTGTAAAATCCAAATGTCGCAACCAGTATTTTGCCACATATTTTAAAATGGAAAAATACCTGTAAAAGGGATGCTTGCAGAGTTAAATTCTTGCATGTCAAGCCACAATCCATTTTCACCTTAAAAACAAAGGGCCTGCTATTGTTATTTACAAATAAATACTGAATGGGAACCGAGGGCCTTATTATGAGGACGGTGGTACAGCCAGCAATGGCATTAATTCAACAGTAATTCCCCTACTGCCAAATTACCACACCGCCGTACAAGGTTGGTGGTAAGGTGGCAGGTTTACCTCTACCAAAAATCAGCAAAATCGACCCAAATTCCACTGAAATCTCTATGGAGTCCTATGGACTCTGAAAATGGGAATTAACATCATTCTACCATCACTTGTACTCAGGGATGTCATTTCACCAAAATGCCATGGGTTGCGGAAGTGACATCACACAACCTTTGACCTCCAATTACATCACAGGAAGTGATGTCATTTGACCACCACCCCGAAGTGACATCACGGGAAGCGATGGAACACAACCGTTCTCTCCTTGACAAAACAGCAAGTGGTATCACATAGCATTGTTCATAAGTGCACTATTAAAAATATGGTTACGATATCACTGTAATGTGATATACATTTCATACAAGAATGTATCACCATATGCATTGTTATTCTCCCTTACTGCTCCTGGACCTATCCGCGGCCTTTGATTTGGTTGACCACAACCTATGCCACCATCATGCCACCTAAGCCAACTTCTCCCCCAAAGCCTGTCAATGGATCACCTCCTTTCTCCAAGAAAGGGCCATGAAAGTATTTTCTGACTCAGCCTCCGCCTCCCCCAGCCTCCTCACCTGCGGTGTCCCTCAGGGCTCCTGTATCGCGCCAAAGCTCTATAACCCCTTCACAAGGACCCTGTTCAGCATCCTTGATTCCCTTGGCATATCATATACCAATTATGCGGATGACACACAGGTACTCATCCCACTCACAGGTGACTACCTAGCAGACACCACCACCCTCACCACCATCTATTCTACCATCCAATCCTGGATGGCAGAGAACTGGCTCTGCCTCAATAGTGAAAAAACTGAACTCCTCCTCATAGGGTCACCCTTCACACTGGGCAACCTCGGATATCAGTACGCCTCCTTCACCATTGATAACATCCCTATCAAGGTCTCCAACCATGTTAAGACACTCGGAGTCTACCTGGACTCCGACCTGGCCATGGACAGACAGGTCAATGCCATTGCCGCCTCCTCAGCCTACTACTTCAAAATCCTTAATGCCACCAGGCCCTTCCTCGCCCGTCATAACTGCCTCACCATTGCAAGGGCTATTATCGGGTCAAGGTTAGACCACTGCAACACCCTTCTCGCTGGGACCTCCAACAAAAACCTGGCCAAATTGCAGCTAGTTCAAAACAATGCATTGAGGGCAGCCACAGGCAACGCAAGAAGAGTCCATATCTCCGAAATCAGAAGGCAAGCTCACTGGCTCCCTGTCAAAGAGAGAATTGTCTTCAAAACCCTTGCCCTCACCCACAAATGCCTTAATTAACTCGCCCTTCCCTACCTGACTAACAGAATTACCGAGCACACTACCACCAGACCCCTAAGATCTTGGTATGCCAACACGATTGTCACGCCCACTTCCCGAAAGGTGCGCGCTGGTGGCTCTAGCTTCCCCGCCCTAGCAGCCACGTATTGGAACGCATTGCCACCTCACCTAAGACTTATCAAGTCACACCTAGCCTTCCGCAAGCCATCAAAAGTTGTCATGATCTCTGCTTCCAAAAGGTCAGGGTTTTCCCAACTCCCTTGGAAGCAGATCCATAACCCAGGTTCCGAGTGCCAACCAGTCCCAATTGGGACCTTTTGGACCCAGTCCTGGCGCCAGTGGCACCAGGCTCATAAATATGCCCAGTCCCAGCGCTGGAAGCGCCGGGATCATAATGCTTGTGTGGACTTACCTTCAGCAGACCATGCTGCTTACTTGCCTGCCAGTTGAGCCTCTGATCCTCTTCTGTTTGGAACTACTTTTCCTGTTGGGTGGGGCTGGAGCCACTCCCTAGATTCAGAACACTGGAACTCTTCTGGAAGGCAGGAACTCTTTTCTTACCAGGGACTCTTTTCTTACTTAGGCGTGGCTGTGGAAGGAGACACCTAAGCACTACAGGAGGCTATTTAAACCACACCCGGTGGATGAATCTTGCTTTGCGTTATTCTGCAACCTCTGCAGCAGAACGCTCATCGTGTCTTCTGCATCTGGTCCTGGGCCTAAGGAAAAAGGCTTACCATCCTGAATCCAGTCTTCAGCAACACATATAAAGACAAGAAAGAACAGGTTAGCATTCCGGCATCTGAAAGGCAAAGGCTTACCATCCTGAATCCAGTCTTCAGCAACACCTATAAAGACAAGAAAGAACAGGTTAGCATTCCGGCATCTGAAAGGCAAAGGCTTACCTACTCTTCGGCGCTGCATCCCGCATCTGAAAGACAAAACAAGGTGCGTTTAAAGACATTGGGGAACTTTAATACTCACGTGCCATGACTCCTTTCCACTTCTAATCCAGTGGGTATTCCGGCACCCTGCAGCCGCTCCGAACTCGTGCCTGCAAAATAAAAAGACAGTTAGAGCGCATAGTGAAGCAGGCAACAAGCGCTTACTTACGTGCTTCCAGGCGCTTCTATTCATCACACGGGCTCCATCTTCAACTCACTTCAGCCCGTCATCCGCCATCGCCGGAACCCTGCAAAACAAGAGACATCATTACTAAAGACTTTAAAGACATTTGAATGACTCGAAACTTACCGTTCGTGCAGTAAACGACGGACAGCAGTCCTCTGAAGTCAAGAGGCCTGCGCTACCTATCCAGTGAAGAAACTGGTTAGAGCACCCTGCCCCGAGGCAGATGGAGAGCTCGGCATTCACTTACCTAAGGTGAGAGCGTTAACCTTTGGGGGTCTACAGGAGAGGAGAAGAGGAAAGAGATAGGGACACCCCAATAACCCCAGTTCATTAACCCCATATTTTCTATCTGCAGACATCTTACTCTACACGTCAGGCATACAGTGCACAGAGTTCCAGCCCAAAGAGCCAACCGGGTGCTACACATCACCTTTGAAGATACGGTAGTCGCCCAGTCAAGACCGGCGCCTCTGCGAGAATCAGGTGAGCGTTACAGAACGCAAAGCCTACCGCAAAACTCTCGCCCAGGCGCTATGGAAACCTCGGATACTGACCCCCTAGCCCGGTTACTTGGGGAACTAAGGGCAGAAGTGCATGCAGCTCGTCAGGAAACGAATGCTCTAAGAAGGGAACTAATTATTTCCAAGGAGAGAACAGACAATCTTGCTAGACAAGTGCTACAGTTACAAGCCGGACAGACCCCGTTACCCGCATCAGGGGCAAATCTTCCTTCAACATCCTCTATGAATCCAGTGCAGATCAACCTACCTGGGAATGTACCTCTGGCTCCGCCCGAACGATTTTCTGGTGACCCAAAGAGGTTTGCAGTATTTATCAATCAGTGCCGGTTGCACTTCTTATGCCGGCCAGCAGCCTTTCCAACTGATCAAGCAAAAGTAGCTTTTGTACTTTCATACCTTAGTGGCAATGCGGCAGACTGGTCGATCCCTCTAGTTAATCAAGATGATCCGGTTCTCCATGATTTTCAAGCCTTTCAGCTTAGTATGGAAAAACTGTTCGCAAGACATTCACAGGGGCAGGCCTTGGACAATGAGCTTCTTTCATTGCGACAGGGTAATCAAGACCTTTTGGCTTATATTGCATCTTTCAATAGGCTAATAGTGGAAACTCAATGGCCTGAGGACAAAAGGATTACGCTGTTTTATAGAGGTCTACGTGGAGAGCTCAAAGACGTTTTAGCCCAAGTAGTGAATCCCCCACAAGACTGTTCGGATTATATAGACTTGGTCGTTCAAATAGATCACAGGCTGCAGAACCGGAAGGCCGATCGTTCCAAGTTTGATGCTCGAGTATTTTCCAAACCGCCAACTCCTTCCAAAGGAGTAGACTCCGGGGAACCCATGCAAATAGGGGGTCTGAAAGGTCCTCTAACACAAAGGGAGCGGGAAAGGAGGAAACAGTTGCAATTATGCCTATATTGCGGAAACTCAGGGCACTTTCTTCGAGACTGTCTGGTGAAACCTGCCAAGAAGGCAGTAGGAGCTGCAGTTACCAAAGTTACAAACTCTGAGCAGGGAAACGACCTCGCCCGACAAGAATAGAGGTCCTCTTGCCGAGCGTGAAAACCAGTTCCGTGACCTCGCATTTCGTGATACCTATGGTCCTCATTAGCCCTGATAAACCGATCGATTACATGCAATTGAAGCTTACGTCGACAGCGGTGCCATCGGCAATTATGTGGATCATGAAATGGTTTTGAGGATGAATCTAACTCTTTGTCCCAAGGCTGTAAAGGACGTCATTACTACGGTGGATGGTACGGAGATAGCCTCCGGGCCAGTAACGCATACCACTCAAGAGGTGACGCTAGTAAGTCAAGATGGACACCATGAGAAGATCGTGTTCGATGTGATCAAGGCCCCTCAGTTTCAGATTATTCTAGGAATACCTTGGTTAGAGAAACACAATCCTCTGATCGATTGGCGAGCAAGAACGGTCCAGTTTCCAGAATGTGTCTCTACTTGTCACCCTCCACCTGGTGTTGCACTGGCCGCAATTTCTTCAGAGACTCCCCAGTTACCTCCCGAATACCTAGAATACCAAGATGTTTTCTGGAAGGATCAGGCTAACTCTCTACCTCCTCATAGGTCTTATGACTGCCAGATAGACCTGATACCTGGATCTACTCCTCCTTGTAGTAGAATTTATGCCCTCACCGAGCCTGAGAACCTTCACCTTCGACAATACCTGGATCAATACCTGGCAAATGGGTTTATTCGTCCTTCCAAGTCCCCTGCTTCTTCAGCTTTGTTCTTCGTTCCAAAAAAGGAAGGAGACCTTAGAACTTGTATCGATTATCGCTCCCTGAACCAGATCACCGTTAAGAATAGATATCCGTTACCTTTGATCCCTGAACTCCTGGACCAAGTCAGAAAAGCATGCATATATACAAACCTGGATCTTAGAGGAGCTTACCACTTGGTACGAGTAAAAGAGGGCGATGAATGGAAGACGGCCTTCCGCACCAAGTATGGGATATTTGAATATCAGGTCATGCCCTTCGGACTTTGCAATGCCCCGGCCGCCTTTCAATATTTTATGAACGATGTCCTCAGAGAGCTCATAGATGTATGTGTTGTTGTTTACATTGACGACATCCTCGTTTATTCTTCATCGGAATCTGAACATCGGAAACACGTGAAAATGGTCCTCGAAAGATTGCGTCAACACAAACTTTTCGCTAAGTTGGAAAAATGTGTTTTCAACGTGACTGAAGTTGAATTCTTGGGATTCATATTATCACCTGGCGGAGTGCGTATGGATTCAAAGAAGGTCGATGCAGTTCTCAAATGGCCATCACCATCCTCCGTAAAAGGTGTGCAAAGCATGTTAGGCTTCGCTAACTTTTACCGCAGGTTTATCCCCGAATTCTCTCGAATAGTCCAGCCCATCACTGCCTTGTTAAAGAAAAACAAACGTTTTGAATGGTCTACCGAGGCGGAACAAGTTTTCCAGGATTTGAAGACTAAATTTATCTCTGCACCAATCTTAAAACACCCTCGCCCCGAACTCCCCTACATCGTGGAAACTGATGCTTCAAGCCTTGCCATGGGGGCAGTTCTATCACAAAAGGACCCGGTAACCAATCAGTTGCATCCCGTGGCATTTTGGTCCCGCAAATTCTCGCCTCCTGAAATCAATTACACGATTACTGACAAGGAACTTCTGGCTATCAAGTCTGCCTTTAAGGCTTGGCGGCATTATCTGCTGGGGGCCCGACACACCGTTACTGTGATTACGGATCACCGAAACCTGCAATATTTGAAGACCGCAAAAGCCCAATCCTCTAGACAACTCCGTTGGGCATTATTCTTTGCCGAGTTTGACTTCATAATTACCTATCGAC
The DNA here is from genome assembly GCF_040938575.1 of Ambystoma mexicanum. Taxonomy (NCBI): domain Eukaryota; kingdom Metazoa; phylum Chordata; class Amphibia; order Caudata; family Ambystomatidae; genus Ambystoma; species Ambystoma mexicanum. Next base: position 1,062,901,199 of record NC_090923.1, on the reverse strand, counting down.
CTGGTACAAAGAACGGTAAAGCCGATGCCCTTTCTCGGATGGGAGTGGAAGAACACTTGGTCAACCCTAAACCTGTACCAATCATTCCCGAACAAAGAATTCTGGGTGTAATCGCCACAGAATCCATAGAGGAAGTTAAGGATAAAGCCAGGCAACTTGTAACTCCAGCAGACATACAGAATTGGCATCTGCAGGGAAAGGACTTTGCAGTAAAGGACAACTTATTGTATTTCCAAGAACGATTATACCTACCCAGCACAGATTTACAGAAAAAAGTAATCTCTTGTTATCACGACTCTTTAATGGAAGGTCATCCCGGTATAGCCAAGACCTCAGAAAAGATCAAGCGCTACTTCTGGTGGCCGTCTTGGAAAAAAGATATCAGAGACTTTATAATGTCCTGTGGAGTATGCGCCCAAAACAAGAGTCAAAAGGAAAGACCAGCAGGCCTCTTACGCCCTATTGACATCCCACCTCGCCCTTGGCATACGCTTTCTATGGACTTCATCACCGATCTACCTCCATGCTCCCGATACAATACGATTCTAGTAATCGTGGACTTATTCTCCAAGATGGCGCATTTCATTCCACTCAAAGGCTTGCCAACAGCAGCAACTCTGGCCCGAGAATTTCTCGAAAACATCGTCCGACTGCACGGTTTTCCTTCGGTTCTAATTTCAGATCGAGGTAGTCAATTTATTTCTCATTTTTGGCGAAGTTGCTGTCGGTCGGCTCAAATTGATGTGAGACTATCGACCAGTCACCACCCTCAGACCGACGGACAAACCGAGAGGACCAATCAAACTCTGGAACAGTATTTACGCTGCATGCTGCAACAAACTGAAAAAACTTGGAAAGATATCCTTTCGATAGCCGAGTATGCCTACAATAACTCTGTCCATTCGGGAACTGGGAAAACCCCGTTTTTTCTTTTGTACGGCAGTCACCCTCGAACCTCGGAGTTGGATCCCCTCCAAGATCTTGAAACACCAGCAGTAGACTACCTGCATTCTACAATCACCCAAGCCTTTAAGGAAGCTGTTTCTCACCTTCAAAGGGCTAAAGAACAATACAAGAAAGGAGCAGATCAACATCGGAAGGAAGCCCCTCACTATCAAGTAGGGGATCAAGTCTGGTTATCCACCAAATATCTACCTCTAAAAGGGCCACGCACATTCAACCCAAGATACCTTGGTCCCTATTCCATCACTACCATAGTAAACCCAGTAGCGGTCAAGTTGGACTTGCCCCCGCACATGAAGATACATCCGGTCTTCCACGTCTCTCTATTAAAACCCATGCAACCTCAAACCCGACTAACCAAATCTCCAAAACCTATCCTAGTGGATGGAGAACTCGAGTTTGAAGTCAAAAGCATTCTGGACTCCAAGATCTCCAAATCTAAACTATTCTACCTAATTGACTGGAAAGGCTACGGCCCCCAAGAGAGATCCTGGGAACCTGCTGAATATGTCCACGCTCCTCGCCTAATCAAAAGATTTCACCGAACATTTCCTGACAAGCCAAAACCCCCGGAGAAGCCCGGTTTGGGAGGGGCCTTGAGGGGGGGGTACTGTCATGATCTCTGCTTCCAAAAGGTCAGGGTTTTCCCAACTCCCTTGGAAGCAGATCCATAACCCAGGTTCCGAGTGCCAACCAGTCCCAATTGGGACCTTTTGGACCCAGTCCTGGCGCCAGTGGCACCAGGCTCATAAATATGCCCAGTCCCAGCGCTGGAAGCGCCGGGATCATAATGCTTGGGTGGACTTACCTTCAGCAGACCATGCTGGTTACTTGCCTGCCAGTTGAGCCTCTGATCCTCTTCTGTTTGGAACTACTTTTCCTGTTGGGTGGGGCTGGAGCCACTCCCTAGATTCAGAACACTGGAACTCTTCTGGAAGGCAGGAACTCTTTTCTTACCAGGAACTCTTTTCTTACTTAGGCGTGGCTGTGGAAGGAGACACCTAAGCACTACAGGAGGCTATTTAAACCACACCCGGTGGATGAATCTTGCTTTGCGTTATTCTGCAACCTCTGCAGCAGAACGCTCATCGTGTCTTCTGCATCTGGTCCTGGGCCTAAGGAAAAAGGCTTACCATCCTGAATCCAGTCTTCAGCAACACCTATAAAGACAAGAAAGAACAGGTTAGCATTCCGGCATCTGAAAGGCAAAGGCTTACCATCCTGAATCCAGTCTTCAGCAACACCTATAAAGACAAGAAAGAACAGGTTAGCATTCCGGCATCTGAAAGGCAAAGGCTTACCTACTCTTCGGCGCTGCATCCCGCATCTGAAAGACAAAACAAGGTGCGTTTAAAGACATTGGGGAACTTTAATACTCACGTGCCATGACTCCTTTCCACTTCTAATCCAGTGGGTATTCCGGCACCCTGCAGCCGCTCCGAACTCGTGCCTGCAAAATAAAAAGACAGTTAGAGCGCATAGTGAAGCAGGCAACAAGCGCTTACTTACGTGCTTCCAGGCGCTTCTATTCATCACACGGGCTCCATCTTCAACTCACTTCAGCCCGTCATCCGCCATCGCCGGAACCCTGCAAAACAAGAGACATCATTACTAAAGACTTTAAAGACATTTGAATGACTCGAAACTTACCGTTCGTGCAGTAAACGACGGACAGCAGTCCTCTGAAGTCAAGAGGCCTGCGCTACCTATCCAGTGAAGAAACTGGTTACAGCACCCTGCCCCGAGGCAGATGGAGAGCTCGGCATTCACTTACCTAAGGTGAGAGCGTTAACCTTTGGGGGTCTACAGGAGAGGAGAAGAGGAAAGAGATAGGGACACCCCAATAACCCCAGTTCATTAACCCCATATTTTCTATCTGCAGACATCTTACTCTACACGTCAGGCATACAGTGCACAGAGTTCCAGCCCAAAGAGCCAACCGGGTGCTACACATCACCTTTGAAGATACGGTAGTCGCCCAGTCAAGACCGGCGCCTCTGCGAGAATCAGGTGAGCGTTACAAAAGTAGACTCTTTGTCTGAATTATGAATCTGTATCACTCTTTGATTGACTGTTCCTGCACCCCGCTACATGGCATATGTGCACCCCTAAGTTAGATCGGAACTCCGGTTGCGTACACGTACCTCTAACTCCGACATGCAAACCCACCTCTGTGCTGCAATTCCTATGTGCAAATGTCTTTACGCCTGCCTTAGGGTGGCATGTTGATTGAGGGATTTGCGTGGCTATTTGTATGCTGAAAGGCTGCGCAGGTGGCTCCATGAATACATTGGGTCAGTCCGAGCTTGGCTGTGCATAAAACTGATACGACCTGTGCTTTAACCGGGGTGTCTGGGTGACTTAAATGAACAGCTGGTGACTTCCATTTGCGAAACGAATGCATTCAACTACCTTTGACAATATTGAACTTCAGCACCGAGGCACCGACGGTAACAGCCAGGGGTGGACTGGCCTTTAGGGAACTCTTGAGATGTCCTTGTAGGCCTCTGCACCCTGGGCCCTTTTTGTTTGGTAACCTATTTGGGCCGCTTTGAACATTAGTTAGCCCCCCAAAACCAAAAAATTCACAAAATTCGATGTCATTGGTTAGATATATACGTTGGATCCGGTATGATCAAGCCTTTTTCTTTTTGTTAGATTACACACAGGTCCTGAAATATTTACGTTAGATCTGCTACAGAACAGGAGTCCGTTAGTCCTGTTAGATCTTGGTTAGATCCGGTATGATAAATCATTTGCAACGTTAGATCCGCTACAGAACAGGAGTTATAAGCAATTATTTAGAAGGGGGGGCTAACCCATAGTAAGCTAGTCACCCCCTCAATTAAAAATAATACAAAAACATATGTCATTTGTAAGATCTTCGATAGATCAGGTATGATCAACCATTTACACCCATAGATCTGCTACAGAACAGGAGCTATAAGCAATTATTTAGAGGGGGCTAACCTGTAGTGAGCTAGTTAGACCTCCCTTAAACCAAAAAATGCACAAAATTCGATGTGATTGGTTAGATATATGTTAGAGCCGGTATGATAAGGCATTTGTTTTGTTAGATCACACACGGGTGCTGAAACATTTGGCTGCAAAGGAGGAGGGCTCACCCCCCTGCCCCCACCCCCGACAACATTTTTGAAAAAAAGTCATTAATTTTAATACATATTCATTACATCCAGCAAGATCAACCATTGTTAACGTTAGATCTGCTACAGAACAGAAGTTATAAGCAGTTATTTAGAGGGGGGCTAACCCGTAGTCAGGCCCCCCTCAATCAAAAAATTGACCAACATGTATGTCATTTGTTAGATCTTCATTAGATCCGGTATGATAAATCATTTGCAATGTTAGATCCGCTACAGAACAGGAGTTATAAGCAATTATTTAGAGGGGGCTAACCTGTAGTGAGCTAGTTAGCCCTCCCTTAAACCAAAAAATTCACAAAATTCAATGTCATTGGTTAGATATATGTTAGAGCGGTATGATCAGGCATTTGTTTTGTTAGATCACACACAGGTGCTGAAATATTTGGCTGCAAAGAAAGGAGGGGGGCTGCTTCCCCTCTCACCTCCTCGACAACATTTTTGAAAAAAAGTCGTTCATTTCAATACATATTCATTAGATCCAGTAAGATCAACCGTTTTTAATGTTAGATCTGCTACAGAACAGGAGTTATAAGCACTTATTTAGAGGGGGGGTAACCCGTATTCAGGCCCCCCTCAATCAGAAAATGGCCCAAAATGTATGTCATTTGTTAGATCTTCATTAGATCCGGTATGATCAATTATTTTCAACGTTAGATCCGCTATAGAACAGGAGTTACAGGCATTTATTTAGAGGGGGGGATGACCAATAGTAAGCTAGTCACCCCCTTCAATCCAAAATAGTACAAACACAGATGTCATTTGTTAGATCATCATTAGTACTGGTATGATCAAACTTTTTCAACATTAGATTAGTTACAGAACTGGAGTTATACGCAATTATTTCGAGGGGGGGCTATCCCGTAGTGATCTAGTTAGCCCCCCTCAATGAAGAAATTAACAAAAATCGATTTCATTGGTTAGATATACGTTAGATCCATTATGATCAGGCATTTCTTTTGTTAGATCACACACAGGTGCTGAAATATTTGGATGCAAAGGAGGGGGGCTGACCCCCCTCAACTCTATTTGGGGGAAAAATGTCAATACATTTTTGTTAGATCTGGTAAGATCAACCATCTTTAATGTTAGCTCCACTACATAAAAGGAGTTATAAGCAATGATTTAAAGGGGGGCCTAACCCGTAGTAAGCTAGTCACCCCCCTCAATCCAAAATAGTACAAAAACAGATGTCATTTGTTAGATCTTCGTTAGTACCGGTATCATCAACCATTTTCAACATTAGATCCGCTACAGAACAGGAGTTATAAGCAATTTTTTAGAGAGGACTAAACTGTAGTGAGCTAGTTAGCCCCCCTCAACCAGAAAATGCACAACATTCAATGTCACTTAGCATTATCTTTCTAGTGACGAGGATGTAATACATGTGTCCTAGCAAAAGCATTTGTAAAGAAATGTTGATTGGCACCAGAGCGGTGTGCCCAACTCCTCGACTATGGAAAGCAGTGGAATTACTTCTGTTGTTGCCCCAAGCACCCCTGTTTCATATCTGTGATATTGGCATGCTTCTAGCACAGTGATGTCATAAAAGAGTGCAAGAGATGCTGCTGGAACCATTTCTGAAGGACTGCCTTGGGGAGATGTGGGAAACGTGAAATCTGGGAGAGTCATGCATGAGGACATCTTGACAAATATATCCTCCACCGTGACTACCAGACCCGCCGTTGCCACCGGACCAGCAATTACCACCACTACCACTGGCATGTAATTGGCATGAAGGAACATTAACCTTCCAGCTGGAATTTCTTGTATTAAGTTGCTGGTGTTATATTTAAAACAAATATGTTTTACTACTTTCACACAACAGCCCATTCCTACCATCACCACTCACCGCCAACCACACCCTCCATCATGGACACTGCATTGCAGCAACCTCACCCATGTCACCATACATCCCATCACCACTCCATCATCCACCATTACACGAAAATTGATGCTCGCCAATGTTCACTCAGCAATCAACCATGCTGCCAACATCGCTGACCTCATCACCACACATGACTTGGATGCCATCTTCATTACTGAGACCTGTATGACATCCACCTCCACCCACATCCTAGCTGTCCTCACCCCCAGCGGCTACAAAATTCTACAAGACCATCAAAACAAGATCGGCAGAGGCCTCGCCATAATGGTCATGCACCCAACAGGACGTTACCACCATTGGCTCTTTTGAAAACCTATCATGCCACTTCCTGCTCTCCCCAATGGACACAGACACTTTTCATCTCATCTATAGAATACCCAAGCCCAACACCTCCTTCATCGAAGCCTTCACAGACTTGGTCACCACCATGTCTCTCACACATGCCAACATCTTCCTGAGCGACTTCAATATCCCTGGCCACTCAGCAACCAAATCAATGAAGAAAGATTGCCACTGTCTACTCAACACACTGAACCTCACACAGCACTTGAAAGAACCTACTCACAGGAAAGGTGATATCCTCGACCTCATCATCACCACACTGCCCACCCTTCATGAAAGCTCTCCTATTCCGCTCGACTGGTCGGACCACCTGGCAATCCCCTTTGAAATTAGTCACACCACACCTCTCAAGTAAACCCATTGGAATCCAAGCAATCACCCCTTCAGATCCATAAAGAACTTTCCAGTTGAGGCTCCCACAGAAGACTTCACCAAACTCTACCTCACATGAGCTGGTGTACCTCTGATGAACAAGGACTGCAACTCGCTTCTTCAAGAACTCAACACCACCCTCACAAACATCACCATGCCCAAATGAAATGGCGTACCCTCAAGCCTGCACATTCAGCACCCTGGTACACTCAAGATGTCGACCACAACAAACGAATCATCAGAAAACAAAAAGAAATTGGCAAACAGCCCTGCAGCGCATCCGACCTCGCCCTGCTCAAGGAACTCTGTGTTACATGCAGGTGAATGATCAACACTGCCAAGGCCAACTACTACCTAAACACCATAGCCAAGGCCAACAATGAAAGCAGAGCCCTCTTCAACCCTCTGCCCGAACCACCTGTAGCCACTCCATCAAAAACTCCACTGTCTGGTCCGGCGGCTTTACCCGAGGTCAGTCCCCGTATGGCCCTTATGACCTCCTCATCCTCCAACTGAACATTTAAGAGATCAAGGTCAGCAGGGGTGAGTGTTGGGAGATGACTGTCCCTAAGGAATGCCGTGATTCGTCCTGTGTTTCTGTGCAGCAGGGCAGCGTAGAGATTCCTATAGTACTCGGCAAATCGTTTGTTAATGACTCGGTCCCCAGTGAGCAGCCTGCCGTTGGTGCACCTGATGGATGTAATAAGCGGACTCTGCTGTTTCTCCTTAAGGGCTAGAGCGAGCATGCGAAGGGGCCTGTCCCCTTCTGCTTACAGATCGACCATCCATTTGGAGAAGGCCTTCTGGGTCCTAGCCGTGGTGATGCGCGTGATTTCTGATCAAAGTTTTACTATCTTGCCGTATGTCTGGGTGTCCCTATTGGCTTTGTGCGTGTGGTCGGCCACCGTGACCGCCACCATGAGTTGATATTAACTTGCGGCCCAAGATTTCTTTTTATATGCCCAACACAAGATGAATTGCCCTCGAATGAAAGCCGTAAAAGGGTCCCAACACCTGAAACTATTTAATCCTTTTACTAGGTTATCATGGCAAACCCTGCCCTGGTCTTGCGCCAGTGACTCTACCAGATCAGGGTAATGCAGCACCATTAGGTTTAGCCTCCAGGTGGGGGCTTTGACTGGAGCATCTGGGATGGTAAAACGCATAAGGACCAGGGCATGATCATAGAGGGTCATGGGGAGGATTGAGCAAGATTCTACCATGTGTAGCATAGTGCTGGGCAGTAGCCAATAATCCAGCACAGAGTAGCTCTGGTGGTGGTTAGAATAGAATGTGTAGTCCTTAGTGTGTACATGTAGCTGTTTCCACATGTCCACCAGTTGTAGGTCCAACCCCAGTGTTAGGGATATTTTTGGGGCCGGCAGAGCCGTGCAAAGGGTCCGCGGACTCCCAGCTCACAGAAGGCACTAATTCCTTCCCTGTTCCTAAGAAGCCAAGGTCCACACAAAGAGCAAGGATCACTGTGGTTTATTACATGAAACACACAAGGGGTACATGCGTGAACAAGGCTCAGGCACATCTCGCCGCTCTCTGGCTCGTAGGCCAGTTTTGTATACTCATGACGCGATGACTGTCATCACCTAGCAGCCACCACTAAAAACCTATCGGGGGCACAGGATTGGTTCTCCGAGTAGTAGGGTTAGTATGGGATCCTATAGGGTGGCTGATCATAGGACATTACTGTGTCATGTGGTACACCTGGGACATCCCTGAAAGTTGCTACTCTAGAAAAGTTACAGTAAGGAAGCCTAGTAAAGGTTGGCACCTTGTGCTATCTCCAACCCATCCCCTGGTTTCCTGATTGGTCAGGTGGCGGGCCCCCAATCCTGGGACGACCTTTTTTCCCAGCCTGCAAGACACCTGCTCCCGGTACAGGTCCCAGTGAATTGCAACTATGTGTCTGCGTATTATAGGGTGGACGGCTAATGCCATGAGAGCGTTCCATTCCCATAGTACAAGGTGTCTGGAGCAGTTTTCGAAGAGTACGAAAAGAAATAACTTGCACCTGCTGTTTGAGGGAATGTTCAGTGCAGTGCACTGAAAGTGAAGGTTTCAACTTCTTCCTACACTTTTATTTTAAAACAAAACCATTCCGGAACGGTTTCTTTTTAAAATAAAAAGTATAGGAGCTGTACAAGGTAATTTAAAAAAGTATAGGAGCACCGCTCCTGACCACTCCTGCTCACTTCGACCACTGGTCTGGAGGTAACCAATATGTTGCAGGTTGTCGTCCAGTCGTGGGACTGTTGCTCGTCTCGGTCCTTGACTGGAGATCGTTCTCGCAGGCTGAAATGTCTCAGATAAATGTGCATATTTGTGCAGAATATTTCTTGCTGCAGCCGGTGTCACCTTGGCTCGAGGTGTGGAATGTTGCTTGCAACATGATGGCCTTGGCAGCCTGCTGCTCACGTCTGGGCTTGTTCTGCTAGCACAGCACTTTGTAACGTGGGGTTTCTCTGGGCCCATTGCGGCCTGCTGTATTTATCTGAGGCCTACTCTGGCTTGCTTAAGGAGTCCTCATAGCATCTATGAGTTAGTGGGAGTCTTAAGGTTAGTCAGGTCCCTAGGGTGTCCCCTGTCCTTCCATAGAGTTAGTTGCATATAATCATCTGCAAGCATATTACACAAGCTCTTCTTTGCTTCTTGCGTTTCTGCGATGCTGGAGCGAGCCTAATGTTAAAATAATAAACGTACTAATTGTATGTACGTGTCACCGTCTTCTATCTCATCGAATTGTACATGTTCTTCGTGTAGGTTGGTGCGTGTGTGCATGTCAGATGCACTGGCTGCGCGTGTGCTTCATGTCTATTGGGGCTACGTCATCAGGGTGTCTCTAATGACCAGCAGCATGGCAGGTTTGGTTTGGTGCATTTTAGTCAAGTCTGTCCATGCGGTTGTCTCCGGGTCAGTCCAGTGTCTCCTCGTCCACTCTAGGCAATGTTCGTGGTGGCACAGGGACATATGATCGACAGGTAGGGTATCTTTTGTGGTAGTTGTTCATAGCAGGAGCAGTGGGAATTGGCATAAACACGTAGGATCTACGTCCATGGTGCTGTTGGTACTTCTTCTGAAAGGGGGGTCGTCCGGGGCTGAGGTTAAGTCTGGGTTTTCTCTCTTCAGTCCCCCCTCTGGTCGACTTGTCGACCACAACATTGTGGATTCTTCTGTCATCCATCAGGCGCCATACCTTTGTTATTCCTGCTAAATGTCTGTAGTGGTTGACATGATCCTCAAACGACCAGTGCATGTAGACGCAGCCACCTCCAGGTTTGCAATACACCCACTTCCCTACGTATTTCCTTGGGTTGCGCTGGTTTTCTAATTTCATCATAGGAGGGTACACATCTGCCTCTGTAATCTGCTGTCTTAGCCTTTCTCGTTCTCTCATTATGTCGTCCATATGTTCATCATTATCCATGGCCATCAGTAACTTCATTCCTACTGCTTCTTCAGTAGCCTTCTTGCATCTCGCTATGCAGAACTTCATGCCCAACAAGGATGCCAGTTCCATTACTAACCCTCCTGCTAACACCTTTAGGCCGTCAGATAACCAGGATGGCATCCAAGACCAGATGTATGTGAACCAGCTGGTATCTTTCTTCGTGCCCTTTGATTCTTCTTCCATCTTCGCGTGCATCTGCGCCAACTGCGCTACTGCTACAAACAGAGTTCCGATGTCTTCGTCATTTTCCGTGCGGAATGTGCAGCAGGAACTTCCTATTTTGGTGCAAACTCATCGCTGTGAGGAGATCCAGGACATACCTATTTTGCAGTGCCACCAACCGTATTGCTCGGAGCTCTTCTTTTATAGAATTGAACACGTTCACAGTTGAATTTATGGTCATCATCAGCCCCCAACACGTTATTTGCAGCCACTTTGCGTTGGCATATGTTTGAAATCCGGGGTGTATTAATGCTGATAAAAACATTGCAGTTCTGCTGAAGAGCCGGTGTGCCGGTGGTATCTCGTCTAGGGCCACTTCAGACCAAAGGTAGTTTCCCCTTTTAGCTCTCCTAAGTGTGCTTTGTTTAGCTGTAACGTCACCTCTGGAGTCAGGCGTGGCTGTCAACGATCGCTTCTTCCTGCTTCTTCCTGCTTCTTCCTTCATCCATTTTATGGAAATTGTTTATGTTCAAATGCGTTTTGGGTACCACTAATGAGGGTATGTTTACGTGTGCCAAAGAACATATTCCTCCCCAATTCGGTGGTAGCTTCTCGTGCACCTTAGAACCACAGGCCCAATAGTTGTCCATTAGCACAGCCGTTCCCGTCGCCATCTGCAGTATTTTCTCTGTTGTTCTGCATCCTTTGTTTTGTCCTACTTCATCTGTGCCATCGGGCTGGTAGCATAGGGCAGGTGAGGTCAGCGGGTTTATTGTTAGCGGCCCGTCTTCCTTATCCACCCATGTCAACAAGTTTGCACTCTTGGCCCATTCCTTGAGGCACTTGTCATTTTCTTCTTGCACCTTCATCACAGCAGCCTTTGTTAATGTCAGCACCTTGCTTCCTACTACTCCATCCTCCCATCCATCCTTTGTGTATACCTTGCCATATATCAACACTTGCAGCCGTTCTCAGCAGCAGGGCTCTCCACCTATCTCCTTTGCTCCCCATTTGCACGGCAGGTATTGGAGAGTTACTTCCTTCGTTTCTCCTTTCTCTGGTCCGTCAGTGATGTAACGCAGGGCCTCTGCGTGCTGCCAGTAATTGCCCAACATTGGTAATGTCTTGATAAAGTTATCCTCACAGGGAAATGTTTCTTTAGATCTCCATCTTAACATCGACGTCTTTCGCTGGAATGTCCTCTCGTCTGGAACATTGCGAGGTTTAACAGGCCTGGTACCGTGGCAGATGGTATCTCTGTCGCTACATAGGTCCTGGAGGCCCCCATGGCATAGGGTATCAGTGAGCAGACATAGCAGCTCTCCCTTGTTGTATCCTTACAAAATGAAATGTCGACTGCAAAAATGTCAACAAAAAAAATTCAAATGTGTTTTAAAAAGAAAATGTTTTAATGGGGGGGTTCCACCCCCAAACCCCACTTTATTTTTTATAGCTAAACCCCAAAAAAATACAAATAAAAAAAACACATTCGATTTTTTTTTTGACATTTTTGTTTTCGACTTTTTGCAGTCGACATTATAACTGCACACCGTTTATACCACATGTTGTTAGCTATATGTGTCGTGTCATTGAGGTATGTGTCAACCCCATTTATAACAGTGCCCACGTTGCGCTTACCTCTCCTTACCTTATCAGCAGTATTTCCTATATCACCTGACACAGTTGTCCTTGCCGCGTGGGTTGGGGAGATGTTAGTATTATGTGAAGTGGAGGCATGCGAACCAAGGTACACCTGCGAAAATACAATAGCTAAACACCCCATCATCAATAATGCCCACATAATTATCTTTATTAATTTGACCATTTCCCTTCTCTCGTACTAACACCACTGTTGTGGCTGATGAGATGATATAGTTGCCCGCCTGAAAATCGCGATAAAAAGCGTTATTGTTAGTAATGTGGATATGCCTCAAGCTCCGTGTACTAGGTAATCATTTAGAGCCCACGCAAACATTTTCTCTCACATCTTTTGTACAGATCTGTGTCTAAGAATCGGTATTATATGGTGGAGCTGTGGATACGTTTGTGCTAAGTTCTCAAGAAATGCGTAATAATAAATTCTGGGCGGTCTTGGTCCAGTGTGTGTGTGTGCCTCCTTATGGCATGAATGTATTGATGCAACAATGCTTCAGGATAGTCAGTGGAGGGTAGCACCTAGTATCATGTAACCTTTATCCTAACCTATCTACACATCAACAATCACATCACAACAACCTGCATGTGTGAGAAAAAGAGAGAGAGAAAACATGGAAACAGTGTTAACACAGTGTATTCCTAATGAGATTGTGCGTGCTGTATAGTCAATTCTATTTTAACAGACGATAGTTTCCGCTGGATATTCTGTACACGATGATACAACGTTTACATTTCTACATTGTAATCTTTTGGCACTAAGGCCAATGTTCGATTTAGTCAGCAAGTTGGATCAACACAGCAGTGGGGATATCAGCTACTGGTGAGTGTCTGATCATTGGATGGTCAGTACGCTCCGGGGGTTGTGGTCCATAGGTTCATCAACATTTACAGTACTGTCAATTGGGGTATCACCACTGTCTACTTCCAGGCTGTTGGTGCTTGTTACTTCTATGGGAAGGTTTGGATCTGATGTGTTTCCTTTGTATAACTTTGCGTCTTGGGCATGATACCAGACAGATCGTCCCTCTATTTTTATTGCCCCGTCAGTCACTGCCTCCACAATGTGGGGTCCAGTGAAGCGAGGCGCATTCCAGCACCTGATGTAATTTTTTAGGAGGATCTGATCCCCCTTTTTAATACGCTGCTCCTTTTCTAAGTATTGGGTGTTGTCTTCTTGCATGCCGTCCTCCACTTCCCCCTGTGTCCATTGGATCTGTCGAGAGATAAAAGAAGCGCTAGAAACAAGTGAATTCATGTAGTAATACATTTCTGTGCCAAACACTTCTGCAACCCGTTCGCAATCTCTAATAGCCCAAGTGGGTGGTGCTAGGGGGAGGCGCATGCAGCATCCTGTCACCACCTCGTGTGGTGTGAGGTGGTGGTCAGAGCCGGGTTTATTCCTCAGTTCAAACAAGGCTAGTGCTAAGCAATGTAACCAGTTCCTCTTGGTGCTCTGTTGGATTATGGCTATGCTTTCTTTCAGTAAACTGTTGAGACATTCACATTTACCGTTAGCTTGTGGGTGGTATGCACATGTAAATTTGTTGTTGATCCCTAAAAGGGATGTTATATGGCGGAACAGTTCATTGGCGAAGTGGGGGCCATTATCTGACCGCAGAACCTCACAAACCCCCCATCTCAGGAATACCTCTGGGACCAGGAATTTGGCTGACCTCAGGGCATCAACATGGGAACAAGGCCCTGCCTCAATTCGTCTTGAGAAGGGACACACTACCACTAGCATATACCCGTTTCCTTGGCACACATTGATCATATCCACGTCGTCGATGTGGAGGTGTAAGAATGGACCTTCAGGTCTGGGATTACTCCTGTTATTACCCTCAAGTTATGCCCTGCCATAATTTGTTGGCATGTGAAGCAGTTACTTATAAAATTGGAAACCTGTGCATTTAGGTCGGACAGAACCATGATTCTCTAATGCATGCTGCAATGACCTCTTTCCCTGTATGTGTGGGATGGTGCAATTATGAGAGGGCCATTTCCAATAGTGCCCGAGGCATCACTATCTTTGCAGTGTTATTTTGTCGCCATAAGGCTTCAGTGGGGTACATTGAACACCCTCTTTTTACTCAGAGTTCCTTTTCACTCATCGGTGCTGCAGACTGTAGTTCCATAATTTGAGTTTCTTCTAGGTGGTTGTACCCCTCTTTCATTAGCATTTGCCTCACACCTCCCCTATCTTTTTGTTTTTCTGGCATGTCCCACAGTTCTCCAAAGTATGATGCATACTTTGCGTGGTAGTCTGCTGCCTCGTTCCATTTTGAGATTGGGTTGTCTACATTTGTATGGGCCTGGCATTTCACTAGCGCTAGTTGTACTGGGTATAGGATGGCCTCTATCAATTCTCCCAGGAGGAGGGCATGTTGTACGGGTGTCCCGTCTGCTCTCCTAAATCCTCTTCTGAGTCACCTCGCTAATCCATAGTGTACCGTTGAGGTGATGTAGAGGTGATGAGGTGATGAGGTGAATAGATAGTTACTCTTTTGCCATCACATGTTCTGAGTGCTAAAATCAATGCTACCAATTCTGCTGTTTGTGTAATGCGGGGGTAGCCGGACACTCCTAACTACCTCACCTGTCCAATCTTCCTTCAACCTTACCACCGCTGCACCTGTTCTCCTGACGCCATCACCTTGATCAATTATGGAAGATCCATCAATATACAGTTCCTCTCCCCCCTCAAGTGCTTCTTCCTCTACTTTCCATGTTTCTGTGTCCAATTCTGTATCTTTTTACATATCTACCACTCAGTATTTACCGCCTGACTGAGCAGGACTGCAATAATTTGTACCATTGTTTTGCCTTATTGTGTATATTTATTGGGCCTCATTACGACCCAGGCGGTAAGTTACCGCCTGGGCCGTGACTTTACCACCATGGCGTAAACTACGTTTACGCCATGGTGGTTGGCGGACTTACCGCCCCATTCCGAGGTTGGCGGGGCGGTAAGTCCCCAATCCCCATTTACCCTTCCCCATTCCCATTTTTGCCCCATAGGGCATAATGGGAGTGGGGAAGGCTTTAATTACGCCACCGTAAATTACGGTGGCGTAATTAACTCCATGGTCCCTTAGCGCCATGGATTTTAACACCTGCTAAAAGCAGGTGTTAAAAGCTCCATGGCGCTAAGGGACCTCGCACTCAGGCGGTAAGGGTCGGCGCTGTTTACGCTGCCGTAAACCCCTTACCGCCTGGGTCGTAATGAGGCCCCTTGTCTCCATATGTGCCTTTGTGTTATTGTAACTAAGCTGTAAATTGTCGTATGCAATGCGCCCTGTTACCCTTGGGTCTGGTGCGCAATACAAGTAATAAAACAAACAATTCAATGGCTTGTGTACAATCATGAGCACGTTCACCGTCTTCGTACTCTTCTGCGAGGAATTGTGCTAGGTTTACATTTTTACATCTCACTATCTTTAGTTCGGGTTGGGACAGTATGATCTCATACCCCGTTGCTCGTTGCGTTGTAAGAGTGCTCTTTGGCTTATGCAGTATCGCAAAGAGGGCATGTTCCACACATAGTGTAGTGGAGCACCCCATAGGTATTGGTGATGCCTTCTCGACAGCGAATGCTGTGGCAGCCAAATGTTGTTCACTTGGAAAGTGTCCTAACATTACTGGGTCCAGCTGCCCGCTATAGTATGCAATTGGCTTGTATCCCATGCTGGTCTTTTGTGTCAGTACCGCTTTCATGACCAGCCCATCGGAGTGAGAAAATATGAAAAATTCCTTTTTATAATCCGGCGTCCCTAAGACAGGAGCCGTAGATATCACTTCCTTGAGCTTGATAAATGCCTCTGTCATCTCCCTTGGCCAGTGCAACTGTTTGTTGTTTCTCTGTGCTTCCTTCAATGCTTGGAGGAGAGGACATGTATATGTGCTGTAGCCAAAAACCCATGCCCTACAATAGTTACATAATCTGAGGAATCGTTGCAGCTCCCTTAGTGTCTTTGGTTGGGGTGTATCTAATATTGTTTGGGCCCTGTTTGGTGCTATGCTCTTCCCGTGTTGCGAGATGATGTGGCCGAGGTACAGTACCTCCTTTTGGCAGTACTGTAGCTTGGCCTTGTCTACTTTGTATCCCTTTTCTGCTAGCATGGTGAGCATGTGTATGGAGTCTTCCCTGCACTCTTGTTCTGCGACGCTGCAAATGAGAATGTCATCTACATATTGCAGTACTGTCCCTTTTGTTTGTACATTGGCTAAGTCCATCTGTATTATTCTGTTGAAAATGGAGGGTGAGTCGCAATACCCTTGTGGTAGCCTGCTGTGTTTCCACTTCTGGTTGCGATACATGAAGCTTGTTAAATTTTGTGAATCTGGGTGTAGGGGTATCCAGAAAAATGTGTTTTTAAGGTCTATTACTGTGAAACATGTAGCTTCAGCTGGGATGCCACACAATATTGTTGCAGGGTTAGCTGCTACTGGGTACTCTGCTTCCACAATGTTGTTTAAAGGGTGCAAATCTTGTTTGAAACACCATGACCCCCCAGTTTCCTTGCGAACGTGGTACACTGCAGTGTTTCATGGAGATTCTGATGGTACCAGGATACCTCTATCTATTAGGGCACTTATTGTTTCATAGATGCCTTCATCTGCTTCCTTGGTCAGGGGGTATTGCCTAACCCTTGGTAGGATAGCTCCTTGCTTCAGTTTTATCTGTCGCCCTCCTATGCTTTTATACATCCAACGTCATATGGACTGGTCGTCCATAGCGTCTCAGGTACTTTAGCTAGGTCTTCCTCACAGAAGGAAGCTGGAGCTACTAAGGCCATTTCCATTTTCAGCGCCACCTCACTGTAGGTTATGCGTAGCCAAACATACATGCTTATTCCCAACATCATTTCATTCTTCCCCTTTGCTTGGGAGAAGAGTTCCTCGTTAGACACATGTGTTAGCCAACATCCTTCCGATAGTGCTATTACGGCCCTCCAGGCTTTTCCCTCATCATCTAGTGCATGCACGGCAACCCAATCCTCTCTTGCCACAATCCCTTATATGTCAATTGATATAAAGGCCCCTTCCTTTTCATCTGCTGGTGTCTCTGGCCTGAAGACGGACTCACTTGGCCTCCTCCATACCTTCCCTGCAATTCCAGGCAGCCACGCGAGGGCCATGTCTGTCCCGTACTGGAAGATCTTGGGGTTTTAAATGTGGCGCGACCCTGGGTTGGGTGTTTTCGGGAGTTCTAACCTTGTCTTGTCTTCTTTTCTCATTTCAGGACTTCGGCTTCGTGGGGCAGAGAGCGCAGGTGCTGTGGCATCGATTCGGGATCTGCCAAGAAGATGAGCGTTGCTGTGAGATGTGAACCAGGGTCCAGGTAAGGATGCTGTTGTTGCAGGATCACAAAGTAAGTACCTGGTCCAGGCGGCGGTGAGCGTCACGTTGCACGGAGGTGCAAAGTAAAGCGAAGTGTTTGCTTGAGGAATCGGTGGGTTTATATAGTCTTGTTCCCAGCCACGCCCAGTAGCTCTGGCCTGCCTGCTGCCATGCCCTGCCACACCCGATGAATCAGCACATGGGGATGTTCTCTGGAATAAAGGCGTTCAGCACCTGGAAAGGTCTTGTAAAATAAAATCACTCCAGCACTGAAATAAAATAAAAGCCCACCTGCACTGAAATAAAGTGTGCACTGAAGTAAAATAAAAGCACTCCTGCACTGAAATAAAGTGTTCCTGCTCACATCTCTATATGAGCCTGGCGCCAAAGGCGCCAGGACTGAGTCCAGCCAGGGCCCCTGTGTTTATGAGTCCCAAAGGGACATAAGTGAGTCAAGTGACCCATTGCCCCCGTCACTAGATGGTGTGGTTTTTGTGTTCTGGGGTCTGTGGCCATGACAGCACTCCCCCTCAAGGCCCCTCTAAATGGGGGCTCCCCCCCTGGCCCTGGTTTTGTGGGGTTATTGCAGTAGAACTGCCTGATTAATCGTGGAGTGTGGATATATTCACTGGGTCCCAGGTCTGATCTTGGGGTCCATAACCTTTCCATTCTATAAGGTAGTATAGCTTGGACCGGACCATCTTAGAGTCTAGGATCCTTTTAACTTCGTATTCTGGTTCTCATTCAACTATTTTGGGATCCGGTGGAGTATCGATCTGCGTACCTGGTCTCAATGGTTTTAGGAGGGAGACATGAAACACCGGGTGGATCCGCATGTGGGCCAGTAATTCTAATTTCATGGCCGCAGGTTTGATCACGGCTTTGATGGCATAGGGTCCTAGGTACCTGGAATGGAGGATTTGTCGCCCCTTCAGAGAAATGTTTTTGGAAGCTAACCAAACCATGTCCCCGACCTGATAATTTGGAGCCTCCTTTCGGTGTCGGTCTGCAAACACCCTGAAATGTTCTGCTGCCTGCTTAAGGACTCGAGTGATGGTTTCATGTAAGGTCGTTACCGCTGGCGTACTCCAGTGCTTCAAGCGAATCAAAGACAGATGTTCGTGGATGTCGACCATGTACTGTGTAAAATGGCGCTTGTCCTGTACTGGTGTGGATGGAATTGTTGTATGCATATTCGGCCAACCAGAGTATGTCCTTCCAGGTATCTTCGGTTTGTTGTAACATGCCCCTTAAGTACTGCTATGGAGTTTGATTGGTCCGTTCGGTCTGGCCATCGGTTCGGGATGATGACTTGTGGACAATCGAAGGTTGATTTTGGCAATCCTGCAACATCTCCTCCAAAGAGCTGAGACAAACTGAGTTCCGCGGTCTGATATCAATATTGATGGGAATTCGTGTAGTCAGACAATTTGTTCCAAAAAGATGGTGGCCAGAGTAGAGGCTGTCGGGACCCCTTTTAGAGGAATGAAATGGGCCATCTTAGAGAACAGGTCCACAATGACCAGGATGGTGTTGTATCCGTTGCATGGGGGAAGATCAGTAATAAAATCCATAGACAGCATATGCCAAGTCGCCAGGGGCACCATCCAAGGACGTAGAAGGCCTGCCGGACTCTGTTTTTGAGACTTGTGCTGACCGCAAAAACCACAGGTCGCGATGAACTGGGCAATATCTTTTCACCAAGTGGGCCACCAGTAATTTTCTTTATCTTAGCTTGGGTTTTAGCCATTCCTGGACGTCTTTCTATTAAAGAGTCATGGTAGTTTGCTATAATTTCATTTAGCAGGTCTTAATCCGAACATACAGTCTCCCTTGAAAGTGCAGTAGATTGTTCACAATAGTGTATTGGTCTCCTCTTGACAGCCATTCATGCTGTTCTGATTGGTTCATCAAGTGTTGAAGGTCAATTTTTAGGTCATCCAAAGTGGCAGTTGCTGCAATCGTGTTCAGGACTCGTTCTTCAGTTCTTAATTATTGCCACGGGGTCTGTTTTGGTGAATGCCTTTTCGTCTTTGCTTATTTGTGATAGGACCTCCGCTTTTCCATTGCGTACTCTGGGTCTGTAGGTAATGACAAAGTCATATTCCACAAAAAAGAGAGCCCAGCGGAGTTGACGTGATGATTGTACGTTTGCAGTTTTCAGATATTGTAGGTTACGATGGTCCGTAATGACGGTGGATGTGTGTCTGGCTCCAAGAAGGTAATGCCTCCATGCCTTCAATGACGCTTTTATTGCTAACAGTTCTTTATCTGTGATTGCATAGTTCAATTCGGGAGCGGAAAACTTACGAGACCAGAAAGCCACGGGATGTAATTTTCCTGTTTCGGGATCTCGCTGAGACAAAACTGCTCCCATTGCTACGTTGGAAGCATCGGTTTCGACGATGTATGGCAATTTGGGTCGGGGATGCCGTAAAATGGGTGCTGATGTGAATGTTAATTTTTGGGTCTGGAAGGCTTCTTCTGCTTCTGTGGTCCACTGAAATCGTTTGTTCTTTCACAGCAGGGATGTGATGGGGTGAACAATCTGGGATGAACCGATGATAAAAATTGGCAAACCCGAGCACACTTTGTACACCTTTCGTGGAAGTTGGTGAGGGCCATTGGAGAATGGTATCTACTTTGTGCGTGTCCATGTGTACCCCTCGCGGTGTGAGTATAAACCCGAAGAATTCAACCTCCGTCACGTGAAAGAAGCATTTCTCCAACTTGGAGTACAGCTGATGTTGTTGAAGTCTTTCTAAAACAGCCCGGACGTGTCTGACATGATCCTCCTTGGTGGTTGAGTAAATGAGGATGGCGTCGATATAGATGAGTGTGCACACGTCCAATAGTTCACGGAGCACGTCGTTCATAAAATATTGGAACGCTGAGGGGGCATTACATAGCCCAAAGGGCATAACCGGATATTCGTAAAGGCCATATTTTGTGTGAAAGGATGTCTTCCACTCATCCCCCTTTTTGACTCTTACCAGATGGTAGGCCCCTCGTAAATCCAATTTGGTATAAATTTGCATGTTTTTTACTTGATCCAGAAGTTCTGGAATGAGTGGCAACGGGTACCGTTTTTTTACCATGATCTGATTGAGGGCTCTGTAGTCAATTCAAGTTCTCAGGTCTCCCTCCTTCTTAGGCAGGAAAAATAAGGCAGAGGAAGCAGTGGATTTTGACGGGCGAATGAAGCCGTTGGCTAAATACTGATCCAAGTATGTTTTTAAATGTTGGTTTTCTTGCTCCGTTAGTGTGTAAATCCAACTGCAAGGAATCTGGGCTCCGGGTACAAGATCAATTTGGCAGTCGTACGTTCTGTGCGGGGGTAAGGTATTCGCTTGCTCCTTTTGAAATATATCTTGGTAATCCAGGTATTCAGAGGGTAAAGAACTGGTGACACCTAATACGATTCCTTTCTTTGAATTTGGTTTAGTGTGATCTTTCACTAAGCATTCTTTGTTGAAACAGGTGTTAGCACAGTCTGGGGGAAAAGTCAAAACTCTTTTACGCCAGTCAATCTTGGGATTATGGGTTTCCAGCCAAGGCATCCCTAATATCATTTGGAACTGAGGAGCGTCAATGAGATTGAAGGTGATGTCCTCTTGGTGACCTCACTGAAACAGAAGCGTAACGTTTTTGGTATAATGCGTCACTGAGCCAGATGATAACTGAGATCCATCAACCACTGTAACATTTTCCGATCTCTGCTTCTGTCGGAGAGGAAGACCTATCCGGATAGCCAAATCTAGGTCAATGTAATTCCCCTCAGCTCCACTGTCAATATATGCTTCTAAAGCATGCATTTTCAATGGGTGTTTGTGGTCTACCAAGAGCACCGGGATGACTAGGTGTGAGGTCTGTATTGGTTCCTTTTCACTGCTCGACAAGTGGACCGCTACGCTTGGCGGGCGTTGGAGTTTCCCGAGTCCAGTTCTTCGCCTTCACTCTTGTCAGTTGCTCCGACTGTTCTGCTGGGTGGTTTCACCGGACATTCTCTGAGAAAGTGTCCTGCTTTGCCACAATACAAGCAGAGCTGTTTCTGTCTTCTTTTTTCTCTTTCCGCCTTGGTGAGAGGGCTCCGCAAGCCCCTGATCTGCATTGGTTCCGACCGTTCATGCGTCTTGGCCTGATTCACACGGGGTCGCACATAGACCGACCGCCCTTCAGCTCTGGCTCTATCCATTTTCCGATTCTGCAATCTATGATCGAGTTGAACTGTTAGGTAAATATATTCAGCACACCCCTACGGGGGATTTACTACTTGGGTTAGAATGTCCTTTAGCTACCCTCGTAATCCACGGTGAAAGAGCGTAATTCTTTTTCTCTCTGGCCAATTTGTTTGGACTATAAAACGGTTGAAGGAGGCGATGTAGGTTAACAAATCTTGGTTACCCTGCCGAAGTGACAATCATTTGTTGTCCAGAGCCTGACCTAGGGCATGCCGTGCAAATAGTTTCTCCATTTCACGCTGAAAACCCCCAAAGTCCCGAAGCAAGGGGTCATCTTGAGTTACCAAGGGTATAGACCAGTCCGCCGTACTTCCTTCCAAATATAAAAGTACAAATGCCACCCTAGATTGATCGTTGGGGAAGGCCCCTGGTCTGCACAGGAAATGAAGGCGGCATTGATTCATAACTACAGCTTACTTATTTGGATCACCAGTGAAGCGTTCGGGCGGAGCTAAGGGAACTGCCCCTGGAAGAACCACCTGTAGGGGCGTTGGCGTTGACTGTGGTGGCAGAATAGGGTGGCCAGCCCCGGTAATGGGGCTTGACCAGCCTGTGCTTGGAGCATCTGCCTTGCTAAATCGTCCGTGCGTTCTCGATTCACAATGAGGTCCCTTCTTAAGGCTTTGGTTTCCTGTCTTGAGGCATGAACTTCAGCCGTAACTCTCCCAGTAACTGGGCCAACTGGTCCGTTTCTGAAGTTTCCATAACGCCCAGGCAGAAATTCGTAGGAGGCTTTGCGTTCTGTTACGCTCAACTGGTCTCTGCTGAGGCGTTGGGGTAGGGTCGCAGCCCTCCCAGGGATGAAACTCCTCTTGTCTGTTCCTCCCTCTGCGTTAGTGTGGGGAACTGCCGTGATGAGCAGTGCTGTTCCTGCGTGAATATAAGGGGGGTCGTATGAATATGCAGCCTGTGGTCCCTGACCCCTTCTCCAGACCTCTTCTCCCTGGATGTCGCTTCCCTGGGGTTGCACTACTCTTGAGGCTCACCTGCTGAACGATGATAATGAGCTCTCCGTCCTGCTACTTCTGGCAGGGGCGCTTGTTGAAGGGAACCGAGTTCCTTCACTGGTCCCTTGTCGTGGAAGTCCAGGCCAGCTTCGACTAGTCCACTTCTCTTGTAGGCAAGTGTCTCCCTTGTTTCCACTTGCCTGCTTGTCTTCCAACTGTTGTAATTGTATTTATAAAGTTCGTTCTCTGTCCTTTGTATGTAATGTCTCTTTTCTCTGCTCTCTCCCCTTGCAGGTGGTGTAGCGGTGCCGGCGGTAGCTGTGGTAGAAGAAGTGAAGACGGCGGTACGGAGGAGCAGGGCTGAGATGGTCCGACAGCTGGTAAGTAGCCTTTAATGGTGCCTTAGGGTGCGCGTTGGGTTTTAAATGTGGCACAACCCTGGGTTGGGTGTTTTTGGGAGTTCTAACCTTGTCTTGTTTTCTTTTCTCATTTCAGGACTTCGGCTTCGTGGGACAGAGAGCGCAGGTGCTGCAGCGTCGATTCGGGATCTGCCAAGAAGATGGAGCGTTGCCATGAGATGCGAGCCAGGGTCCAGGTAAGGATGCTGTTGTTGCAGGATCACGAGGTAAGTAGCTGGTCCAGGAGGCGGTGAGCGTCACGTTGCACGGAGGCGCAAAGTAACGTGAAGCGTTTGCTTGCGGGATCGGTGGGTTTATATAGTCTTGTTCCCGGCCATGCCCAGTAGCTCTGGCCTGCCTGCTGCCACGCCCTGCAATACCCGATGAGTCAGCACCTGAAGATCAGGCCTAGGGAGCCACGCCCGATGAGTCAGCACATGGGGATGTTCTCTGGAATAAAGGCTTTCAGCACCTGGAAAGCACTCCAGCACTGAAGTAAAATGAAAGCACTCCTGCACTGAAATAAAGTGTGCACTGAAGTAAAATAAAAGCACTCCTGCACTAAAATGAAGTGTTCCTGCTCACATCTCTGTACGAGCCTGTCGCCAAATGTTTATGAGTCCCAAAGGGACATAAGTGAGTCAAGTGACCCATTGCCCCCGTCACTAGATGGTGTGTTTTTTGTGTTCTGGGGCCCGTGGCCATGACACAGTTGTCCGCAGGGCCAACATTGGGGTGGCTCTTGTGGCTGTCATGGAAACCCCATTCCTCCCTCGCCTTGGCGCTGTGGAAGTCCCCTGGACCCCCCCCCTCCTGGATGGTGCGATTGTGGTCCAAAGCCCCGTCCTCTGTGAAACCCTCTCCTTCCTCTTTAATTATTTTGGTAGCTGCCCATTCCCATATACCCTCCTCCCATCTGTGGTACGAATTGACGCATATTAGTGTACTGTGGTGCCTGTCGGGGTTGTGTTTGCGATGTTGCTGTCTGTGTTTGTGTGGCTGAGCTTGTTATAAGTGCTCCCTCTAGAGCATAATTGGACAGTTTCTTTTGAACTAGTTTCGCCTCATCTGCTTTTCTATCTTCCACCTTTTGCTTCATCTTTTCCTGCCACAGCCTGCAATGATGTACTATTGTTAATTGTATTTTTGACCACGCCTTTGCCTCCATCCCCACCAGCTTCTTCAATTGTCTCTGTACTGGCTCTGGTAATCCTTGTATCAAGATGTGATAAAAGATTGCGATCGTTTTATCCCACAGATCTCGAGTTTCATGGCGCCAAAGCTCTTGGATCTCCTGAATGTAGCGAATGGGATCTTCGTCGTCACGCATCTTGCGTGACCTGATCGCCCCTATGTCTGATGTGTCGGGACATTGCGTGCGCAATGCCTGCCATACTGCATTTCTTTAAACTGCGAATGGTGCTCCGTCGTGTGCAGTGTTGTGGGTGGTCACTCCCAGGAACGCCGCCCTCTTCCAAATGTCATCTGCTGCATCACCTAATATGGAGACCAGCAACCCCTTCACGTCACCCACCGCCAACCTGTGTACCGCTGTCAGCTTCTCCTTTTCATATATCCATTTCCCCGCCCCTCCACCTAGGGAGTGTAACCGTAATCTAATGTTCTCCCTGTCTGTGTGCTTCCATGGTATGTACTGTGGCCTTGCCCCACCCTCTCTAATAGGGGCATCTGGGAATAAACAGCCCTCTCTTCTGGTGTGCGTTCATACTGCCGTAATTCAATCGGCCTCTCCTCATCCTCTGCTTCTGTACCTATGTCCGTTATCTGTATTGCCTGTGGGTCATTCAGGGCTCTTTGCACCCCAGAGAGCCTACCCCGTGAACATGAATGTCCCTTAGTTTGTTCTATTGTTGCCCCATCTCTCCTGCGCCCTCGGAGGACCCGGAGCCTGCTTGTGTAGGGTGTCTGCGGGGCCACCCCTTTGGTTGCCTCCTGAGGTGCGCTCTCTGTGTGTTTTCCCCCGCTCCTCTCGTCTTGTTTCTTACACTCCCATGACATTCCCGTGCCTGTTTGTGTTATACAGAATTTGCTAGACCCTTCCCTTTCATCGTCTGTCAGTTTTTCCATCCCGCCCCGTCAGAGAATTTCAGTTTGTGTGCATGCAGGTAATGTACCGTTACGCTTTCAAGATCAATGTTCATGGTTCCGTATGCATTCTCTTCCTCCCGTACCCCTGAGCATATTACCTCAGTGTCTACCGAGTGTGCTTTGGCTGTGTTTACGCCACCCACTGTGAACTCATGAGAAGTCTGCCTATCCTGTTGTTCTTCTCGTTTTTCACCATTGCGTCTCTTTCTGTCTTGCTCCTCCCTTATGGCTTCACTGACCCACTTAAGCACCCGCTCCTCCTCGTCACGTTCCCTTGTGATCCGTGCCAGTCTTAACTCCTTTAATTTCCCCTCTTCATACTTATGTGTCTGCTGCAACAATATCTTTTTCGTCCAGAACGCCATATCTCGCTCTGCGTCCTCCCTTTCCTTTCTCACTGTGTCCCCTTCGTCCTCTCCTGTCTCTGCTACTTGCTTTGTCCTTTGCGCATCCCTCTCTACTATCCCTTACCGCTCCTTTTCCATCTCTGTTAGCCCCTCTCACTGTTCCTGCCTTTGCTGCTGTAACTCCCTTAGTATTACTTCCTTTTGTACCTTTGCCTCCTCCTCCATCCGTTGCTCCGCACCTCCCTGCTGCTGGGTTTTACTTTTCACATGCGTCGTCTTCCCTCTGCACCCCTGTCCCAGTTCCAACTCCTCTATTGCCTTTGCCGCACCTTCTGCCTCCCCTGTTGTGACCCCTTGCAATTTCAATAGTACCTGTGCCGCCATCCACTCATCCAGGACTACCCCTGCAAATTCTGTTTTTGCGCGCTGCAGCCTCTCTTCATCGATGCCTAAGTTGTCAGTCCCTTCTCCCTTCCCTTGCTGCAGGGTGTTTGGGGCATACGGGGGTGACTTAATGTGGGATTGGAATATCCTTTCGCTGCTTTCAACTCTCGTGGCCCCTTCACCTTGTCTAGGTTCCGTAGTGGGTAGAAGCCCTGTTCCTCCTCCTCCTCTTCTGCGTCGTCGGAGGCGACGCTGGGTGGTTCCGGAGGGGGCTTGCACAAATCTACGCCTTCCTCTTTCACCCCCTGCAATCTCATCATCCATGGTCTGTCCGCCTAGAATATATGCCAGAAGTCGTATATCTCCATGCGGTTAGCTAACTTTTTCCCCTTGTATGTGCTCTGTAAATGGGTTAGTAGTGATTGCAGCACATCTGGAGAAAAACTGTCGTTAGGCGGCCACTTTGTTAGTACCTTCCCTTCTGTACCTTTGGACCATTGTACACTAAATTTGATGATTCTATCCTTATAGAGGGGCAGGGTTTTGCACATATGTTGTATAGGAGGTACCATTATCCCTGCTCCGTTGTAGATTTTCACCCTGTCACCTCCCCGTGGAGCAGTACCAGTCTGTATTTTACCTGACCTCAAATTGAGGATTTCGACACTCCGCTGTCAATTCAAAGGGATAAGAAATTCATTGGTTATGCAATACAGTATACGCAATTGTCTCTCTTTTCTTTTTCCTTCTACGAGCCTCCGCAGCTCTGTACCTTATGCAGCATACTCTCGTACCGCCCCGCCTTTACCCAAGCCACCACCTCAATCATGCGCAGGCGCAGCCGTGCACTGCCGCTTGTTCACCTGTCTAGCAATACAAAAATACCAGCTAACTAGTGCTCCACCACTCGACAACACAAGGTCCTATGCAATGGCCTATGGGTGACGTCACCAGCTAACATTTGCATGAAAGAAACGCGTTATTTCAACCCCATCCTGCAACCCACAATGCCCCACAGCTGTCGTCCCACCTCTCAGGAGTGGAGTATACCCATTAACTCTTTAACAACTAAATGTGATTGGACTGCACCCGCTGCATTGCCTGACGAATTAAACGCCTCTCAATGGGGAGACTTAACCAGCCAAGTCCCCTTCCGCACTAGATAGCTTCTGCTAATCTCCACAGGAATCCGTCATCTACTCACCAAACTAAAATGTCCAACTTAGAGGAATACGCTACATGCACACGCAAACTGAAAATCTAAGCTGGACAACAACCAACCCTACTTTATACAGGGACCTATTGCTCAGCAACCTGAATACACATTAAACACAAAGAAGGGATTTTCCGCATCTGCTCTAATCCCTACACTCACACGTGTGCAAAGCCCTTCCTCAATACCAATACTCATTGCCAGTTCGCATTCTCCATGCTCCTATTTACACACCTCCCCATACTCACACAAATTGGGTTGCTCATTGCGTGGACCACGCTTACGTTGTTACACGCCTGCCGGCGCCGCTCGGGCGCTGACTCCCCTCCTTTGGCTTGCCTCACCCTTTCTGGACTGCGTGGACAACTCGTCAACTGCGGGCAGGATCAGTTTGAAGGCGGCTCCCGACAACCAATTCTCCCGATTGCGCAGGCCAGTTATCTTGCAATTCCCAGGAGGGTCCTGCAGTCCTCCGAGGTTCGACGGCAGAGGAGGCAGCACCTGGCGGATCTGACGTCACAAACGATCTCGCTGGGGCCTCCAACTTGTTAGGTAGATTTCTGGGGCCGGCAGAGCCGTGCCAAGGGTCCGCAGACTCCCAGCTCACGGAAGGCCCTAACTCTTTCCCTGGTCCCAAGAAGCCAAGGTCCAAACAAGGACCAAGGATCACTGTGGTTTATTACATGAAACACACAGGGGGTACATGTGTGAACAAGGCTCAGGAACATCTCGCTGCTCTCTGGCTCGCAGACCAGTTTTGTATACTCATGACGCGATGACTGTCGTCATCTAGCAGCCACCCATAAAAACCTATCGGGGCACAGGATTGGTTCTCCTAGTAGTGGGGTTAGTATGGGATCCTATAGGGTGGCTGATCATATGATATTACTGTGTCAGGTGGCACACTTGGGACATCCCTGAAAGTTGCTACTCTAGAACAGTTACAGTAAGGAAGCCTAGTAATTGGTTTGCACCTTGTGCTAACTCCTCCCCAGCCCCTGGTTTCCTGATTGGTCAGGTGGCGGGCTCCCAAGCCTGGAACGACCTTCCTTCCCAGCCCGCAAGACACCTGCTCCCGGTTCAGGTCCCAGTGAATTGCAATTATGTGTCTGCGTATTACAATAGGGTGGACGGCTAATGCCATGAGAGTGTTCCATTCCCATAGTACAAGGTGTCTGGAGGTAACCAATATGTTGCAGATTGTCGTCTAGGCGTGGGACGGCTGCTCGTCTCGGTCCTTGAGACTTGGCCCGTCCTCAGTTCGGCCAGGTCACTTGACTGGAGATCGTTCTCTCAGGCTGAATTGTCTCAGATGAATGTGTATATTTGTGCGCAATATTTCTTGCTGCAGCCGGTGTCACCTTGGCTCGAGGTGTGGAATGTTACTTGCAACATGATGGCCTTGGCAGCCTGCTGCTCACGTCTGGGCTTGTTCTGCTAGCACAGCACAGCACTTTGTAAAATGGGGTTTCTCTGGGCCCAATGCGGCCTGCTGTATTCATCTGAGGCCTACTCTGGCTTGCTTAAGGAGTCCTCATAGCATCTATGAGTTAGTGGGAGTCTTAAGGTTAGTCAGGTCCCTAGTGTGCCCCCTGTCCTTCCATAGGGTTAGTTGCATATAATCATCTGCAAGCATATTACACAAGCTCTTCTTTGCTTCTTGCGTTTCTGCTGTGCTGGAGCGAGCCTAATGATGAAATAATGAATGCACTAATAGTATGTACGTGTCACCGTCCTCTATCTCATCAAACTGTACATGTTCTTTGTGTAGGTTGGTGCGCGTGTCAGTTGCGCTGCTGCACGTTTGCTTCATGTCTACAGGAGCTACGTCGTCAGGGTGTCTCTAACGACCAGCAGCATGGCCCCCTTGTCCCCCTTAGGTGCCGGGATTCGGCGATGTAAAGATGGAGACAGCGCCGGATCGAAGAAATGCTGCGTGGAACGGTGAGTATGGCGCGGCGCTACTGCTGCGATGCGACGCGTTTAAAACAAAGTCTTTCCTCTGGTTTGAAGATGCGATGAATCTGGAATCAGGTAAGAAATCAGGTAATACTCTTGTTCTAACCTTTGCTTCTTTCCTTCTTTCAAGGTGCACCAGGTTCGAGGCGGGCATGGCAGAAGGCTGGATGCTGCTGCTGGCACGGTGAACGTTACGCTGCTGGATGCAGAATAACACGAAGCGTGTGCTGCTCTTCAGGCATGGTTTAAATAGCCTCCAAAGTAGTCCCAGGTAGGTATTCCTCCCCGACCACACCCAAAATAGTCCGTAAGGTAAAGTAGTCCCTTCTAGGCCTCACATGGGTTTGGATTTTCTTGCAGCACGGTCTGCATCAGGTAAGTGTGCACCTATGAGCCTGGCGCCTATGGCGCCAGGACTGATGTCCCATATGAGCCTGGCGCCATAGGCACCAGGACTGAACCCAGACAGCCCCTAACAGGGGTTGCTGGGTTTTCTCAAGGCAATATGATGCTTGCTCCCGGGGCTGATGGACGTGGTCTGGATGCCCGGGGGTATGCATCATGACACTCTCTGCCTGGAGAAGTGTCGGACCCTCAGAGTGTTAGAGGTAGATGAGCGGAGGGCTCGAGAAGGAAGATGTTTAGGAAGAGAAAGTTAGAGGTGGTGTGGTCCCAGGCCCCAGAAAACCTTTTGGATGATGCAGTGGCACTTGAGGCTAAGGATAAGTCTTGCAGTCCTGTTCTGGATAAGTTGTAAAGGGCGAAGAGTAGAGGCAGCAGATTTAGAAAGAGGCTGTTGCAGTAGTCCAGCCTAGAGAGGACCAGGGCTCTGGAGACAGTGAACTTCGGGGGGAAAGTGAGAAAAGGAAGAATACCTCTGAGGAGATGTCAGAGATGTGAGAAGAGAAGGAGAGGGTGCAGTCAAGATGACCCCAAGGTTCTTAGCCTCACAGGTGGGAGCAGGTAGAGGGACCAGGGTGGATGGCCAGAGTGAGAGAGGGAAGGCGGGAGCAGGTGTCCCACTGAGGAGGATCTCAGTCTTACTGGCATTAAGGCAGAGATCATTGCAGGCACACCATTCCTGAATTGTGGACAAACATTCTGGTATGAGAGAAGGCGAAGAAGAGGCTGAGAGGAGCCTGAAGGAGAGCTGGGTGTCTTCCGTATAACACTGAATGTTAGAACAGAAGGTAGAGATGCAGTGGGCCAGAGGTGCCAGGTAGTGGTTAAAAAGCCAGGGAGAGAGGGTAGACCCCTGGGGAACATCACAAGTAGAGAGAGGGATAGAAGAGAGGAAAGATCCAAGTTGGACCTGGAAGGGTCAATCGGTGAGAAAGGAGGTCAACTAGGCAACAGCCTGACCAGAGATACCGAGGTTGTCACGGAGACGATTGAGCAAGATGGCATGGTTGACCACGTCGAAAGCAGAGGATAGATCAAGGAGAATAAGGAAGGTTAGAGTCAAGATTGGAGAGCAAGTGGTGGGTGTTCAGGAGAGCAGTTTCCATGCTTCTGGCTGCTCTGATGTCAGACTTGTAGTCATGGAGACAGCAACAGATTCAGTATGTAGATTAAGCTGGGAGATGGCCAGATTTTCCAGGAGTTTTCCCAGGAAAGGAGTGATGGAGATTGGGCGATAGTTTGCCCGAGAGGAAGGATCGACAGAGGACTTAAAGGACTTAAGGGGAAGGTTCCAGTGGCAAAAGAGTGATTGCAGAAATCGGCTAACATTGGAGCAAGGGTGTTGATGTGGTCCTTAATGGTTCTGGACAACCAAGGGAGCACCTGCTTTGACAAGAATTTCATAGATTCGACTAGTCTAGAAACATTGTCGGGAGTGAACCGGGGAAGGTGAAGAAAGGAAGCGGAGAACGGCCAGAGAGGGCGCTGGAGTGGGAGAGGAGGAGGAGGTAGGCGAAGAGAGAGTAGACAGGATGTCCTGAGTTTTAGTGGTAAATGAGATGCCAAAGCCATGCAAAGGGCCTACAAGGGGAAAGGAGAGGTAGAGATTGCAGCATGATTGGCCAGCTCCTTGCAGAATTTGATAAGTTTGGCCAAGTTGTTAGAGGTCACAGAGACATGAGCTTGGATGTAGGCTCTCTTCTTAGAGAGGACAGAGAGCCTGTATTGCCATTGGAGAAGGTGACATGCCAGTTTTTCAGAGGAAGCGCTTGATGCCCTCCACTTCCTCTCGGCCACCCTACACTTGCACTTAAGGGTGGCGAGGTCAGAATCGTACCAATAGCTGCACTTGGATGCAGGCTTCAAAAGTATCCTCATGACAGAGGCAAGGACATCAAGAGTGTTAGAGATAGAGAGATGAAGGTTTGAAAGGGCTGTGTCAGAGTGTGTCAGTCAAAGGTGTAGGAGGAGGAGAGCCTCCACTGACACATGCTTCATGGGCCGGATGACTGAGAAGGTGGGTGGAAGTACTGGGGTCAGCTTAACCTAAGGGGAAGAGAGTGACAAGTGAGCGGAAAGAAGAAAGTGGTCAGTCCAAGAGAGAGGAGTGGTAAGAGGTTTGGAGAGGGGGCGGTCTGACGAGATCATAACATTCAGGGTGTGCCCTGAACTGAAAAGTGAGTTGGCCAGAAGGTAGAATAGAGAGAGAGAGAGAGAGAGAGTCACAGAGGTTGCGTAAGAGCCCCCAGGAGGGGCTTGTAGCATCCAAGTGGATGAAGTGGATGTTAAGGTCCCTGAGGAGGAGAAGGTGAGAGGTAGAGGAAAGGAGGGAGGAGGAGAGGTCAGCCCACTCGAAGAGGAAGAGGGCGACCTGGCCAGGTGGCCTGTAGATGGTGGCCACAGTGAGAGAGAGACCAGGAGGGATAGAGAGCCTGCAGATGAGGCATTCAAAGGTGGAGTAGGCCTGCATAGGAATGACAGAAGCAGGGATCCATTCTGGGTAGATCAGGGCTATTCCCCCGCCAGGGCGGTTGGGTCTGGGTTCAGAGAGGATCTTGTAGCTATCAGGGAGGACAGTGTCAACACTCGTGATAGAGCTGGCCGTGAACCAAGTGTCGGTGAGACCGAGTACATCCAAATCAAGCTCATCCAGGCGACGGCAGATGTCCAGGGAATGTTTCACAGTGGAGCGACGTGGAACAGATTGCCACCTTTTCAAGACTTCTGTGGAGGGGTACAGGCATGAGATATGCCCTGCAGAACTGTTAGAAGTGCTTGAGAGTGGGCAGAGGCGGAAGGAGGAAATGGCAGTGTAGTCAGAGAGGAAGAAGAGAGTGCCAGAGAGGTGGCAGAGGGAGGAGAAGGGAGACCGGCCAGAGAATCAGCGAAGGGTACCAGAGAGGTGGCAGAGGAAGGAGGCGGCAGACCAGCCAAAGAAGCAGCGGAGGGTGCCAGAGAGGTGGTGGCGGAAGGAGGCGGCAGAGGAGCCAGAGAGGGGTAGATAGGAGAAGCAGGAGAAGAAAGAAAGTTGATAAGATGCGGGAAGCAACTTTCGAAAAGAAGGAGATTGGCCTGAGGGTCCTGGACCAAGATGCTACCCTTCAAGTAAACATTAATGATGGTCTTAGAGGAGTGGAAGGGGGCCAGAAGGGCCTCCCACCAGGTTGCCCACCATTAATAGGAGAGGAGGAAAAAGGAGAGAGAACAGAGACCATATGGGGGGTCCATAGGCCTGGAGAGGGAACGACAAATAGGATGTCAGTGAGGGTCTGTCTGGAGGAAGCACTTGTGTAGGTATCAGCGATAGGGAGGCCTAGGTTTGAGACCAGGATGTCCCTTTTGAGCTTCTTCCTACCAGACCTAGTGAGAGGGATAGGATAGTCAATAGAATATCAGTTAGAGAAGATAGGGGAGACAGAGAGCACCATAAAGGGTGCAGGCGGAAAGTAAGGGGGGACAACCCAAGAGAGAGGGGGGACACACGCTGGGGTAAACAAGAGGGAGGCACATGGGGGGTCGCATAACAAAGAGGGGCAGCAGGTAAGTACACCGCAGAACAAGAACGCTAGAGCCTTTCGGGGTCCTAGCGTGAGTAGAGAAAACAGTGCAAGCAATGAAAGTACACTACAATGGAACTCAAAGGTGTGAGAATGCAAGTACAGTTTTTTGTTTTTTGTTTTTTTTTCTTTTTATTTGTATGTGGTTCAAAGAACCTTTACAAAATTACACATCAATACATAATCGAATAATTTTTCAAAACATTACATTGTTAAAAACACATAAATTGAAAGCAATTTTAAAATAAAAAAATATATAAATTTAACATTAAAGTAACAAAATCTCTTTTTCAACAACTTTTAGAAAATCAACTAAACCAAAAATGAATGCTTTCTCATTTCCTTGCACAAGTCGACTCCAAAGTGAGACCATACAATCTACATAGTTCACATTAATAAATCTTAAAAAAAGCTTTGTCCTTACATCCCTAAAGTGTGGACATTCTAGAATCAGGTGTTTTAAGGTTTCATTCTGTTCTGTGCATTTAGAGAACCAACAATTAGAGATGCCCTGATTTTCTTTTCCTGTTCCCCAGTACTTTGTCCGTTCGAGAGTGTGATACTGATTAATTTGAAGCGCATATATTACATTCTAGTTATGTTACATGGAAACATCCTAAGATGGTCTCTACAACCATCTCTTTTATGAGGAAATTTCGCATATTCCTTGTATGTGCTCAATGTAGCAATTTCATCAATGGTTTTACACCAATCATTCTCAAATAGCTTTTGTTTTACATAGTTCGGACGCCTGTAGAAATCATCATTATCAACACTCAAGCTCGTTAGAGTTTTATCCATGGTTGCATAATAACTGGTAATAGAACTTGAAGAGCATCCCTTTTTGAAATCAAAAAAATCTTGATAGATTGAATTATCGGGACAGTTAAGAATTTTGGAGTAGTTAGATAGGGCACGCCAAGTTAAGCTAGTGGATAGGGAAGTGAGACCCATCTCGTGTCTAATAATACAATTCGGAATTGTTGGCGACAAACGCAGAGCTTTTTTAACCATGCTGCCCTGTAATGAATCCAGTTGTTTATGCAGGCTACCAAGACAAATTTCCAATGCATATAAGAGAATTGGTTCTACTTTTAAAGTAAAGAATTCAAGTAGCGGTACGATTGAAACTTTGCAGAATTTAGAGAAAATGAATTTCATTTGACTCAGGAGAGGTCTGGCTTTTTGCTTTAGGTAATCTACCCATGAGTTAATGGTAGTCACGTTACTCAGGCGGTAACCCAAACAGATAGTCTCTTTTAGTTCATGTATAGGGATATCACCAATACTCCAGCTAAATTTCTTAAGTTTTTTGCTGGATTTGAAAATCATGATGCGGGTCTTAGATGGATTGGGTGCAAGATTATGGATATAGGCGAACTTTGAAAATATGTCTAGTTTACATTGAAGACCAGCTGGGGTTAAATCAAAAAATATTAAGTTGTCTGCAAAGGCTAGCCAGTGTATTCTTAGTGAGCATAGCCTTGCAGGATACGTAATAGCTGATTCCCAAAGATCATCTATATCAGAAAGATACAGATTGAAAAGCAGAGCTGCAAAATTGCAGCCTTGCTTTAGTCCAAGATGAAGAAGAACAGATTCAGTCAGAGATCCCCCCTGAGTCAGACGAATTCTGCATGATGTGTTGGTGTGAAATTTGGTAATCCAATATATAAAATATTCTGGAATTCCAAACCTACGCATTTTATTCCATAGAATATGACGCATGACTGTATCAAATGCAGAAGACATGTCGATAGAGGCAATGTATATGGTACTAAGTTCCTTTCTTTTAACTCCAGCAATCAGATGGGCCATTATTGTGGCATTTAAAGTTGTTCCCATCTGGCGCCTAAATCCAACTTGACATTTAGAGTAGATCTTGTGGGTGGCTAAATGTTTTTCTAACTCAAAGATGACCAAAATAGAGAAAAACTTTGTCGCTGCGTCTGTCAGAGAGATAGGTCTATAATTCTCAGGTAAGCTGGAATCACCTTTTTTATAGAGAGGTATTAGAATAGAAATGACCCATGACATCGGAATATTACCCTTTTGGGCAATACTATCAAATTTGATCTTTAAAATCTTGCTCCAAAAAATAGGGTCAGATCTGTAGACACAAGATGGAATCCCCTGAGGGCCTGGAGCACGGGAGTTAGACAATTTTTTATTGGCCCACATGATGTCATGCGTGGACCAAACAAAATGGGTAGAAGGAGGAGAGGGATCAGTATCATCGTTAGGTTTGACAAAACGGGCCGGTAGCATATATATTTTTTCTTAACATAGGATATCCATGTTTCGGCATTTATTTCACACTCAAAAGGAGGTGTTTTAGTTCTAAATTGATTGAGAGTGTCTTCAATGCAATCATTAATAATTCAAGTATTCAATAAAGTATGAATTAGTTGAATCGCAATTAATCACACATTTAAGATGATTTTGCAGATGCTCTGCTAGCTTCCTACATAAAGTAGGATTCCATCTCAAGGAAATGTTATCCCTTTTGATTTCAATCGGGAGTAGACAATGGTTAGAATGCCATTGGTCAGTAACAAGAGAAGTATTAAGAGCAATAGGGGCATGATCGCTATAAGCAATATCCCCAATATTAGCAGAGTCAATGCTTGTTAACAATGAGTCGGGGACACAAAAAAAATCAATCACTGAACCAGTTTTACCTCTTTTCCAGGTATGTACGTTGGAAGACTTACTGAATTTAACAAATGACATACCCCAATTCTCAAAGTAATCGCAGAATTCTGCTCCTCTTTTCGGCTATTTGTATTAGCTTGATTACGAACATGATGATATGCAAGCAGTCCATTACATTGAGAATTGAAATCCCCACCTACAATAGTATCATAATTAGAGTAGATGGTTGAAGCTTGATCAAAACAACAATCTAGATCATCGAGGATCTCCAGTATAGTGTATTTCAAGGGATTACAATACAAATTAATGATTAGGATTACATTTGCCTCATGCTTATTCAGGCACAAAAATTACTGCTAAGACATGAATATATGAATGCACCAAAGTTATCCTACAAGCAACAGCATTATTAATTGCGATGGCTAGGCCACCAAAAGGCCTACCTCCAACACCTTTAGAGGCAAGAGAGCAATATAAATGGTAATCTGGGATAACTAGTGGATCCATTTTCATTATTTCTTGAAGCAAGAGAATTGATGGTAATTTTACAAGAGTAGAAAACCAAATCGAGATATTACTAAAGCCGCAAAAGTTCCATGACAGTACAGTAAGAACTGTCTTCTCCTTAACTTATGATGTAAGTAAGTCAGGATTTGCCGCAAATATTGTTTTTAACAGTGATTCTAACCATGCCATTTCACTATTAGTGCGGGCAATCGTCAGTAGTTGAGATATACACAATCTTTCATTTTTCGCACTAGTTGTCAAATCACCATTCGTTTTTTGCTCCTTTGAATCAAATCACTGATTAACATATAGAAATTAATCTGCCAATTTTTCATCATTAAATGTAAATAATGAAAAATCCCATTTCATGAAGCGCCCTTCTATATGACCAAATAAGTTTCAATACATGTTCAGAGAACATTAGGATACAAAGTTCGGGCGGATATCTTGCGCTCTGACCATATGTTTTTTAGACTTTAGTTTCAGAAATTATTATTTTTATAAGTCCATCCATAGATTGTTTCCAAATCAATCCAAAAAACCGCTGGCATAATATTTCTCCAAAATGAGTGATTTTATTCTTCGAGCAAACACACAGCCGACACGTGTTTCGACCTCAGGTCGTTTTCAAGGCTGTACCAAGTTATATATTCATCACATATTTACATTAATGTAAGTTTTTTTATATAAAAACAAAAATTAATAAGTAAAATTATAATCCATACCATACAGTGTCGATTTTGGTTACATAACCAAAATCGAAAAAAGATATAGGGAGAACATTTGGGGTAAGCATAAATCTTATAAAATCCTTAAATTTTGGATTTAACGTATCAATATATTATTTGAATATATTTCTAGTTTATAATCAGGTACTCACAATGTGGGTCTGCTGGAATGGGTCACATGGAGTGTGGGAATAATTGTGAAATAAAAATTGTTCATATATAAGGCTTATATAATGCTGTATATCTGAACCTAAATCCAACACTAATTTAAGGTTTTATTTTATTTTTCTTTGAAAATGGAAATTATTTATTTGAATATGACGTGACTTTCCCATCATCACGCCCTGGTATGTGACACTGTATGGTATGGATTATAATTTTACTTATTATTAATTTTTGTTTTTATATAAAAAAACTTACATTAATGTAAATACGTGATGACCTGAGGTCGAAACACGTGTCGGCTGTGTATTTGCTCGAAGAATAAAATCACTCATTTTGGAGAAATATTATGCCAACGGTTTTTTGTATTGATTTGGAAACAATCTATGGATGGACTTATAAAAATAATAATTTCTGAAACTAAAGTCTAAAAAAAACATATGGTCAGAGCGCAAGATATCCGCCCGAACTTTGTATCCTAATTTTACACTATTACAAGCTTTGTGGGAAGCTTGAGGGTAGGATATAACCTGCAGCCAACCTGTTCATTATGAGTATTTGAGTGGGAACGAGCGCACACAGGTCTATAGCGATCCCACACTTTTTTGATGTTCAGAGAACAGATGACATGTCATATGGAAATTATTAGTTGGAGCTAATGCAATGCGATCAATATCGCTAGATGCTATAATTCTCAGTGACGGAATTACATAAAGAAGATCTAAAAAATATTTTCTGTTGATTCGAGCCCCACATAATATTTCCTGCTTGCCTTCAAGCCCTATCATGTTAATGCATTTCTTATTATTAGCATTAGAAAGTAAAGGCCGAGCATCAGCAGTGGTATCTTGTGCCAACTGTGTACTACCTGTAAGGACAACATTGGAGAGGTCCTTTACTCCAGGCATGTGGTCATTGAGGTTTAGAATGCTTTTCAAGTTAGTTAGATTTTCACTCAGGGATCTATCAGCAGATTCCGAGGACTTGGGTTGAGTATCAGATAGGGCATTTGCAAGCGATGAATGAGTTGGATGGTGATGAGCATTGATTTTGCTCCCAAAAGCTTGTGTATTTAAGAGCTGATTGATTATATCAAGTGGAGGAATCCCAGCTTTTAGAGCGTTACGCATAGATTCTTGCATATTTGAAACAACAGGATTCCTGCTCTGCGATGGTTGTTTGTCTATTTCATGTACAAAACAAACAGAAAAACCAGATACCAACTCATTCTGAAAAGTAAGCTTTCCTCTTCCATTTTGAGTAATAGGTACATTGATAGAGTTTGTAGCTGGGACAATCACAGGATTTTTTAATAATGTTTCCGAATAAAGCAAAGAAGCCTTTTTAGCTGTTACTACAGTAGGCTGTTTAAATACTTTATTTAGGTTGGTTAGGTGGTTGGGAGATAGACTAGATCTATTAGAGGTTTTTTTCCT
Organism: Ambystoma mexicanum; assembly: GCF_040938575.1. Classification (NCBI taxonomy): domain Eukaryota; kingdom Metazoa; phylum Chordata; class Amphibia; order Caudata; family Ambystomatidae; genus Ambystoma; species Ambystoma mexicanum. Next base: position 1,062,862,807 of record NC_090923.1, on the reverse strand, counting down.
TCCAGCACTCTGAAAGTAGTTGGGAAGTATTTTTTGGATTTTTAGTACTTCACCTTCAATCTCACTCGTATTATCGGAGCCAATCGCATATTCTATTTGCATATTCTGCGTGTACTTCGGCTGAAACTGTTTTAAGATGGCAGCAAGGAATTGGCATTAGTTTGACTTCTTTTATCTTAGCCTCTTTCTTATGGTCAGCACCCAGATGAGATTGACATTCCACAGAAAGCTGTGCTGCGTCAATCGCATCCTCACCGCCACTGTCCGGGTCACCAAATTTTCTTTTTTGGAATGTTTTATTTTTTCGTTGGCAGATCTACGTTTTTTTCAGCACGTTTGACACATTGTTTTTGGTTTTTGCGGAATCTTCTAGATGAGTAGCCAATATAATCAGATTCACATTCCACAGAGCCTGTGATCTGTTTCTGTTCGTCCATAAGTTTAATTAGGGCTGAGGGGCTATCAACGGGTGTCACCCTTTTTTCTGGTGAGGAAATAGGGATTGGTAAATCAAGCTTATTCTTAAAATTAACTAAGGAAGAGTTGATGGTCACTAGTTCACCTCGTAGCAAATCAAATTAATTTGATGGTTCAATAGCAGAGCCCAGTTTGTTAACAGGACAGGATTCTGCAGATTGCGTACTTTGTTCGTGAAAGATCTTATTTTTAGCCTCTATGGGAGTCTTGGTATTTAAAAAAAAAAACATCTAGTGCGAGAATGAAACCTTCCATCCTAGTCACTTTGGAAACGATCTCACTCATAGTATGTTTGATGTCTCTCAGTTCTAAATGAGTGACATTGTGCCCTTTAACAAATCAAGTATTCTTATTATTACTGGAAAGGTGAAGGGTTCTTGGTCTTTAGTGGTGTGGGGCATACTGGATTAGCTACCATTATTCTGAGAGTAGGGAATACCAGGATCGGGACTTATTGGAAGTTATGATTCAGAAACAGCACCACAAATAGTATTGTTTACAGTTGAGATTGGCAGGTTCGGGCTAGATGGAAGGTGAGCACCATTTCCGAATACATTTTCTTGTAAGTCGCGATTTCTAGGAATAAGTGGGGTCAGCAGGCCAATAGATAATCTAATACGAGAGTCCAGGTCAGCCAATGCTTTAATATCAAAATCGCTATTAAGCAAGTTCCCTTCATTGTGCGAACCTGGGGACACGATAGTTGGGGTATTAGGTACCATGTCCTGTGTATCAAAGTTAATATTCCCAGCATCAACATCACCATTTAGAGAGGATGCAATACATTTCTCGGTCTCGTTGTTAATGCTAGTAGGCAGCACCATACCTGAACACTTGCCACTTCTCAGGCCACTTGCCATCTTTTGTAATATTTAAGGAGGAGTAAGGCAGTTATACAAGCCTGGAACCTTACAATATTCAGTTTTCAGTGTATTTTAGGGGGTTCAGAAAGATATCATGAAACTACCAAACACTATAACATTCACTGATAAAACTAATAAACACTAATCCTACCTTAATTCTGGTCTAGTTTCTCAGCACGGAGGGTTAAGAAAACTAAATAAAGAATTATGTTCTTAATTCGCTCACCCGCCCAGCCGAACAGCCAAACAGCCTGTAACACTTCCAGGCACTTACGGTGTACGCGCGGTGCGTGTGCACGGCTGTTTTCAAGTAAAGCGCGCCAATCCCAATGAGAAGGGGAAGGGGCAACCAGCAGCGCCAGGGATTGTGGCTGTAAAAAGAGAGGTAGGTAGTGAGTGAAACTGGAAAAGGACCAGCAGCACAAGCAAAAACACTGACTCCCAGTCACTGACTCCCAGGAACGGGACACAATAAGAGGAACAAAAGAAAGCTATTTACTTCTTGTAGTCCAAAAGCGGCACGTTACGAGTAGCAGGCACTTCCTCTTGCCGACTACTCCCGCAGCAAAGTTAGTGAATCCAGTAGTCAGTCCAGCAGATAAATCCAGCAGGGTCTGCAGCCAAACAGCCTGTAACACTTCCAGGCACTTACGGCAAGTACAGTACAGAATACAGAGCTGAAAGTCAAAGGTGCCCTAGAGGGGAAGAAGAGAAATGCAAGCGATGCAGCACATATACAATACAATAGTAAACCAACAAAACAAAAAACACAAACACTGGTAGTTCACAAGGACCTAGAAGTACGAGGAAATGCAGGCAGTGCAGTGGAATGACAATACAGTAGTGAATACAATGCAGTGGAATGACAATACAATGGTCACAGAACGTAAGGGCGAAGGATTTGAGACACAGACAGGGAACAATGCACTGGACGAGGGAGCCTGAAGAGGGGGCTGCTCTAGGCCAGGGGAGTGAAGACAGTTGCATGGGAGCAGCGACGTGAAGGATGCGCTAGGCCGGGGGAGCGGCGACAAGTTACGAGGGGATGCAGCGCAAAGACAGGGGGACTGTGCCTAAGTTGTGAGGTAACGCACTAGGCACGCCAGGCAGTGGGCGCAGGGCCTACGTTGCAAAGGGAGTGAGCGTGGGAAGGGTAGAAGAGCGGGCGTGCAGGCGGGGGAAGCGTGGAACAGTTTTAGGGGGAACAACGCATGTGCAAGAGGGAGAATGGGACAGACACGCAAGCTCAGGGAAGTTACGTGGAGTGTAGCAATGCTACTCTCCCTCCCCACACCTTCCTACCTTGCGGCCGCAGAATGGAGGATGAAGTCATCCACGCTAACAATCTGCGCTGCAAACCCATCGCCGCCAAACACCTGCATTGCTCAACACCGCGGCCTTGTCCTGCGAGGGCTTTGCCACAGACATCTGATCCCCGGTTCTTAAAGGCTCGTAAGCATGGACGTAGCGTTGCGTGCTAAGTATCATCGGACAGCGTCTCCTGTGCACCTGCGTCACTCAAAACCATGGCCTTGTCCTGCGAGGGCTTAGCATAGGCGTATCTTGGGAAGTGTTTCCCTCCCATTACCCACACATCCCCCCCAAAACCAACCAAACAGTGAAACATTGGAATCCAACAACATGACTCAATACAACTCTGAAAGCAAAAGAGAGCCAATTCAAGGTAGCAGACAGGGGCAACCTCATTGCAGCCGCCTGTATCCCTGCATGCTTGCACTCCCGGGTCAAGAATGCCAGCCATGGTGCGTGAGCAGTGCCACAGCCCTGCAACAGACAAGTAGGGACCAGAAGTTACCCCCGAGTGACGAGCCCCATCATAGCGGCCCGTCCCAGCAGACCAGTTTTAGGAATTTCAGTGATTCAGCCTGCAGATAGGTGTGACAATGTCCATCACTAGCAGCCAAGAGACGTTATGGCTTCGACTTTGTGTATTTGTTGGGCCAAAGTGTTCAGCAGTCCCAGGAGGACAACATGTTCAAGCTAGGGGACACTTGGCTTCCCAGTGAAGGAGCACATACTGTTATCGAGCAGCCCACTAGCATTATCGCACTGGATCCTCTTGCCATCGACCCAATCCTTAGAGCTTCCTGCCTGCCTTCTTCCATCCTTCACAAGATCGTGTTTGCTGTTGTGCGCGGGGCTGTGTATGTGCCCCGTCTGGTTGTGGCGGCTGCTCCACCCCAGCAGTATATTCCGTGATGATCACATCTCTCAGTTTTGAGAAGTGCCATGCTTCCTTGGGGTCTTCAAATCAGTGCCATTGCCGGTTCAATTAGATCGCGGTTGAAGGCCTTCCTGTGTTTGGACACTTCAAGGGAATAGTAATTGAATATGCATATTGTGTTGTTCTCCACTTGAATGGTCACAGCCTCCCGTTAGGCCTTGAGTATGACCAGTTTATGGAAGTTTATAGTGTCTATAACGAGAGAACTGGGACAGATTAAGTTTAGTACCTAACTTAGATATCTATTACCCCACAGATATTGGTGGAGGAGGACACCTGCAATGCCTAAGGGATTCTCTCCTTTTTCTGTGCTCCCACGTTAACAGCCACTCTCAAGTAAGTGATATGTTGGGACTGATTATGAATATTGAGACAATGATGTATAATATCATTGTAGACAGAGAATCTTAGTCATAATAATACGGAACCATCAAGTTGAGGTGTTCCATATTATGTTTCCAGTCTTTATAGATTGTGACTGTGAATGAAATAAGATTGAGACCTTTCCCTACTACCATATGGACAAAGAGATTGTACAGAAGAGATAGCTACCACAGGTAAGACTTGGGTAATATTGGGTGATCAATCCTGTAGTAGGCTCATTTTAGAATTTTGTGGTTTAATGAAGTTTCTATTAATTTCTAGGGTGGAAAGAGGAACCAGTTTTACATTTCTAAAGAAAAGGAAGTCATCTTTAGTGACCATTTCAGGCTGTCCGGAGGCATTTGTACACACGCCCAAGTTGCTCACAAGGTTTTGAAGTTATAAAATATCTTAAACCCCTGGGGGGATCGATAGATCTATTTAAAAGGTCTTGATTAAACACTAAAAAAGTGTCTTTATTTAACAGGGCACCAAAAAGATTTGAAGAGAATTTGAAAACAATTGCGGGTTTAAGACACAACAGACACAAGATAACATTGCCCCTGATGAATGTCCGACATTTATATGTATGAATTGGACAGAAAGTTGTACAAGTAGGGCTCCCATAGGGATAAGAGGAAAAGCACAACAAATATACTAAAAGAAAAAGGCCCCAGTGTGAAGTTTCAGACGGAGGATATGGTGTACTGTATCAAGAGGACTCATATATGTTGATTCACCTTTGTTGTTTTTTTACACAATGTTTTATGTTATGTGATCATTTTATGATTGTGTTTTATGATTAATAAACTTTGTACCATTTTAAATATATGAGAATAATTTGGAAGATTGTGTAATCTTTCTGGTTCCTACCTAATAGAGGCACTCTACTTACACCTTCTTTTTGTAGACTGGAAGTTCAACAGGTACATCGTGATGTTACGTGTTGCTCGCCTGGTGGAGGCTTGGGGATGGGAGCCCTGTGAACTCTCTCGATGATGTAAGTTTGGGGGTTCTCCGGATGTAATTTGTCCTGTAGAAGACCGTAGATGTAGCTCTTCAGGTCACTCCCCTCAGCATTTTCTGGCAGGCCGACCAGACAAAGGTTGTTGCGCCTGGATCTGTTCTCCTGATCTCCCATCTTGGCCCCCAGATGTTGCACCTCTCTCATAAACCCGTGCAGATCTTTATTTGCCGTTTTGTAGTAATGTTCGAGTGTGCTAATCCGTTGTTCATTGTCTGCAATCCTGTCGTCCTGGGCCTTCATCTGTGTGTTAACATCCTGAATCTCCCTCTTGATATCCTGGACTGTAGCGTTGGTCCCCTGCATTCGCTGGCCAATAAGCTTCATTTCTCCCAGGATTGCTTGCAATTGCATCTGAAGATCCATTTTTATGGGACGACTGTCATGATCTCTGCTTCCAAAAGGTCAGGGTTTTCCCAACTCCCTTGGAAGCAGATCCATAACCCAGGATCCGAGTGCCAACCAGTCCCAATTGGGACCTTTTGGACCCAGTCCTGGCGCCAGTGGCACCAGGCTCATAAATATGCCCAGTCCCAGCGCTGGAAGCGCCGGGCTCATAATGCTTGGGTGGACTTACCTGCAGCAGACCATGCTGCTTACTTGCCTGCCAGTTGAGCCTCTGATCCTCTTCTGTTTGGAACTACTTTTCCTGTTGGGTGGGGCTGGAGCCACTCCCTAGATTCAGAACACTGGAACTCTTCTGGAAGGCAGGAACTCTTTTTTTACCAGGAACTCTTTTCTTACTTAGGCTGTGGAAGGAGACACCTAAGCACTACAGGAGGCTATTTAAACCACACCCAGTGGATGAATCTTGCTTTGCGTTATTCTGCACCCTCTGCTGCAGAACGCTCATCGTGTCTTCTGCATCCGGTCCTGGGCCTAAGGAAAAAGGCTTACCATCCTGAATCCAGTCTTCAGCAACACCTATAAAGACAAGAAAGAACAGGTTAGCATTCCGGCATCTGAAAGGCAAAGGCTTACCTACTCTTCGTGCGCTCCGGAGGTCTTCACACTGCATTCCGGCATCTGAAAGACAAAAGCTTACCAACTCTTCGCACGCTCCGGAGGCCGTCGGCGCTGCATCCCGCATCTGAAAGACAAAACAAGGTGCGTTTAAAGACATTGGGGAACTTTAATACTCACGTGCCATTACTCCTTTCCACATCTAACCCAGTGGGTATCCCGGCATCCTGCAGCCGCTCCGAACTTGTACCTGCAAAATAAAAAGACAGTTAGAGCGCTTCGTGAAGCTGGCAACAAGCGCTTACTTACGTGCTTCCAGGCGCTTCTATTCATCACACGGGCTCCATCTTCAACTCACTTCAGCCCGTCATCCGCCATCGCCGGAACCCTGCAAAACAAGAGACATCATTATTAAAGACTTTAAAGACATTTGAGTTACTCGAAACTTACCGTTCGTGCAGTAAACGACGGACAGCAGTCCTCTGAATTCAAGAGGCCTGCGCTACCTATCCAGTGAAGAAACTGGTTACAGCACCCTGCCCCGAGGCAGATGGAGAGCTCGGCATTCACTTACCTAAGGTGAGAGCATTAACCTGTGGGGGTCTACAGGAGAGGAGAAGAGGAAAGAGATAGGGACACCCCAATAACCCCAGTTCATTAACCCCGTATTTTCTATCTGCAGACATCTTACTCTGCACGTCAGGCATACAGGGCACAGAGGTCCAGCCCAAAGAGCCAACCGGGTGCTGCACATCACCTTTGAAGATACGGTAGTCGCCCAGTCAAGACCGGCGCCTCTGCGAGAATCAGGTGAGCGTTACAGAACGCAAAGCCTACCGCAAAACTCTCGCCCAGGCGCTATGGAAACCTCGGATACTGACCACCTAGCCCGGTTACTTGGGGAACTAAGGGCAGAAGTGCATGCAGCTCGTCAGGAAACGAACGCTCTAAGAAGGGAACTAATTATTTCCAAGAAGAGAACGGATGATCTTGCTAGACAATTGCTACAGTCACAAGCCGGACAGAACCCGCTACCCGCATCAGGGGCAAATCTTCCTTCAACATCCTCTATGAATCCAGTGCAGATCAACCTACCTGGGAATGTACCTCTGGCTCCGCCCGAACGATTTTCTGGTGACTCAAAGAGGTTTGCGGTATTTATCAATCAGTGCCGGTTGCACTTCTTATGCCGGCCAGCAGCCTTTCCAACTGATCAAGCTAAAGTAGCTTTTGTACTTTCGTACCTTAGTGGCAATGCGGCAGACTGGTCGATCCCTCTAGTTAATCAAGATGATCCGGTTCTCCATGATTTTCAAGCCTTTCAGCTTAGTATGGAAAAACTGTTCGCAAGACATGCACAGGGGCAGGCCTTGGACAATGAGCTTCTTTCGTTGCGACAGGGTAATCAAGACCTTTTGGCTTATATTGCATCTTTCAATAGACTAATAGTGGAAACTCAATGGCCTGAGGACAAAAGGATTACGCTGTTTTATAGAGGTCTACGTGGAGAGCTCAAAGACGTTTTAGCCCAAGTAGTGAATCCCCCACAAGACTGTTCGGATTACATAGACTTGGTCGTTCAAATAGATCACAGACTGCAGAACAGGAAAGCCGATCATTCCAAGTTTGATGCTCGAGTATTTTCCAAACCGCCAACTCCTTCCAAAGGAGTAGACTCCGGGGAACCCATGCAAATAGGGGGTCTGAAAGGTCCTCTAACACAAAGGGAGCGGGAAAGGAGAAAACAGTTGCAATTATGCCTATATTGCGGAAACTCAGGGCACTTTCTTCGAGACTGTCCGGTGAAACCTGCCAAGAAGGCAGTAGGAGCAGCAGTTACCACAGTTACAAACTCTGAGCAGGGAAACGACCTCGCCCGACAAGAATAGAGGTCCTCTTGCCGAGCGTGAAAACCAGTTCCGTGACCTCGCATTTCGTGATACCTATGGTCCTCATTAGCCCTGATAATCCGAGTCGATTACATGCAATTGAAGCTTACGTCGACAGCGGTGCCATCGGCAATTGTGTGGATCATGAAATGGTTTTGAGGATGAATCTAACTCTTTGTCCCAAGGCTTTAAAGGACGTCATTACTACGGTGGATGGTACGGAGATAGCCTCCGGGCCAGTAACGCATACCACTCAAGAGGTGACGCTAGTAAGTCAAGATGGACACCAGGAGAAGATCGTGTTCGATGTGATCAAGGCCCCTCAGTTCCAGATTATTCTAGGAATACCTTGGTTAGAGAAACACCATCCTCTGATCGATTGGCGAGCAAGAACGGTCCAGTTTCCAGAATGTGTCTCTACGTGTCACCCTCCACCTGGTGTTGCACTGGCAGCAATTTCTTCAGAGACTCCCCAGTTACCTCCCGAATACCTAGAATACCAAGATGTTTTCCGGAAGAAGCAGGCTAACTCTCTACCTCCTCATAGGTCTTATGACTGCCAGATAGACCTGATACCTGGATCTACTCCTCCTTGTAGTAGAATTTATGCCCTCACCGAGCCTGAGAACCTTCACCTTCGACAATACCTGGATCAATACCTGGCAAATGGGTTTATTCATCCCTCCAAGTCCCCTGCCTCTTCAGCTTTGTTCTTCGTTCCGAAAAAGGAAGGAGACCTTAGAACTTGTATCGATTATCGCTCCCTGAACCAGATCACCGTTAAGAATAGATATCCGTTACCTTTGATCCCTGAACTCCTGGACCAAGTCAGAAAAGCATGCATATATACAAAGCTGGATCTTAGAGGAGCTTACCACTTGGTACGAGTAAAAGAGGGCGATGAATGGAAGACGGCCTTCCGCACCAAGTATGGGCTATTTGAATATCAGGTCATGCCCTTCGGACTTTGCAATGCCCCGGCCGCCTTTCAATATTTTATGAACGATGTCCTCAGAGAGCTCATAGATGTGTGTGTTGTTGTTTACATCGACGACATTCTCGTTTATTCGTCATCGGAATCTGAACATCGGAAACACGTGAAAATGGTCCTCGAAAGATTGCGTCAACACAAACTTTTCGCTAAGTTGGAAAAATGTGTTTTCAACGTGACTGTTCTGACTTGAGTGTCGTGTAGACCGATGAGTCCTCTGTCCCCAAGTGACGCACAGGGGAACTTAATAGAAACCCGCTGTGCGACCTTTGAGAGGTTCGAGAGGTTCGAGACTCAGATGATGTTGCAGTCCCTGGAATGGTAGAACCGCAGGTTATCGTGGATGAAGGGTTAGCCACCTGTAGGAGAGAAGGCTTGACTTGAATCCCAAGAAGGGAAAGGGCGTAGAAGTTCAGCAAGGTAACCAGGGATGATCCAAAGGCAAGTCGAGGTGAAGTCCAAAACCCGGCAACAGGTCAACAGTTCCAAGCAAAGGTACAAAAGGGATGTCCGAGGGAGTCCGAGGTAGAGTTCCGTGATCAAGATAGCAAGGAGCAAGTAGTAACGCCAAACAGGGTCTGAAGCCAGCTGAGAAGCAATGAGTGTTCTGTCTCTCAGACCTTTATACTGTGTGTCTGGGAGTCATGTGACGTCTCTGGATCATGTGACGTCCAACAAGGACACGTGTCTCTGGATCACATGACCGACGTGGTGACGTAACACCGCCCCTTCTGCTATACGCTCTCCAAGGCAATTGCCAATGCAGAAAGGGTTGCAATCGAGCCCATACACCAAAGCTGGTACGGATTTTTCGGTTCTTAGGGTTAACCGAATCACCTGAGCCTGGAACCGTGGGAGGGGATGGTGGAGAAATGTGAGCAGTGTTCTGATGTGTAGTGAACTGATGTGCAGAGGATTGTCTAACATAGCCCCCCCCCAACGGCCCACGACCCCGTGGGCAGGACGGATGATCCTTATGGAAGCGGGCCACCAGCCGAGGGGCGTTCAGATCCAAGGCGGAAACCCACGAACGCTCCTCCGGGCCGTAACCCTTCCAATCCACCAGATATTGGAGCCTACCCCTAAACCATCGGGACCCCAAAATGGCCGACACCTCAAAGACGTCAGGAGAGGACAGGGACACCGGTGCAACAGGGGTACGAAGGCGGACAGAATCGGGGCAAGGCTTGAGGAGGGATACATGGAATACAGGATGGATACGCCAAGAACTAGGAAGCACTAGACGAAAAGCCACCGGATTCACTACCTGTGAGACCACATACGGGCCGACAAAACGGGGTAGCAATTTCCGGCAACCCACTAGGCGAAGGTGACGTGAAGACAACCAGACCCTAGAACCCACCACCAGAGGGGGAGCAGCCAGACGTTTGCCATCCACACGAGCCTTCATGGCAGTCTTCGCTTCCGTGAGATGCACCACAGTACTAGCATGTACAGCAGACAGATCCCTGAGACACGTCGTGGCCGCAGGATTCGAAGAACTAGAAGCATCAGGGACTGGCAAGACCTTGGGATGTTGGCCGTAGAGGGCGTAGAAAGGATAATAACCTGTAGCCGAATGAGCCGCGTTATTGTACGCGAACTCAGCAAGCCGCAAAACGGCCAACTAGGAGGTCTGATGTTGCAATATAAGGCAGCGAAGATACTGCTCCATAGATTGATTCGTCCTTTCGGTCTGCCCATCGGTCTCAGGATGATATGCCAAAGAATACCTGGTATCAATGCCCAACAATTTAGTCAACGATCTCCAAAACCGAGAGGTGAACTGTGATCCCCGATCGGATATAATGACCGAAGGGAGGCCGAATAACATGAACACATGTTCAAAAAACAAGTCCGCCAAGACCGGGGCTGAAGGAATACCTTTACAAGGGACAAAACGAGCCATTTTTGTAAATGTGTCCACTACTACCCAGATGGAGTCAAAGCCTCGTGACTTGGGGAGGTCGGTAACGAAATCCATAGTCAGTGTATGCCAAGGCCTGGGAGGAATTGGAAGCGGAAGTAGCAACCCAACCGGTCGGCCTCTCCGATGCTTAGCCTGAGCACACACTGCACATGAATTGACATAGCAGTCTACATCGCGCTTCATAGAGGGCCACCAACACCAGCGCTTGAGAAGATCTAAAGTGCGCTCTTGACCGGGATGGGCATTGAAAGGGGCATCATGAGACCACTCAAGGGCCAGATTACGAGTGTCAGGTGTGGGAAGGAATAGGCGTTCATGTACGAAAGGCAACCCATCAGAATACACGGGGTCCCATTCTCGCAACTGGTCGGAATGATTGCTAGTCCAGGATCGGACCGAGTCTAATAATGACAATGAAGGTGTACAAAGACAAATCACATGACTCTTTCCGAGAACAGTGTCAGGAAAGGTTGGCAACTCGACCCCCCCTGGGGAACGTGACAAGGCGTCTGCTTTTCCATGTGCATTGCCAGGACGATGCATAATACGAAAATCAAAAGAGGAAAAGAAAAGATGCCATCGGACCTGTCTGCTATTAATGCACTTCAATGAGGCCAGATCCTGTAAATTCCGGTGGTCTGAGTATACAGTGATGGGATGTTTGGCCCCCAGAAGATGATGGCGCCAAACACGAAAGGCATCCATGACAGCCAAGAGTTCTTTCTCCGTAACAGTGTAATGAGTCTCAGTACTGGAGAACTTACGGGAATGGTATGCCACTGGGTGTAATTTGCCTGTTGTAGGACACGTTTGTGACAGTACCGCACCGAGAGCAAAAGATGAGGCATCTGCCTCTACTATGAACGGGAGATCAGGATTGGGGTGCTGAAGTACCGGTGCGGTAGTGAAAGCAGTTTTCAGAGCCTCAAAAGCCTCCTGATGTTCCCCGTGCCAATGATAGGGTACCTGAGGACTAGTCAGAGCCGTGAGCGGCGCAACAATTGTGGAAAAAGAAGAAATGAAACGTCTATAAAAGTTGGCGAATCCCAAAAAGGCCTGCAAGGACTTGAGTGTTTGAGGTACTGGCCAATCTAATACTGCTTTGACCTTAGATTCGTTCATGGATAACGCCCCAGGGGTGATGTGGAAACCTAGAAACTCAACAGAAGTTTTATGGAACTGACATTTCTCAGGTTTGGCAAATAAGGAATGTTCTCTCAAACGGGATAGTACTTCTCGAACATGCTTTACATGGTCATCAAGATCATGAGAAAAGATTAAGATGTCGTCCAAGTACACAACCATGTAAACGTCCAGAATATCCCTGAATATGTCATTCATGAATCGTTGGAATGTGGCTGGGGCATTACATAGGCCAAAAGGCATGACTAAATATTCGTACAAGCCGTAACGAGTACAGAAAGCCGTTTTCCACTCGTCTCCCTCGCGAACGCGTACTAAATTGTATGCGCCACGTAGGTCAAGCTTGGTGAAAACGGAAACATGAGTTAAATGGTCCAGAAGTGGGGTGATTAACGGGATTGGATATCTATCCTTTTTTGTGATAGCGTTAAGACGTCGATAATCCACACAAGGGCGTAAATCCCCCTCCTTCTTGGGTACAAAGAATATGGGACTTGCTGCTGGTGAAGTGGAGGGACGGATGTGTCCTAAACGTAAGGCGTTCTGTACATACTCTTTCAATGCTTGTTCCTCCGAAGGGGACAAAGAATAGATCCTGCCCGGAGGGATAGCGGAATCAGGAAGTATTTCGATTGGGCAGTCATATGGTCTATGTGGAGGAAGTACCTCGGAAGAGCCCCGATCGAAAACCGATTCGAATGCTTTGTACTCAGGCGGAATCCCAGACACCAACCCCCCAACAGTATGAGAATGAACAATCTCTGGATCATCAACAGTGAGTTGAGCTAAAGCTCCCAAGGCCCGAGAAGGTGTGTCAGAGGCTTGATGGACCGGGAGACAATAATTCTGACAGACTTCGGACTCGAAGAGTACAGTGCCTGACTGCCAATTGATCAGTGGGTTATGTTCACGTAACCATGGAATTCCTAGTATGATACCGAATTGGGGTGTGGTAATTAAATCAAAACATAAGGTTTCGGTGTGTGTTTCTTGTATGTTCAACAAGAGTGGTGCAGTTTGGTGTCTAACAGGACCAGAAACCAATGCAGAGCCATCTACGGCTTGGACCTGTTCCGGTCGTGTTTTTACCACTAAAGGTAGGTTGAGGGAATGGGCCAAATCAATATCTATGTAATTACCAGTGGCACCTGAATCAATGATGATATTGACTGCATGAAGAAGGCCTGTAGAGGGACATAGAGTAGCCTTTACAGAGACGGGTTGGACACGAGCAAAGGCAAGAGAGGTACCCGGAGATGATGACGGGACACTCGACCTGTTCTCCGGATCTAAGGTCGAGCCATCCGAAAAACCTGGCTCTTCTTGGGACATCGGGGACACTCTTTCACAATATGTCCAGTGGTGCCACAATAAAAGCATGCATTGTCCACCCTTCTACGTACCCTCTCTGATGTTGTGATAGGACTACGTAAACCTCCCACTTGCATAGGTTCTTCTGTACTGGAAGCAGGAGTACTAGCAAGAGTAGGATGGGAAGAGACCCCCAATTCAGCTCTACGCTCTGATCGTCGTGCATCTACCTGCAAGACGAGATCAACCAATTCCTGATACTGAGTAGGCATAGAAGGGATCACTGATAAAGCATCTTTCATGGTGTTACTCAACCCCCTATAAAAGACCACCACCCGCTTGTTTTCTGGCCATGATGTTTCTGCAACTAGCTGATTGAAACGGGTGATGTATTCTATCAAAGTCCTTCTACCCTGAGTCAGTTCTAAAAGCTCCAAATCCCTAGACTGCGCCTTGTGGCGAGTATCGAATACTCGAGACATTTCTAGAACCAACAAATCAAAGTCGTAAAGGACTGGGCTATTGTTCTCTAGCAGGGGATTAGCCCAAGCGGCAGCCGTTCCGGCTAAATGGGAGAGGGCGAAGGCGGCTTTAGTAGTGGAAGTAGGAAAAGCCAAAGGTCTGCATAAGAAGTGCAACTTGCACTGATTAACAAAGGTTCTGAATTTCTTGGGGTCACCTTGATAGCGTTCCGGAGCAGCCAGGGGGGAAGGAGATGGGAGGATCATTGGAGTTGGGACTGTAGAAGTAGCCAAGGGAGGGGGTGTAGTGAAGGAGCTGGCATCTCCAAACTCAGGGTCTGCAGGAAGGGAATGCTGAACACTCTGTATGGAATCCAACCTTTGGTGGATCACTGTGTTCGCGGCTGCCATATCTGCCCTTAATACTGTAATTGCCTGGACTAAAGCAGCTATGGGTTCTTCCGTGGATCCCTGCATCGTCAAACACGACTATACGGCTTCTCAGTCTGTTCTGACTTGAGTGTCGTGTAGACCGATGAGTCCTCTGTCCCCAAGTGACACACAGGGGAACTTAATAGAAACCCGCTGTGCGACCTTTGAGGCCACAGGTGGGAGATGTCTTCCCAGATCCACGGAGCCTCTGGAACACCGATGCTGCTGTCGAGAAGGAACGGGGTTAAGTACCAGGCAATCACAATACAGTCAGATAAACAAAAGGATCTAAAATGTCTTACCTATCTGGTGTAAGGGTAACCCAAGTAACCTAGTAGAGAGGTTCGAGACTCAGATGATGTTGCGGTCCCTGGAATGGTAGAACCGCAGGTTATCGTGGATGAAGGGTTAGCCACCTGTAGGAGAGAAGGCTTGACTTGAATCCCAAGAAGGGAAAGGGCGTAGAAGTTCAGCAAGGTAACCAGGGATGATCCAAAGGCAAGTCGAGGTGAAGTCCAAAATCCGGCAACAGGTCAACAGTTCCAAGCAAAGGTACAAAAGGGGTGTCCGAGGGAGTCCGAGGTAGAGTTCTGTGATCAAGATAGCAAGGAGCAAGTAGTAACGCCAAACAGGGTCTGAAGCCAGCTGAGAAGCAATGAGTGTTCTGTCTCTCAGACCTTTATACTGTGTGTCTGGGAGTCATGTGACGTCTCTGGATCATGTGACGTCCAACAAGGACACGTGTCTCTGGATCACGTGACCGACGTGGTGACGTAACACCGCCCCTTCTGCTATACGCTCTCCAAGGCAATTGCCAATGCAGAAAGGGTTGCAATCGAGCCCGTACACCAAAGCTGGTACGGATTTTTCGGTTCTTAGGGTTAACCGAATCACCTGAGCCTGGAACCGTGGGAGGGGATGGTGGAGAAATGTGAGCAGTGTTCTGATGTGTAGTGAACTGATGTGCAGAGGGTCGTCTAACAGTGACTGAAGTTGAATTCTTGGGATTCATGTTATCACCTGGCGGAGTGCGTATGGATTCAAAGAAGGTCGGTGCAGTTCTCAAATGGCCATCACCATCCTCCGTAAAAGGTGTGCAAAGCATGTTAGGCTTCTCTAACTTTTACCGCAGGTTTATCCCCGAGTTCTCTCGAATAGTCCAGCCCATCACTGCCTTGTTAAAGAAAAACAAACGTTTTGAATGGTCTAGCGAGGCGGAACAAGCTTTCCAGGATTTGAAGACTAAATTTATCTCTGCACCAATCTTAAAACACCCTTGCCCCGAACTCCCCTACATCGTGGAAACTGATGCTTCAAGCCTTGCCATGGGGGCAGTTCTATCACAAAAGGACCCGGTAACCAATCAGTTGCATCCCGTGGCATTTTGGTCCCGCAAATTCTCGCCTCCTGAAGTCAATTACACGATTACTGACAAGGAACTTCTGGCTATCAAGTCTGCCTTTAAGGCTTGGCGGCATTATCTGCTGGGGGCCCGACACACCGTTACTGTGATCACCGAAACCTGCAATATTTGAAAACCGCAAAAGCCCAGTCCTCTAGACAACTCCGTTGGGCATTATTCTTTGCCGAGTTTGACTTCATAATTACCTATCGACCTGGTACCAAGAACGGTAAAGCCGATGCCCTTTCTCGGATGGGAGTGGAAGAACACTTGATCAACCCTAAACCTGTACCAATCATTCCCGAACAAAGAATTCTGGGTGTAATCACCACAGAATCCATAGAGGAAGTTAAGGATAAAGCCAGGCAACTTGTAACTCCAGCAGACATACAGAATTGGCATCTGCAGGGAAAGGACTTTGCAGTAAAGGACAACTTATTGTATTTCCAAGAACGATTATACCTACCCAGCACAGATTTACAGAAAAAAGTAATCTCTTGTTATCACGACTCTTTAATGGAAGGTCATCCCGGTATAGCCAAGACCTCAGAAAAGATCAAGCGCTACTTCTGGTGGCCGTCTTGGAAAAAAGATATCAGAGACTTTATAATGTCCTGTGGAGTATGCGCCCAAAACAAGAGTCAAAAGGAAAGACCAGCAGGCCTCTTACGCCCTATTGACATCCCACCTCGCCCTTGGCATGCGCTTTCTATGGACTTCATCACCGATCTACCTCCATGCTCCGGATACAATACGATTCTAGTAATCGTGGACTTATTCTCCAAGATGGCGCATTTCATTCCGCTCAAAGGCTTGCCAACAGCAGCAACTCTGGCCCGAGAATTTCTCGAAAACATCGTCCGACTGCACGGTTTTCCTTCGGTTCTAATTTCAGATCGAGGTAGTCAATTTATTTCTCATTTTTGGCGAAGTTGCTGTCGGTCGGCCCAAATTGATGTGAGACTATCGACCAGTCACCACCCTCAGACCGACGGACAAACCGAGAGGACCAATCAAACTCTGGAACAGTATTTACGCTGCATGCTGCAACAAACTGAAAAAACTTGGAAAGATATCCTTTGGATAGCCGAGTATGCCTACAATAACTCTGTCCATTCGGGAACTGGGAAAACCCCGTTTTTTCTTTTGTACGGCAGTCACCCTCGAACCTCGGAGTTGGATCCCCTCCAAGATCTTGAAACACCAACAGTAGACTACCTGCATTCTACAATCACCCAAGCCTTTAAGGAAGCTGTTTCTCACCTTCAAAGGGCTAAAGAACAATACAAGAAAGGAGCAGATCAACATCGGAAGGAAGCCCCTCACTATCAAGTAGGGGATCAAGTCTGGTTATCCACCAAATATCTATCTCTAAAAGGGCCACGCACATTCAACCCAAGATACCTTGGTCCCTATTCCATCACTACCATAGTAAACCCAGTAGCGGTCAAGTTGGACTTGCCCCCGCACATGAAGATATATCCGGTCTTCCACGTCTCTCTATTGAAACCCGTGCAACCTCAAACCCGACTAACCAAATCTCCAAAACCTATCCTAGTTGATGGAGAACTCGAGTTTGAAGTCAAAAGCATTCTGGACTCCAAGATCTCCAAATCTAAACTATTCTACCTAATTGACTGGAAAGGCTACGGCCCCCAAGAGAGATCCTGGGAACCTGCTGAATATGTCCACGCTCCTCGCCTAATCAACAGATTTCACCGAACATTTCCTGACAAGCCAAAACCCCCGGAGAAGCCCGGTTTGGGAGGGGCCTTGAGGGGGGGTACTGTCATGATCTCTGCTTCCAAAAGGTCAGGGTTTTCCCAACTCCCTTGGAAGCAGATCCATAACCCAGGTTCCGAGTGCCAACCAGACCCAATTGGGACCTTTTGGACCCAGTCCTGGCGCCAGTGGCACCAGGCTCATAAATATGCCCAGTCCCAGCGCTGGAAGCGCCGGGCTCATAATGCTTGGGTGGACTTACCTGCAGCAGACCATGCTGCTTACTTGCCTGCCAGTTGAGCCTCTGATCCTCTTCTGTTTGGAACTACTTTTTGGGGCTGGAGCCACTCCCTAGATTCAGAACACTGAAACTCTTCTGGAAGGCAGGAACTCTTTTTTTACCAGGAACTCTTTTCTTACTTAGGCGTGGCTGTGGAAGGAGACACCTAAGCACTACAGGAGGCTATTTAAACCACACCCGGTGGATGAATCTTGCTTTGCGTTATTCTGCACCCTCTGCAGCAGAACGCTCATCGTGTCTTCTGCATCCGGTCCTGGGCCTAAGGAAAAAGGCTTACCATCCTGAATCCAGTCTTCAGCAACACCTATAAAGACAAGAAAGAACAGGTTAGCATTCCGGCATCTGAAAGGCAAAGGCTTACCTACTCTTCGTGCGCTCCGGAGGTCTTCACACTCCATTCCGGCATCTGAAAGACAAAAGCTTACCAACTCTTTGCACGCTCCGGAGGCCGTCGGCGCTGCATCCCGCATCTGAAAGACAAAACAAGGTGCGTTTAAAGACATTGGGGAACTTTAATACTCACGTGCCATTACTCCTTTCCACATCTAACCCAGTGGGTATCCCGGCACCCTGCAGCCGCTCCGAACTTGTACCTGCAAAATAAAAAGACAGTTAGAGCGCTTCGTGAAGCTGGCAACAAGCGCTTACTTACGTGCTTCCAGGCGCTTCTATTCATCACACGGGCTCCATCTTCAACTCACTTCAGCCCGTCATCCGCCATCGCCGGAACCCTGCAAAACAAGAGACATCATTATTAAAGATTTTAAAGACATTTGAGTTACTCGAAACTTACCGTTCGTGCAGTAAACGACGGACAGCAGTCCTCTGAAGTCAAGAGACCTGCGCTACCTATCCAGTGAAGAAACTGGTTACAGCACCCTGCCCCGAGGCAGATGGAGAGCTCGGCATTCACTTACCTAAGGTGAGAGCGTTAACCTGTGGGGGTCTACAGGAGAGGAGAAGAGGAAAGAGATAGGGACACCCCAATAACCCCAGTTCATTAACCCTGTATTTTCTATCTGCAGACATCTTACTCTGCACGTCAGGCATACAGGGCACAGAGGTCCAGCCCAAAGAGCCAACCGGGTGCTGCACATCACCTTTGAAGATACGGTAGTCGCCCAGTCAAGACCGGCGCCTCTGCGAGAATCAGGTGAGCGTTACAACGTCTGGCGGATTTACGAAGCAGAGTTTTGATGGGTTTGCTGTCTTCTCTGCTATAAGAATCAGGGACCCCCGGTGTGTGTTGCATGCCCCTGCATCCACAGTGCCAGTAGTGTAGCAGAGCTGTAGTTTGTGACCCTCCAGATCTGTGGTGCAATGGGCTGGTCCATCTTCAGACAGCGTGCTCAGCGTATGTGTCGTCTTGCCTTCCCTGCACCCTCTTAATAGCGTGCTGTCAGCATAGTGTAGTGGGGTGTTGGTGTGCAGCTAATGATGTCTCCAAGGAGGTGATAGAAGCACCATATACCTGGCATCCGATATTGCGATATACTCACCAGATCAAAGGATTATGCTGGAGTGATGTGCCAAAAGTACATGGCGCTTGCCCCCCTGGGCGCCCCCTCGGTGTTCAGACCAGTCAAGCACACTAATTACAGTCTCAGAGGCCATAGACAGTCACTACAGCGGTGGGGGCCCAGCCCTGTAATGGCATCTGCTGCGCCTTTATTTGGTGCTCTGGAGGTCATGGGGCTGCAGATCAGGTGTGGATAGTATGGTCACAATCGGGCACCGGGCACACCTGGGCACAGAAGGCAGTGGGCTTTCACAAGCGTCTTGTTTGCCTGTTAGGAAGCATGTACAGAGTGTGTTGGGGCCGAGGGACACATACAGTGGCTCCCGCGGCAGGGCCACGCTGCCAATCTCACTGAGTGTTTTGTGGGATGCATCCGGTACATGGCGGGAGCAGGAAGAGTAATTATATAATATGGGTAGCTGCAGCAAACTCTTACCCTGCTCCTCGCCACACACGACAGGCCCCCCTCCTCCACAGTGCCTTGGAGCCTCTGACAGGGCCCGCACTCAGTCCCATGTCGCACTGTTCTCCACTGTTGATTTGCGTTCTCTCGCATAACGGGTCGTCCGGTGCTGGGTTAATTGGATGGGCACCGTTTGATGCAACGCTTGGTTTCCCGACTATTGTGCGTGCTCACTCAGTTAAAAGCCCCCGGGCACTGTCTACGGCATGCAGGTCTCAACCGTGCATTCGGCTTCCCAGCAGAAAAATGTTCTCCTGCATTTGTAGATTCTCGGCACGCATGCAGGCGATGGCTGGATCAGGCGGGCCCCATCCTCATGTCCCGGGCAGCTTTGCCACTGTGCTGCATCGTCAATTTGTCGGTTGGTCAGTGGGGTAGAAGCAAGGGGACCTCCCCGCCTCATCGGCTGTTGGTGCTACAGTTCATCCAATCGCTTTACTTTTCAGTCTGCTCCTTGGAGTGACGGTCACTCCTATCCACCTCCAGGCGTCCAACGCAGCTCACTGAGCGTTGTCGAGAGGCGGCTCCAGTCATCACCCACAGCGCTGCAGGTCAGCTCCAGCCACCATGCTGCCCAGGCATAGCGGACCAGTGCATCCACAGTCCCGCTATCACGCCAAGCTGCCCTGGCAGCGAGCCATATGCCACACGTGGATGATCTAGCCTCCAGCACCTTCAGCACCAGCCTCTGCGCTCAGAGTAATGGCTCCAGTAGCATCTGCTCATCGATCTGGGGCAGGCAGTCGCTAGGAGCCCCCAATGTATTATCGGTGTTGCCCCACATGCTTAGGCACAGCCTAAGGCCGTTCCTGCCAAAAACCGATACCGCTACTTGGGAATTATTCAAAGATTAGCGTTCGCCACATTCAGAGCTCATTCACTCACGGCCATCTTGCTCGGGCTCTCGAGCGCACCCCCTCATGGTTCAGTTTTAAAAATAGTCACCCGCTGTACACTTGCTGTCAACGAACATGCCCTTTTGTCTGTCACTATCCCCCCAGCATTTGTAAAACAACCACATTTGACACTTGCTGGGGAGATGCTGAGAATTTCAACAACAACTTATGCTAGCTTGTTCCAGACAGATGTTTTCATCCTGAACTGGAGGGGTTCACTTAGGGTATTTATCCTGCATATCAGGTGCTACAGGCTCTGAGACTGTAGACGGACCATACACGTATTTGTATTTGTATTGTATTTGTATTTTATATAGCGCCTTAATCCAAGGCACTTTACAGTTAACAACAAGTAACACATCAAACATGGAACAGTAGAAGCAAAACAGTAAACATGAATCAAACCATAAAATCAGTATTTAGAACAATTTGCAAGTAAGAAGGGAGAGGAGAGGAGGGGGGTAGAAGAGGAGAGGGAGAGAGTAATGAGAGAAGTGAGCAACAAAAGAGAGGAGTTCATAGGAGAGAAGGGAACAGATAAAGATAAGAAGAACAGAGAGAGGATAATAGATGGAGGGAGGGGATAGAGAGAGGGGGAAGGTATCAGGGAGAGGAGTGAAGAAGAAGTTCTCTCAGTGAGAAGCGGAAATAGGAATAGGTGGGGGAGGAGCGGATAGAGAGAGGTAGGGAGTTCCAGTGCAAGGGGGCAAGAAGCTGAAAGGAGCAGAAACGAGAAGAGGCACATGGTGGTGGGGGAACAGAAAGTAAGAAGAGATCAGCGGAACAAAGGGAGCGAGAGGGGGTATAAAATGAAAGGAGAGAAGTGAGGTAAGGAGGAGCAAGGTCATGAAGAGATTTAAAGACAAGACAAAGGGCCTCATTACAACCCAGGCGGTAAGTTACCGCCTTGGTCGTACCCTTATCAGTCTTGTCAGTGTTAAGAGAGAGATAGTGAGATGACATCCAGTCTTTAATGGCAGTAAGACAATAAGAGAAGTTGAGATGTAAGTCAGAGGTGAAGGAGGAAAAGGAGAGGAACACCTGGGTGTCATCGGTGTAGATATGGTGAGAAATCCCGAAGGAAGAGATAATAGGGGCAAGGAGAGAGGTGTGAAGAGAGAATAAGAAAGGTCCGAGGACCGAGCCTTGGGGGACGCCGTAATTAAGAGAGAAGGTAGTAGAGGTTCGTCCTCCCCAATAGACTGCGAAGGAGCCGTTGGAGAGGTAAGAGGAGAGCCAGTTAAGAACAGAACCTACAAAACCAAGAAAGGACCGAGTGTTGAGAAGTAAGGGGTGATTGACAGTGTCAAAAGCAGCAGAGAGGTCAAGGAGGATGAGGATCGATGAATGTTTAGAATAGCGAGTGGTAAAGAGGGAGTTAAGGACATAGGTAAGAGCGGACTCAGTGGAGTGCTACATGTCTTGAATATGAGACACCAGCAAAGAATCCAACACCTGAAAGGTGTCAATCACACTAGAGGTTGCTGTGGAATCACACTAGAGGTTGCTGCATTTACCCGTGCAGGGAGGCTTTCTATCCCTGTTGTGATGAATTGTGAGATTTTGTCATGTCTCCCCAAGGGGCAGCATTTCCCTCTGAGGTTAGGGGTGAGCTACGCAATATCCTTCCTAGGGGTAGAGGCAAGCAGGACCTCAACGGCGGATAGTCTCCATCTGGGGACAAGGACTCCGGTTCTTGTGAGGAGCTCGCTGAGCTACATATCACTAACACACCTTTAAGGACATCTCCTGAAGAAAGACATGAAGAACAAATCAGAATTTATTATTGTAGTCCAAATACTTTAATTGTACCTGTGACGTAAAACCTGTGTTATACTGAGACAAAGAAACCCATGCAAAGAATACAGAATAAGTCAAACAGAAAGGAAGGAAATTGATGCTCCAATGGGATAGTCTTCACTCAGAACAAAGAAAGAGAAATAGAGAAAGCACGTGGCTATTGTAAGGGTGCAGAAGTACGAGTCTGATACAGTGGTTGGATGCTTGTTGGAAAATACTTGTATTATAAAAATAAAGAAAAGGAGAAACCTATCTTGCCCTATTTCTATGAGGGGTTGCCATACCTCAACAAAAACACTAAGTACTCAGTCAGGATGTCTTGTAAAATAAAATGCCCACGAGCCTGTGTCCAATCCTATTTCTGTCCCTTACACTAAACTGCGTCTTCTTGCTCCAGAGGGAGGCTTCCCTCATTCTGGATACAGCCTCTGTGAAGTTCAGTTTGTGGTGATAAAACACAAAGGGCCTCATTACACGGACGGCGGTAACCATGGCGCTATTAGCGCCATGGTTGCCGCCGGTATTTTACTGAGTCCGCCATGGTGAATGGCGGAATTACCGCCCTATTCCAAGGTGTGTGGGGGCGGTAATTCCCCATTCACCATGGCCCTTCCCCATTCCCATTTGAGCCCCCATAGGGCTCAATGGGAATGGGGAAGGCGCTAATAACGGTACCGCAAATTGCGGTACCGTTATTAGCTCCAAAGTTCCTTAGCGGGACCCGCAAAGGGACCTCGTAGTATGGCGCTAAGGGATTACCGGCACCGGTGCCCTTACCGGTGCTGGTAATCCCTTAGCGCCATCCGTGTAATGAGGCCCAATGAGTGACTTTTTAAGTATAGTTCCTCAGTATCAAATGGAGTAGTCTCTTCCCCTTGTTCTTGTCTTCAATTCAAAACTGTAGTGCCAAGTCTGATACACTATCCTGCCGGACTTAACTATCGAATTCAGATTTCCAGAAAATGTCTCGTCCTTTAGAAGTGGCTCCTCAACCCCTTGTTTCAACTTCTTGTACTCTTTCATATGCGTCCCAGATCCTTCTGGGTTGTCTTGGGTTCTCCCCGACTATTCCTTTCTCTTCTGTGTGGGTCACAGACCCCTTTACATTCTCTCGGGCTCTCCATGACAGAACTCTGGGCATCATTCCCTTATAAATGTCTGTTCCTCTTGTATGGTTCCCTGACCCATGTGCCTTGCTCTTGTGGGCCTTGCCCAACCTCATTTAAGTCCCAGACCATGGTGTGTTCCACTAGCGGGTTCTCTACCCTTACTTCACTCTCATTCGATGTCCAACTGAACAGACCTGTGTACTCTCCTGGCAGGTATTGTTTCTTATTGGATATTCTATAAAGTTCCTTTTTGCTTTTCATTGCCCTTGTATATCTTTCGGGTCTTCGACCTGTTTGTTTTGGGTTTGCCTCTGAGGTTCACTTGGGTCCCAGACCCCTATGTAGTGCCCCTCGAGGGCGTTTGGTTTACTCTCTTGCCAAGTGTCCACTGATGCAGCATATGACTGTGTCCTTATGTTTCTCTTAGGTTCCTTGACCCATGTATTATCAGTTTTAGTTCGTATCGGCTCCCCGACCCTCCATAGGTTCCTCCTGTTCGCTTCCCTGCCCCTCTCAAGCACCCAGGCAGCACTGTATCTTGTTTTCGGGCTTCCGGCTGCATGGCGTCCTGCTTGGGCTCCTTCGACTCTCTGGCCAGCTTCCAGATCTTCCTCTCTCAGTCTTCCGCATCTCTGCTTCGCCTCTAACGAGACGGGCTGCGCGGCTTCCCTCCAGGAGGTGCCCCAAGTCTTCCACGTACTTGGTTCTTTTCCGCTTTCTCGTGGTCTGCCGTTTCTTGACAGCACCTTTAGAGACAGAGTCTCCACTCCACCATCATCCTGGTCTGCAGCTTGTTCCCATGTCTCTCTGTCTGCGGTATTCAAACTTCACTCTCGGTACCTCCAGGCAGGCTCGTCGTGTGGCTTAGTCCTTCTTCTAATCTGTAGTCCTGGTAACCAATAGGCAGTCTCCTGCAACTAGAATGTGTATTCTGGTTACTATAAGTATTCCTCATTGCTCCACCGTTCCTCTTCTTCACAGTACTGAACTGATGATCATTATAGAGATCAGTATCACTCTTCTTCGTCCCAGTAGTCTTTTGGGACTTGGTTTCCTCATCTCTACATAGATAGATAGAAGTGTGGGGTACCCTATGGTACGGAGTGGGGTGAAAGGAAGGAGGGGACAGAAGTGAAGGAGGTAATATCGCATTCTCCTAAGGTGATCGCTGCTGGTCCCATGGAGGGCTTCTCTCCCCACGAGATCCACCCGTTGAGTACCACCCCCAGGGGGACTAACGGGTAGCGACCTCACCTCTCTGGCCTCATGGAAAGGGGCTTCCTCCATGGAAACAGTGACAATACCATGGGATTTGTCACACTATCTAATCTGGTGAAGAGTGCCACTGACCCCTGGCTCCAGTTTCAAGTTGTCCACCTGGCCACGGGTGATTGACCACCAGCGCATTCCCATGGCAACCATCCCAGCATCTTTTAGGGGTCACCAGGGCAGACAGGGGAAAGAGACCCCCTGCTCCCAGTGCGACTGTCAACTGGGGTGGCCTGTCCTCAGTGTACCTGGACCACATAACATCGCCACGTGGGGAAGCCCACAAAGAGTGGCAGGGTTCTGCAGTGATGTTGGTTACCCACGTGTACAAGTTGGAGAGCCAAATCAAAGCCTGTTGCACTATGGAGGTGAGGGCCGGCGTACACCAGCTGAAGTGTGATCCCATTGCACCGTGCATTCCACCAGCACCTCTCGTCCCCTCTGTTGTGGAGGTGTTGCATGAGTGTGCGTGATAGGACTTGAGACATGGTGCACTATGCCTGGGCAGGGTGATGGCAGAGGGTACTGTGGTGGAGGTCCATAGCGGTCCTGACATGCTAATCATTTGTCCAGCATGGGTATAGGGTCAGATGAACAATCAGAGATCTAGTGTCTGGTTCCCTCTGATGTTTCACTTGGGATAGCTGGCACTCAGATAACCCAGTTTAATCTTCTGAGGCAAATGATTAGAGGTCATGGAGGCCAAACAACCTTAACCCACTATCATATACAATATGGCTGAGGAGGCAACGGGGCAAAGCTACCATCTGTGTCAATATGACTGAATACCTCAAAGTCAGTGTCCCCCCAAAACAATGATGGTAACCCATCACTGTGGTGCCTTGGTTGGCCTGAGATAGCCAGCCTGTGTGCCGGTGCATAGAGCTGCTTGCATCAGGACTCATTTGGGGACAGAAGTGGTCAACCTCTCTCACCCATCGTGCAGCTCATATTTGTGGGGAATGTGTTTGTGAGTGGCAGAGCAGCTACCTCGCTGTAATCTATTAGTAGTTATACTCCGAGGCACAGTTTCATCGATGGCGTTGCCGCAGTGCTGGTACCACAAGGGTCTCTATCCTTACTCCTCCTGCTGCACCACAGTGTGCACAGGAAACTCCCATGCACCCTGGGTGCACCTGTGGGGATGTGTGATGAGCGTTGGGCTCTGTTCCCTCTTTCCGGTAAGCCCAGAAGACCAGATGGGTATGGCCCAGCCAACGGCAGAGTGGAAGGATCCAACTCATGGGAGTCAGGGAAGAGATGGTGGGCCTTGGTTGTGGATGGAAGCTTCAGCCCCAGACCCTGGATGGTGGCCTTAAGGCAGGCTCAGCCGCATGGCTGCACAGCCATGTGGTAATGGGTGACTGTCCCAAGCTATCTGGTTTTTCGACTGGGTCAAACTTGCCATATGGCCACAGAGTCGCACCTGGCACAGCTGTCTCCTACATTTGTCTGCAGCCAGGCTCCATGATAGCAGGTGTGAAGTGTCTCCCCGTGGGACAGATGTGTGTCATGGGAGCTGGACGGGCCCCTCCATGCTGGGATGTGTACCCACAGCAGGTGGGGAGCAACAGGCCTGGCCACAGAGGGAGAGGCTAAGCAAGCCCACCACCTGGAGACCCAGGTGGGTGCCATGGTCCAGTAGGTGTCCCAGGGAAGTGCTACTGGTACAGGGCTCACATAATCTCCTTGTCCGCTCACATAGATATGCAGTGTAGGTAATCAACAGAAACAGGACTGGGTGAAGAGGTCTTTCATGGGACAGGGTGACTTGACAGCTAGGGTATACCCAGTGCCACCCCAGCTGTCCAGGGCTCTGCCCTCAAAAACTTGGAGGCTGAACCTCATCTCTGCCACTCCTGGTTTGGGGATCCAATCCCTAATCCCTTTCAATCGGCTGAGGTCAATGGAGGTCATCGCCCGTTCATTCCGAATGGCTCTCGCCCATCTCTTGGGACCGACTTGCCCATGTTCAACTGCTGTCCACAAGGAACCCTCCTCCACTTCAGCCTTTAAAGTTCTCTTTTGAAATGTTGCCACCAAGATCTGCACCTCTAGTGGCTCCACCCAGATATTTGCCACAGGCATTGGGGCGCACCACAGTGTCCCTCCTACTCATCAGGGCTTTGCCCCATGGCTCTCAGCATCGACAATGAGCACTGATGTTGGCCTAGCATGGGCCCGACACCCCAGCCCCATCCATTTCAGGGCCAGTTGATTAAGTAGGTGAGTTATTACTCACTCCTTAGCAGATTCCATCTTCCACGGCCACCGTCCTGCTGTCTGTACCAACCAACACCGTTTCTGGGGTCTGATGAATGTTGGCATGGGTTGCCTTAACCCAGCATTATTTTCATCCCTCAGTGCCATTTTGCTTCCCAAAAGTGGCCCACTGTGCACCTGTGTTCAACACCTGGCTCCACACCAGTGAGCTGGGCTTCTGGCCCATTTTAAGTTTGAGAATAGGTTGAGATACTATCGCCTTGAAGACCTTAATTAGATAATTTGCTTTACCAGGTAAAAGTGGGGTTTACAAGCGCCAGTCTCCTTAAGGTAACTTCAGAGGGAACCAGCTACTAGCTGGTTCGATTCGATTTTCCCCTATATGCAGGTTGGACAACCGATTTGCACGTCAGGAGTCTCCAGTGTTTCTTCTGGTTTTAACCTGCCCAGGCGTTGTTCACCATCTTGCGGGTCCTATCACACATGCTCATGCTCCACTACCTCGACAGAAAGGGGTAGAGGGCCGGTGGTGCACCCGCCACAACGGGATCCCAATTTAGCCAGTGTGCACCAGCCCTCGCCTTCATTACGCCAAGGGTTTGGTACTGTCCTGTGACTCGCACCCATGTTTGACTCCTTAGTCTGTGTTTGAAGATGGGTTGGGTGGGTAACTGTTATCACCACAGACCCTTGGCATCCTTTGTGGCCTTCCCTGCCCAGCAGCACAAAAAAGTTGTGGCGCACTAAGGACAGTCCAACCCAGTCGACAGTCACACTTGGATCAGGGGTTCCCATCCCCTATCACTGACTAGGTGACCCTCCGAGAGGGGCTGGGATGGTTGGTGGAGGAGGGCACGACAGTAGTCAATCTCCCTCAGCCCCGCAGACATGGCGAGACTGCTGCCAGTCTCTACCAGACCAAACAGCCTTCACAGCTGACCCAGAGCCAGTTGCAGTGCACCACCATGGAAGAAATGCAACCTGCAGGGATCTGCCATTCTGGGAAACCAACCTGCCCACTGTGTTTAATTCTCCGAGCGGACTGCATGGACCCCACCCATTTACCTCTCAACAATTTCACGCCCTCTTGTACTCACCTTCAGAGTTCTTTTCAACTTTCCCTTATGGTACCTGTTGGCTAACGGTCCCATGTCTGTAGTTGTCCTTACATCAAGTATACCCCCCACTCTGGCCTGCATTCCCAAGCAACCTAACTCCAAGATGACCCAATCCCAGCATGCCGGGGGGGTGCGGGTGCAACACCGGCCCCACCCTGCTGCCGGATGTGGATTCTGCACTGGGTTCTTCCCTCTTCACTTGCCATTTGTGAGGGAATACTGATTAGTCACTTTTCCTCCGCTTAGTACTATGCTTCAGTTCAGCAGGTCGCAACGTCTAATCTGAGGTCATGGTCGGGGAACCAAAGCTCAGGCAGCTGGCTTCAGGGCCTGGGCTGTTTGAGGGGGTTTGCCTCAGCCGTGTGTGCACTGTTCGGATTTGTGCCAAAGAATGTCTAGGAGGGGTTGCCAATAGGATGCAGTCGCAAGACCTGTACTCCAGGGCTGTCCCACACAGGCAGAAATGGGACACCACAGATGGCGACAAGTGGCATTGCCAGCTGCCTCGGGGTAGGGGAAGGTGCATCAGGTATTTAGGCTGCTGCCACCACCACCGGGGCACACTTGGTGCGTGCCCCTCCAAACCTCACGCAGTGGGAAAACGGAGGCCAGGATGCTCCAGCAACAAGCCTCTGCAGCGGGTCCAGGGATCCTGCGACTGTGCTGATCAGGGACTGACCTTAGGGAGATTGCGGGAACGGGGTTCCTGCAACAGTCCCAGCCATGCACCCGGGAAGTGTCCCTGAGCTATTGACAATCAAGCGGCCCTCAGACAGGTAGAGCAATAGGAGGAATCCAGGGCTTCATAGACATGTAAGCCAAGTGGTCCACCCCAAGGAGTCACAGGCACATTTTTTGTCCAGACATTGGCCCAAACCTGCAAATGCAGGAGGGCTGGGGGGAGACGGCACCACCTGTCCCACCCACCCGTGCAGCGAGACAGCCAAGCGCCCCATCTAGCTTCCCAATAGGGAGTCAGCCAAGACCATTGCGGTTTTCAAAAGAACAGGTTCCAGATGCTCAGCCTGGGAAGCCCACCCACTATCTTCTGCAGAAGTGCCTCATGGGCTTCCCAAGGTAACGGGGGCAGGTGGCTCCACCGCGGGCCCACCACTCATCCAGTAGTAGAAGTAGAGTAGAGTAGGAGTAGGAGTAGTCGGAGCAGAGGTAGCAGTAGTTGTTGGGAGTAAAGGTAGTAGGTGGTGGGAGTAGCGAGCGAAGCACATTAGTAGTAGAAGGGTGAGCAGGGCACCATATCCCTCGAAGTCCCTGAGGGTTGAATAGGGTTTAGTAGAGGGTGGGAAAGGCGCCATATTCCTGGGTGTCTGTAACAGTGACAGTGGTGTGCAGGACACAATATCCCATTGTAACTTGGAAGGTAGTAGAAAGAGGTTATGGTACTAGGGAAATAGGAAAAGTAGTAGAGCAGGATGAGCAACAGTTAGTGGGAGAGTAGGAGGGGCTATTGGCATTAAATGAGACAGAAATTATAACAAGGGGAATTGCAAGAGGTGGCGAAATAGAGTGAGAGGAAGGAGGGAAAGGAATAACAGAAGTAGAAGGATAGTTGGTCACATAAGTCACCCTAAATGGGATGGGTATACCCAGACACGGGTCCTGAGCCTGCTGTGTCTAACGACCCAAGCTACTCCTCACTGATGATGCCCAATGAGGACGAAAATGTTTGGGGATGGTCTCGTGCGGAAGGGATGTGACCTACAAGTTCGGGCTTGACTGCCCCTTTTGTGTTGGACAAGCCTGATTTGCAGATGGCCTTTTCCCTTCTGTAGCGGCTTAGCAGGCTGAAAAACGATGGTCTGGAGGGTTGCCCAGGGCTGTGCCAGTTGTTATCATTGATTGAAAACCTTCCAGTCATCAACTTTTGGTTTTGCATTCAACAATGCGCAAGGCATATAGGACTTTCATAGCACCATCTTCAAAAAGGCATATCAAAAACTGTCATTAATTCCTCGTTCATCAGATAATTCAAGAACTTCCCAGTGAAGACTCTCACAGAAGACCACGCCAAACGTCCACCTCTCATGGGTTGATCTGCGTCTGACGACCCAGGACTGTGACTCACTTCTCCAAGAACTGAACACCTCTCTCACAACCAACATCCACCGCCATTCACCAGTGAAACAATGCACCCTCAAGCCTAAACCTTCTGCACCCTAGTCTGCTTAAGAACTCAATTTCAACAAACAAACCATCAGAAAACAAGAAAAGACTTGGCGAAAGTCTTGCAGCACACCCGACCGTGCCCTGCTCAAGGAACACAGTGCTACATGCAGACAACTGATCACCACTACCAAGGTCAACTGCTACCAAAATACCATAGCCAAGGCCAACAATGAAATCAGAGCCCTCTTCAAAGCCATAATGCAATGCATCATCTATCTGCCGACCCATCTATTCAACCAGACTTTATTGAATAATCAACCAGCCTTAACTCTTTCTTTATCAACCAGATCAGCATGATCAGCTAACACATAGACACCAACACCAACGGCTGTACGTAATATGCTCGTCCGGTGACCAGGGGCTGGGATTCATCAAAGTAGCTTCTCACCACAGCCTGAAAATCATTAAGGTGCTTGCAACCCGCATGTCTTAAATCCGAGGGTGCTGTTATGTGACATGTATATATGACACTGCTATACTTCTCTCACCCCAGTGGGGAGCATGACAGACTGGCTGCTGTACATCAGGAGGCCCTATATAGCCTTTGATCTCCAACACAATACTACCTCGTCAACGTGAGGCTCTCTGCTGCACCACCGTTCTCCAACCTTTGGGGCAAACATAGTCCCAATGGACAGGGACAGCCAGGAGGGGTATGATGCTTTGTCGTCTTCCTCTTCTGTTATCAGACATACCAGGAGAAGGGCTGCTATGATGGGCCAAGCTCGACCCCTGCCCCGGATCTATTTCAAGGGGTCCCCATACAGGAGTTTAATGCATCTGGTACTCCTGCCACACAATGCCATTGGTGGGAACTATGGGAGGAGAGACTAGACATGTTCTTGAGTCTACCAAGGGGTTGGATGATCCGGCCAATAGCCCAATGTTGCTTTTCTTTGTAGGACGTGCAGAACATAAGATCTACAAAAAAGTGTCACCTGAAGATGGTTCATATATAGCTGACATGAAAAAGTTCTTCCAGGGCTATTTCAGTCCCCTAGTCAATGCAGACTATGAAGGTTTTAACTCCATCAGGCAAGCCAAAGTCCCCAGGAATCCCAGTAGGACCAAACTCAACTCAGGCAATTGGCCAAGGCATATACTCTTGTGGATGACGAAAACGATATCAGAGCACAGCTCATCAGAAGGTGTTCCTCCATCCCGCTGTGTTGTGAAATGCATCACCCCCCACTGCATCCTGGAGTTCAGTCACTCCCACAAGCAAGCCACAGCCAGGGTGGCCCACATTGAAAAGGATTTCAAATCGGTATGAGTGGAAATGGTTAACACCAGCAGGAAACACCTGTCGCAGAGAGGCTGTGCAAGAGAGACAAGTGGATCTCACACCATGCTGACAGGACCAAAGGAGTCCTCAGTAGGACTGTGTGATTTATTGTGGGGGCTCCCTGCCTCACACCCAAGGTTGTCTAGTGGCAGGCCAAACAGGCAGGCCAAACATGTGGCCGGTGTGCGAAGCCCAACCACTTCATGAGAGTCTGCAAGGTACCATGGCCTGCCACATTGGGTAACCTTCTAAACGCACCATGATTCCACCAGATTAGAGTTGTCATGCTCTCAGAAGGAGCACCCACTGATGCCAGCACTCAGAAAGGTGAAGATGTTAATAACCTTTTCTTTTCATTTTGGCCCTCTGCAAAGACCAAAAAGGCAAATGGCACCAATGACCATGTGAAGTGCAGATACAGTTAGAGAGTATTCCAGTACTAATAGACACAGGTGTGTCAATTAATGTGATGCTCACCCTTCAGTTTATGCATCTCTCGGCACAGCCACAACTGGCACGTCCAAAGGTACTCATCTTCACCTATGGGGGCACCCATTCACTCCACCTCAAACGTACATTTCACACCAGGGTGTCACAAGACAGAAACTCCACACCTGCAATCTTCTATTTGACGCCAGATGCGAAAGACATGCTACCAAGTTGTACCCAGGCTGCAGAGGAACTGAACCTAATTCACTTTGCATTCAGTTTGTATCAGGAGCAAGCTAAGTTGCTATTACAGGAAAACAGTGACCTGTTCGAAGGGATTGGCTGCCTCAAAGGCCACAAAGTCAGACTTCACGCTGATCCAACAATACAACCTGTGGCCCTGAGACAACACAGAATACCATTCCAGTTGAGCAAGAAGGTGGAGGCAGAGTTAAGCAAGCTGGAAAAAAGGGCATCATAGAGAGGGTAACAAGCCCAACGCCATGGGACTCTGTGATTGTTTTTGCCCACAAGCCAAATCAGCACGGCGCTGTCTGCATTTGCATGGACAAGAAGTTGTCAAGCAAGGCCATCAGGAGGCAACGGCACCCAACCCCACCTTAGATGGCATAATTCTAGACCTATAGGGAGCCACTGTTTTTTCTTGTAAATTTGGTTTTATTAGTTTTTACAGATACAAGTCATGCAAAGAAAAGATACATTTAAGTATACAATTAACTATCTCATAATGGAAAAGCGAACCCCTAAAATTCGGCATATTTAGTGTCTGTCCTGCAAGCACCTTCTTCATACATAGGGTTCGTGCGCAAACATGACCATGCCCCCCTTCCCCTTCTTGCCCCCCTCCCCCTGATCAGAACCTGTATTGCAGGTCGAGCAGCGTTCATCGTGTGGCGAGCAGCGTCAGTGTTAAATGTCGAAATTGCGTTGGTTATGAGAGTGTCAGTTGGAGAGTTCAACTCATACGTTGCCTAGGTCAATTCTTGTTCCTCCATCGTCGTGGTAGGGGCATTGTTATGAGATAAGCCGGTGGGCAGGTATATACTTTTATATTCCATCCATAAGATTTCAGTCTGAGGTAGTTTTCCATGTAACAACGCTGTTATATGTTCCATTATGCATATATTATTGGAAACATGGATCCATTCATTTTTCGTGGGAGTTGTGGGCGATTTCCACCTCATTACTAGTGTTGCTCTAGCGGCTAATAGCAATTGTGGTGCTAGATCCTTGATCTTGACCCAGTCATCTTCATCTTTCTCAAGGCCTAACAATATGAGGTAGGGTGCAGGTGTTCTGTCGATACCATCGACTTCTTTGATCCAGCCCAGGACCTCCGACCAGAACACTTGTATTTTAGGACATCCCCACCACATGTGCCAGTAGTCTGCTCTGTTTTCGCATCCACGCCAGCAATCCGGGCTCGTAGTCTGAAACATTTTAGATAATCTGACTGGATCATATTGCCATCTAAGTAATAATTTGATTGCATGGAGTTTGTATTGATTCGAAATGGATATTCGTGTGGCAGCCTGGCATATGGTATCCCATAGGTCTGGAGTGAACTGTTCGGAGAAAACTGTCTCCCATCTGCTTTTCAATGAGTCCGTGTTCGCCCCCTCCCCTTCTAACAATGTTTTGTACATATCAGAGATTAGGCCTTTCATTACAGTTCTTGAGTACAGTATTTTCTCAAAAGGGGTGAGTTCTCTCATTAATTTGGGTTTCCACATGGCTCTTGTCAAAACCCCTTTTATCTGCAAGTATTGAAAGGTGGATAATGGGCCTATTCCGAGAGCTTCGGTTAGTTCAGGGAGAGAAATGAAGGAGTCTTTCCGTTGCAATTGCCCTACTCTCTCTAATCCAGCCTCATACCATGATTGGAACCTTTCGAATCCTGGGATGTGGTCGTTGATTCCTGGGGACCATAAGTGGCTGAGGGGAGCCGGCCAGGTAGTAATGTTTTGCATGTTTTTGCCATGTGTCCAGATTTCCAAGATGGTCATTAGTATCGGGTGGTCTTTGAGTTTTCTACAGATTCTTTTTTTAAGTGACCATTCAGATACTGTAGCTGGTGTAAAGTAATGGTTGTCCATATTGACCAACTGGGTGTATGTTTGGTTACGGAGGTGTGGAATCAATACCCTAAGTTGGGCGGCCTTATAATATTTTTGAAAATTGGGAAGCCCAACCCCACCTTTGTCTTTTGGGAGTGTTAGAGTCTTATATGGAATTCTGGCTTTTTTCCCTTGCCATAGGAATTGGAGCATGGCCCTTTTGATCTCAGTAAAAATGTTTTTGGGAATCCTAATGAGTATCGCTTGAAAAGGATATAGGAACCTGGGCAGGGATACCATCTTAATTGCATTGAGCCGGCCTAGCCAGGATATTGTGAGCTTATCCCATCTTGTCAAGTCTAACCTAAATTGTTT
Organism: Ambystoma mexicanum; assembly: GCF_040938575.1. NCBI lineage: Eukaryota > Metazoa > Chordata > Amphibia > Caudata > Ambystomatidae > Ambystoma > Ambystoma mexicanum. The sequence continues at coordinate 1,062,828,542 of NC_090923.1, read as the reverse complement.
CAATAGGGGAGGGAAGTTTGCTTCAAATAGGTCACTTAGATTCTTCGTTAGTTGTATCCCTAAGTATTGTAGTTGTGAATGTTCGATATTGAGACCAAATGGGGAGAATTTGATGGCATTCTCATCTTTTTGACCTTGGAGGGGAAAAGGTGTGGACTTTGTTTTATTTATTTTGAACCCAGAGAGTTTACCATATTCTTCTATCATGCAGAGAGCCCGGGGGATGGAGACGGAGGGATTTGTGATGTGGAGGAGGATGTCATCTGCGTAGAGGGCAATTTTGTATTCTGTTGTCCCGAGTCGAATAACTTTTAGTGTAGGGTCTGCCCTTATTGCGATTGCCAGGGGTTCTAACGAGAGGGCAAAGAGAATCGCTGAAAGGGGGCATCCTTGTCGGGTCCCCCGCTGCAGGTTGAACCATCGTGAGTATTCTCCGTTCACAAATATAGATGCCTTCGGGTCTGTATAAACTGCGTGTATCTGTCTCCTAAATCTATTGCCCATTCCCACCTTTCGGCGTACTGCCTCAAGGAACCCCCATTCCACCCTATCAAAGGCCCTTTCCGCGTTGATGGAAAGCAGGGCCGTGTCATTCTCCATGGTCTGGGATGCGTGGATCAGGTGTAAGGTTTTGCGGATTGTGTCTGCACCTTGTCTGCCCAGTATGAACCCAACCTGATCGGAGTGTATAAATTGAGGGATGAGGGTTTCGATTCTCGCTGCCAAGATTCTGGTGTATATCTTTGCGTCAAGGTTGAGTAGAGAGATGGGGCGGTATGAAGAACATTTCGTAGGATCCCTCCCAGCCTTGGGGATAACAGTGACCAATGCCTTGGTAAAATAGTCTGGGGGTTTCTCTGTGTCCATTACTTCATTAAAGAGGAGTGTTAGGAAGGGGGCCAGCGCGGTGATGAACGTTTTTTTATGGCGGCTTGGACCTCCAGTTCCGTAATAGGGGATTCTAATGATTCGACCTCTAAGTCAGGAATATGGGGTACATCTATTGAGGACAGATAGGACTCTGTCTGCGATCGTTCGGGGTCTACCTCAGAAGAATATAAAGTTTCATAAAAATCGGCAAAATGTTCTGGGATGGTGGTGCGGGTGTGTGATGTGGGGGAGGTATCGCTTTTAATTTCTAATACTCTTCGCACCGCTCTTTGTTCTCGCAGCCTGGCAGCGAGAAGTGCGTCGGCCTTATCGCCCTTCTCATAGAATTTTTGATTTAAGAATCTTAATTTACGCACGACCTTTTCATGCTCCAATAGTTTCAGTTTGTTTCTTTTCTATCTGGCTTCGTTCATCTTCTGAGGATCCACTTCTTCGCCTATTTTGGGTGTGCATTCTAATTGGGAGATTTCAGTTCGGAGCCTTTGTTCAATAAGATTACGTTCTATCTTCTTTGATGAGCCTTCCCTTATCAAGATCCCTCTCTAGGTGGCCTTCCTGGCCTCCCACACTGTTTGTTTAGGTACCTCACCATTGTCGTTTGTTTTAAAGAATTCAGAGATTTCTGTCTCCATTTCAGTTCTGAAAACGACATCCCTCCAAAGGCTCTCGTTGCAGCGCCATTTCCCACTATTTTTAGGTAGGTCGGCCCACTGGATGTCTGTAAGGACCATGTCGTGGGCGGACCAAGTAATCGGGGTTATCTTTGCCTGTGACGTTACTTCAGAGAGCTCTCTGGAGAGATACATGTAATCTATACGGGTGTACTTATTATGGGGAGCAGAATAGAAAGTGTCGCCTTGTTCTTCCGGATGAAGAGCTCTCCATGTGTCTACCATGTTGTACAGTTCCATCATATTAGCTAGCTCGGTCGGTGCAGGTCTATTCTGATGAGTCGTGGTAGGGTTCCCAGGATTCCGGTCTGTGGCTGGGTTCGCCCATTGGTTAAAATCCCCCCCAAGATGATGTGCCCGGTGGCTTCAAGTAGTATTTTAGGGATTGTTCTGGAGAGAAATCTAGACTGGCCTGTGTTCGGAGCATACAAGGTGGCAATTGTGATGTTCAGATTACCTAGTTGCCCATTCACTAGCATTGCTCGTCCTTCAATGTCTGACCATGCCTTGGTCATCACAAAATCTATGCCTTTTATAATGAGGATTCCCACCCCTCCCTTTCTGAGTGGGCCCGAGCCCCAAAATTCAGTTCCCACTCGTTTTCCAAGAATCCGTCGTTCATCTCTTTTTGTGTATTTTGTTTCCTGGAGTAGAAGAATATCTAGTCCGCTTCTACGAAATTCTCTGGCTACAAGGGACCGTTTTGTCGGTGAGTTGAGCCCTTTAACATTGAGTGTTCCAACCCTTAAGGAGACCGGTTCCCTTATATTAACGTTCGTAGCCATAGTTCTTTCTTGCTCTTTCTTGCTCGGAGTTGTCTCTTTGTATACACTCAGCAATGCGCTATGCTCACGAGCCGCACGCTGATTTGGCTGTTGTGGTTCATTATGTTTGCTGCTCTGACCTTCTTTGTTTCATTCACTTTTCCCTCCCCCTCTCCCCCCTCCTTTCTCCTTCCTAATTGATGGCGTCCGGTCGAGCCCAGTCGGTTGTCCCAGGTGGACATTGGACCACTTCCGGGGGTCGTTACTTCACGCCCCTTGACCAGAATAAGTAATCGCAGTCCAGAGTGAGCCCCCTGGTGGTTCCCCCCTAATTATCTTCATTAGAGTTCAGGGAATGTGTGTGCGCTTGTGCATCCATATCACACCATTGACATATTTTGATTGGAATTGTCTTACCGGTATCACCTGGTGTCAGTTGTCCGTTTCTGGGGAGAGATTGCCGCTCCTGAATTTTCGCGACCCCTTTACTCTCTTTCTCCGGGGGCCTTGGAGTTGCCATTCTCTTCCTTCCTTATTTGTCGTTTCTTGGCTCGCCTCTTCTCCTTGTGACCCTAAGAGTTCAGATATGCACGATTTTATCTCATTCTCCGATCGCAGTCTCAATCTGGCCCCCTCGTATTGGAATGTGAGGGAGAAGGGGTAACCCCATCTATATCGAACGTTCTTGTCCTTGAGCATCTTCACTAGAGGTCTGCACATTTTCCTGAGGGCTAGGGCCAAGGAGGAGAGATCCTGGTAAATGGAGATCTGTGCTCCGCATAGCGTAATCTTCTCGCTCATTCTGGCTTTCTCAAGAATTCTAGCTTTGTCCCTGAATCGGTGAAATTGGGAAAGGACTGAGCGCGGTCCACTTGCTGGGCCTCCTGCCCTATGAATTAGTTTGGTTACCGGTTCATCCACCTCATCATCCGTTGTCAGAAGTTTGATGATGTTGTGAAGTGTCTCCTTAAGGTCCGCTTCCGTTTCCCCCTCTCTCTCCGGAATACCAAAAATTTGTATATTATTCCTCCTTTCTCTGTTCTCCAAATCATCGAGCTTAAGTTTAAACTAGTATTCACGTCGTTCCAGTTCCGTCATTCTTTGGTCGAGTTGCCCTTCCAGCGTGTCAATGGAGGCCTGATTGTTTTCAACTCCCTCGAGTCTGTCCTCCATGCTATCAAGCCGTTGATTGATCCTATCTATTTTGCCACCTATATTTGTTCCCAGGTTCTTAATCTCCCCCAGTAGGGCGGCTATGTCTGCTTTCGTGGCTGAAGCCAGGTCGTCTCCTGTAGTGGCGCAGTTCGCCATCTTGGCGCCAGCAGTTGTAGGCAAGGTGGGAATGTAGGCAAAGTGAGCTAGTTTATGCTTAGTACTCATACAGATCACCGATAGTGGGCCTGGGTAGAAGCTGCGTGTGCTGTTATAATCCATGCCTCACTCAATCTAGGTGGATGATGACGGCCTACTCCCTCGAGTTGGGTTGCGGGTAGTTTGCGGATGGGGCGGCGTAGGTTCTTGTGCGGGCCTGGGGTGGTGTCGTGGGCAAGCGGGGAGTCGTGCTGGGTAGTCGGCTCCGAGGGGTGGTAGGCACTGTCCCCTGTCTGTACCGGTTATAAATTCCGTCTCTGGTGGAGTTTGTGAACCTTTCTTTGGGGCCTGGACAACTCCGCCGTTGGGTTCACTCGGAAAGTTGCAGATCCGTGAGGGCACCACTCGGCGGTCTTCCCCAATGTCACTCCGTCACAAATTGGTATGTTCGCAATCCGCAGTTCACTCCTTCTTGCAGCACTTATTCGCGCTCACCGGGTCGGTCGGCTGATCTCACATCCTCGTGTGAGGATGTTGCACTCCGGGAGCCGAACACACGCCTTCCGGGCTTTCCAACGGTGAGACACACGCAGTTGGTTTCGATTTCCACGTGCCTCGGAGGCCCCGATTTTCTCTTGCGTTTTCTGAGGCTGTGGAAGGCCGATTTTCATCTGGATTTTTCCTCGGGGTGGGGGGGACGTTCACACGGTGAGATCCCGTATTTGTTCAGCGGGGGGGTTCCAAAAGACGGGGGCTCATCTTCCGGGGTGCTGGTTACGGAGCTCACAGAGAGAGCATGCTGATCTCTGCGCCCCCTGGTGGCCGTCCCACTGTTTTTTCTAATGTCAACCTCAATGCTAGGTACCAACAGGTCCAGCTTTATGCAGATTAAAGAACATTCACAGCGTTTTAATCTCACGCTGAGCTGTTCAGATATCAGTGTTTTAGCTTCAGAGTCTAATCAGTAGCCTAGGTTTTCAAAACCACACTCAGGGGATTGCTGGCATGACTCCCTGCAGTTCTAAATGATGTGAGTGACAATGTCTTCATCTATTCTGCATCAGAGAAGGAGCATGTCAGTGAACTTGCTGTGGTTCTATGAGGCCTTAGAGACAGTGGCCGTACTTTGAATAGTGCAAATTTTTCCAGAAACAGGTGGAGGTTTTTGGGTACATCTTTAAGAACACTGGCCTCCCTGCTATCCCGAGAACTGTTATGGGTCGCAAACTGATGTCTTTTCTGTGTCCCCATCGCTGGTGAAAAGCTTCCTGAGGATGGCCAACCTATGTGGGAAGTTCATCTGGCACCTGGCCACCATTAGAGACCGTTGAGAGCACAAAAACATCCTTGGATATTGGGTCCTGCAGAACAGTAAGCCTTTAATTATGCAAAAGAAGCCCTGGTTGTGCCTACCATAATGACGTTCTTTGATCCATAACCCATCCAAGCCATCAGAGGTACCGGTGGACACCAGCTCTCTGGGTGTAGGGGCTGTGCTTGCACAGGTGGACACGGTGGCTGTCCGGTGCCCCATGGCATATGCCAGCCACACTCACTCCTACAGAGCAGCAGTATTCACGCATTGGCTGTCCTATGAAAGTGCTGATACTTCTACCGAGGCACGTCTGATGGAATAAGTCTGGTTTCCAACTCTGGAGAAGGAAGTGGACCAAGCGCTTGGTCGCTGCACCTGGTGTCAGACATCCTCCATAACTTCATGCCCACCTTCAATTAAATCCCAAATTAGGAGCACAGCACCATGGCAAGCCCTCAGGATCGACTTGGGAACCATCTTACAACCCAACCATTTGATGGGCATTTTCGACGTATTCTCTAGGTATTCCAAGGTCAGATTCCTTCCCTCCACTGTGGCAGAGTGCATCATTCCACTCATGGAAGAGTGGTTTGAGCCCCACAACATCCCTTAGTTAGTTCATCCAAAAACAGAACCTCCTTCAAAGCAGGGAGTTTCTCATGTTCCTGACTTTTTATGGGATGTCACACAAACAGATCACTATCTGTTGGCCGAGAGAAAGCAGGAATATTGAAAGGTTCATGCGTACATTGAACAAGGCCTTTCGGATTGCACATAATCAAGACAGCCTGCTGCAGGAAACACTCAGCTTGTTTCTACCAAATGACTCCTCATTCTTCTACGGGTGTGGCCCTGTGGGAAGGGTTCCTCAGTCAGATGGTTCACCCCGTCATGCCTACCAACATCGAGGTCAGTACCCTCTAAGGACATACAGCATGTTGCACAACAACAGAGGGATTCCAATAGTAGGGCGAGCAAGAGAAAACATCTCCTTGCAGTTCCCTGGAAGTGGGTGAAGTAGAAGTTTGGAAAAGACGCCCAGGGCACAAACTGAGCATGACATTTGAAACTATCCCATTGACAAGTCGTCATCAGGAAGGGTTGCAGGATTACTGCAAGCCAAGGGAGCAACAGTGTAACAAGCAATACAAGTTGGTTGCGAAAAATAAGAAAGGATGTTTCATTTGATGAGGTTGAAGTAGCGAAAGCTTGACCAGATGACCCAATGACGGAGTGTGCACCAGCAAGCGAGGAACAAGGAGATGATTTATCCTCAGAGAGTGCTGGGCAATCAAGCCAGAGATAAGAACAAAGTAACGGCATACCAGTACCCACTTCACTTACAGCAAGATGAAAACCAAGCCGGGATGATTGCAGACCATCAGCATGGTGGTAGGACTCCATGATGCTAGAATAATATTATTTTCAGTTTATGATGGGTTAAGAGTGATACTGTGGTGAGAAGTATCTTCATGGCAGATATTGCGGGTCATTGATGAAAAGTCACATCTAGCGGAAGAGTAAAGGGCCTGTCCCAGTTCGGTGTGGTCATTCTGAAACCACCTAAGGCTATGAGTAGTTCTTTGTGTGCACTCACTGGGCAACTGGAGTGATACAACCTACCGGCGGCCTCCGGGAGCCCCAACATCCAATATTACAAATCTTTTATAAACACGTGTACACACGTGTACTGATCTCATTGTTTTGACTGCATTTATCTGCCCAAGAGGAGGCCTCCTCATTCATTCCTCTCAGCCTCCGTGGACTGATCCTTGCTTCCAGGGCTTCGGAGGCCCTTTTCCTGCTAACTACATGATCCGGAGAGCATGCACTATTTCAGGGTAATCCCTGCAATGTAGCGGTGCACATTGCACCTGATGCGCAAATTTCTTCAAAAAAATTAAAAGCAACATTGTTTTGTTTGCTGGCGGGCAGCGGTTTGTACGAAGTAGCTATCTTTTTTCTGACTTTCATCCATCTCGTGGTTTTTTGCCATTGTTCTTGCCATCAGCCCCTTTGGGCCACACTGCCACAGGCCCTTCCAAGATGGCCTCATCCTTTTCCTACAGCTGCGATTTTCCCTGCCTTGCCTTGCCTGACTCCCACCCCCATTGGTTGCCAGGGCCTTCATAGCCCAATCAGATCAACTACGAGGCGGGAGCCGGCACCATCTACCAAGGCCCACGATGAAGGCCCCTGTCTGCTACCAGAACGCTATATGTGACTATTTCCAAAACCCATCACCCTACCCGCCATGAGGCTCACTCTGCTTTGGAAACTGGACTACCAAGACTTTCTTACCTCATTTACTATGGGTTAGTTTCCTCCTTTTGATTGCCCTTTTTCCCTTTTTGAGACCTTCACTTCCTTCTCTGCTTGCTCTCCCAGTTATGCTCTCAAATGCATTACGTTTCTGCACTCACCTCTAACTTCTGATTCATACTGTAATTCTATACCTACTGTGCCTTAGCATTTAACATAGATAGACAAACTTGGGTGTGCTTTTTGCATTTCATTTTGAAAGTCAAACTTGGGTGTGTTTTGCATTAATTTTGAAAGTCAAACTTGGGTGTTCTTTTTGCACTAATTCTGAAAGTCAAACTTGTGTGTGCTTTTGCACTAAATTTGAAAGTCAAACTTGGGTGTGTTTTGCACTCATTTTGAAAGTCAAACCTGGGTGTGTTTTGCATTTGATTTTGAAAGTCAAACTTGGGTATGTTTTTTTGCATTTAACTTTGAAAATCAAACTTGGGTGTGCTTTATGCACTCATTTTGAAAGTCAAACTTGTGTGTGTTTTGCATTTGATTTTGAAAGTCAAACCTGGGTGTGTTTTGCACTAATTTTGAAAGTCAACCTTGGTTGTGCTTTTGCACTCATTTTGAAAGTCAAACTTGGGTGTGTTTTGCATTTAACTTTGAAAATCAAACTTGGGTGTGCTTTATGCACTCATTTTGAAAGTCAAACGTGGGTGTGTTTTGTATTTGATTTTGAAAGTCAAAACTGGGTGTTTTGCATTTCATTTTGAAAATCAAACTTGGGTATGTTTTTTGCACTAAACATTGAAGGTCAAACTTGGGTGTGCTTTTTGCATTTTATGCATGGGCTACAACTGGCTGTTTTTCTTGTGCATACTTGCTGTGACTTTTGTTTGCATTTAATTACTTCTCTGTAACCTGCTGGCCCAGTGACTGTTCCTTACCGCTGTACTTGCATACTCTTCCCGCTGCTACTCTCTCTACTCACCAGTGGCGCTTTCTGTTTCTCTACTCCAACTGCTTCTCTGTCAACTATCCTTCCCTTCTCACTAAGTCTGGGAGGAAGAAGTTTAAAAAGGATATCTTGGCCGCCAACCCAGGTCTCCTCATCGCTGATACCTATTCCAGCGCTTCTTCCAGACAGACACTCACTGACATCCTCTTTGTCGTTCCTTCGCCTGATCTATGGACCCTTCGTATGATCTCTGTTCTCTGCCCTGTCTCCTCCTCTCCCATTAATGGTGGGACCCCTGGGAAGTTCTCATGGCTTCCTTCGACTCCTCCAGAGTCATCATGAATGTCTTTCTAAATGGCACTGTCATGGTCCAAGGCCCCAAGGCCAAAAACAGCCCCTCTTTGATAGGTGCTTCTCTCGCCTCATCAACTTCCTTTCATCTCCTGCTGTCCCCTCCTCTCCTCCCTTGGCTACCTGGCCCTCTCTTGCCTCCTCTTCTGCCCCACCTCAGGCTCCCTCCTCACCTCCGCAGGGAGTACCTCTGATTTGTACCCCTACACGGAAGGCCTTTAAGGCTGGCAACCTTCTTCATCTTGCCACACCCAACTCTCGCTCTGCTGTCGAACACTCCTCTGACATCTGCCACCTCTTGGAAGAATCTGACCTTGATGTCCTCGGCCTTACCGAGACATGGTTCACTGCCAGCTCTGTCACAAGCTTTGACACTATCCTCCCTGATGGTTACAAGATCCTCTCCACGCCCAGATCCACACGGCCCGCAGGGGGTGTAATCCTGATCTTTCCTGAGTGGATTCCTGCCTCTATCATTCCCATGCAGACTTACTCCTCTTTCAAATGCCTTGCCTGCTGCTCTCTCTCTCTCTTAGTCACTCTCTTACTGTTGCTACTCTCTACCGGCCCCCTGGTCAACTCACCCCATTTCTCTCTGAGTGGGCTGACCTCTCCTCCTCCCTCCTGGCCTCAACCACTCAACTCCTCCTCCTTGGTGACCTCAATATCCATCTCGATTATCCCTGTTCTCCGTCTGTGCTCTTTCGTGACCTCTGCGATTCCCTCTCCCTTTCTATCCTCCCCTGTGGCCCGACCCACTCGGCAGGACACGCACTTGATGTCTTGATCTCCTCTGGCCTCCCCCTCTCCATCCATCTGACCACTTCTCTCTCCTGGAGCAATCACTCCCTCCTCTCCTCTCATCTCATCTCTCCCTCTCTTCCCCCCAGGACATGCCTACCCCAACATTGCCACCTATCTTCTCGGACATCCGTCCCATGAAGTGTGTGTCAGTTGAAGCTTTCGCTGCCACCTTCTCTCCCCCCCTCCACTTCTGGCTGACTCACATCCTGACACAGCCCTCTCTATGCTCTACGCCTCTACCATTAATGCTCTTCCCCCTGTCATGCTTGAAGCCCAAAGCCTAATGCAATTCCTGGTACGACTCTCACCTTGCTACACTTAAACGTAAGTGTAGGGTGGCTGAGAGGAAATGGAGGGCCTCTTGTTCATCCTCTGACAAACTGGCCTGTCGCCTGCTCCAAAGGCAATACTGACTCTCTGTTCACACTAAGAAGAGAGCCCACATCCAAGCCTGTGTCTCTGCAGCATCTAACAACTCGGCTGAACTCTTTAAAATCTGCATGGAGCTGGTCAACCTTGCTGCAGTCTCTACCTCTCCTGTCGCTTCCCAGGCCCTTTGCCCGGCCCTTGCCTCACACTTCATCTCTAAAACTCAGGATATCCTGTCCACCCTCTCTTCCCCTCCCCCTGTCCCCTTTCCCTTCTGTGAACTCTGGTGCTCCTTCAGACACCCCCCCACCTTCCTTCTCATCCTTTCCTCTTTTCTCCCCTAACAAGGTCTCTAGACAAGTTCAATCTATGAAAGCCTCGTCAAAACAGGGTTTTCCTTGCTCTTCTAAAATCATCAAGGACCATATTGACACCCTCGCTACTGCCCTGGCTGATTTCTGCAACCTCTCCTTTGCCTCAGAGTTTTCCCTTCCCCCTGAAGCACTCTCTTGTTCACCCTCTTCTCAAAAAGCCCACAGCCGACCCTTCTTGCCCAGTTAACTAACGCCCAATCTCCATCACCCCTTTTCTGGGCAAACTCCTTAAAAAGCTGGCCATTTCGCAGCTTAACCCTCCCTCTGATTCTGCTGGTTGTCTCAACAACAATCAATCTGGCTTCAGAGCTGCCAGAAGCACAGAATCTGCTCTCCTGAACATCCGTGAAGATCTGCTCTCCAACCTTGACTCTAGTTTCCACTCTGTCCTCATCCTAGTTGATCCCTCTTCTGCCTTCGACACGGTCAACCATACCATCCTGCTCAACCGTCTCCGTGACAACATGGGTATCACCGATCAGGCTCTGGCCTGGCTGACCTCTTTCCTCTCTGATCGACCCTCCCAGGTTCAACTTGGGTCCTTCCTTTCATCTATCTCCTTGTCTACTTGTGGTGTTCCCCAGAGGTCTAACCTCTCATCCTGGCTTTTTAAGCAATACCTGGCAACTCTCGCTCTTCGCATCGCCATTTTCTGCTCCCACTTTCAGTGTAATGCTGACGACACTCAACTCATTTTCAGGCTTCCCTCTGCCACCTCCCCTCCTTCCCTCATCTCTGATTGCCTATCTGCCATTCAGGATTGGTGTGCCGCCAACGATCTCTGCCTGAATGCCAACAAGACGGAGATCCTCCTCATCGGAACACCCTCACCCTCCTTTCCTCTCACTCTCTGGCCGGCCTCCCTTGGCCCTCCTCCTAGCCCCACGTGCGAGGCTAAGAACCTCAGGGTCATCTTTGACTACACGCTTTCCTTCTCAGCCCACATCTTCCTACTGCACCTCCTCAGAGGTATTCTGCCTTTCCTCTCCTTCCCCCAGAAGCTCATTGTCTCTCAATCCCTGGTTCTCTCTAGGTCGGACTATTGTAACAGCCTCTTTCTAAATCTACCTGCTTCTACTCTCCGCCCTCTGCACCTTATCCAGAACAGGACTGCAAGACTTGTCCTTGGCCTCAAGCCCTGGGATCGTGTCTCTCCAGCCCTGAAATCCCTCCACTAGCTCCCAGGGGCTGCCAAGGATTAAATAAAAAATCCTTTGCATTGCCCACAAGGCTTTCTGGGGCCTGGGTCCAATATACCTTCAGCTGTGCCTTTGTAAATACCTTGCCTCTCGAGCACTTCACTTCACTCCTCTACCTCTAACTCCCTTAGGGTCAGTTGCTTCTCAAAGAAGCGAGCCGGGGGTAGATCTTTGTCCTCGGTTGGGGCCTCGCTCTGGAACAGCCTCCCTGCCACTTTGAAACTTGAGGAAACCATCTTTGGTTCCGGAAGCCCCTCAAGACCTTCCTCTTTGCTTCTGCCTTTGCTCCTCCTCTCCTCTGCTGATCTGCTCTCTCTTGGCTCGGTGCACCTGGCCTACCTTCTGACAAAAATGCCACCACTATGTCCAACTTTCTTTCTGAACTAGGCTTAACTCCAAAAATTCTCGATCCTACTCATACTAAAGGTAGAATCCTTGACTGGCTAGCAGACTACAACTGCACTCTCGATAACATTGCCCCCCTAAAACTTAGACCAAGCAAATCCGAATTCCACCTAAATAAATGGTTCCCCCCTGAATTAAGGGATTTACGACAATTTAAGAGGGGCTGCGAAACCACATGGAAGTTAATCCCCTCAGAAGACCACAAAAATAAACTAATAGAAATCTCTTCCCACTACAAAAAGGAAATCCTTCTGGCCTAGCAAAACTCATATAACAAGCGCATATCTAATGCCAAATCGAATATGAGGGAACTGTTCACCATCCTCAAGGAATTAGAGTCACCCATCCCCATTCCGGATATTTGCTCCAAAGATAAAACATGGTGCTTAGATATACAAGCACTATCAAATAAAGTAACTATGCTTCAAAAGAAAATAGCTAAGAAAAAAGCCTCTCTCAATCAACCAGCCCAGTCTAACAATCTGACTACCGATCCCCTGTCAAAGGAACAGGACTCTGCTGCACGTTTCACGTTCTCAAAAATGTCTATCCTTGAGGTAGAGAAAGTCATCCTCTCTCTCAAGCCATCCAATTGCCAGGGCGACCTCTGCCCTTCCCAGCTTATAGAAGACGCTGCCAGAGATCTCTCCCCTTTCGTATCAAAACTAATCAATGCCTCATTTGCGTCAGGCATTGTGCCCACGAATTTGAAACAATCTTGGGTACTACCTCTGCTCAAAAAGCAAACCCTAGACCGACTTATACCGACTAACTACCGCCCAATAACAACAGTCCCGTTTTTTGTAAAAATCCTGGACAAGATTGCCTACAACCAAATTCAAAAATTCTTGGAACAACATAAGCTACTAGGAGCACGTCAATCAGGATTCCGACCCCAACACCGCACAGAGACTGCCCTTATCGATTTGAAGGCAAAATAGATGATCTACGAGATAAAGGTAAAACGGCTCTTCTCCTGTTGCTGGACCTCTTGGCTGCATTCGACCTTGTCGACCACAAGGTCCTTTGCAGTCATCTAGATTCAGCTGCACACTTCTCCAAAGAAGCTATAATCTGGATCGAGTCCTTCCTCAGCGATAGGACTATGAGGGTGTTCTCCCCTTCGGCTGCGGCTGACCCGACCCCGAGTGGAGTTCCTCAGGGCTCTTGTGTCTCCCCAACCCTATACAACATATTTACTAAGCCCCTTTTTGATGATCTGGACCTTCTTGGGTTCACCTGCATTAACTATGCAGATGATACTCAGATTCTCCTCCCACTTTACGGGGATTACAACAAGGATATGGCCTTGGTAAATAGGGTGTATCTCATCATCCAGGCATGGACGGCAACCCACGGACTATGCCTGAATGATGATAAAACAGAGTTTATGATCCTAGGGACCCATTCTAATCTTAAAAAACTAGGCCAAAATTATACCTCATTTGAGATTGATGGTAATATCATCAAGGTGTCTAAGGCGGTGAAGACACTCGGCTTCTACCTGGACTCCACCCTCTCTTTCGACAAACTGGTGAAATCCATGGCTTCTGCCACAGCTTACACTTGTAAGCTCATCAGAGCAGGTAAACACTTTCTCTTTGATGACAATTGTATTATCCTAGCTAGAGCCCTGATTCTGTCTGTCTAGGCTCGACTATTGTAATGCCTTATACATTGGCGCCAACAAAGCTATCATCCACAGAATTCAAATCCTACAAAATTATGCCTTGCGAGCAGCTCTTGGCGTATCCAAAAGAGTGCACATATCTAAAATCAGCCGTCAAAACAACTGGCTGTTAACCAAAATAAAATCTACCTAACAGTTGCTTCTTTTGTTCACAAAGCTTTGAACAATGCCGCACCCAGCTATCTCGCGGACAAATTCACAAAGAGAAGTTCCTCCCGACCAGCAAGAACCTCCAATGCCAACAGCCTTATCATACCTAGATTTAGGTTGGATAAAGCTGGGGGAGGCAGCTACCAGGTCCGAGCGGCCCAACTATGGAACTCTCTGCCCCACCCTCTACGTGAGGAACAGCCTTTTCGAAAATGTAGGTCCAACTACTCCAATCTGCTGAAGACTGCCGATGACTAGCTGCATACTAGCTTGCACTAAACTTATGATACCTCCTACTGTATATATATTTATTCAGCATCCTGCCCATTTGTACACCCCCCCCCACCAGGGCTAGTGATGTGACTCCAGGCCAGTGCCTGTAGATAGCTTTGTTTGCAATCTGTAACTGTACATATGTGGATAATCCGTGTCCAACGGCTGATGGCTTGTACTTATCTTGCTGTGTATGTAATCTGGAACCATGTAACCTCAAGCCTCGCACATTCTGTACTGCTGCGCCCGGCTACCTTTGGGTTTGGTGTGCATTATAAGTGAATAAAACAAATAAAACAAACAAACAAACAAACTTCCGGGTCCAGGTACCCACTTACCTTGCCACCAACCCGCACTGCCTCCTGGCAAACCCTTGCACTGGTGCATGCATCTGTAACCATACAGTCCCCCCTTTTCTTCTCTATGCACTTACTAGCCTTGCCACCTGCTGGCTGCACTACTATGTTTGTTGCTTGTTATTATGTATGTATGTATTTATTATTTATCTGTATGCCTTTGCTCTGCACTTTCCACTTTTCCCCCTTCCATGCACTTTTCCCCTTTTTTCCCTCTCCCATGCACTTGCGCGTTCTCAATGTCACTGGGCCTAGTGAGATCGTTGTTTTTTGTTCTCTCTTGTTACCCTCCCGTGCCTTGTCGCGCTCTGAAACACCTGTGTACAAGCGCGATATAAATAAACTATCAATTTAATTTAATCTGTCATTGGCAATTTTGACAATATTACAGATTGTTTAATAAAAAGGCATTTGTTTGGTAATGGTGGATATGTGAAGGTAAAAGTATAATTGTTTTCAGTTTAATGGATAGCACGTAATTGAAGAAATGTGCGCATTGAAATGTTTTGGCAAGTAACCATAAATTGATTTTTAGGTATAGTTGAAGAAAATATACTCTTTTGTAGAACTAATAAATACAATGTTGCAATTCTATACGTTTTGCTCTTTTTGATTTCATTACAAATACACAGTATTTTTGAAAATATCTTTGAAAAAATTCACCAGTTTCAGAGCCCACCAATAAAGATATGCACAGTCAAGTGACAAACCCAGACGTTGCACACCATAGCACTGCACACTTCTGATGGGGAATATATTTATTGAATTCCTCAACTGTAATGGTGTGGGCTTTTTCCAAGTTTGATCTGTACATTGAAAAATACATGTTAGCAACTAAAATACAAAAATAGAAAAAAGAAAATCGAAATCAGGGTTATTCATGCAGTCATTTATTTTCGATTCAGGGTGTGCAGATTTATATAGTGTGCTCAGACGCCAACGGATCCAATGATCACACAAACAAAATATCCCTCCATTTGTAAACAAGAAATATTCTTCAAACCGTCTGAGGGCAGTTAGGAGTATACTATTATATTTAAAGAAGTCAAAGGAGATATCTGCAGCAACACCCTTAAACACAGTTGCATTTAGGGGAAAAACAATGGGGCTCATTACAAGTGTGCCGGTATTCAGAGGGTCAGAGGGCTGGGCAGGTCTTTTATCTCTCAGGTCGCCCTTTGTGGAATAAGCTTCCTATATGGTTGCGTGCCGAAACCGACCATTTGAAATTTCGAAAGGGAGTGAAGACCATTGATTTCGGATAAACTCCTCTCTGTCTTATTTATGTCTTTTGCTCTCTCATCTGGTTGTTTTTCTGCACCCCGATGGCTGTGGGCTGTCGGCGCATTAGAAGTGCAAATAACATAACATATTTCGTCGGTAAATCCGCCGGAATATCAGCAAACGGAATTAGTGATACCGCCACTTGGTCAGACGGTATTACCACTGGAGGTATTACCTTTAAATAAAGGTGTTAAAGACAGGTGTAAATATGTTGCGCCGGCCTTAACACCTTTTTCAACCCTCTTGGGGATTTTCATTGTTTTTGCAGGCGATTGGGGGCACGGAACAGGATGTAGCTTCGGGCCTAGCATTTCCATAGCGCCTGCAAAAACATTTGTCTTAATGCCAGCAGCACCTTTCCCTCTGGTGTAAAACCAATGGAATTCTATGGAATCTGTTTGTAGAACATGTTAAAGGCAGGTGGAAACCCCTGAAAAGAATGTCCACGATCGTTAGTTGTTGGAGAAATTTACAATGTTTCCCAAAATAGGCATAAAGGCGATATTACCCATTTTAACACTTGTTTTGCAATACATCTTGGGACTGATGAACATTGCACAGAGGGGATCAAAGTGCACGTACTTGTAACCGCTGCAATGCACACTTTTTAAAATGGGGCCCACAGTGCTTCACCCATTTAAAAGT
The DNA here is from genome assembly GCF_040938575.1 of Ambystoma mexicanum. Taxonomy (NCBI): domain Eukaryota; kingdom Metazoa; phylum Chordata; class Amphibia; order Caudata; family Ambystomatidae; genus Ambystoma; species Ambystoma mexicanum. Next base: position 1,062,812,479 of record NC_090923.1, on the reverse strand, counting down.
ATTTATCCATTCATGAATTTATTAGCAATTTGTTCATGGCTTGCCAAGCAGGTGAGAGAGGGATGGGTGAAAGAGGGGAGTCACGGGTAGGAGGTGGGACAGGACTGGGATGTGGGCATTCTCAGGCACACCAGAGCTACATTCCTGATCCTCAACCAGGGGACCCAGAGAAGCCATCACAAGAAATAGGAGGCAACTGTCCAAGTATGAACTTGGTATTGTTAGAAGTGCCTCTGCACAGCAAAGGCTCAGTTCAAGATGGAGGTCCTTTTTAAGGGCCTTCCTTGAGTTGATGGGGTGCTCAAGTTCATTGGTGGTTCGACGCAGGGTGTAGAGCAATTGGTGACGAGTACTTTTGTGCCCGTTCTCCATTTCTTTGTTGATATGTCGTCGTCTTTTTGCTGATGGTCGGTAACAGAAGCAGCAGCTCGTGCTCTATTTTGGCCCTCCTTTTAAGAAAGCTTTGTGCATTAAGGACTGGATTTTGAATGTGCTCCTCTGTTCCACAGGGAGTCAGTGAAGTGCTATTAAGGCTGGAGTAATGTGGTCTACAGGTTTGTTTGAAGCTTACAACCAGCTTGCTGACCCCTTCTGGACCAGCAGAACCTGTGTGATCAGTTATGTTGGCACCCCTGGGTAAATACCATTATGGTTGTCCACTTATCAAAGTACCTAGACTTGGATTATTTCAATGCTGCCGCACATTTCCTGGTAGGACAATTATTTTTGTAGCAAGTGTAGTTGGAAGTGAGCATTTCGAGCTACAGCATTAACCTGTGGGGAGGAAGGCAAGTCCACACCAAACACACATCCTAGGTAGCCACATGTTTCTGACGGTGTATATTATTCTTACGTCTGTCTCAACTATAAATGTGTTTATGAATGGATGTACTTTCCCCTGCTAGGTGATAACTGATAGGTGCTACAGAGAACACACCGCACACTGCGCTTTCGTTTAGCAGACTGTAATTCTTAACATCGTTTCCCCAAATTCGCCTCACTGCACATGTTGCATGTTTGCGATATAGAACACCGGGGCCTATGGTATCCAGGGATTTCATAGAAGAATAGTCACTCAACACATTTTTCAGTGCAGAATATTAATCTCAAAGAAAGTCACCTACAATATATATTTGAAACATTGTTTACAGGTGGGATGTTTCGGGAAAGGGAGGGTTTTTTGGGGGGTGAGGGACTGTGATATGTTGTTGACGGGAGCGGGGGTGGCGTTGGGGTGGACCCTCTCCCCGCATTTTGCTGCTGCACTGAATAAAACATCTGAGAAATGTCAATAATGAAACATTCTGCAATTAAAAAATCAGCTGTTAAACACCTGCCACCGTCCCTACTTGTTCTTGAAATGCCTGTCTCCAATTGAATTACTTGGATTGACCTTAAATCTACACAAGTGAGTTTAAATACATTGGCCATTATTATGAACCTAACTGGTGTGCTTCTGTCATAATTAAGACGTGTTTGGTCGCCAATATCTTGTGAGTTGACGTGCATGGCATATCCACTGACCCATGATGATATTATTCTTGAGCATAGTGCTGCTTGATGTATTCCAGGTGAATGGTCTAGAACTGCATACCAGCGCCTACAATAGTGACGTGGAGGAAGCACAGGCAAATGAAATCATGATAACGCGTGGAAGGTCAAGTCATCGGGTTGCCCACCCCACACTTACAGAGGGGTGTGACCCTCTCCACTGTTGTACACATCAGGCAGCTGCACATCTGTGTGTCAGTGAGCGCTCTGAGGATGCTTCACTGCTTGAATATCAGAGTGCATCCAACGCTGCTTCTGAGATGCATTTATTTTATTTATTTATTTTATTTTTCTATTTGTAGAGCGTACTACAGCCCAGAGGCATCGAGGCGCTGTTGCAGGAAATTAAGTAGGCTTGGTTCAGTGTTACATTGGGAACGGCCCAACAGTAGGAGTTCTTGGTTACAGATACAGGTGGTCAACACAAAGGTAGTTACAACATTCGCAAAACAGTGCAAAATCATAGTTCCAATGTTAGCATATAATACAATGTCTGGTAGGTTTCATAATCACTAGAGCTGACATCCGGCCACAGAAACTGCGAGATGTAGGAATGGGAGCCGGTAGCATTGGGAGGGCACTGTGGGTGGTGCCAGGTCATCTTGCCTCAATACTGTTTTTGTGGTTAGTTTACCGCAGGTAAAAAAAGAGGGGGAACTGAGGTATCCTGCCCATGAAGAGAAAGCCCCCCAAAAGAGCCCTAGCGGCAAGGGCAGGGTGCAGGGAGTAGACGGAACAGCAGGAGGATGGTAAGTCACACAAGGGATGCATTGGCACTGACAAAGCAGTGGTTGATGCGAATCAGTATGGGAGAGGGGCACGCGATCGAGAGGCAGAAAGATGAACACCGCTAGGACAGAATGGCACAAAGGATGGGCACAGTGATGCAGAGCCTATACCTGCTAGGGCTGGATGTTACCCAGAGGGATGAAGAGCCTGTCCTCTCGAGGGTTGAATGGGCGTGGGCTTGGTACAAGGACACATAGCCTCGCACCTATATAATTGGATGGGCTCAGAGAGTATTGGAAAATAGATATATACATTCTGTCACTCGTGTTCCAAAAAAGAGCTAAATCCAATTTCTTACAGGGAGGCCGAAAGACGTAATGGGCATGGGTAGTAATGCAACTCCCCTCGATAGGCCTTGAGTGAATGTTTGGCAGCAGTTCACGATCACAGTGTGTGGGCACAATGCAAGTGGCGGTATGGGGTGATCTTTTATTTGGTTTAGAGGTGATCTTTTATTTGGTTTAGAGGAGATGGCAGCATCAGAATTTTCCCTGCAGAGCTGCAACTGGAGGAAGGCAGTGAGGATTGCTGGCTGTGGCTGGCACGTTCTGCTGCAGGAGTGGCTTTCTGTTTGGATGTTCTTTTTCCCCAGCAGGATCCACTACTGGTTCTGGCGCCTGTTCCTAGACCCGGCAAAGGCTATCAAACCCACAGCAGCAAGTCCAACCATGGCCACGCCGCCATATGTAACTGCGTCCTCCACCTGAAAAGACAAGCAACAGTCAGCGCTTTTCAAACACTTTGTTACCATCTACTGCTCGGGCGTTTGTCAGCAAAGGCTGAAAAGGCTTTTCAATGCACATGTTCTAAATGACTGCTGCAAACGGCTCCTCCCCAGACACCCCCAATCCCCCTTCCGCTCAAGGCTAGTTACCTGCCAAGTTAATAATAAACAGCGTCCCAGCGCATCAGCATGGTGGGGAGTCAACGGCCCCTATTAGTCAAAAGTGTGCCTCCATTTCCTACGGAGGTGTGGGGTGGGAAACTGTCGCTTTGCACATAAACAGAAAAATCCTTTCACCCTATTGAACATCTGGTGTTCCACAGCTACCTCCCACCGGGAACTAGAATGGTTGGCACACAACTTCAATGCATGGGTTCCTTGTGCTGGTGTTCAGATCCACTCTCGGCACTGCTCTCCTGCCTTATGCAGCACACAGATTGTCACTCAACATGCCTCAAACCATCCTCTAATGCACTAAAACTCACCACTATGTCACCGTCCGCTCCACACTGCCTCCTGCACCATGTCCAGATCCAGGTTAATTAACCTCCTCATATCCTATCATTGGCCCTCCCACCCCTCAACCTCAGAACAACCACCACCAATAAGGATGTTGAGTGCAAGATAGAATGACCTTGTCTGAGTTGAAAGGTCACCCAGTCTGCGATTTTCTGAAGCAGCTTTGCACACTGTGGTTGCACCTCTTTACCCCTACTCTTTCAGAACTTGAATGCCAAATGACCTGTGTACGCCTTGCTGTTTTTATCATATGTTATTGCACTATCCTACCCCACCCATTGGTTCATGCACCCTTAATCATCTTATTTGCATGTAGTGCTGGCGGCCGCCTATGATCTAGTATTCTATGTACAGTTTTCCTGCTGGAAACGCCTATGAAATGAGCACACAAATGTTTGGGGGATCAATGTTCCTGCTACATATGCCAAACGGTACCATAATGAAAATGACTACATGAATTTTGGGTCTCTAATATTAATCACCATATCTTTTCACTTCTAGCTTACTTCGATCTCTCTGAGTCGCTGTGTCTCTTTTAGTGGGTATTTACTACTGTCTCCAAGTTGTTATTTTGTGCAGAGTTGTGCAGAGGAAACCAGGGCAACCCGCAGCTTGCTTGACAAAATATTTGATAGTTACACTGAGGTTAATGAAATTAGGACGGTGCATTTTTGTTTATACTTATCGATCTCCCTTTTGCATGTTATCATAATGGTCAATTGCTCTCTTACAATAACGTTACCAAGCTTAGAGTGAGTGTGGATCTCTCTCCTGGTAATCTTTTATTTTTTTCTTTTTCTCTTTAGTCTAGTTTTGTCCTCCTGTGTCCTCTCTGTCCTTCCCCTTGGTGCTCCAGCACCTTTCCCAGTCCCGCCTTCCCCTCTCCCTACTGGCCGCCCATCTTGTTTTGAATTGGTCCGTGCCTCAAGCACGTGACCGGAATCTGCACTCTTCAAAGGCTCTCCCAGGGTAGCGAGCTAAGGGCCACAGCAAAGGGCACATCCATCGGATGTTTGCCCGTTTGCCCTAGGCACCCTACAAAGCCGTCTACTGCAACAATCACGTAAGGTGGTAAGATTTGCGAGCACAGCCATCACTGAGCCCCTTAAATCCTGCCACTACTCGGTCACTCCCATTTGATGATTACCACTGTGTTGAATCCTGAGGCATAAGAACTTTGCCACTGTTATACATTTTGCTGCACTCCGAGGTTTTGCCATTGTGTTAAATTATGCTGCCTTAGGAATCTTGCTATAGCTTTAAATCTTGCTGCGTTCTGAAGTTTGCCATTGTGTCGAATCATACTGCGCAGGAACTTTGCCAATGCTTTAAACCTTTCTTCCCTCTGAAGTGTGCAATTGTGTTGAATCTTACTGCACAGGAACTTTGGCACTGATGTACATTTTATACAAATGTCACTTTTACAAATAATGCGATTCCACATGTAAGCAAGCAATCTTAAAAACAAAGAAAAAAGAAAAGGAAAAAAAACACCCTATACATTGTATTTATGTGTAACCTCAAATCTCAAAATCAACCATGCCATACTAGACATGGCTTATATTTAGATATTAATCTGCTGCCAGTGTACCACTGATTTTAACCTTGCTCCACTCTGTATTTTGCCATTGTGTTGAATCGTACAGCACAGGAACTGTGTCACTGATCTACATTGGTGTTGCACTCAGAGGTTTTGCCATTATGTTGCATCCTGCTGCATAGGAATGTTGCTGTTGTTTTAAATGGTGCTGCGCTCCTAGCTCTTGCCACTGTTGAATCCTGCTGCCTCAGGACTCTTGCCATTGCCTTAAACCTTGCTGCACTCTGAAGTGTATCACTGGGTAGAATCTAAATGCCCTGTAAACTCTGCTACTGTGTAGAACCTAGATGACCAGCAAAATAGTGCCACTGCGTTGAACCTAGCTACCCTGTGAAGCCAGCCATAATGTTGAATCTAGCTGCCCTGTGAAAGTTTACCATTGTTTTGAACCCTGCTGCCTTCCAAATTCTGCCACTGCTCAATTCTTGTTGCGCTGTGAATTAGGCCACTGTTACGCACTGAAGTCTTGTCGCTGTATTGTAGCTAACTGCCCAGTGAATTCTGTCGCTACCTTAAATCCTGCTGCCCCTTGAACTTTGCCACCCGATTGAACATAGGCACACTCTAAAGTCTAGCACTATCTTAAATTCTGCTGCCCTTTGAATACTGTCACAGGACTAACATAGATAATACCAATTCCGAATTTAGCCACACTAGAAAAATACCAAACCAGGTAACGCTGCTATTGAACCTAGCCACACTGGAACTGCACGGAAATTTAGCCAGACTACGATTGTAGCAATTCTGATAATACTGCCTTGAATTGGACAGAACCAGCAAGGCAAACGCCAATGCGAGTCGCAACATAACAACTACCTTACCCTATACATCACAAACCCAAAGCAGAGGCACAACATAACAACCACCGTGCGGCAGGTGCCACTGTGTGTCGGAACACACCAACTTAACCAGAGACAAGAAAAGTAATCAACCAAGGAGGGCACCTGACCCCGGAACATACCACGAACATACTTCAAACCTGAATCACAATACAGCAACCACAGCAATGCAGACGCCACTGTGCAATGTGCAATGCAATGCAGACGCCACACCGATTTAATCCAAAACCAGGAAATAACCAATCCAGGAGGGCACTGGCCCTGAAATATAAATCACAAACCCAAACCCAAATTCTAAAACAGAGGCTGCAACACAACAATCGCAGCCAGGTAGACACTGCTGTATGTTGAAGCACACTGATTTAACCGGAGACCAGGAAATCATTGGAACACACAGAACCAACCGGAGACAAGGAAAATAACCAACCCAGGAGGGTACCTGCCCCTGAAATATTTTATTTTGCATGTGTTTACTCCTTCTGTCCCCACAAGCCATCCCCGCCTCCTCTGGTCCCCCTGTGATGTTCCCTTGTGCCCCCCTTCTCGCACACAGGTGTTGCCTGTTTTGCTTGATTCTTCTACCCTGCTCCCCCCCACCCACCTCCATCCTACTTCTGCAGGAGTCTGTCCTGATACATTCTGGTTTCACCATCACCGTCTTGTGGCAAATGCTGGATTTTACTTTTATGGACTTCATTGATTCACGGTGCATCACCCTTTCTCAACTTTCATGCTGTACTTCCTTTGCATCTTTTACTCATGTGGCCCTGAATCATGCTGTTCCCCATCTTCACCTTGTAACCTGGCTTGCAACATTGTGTTACTACTGACTTCTGCAATTATATTCGCTCTACCCTCTTGCTTCTCCACTCTTTTTGACTGCTTACTCTCAGTTCTCTCCTCCTCTTGCCTTTCTCCCTTTTCCTATCTCCTCCCCTCCTCCCCTTACTTTCTTCTATGCACTTACTCTATCAGAATTGTCTCTGGACCTAGTATGATAGCAACCTCGCCTGTCTCCTCCCCATCCCCTTACTTGTCCCTCCACCCCCTCCAGCACTATCTAAAATGTTGTCAGGCCTAGTACGATAGTCGCTTGTTTTGTTCCTCCCCTCCCTTTCTGAACCCCTCTCTCACCTTTTGTTTTTCCCCGGCTCTACCAGAAATGTCGTCAGGCCTAGTATGGTAGTTGCCTGTCTATTTCCATTTCTTTCCCACTCTCCCCCTCCCTTCCTTATCTATGTCTTAGCTCTTGCACTATCTGAAATGTCGTCAGGCCGAGTACGATAGTTAATTTCACATCCTTACTGTTCATGGCCTGTTAGAATGTCATTGTATATTCCCTTGTTCCCTCCCTTGCCTTGAAGCGCTTTGAAACACATTGTGTACAGGCGCTATATAAATAAACTATCATATCAGTTATTGAGCATTTGTATGGCGCCTATACAGCAGAAAGTGTTTCCGTGCTATGGGGAGCCCGGAAGGCAAGTGTACTGGGGGACGGGATAAGGGTGAACTAGTGCGAAGAGGGAGGGTCGACCAGACTCAGTAGTCTAGTCAGGGAAGGGTGCCCGAAGGCAAGTGCTGTTGAGGAGGTGCCGAGGCAGACTGGCTGGGGGTGGGAGGGCTGCCCCTGTATGACTCACAAGGGACCAGACAGCCAGTTGCAGCAGCAAGGGGGCAATAGCAAGGAAGGAGAGGGAAGGAGGAGGAGAAAGGGAAGGCCTTGAGAAGCTTCCAGAACTTAAGGAGATCCAGGTCAAGTCTCAGTGGGGTGGGGAGGCCATTCCAGAGGGAGGATCCTGCTGAGGAAAGAGATCTACCCCCCACTCTCTGCTTGGAGAAATGTCTGACCTGCAGAGAGTTAGAGCTAGAGGACCAAAGGAATCTAGCAGGGAGGTATTTAGGGAGAGAAAGTTGGATGTAGCGCATGCCCAGGCCCCAGAAAACCTTGTGGATGATGCAGAGGGTCTTGAATTCGACCCTTGCGGCCACCAGGAGCCAGTGGAGAGATTTGAGAGCTGGAGATATGCAGTCCTTGGGCTTGAGGCCAAGGATAAGTCTTGCGGTCCTATTCTGGATTAGTTGAAGAGGGTGGCGAGAGGAAAGAGGCCAATTGAGGAAGAGGCTGTTGCGGTAGTCCATCCTGGAGAGAACCAGAAATCTAGAGACATTGAGTTTCTGGGGGAAGGTGAGGAAAGGGGGAATGCCTCTGACGAGGTGAAGCTGAAAGTGAGCCTTCTTGGCAAGGTCAGCGATTTGAGGTGAGAAGGAGAGAGAGGAGTCAAAGATGACATCCAGGTTTTTTGCCTCAAAAGAAGGTGAGGGGAGGGCGCCCAAGGAGGGTGCACAGAGAGTAGGGGGGAACGAAAAGGAGAGTTCCAATGAGAAGGAATTCAGTCTTACTGGGGTTAAGACAGATCGTTACCACCACACCATGTCTGAATAGCAGTCAGACAATCGGGAATGAGAGAGGAAGGAAAGGAGGTATAGGAGGGAAGCTTAAAGGAGGTCTGAGTGTCATCTGCTTAACACTGGAAGGAGAAAAGGTGGAGATCAGGTGGGCAAGAAGGGCAAAGTAAATGTTAAAAAGCCACAGTGAGAGGATAGAGCCCTGAGGGACACCACAAGTAGAGTGAGGTAGAGGAGAGAAAAGGGCCCATTTGAACCTGGAAGGGACGATTCGAAAGGAAAGAGGTCAGCCAAGCCAGTGCCTGGTCCATGATGCCAAGAGTATCGCCCAGTCGATTTAAGAGGGTGGCATGATTGACAGTGTCGAAGGCAGAGGACAGATCAAGGAGGATGAGAACAGAAGGGGATTTGGAGTCAAGGTTTGAGAGCAAGTCTTCACAGGTGTTCAGGAAAGCAATTTCCATCCCTCTGACTGCTCTGAAGCTAGAATGGTGGTCGAGGAGACAGCCAACAGATTCAATGTGGTGGATTAGTTGGGAGATTATCAACTTGTCCAAGAGTTTGCCCAAGAACAGGGTAGTGGAGATAGCCCGGTAGTTAGCCTGGCAGAAAGGGTCCGTAGATGCCTTTTTAGGAGTGGGTGCACAAGGGAGTACTTGAGAGGTAATGGGAAGGAGCCAGTGGCAAAAGAGTGATTGCAAAACTCAGCCAAAGAGGGAGCGAGGGTGGCAGTATTGTCCTTGATAGATCTAAAGGAGCAGGGAAGCACCTGTTTGTAGGAGACTTTCATAGATCAAACAGTCTTGGGGACCTCTTCCGGTGCAATGGGTTAGAAGGAGGAGAGTAGGAGGGATGGCGAGAGAGGGGGGCCAAGGGAGACCTGGGTGCAGGTGGAGGCAGGGAGTAGAGGAGAGAGAGAGGACAGGATGCCCTGAGTTTTGGTTGTGAAGTGGGAGGCCACAGCCGTGCACAGGGCCTGGAAAGGAAGAGGAGAAGTAGAGACTGCCATGGGATTGGCAAGTTCCTTACAGATTTAGAAAAGTTCAGCCGTGTTGTTGGTGGCCCCAGAGATGCGGGCTTGAATATGGGCGCGTTTCTTGGACCGGATGGAGAGTCTGTAATGCCTTTGGAGCAAACGACAGGCCAGTTTGTCAGAGGATGTGCAAGAAGCCAACCACTTCCGTTCTGCAACTCTGCACTTGCATTTCAGCGAGGCTAGTTCAGAATCGTACCAACTGTTGCACTTGGAGGGAGGCTTCATGCGGATCCTCATGGCAGGGGCAAGGATGTTGGAGATGAAGAGGTGAAGGTTACCAAGGACTAAGTCAGAGTGAGAGTCAATAGCAGGAGTTGCGGGGTGGATAAAAGAGGCCGCAAAGACAGCTACGGACACTCACTTCATCGGTCGGATGATAACAGTTGAGACACAGCAAATAGGCCTTACAGCGATTCTGCAGTTTTACCAGTGCAATTCAGGGGTGAAGACATGGGAGAACAGACAGAGGATCTTCTGGCATGGTGCATTCAGATCGTGCAAGTGCACAGACGGTCACAGGGAGGGGGGTCCAAGTGCACCCAGTCAGTGGAGACTGGGGAAAGTGCAGAGAGAGCCACTCTTTTGGGTTAATTCTCAAGTGCAGTGAAGGTGGGTGGGGTGTAGGTCCCTGCGGCAACTGCGAGAGACGACTGGGGGGTGCCCGGGACCTGGGAGACTCTGAGGTACACTAGGCGGCCAGTCAGCAACCTGTAAGGAGGAGGAGGAGGAGGGAGAAAGGGAAAGAGCAGAGAGCTAGGTCAGCAAGGTAGAGGGAGAGAGAAGGAAGAGGAGAAGAGGAAGGTCTTGAGGAGTTTCCGGAACTTAATGCGATCAGGCTCAAGACGGAGGGTGGCACTGTGGCTATTCCAGAGGGAGGCATGTGCTGAGGATAAGGATCACCCTCCAAATCTCTGCTAGGAGAACCGGCTCACTCACAGAAGGTTAGAGGTAGATGAGTGGAGGGATCATGAGGGACAGTATTTAGATAGGCAGTGTTGCAGTTAGGTAGGTCCCAGCCCCCTGAAGGCCTTGTGGACAATGCAGAGGGTCTTGAACTTGATCGTTGCAGCCACAGGGAGCCAGTGAAGGGATTTCGGTGCCGGAGAGATGCAGTCCCTGGGCTTGAGGCCAAGGATAAGTATTGCAGTTCTGTTCTGGATGAGTTGCAGAGGGCATAGGGCAGAAGAAGGGAGGTTAAGGAAGAGGCTGTTGGAATAGTCCAGCCTAGAGAGAACCAGAGCTCTGGAGACAGTGATCCGCTGAGAAAAGGTAGCAAACCTCTGAGGAGAAGCAGAGTGTTGAGTCAAAGATGACCCCAAGGTTTTTTGCCTCGCAGGGGGGCGCAGGCGCAGTGTCAAGGGAGGCCGGCCAGAGTGAAAGTGGGAAAGCGGGGGCAGGGGTCACAATGTGAATGATCTCGGTCTTATTGGCGTTGAGGCAGAGGTCGTTTGCAGCACACCATGACTGAATAGCGGACAGACAGTCAGATAAGAGCATGGAGGAGGTGGCGGCTGAGGGAAGCCTGAAAGATAGTTACATGTCATCCACATAAGAATGGAAGTTAGAGGTGAAAGTGGCAATCACACGTGCCAGAGCAGCCATGTAGACATTGAAGAACCAGGGAGATAGGTTAGATCCCTGGGGAACGTCACAGGTTGAGAGAGCTGTAGTCGAGAGAAAGGCTCCGAGTTGCACCTGGGATGCGCGTCGGAGAGAAAGGAGGTTAACCATGCCAGAGCCTGACCTGTGATTCCCAGGGTGTCGCTGAGACGTGCAATCAGGATGTTGTGTTTAACCGTGTCAAAGGCAGAGGAGAGGTCAAGGAGAATGAGGACAGAGGGAGTGTTAGTGTCAATATTTGAGAGCAGTTCTTCACGGATGTTCAGAATATCAGTTTCCATGCCTCTGGATGCTCTTAAGACAGACTGATGGTCATGGAAGCAACCAATAGATTCAGTGTGGAGGGTCAGCTGGGATGGCGATAGGGTGGTAGTTTGCCGGAATGGAGGGATTGCCAGAGGGTTTCTTGAGCAGAGGGTGTACAAGGGAGTGCTTAAGGGCAGTTGGGAAAACTCAAGTGGAAAAGGAGAGAGTGCAGAGATCAGCCAAGGCTGGGGCGAGGGAGTCAATGTTGTCCTTAATGGTATTAGAGGGGAAGGGGTGCGCCTGTTTGGATTAAGCCTTTATACACCGGACTTGTCTGGTGACCTCATCAGGGGTGACGGGTGAGAGAGAAATATTCGAGTTAGGAAACTACCTGAGGAAATCGTAGATGGAAACCTGAAAGGGAACATACAGACCATCTTCAGTGAACTCCTCTGAGATGTGGCACCTGACGTGATCTACATAGATAGGGTGCACCATACAGGTTTGAAGTGAGCTGGCACCTAAAGCATGCCCCAGAAACACACAATGAAGCCTTTAAACCCTGAAAGGCCTTCTCATACTCCTCAGACCAAGAGATCTTTTTCGTTTTCTTTGGAGTAATGAGACCAATAAAGGGGGCTATAGTGCCTTAATCTGCCATAACAGTCCTGTAATACCCACTGAGGCCAAAAATGGCTATCACCTCGGTTGGAGTTGTAGGTGTCTCTCAGTCTTATACCACCTGTACATTACTGGGTAGAGGCTTAATCTTGCCCCCATCAAACCCACGCGCAAGGTAGCTCACTGATCCTTGTCCAATCTGGTATTTGGTTGCCATTATGGTCATGTTGGCTTCTTGAAGGGCTTGCAATACTCTCTGGAGGTGTCTCCCATGCCCTTTTCAAGTGGGACTGAAAACTGCAATATTATCTAGATATGCCATGCAGAATTCATGAGATCCATTCAGGACATGGTTGACTAACCTCTACAGGCTAGAGGGTGCATTATGTAACGCAAAGGGCATTACTCTGAACTGGTAAAGACCCTCAAATGTACAGAATGCAGTCTTCTCTTTGGCATTTTCATACAGGCATATTTGCCAATATCCTGAACAGAGGTCGAGAATGCTTAGGTACTTTGCAGCACCAAGGTTGTCCAACAACTCATATGTTTGTGGTAAGGGGTGGAATCTCTCTTGGTGACAGCATTTAGAGCTCTGTAATCCATACATAAATTCAAAACAGAGGTACCTGCCTTTGGTACCAGAATCAATGGGCTGGCCCAAGAACTACTAGAGGGCCCTATCACCCCAGGTTCCAACATATTGCTCATCTCAGACTTGATGTGCCTGCTAAGTCGAGGAGTTACATCCTATAACTTCTAGACTTGGTAGGCAGTATCTCCAGTGTCAATATAATCCTGACACCAAGGTGTAAGTCATGGGTTTAGTGAGAAAAAGGAGGCAAACTGTCAAAGCAAAGTTTGGACCTCTTCCTGTTGTTGCATGGTCTGTTCAGAGGACAATTTGGCAGCCTCAATAGAAACATTTGAGGGGCTACTTTGGAACAGATCAGGGAGAGGCTCAGACTCCATGACTTCCCTATCTGATGCCATTTCCTCCCTTGGGATTAAAGTGCAATACTTTTTTTCAGAGTTACCACGCCCACTAAATATTTCACCTCGCTTAGTCCGTCTATAACTCTGTAAGGTCCTGACAATTTGTCCTGTAAAGGTCTAAGCCTTTTAGGGTCCATGATCAGTAGTTCCTGGCCAAGAAAAAAAGGAACAAGTGAGGCCTTTCCAGTCATATCAATGCATGCCTCGGCCATCAGGAGAGCCATTCTCTTCCTCAGACCCAACATGTAGTCCACCATACTTAAGGTGGGTGAAGTATACAGGGTTTCTTCACCAAAAGGCCCATGACATGGTGTTTGAGAAAAGTTCGAATGGGCTAAAGCCAACCCCTTCTTTCGTGTGGCACCTCTCTATAGACAAATAAAAAGCATGGTCAGAGAAGGTCCCACTTCTCTGGGGCTCATCAGGAGCTCCAATTATGCTTTTCAATGTCCTGTTGAATCTCTCCATATGTCCATTGGTTTGTGGATGGTTTGCAGAGTAAAATCTGCACCAAACTCCACATTCCTTCCATATTGCCTGCATGTAGTTGGACATAAGGTTTGCACCTCTGTCGAACAAAACTTCTTTTGGAAAGCCCCCTCTGGTACATATACCTTGCAGGGCTTTAGCAACTGACATGGCTGTTACTGTGCTGTTTGGGATGGTTTCAGGATATCTGGTGGCATAGGATGTATGTAGGATGATCTAAAGGACCAACAATGTATATATCTACGCTCTGAAACGGTATACCCACTACTGGTACCAAGGAGCGTGGATTTTTGTTCCACTTTTGCCAGATAACTGTCAAGTGGGACAGCTCTTGCACTGGTTCTCTATCTGGACTCCCATCTTATGCCAGTAGAAAAAAACTGGGGTCCACCAACATCTTATCGTCTACAGCTGAGGATTATATGGGCTCAGTATAGAGTAACCCATCTTCCCAAAAAATCCTATGTTTCTCAGGGGACGCACCCTCCAGCTGGGAACAGGCTCTTTTCTGAGGCCTTTCATTGATGGACATTCACACTGACTCTCGCTGAGTTTTTCTCTGCATGGACCCCCTTCTGAAAACAAACTGTTCAAATCTGGGTGATCACTGGGGTTCAGAATCTCAGGCAGATCCTCTTCCTCATCGGGTTCAGGTGCTGGGCCAGGTATGTCAACAGCAGATGCAGATACTTTAAAAGAAATTAAACAGCACATACCAACAACAACCCCAAGGGGTATATATAAAACCATAAGAATATATCCAGGTGTGCTTCCCGCCTGCGCCGATTACCTGTATCATGGGTTGAGGACTTCATCCTTGTGCCATCCAGGCTCAGGACTCTTAGAGTGTGACACATAGAATTAAGCCCCCACCGATCCCCGGCTAAGTGCAAAAGGGATTTGGTGGAACAGGGGCACTACACATGGGACAGCATCTCAGTATTTACGTGTTATAGAGACAGTGCACACACTGAAATGGGAGGCAAAGGTTATTGTGCTGGAATTTCGGAGACCAATGTCCAATGGAAGCCATAAGAACATGGTGCCCATCATGGACCGGGAGCGACCTGTGGGAGTCCTGCCTGCCATTGCCAAGACTCACACTTCGTCCTACGGCCCACAGCCCCTTCATCATCACAGATAGAGGAGCCAGCCTCATACCGTGATAGGTGAGTTTGGTGAGGGGTCATGAGGGCAACGCATGACAGAATATAGCAGCAGCAGTTTGCATAAAAAGAAAAAAGTTATACAATTAAAATACAACACTACAACATTGTTCAAACAGCACAATTCATCAACTTTCAGTATTTCAAATATGACAGTGTCACAGATGGCTTGAAGAACACATGAACTATCAGGTTTATGCCTTACCTTGCTACTTCAAGGAGTGCTTTCGGGGTAGAGGTAAGGTCTGCAGTGCGGGCAGCCACTGCATGCTCTGGTATAACAGAGGAAGCGGGTGGCTACTTAAGAGGGCAGACACGATTTGAGGGAAAACTCAGTAGAAACAAACCCTCTTGTAGTGTCTTGAAATGACAGCAGGCAAAAGAGGAGCCAGCTTTGTGAAGATGATCTGGATTCTGAGTAACCAAGTTCAGGAATGGTGCAAGCAAGCAGCACAACAACACAAAGCGTAAGGGAGCAGCAAAGAAGAGCATGGAATTGGAGGACAGATGGATGGAAGGAAGGAGCAGAGAGGGCATATAAAAGAAAAAGGGCAACAAGCGTCGGTGCAACGAAGGAGAATAGTTGTGACGCAAGTCTTACAGGCTCTGTAACTGCTTTATGGAGATCTGCATCAGGTTGCAGCATTTCCTGATCTCTGACATCACACAGCGCATGCTGGATGTGGGCGCATCTTGCGATGGGCACCAGTCGTTGGCACGGACTGCTATCTTGGTGGAGGCAACGCTTGCTTCCACTTAGCCCAAATGGACCAAAAAAGGCGAATCCTGACACCAACTCACAAATGAGTCAAGGGTTTTTATTAATTTTGTTTCAAAAATCCTAATGGGCATCCCTCTCTCACTAACCTAGGGATGGGGATGCTATCCTAATCCAGGCTTCCCTCAACCCCCTCTGACAAGTACTAGTGATCAGTAAACACTACTACCTATAAACCTGTCTATCTTTTTGTGAGTGCTAAAGGCAGTTGCTATATGTCTCTAGTCTACCTCGTGGAACCATCTAGGGTTCCTATCCAGGATTACCCCAGTAAACTCTTATGGGTCATGCTGTCCAGACACCTGAGTGTCACTGACCTTGTTCCTAAATCGCTCTTCCTTTCCTCTCACCTCACTCTCTCATTATCCTCCTTCTCCACTCACTGGATCACCTCTTTCTCATTGGTTCTATCTCTTCTGCCCCTCTGATGTTCCATCTCTATGGTCTACCTCCATTACTACTTGCCCCTCTACACTCAAATACTACCACTCCACTCCAATCCACTAATACCACTCTGCCTACCACCACTACTCAGTCACTCTTCTTTCATTCCCTTAGTCACCCTTTCATCTACTCCCACCTTCCCACTACCACTCTCATACTACTAGCACACACATTCACTACAGGGTACCACTTTCTCTCACCGACCAATAATTAATCTTTTCTAGAAATCACCTGAACACTGTCCTTCATCCTTCTGATCTTTTGTTCCACCACCTCTGCCTCCTCTGACCTCACCCGAACAACGCACACAATGTTTCTCGTTCTTGGCTTTACTCTCCCCTTTCTTCTCCCATTGGCCTTACCCCACAGGTTCCCAGGGCCAATTGGTCCCAATCATCCCCACCTGGGAGGGTTCACAGACTTCATAACATACACATCCTACCAGTGACATCACACAGACCTTGACATAATACACATGAAACACTTACCTAGCCAGACAGATATACATGAAACATATACAACAGTTTTATTTATAATTTAAGTTTTTTCTGGAGAGTACTGTGTATAGTGTGTCAATGTATGTAGTATGAGTGTTTGTTATATGCCTGTATTAGGGTATGGCATATAACCATATGCTTTACATTCCGCAGCTCAGTTGTGGAATGATCTTCCATTGCCCATTAAAATGATGTTCAATCACCTGCTATTTAGGAAAGCTTTAGAAACCCATTTATTCTGACTTTTCAATGTTTTTGACCTACGTGGTTTTTGCTCTATCTAGTTAGCCACTTGCCTCTCCAGCGCCATGATGCCTGATGTACTGGAGCCGTTGGAAAGGTGTCAGATGCGACTTCTTGAAATTGAGGGAGAAGCCCAGCCTGTGGAGGGAGCGGCAGGTGAGACCGAGGTGATCCAACGCTTGCTCGGGAGAGCCCGCCCGGATCAGCCAGTCATCCAGGTAGGGGTAGACGTGAATCCCCCCTTGCCTGAGATACGCTGCCACCACTACCATTAGCTTGCTGAAGACCCTCGGGCGGAGGTCAATCCGAACGGCAGGACCTGAAACTGAAAGTGTGAGTCGCCAGCCGCAAACCTCAGGTACTTTCTGTTCTTGGGATGAATCGGCACATGAAAGTAAGCATCTTGTAGGTCCACAGACATCAACCAATCCTGAAGTTGAAGGGCCTGGAGGACTTGAGAAAGAGTGACCAACTTGAGCTTGTCCTTCCTGAGAAGTCCAGGATGGGTCTCAATCCCCCATCTTTCTTGGGGATAAAAAAATAAGGGGAATACCATCCCTTATTACTCTCCGCTACCAGTTCTATAGCGCCTTTCTCCAGCAGGGTTAAGATTTCCTGCACAAGGAGCGGATCTGGAAGCTTCAAAGAGAGTTTCCCCGGTGGATTGTCGTGAGGCCGCTTTAGGAAGGGAAGGCAGTAGGGAAGGCAGTAGCCGTGGGCTATGGTATCCAGAACCCACGCATCTGAAGTAATGGCTCGCCATTCTTTGAGATGCTGAGACAGCCTGCCCCCAACCTGCTAACCATGGGACATGGCCTCATGACTGTTTTGGAGCGGCTGCGGCAGCGCCTGGAGACAACGAGGCAGCTGCCTGAGTGGCTTTGTCACCTCTATTTCCCTGACCACCACGGGTACTTTTACGGTGACCCCTTTGACTGGTGGTTCCTCTCATTCTACCAAAGGAGGAGTAGTAACGAAAAGAACGTCCCCTCCATTGCTGTCCCCTAGGATGAATAGGTGGAGGTTGACGCACTGCTGCACTTAAAGATTTCGCCACAGCTTTTGAGGTCTGCAACCTCTGAAGACTCTCCTCAGCCTTGCTGCCAAACAAATGCGCGCCATCAAAGGGTATGTTCAAAAGACAACCTTGCACATCCGGGGCAAAACCCGACTTCCGCAACCACGCAAACCTGCATATAACGGTGCTCGCAGCCATGGACCGGCTAACACTGTCAGCCGTGCCCAACCCCGACTGAAGGGATTCGCACATGGCATCCTTGCCATCCTGCACGAGAGCAAGGAACCCTTCCCTTTCTTCCCCCTCAGGAATATGCTCAGCCGCTAGAGAAACACAGTTCCACAGAGTGTGTGAAAACCTTGCTAAGGCACAAGTGGAGTTGGCTGATTTCAATGCCATACTCCCCGCAGAAAATACCTTGCGAGCCCAACTATCGAAGCGTTTGTCGTCTCTGTCCGGAGGGATGGTAGGGTATGCCGCCTGCCCGAGGTGGCCGTAGCCGCCTGAACCACCAAACTCTTGGGAGTGGGGGGAGTGGATAAGTAGCTGGGGTCACTACCGGAAGGGCAGTACTTCTTTGTCAAAGACTTGTTAACAGCCGGAAGAGATTCTGGTGACTGCCAAGCAGCTGCCACCCTTTTCTGTAAAGTGAGATGAAAAGGTAACACCGGGTCAGAGGACGGACCTTGATCTAAAATGTCAGTTAGATCATCCTGCACAAAATCTTCCGGAGGACTGGACCAGCCCAGATACTCTGATACCCTAGCCATGAGCCGCCTGTACGAAGACTCTGCATGAGCCCCAGGCTCCGGCCAGCCAAATTCTACTTCCGTAGAAGTGTCCAACCCACTGGCATCATGAAGGGTTTGCCTCAACTCCTCCAATTGACTGTCTCCAGAAAAGACGGGAGCCTCATCATGCTCACCAGGGTCCTCAAATTCAGACCTTTCCTCCTCTTCATATATTTCGTCCAGAGGCAGGTAAAATCCTGGCCCGGGGCAGAAGAGGGCCTGGAGTCGAATACTGGCCTCACAGACTTCGCAGTAGCCTTCCTTGGAGGATCCACCACATCCGGGTACTCCAATAGCAAATTTCGGGCAAAAATCCCTGAAGGCGCAGAGGGCGCCGAAGGCTTCAAAACCGAGCTCGTCGACAACCTTGGCGTCGTGAGTGCCGAAGGCTTCGGCGTCGACGCTGGTTCCGACGGCGCCGTGGGCTGATAAGACGGCAAAGCGTCGACGTCCGAGTCGGACAAACACGGCGCCGACTGAGTCGACGCCGGCTTCGAGCCCTTAGTAGGTTGCAGCATTCTTGCTGGGGACGAGGACCAAGACCTAGAAGCACATCTCTTGCAACTATCCGAAGCCCTGTCCGAACGGGACCTCCAAGGCTCCCGATGCGCGTCACGGACCCGAGCCCGAAGGCGTGCGAGCCACGGTACGAGACCATTCCTGGCCGGCTTCGTTAGAAGGCGCGACTGGAACTGTGCCCTGAGATTGAAATATTGCCAACATTTGCTCCTTAAAGTCAGCCCATTTCTCTGGATTAGAGGACTTTGTCGGGCATGCCTCTTTCTTCGGGGCTCCATCCTCCTCGGAGGACGGGGAAGGCGACCGGTGACGGCGCTTCCAAGAATGCTGCGACGAGGAAGAAGAATGGCGGGAAGCATTCCGGGACCGAGAACCCCGGGCCTCCTTCCGACGCAGAGAGTCGCCCCTCGAGTCGTCGGTGGACACCCCTTTGGACTTTGATTTACGAGACTTACTGGGGTTACAACCCCTACCTACCTGGAGCTTCCCCTTAAACTTCCACAAGGCCTTTTCAGTCAGCGACTGGCATTTTGAACAATTGTCAGTGTTGTGACTCTCGCCCAAGCACCACAAACAAATGTGATGCGGGTCGATGTTCGACATTTTCGACTTGCAGTCCTGGCAAGCCTTGAAGCCAGACCGCGGAGTCGGAGGGGTCGAAGAAAAAGACATCCAAACAATGAAACACACTAAGCGTGTCGAGTTTCACAAAGCAACACGTTTGTGGAAAAAACGTAACTGGGGCTACGGGCGTTGTGTGTCCTATTTATAACATCCGGTGACGTCGCCCTCGACGGAGGCCTTCGAGGGACATTGACCCGACGTCATTGACGCAGGACGCCCTCTGCCAAAAAAGTTTCCAAAGTGCACAGCTGTGGACATTACATGTCCAAGATGTGGAATACGTTGGAGCACACAATCCATTCGAAATGCTGGTTTCTTCGAGGATGCAATAGCAATTGATAATGATTTTCAGTAATCACGCCTAGGTGCGCAGTTTCACAAAAAAGCACAAGGCTTCCCGCAACATCAAGGGGCCATATGTTGCTCTGGGCAGCCAAAGAATGCAGGGCTGCCGGAGGGTGGGCAACAGCAGGTTTTCATTCCGCAGAAGAGAAATTGCGGAATTTACGAATTGTAAAACGCATGCACTTCTGTGTAGAGTTTGTGCACAGATGCAATTGCGTAATGTATGAATTGTGAAACTCATACGCCTCCTAGTGCATTTTGTATGAAAGATGTACATTCATTTTAGGCATGTGCCAAAAAACCCATGTTAAAAGCTGTTAAAAAAGCAACCAAAGTAACATTTTTCTAAACTATGTAATCGTTTATGTAAAATTCTGAAAATGGCTACCTCGACATTGTAATTTGGAATTATTTCAGATTTTTTCATGCAAGGGTTCAAAAGTTATTAAGAATTGATTTTCTGAAACTCCATAGAGACTTTGTCTTAACCTTAACTATGCCATGTGTTAGCAGGATGGCATAATATGGCTAATATTACATACCTGTAATTGTCTTTCTGATGCTTGTATCTGCTTAGATTCACATGCTTTGCATAGGCTGAGATCTAGTGGTTGGTGCAGAGTATTGCATGACTTGTTTTCAAACTTCAAAAAGGATCGTCGACAGGGCGTGTCTGTAATGCTATCCCTAGTGTGACGTGTACTGTACCCATGGTCCTTCACACATCGAGATCTTCCAATTGTTTTGTTTCTGAGATTAGAGACCATGTTGTATGTGTGAGTACAGGAAGGTGAATAAAGGTGTAAGATGTCTATGTTACTTCAACTCCATAGAGGGGAGGAAGGGTGGGCGCATGTGAATCTAAGCAGATACATTAGAAAGATGATTACAGGCATGTAATATTTGTCTTCTGAGGCTTGTGGATCTACTTAGAATCATATACTTTGCATAGACTAGCGAGCAGCACCTGGAGAAGGAGGTGGATTGTTAGAAGGTACAGCAGCAAAAGTATTAACACTGACTGGCCCACTTGAGAATCACTCCTTTTATGAGTATCCATGCAGTAATGTTGCATGAAAGTGTGAATTAAACTCTGCTGCCTTGAAAACAGCCTCTAATGGCACATTGCAATGAATGCTAGAGTAGCACCAGTTCCTCGAGCTGAGTCTGCTCTGGGTATGAATGGTAAATTATTCCTGGCCAGTGAGTAGCAAAGTTGGATGCAATTTACAATCAATCTTGAAAGAGCTGATTTAGAGACAGGATCCCCTTCTCTTCCAGAAGCTAAGGAGAAAAATAATTTATCTGTCTTCATTATTGGTTTTGTTTTTTGTAGTGTGATGAATCAGATGATGTTATCAGTCCTTTCCCTCGTGTGGCTAGGGGACGACAGCCATTACCTGATCTTGCCCCTGGGGGCTGCTATTTGAGGGAGGACCACATGGGCGGAAGCAACCCTTGGGGGGGATGACATGACATCATCAGGTGAGACATGGTATTCACCTTTCCCTTTTAGGGATATTGCCTCCATTCCTGCTTTGATGCTATACTTCCGTGGTCCTCTTAGACAACTTGCCAAGTCTACTGATAGTACTGTTCAATATCAGATAATGAACAGTGTCAAAAACTGAGATGAGGATGAGTTAAGGAGCAATGATGATTTTTCCCAACGAGAACCAACACCAGTAGTCCAGTAGCTGGAAGAATCCGACTAGCCCGATGCAGTTTAAAGCCATGCCAGGAAGAGAAGTATGGAGTTTGTCTGATTCATCCTGGTGGAGATCAAGAACACCGTGAGAACAGGAGATCTGAACAGCTATACGTCGACAGGCGAGCAGAGAAACTGGCAGTGCGGCAACAGTGCATAAAACGGGCGGCAAGACGATGCGAGAAGGCAGCCCGGTGAGCAGCATGCTCAGGGAAGCTCTGCGGAGGATGTGGCAAAGCAGGAGGCAACAAGCTGTGCTTCCTGACTGCCGAGGGAGCTGGGACACTGACTGATGACTGAATGCCTGCTGGAGGTACCCGCGGATGGCAGGAAAAGAACTGGTGAGCCCAGAGAAAGGGTTGGGACACAGAAGCTCTGTCTGGCAAAGTATTGAAAGCTCTAGACCGTGGGAATGGGTTCTGGGACCCACAGTGCGAACTTGGGGAAGACCAAGAAGGGAAAATCAGAGGGACATTGTGTATTAAAAACCTGGCAGGAGAGTATACCAGGTATTATGTGTCAATGAACAAATTAAGCGAACTGGGCACATGCTGTCTAAAGAAATTGCATGTGAGTAGTCCTGGCAGGAGAGTATACAGATACAACCAGGTGTGTGAAGTGAGCTGCATATGAAAGTCCTGGCAGTAGAGTATACCGGCAAGGCCAAGTGTGTGAAGTGAACTGCATAAAGTCCTGGCAGGAGAGAAAACTAGGCAAAGTCAAGTGTGTGACGTAAACTGCATAAGAAAGTCCCAAGGAAGACATGTGCCCATTAGGATTGTTAATTAGATTGAAGGTGAAAAGAAACCTGGGGAAGAGAGTCATTTCCCTGGGAGTGGATTGCGACACCAAGAGGAGGGAGCTATCCTCTTGGTCTACAAAGAAGTTGATTATTCTTTTTGAACTTTTGTTTTGATGGAAAGAAACTTGTGGAAGGGAGTCGTTCCCTGGAACTGTGAATATTAAACATTTGAGACTTTTGTTGGATTTATACCTTATTGCTGGATTTGAGTATTTTGTGCACTTTCAAAGTCAAAGACAATGGCCCTGATTACAGGTCTGGTGGTAACCGTGCCAGTGATACCGGCGGGTTGCTGCCGGACCCGTAAATATTTACCGGCGCCTGACTTGCCGGTAACGCTGGGGGATTACAACCCTGGTGGACCGGAAAGTCAGGCACCGGCAAATTGTAAGTCCCCATTCCCAAAGAGTCCTATGCTACAGAAAATTCAAAAATAGTACAACGTTTGTTGAAGAAAATCACGGAGGCAAATCAAACTGTTCCAAGAGTGTGTTGTGCATGCGTAAACATTTAACTGAGGCAACGGGGCACAGTGCATGCTTCTTATGCCGTCATCAATGTCCCGTCCACATGCAGGAATGGTAACCGTCGACCAGTGCACCCTGCTGTCGAAATGTTTTTCCAAAACTGCAAATCACGATCCGAATATATCTAATATGAGGAGAGGACACAATCCATTTGAAATTCCATTTACCAAAAATAATACGCAACCAAGCACTCCATCTTTGACTTCTTAAATCCTAACTTGTCGTTGTCACCCAGTTACTGAACTTTTACCAGCTAATGAGGGTAAAAAGTGTGCAGCTGGAGGACAACTGGAAAATGCCTCCAGTTCAGTTCTACATTTGGGGCTCGAAGGACAACTAGATGCGACTTTTGGCAATAATAGTGGTTTGCTTACTGAACCAATATTAGTAATTTCCTACAAAGTACATATTTTGTTTGTGTATGTATATATTTGCTAGATTGGGTTGGAACTTCAACCATAAGTTCTGTACTGAGATCAAAAACAGAAAACTGAGGGCATCCCCTTTAAGGCGTCTGTTCATTGTTGCATTGCATGTATAGGTGGGGGCAAGCCAGGTGTAGTGGGTTAGGCCGTGGAGACATGAAAAGGGAACATCATCTGACAAGGAGACATACATACATTTAGGGTAAATTTTGGCTTTCAGCCAGTGGCTATAAGAATAAATGTAACAGTGAAAAGGGTCTATCATATTTAGGATACCATGAGCAAAATGGTGCAAGAAGGCCACTGTAGAGGAAATAACTAAGTTTGGGTAGGGTGTTAACAGAAAAGAAACCGAAAGCAGCTTGGTGCAGATTGGTACAGGTTGGGGCCTCCTTCTCCTGAGTCATCTTGCGAAAGGAGGGGGAAGGATGTGGAAGTGAGGATCAACAAAAGGAAAGCCGAAATTTATGTTTTTTAGAGTCTTTGTTAAAAGAAAGTCAAAATGTGATATAGTGTCTCTCACAAAGTTTCAGGTGCATCTCCTGGTCTTGGGTGGATATCAGGAAGATGACCCGGGCTTTTGTGTTCAGGGTGCGTGTTTTATGGGGGTTGCAAACACTTTTTGATTGTGTGCACTGTTCTCAGCCTCCACAGCTTACACATCTCACTTTCTGCAGACATCACTCCTTAATTATTCCAGTGTGACGTTGCAACCATAGTGCCTTCATGGTCTTTGCAAGCTGGACTCACCCTGGAAGTGGATTTCCCTGGCACCAAGGGTTGTAACATTGTTTCTTGCAAGGGGGAGGCCTTCCTTACAAGGTTGGAATTCTGGGTCTGGCTAAGGAAATTGGGATGGCTCTCTGGAAGTCTTTATCTCAGTCAGTGGAAGGATTTACTTTAGGGGGCCTGTCTGGTCCCTATTCTTTATTCTGGTTAGCCTTAAGGTTAAGGGCAGTGAGGGTAATATCAGAAGGGGCATTTTGAGGTTTCACATCCTATCTCTGTTCCCCTAGGGGTCTTAGCTCTACACAGTGGTCAAGGGGTGGTTGAGCCAGTCTGGGGTTGTCTTCTTAGGGTTCCTGCTAAGTTGTAGGGGTGAACAATAGCTGAGTATACATGTGACTGTCCCCTGCCATAATAAGGGATGAAGGTAGGGTGGTCTTTGGATCCCCCTTATACCTCTTCCGGGGCAAGCTGGCATAGCTTGGCATGGACCCAGACCCTTTACTACCACACCTTCTATCCCCAAAGTTAGGCATGGGAATCTGTCCCAGTGTTTAGTTGTAGGCAACTGGATGGGGCGGCGAGAGAGTTTGGGGGATGAAATGCCTGGGTTTTTAGTAGGTACGTATTGAGATAATGGAGGATACAAATGTACACATTAACAGTAATAGGCATCAGGTTATGGTGGGGAAAGAGTTTGTGGGAGGTGTGATGAAGTCCCATGCTGGAGGCTAGAGGAGGGGACTGGGATGACAATTGAAGACAGGCTCCATGATGCAAGTCACAAAATAGGTACATGGCGCATCCCGTAGGCTCTCCAGTCCATCCCTAGCCTTGTCTATTTAACTGGCCCTATTGCTTTTAGATTTTAAAAGTTACCACTTTGTGGTAACCAAAGGGAGAATGGGGAAATAACCTTTTACTCTGCTAAACTGCCACTGCAGGTGTCAAAGGATCACACAGTATTGATAAGGAAGAATGGTTGAAAAACAAAGGGCAATAATTTAAGAGGGCTACTCACACAAAAGAAAGAAAAGGAGTCAAAACCTGGATAGGGAAAGATTTTGCATGAGGAGCCACCTGGCATGGTGACTGTTTTCGGAAGTGGGCGAAGAACTGGGTAAGTTGCAGT
Organism: Ambystoma mexicanum; assembly: GCF_040938575.1. Lineage (NCBI taxonomy): Eukaryota > Metazoa > Chordata > Amphibia > Caudata > Ambystomatidae > Ambystoma > Ambystoma mexicanum. The sequence continues at coordinate 1,062,787,295 of NC_090923.1, read as the reverse complement.
GGGCATGTGTTGTACATTTGAGCATTTATTTAGGGGAGCAACAGAGATGGGGGAAGGCCCAGGAGTAGGCTGAAGCAGTATTCCAGTTTACTGTAGACAAGGGTGGAGATTAGAGTTTTTACAGAGTGGTGGCGGAGTAACCAACAATCTTCCTGATATTTAGGTGGTTGATACTGGCCAAAGTGGCAATGTCAGTGATGAAATGATATAGTGGAAGTTTGCTGTCAAACAGAACCCCCCAGGTTGGGAGACTTGGATGATCGAGTGAGGCGATCAAGAGAGAAGAGATTTCTCACATATTAGGTGTTTAGCATCAAACAACGTAGGGCCACCCAGTGATGGATTGCAGGGAGGCAGTTGGGGGATGTGTTCTGAGATGTTCGAAACCAAAGTATGAGATAAATGTACCCATTAAGGAGGTGTAAAGAGTTATTAGGTGTGGGCTCAGACAGGGAGTGAGGTAGGTGTTAAAGGCATGGTCTAGTAAAACATTTTATTTAAAAAATAGATAGGCAACATTAAAAAAAAATACTAGCATTCTCTTTTTTAAAACTTCCTATGTAAAATTTTGAGCTATTCAAGCTCAAAATTCGCAAAAGCAAGAACATGGGCGCATCCATTTTGTGAAATGGAGGCCCTCCTGTGCTGGCTTTTGCTTTTGCGGCACTAATGAAGGAAAAGCCAGCCAGCTGTAGTAAACAAAAGCTACCGCCGGGTGGCTTTCCCTTCATTAGTGCTGTACGCGGAGGACGGGGACCAGAGACCAGAGCAGGAAAGCTGCAGCTGAATCTCGGTAAGTGCTATTTATTTATTTTTTTAAATAAGCACTAGCTGCGTTTTTTTTTCTAAGTTTTCCGGGCTGGATGACCCCGGAAAACTTAGAAATAAAACCGCAGCTTTAAAAACGTTGTATTTATGTTTGCGGTCGCTTTTGAAGCGACCGCAAACATAAATACAACGTTATTGTGTTGGAAAACGCTGCGGTTTTTCTTTCCGAGTTTCTCAGGCTCCCCTGGCTCGGAGGAGCCTGAGAAACTCGGAAAGAAAAACTGCAGCGTTTTCCAACACAACCGCGTTGTGTTTCTGCCTGCTGTGGCTATCACTTTGGGTCTCCGGTGCTCCCAACGGAGCACCGGAGACCCAAAGTGAAAGCCACAGCAGGCAGAAACACAACGCGGTTATGTTTACATGCCGCATAGTGTTTTTACCTACAGCTGATTTCCCATTTCGGGCTCTCGGGCTCCCCGTGGGGAGCCCGAGAGCCCCAAATGGGAAAGCAGATTCAGGCAGAAACAACGCGGTTGTGTTGGAAAACGCGGCGGTTTTTCTTTCCGAGTTTCTCAGGCTCCTCCGAGCAGGAGGAGCCTGAGAAACTTGGAAAGAAAAACTGCAGCGTTTTCCAACACAATAACGTTGTATTTATGTTTGCGGTCGCTTCAAAAGCGACCGCAAACATAAATACGTTTTTAAAGCTGCGGTTTTATTTCTAAGTTTTCCGGGCTCCTCCAGCCCGGAAAACTTAGAAAAAAAAACGCAGCTAGTGCTTATTTAAAAAAAAAAAAAAAAAATAGCACTTACCGAGATTCAGCTGCAGCTTTCCTGCTCTGGTCTCCGGTCCCCGTCCTCCGCGTACAGCACTAATGAAGGGAAAGCCACCCAGCGGTAGCTTTTGTTTACTACAGCTGGCTGGCTTTTCCTTCATTAGTGCCGCAAAAGCAAAAGCCAGCACAGGAGGGCCTCCATTTCACAAAATGGATGCGCCCATGTGCTAGCTTTTGCGAATTTTGAGCTTGAATAGCTCAAAATTTTACATAGGAAGTTTTAAAAAAGAGAATGCTAGTATTTTTTTTTTATGTTGCCTATCTATTTTTTAAATAAAATGTTTTACTAGACATGCCTTTAAGAGATGCAGAAAATGTAGACGGATCTGTCAGAGAGATAAAAAGCCACCAATTCAAGTGGGTTATCATAGAAGCCAAGGTATGAGAGAGTTTGGAGGAGGGAATGATAGTCCACACAAGGACTTTGCAGTGCTGTGGTAGAAGAGAGACAAGTTGGTAAAGGTAGGGTTGGGTTGTTAGGGCCAGAAGGAGGTTTTTCAAGATGGGTATGGACGTGGCCACCTTGCAACAGTCTGGGAAGCAAGCACAGTGGAAAGAGGGAGATTAAAGAGCGAGGAACAGTGAAGATCAAAGTACCAAATGGGGTCTGCCAAAGGTGCATACTTGCCTTACTTTTCCTGCTATATATTAACGATTTGGCGATAGAAATTGTAAATTTGAATGTTGACGCCCCGATGATGACTAATAAAACGATCAGCATTTGATTATATGCATATGACACAGTCCTTATTTCAAAGACCTAAAGGGGCATCCAAAAACACTTCGATATTGTACTTGATTTCTTCAAAGGCAGAAACGTAAGCGTCAATCGCCATAAAACTATAGTGAGGTTCTGACACCTTACAAGCAAAATAAGATTAATACTACTCTGGATGGTGTTATTTTAGTTGAAGTTAAATATAATGATTATCTCACCATTAGGTTTCATAATGATGTAAAATGGATGAACTATATGGCCAATAGTGAACTCATTCTGGTACGCTGTATTAATGCGCTTTTCACTTTGAATAGTCATTTAGGGAACTGTGCCCCTTTAACGGCACTTGAGGTTTATCGGGTGCCAGCAGTCTCTGCTGCTCTTTAAGGGAGTGAGTTCCGGGGTATTGGCGTATTCGACCGACTAATGAAATCTGTAAATAAGTTTGTGAAAAGGGTCCTGGCCTTACCGCAGAGCACACCTTCAATTCCGTTACATTTGGAGGTGGGGATGCAACCTGTGACCTTCAAAGCTAAATGTATGCTGGTCCTTTACTAGATGCTTACAAAAAATAGCCAGGTTACACCACCAAAAAGAAATGGTTTGGGATGTCCTAAACACAGCCTGGGGATAATCATGGCCTTGGTACCCCCATGTATCTACACTATTCATTAGGATAAACACAACCCATTTACTGGATAAAGATGTATACTTTCTGATTATATTTATAAGGGTACCAAAAACAAGCTCAAACGTTTAAATATAGAAACAGAAGTGATATTGTCTGTTACTTTGACAAGATTCCCCTGCTACATTGTGCATACAACTGATCTTGCCACAGAAATGTATTTAAATGAGATTTTTCCTGATCATAACCGGATATTGTTTACAAAAAATCACATCTGAATATCTTTCCGGGTGGCGAGTACTCCATTTGCAGTCTAGATAACACGAACCCGGGAGCCCGGGGCACAAAAGGTTCCGCACAAAAGCAAAGCGTGCTGTGAGCCGATCTTCCCGAGCCGTGCAGAAGGAGACAGCCGCAGGCCAGAGCCCGCAGCTGGTAAGTCGGGGGCGCGCAGGAGCAGGGGAAAGGGGCTGGAGGTGGGCGTGCAATGGTTCAGGGTTCGGGGGGATCCCCGAGATCGCTGGTTACAAAAGGCTGCACCTGTGGAATGCGCCCCTTTGTGGTACAATCAGCAGGTAAAGCCTTTTGTATGCGGTCTATATATATAGCTTTGAATACTCATACAGATGAACAAGCAGTCTTAGTGACTGTTGTCCCTCTGTCCAACTGTAACGGAAACCATAATACACTTTCTTTTGGAATGTCCCAAATATTCAATTTTACCTGAATGGTGGCTGTTTCCCATTTTTTCTAAAATTTCAGGCCCAAACCACTAGAGATGCTCAGCAGTTTCCAGTTATTTAGCCAAAAAATGACGCATGCGCACTAAGAACTAGATGATGTCTGTGATCTTACCTTACATTTTCATGGTACAATATTGCTATCGATTTAAAGTGGTCTAAAGTGGTGTATTTTATTGATTGTGTCTAATAATATCACCAGAATCGTATTTCTGTTTTATTTGTTTATTTTTGTCAGTAATTGTGAAGTTTGAGTCCATTTGTTCTGTGCGCACATGTTTTAATGAATGGTTTGTTTTGCACTTTTGTCCTAACTCTTTAATCATGTGGGGTGCAAAGGGATCAAAAGAAGCACAGGACATGTTAATTGAGAAGAGGATGGGTTTAAGCTTGGCTGGGGAAGGAAGATAAAAGTGAGCTAGAGATAGAAAAGTCGGGGAGTGGAAGATGATAGAGTGAAGCAGGGAGGTGAGGGATAGAAGGATGGGCCAGGGTGACAATTTGGGGATTTCAGAGATGTATGAAGCAAAGTCTTCAGTGGGGAGAAAGCAGGATATGCAGTGACGTTTTGGGGGCAAGGCAGGCCTGAAGCGTCATGGACAGCTTGCAAGTGTGTCAGCAGAGAGAAAAGACGAATGCATTAGGAAGATTTGGCAGAATCAATAGCAGTGGTGCTCCAGTGAGGGGAGAATCAGGGAATTAGATCCACAAAAATACCGCCTACCAAAGGATCAGTCTGTAAAATTTGGTGGGGAACTAGGCCCACACAGAGTATCTTTACAGCAGAAAAGTAGACACATGATTGTCTTGAGCTGCTGGATTTGTCTGGACACCCAAGGAGTGTGCGATGGGGCTAAAAGAGAGGGCTGGGCCATGATAGTCAAAGAGGGTAGTCAGCGCAGTGCTGAACTCAGCACAAGTGGATTAAATAGTGTGCTGCAGAGTGAGAGAGTTTAAATGAAAGCTGTCTGAAGAGGACCATTTCTGGAGCAGGGCAAAGGGATAAGGTGGCAAATGACATATGAATAACAGAAGAACTCAGTCCTCCTGTGCCCATGGACATGTTTACTATGTCTTAAATGCTTTCTATTGTATGTGTTATATTCCTACTGAGGCTAGCCATGTCCTTTGGGGCATAGTTATGAATCTAGTGTTAACAGTTTGGTAATTAACACTGACAATCATGCATCCTGACAGGCTTCATAGCCAGACCACCCAGATCCAAGAGAACCCTCTCACCTATCACAGTGATGAAGAACCTCGCATCAATGCTGAAATGCCTGCACCCCATGAGGCCTAAAAGCCTGGCCAAGCCATATTCACTGTCCACTCTAGGGTGTCAGGGAAACAGCATCAAAGCTACCCCAACACCCCTTGGAAATGTCTCAGAGGATATGCCAGCACTGCAAAACATTATCGCCCGCTGAGACAGCTGTCAGAACCAAGAGAACAAATAAATGGCTAATGTTGTCTTCACAAATGGTGCCTAACATAACATGCAAAGACCATATACAGGGAGGGCGTGCAGGACGCATTAGTATCATTTCATTAGCAGATTCAGTTTAAAAAAACATGCATGTGCTTAAAACACACACAGCCTCTAAAAATCAACATGATGTAAAGTCTAGTAAAAGAATGGCAGGATCAGCCCCAAATCAAACAATATGATCATCCACCAGCACACAAAGTCAATAATTATACAGACAACGAAGCAATTGCCTGATCGGTAGAAAACGGGGGACGGTTACGAGAAAAAAGTGCCATGATGCTACAAGTCATGTAGCTTCACCCAACAAAAACTGGACTTGTATCCATGAAGTGCAGGTTTAGGGCAGAAGGGAGACCAGGGTTGCATAGATATGTTAACACATGCTTCTAATGCAAATAGCGCAATAGATTTGAACCACAATGGAAAACAAAAAGAAGGAAAAAGCCAGTCAAAAATATGCAACCTAATTGTGATATCCGAAGCAAAAATACAAAAATAAAAAGAATACAAAAATCATTCCAGTTTAAAACACGACTCCCAAGGGAATGTGAAATAAGTCAAGACAAGTAGACGGCAGTAAAATAAATGTTGATCGATAATGGGAAATCAAACACATTGTTGGCGGTTGAATGAAATACTGAGGCTGAGGACTGTCTGCAAAACCTGATTTTATGGTGCAATTATGAAACACAGAAAAATGAATACACCTTTATTGATTTTTTTAACCTATCTAAGGTTGCCACCAAGTAAAAATCCAAGGGTATCCTGTTGGGTGGATTTCTTATGTAGTGTGGCATGCATGCCCTTCATCAGGCATATCTGAAAAGGACAATGATCTGAGGGAAGAGGAGGGGGAGTGGCTGTTATAGTAAAGGAGTAGCTTCATCTGTATACAATTCCTATTACCTGCAGTTGATGACTTTCCATGCTACATGTATTAACATCATCCTCTTATACCGGCCACCAGACAAAACTGCAAATTTCAACGAAGAGCTCAACCTCTTAGTACAACCCCTACACAAGCCAGGCAGCTCCACACTAGACCTAGAGGCCACGAATCTAGAAAGGAAACTAAACAATAATGACCTCACTGTACTTAACCAAGACCCTACCCACACAGGAGGAAGCGCCTTGATTGGGTAGCATGTCGAAACATCAATGTCAGAATCAAGGAAACCAGGTATGTACCTAGTCTGATCACCTTTTTGTTGAATTTCAAATCTACACCCCTCAACAGCTAAAAAAGCAGCCTAATCCTCTAAAAAGGTATTGAGCAGTAATCTTAGGAAAATAACTCCCAAAGATCTCATGGAAGTGATCTCACTAATACTCTCTAATACCACCGATAATGACATCCCTAACGATCTGGCAATATCCTACAAACTGCATATGACAAGCATGCTTGATGGGATCCCGCCACTAAAACTAATTTCAGTAAGAGAGGGAAACTACCCCCATAGTTGGTTCACACCCACACTAGAAGATCTAAAGAAAAAGAAAAGACAGGCAGAACTTATCTGGTCTAAAACCAAGTATGACTATCACAAATTAGCCTGGAAAACTCTAGAAAAAAAGCTATATGACTGCCATCCTTGACTCCAAGAAAAACTACCTTAATTACAACCTGAAAGATGCTTCCAGTCTCAGGCCCATCACAAACTCCCTCTTCCTTATAAGAGTAGTGGATAAAATCACCACTAGGCAATACCAACATTTTCCTGACCAATATTCAATCCGAACAGTCTGGTTTCAGGGCTCACCACAGCACTGAGAGCGCCCTTCTAGACCTTCAGATCAATATGCTACACATGGTCGATAACAACAGATCTGGGTTCTTGGTGTTGTTGGATCTGTCAGCGGCTTTCGACTTGCTCGACCATAACATCCTTCTCTAATCTCTTGAAAAGTTTGGTAGATGATCCCCTTAGGTAACATCTTAGATCCACTCATTTATGGCTGATACATCCTCGACTGTGCACTGGGGAGATTAACACTCTGACTGTATCACCATTAGTCACCAGCTCTTTTTAACATATACACAAGCCATGGTGTGACCTAACGGATGAGGTAAATGTCCTTTTTTCGAATTACACATACGACACACAACTTTCATTAATTTATGGATAGCATTTATGATCATGACAAACTAAATTCCATCTAGCTTAAGGTCAAGGAATGTAATGGATGACCACACATCTGATGTGCCGGAATAATGCCAAGACTGAGCACTTGCTCTTCGGTCTCCAACACGGCAGATCAAAATTAGACTCCTGCTATGCCAATTTTATGATCAACAACCACACTATCCCCACTATGAGTAAGGTTAAAACCCTGAGGACCTATCTAGATTCTTTGTTGAGCACCAACTACCAGGTCAAACACATGGTGAAGACCTTGAGCTACTACCTAAAATTGCTAAAACAAGTCAAGCCTTATATTTCGGAAAAACACTGACACCTTGGCGAGCAACCATCTTCTCGCGACTTGACTACTGCAATAAGCTTCTGGGTGGGAGCACTAAAAACAACATTTTTAAACACATCACGAAGCACAGAAAAAACCTCAATTGGCTCAGAGTGAACCTGAGAATCTGCTTTAAAACCCTTACCTTGGAACATAAAATTATCTACGGCAGCGCGCCCCTCATACCTGAAGGAGAAATTCCAAACCCACCGTCTGCAGGGAGCACTTCGATACAGCGATAGAGGACTCCTGGTACACCCTAAATTCAAAAGGGCAAATGGAAATGGAAGGACCTTCCCACTCATAGCAACCAATGTAACAGCCTCCCCTTGACACTACGATAGGAAAAATCGCTCCAAACCTTCAGAAAACAACTAAAGACAACCTTATTTAAGTAGGTGCAGCCCTCCTCCTCTTGGTTTTCCTCTTCCTAGTGCTTCTGTTGTCCCTATGTGTTCTTGTACCGCGCCCTGATGCCTGATGCAAATAAATAAATAAAATAAATAGGCATACATCAGCTTCATAATCAACAGAGCCCTCTCCCTTATTGCCCAAGCAAGCTCTGTTATAAAATCCTGCTTTTTACAGCTAAACCTCCTCCCCTGCATGCCTTATCTTCCAGAGTGACTGTTGTAAACACCCTAATCTGCACTCACCTGGATTATGGCAATACCCTAGTCAAACAATCCACCCCAATACTATGCACCAAAGTACTATCTAGGCTCCATTGGTTGTCCTAGGGATGTACAGCGTGGTTCCACAAGTACTGGATGGGGTCGGGGATGATGGAGGGATTAAAACCCTATCATGTCTTGGGCTAAAAGATAGAGAGCCTGTTAACTGTGGGCTATGGTTGGATGGGCTCAGGGGGGGTGGCCAAATGGTATAGTGCCTTTCACCCCTAGGGTTCAAAGGGCTCAGAGGAGTATGATATGATATGATATAAGTCATTTATAACGTGCATGTACACAAGTGTTTCTAGGTGGTGCAATACAAGAGGAGTAGACAGAGGGAGGACAAAACAAACAATCTCACTAGGCCTTGTGTCATTCAGATCGTGCAAGTACAAACAACGCAAAGTGCAGGGGGCGGGAGAAGGGGAAGAGCAGGGGAGAGGGAAGGGGGAAGTGCCATCAGGGTAGCAATGCTCTGAGGACGAGCAGCCAGGGAAGCATGGCTAAGGTAAGTGCAAGGAGGCAGGGGACCTTAGGGTTACAGTTACAGCCTCTATGTGCGCTGTAGACCCGGAGGCAATGCAGGGGATACTGGTCGTGGAGGAGCATGGTACCCAGTGAGCAGTGAAGTAACTTTGCGGAAAATGTTGGGGGGGACAGGACATCTGAAGAAAAGATGTCCCTGCCAAATTAATGGGGACAAAATGGTGTGCCATGAAAGTTGGGGGGGACAAACAACCCTGTCCCCCCTAAAATTACACCCATGCAAGTGAGACTCCAGGGGTAGACAGGCAACCAGTCAGTGCAGTAGACAGGAAGGTCAGCAGGGGAGAGAGAGAGAGAGAGAGAGAGAGAGAGAGAGAGAGAGAGGGAGAGAGAGAGAAAGCAGAGGTGAAAAGGAAGGTCTTGAGCTACTTCCAGAATTTCAGGTGGTCCGGCTCAAGTTTGAGAGGGGCATGGAGGCCATTCCAGAGGGAGGCACCTGCAGAGGAGAGAGATCTATCCCCCACTCTCTGCCTGGAGAAGCATCTAACCCTCAGTGTGTTGGACGTGGCTGAGCGAAGGGCTCCAGACAAAGGTGTTTTGGAAGATAGAGTTGGATGAATTGCGGGCCCCGGCCCCAGAAAGCCTTGTGAACAGGGTCGGACTGGCCCCTCGGCCAATCGGCCCGTGGCCATTCCGAAATCATCATTAGTCCCCTGGGGGCTGGTGTCGGCCCCATGCATTGGCCGGTTTGAGCGAGGAAAAAAAATACTTTTTTTCGCACTGAACTGTGCATGGACAATAATAACATGACCAGTTCAGTGCGGAAAAAAGTATTTTCTTTTTGCTTTTTTGCCGCGGGCGGCGCGCGCCGAGGGCTGCAGTCAGAGAGCCTCAGCCAGCCAAGTATAATGGTGGCCCTGTTTCACTGTATTAAACTCACTGAATCTTGTTGTGTGTGCCTGCCTGTCACATTTTATTGCACATGTTTGTTCCCAATTCCGGCTTTCAGCAGTCACGCTCACGTGGTGTGCCACCTGGGGGCACAGGCAAAGAACCTCTGGAGTGGAGTGGACTGGGCCTGGCTGCCAGCTGGCCCGTAATTACAGTGCCTCCGGAATATCAACTGTCTGCTCTGCAGGGGGCAGGGGTTGTGCTGGCTGGGGCCGGGGCAGCATAATCAAAGCAAGGTAACACTTGTTACCTTGCTTTAATTTGCATGCATGCATGATGTGGGCAGTGCATCATAAATTATTATGCATGCATCATCAGCATGCATGCAATTATGGTTATGCACACAACAAAATGGAGGGGCGGTCCGGACCGGACGGTGCTCGGGCCTGGCTCCCGCTCCGCTCACACAGAGAGTGTGTCACTCATGACGAGAGAGTGTGGTGTTTGTTTGCAGCAACGTGTCAGTGTGAGAACTCACACCTGGTCTGAGGCAGCAGGGCAGGCTGAGGAGCCTGGAGCCAGGATGCCTGCAGCGAGACTTCGTGCCGCCACCAGCCCTCAATGCCCGCCCCCTACCGACTATATTTTGCTTCGGCCCGGCAGCCTCTCTCTGACCCGGCTGTCGACTGTGCTGAGCTGAACCGCCCTGACACAGACTCACAGCGCAGAGAGGTCGGGCTGCAGCTTGCAGAGCTCCTTCAGGCTTCAGCCACAAACGCACAGACAAAAAGGAGGATCACTGCCAGGGCCCAGGAATCCAGGACTCGGGAGGACCAGGGCCGCGCGAGTCAAGGTGGAGGAGGAGGAGGCTGTTGTCCGGAGGAGGCCAGGTGGCCGCTGTCCTCAGGCAGTCTGTCTCCGACGGACTCAGAGTCCAGACATCGAGGACCACTCAGGCAAAGCAGCAGTGTGAAGCAGCAGCCAGATAGGGCCGCCGCCCCAGCCAGCCCAGGAGGGTACAGAGCGGCACTGACTCAGCCAGCCTCCCGTGCCAGTCAGCCAGCCAGCACAGAGGCAACCCACCAACCCCCTACCCCACAGCCCACTCACCACCACCACAGGCACGCGCCTGAGGCTGAGACTGCCTACCTGCTGCTGCTGGTAGCGAGAGACAGAGACGCAAACGGCCCTGAACTGAGGTAAGAGATGCGCCGCCCTGATACTAGCCAGCACCGCATGGACACATTACGTTGTACCCTTGCGGTTCATACAGAATTTCTATAGTGTTTGGGCTTGATGGTCGACATATGTTTACTTCCTCTCAGGCCATATTCCCTGAATACAGCCTTTAGCCATGTAGAGTAGAAGTTCATAAACCAGAATCACACCTTTCACTGACTTATCGTGAAAGATGTGGCCAGCGACAGCTTCTGGGACCCATATTATGACACGAAATCTGCCATGCTGGAGGCATATACCCAGGGTCCAGGGTAGAGCTGCCAATTTAGGTTTCTGGGTTTAGAGCCAAGTGGCAATTAATTGAAATCCCTGCCCAGATCCTTAGTGCATGTGTACTCTTGGTGCAAATAATGCTGTGCCTCCGTTACCCAAGCGGAAGCAGAAAAGCGTGCATCATGCGCGGTGCGAGCAGAAGGTAAGCACAGAACTGATGAAATGCTGACCCTTCCAGCTGGGATGGAATGGGGGAGCTGGGGCACGTTGGTATTTGACATAGGTTTGGCAGAGGCCATGCCAAAGAGAACTTAACTGGTCTGCTGTTAAATCTCAGTTACCAGTTTAATGGTATCCACTACATAATAATTGATCATTTTACTATAGCTGATATGATAGCTCAGTGGGTTGAGCACTCGCTGCTGCAATGTGTGTGTGTGTGATCTGCAGGTTGCAGGTTGCAGATTCGAATCCCAGCACGGCCATCTCAGCCTTTCCTCCTTCTGAGGTCGATAAATGAGTACCAACACCGGTTGCAAGATATTGTATGCATATTTGTTCTATAAAAAAGAGCTTAAGCGTAAGTGCTATACAATAGCATATTATTTGGCCTTGGACGTCTGCTTGCATCACAGTAATTTGACAATATGGATCTATACACACAGATATTAATGATACATATGGTGATCCATTTTTGTATGCAAAGTTATGTTATTTTATGAGTTATGTTGTAATGTAACAGACACATGAACCCTCCATAAGTAGCATTTTCTGTAAAGTCGTGAATTGACGCGATTCACGGATGATGGTTTGAGGGCCACTTTTTTGAGGCGAGGGGTGGGCCACTTTTTTGAGGCGAGGGGTGGGCCACTTTTTTTTGGGTGTGCGGGCCTATTTCTTGTCCCAGTCCAACAAGTTGTGGACGATGCAGTGGGTCTTCAACTTGATCCTTGCAGCCACTGGGAGCCAGTGGAGGGATTTCAGGGCTGGAGAGATACAGCCCCTGGGCTTGAGGCCAAGGATAATTCTTGCAGTCCTGTTCTGGATTAGGTGCAGAGGGCAGATAGGTGCAGGGGGCGGAGAGTAGAGGAAGGCAGTAGTCCACCCTAGAGAGAACCAGGGCTCTGGAGACAGTGAGTTTATGGGGGAAAGTGAGAAAAGGAAGAATACCTCTGAATAGGTGCATCTGGTAGTGGGCTTTCTTGGCAAGGTACGTGATGTGAGGAGAGAAGAAGAGAGTGGAGTCGAAGATGACACCAAGGATTTTTGCCTCACAGGAAGGCAAAGGAAGAGGGCCCAAGGAGGGCGGCCAGATTGGAAGAGGGAAAGCGGCAGGAGCGCTCCCAATGAGAAGGATCTCAGTCTTACTGGCATTAAGGTAGAGATCGTTGGAGGTGCAAAAATCCTGAATACTGGATAGACAGTCAGGAATGAGCGCGAGAGGAGAATGAGGCAAGCCTGAAAGAGTACTGAGTGTCATCCGCTTAACATTGAAAGTTAGAGGAGAAGGTATAGATCAGGTGGGCCAAAGGGGCCAAGTAGACATTGAAGAGCCAGGGTGAGAGGTTAGAGCCCTGGGGAACACCACATGAGGAGAGGGAGGTGGTGGAGAGGAAGGACCAAGTTGGACCTGGGAGGGTCGGTCCAGGAGGAAGGAGGTCAACCACTCCAGGGCCTGATCTGTGATGCCCAGGTTCTCAAAAGTCGATTGATCAGGATGGTGTGATTGGCCGTGTCAAAAGCAGAGGAAAGATCAAGAAGGATGAAGACAGAAGGAAGGCTTGAATCAAGATTAGTGAGCAGATCTTCACAGGTGTTCAGCAGAGCAGTCTCTGAAGCCAGACTGATGGTCATGGAGACAACCAACAGATTCAGTGTGGAAAGTAAGCTGGGAGATGGCCAGCTTTTCCAGGAGTTTGCCCAGAAAAGGAGTGATAGAGATTGGGTGACAGTTTGCCAGACAGGTAGGATCTGCAGAAGGCCTTTTAAGGAGGGGGTGCACAAGGGAGTGGTTGCGGAGGGAGGGGAAAGTTCCAGAGGCAAATTGATGATTGCAGAAATCGTCCGAGGCTGGAGCGAGGGTATCAATGTGGTCCTTGATGGTCCTGGAGGAGCAGGGAAGCACCTTTTTGGACGACACTTTCATAGATAGAACGTGTCTAGAAACATTGTCAGGTGTAGTCGAAGAGAAAGAGAAGAAAGGAGGAGAAAGGAGGAGGAGAGTGTAAGGTGGCCAGAGGGGGGCCAGGAGAGGGAGAAGAAGAGCAGAGAGAGGACAGAATGTCCTGAGTTTTAGTGGTGAAGTGAGAAGCCAGTGCCGTACAGAGGGCCTGTGATGGAACAGAAGAGGAGGAGCCTGCAGGAGGATTGGCCAGCTCCTTGCAGAATTTAAAGAGTTTGGCCATCTTGTTAGAGTCCACAGATACACGGGCTTGGATGTGGACTCTTTTCTTGGACAGGACAGAGAGTCTGTTTTGCCTTTGGAGTAGGCGGTAAACCCATTTTTAGAGGATACTTCCGATGCCCTCCACTTCCTCTCAGTCACCCTGCACTTGCATTTCAGGATGGTGAGGTCGGAGTCATACCTAGAGTTGCACTTGGAGGTAGGTTCAGATGGATTCTCATGACAGGGGCAAGGACGTCCAAAGTGTTGGAGATAGAAAGATTCAGGTTAGAGAGGGCTGTGTCAGAGTGTAAGTCAGCTGCAGGTGTAGGAGGAGCAGAGAAAGTAGCAGCAAAAGCATACACTGACACATGTTTCATGGGCCGAATGACCGAGAAGGTAGGTGGCAGTGCTGGGGTGGGCTTAGCCTGGGGGATATAGAGCCTACCACCTCTAGAGATAGATGTAGATAGGAATGATACTGACCTGTTTGCTCTTCTTGACCCCGTATCGTAGATCAGTGACAAAGTGCTCACAGTTATTACTGGTCACGGAGTATGGCATTGTTTTCCCAACACACTGTTCAGCCATTCGTACAATTTTTGTGCGGGGCTGTGGTGAATACTCGCTGTCGTACTTGTTGTTTACAGAATATTTGTTGCTCCCTGCCACCACCGCCAGAAGTTCTCTCTTCACCTCAGCTCTTTCAGCAAATACAGACATTATACTCGATGATCCGGCCGAAGCATATTCACCTGCAACCCAAAGAGAGTGTTGTGATAAATGAGTGATGTGCATGCTACCAATATTTGGACAGACAATCCTCACTGCAGAATGGCTTGTGTTAATTAATGCTGTATGATACCAGAGGTTTCGTATTATCCCCATGTTCGTCCCTCAGTTTCACACTCCCTATTTGCCTGTCTCGTGAAATGAAAAAAATAGGACAGACATGGAAAACCTATGCCTGTGCCATCTGCCCATTTTCTATTTCCCTTACTTACACCAAAAAAACTTGTTGATTAATTCCTGAGGGATTCTCCTCTGAACCCGCTCTCTTTTAATGAACATTAACCACACACATCTGTTTAGTCTTGTGAATGATATTAGGAAATGCTCATTCCTGAGAACTACTGCATGCATTTGGAGAATGTTTATTTTTCTGTCCACCATCCCCAATGCACACAGCAGGTAGAAATCATGAAAAATCAATGTACACCCTCATCCACCTACTCCCACCCGCCTCTGCATCACCCCACATCCGGATACTGGACAAAAAACATTTGCTGAAGCTAATAATGACATCACAAATTGCATTTAATAAGGATGCCTGAGGAATGGGATAATGCAGCTTTTCAAAGTGCATAAAGCACATACATGAAGGTTTCACTGTCAGCAGAACTGTCATTACTGTGTGGTGTGCAGAAACGGCTGTTGTGGTTCCTTCACATCCGTGGTTGTGCAGGGGCCACTGCAGCTACACCGCTTGGGCCATTGATTAAAAAAAACACAGAAACCTTTTCCTGTGGTTTTCTCCAGCATTCACTTAGGACTGGTATTTCTTTCTTCCAGGTGTTATTTCAATTTTTGTTCCATCGTTCATTGAGGCAGCTGCTCACTGGATAGCCAATTATTTCTCCCTGGGAATAACTTCCTTTTATTACCTGTGAGCCTCCCTTGCACGTGATAATCCATAGTTATAGAACCCCACCTCCACTCCAGCACTGTATTCAGGTCTTTAGCTATCACCATCATACTTTGCTGCTCCTGTTTCTGCTCATCTACGTGCATTGCTTAGCCCTGCATCTCCCCTCTAGAGCTTCAGATGGGATCTGGTCCCAGGAGCCTTGTTCACTGATCGTTGTGAAAAGTGTGTTATAAAACTGTGGACAAAGCATGGGCAAACATTGCAAAAAGAAGTTTGCTGGCTGCATAAGAAGTATGAAGGAGTTCCAGAAGCATAGTGAATGTTCTTCAATCTCCATGAATCTCCATACAAGCTTTGATCCTGAAGTCAAGTTTGAGGCAACTGGGAAATTCAAAGTCGTTCAAAGGTCAAAAGGTTGAGGTACTTTCAGGTCCAATGCGCCAGTACGCAATCCCAGTGAGTTAACAAGCCTGCTGTAGATAGCTGTGTGCAACCTGTAGATCATAGGTTTGGTAGGATGCAGGGAGGACTCAGCCTTTCATCCTTATGAAGACAAGAATAACAATATCACGTTTGCGTACAGCACTTCATGTCAGATTCTTCCCACTTAAAAGTACTCAATGTATCCACCACAGAAGGAAGTAGAGTTGAATCTGCTTGGTATTCGAACCTCAGATTGCCATACGTCCACAGACAACTGTGGCAAAAGACTCTCTGTGATCCTAACCCATTGAACTTATCATACTAGTTGTCAGCTGGCTTATCGATCAAAAATAATGTACAACAGAACTCTGTTGGAACCTTCTCACTCTCCTTTTGAGGAAGAAATCTCTTCAATACAGATTAATTGAAGTTGTAATGGTAATATATTTTATTCAAGTTAATAGTTTTATTTGATTTATTCATAACTTTAGGAGAAAAAACGAAATGTTTTATTTGTTAGTGCCACTCAGTTTTTGATATGCACAACATAAGAGTGTAACTGCTTTTCAGAAACTATTCCAATTCCTGATATTTAATAGATTCATTAACATGAAAAATAAAATCTTTAAATATGTAAATACGTGCATATTATATATGGACTAGCTTAAGTCCATTCTCATATTTCTTTTCATATTTCACAAAAAAGATGAACAAATATTGTTGTTTGCCACAAAGGAAAAACGCGATCTTGTTAATTTCACGAATTAATTGAACAACAAATTTTCATTTATCTCCGATTTAAATTCTCACATGAATATCATATTTGTATGGTTACTCTGATTATTTGCAGTGTTGTTAGCAGCAATGGACATTTTAACACACACTGCAAATAATCTGAGCAAGCATACAAATATGATATTCATGTGAGAATTTAAATGGGAGGTAAATAAAAATGTGGTGTTCAATTAATTAGTGAAATTAACATGTATCGAGTTTATTGCAAAACAATTCAATGAAAAGAAAGACACACTAACTCTCTCCTAAAAAAACCCAAGACAAGTTTAGCACAGACAGTGTGTTGATGAGCACTTTCTACATATGACATGTAGATGGCGCACGGAAAACCACAAATTGTAATGCCGAAAAACCAAAAAATTAATTAATTATCTTGGTAACAGGATGACATATCGAGCTAGAAATAGTTGCATTAATTCGGCAATGAAATAAAGAATATTCCATGCAAAATTCATAATGCCACCCCTCAACGTTCATGAGGAGTTACGTCCTCAAGATCAACGCCGTTAAGATAGCTCAGCGGGTTGGGCGCCCGCTGCTGTGATCTGAGTGTGATCTGCAGGTCGCAGGTTCGAATCCCAGCAAGGCCAACTCAGCCTTTCATCCTTCCGAGGTCCAATTTCGGTTGGGTGATATTGTATGTAAATATGTGCTCTGTAAAGCGCTTTGGATGAAGGCGCTATATAAATAACACATCATTATCATTATACAAACCCACAAACAAACAAGAATTTGTTTTATATTACACGGCCCCCGGTAGCGGCAGTGTAGTTATGGTTAGGTTGCTAAACTCATAGGAAGACCACTTTTTCTGCGGCTTATAACTTGGCTCCCCCTGGAGGTATCCTCACCAAACTTTGCAAAAAAAGTATATGAGCCGCTCTGAATTTTCTCGGCAAGTTTGATGAGGTTTTGTGCAGGGGGGAAAAGTTATGGAGGGGGTCCCACATTTTTTTCTTTCCCATAGACTGAATGGGTGAAAACTTTGCGCACGGCTACAGGCCGAACGGCTAGATGGATTTGCACCAAATTTGCGGCAGGAGCGGGGGATTGTGCCAGAAAGCGTGCTTTTGTGTGTTTGGTGGTAATCCGACCAGTACTTTTGTTGCAAAGAACTGAAATTCATATCTAAAAGAATTGGTGATATCTGGCTCCGCTACGCGGACCCATTTCCCTGGTCGCTCCGCTTGCAGTACGCTGTGCTGTCGGCGAACTTTGGACGCGGCCGGTGGTTGGCTGGAGAGGAGCGTGCTGTGCGTCAAGGTTTTGGGGAAACGCTGCCATGGTCTATCAGAGGAGAGTGTTGTGGTGTGTGTGGCAAGCCCTTACGGCATTGTGTGCATGGCTGGGGCTCTTCTATGTACCAGTGTGCCCACTAAAGTTAGTCATATCTGGCTCCGCTCCGGTGTCCCATTTCCCTGGTCGCTGCGCGGTCACAAATTTGATTGAACTGCAGTGTGCGGTGACGTGATGTGTGTCATAAGTTTCCCATACTTCCGGCATGTTGTGTCCGAGGACAAAACAGCGGCGAAAGGGCTTGGAAGAACATTAAAACATAGCGTGCTGCAGTGAGGAGTCCTGCAGTGTGTCCACTGGGTGCAGGGTTGGAATACTGTCCATATAGAAGAGGGTACAGTTAAACTGGTTCTTATATGTGCTTAGGTAGTCTGCATTGTGCAGATTATTAAGTGTTGTAGTGCACTATGCAGTATTGCTTCTATGCACGTAGCACAGTGTTGCGAGCGGAGCAAATGGTGTGAAGATTTTGTTGTTTGGTTGCCACTAAAACCCTGCTTTGTGCATGGAAGTGGGTAGCGGTGCCAAACACTGTGGTATGTTTCTGCATTATGGTAAGTGGAACATGTGTGCGTGCATCCCTGTTTATGGTACGGCAGTGCAGTAGAAGTGCTGCTCCCTATGTTGCCTTCGAGAATTTTAGCACATGGCTACATGGTCGCCTGTACCTCGCATGTGTGGGTGCACCTACCGGGGGCGCAAAAGGAAAAGGGTAACCCGCTGGTAACCCCAAGCCTTTCGCCACAGCACAATTTGTTCATGTGGGCAACCTACAGATTTTGGCCTAGGGTGTCGAAGCCAGCAAGGAAAACAGGGAACCCCATGCATTTCCCAAAAGAGGACACCCGTGGGAATGCACAGAGGTCTGTCTTGCGCGAAGCGGCCCAGAATCTACTACCCAGAACCCCCAGCAATATCCAAATTTGGGGGTAAAAAACACAATTTCCAGACATTTCACTCTGCTCAACCACCGAAACACGCCACCAACAACAGATGTCATACCTTCCCGCGTTCCCACAGGTGTCCCAACGAAAACGGTACCTCATATGTGTGGGTTCACCAATCTAGCCGCAAAGGGAAAAGGCTAACCCACTGGTAACCACAAAAGGGTTTGGAGAGATAACCTACAGATTTGGGCATAGGGTGTCCAAGCCACCAAGCAAAAATGGGAACCCCATGCACTTCTGAAAAGAGGACACCAGTAAGAATCCACAGAGGGACAACTTGCGTGAAGCGGACCAGAATGTTTTACCCAGAATCCCCGACAAAGTGAAAAATGTGTTTTTTTCCCCACATTTCGGACTTTGTGTGGGTGTTTGGGTAATAACTTCTGGGCCGATTTGCGCAAATCATACCTCTGTGGATTCCCACGGGTTTCCTCTTTTCAGAAATGCATGGGGTTCACTGTTTTCCTTGGTGGCTTGGACACCCGAGGCCCATATCTGTATGGTGTGCCGGTCGGCAGAGCGTCTGAAATTCGAGTCTGAAAACAGACTTGGGGTTACTTGTGTTTTAGTCTTTCCCCTTGGCACCCAGGTAGGTGCACCCACACATGTGAGGTACTGCTTTCATTGGGACACCTGTGGGAACACGGGACGGTAGGCCATGTGTTGTTGGGGGCGTGTTTCGATGGGTGAGCCGAGCGAAATGTGCGGAAAATGCGTTTTTTTCCCCACATTTCGGACTTTGCGGGGGTGTATGGGTAATAAATTCCGGGGCGATTTGCGCTAATCATACCTCTGCGGATTCCCACGGGTGTCCTCTTTTCGGAAATGCATGGGGTTCACTGTTTTCCTTGGTGGCTTGGACACCCGAGGCCCATATCTGTATGGTGTGCCGGTCGGCAGAGCGTCTGAAATTTGAGTCTGAAAACAGACTTGGGGTTACTTGTGTTTTAGGCTTTCCCCTTGGCTCCCAGGTAGGTGCACCCACACATGTGAGGTACCGTTTTCATCAGGACACCTGTGGAAACGCAGGACCCTGTGTTGTTGGGGGCGTGTTTCGGTGGGTGAGCCGAGCGAAATGTGCGGAAAATGCGTTTTTTTTCCCACATTTCGGATTTTGCGGGGGTGTCTGGGTAATAAATTCTGGGGCGATTTGCACAAATCATACCTCTGCGGATTCCCAGGGGTGTCCTCTTTTCGGAAGTGCATGGGGTTCCCTGTTTTCCTTGGTGGCTTGGACACCTGAGGCCCATATCTTTATGGTGTGCCGGTCGGCAGAGCGAATGAAATTCGGGTCTGAAAACAGACTTGGTGTTACTTGTGTTTTAGGCTTTCCCCTTGGCTCCCAGGTAGGTGCACCCACACATGTGAGGTACCGTTTTCATCAGGACACCTGTGGAAACGCAGGACGCTGTGTTGTTGGGGGCGTGTTTCGATGGGTGAGCCGAGCGAAATGTGCGGAAAATGCGTTTTTTTTCCCACATTTCGGATTTTGCGGGGGTGTCTGGGTAATAAATTCTGGGGCGATTTGCACAAATCATACCTCTGCGGATTCCCACGGGTGTGCTCTTTTCGGAAATGCATGGGGTTCCCTGTTTTCCTTGGTGCATTGGACACCCGAGGCTCATATCTGTATGGTGTGCCGGTCGGCAGAGCGTCTGAAATTCCGGTCTGAAAACAGATTTGGGGTTACTTGTGTTTTAGGCTTTCCCCTTGGCGCCCCGGTAGGTGCACCCACACACGTGAGGTACCGTTTTCATCGGGACACCTGTGGGAACGCGGGACGGTAGGCCATGTGTTGTTGGGGCGTGTTTCGATGGGTGAGCCGAGTGAAATGTGCAGAAAATGTGTTTTTTTCCCCACATTTCGGACTTTGCGGGGGTGTCTGGGTAATACATTCTGGGGCGATTAGCGCAAATCATACCTCTGCGGATTCCCACGGGTGTCCTCTTTTCGGAAATGCATGGGGTTCCTGTTTTCCTTGGTGGCTTGGACACCCGAGGCCCATATCTGCAGGGTGTGCCGGTCCTGGAGCGTCTGAAATTCCGGTCTGAAAACAGACTTGGGGTTACTTGTGTTTTAGGCTTTCCCCTTGGCGCCCAGGTAGGTGCACCCACACATGTGAGGTACCGTTTTCATCGGGACACCTGTGGAAACGCGGGTCGGTAGGCCATGTGTTGTTGGGGCTGTGTTTCGATGGGTGAGCCGAGCGAAATGTGCGGAAAATGCGTTTTTTTCCACACATTTCAGACTTTGCGGGGTTGTCTGGGTGATAAATTCTGGGGCGATTTGTGCAAATCATACCTCTGCGGATTCCCACGGGTGTCCTCTTTTCGTAAATGCATGGGGTTCCCTGTTTTCCTTGGTGGCTTGGACACCCGAGGCCCACATCTGTATGGTGTGCCGGTCAGCAGAGCGTCTGAAATTCCGGTCTGAAAACAGACTTGGGGTTACTTGTGTTTTAGGCTTTCCCCTTGGCGCCCAGGCAGGTGCACCCACACATGTGAGGTACCGTTTTCATCGGGACCACTGTGGAAAAGCGGGTCGGTAGGCCATGTGTTGTTGGGGGTGTTTTTCGATGGGTGAGCCGAGCGAAATGTGCGTAAAAAGTGTTTTATTTCCCACATTTCGGACTTTGCGGGGGTGTCTGGGTAAGAAATTCTTGGGCGATTTGCACAAATCATACCTCTGCGGATTCCCACGGGTGTCCTCTTTTCGGAAATGCATGGGGTTCCCTGTTTTCCTTGGTGGCTTGGACACCAGAGGCCCATATCTGTATGGTGTGCCGGTCGGCAGAGCGTCTGAAATTCAGGTCTGAAAACAGACTTGGGGTT
Source organism: Ambystoma mexicanum (assembly GCF_040938575.1). Taxonomy (NCBI): domain Eukaryota; kingdom Metazoa; phylum Chordata; class Amphibia; order Caudata; family Ambystomatidae; genus Ambystoma; species Ambystoma mexicanum. Next base: position 1,062,765,830 of record NC_090923.1, on the reverse strand, counting down.
ACTTGTGTTTTAGGCTTTACCCTTGGCGCCTAGGTAGGTGCACCCACACATGTGAGGTACCGTTTTCATCGAGACACCTGTGGAAACGCGGGACGGTAAGCCATGTGTTGTTGGGTGCGTGTTTCGATGGGTGAGCCGAGCGAAATTTGCGGAAAATGCATTTTTTTCCCACATCGGACTTTGCCGGGGTGTCTGGGTAATAAATTCTGGGGCGATTTGCGCAAATCATACCTCTGCGGATTCCCACCGGTGTTCTCTTTTCAGAAATGCATGGGGTTCCCTGTTTTCCTTGGTGGCTTGGACACCCGAGGGCCATATCTATATGGTGTGCCGGTCGGCAGAAAGTCTGAAATTCCGGTCTGAAAACAGACTTGGGGTTACTTGTGCTTTAGGCTTTCCCCTTGGCGCCCAGGTAGGTGCACCCACACATGTGAGGTACCGTTTTCATCGGGACACCTGTGGGAACGCGGGACGGTAGGCCATCTGTTATGTTTGTGTGGTTTTCATAACGTTTTGGCCCATTTGCTGGTGCCCTTTGTCACACAACCCTTTCATTTCCCAAATGTGACCTACATTTAGTCGCTGCTTTAGGCACCATACTCTTTTGTAACCTGCACAAGTCACCTACCCTTGAAAAGGTCTGCCTGTGCTCTTTCAAAAAATGAATGCTTGCCGTTCCTCACCACATTGGTTTTACCGATTTGCACATGCTAAGTGCGTCTGTTCAACTCCTGTGTACCATGGCTCAGTGTTTGGCTTGTGGTATTGCTTGTTTTGTAAATCACTTCAAAAAATGTGTGCTTTCCTAACTGCAAGAGTCATGGGAATGTAGCGGAGCATTGCTTTTCTCACAATTCATAGAAGCCATTGCCGTACCAAGCCAACCATGTCCAACACATACCTTTTTTTTCGGTCATTTTCCCGCTTTTCCCCCAATCCATGGCATTTTCCCCTACCTAGTGTTTGCCTGACCTACGCAAATAACCCCTTCCTAAACTTGGAATTTTGTCTACTTTTCAGAAATATATGCCTTTCCGTCCTCCAATTCGGCTTTCCTACCCTTTTCTCCCATTCCGTCCATGCATGTCCAATTGGCAAAAATTGCCAAAATCGCCTATCTCTCACAAAATAGTTGATAACCACATCAAAATATTTTATTTCCGTTTCTACTCAACCTGTTCTTGATAGCCAGGAAATTGGGGAATTCAGCACAGCAAACCATTTGTTCCTAGCTCTTACAAGGAAAAAAACACAGGATATTTTGTACATCATTTTATTGGCATTTTTTGAAAAAACACCACATTTTCCCCCTTTTTGCCTATTTTCTCTCACCCCCCTACAGCAACCTAGGATTCCTGGGTGGCGTTATGACCGCCTACATGTGGGAAAAAAGGAGCCAAATTTGGCTGAGATATCTCATTTAACAAAAAAGTTACTAGCCATTGAATGGCCACATACCGAAATCACCAAAAAAGGCCCTGCCACTGGGGAGAAATACCCATGGCACTTAAAGGGTTAAACAAAGACATATAAGCTGTAAATGTACTCCCTAAGTATTTTGTTAATTTCTAAGTTCTCAACATTGAAACCTTTTCATGCCGGTTAGGCTGAACCTGTTTCCAAATAGTGAGGTGCTTAATTCAAGAAAGCAGATTAATGAAGGGGCTGATATTTGTAGACTTTGCAAAACACCAGGAGAAACAATAAGACATTTGACCCTCTCCTGTCCCAAACTTAAAATGATGAGAACTCATTATTGACTGGTGGGAATATAGGTGTCGGGGTGAACATTTTAAAGTGATTTTTCCATTAACGATATTCTTAGATCACATTTTTATAATGGTCATAATATGAAATTATGAATAACCTTTTAGATTTAATTGATCTGTTTATTGTAGGCTGATTTGTATGTATAAACATATTTTAAAATGATGTTACTTGTATTCTAAATAAGACTGGTTTTATTGTTTTACTTTGGTCTCTAATCTGTTCGTTTGTACTGTATGTTATTTTATTTGGATGGATTTAGTATTATATGTCATTGGTGAATTATTTTTGTGTTTTTCTAAATTGGTAAATGATTGAAGTAAACCAAAGGCCTAAATAAAAATAAAAAAGAAACATAAAAGAAGCCTTAAGGTCAAGGGCTTCATAAAGCCTTACAGTAGAACAGACCCCAGGCAGGAGAGACACATAATATCATCTGCCTGAAAAAGTCCCTGAATGATGGTGGGAGAGAGAAATAACTAACTATTATGAGGATTTAGAAATTTGAGGCGGCCGACTTTGTAAACAGTTTTCCAAATTTGCCATTTTATTAAATCAAAAAGGTTGGATGAACAACTCTCTGCCCCTACCCTAATGAGGATTTCCCTGCCTAAAGTAACTAACAGAAACACTGTAATAAAGGATAGTTGTCCCTCACACTTTAACATTCAACAAAGTGATAAGGAAATACATGGCAATTCAACATAAAGTAAACATCATAATTGAACCTGTAATATGTTCACAGTCCTGGCTTACCCTCTGGGTGAATTCCCCTTCCCCACATTCCACCAGTGTCCTTGTTCTACAGTTAAAAAAAAGTACGAAAATCTGGGTTGATAACAAAGTTCTAACACAGTCCTTTGTAACTTCCACTGGACAATAGAAAGTTCAAAAACTTCAAAAGAAAATGTTCTTTCTCTCCTTCGCATACAAATGTATCTCAGGATAATCTTCTCCATAAGGTAACACAAATTGTCTGTCAGGATGATTTTTACGACCATTAAATGCCTTCAAGAAATATACAAGTTTGCCTTTGTCAGGATGATTTTTGGCACCACTAAATGCCTTCAGGAAATGTAACTCCTCCACGGTAGGATTATACAATTCTCCCTTCAGTACCATAAATGAGAACACCTTGTTTATCAGGACCACAGTTTGCTACCTGGTCTCTTCTCACGCTAGGCCTACTGCTTCAAAGGTTTGCCACCCGGGTTTATTCGTCTGCCCAATTAGCTCTTTATAAACAGCTTGTGCTTCAGTGGTAGCAACAACTTGAACAACTTTGCAACAACTTCACAGTGCTCTTTGGTTAGCAGCATTCAACTTCCATCAACCTTTCAGGGAAACAAGATGTTATGCTCTTCAAGATTCCTCTGCAAATTATGCTCCTGTCCCTCTGAATAGGGCAGCCTATATGACTCTTTTGTTTCCCTACTGCACCGGAAACCATATATTGGCACCAATACAGATTTGCTTTGCTTCCTTTTTGGCTTTGGTAATGTGTGTTTATATTAGCTGTTGTTATATAGTTCAGTATACATGAATGACAGACTAAACAACCCTGGGGTCTTCTATTACTCCCCTTTTGTCTTTGGCAATGTCTGTTGGACCTATTTTGCTCAGGGTTTAAATTCTCCTGGCTTGGGTAATAGTTGCAGGCATTAGCATTTAATAAGGTTGCCTACCCGGGTTGGTGGACTTGCCATAAACTCACATGCTGAATTTTACAGTCACTTGGTTTCTTAATAGGCCACTTTCACTGCTTTGTAATATTTCGGTATTCAAAATTAACTTTATCGCCTCTTTCATTCCCACATGGGTGAACTTGTCTACCTGCACCACACAAGCGGCATTCAAGCATCCCAGAGTCACTTTCTCACTGTAAACTCACCGGTCGGGTTGCTCACCTGCGATCCTCTCTGCGGTTGCTGGTCCTCTGTGGCTTTGGCTTCCAGCGACTTGGCAAGCACCTTCTCCGGTTTGTCTTCAGTCCTCTTCCTCATCCCAGTTTTTCTGACTTCTGTTGCTTGGCAATAAGCCATTAAAAGATTTGGGTTTCAGGAAAAATTAAGTAAGGGGGTTTCCCATTCTTCCAGACCTATTTCCCCCCTTATGTGATCCTCCCGCAGAACATAACACCCAGGGTCGGGATCAGGAAGTGTCTGCCTTCCCCTGGCCACATAAGAAGGTTCCCAGGCCAGGTTTTCTGGAGGAATCATTGGCGCTATGCTGAGAAACTAAAGCTCTCAGATAAACTTAAAGTGAATGCTGATAAATCCAAGGTCTAGGAGAGACCTAAACTGAATGTTGACAAACGCAAAGTCCAGGAGAGACCAAAAGTGAATACTGAGAAACCCACAGTTGGGGAGAGACCTAAAGTGAATGCTGGGAGAAACAAGGACTGGGTGAGATCTACAATAAATGCTGAGAAAACCAAGGTTTGGGAAACACCTAGAAAGCTACAAGGTGGAGACAGAGCCTGAGGCAAAGAACCTGTGAAGGCTTAAGTCTGACGTTTGAGAACTGGAAGAGGTTTTACCTGGCACTGTGAAAGTAGGAAGACCAACGACAAGTCAAAACCGCAAGCAACACTGGAAGAGCCTTCCCAGGAATCCGTTTGCATTTTATTTTCATTTTTCTTATTATATGTTTTTATAGCACAAACTTACCTCGGGAACTATGGAGTGCTGCCCAGGTCAAACAGTAAAGCATTGGTACAAAATCCTTCATCAAGTCTTTAAGTAAACATCTATAATAATTATCAAAGTACTGTGAAGGCATCATGAAGAATGACCCAGGTAACAGACTTATTGTCAGGATTCCCCCAACTCAGAGACTACGCCATGTCATGTCCCACTCATCTGCTCGCAAGAGACAGTGCCGGGTTACAAGACCCTGGTGTAAGACTTCTATTATTTCCCAATTTTCGTCAAGGTATACTGGGACCCGCTTACCAGGACAGGGAAACCACCTGCTGTCATCATTGACGCCGCCATCACGTCTTCCGAACAACCGTCATACCATGTGACGGTTACCATGGTGATTATGGCGTCCATTATGTGAAAGCGTACAACGTGTTCAGGGGCGGGTTCCATAGGTATTTACTTCTGGGTTGGCGTCGCCCGGTGCTTCCGATTTTCTAATCCAGACGCTGTCTTTGCCTTGCTCTTGTTTTGATCCTGTGTTCTTGCTTCTTCCTACCTTGTACCTTGTTCTTTGGATATTCATCAGTTTCAACAGTAACAAATTCAGACTCGCCATCTCTTACTGATTTTGCTTCCGTCTTCTCCAGCACGGCCCTGGACCTCAGACTGCTACTCAACCTGCATTGGCTCTCGTTTTGTCCTGTTACAGACAACACGGCTCTCGACCTCGGACTGCTACTCAACTTGCATTGGCTCTCATTTTTGTCCCGTTGCAGACCACACGGAAATCGACTTCGGACTGGTTAACGACTTCTCTTCTTACCCACATCATCCAACGGAGTCCATCATCACTCAAGCCCGTTTCGTGTATTGCCTCTTCAGCGCAGGAACATTTGGACTTCCATCCCTGGCGCTCCTAGGTCGTAAGCGTCTGTATTTCGGATTCTGGGTCTAGAGACTGCTGTTTCCGTATTAGGCGTACTCGTGCCGTCGGGACAGCTTATTGGGCAATACACACCGAGGGGCGACATCCACACTAAGCTGTCATTTGCAAACCAGCGGATAAGTGTTCCAAAACTTCATTCTCTTTTTCTCATGTCCTCTTAATACATCTGTTTTTACCATTAGATATTTTATGTTGCTTAGAGGGGGAATTGCCTGTTCCTTATTCTGAGCTTCTTACCTCCGGTCTGCTACAGACGACTCAATACTCCACAATCAGGATTCACATTGTAGGTTAGCTAAAATTCTAAGGGTACTAGGTCCTTGAGGCTATGTTCTTTAACTAATGATCCTGTTTTTCTACAGTACTCCGACCTAGGAAACTGCACTCCATTCTTGGATCCGTTCTTGGCTGATGTCATCAGGTTCCTGCTGGTGTCCTTCATCTCTCGGCCAATTGATCACTCTGTGTGTACCCTCACTCAGAGAGTAACATTGGTTAGGAGAAATCCTCGCCTACACTATGTGGGCAAAACTCCTATTTTACTAGGGGACTCAAGACAGTATCTGACACATATTTCAAACTAAATGACTTTATTAAATCTAATGTCAGGATGGTTGAAGGCCTATCTTGCCCTATGCTAATGTGGGATTTCCCTATCGGAATAAAACTCAGGAAGGTCTGAGTCAAATAGTTCCATTTGAAAGTCTGGCTTTATACTAACAATGTGTAGGGATGTTAATAACCGAAGAAGCAAATTTCAATGCAAAGTTTGGTGCTTCTTCCAGCTCTCCGCTTTCTGTCCTCAAGTATAGGATAGTCCCGCAAAAGTCTCAAGATCACTTCTCTCGAGCGCCAAACAACATAGTTCAAGATAGTCCTCTGGGTTCCCTTCCCCAAGTCTCAGGCAACACAATTCCAAACAATAAAAAGGGAGGGGGTTCTTGTGACCTCGCTCCCAAGACAGCATGAGCAGGTTTTTCAGACTCAGGGCTCATTTCCCCAAGACTTCAACTTCAACTTTTGTAGTTGTTGTAGTTCGTTTTATCAGTTGGGTTTCCCAATACTCTGAGTCTTCAGTATTAGGGTTCACTGGTCTAAGCGCAGTTGTTAGACCACACAGTCCACCCATTACAGGTCACGGAACCAGGATCCCTGGGCTCTTCAGCCCCTTGTCGGTTCCTTGACATTTGCTCATGTGCGCCAAGGGTTTCCTTGATGCTTGCTCCTGTGCCCCACGATGTTCCTTGGCACTTCCGCCTGTGCACCAAGGTGTTTCTGCTTAATGTCTTCCCCTTTGTCAGCCTCTGGGGTTGTATTTCAATGTTCTAATTGGACTTCACATGTACATTGCTTAATAGTTTTAAAGTACTTTGAATGTGAATTGCTCTCAATTCAATAGTTACTTGTGTTGCTTAAGGTTTAAGTCTAATTCTGAAAAACACACTCTTGTTTAACTGAAATGCATTCTTGTCCTTGAAGTTCAAATATAAGTTTGAAATGCCCTCTTGTAAGTTAAATATAAGTTTACTTTCCGTTCGGTATTCAAAATGCACTTTGGTAGTTAAATGTAGGTTTGCTTTCAGTTCGGTATTCAAAAATCACTTTTGCAGTTAAATGTGAATTTGCTTTCAATTCGGTATTGAAATTTTACTTTTGTAGTGAAATGTAGATTTGCTTTCATTCGGTATTCAAAATGCACTTTTGCAATTAGATATAAGTTTATTTCCAGTTCAATATTCAAAATATATGGACCTGCACTTGCCTGCTGTCCGTTTTGGAGCTCCCCGGTGTCTGCGTGCCCTTCTGACATTCACTAGCGGTCTGCTCCTTCTCCCGGCAGCTCCTGCTATTTCCGCTCTGCTCTGCTTCTGGAGCAGGGAAACACCGCTGTTATGAGCCCCGCTCGCCTGCCGGATGCTTCTTGATCTTGTTCTTTGTTTGCTTTCCAGTGGATGCAAACAGCGTCCTCTGTGATCATGGTCTGCAGGCGTTCTGGTTCGGCCTCCAGTCCCACCACAGCTGCCTCCACGAAGAGTGAGTCCCCTGCTGGTATCTGCCACTTCGGCCTCCCTGCTTCTCAAACTTCTCCCGCTTCTGAGGCTTTTTCGAGCTTCCCTCCCTTCTGGAGCTTCTCTACTGGGTGTTCCCAGTCCCTCAATCTATGTACCTGGAGCCTTCTAACAGGCTGCAGGCGTGCCTGGTGAATTAAATCTGCCTGACCATAGTTAGGAAGACATGTCTGACCTTCCCAATGCTCGGGATGCAGCTTCCTCGTCCCAGTACCTAAGTGGTGAAAACGTGTGGTGTTCATTCCTCTTAGTCTCCTCTTCCTCATCACAATACTGTCATATGTCACATTAGGGAAAGTGAGGGAAACAGGCTTTTAATAGCCCATAAAGGTTGGTTTAGGGTCAGGTGGGTTGTTGGTGGGAAAGGGGGGATACCATGTCTCTCCCAAGGGCACCCACTCCCAGTCCCCAAAGACCATCCACTCATGTGATCCTCCCTCGCTTGTTCACCCCCAGTGTCAGGATCCAAGAGCAATGGCCTTTCCCTGGCCACCTGGGCAGAGGGTCTATGGGGAATAGGAATGAGAGTACCCTTGGGTTTCTCACAGTACACAGTATACGAATGGGGTGTGTGCATAATATACAAATTGGAATGTGTTGTTGGGAGATCCAGGTCTTCAGTTCTCTCTGGAACTGACAGACTTGGAGCAGTCCGGAGCAGTCAGAGGAGTGAACTGTAGCATGAGAAGGACTGTTTCCTAGTTTTTCCAATCTGGTGATGGTCTTACTGCGAGGTGCCTGTATGCCCCCTGATGTTTTAGTTTGATTGGGAGGTAGGCCAACGTACTGGAAGTGGTTGCTTTGCAGGTGAGGCATATGGCTTTGAACCAGATCTTAGTCAGAATGGGGAGTCAGTGTTATTCGCACAAAGGTAAGGTTGATGTGGGCACATTTCCTAGAGCTGGTGATAAAGCAAGCCATAGCATGATGGGCTGCTTTGAGGGGGGCCATGTTAGCGGCCGGCAACCCTGCAAAGAGAGCATTACCCCCGTTGACATGCATTATCACTAGGTTTTACACCATCATTTGGAAATCCTGGGTTAGGAGGATGGGCTTGATCTTGCAGACAAAAGAAATTGAGCCTATGTTGTGAAGTGTTGTTGGAAGGATCCATTGCATCTACAATGAAGCCTATGGATTGTTGTGCTAGATGACGGCTCGACATATGAGAATAGGTTGGGAATGCTTTTGTTGGATACTTGATGGAATATTTGTGTTGCAATTTTGGGTAGCCAGGAGGCGACAAACTTATTAAGAGTAGGACTTTGAACGTTTATGTTGGCCATTTCGTTGGACATTCTTTTGTAGAATAGGGTATCCATGGAGAGACATGGACTTGAAGGTTTAGGTTAACAACTTGAGTACTTATCTTTGAAGGTGTGAAACTTTTGAAGAAACCCCATTGTGTACTGCCCTATCCCTGACACAGTTTAATTAAAGAACCTCCTTATCACAGATATTTACCTGTTACCAACAGACTGGTGACCCTATCTAAGCCAAATACTGAATAAAATAATTCATTTTAAAACATTTGTTTCATTCCTCAGCTTTACCAAGCTACCACAGCCTCGAACTCTAGGTCAAGTGCAAGGTCTAAAAAAATGTACACGTCACAGGTCTCACAGAAAGAGTGTGCCAAATTACCAGTGAAGGTCTCAGTGCACCAGAATGGAGCCATTTCAGACTTTATCTTGCTGCCTCATTAGCCCTCCTAGAACGTTGGTGCCTGGAAGAGGAGATGCGAAAAGAAAGCTTTCTCAGCAGACTCAGCCTTAATACAGCACAGCCAATAGCGACATCCCGTTCCTTAGTAGAACTTGGGTCCAGAACACCAAGGCAACTGATGTACGACTTGAGAAGCTGAACAACAGAGACTGAATTTAAAGTAACTATAAACTCCTCTTTAAACCCCTGCAGATAGTAAAGTCAGGTAAAGAAGCCAAGCATGACTCCCTCTCATTGTTTTAAGAAATGACATGAGGAAGCAGGACTGTGAGGTTAAGTCTTACGAATATGCTTCGAGGTTGTGGGCAATACTGGGGGGAATCATTGTGATGTACAACATCAGGTTTTTGGATCAAACTTGGAACCTTTTGCAGAAGCAATATCAGATATATTATTTTGCCATCATTTAAAATTACATGTTTTTAGGATGTGCTTGTTGAGCATTATTTGCATCTGTGAATTATGGACTAGTGGGCTTTTGAACAGAGCAGTATATAAAGCAAGGTCTTACTTGGAGGCGCTAGGTGCACCACGTAACCATCTCCCACATAGATGGCCCAGTGTTGATAGCCAGTCCGGAAAATCTCGATAAGGTCTCCAGGCTTAGGGTCCATCTGGAAAGCAAGAGGGGGGCACAATTAATCTCAGAAAAGGGACACATGGAGCTCCTGCCTCCATCTATCATATCTATCCTGTGTTTGTTGATGCTTTCGATTACACCCTCTATTTTCACCGCTCGCATTATTTACACCTACCACTCCAACCCATTGAATGATGAATGACAGATCATTCCCCAGGAAATGTTTGTTATTAGGAGGATTGTGGTAAAAGGGGATAGTTATACTCCAGAACTGGAAGGGACAGGGTTTCCAAAAACAAAAGAGAGAATTGTGTATTAAATCGTTTCACAAGGGACACCAGAAAAGTTATAAGTACTGTGATGAGAAAGAGTAGGGCTAGTATTAATGAGGATTTATTCTAATTTGTATTTCATTAGGGGGATTGAAAGGTGATGAAAAGGACTGCACATAGGACAAAGTATGAAGGGTGGGAAGGGCTGGACAGGATAAAGGGATCCCAGATCAAACCCAAGAGTTGGAAGGGAGAGGTGACCCAAACCCCAGGGGTAGGGGAAGAGGGAGTACAAAATCAGTGAAGGTAAAGGAGAAGCCCAGATGTAGCCATCATATTGTCACCACATCGCTCTTCTTTATCCCAGTCCTTACTTTTGAGGCATCCTAAAGATATGGATTGGACTGAGTTGAAAAGAAAGAATACTATGAACATACTGCGCACACATCAAACTCTATTGCATTAGAAATCAACGCACTCTGCCTTGTTAAAACTAGGGGCAGTTGCTCTGAGAAGCTGCAGCCTTTGATGCTGGATGAAAGTATTAGATATTGCCCAAATCACTGCCTTGAAAATCTCCTGAAGTGGTGCTGTCTGAGCCTCAGCCCAGGTGGCAGCCATTTCCCTTGTGGAACGCCCCCAACTCATCTCTGCCCTTTCCAGTTACACATTACATATTCCCTGTACAAAAGATGCCCTCCTGATAGTCCCCGAGGACAATTAGTTGCTGTGGTCCTTATATAAGGATATATGAAGAAAATCAGATCTTGGATCTGTTTTCTATACTGATATGATATGATAGGTTATTTATATTGCCTTTAATACCCAGAGGTTTCTAAGCGCGGCCCCGGGGATCGAACCTGGGTTGCTCCATGTCGTCTTGCTTCCAAGGCGAGCATGTTGCCCCCGAGCTGTCCTCCCGGGACTTATTATCCACTGGTCCATGAATGACTCTTCCCTGAGAGCAGTGAAATGATTCAATATTCAATCTGCCTCCCACTGGAATCATCACTTCTTCTTCGGCATTGCCAGGAACATTGAGTCTTCTGGGGCAGCAAGCTCTTGCCACAGTTGCTGGGCTCCGGGCTTCATACCAGACCTAAACCTGCCTGTGATGTATGAACAGTGAGGCTTGGAAGAGTGCTGCAGAGAAGAGGTCTTGAGTCTGACTGATGGAATCTTGGCTTTCGTCGGAGGGCCAGAGCATGCTTGTCCTCCTTAGAAATATTATGATCCCTCTCCTCTAAATAATCCCCAGACAGCTTTCTCTTGGGAGAGAACTTTTAATGCCACATTGTTTCTGAAAACGTTCTGTGTGCAAGTCTTTCAGATGAATGCATCTTCAAGTAGCCACTCCAGTATCCATCATTAAACTGATGATCTGAAAGCTAGTGCATAATCCTTTGTCAATAGTAGAATACAATTCCTGGAAGTCATTGAGGAGTGATTGTACGGCCTGAGTGGTATATATGCTGGTTCATAGCGGAAGATGAGCATCTATGTAATTTATGTTAAGGCTGCGGCTATCATCTTGTCCCAGGACCTTTAACAGATCCCTCTGCTGCAACCTTTAGACGGTCTACCTATGAGACTGGCTAATAAAAACACAATCTCTGGTGAGGGATGAAGCAAACACTCTACCCAACCAACAATTTTGCCTTTTTAAGCGAAACACTGCATTTTTGCATGGTTCTTTCCATTCATCGAGTATCTTGCTCATGGCAGACAAAATCAGTATCAATTCCTTCCTGGCTGGCTGTTTGAATTGTCTATTCTTGGGTTCCGGAGAGGGAGCTGGCTCTTCCTGAGTGTTAGGCCCTAGTCTCTGTGGCACATGAAGAAAATTCTGCTAGAGAGCACCTCTATACGAAGGTATTTTCCCGTTGGTTCATCTTTTGTTTCATCCCCATCTAAGGAAGTATCAGGAATGAAGAAGAAAAGGAAGAGGAGGAATCTGGCTATTTAGAAATGCCTTGCTTTTTGGAGTGACCATAAACTTCCTTAAGTGTTTATTTATAAGGCTACCATCTCTTGTCATCTGAATGGGAGTCTTGAAAGGACCTTTGTATTTCCTTAGATCACTTATCGTGGAGAGTGAGATGAAGAATCAGGCACTGTTCTTTCCTAGACACACATTTTCCAGGCTGGAATCTCATATTTACAGTTTTTTACTTCTATCTGCTGACAAATGGCAACAATACATCTGTACCCACTCCTTTCATGTTGGCCTGTCTCTCAAGCATATTTGTGCACCAGACATATGTGTGGGTCATACCCTGCCTCCTGCACATGCTGCCATCATCAGAAATCATTTAATGACTTGAAGGTCTGTTAGGCAGAAACCTGTGCAGTTCCCTTGGGGAACACTGCAAAAGATTTAAGACTACAGGTATAGCAGTAAACCCCTTTGGTAGCAGTCCGCACCACCCAGATTTACCTGGTAGCTGTGGCTGAGCAGTCAGACTTCTCTCAAGAAGAGTTAGGCAGTATGCAAAGTATACACCATAGGTACCAAAACACAATAGCACAAGCAAACACTGACCAGAGCTTGGTTTCAGAGGAATATAGTTATTTATTTAAAAACACACATAAGTAAAAACACTCTAGCAAAGAATAGGGTAAAAACACTTCAACACAGTTATAATGAAAGTAGATTCAATCCTTTCTCCTATCTAGACAACTCTAGGTTAACACCACTTAATTAAAACAGAGGTGAGTGCTTAACTTTAGATGACACTCTAGTAGTTTCCAAGAAAGGGAGAGAAAAAGCAGAAATGGGTTAAACACACCACTCTAAGGTCCAGAACACTTGCAATAGGCTCAAAGAAGCACAAAGTCACAGGTGAGCAAAAGTCACTAGGCAGGGCCCACTCTTAGAGTAGCCGGGGCGAAAATGTGCCCAAGATCACACTGTTAGTTAGAGATTCAAAGTCTTGCAAAGAGTCAAAAAGAGTTTAGAGTGGCTCAGAAAGTTTAGCCAAAGTGTCCCAGGCACTCCCAGGTTCGAAAGCCGGGGACTAAATCTACCCCGTACAGTCGGTGGCAAGGGAAGCCAGGCGGAACACAGTACCTTAAGCAGAAAGGATCCTCCAGCGGGGGCAGTTGTTCCAGGCAGCGACAGCAAGGCTCGACGTCGGTCAGGGGAGGAGAATATCTCGCTGAAGAGCAGAAGAGAAAGGTCGTAGCACTGCCCGGGAAGAAACCAGCCGCGGAGTCCTCCGGTTAAAGGGTTGGTACCGACTTTCGCGGTATGGGGGTAAAGTGTGGTATTCCGGTTGCCGGGGTGCTTGGCACAGGCAAGGCGGCCACGAGATACCTCAAAGAACGGAAAGAAGGCGAAAACTGGTTGTCCCCACCAGTCAAGGGAAGGAGCCACTCCGTTAAGAGTTCTCCTCGGTCGTCGGGAAAAAGTGGTGAGACGGTTCAGCAGGGCTCCACCGGGTGGTGTCGTCGAAGCAGGTCGGCTCAGCTCTTCCCTCGTCGGATTCTTGGTCCTGTGGCGACTTCTGAAGTCCCAGTCCCCAAAGCCCTGCTTTTATGCAGCAAACCCCCATTCACCCAGCCTAGCTGTCACTCAAACATGCTAAGTGGTGAGCCGGGCGGCTCACCACTTGGGCCAATCAGGACGGAGTGCGACTTGAGTTACCAAGGTAACTCAGTCCAGGGTGCCTAAATCCCCCTCCACCCCTCCTAAGTACCCCAGACAGAGTGGCACCACTTTGGAGGGCTTCTGTGGAGAAGCCCGCCAAAAGTGGAACAAAGGGCTCCACTTTGGGTCAGAGTTACAGAGGCGAACACCAACGCCATTTTAGAATCAAGTTTTGGCAAAAAGTCCCAACCGGAGTTATAAAAATAAATATATAACCCGGCGGTATGTTTAAGGCTACCGTAAATAAATAATTAAATGTGTTAGCCTAAAACAATGGGAAATCCCATAGGGAAATATTCGCGGTCGAATATAAAAAGTAGTTTCCACTGCCACCAGCCAAAACTCGATCAGGGGGGACGGAGACGTGCCCCCTCGACTAACAGACCCTGGGGCAATCGAATTGCCCCAGCCAGTACGTCCACAATATGATGGTTGGTACTGGTTCTGTTCAGGATTCAAGACTAGCAAAGTCTTTGGTGACTTTACATGCCCTGGGAGACAGTAGTCAGTCCCAGGGTATGGAGTCTATGTTGGGGAGTCCCTAGGACACCCCTGGGTCACGGCACAGAGGGTGCTGTGTGACCCACATCACAAAAATACATGAGGCCCTATGGAGTAAAAGACCCCATAGCCCATTCAACACAAGGTTTGTCCAAGATAACACAGTTCAACATGTCCAGGAGTGAGGGTAAAAGAGTCTCACTCTTGGCAGGAGAAAAAAATTAAACCCCAGAAATCCAGCAAAGCTGCTGGGGGACTCACTAGGTAGGGAAATTCAGCCTAAACAGAGAATTCTCCCTAACACGGTCCACAACCCCATGGGCATTTTCTATATAGTGTATAGTAATATCAGCTCCTGAGGAGCCATCACTTTAATGTCAGGACTCCCAAGACTCTTGGGTCATTCAACCTGGCTTTCTCAGCAGGGATCAAGAAACACACCACTTGGAGCAACCTCCCACCTGTCAGGTCCCAGTTTATAACAGCAAGGGTACAAGTCTGGTCACTCTTTGCCAGTCCATCTTGAGCTTCCAATCTGAAATGGGCACAGGCCCTACCGTAAGTATAAAGGGTAGATCGTACTTCACTGCCATATGCTGGTGCTCTATGTTTCCTTATTTCATCTGGAGTTGGTTTTACACTTGCTGGACTATACATCTGCAACAATCTAGATTAATATTGCTCATATATTCAACCATTTGGTTGCCCAAATTTCCAGAGGCTTAGATGCAATAATAACGCAAAAACAAAGGGGTGATGGCTGGAAGGTTTAGACTGAATCTTAACCACTAGCATTGCTCGGGGCAACCCTCCAGACCATCGTTCTTCGTCTGCCAAGCCATTACAGAAGGGAAAAGACCATATGCAAATCAGGCATGGCCCCACCCCAAAAGGGGCAGTCCAGCCCGAACTGCTAGGTCACATCCCTTCTGCACGAGACCACAAGCATCCCCAAACATGTTTTGCCCTTGTTGGGGCTCATCAGTGAGGAGTAGCTTGGGTATCTAGGCCCAGCAGGCACGGGACCCACGTCTGGGCATACCCGTCCCACTCGGGGTGACAAAGCAAAAACAAAGGGGTGATGGCTGGAAGGTTTAGACTGAATCTTAACCACTGGCAGTGCTCGGGGCAACCCTCCAGACCATCGTTCTTCGCCTGCCAAGCCATTACAGAAGGGGAAAGACCATATGCAAATCAGGCATGGCCCCACCCCAAAAGGGGCAGTCCAGCCCGAACTGCTAGGTCACATCCCTTCTGCACGAGACCACAAGCATCCCCAAACATGTTTTGACCTTGTTGGGGCTCATCAGTGAGGAGTAGCTTGGGTATCTAGGCCCAGCAGGCACGGGACCCACGTCTTGGCATACCCGTCCCACTCGGGGTGACAAAGCAAAAACAAAGGGGTGATGGCTGGAAGGTTTAGACTGAATCTTAACCACTGGCATTGCTCCGGGCAACCCTCCAGACCATCGTTCTTCGCCTGCCAAGCCATTACAGAAGGGGAAAGACCATATGCAAATCAGGCATGGCCCCACCCCAAAAGGGGCAGTCCATCCCGAACTGCTAGGTCACATCCCTTCTGCACAAGACCACAAGCATCCCCAAACATGTTTCGCCCTTGTTGGGGCTCATCAGTGAGGAGTAGCTTGGGTATCTAGGCCCAGCAGGCACGGGACCCACGTCTGGGCATACCCGTCCCACTCGGGGTGACAAAGCAAAAACAAAGGGGTGATGGCTGGAAGGTTTAGACTGAATCTTAACCACTGGCATTGCTCGGGGCAACCCTCCAGACCATCGTTCTTCGCCTGCCAAGCCATTACAGAAGGGGAAAGACCATATGCAAATCAGGCATGGCCCCACCCCAAAAGCGGCAGTCCAGCCCGAACTGCTAGGTCACATCCCTTCTGCACGAGACCACAAGCATCCCCAAACATGTTTCGCCCTTGTTGGGGCTCATCAGTGAGGAGTAACTTGGGTATCTAGGCCCAGCAGGCACGGGACCCACGTCTGGGCATACCCGTCCCACTCGGGGTGACAAAGCAAAAACAAAGGGGTGATGGCTGGAAGGTTTAGACTGAATCTTAACCACTGGCATTGTTCGGGGCAACCCTCCAGATCATCGTTCTTCGCCTGCCAAGCCATTACAGAAGGGGAAAGACCATATGCAAATCAGGCATGGCCCCACCCCAAAAGGGGCAGTCCAGCCCGAACTGCTAGGTCACATCCCTTCTGCACGAGACCACAAGCATCCACAAACATGTTTCGCCCTTGTTGGGGCTCATCAGTGAGGAGTAGCTTGGGTATCTACGCCCAGCAGGCACGGGACCCACGTCTGGGCATACCCGTCCCACTCGGGGTGACAAAGCAAAAACAAAGGGGTGATGGCTGGAAGGTTTAGACTGAATCTTAACCACTGGCATTGCTCGGGGCAACCCTCCAGACCATCGTTCTTCGCCTGTCAAGCCATTACAGAAGGGGAAAGACCATATGCAAATCAGGCATGGCCCCACCCCAAAAGGGGCAGTCCAGCCCGAACTGCTAGGTCACATCCCTTCTGCACGAGACCACAAGCATCCCAAAACATGTTTCGCCCTTGTTGGGGCTCATCAGTGAGGAGTAGCTTGGGTATCTAGGCCCAGCAGGCACGGGACCCACGTCTTGGCATACCCGTCCCACTCGGGGTGACAAAGCAAAAACAAAGGGGTGATGGCTGGAAGGTTTAGACTGAATCTTAACCACTGGCAATGCTCGGGGCAACCCTCCAGACCATCGTTCTTCGCCTGCCAAGCCATTACAGAAGGGGAAAGACCATATGCAAATCAGGCATGGCCCCACCCCAAAAGGGGCAGTCCAGCCCGAAATGCTAGGTCACATCCCTTCTGCACGAGACCACAAGCATCCCCAAACATGTTTCGCCCTTGTTGGGGCTCATCAGTGAGGAGTAGCTTGGGTATCTAGGCCCAGCAGGCACGTGACCCACGTCTGGGCATACCCGTCCCACTCGGGGTGACAAAGCAAAAACAAAGGGGTGATGGCTGGAAGGTTTAGACTGAATCTTAACCACTGGCATTGCTCGGGGCAACCCTCCAGACCATCGTTCTTCGCCTGCCAAGCCATTACAGAAGGGGAAAGACCATATGCAAATCAGGCATGGCCCCACCCCAAAAGGGGCAGTCCAGCCCGAACTGCTAGGTCACATCCCTTCTGCACGAGACCACAAGCATCCCCAAACATGTTTCGCCCTTGTTGGGGCTCATCAGTGAGGAGTAGCTTGGGTATCTAGGCCCAGCAGGCTCGAAACCTTCCACCCATCACTTTTGTGGTCAGTTAGTTTCTCCTTGTGAGAGAGGGTATGCCCAGACGTGGGTCCCTTGCTCGCTGCGCCACAGGGAACCAGGCTGCACCTCACTGAGGAGGTCCAACAAGGCCGAAACATGTCTGGGGTTGCTTGGTTTTCTGTGCAGAGGGGACCTGGCCAAGCAGTTCGGGCTGGGCTGCTACCTTCGGTGGCGGCAGCAGCTGACTGATTTGCACATGGCTGGTCCCCTTTTGCAATGGTGCAGACGGGCTAAAAAACGGTGGTGTGGAAGGTTGCCCAGAGCAATTGCCAGTGGTTTAGATTAATTCGAAACCTTCCACCCATCACTTTTGTGGTCAGTTTGTTTCTCCTTGTGAGAGAGGGTATGCCCAGACGTGGGTCCCTTGCTCGCTGCGCCACAGGGAACCAGGCTGCACCTCACTGAGGAGGTCCAACAAGGCCGAAACATGTCTGGGGTTGCTTGGTTTTCTGTGCAGAGGGGACCTGGCCTAGCAGTTCGGGCTGGGCTGCTACCTTCGGTGGCGGCAGCTGCTGACTGATTTGCACATGGCTGGTCCCCTTTTGCAATGGTGCAGACGGGCTAAAAAACGGTGGTGTGGAAGGTTGCCCAGAGCAATTGCCAGTGGTTTAGATTAATTCGAAACCTTCCACCCATCACTTTTGTGGTCAGTTTGTTTCTCCTTGTGAGAGAGGGTATGCCCAGACGTGGGTCCCTTGCTCGCTGCGCCACAGGGAACCAGGCTGCACCTCTTTGAGGAGGTCCAACAAGGCCGAAACATGTCTGGGGTTGCTTGGTTTTCTGTGCAGAGGGGACCTGGCCTAGCAGTTCGGGGCTGGGCTGCTACCTTCGGTGGCGGCAGCTGCTGACTGATTTGCACATGGCTGGTCCCCTTTTGCAATGGCGCAGACGGGCTAAAAAACGGTGGTGTGGAAGGTTGCCCAGAGCAATTGCCAGTGGTTTAGATTAATTCAAAACCTTCCACCCATCACTTTTGTGGTCAGTTTGTTTCTCCTTGTGAGAGAGGGTATGCCCAGACGTGGGTCCCTTGCTCGCTGCGCCACATGGAACCAGGCTGCACCTCACTGAGGAGGTCCAACAAGGCCGAAACATGTCTGGGGTTGCTTGGTTTTCTGTGCAGAGGGGACCTGGCTTAGCAGTTCGGGCTGGGCTGCTACCTTCGGTGGCGGCAGCTGCTGACTGATTTGCACACGGCTGGTCCCCTTTTGCAATGGCGCAGACGGGCTAAAAAACGGTGGTGTGGAAGGTTGCCCAGAGCAATTGCCAGTGGTTTAGATTAATTCGAAACCTTCCACCCATCACTTTTGTGGTCAGTTTGTTTCTCCTTGTGAGAGAGGGTGTGCCCAGACGTGGGTCCTTTGCTCGCTGCGCCACAGGGAACCAGGCTGCACCTCACTGAGGAGGTCCAACAAGGCTGAAACATGTCTGGGGTTGCTTGGTTTTCTGTGCAGAGGGAACCTGGCCTAGCAGTTCGGGCTGGGCTGCTACCTTCGGTGGCGGCAGCTGCTGACTGATTTGCACATGGCTGGTCCCCTTTTGCAATGGCGCAGACGGGATAAAAAACGGTGGTGTGGAAGGTTGCCCAGAGCAATTGCCAGTGGTTTAGATTAATTCGAAACCTTCCACCCATCACTTTTGTGGTCAGTTTGTTTCTCCTTGTGAGAGAGGGTGTGCCCAGACGTGGGTTCCTTGCTCGCTGCGTCACAGGAAACCAGGCTGCACCTCACTGAGGAGGTCCAACAAGGCCGAAACATGTCTGGGGTTGCTTGGTTTTCTGTGCAGAGGGGACCTGGCCTAGCAGTTCGGGCTGGGCTGCTACCTTCGGTGGCGGCAGCTGCTGACTGATTTGCACATGGCTGGTCCCCTTTTGCAATGGCGCAGACGGGCTAAAAAACGGTGGTGTGGAAGGTTGCCCAGAGCAATTGCCAGTGGTTTAGATTAATTCGAAACCTTCCACCCATCACTTTTGTGGTCAGTTTGTTTCTCCTTGTGAGAGAGGGTGTGCCCAGACGTGGGTCCTTTGCTCGCTGCGCCACAGGGAACCAGGCTGTACCTCACTGAGGAGGTCCAACAAGGCCGAAACATGTCTGGGGTTGCTTGGTTTTCTGTGCAGAGGGGACCTGGCCTAGCAGTTCGGGCTGGGCTGCTACCTTCGGTGGCGGCAGCTGCTGACTGATTTGCACATGGCTGGTCCCCTTTTGCAATGGCGCAGACGGGCTAAAAAACGGTGGTGTGGAAGGTTGCCCAGAGCAATTGCCAGTGGTTTAGATTAATTCGAAACCTTCCACCCATCACTTTTTTGGTCAGTTTGTTTCTCCTTGTGAGAGAGGGTATGCCCAGACGTGGGTCCCTTGCTCGCTGCGCCAGAGGGAACCAGGCTGCACCTCACTGAGGAGGTCCAACAAGGCCGAAACATGTCTGGGGTTGCTTGGTTTTCTGTGCAGAGGGGACCTGGCCTAGCAGTTTGGGCTGGGCTGCTACCTTCGGTGGCGGCAGCTGCTGACTAATTTGCACATGGCTGGTCCCCTTATGCAATGGCGCAGACGGGCTAAAAAACGGTGGTGTGGAAGGTTGCCCAGAGCAATTGCCAGTGGTTTAGATTAATTCGAAACCTTCCACCCATCACTTTTGTGGTCAGTTTGTTTCTCCTTGTGAGAGAGGGTATGCCCAGACGTGGGTCCCTTGCTCGCTGCGCCACAGGGAACCAGGCTCCACCTCACTGAGGAGGTCCAACAAGGCCTAAAACATGTCTGGGGTTGCTTGGTTTTCTGTGCAGAGGGGACCTGGCCTAGCAGTTCGGGCTGGGCTGCTACCTTCGGTGGCGGCAGCTGCTGACTGATTTGCACATGGCTGGTCCCCTTTTGCAATGGCGCAGACGGGCTAAAAAACGGTGGTGTGAAAGGTTGCCCAGAGCAATTGCCAGTGGTTTAGATTAATTCGAAACCTTCCACCCATCACTTTTGTGGTCAGTTTGTTTCTCCTTGTGAGAGAGGGTGTGCCCAGACGTGGGTCCCTTGCTCGCTGCGCCACAGGGAACCAGGCTGCACCTCACTGAGGAGGTCCAACAAGGCCGAAACATGTCTGGGGTTGCTTGGTTTTCTGTGCAGAGGGGACCTGGCCTAGCAGTTCGGGCTGGGCTGCTACCTTCGGTGGCGGCAGCTGCTGACTGATTTGCACATGGCTGGTCCCCTTTTGCAATGGCGCAGACGGGCTAAAAACGGTGGTGTGGAAGGTTGCCCAGAGCAATTGCCAGTGGTTTAGATTAATTCGAAACCTTCCACCCATCACTTTTGTGGTCAGTTTGTTTCTCCTTGTGAGAGAGGGTGTGCCCAGACGTGGGTCCTTTGCTCGCTGCACCACAGGGAACCAGGCTGTACCTCACTGAGGAGGTCCAACAAGGCCGAAACATGTCTGGGGTTGCTTGGTTTTCTGTGCAGAGGGGACCTGGCCTAGCAGTTCGGGCTGGGCTGCTACCTTCGGTGGCGGCAGCTGCTGACTGATTTGCACATGGCTGGTCCCCTTTTGCAATGGCGCAGACGGGCTAAAAAACGGTGGTGTGGAAGGTTGCCCAGAGCAATTGTCAGTGGTTTAGATTAATTCGAAACCTTCCACCCATCACTTTTGTGGTCAGTTTGTTTCTCCTTGTGAGAGAGGGTATGCCCAGACGTGGGTCCCTTGCTCGCTGCGCCACAGGGAACCAGGCTGCACCTCACTGAGGAGGTCCAACAAGGCCGAAACATGTCTGGGGTTGCTTGGTTTTCTGTGCAGAGGGGACCTGGCCTAGCAGTTTGGGCTGGGCTGCTACCTTCGGTGGCGGCAGCTGCTGACTAATTTGCACATGGCTGGTCCCCTTATGCAATGGCGCAGACGGGCTAAAAAACGGTGGTGTGGAAGGTTGCCCAGAGCAATTGCCAGTGGTTTAGATTAATTTGAAACCTTCCACCCATCACTTTTGTGGTCAGTTTGTTTCTCCTTGTGAGAGAGGGTATGCCCAGACGTGGGTCCCTTGCTCGCTGCGCCACAGGGAACCAGGCTGCACCTCACTGAGGAGGTCCAACAAGGCCGAAACATGTCTGGGGTTGCTTGGTTTTCTGTGCAGAGGGGACCTGGCCTAGCAGTTCGGGCTGGGCTGCTACCTTCGGTGGCGGCAGCTGCTGACTGATTTGCACATGGCTGGTCCCCTTTTGCAATGGCGCAGACGGGCTAAAAAACGGTGGTGTGAAAGGTTGCCCAGAGCAATTGCCAGTGGTTTAGATTAATTCGAAACCTTCCACCCATCACTTTTGTGGTCAGTTTGTTTCTCCTTGTGAGAGAGGGTGTGCCCAGACGTGGGTCCCTTGCTCGCTGCGCCACAGGGAACCAGGCTGCACCTCACTGAGGAGGTCCAACAAGGCCGAAACATGTCTGGGGTGCTTGGTTTTCTGTGCAGAGGGGACCTGGCCTAGCAGTTCGGCTGGGCTGCTACCTTCGGTGGCGGCAGCTGCTGACTGATTTGCACATGGCTGGTCCCCTTTTGCAATGGCGCAGACGGGCTAAAAAACGGTGGTGTGGAAGGTTGCCCAGAGCAATTGCCAGTGGTTTAGATTAATTCGAAACCTTCCACCCATCACTTTTGTGGTCAGTTTGTTTCTCCTTGTGAGAGAGGGTGTGCCCAGACGTGGGTCCTTTGCTCGCTGCACCACAGGGAACCAGGCTGTACCTCACTGAGGAGGTCCAACAAGGCCGAAACATGTCTGGGGTTGCTTGGTTTTCTGTGCAGAGGGGACCTGGCCTAGCAGTTCGGGCTGGGCTGCTACCTTCGGTGGCGGCAGCTGCTGACTGATTTGCACATGGCTGGTCCCCTTTTGCAATGGCGCAGACGGGCTAAAAAACGGTGGTGTGGAAGGTTGCCCAGAGCAATTGCCAGTGGTTTAGATTAATTCGAAACCTTCCACCCATCACTTTTGTGGTCAGTTTGTTTCTCCTTGTGAGAGAGGGTATGCCCAGACGTGGGTCCCTTGCTCGCTGCGCCACAGGGAACCAGGCTGCACCTCACTGAGGAGGTCCAACAAGGCCGAAACATGTCTGGGGTTGCTTGGTTTTCTGTGCAGAGGGGACCTGGCCTAGCAGTTTGGGCTGGGCTGCTACCTTCGGTGGCGGCAGCTGCTGACTAATTTGCACATGGCTGGTCCCCTTATGCAATGGCGCAGACGGGCTAAAAAACGGTGGTGTGGAAGGTTGCCCAGAGCAATTGCCAGTGGTTTAGATTAATTTGAAACCTTCCACCCATCACTTTTGTGGTCAGTTTGTTTCTCCTTGTGAGAGAGGGTATGCCCAGACGTGGGTCCCTTGCTCGCTGCGCCACAGGGAACCAGGCTGCACCTCACTGAGGAGGTCCAACAAGGCTGAAACATGTCTGGGGTTGCTTGGTTTTCTGTGCAGAGGGGACCTGGCCTAGCAGTTCGGGCTGGGCTGCTACCTTCGGTGGCGGCAGCTGCTGACTGATTTGCACATGGCTGGTCCCCTTTTGCAATGGCGCAGACGGGCTAAAATACAGTGGTGTGGAAGGTTGCCCAGAGCAATTGCCAGTGGTTTAGATTAATTCGAAACCTTCCACCCATCACTTTTGTGGTCAGTTTGTTTCTCCTTGTGAGAGAGGGTATGCCCAGACGTGGGTCCCTTGCTCGCTGCGCCACAGGGAACCAGGCTGCACCTCACTGAGGAGGTCCAACAAGGCCTAAACATGTCTGGGGTTGCTTGGTTTTCTGTACAGAGGGGACCTGGCCTAGCAGTTCGGGCTGTTTAGATTAATTCGAAACCTTCCACCCATCACTTTTGTGGTCAGTTTGTTTCTCCTTGTGAGAGAGGGTATGCCCAGACGTGGGTCCCTTGCTCGCTGCGCCACAGGGAACCAGGCTGCACCTCACTGAGGAGGTCCAACAAGGTCGAAACATGTCTGGGGTTGCTTGGTTTTCTGTGCAGAGGGGACCTGTCCTAGCAGTTCGGGCTGGGCCGCGACCTTCGGTGGCGGCAGCTGCTGACTGATTTGCACATGGCTGGTCCTCTTTTGCAATGGCGCTGACGGGCTAAAAAACGGTGGTGTGGAAGGTTGCCCAGAGCAATTGCCAGTGGTTTAGATTAATTCAAAACCTTCCACCCATCACTTTTGTGGTCAGTTTGTTTCTCCTTGTGAGAGAGGGTATGCCCAGACGTGGGTCCCTTGCTCGCTGCGCCACAGGGAACCAGGCTGCACCTCACTGAGGAGGTCCAACAAGGCCGAAACATGTCTGGGGTTTCTTGGTTTTCTGTGCAGAGGGGACCTGGCCTAGCAGTTTAAGCTGGGCTGCTACCTTCGGTGGCGGCAGCTGCTGACTAATTTGCACATGGCTGGTCCCCTTATGCAATG
This sequence comes from Ambystoma mexicanum, assembly GCF_040938575.1. Taxonomy (NCBI): domain Eukaryota; kingdom Metazoa; phylum Chordata; class Amphibia; order Caudata; family Ambystomatidae; genus Ambystoma; species Ambystoma mexicanum. The sequence continues at coordinate 1,062,741,953 of NC_090923.1, read as the reverse complement.
GCTCAGACGGGCTAAAAAACGGTGGCGTGGAAGGTTGCCCAGAGCAATTGCCAGTGGTTTAGATTAATTCGAAACCTTCCACCCATCACTTTTGTGGTCAGTTTGTTTCTCCTTGTGAGAGAGGGTATGCCCAGACGTGGGTCCCTTGCTCGCTGCGCCACAGGGAACCAGGCTGCACCTCACTGAGGAGGTCCAACAAGGCCGAAACATGTCTGGGGATGCTTGGTTTTCTGTGCAGAGGGGACCTGGCCTAGCAGTTTGGGCTGGGCTGCTACCTTCGGTGGCGGCAGCTGCTGACTAATTTGCACATGGCTGGTCCCCTTATGCAATGGCGCAGACGGGCTAAAAAACGGTGGTGTGGAAGGTTGCCCAGAGCAATTGCCAGTGGTTTAGATTAATTCGAAACCTTCCACCCATCACTTTTGTGGTCAGTTTGTTTCTCCTTGTGAGAGAGGGTATGCCCAGACGTGGGTCCCTTGCTCGCTGCGCCACAGGGAACCAGGCTGCACCTCACTGAGGAGGTCCAACAAGGCCGAAACATGTCTGGGGTTGCTTGGTTTTCTGTGCACAGGGGACCTGGCCTAGCAGTTTGGGCTGGGCTGCTACCTTCGGTGGCGGCAGCTGCTGACTAATTTGCACATGGCTGGTCCCCTTATGCAATGGCGCAGACGGGCTAAAAAACGGTGGTGTGGAAGGTTGCCCAGAGCAATTGCCAGTGGTTTAGATTAATTCGAAACCTTCCACCCATCACTTTTGTGGTCAGTTTGTTTCTCCTTGTGAGAGAGGGTATGCCCAGACGTGGGTCCCTTGCTCGCTGCGCCACAGGGAACCAGGCTGCACCTCACTGAGGAGGTCCAACAAGGCCGAAACATGTCTGGGGTTGCTTGGTTTTCTGTGCAGAGGGGACCTGGCCTAGCAGTTCGGGCTGGGCTGCTACCTTCGGTGGCGGCAGCTGCTGACTGATTTGCACATGGCTGGTCCCCTTTTGCAATGGCGCAGACGGGCTAAAAAACGGTGGTGTGAAAGGTTGCCCAGAGCAATTGCCAGTGGTTTAGATTAATTCGAAACCTTCCACCCATCACTTTTGTGGTCAGTTTGTTTCTCCTTGTGAGACAGGGTGTGCCCAGACGTAGGTCCCTTGCTCGCTGCGCCACAGGGAACCAGGCTGCACCTAACTGAGGAGGTCCAACAAGGCCGAAACATGTCTGGGGTTGCTTGGTTTTCTGTGCAGAGGGGACCTGGCCTAGCAGTTCGGGCTGGGCTGCTACCTTCGGTGGCGGCAGCTGCTGACTGATTTGCACATGGCTGGTCCCCTTTTGCAATGGCGCAGACGGGCTAAAAAACGGTGGTGTGGAAGGTTGCCCAGAGCAATTGCCAGTGGTTTAGATTAATTCGAAACCTTCCACCCATCACTTTTGTGGTCAGTTTGTTTCTCCTTGTGAGAGAGGGTGTGCCCAGACGTGGGTCCTTTGCTCGCTGCACCACAGGGAACCAGGCTGTACCTCACTGAGGAGGTCCAACAAGGCCGAAACATGTCTGGGGTTGCTTGGTTTTCTGTGCAGAGGGGACCTGGCCTAGCAGTTCGGGCTGGGCTGCTACCTTCGGTGGCGGCAGCTGCTGACTGATTTGCACATGGCTGGTCCCCTTTTGCAATGGCGCAGACGGGCTAAAACACGGTGGTGTGGAAGGTTGCCCAGAGCAATTGCCAGTGGTTTAGATTAATTCGAAACCTTCCACCCATCACTTTTGTGGTCAGTTTGTTTCTCCTTGTGAGAGAGGGTATGCCCAGACGTGGGTCCCTTGCTCGCTGCGCCACAGGGAACCAGGCTGCACCTCACTGAGGAGGTCCAACAAGGCCGAAACATGTCTGGGGTTGCTTGGTTTTCTGTGCAGAGGGGACCTGGCCTAGCAGTTTGGGCTGGGCTGCTACCTTCGGTGGCGGCAGCTGCTGACTAATTTGCACATGGCTGGTCCCCTTATGCAATGGCGCAGACGGGCTAAAAAACGGTGGTGTGGAAGGTTGCCCAGAGCAATTGCCAGTGGTTTAGATTAATTCGAAACCTTCCACCCATCACTTTTGTGGTCAGTTTGTTTCTCCTTGTGAGAGAGGGTATGCCCAGACGTGGGTCCCTTGCTCGCTGCGCCACAGGGAACCAGGCTGCACCTCACTGAGGAGGTCCAACAAGGCTGAAACATGTCTGGGGTTGCTTGGTTTTCTGTGCAGAGGGGACCTGGCCTAGCAGTTCGGGCTGGGCTGCTACCTTCGGTGGCGGCAGCTGCTGACTGATTTGCACATGGCTGGTCCCCTTTTGCAATGGCGCAGACGGGCTAAAAAACGGTGGTGTGGAAGGTTGCCCAGAGCAATTGCCAGTGGTTTAGATTAATTCGAAACCTTCCACCCATCACTTTTGTGGTCAGTTTGTTTCTCCTTGTGAGAGAGGGTATGCCCAGACGTGGGTCCCTTGCTCGCTGCGCCACAGGGAACCAGGCTGCACCTCACTGAGGAGGCCCAACAAGGCCGAATCATGTCTGGGGTTGCTTGGTTTTCTGTACAGAGGGGACCTGGCCTAGCAGTTCGGGCTGGGCTGCTACCTTCGGTGGCGGCAGCTGCTGACTGATTTGCACATGGCTGGTCCCCTTTTGCAATGGCGCAGACGGGCTAAAAAACGGTGGTGTGGAAGGTTGCCCAGAGCAATTGCCAGTGGTTTAGATTAATTCGAAACCTTCCACCCATCACTTTTGTGGTCAGTTTGTTTCTCCTTGTGAGAGAGGGTATGCCCAGACTTGGGTCCCTTGCTCGCTGCGCCACAGGGAACCAGGCTGCACCTCACTGAGGAGGTCCAACAAGGCCGAAACATGTCTGGGGTTGCTTGGTTTTCTGTGCAGAGGGGACCTGGCCTAGCAGTTCGGGCTGGGCCGCGACCTTCGGTGGCGGCAGCTGCTGACTGATTTGCACATGGCTGGTCCCCTTTTGCAATGGCGCTGACGGGCTAAAAAACGGTGGTATGGAAGGTTGCCCAGAGCAATTGCCAGTGGTTTAGATTAATTCAAAACCTTCCACCCATCACTTTTGTGGTCAGTTTGTTTCTCCTTGTGAGAGAGGGTATGCCCAGACGTGGGTCCCTTGCTCGCTGCGCCACAGGGAACCAGGCTGCACCTCACTGAGGAGGTCCAACAAGGCCGAAACATGTCTGGGGTTGCTTGGTTTTCTGTGCAGAGGAGACCTGGCCTAGCAGTTCGGGCTGGGCTGCTACCTTCGGTGGCGGCAGCTGCTGACTGATTTGCACATGGCTGGTCCCCTTTTGCAATGGCACAGACGGGCTAAAAAACGGTGGTGTGGAAGGTTGCCCAGAGCAATTGCCAGTGGTTTAGATTAATTCGAAACCTTCCACCCATCACTTTTGTGGTCAGTTTGTTTCTCCTTGTGAGAGAGGGTATGCCCAGACGTGGGTCCCTTGCTCGCTGCGCCACAGGGAACCAGGCTGCACCTCACTGAGGAGGTCCAACAAGGCCGAAACATGTCTGGGGTTGCTTGGTTTTCTGTGCAGAGGGGACCTGGCCTAGCAGTTCGGGCTGGGCTGCTACCTTCGGTGGCGGCAGCTGCTGACTGATTTGCACATGGCTGGTCCCCTTTTGCAATGGCGCAGACGGGCTAAAAAACGGTGGTGTGGAAGGTTGCCCAGAGCAATTGCCAGTGGTTTAGATTAATTCGAAACCTTCCACCCATCACTTTTGTGGTCAGTTTGTTTCTCCTTGTGAGAGAGGGTGTGCCCAGACGTGGGTCCTTTGCTCGCTGCACCACAGGGAACCAGGCTGTACCTCACTGAGGAGGTCCAACAAGGCCGAAACATGTCTGGGGTTGCTTGGTTTTCTGTGCAGAGGGGACCTGGCCTAGCAGTTCGGGCTGGGCTGCTACCTTCGGTGGCGGCAGCTGCTGACTGATTTGCACATGGCTGGTCCCCTTTTGCAATGGCGCAGACGGGCTAAAACCCGGTGGTGTGGAAGGTTGCCCAGAGCAATTGCCAGTGGTTTAGATTAATTCGAAACCTTCCACCCATCACTTTTGTGGTCAGTTTGTTTCTCCTTGTGAGAGAGGGTATGCCCAGACGTGGGTCCCTTGCTCGCTGCGCCACAGGGAACCAGGCTGCACCTCACTGAGGAGGTCCAACAAGGCCGAAACATGTCTGGGGTTGCTTGGTTTTCTGTGCAGAGGGGACCTGGCCTAGCAGTTTGGGCTGGGCTGCTACCTTCGGTGGCGGCAGCTGCTGACTAATTTGCACATGGCTGGTCCCCTTATGCAATGGCGCAGACGGGCTAAAAAACGGTGGTGTGGAAGGTTGCCCAGAGCAATTGCCAGTGGTTTAGATTAATTCGAAACCTTCCACCCATCACTTTTGTGGTCAGTTTGTTTCTCCTTGTGAGAGAGGGTATGCCCAGACGTGGGTCCCTTGCTCGCTGCGCCACAGGGAACCAGGCTGCACCTCACTGAGGAGGTCCAACAAGGCTGAAACATGTCTGGGGTTGCTTGGTTTTCTGTGCAGAGGGGACCTGGCCTAGCAGTTCGGGCTGGGCTGCTACCTTCGGTGGCGGCAGCTGCTGACTGATTTGCACATGGCTGGTCCCCTTTTGCAATGGCGCAGACGGGCTAAAAAACGGTGGTGTGGAAGGTTGCCCAGAGCAATTGCCAGTGGTTTAGATTAATTCGAAACCTTCCACCCATCACTTTTGTGGTCAGTTTGTTTCTCCTTGTGAGAGAGGGTATGCCCAGACGTGGGTCCCTTGCTCGCTGCGCCACAGGGAACCAGGCTGCACCTCACTGAGGAGGTCCAACAAGGCCGAAACATGTCTGGGGTTGCTTGGTTTTCTGTACAGAGGGGACCTGGCCTAGCAGTTCGGGCTGGGCTGCTACCTTCGGTGGCGGCAGCTGCTGACTGATTTGCACATGGCTGGTCCCCTTTTGCAATGGCGCAGACGGGCTAAAAAACGGTGGTGTGGAAGGTTGCCCAGAGCAATTGCCAGTGGTTTAGATTAATTCGAAACCTTCCACCCATCACTTTTGTGGTCAGTTTGTTTCTCCTTGTGAGAGAGGGTATGCCCAGACTTGGGTCCCTTGCTCGCTGCGCCACAGGGAACCAGGCTGCACCTCACTGAGGAGGTCCAACAAGGCCGAAACATGTCTGGGGTTGCTTGGTTTTCTGTGCAGAGGGGACCTGGCCTAGCAGTTCGGGCTGGGCCGCGACCTTCTGTGGCGGCAGCTGCTGACTGATTTGCACATGGCTGGTCCCCTTTTGCAATGGCGCTGACGGGCTAAAAAACGGTGGTATGGAAGGTTGCCCAGAGCAATTGCCAGTGGTTTAGATTAATTCAAAACCTTCCACACATCACTTTTGTGGTCAGTTTGTTTCTCCTTGTGAGAGAGGGTATGCCCAGACGTGGGTCCCTTGCTCGCTGCGCCACAGGGAACCAGGCTGCACCTCACTGAGGAGGTCCAACAAGGCCGAAACATGTCTGGGGTTGCTTGGTTTTCTGTGCAGAGGGGACCTGGCCTAGCAGTTCGGGCTGGGCTGCTACCTTCGGTGGCGGCAGCTGCTGACTGATTTGCACATGGCTGGTCCCCTTTTGCAATGGCGCAGACGGGCTAAAAAACGGTGGTGTGGAAGGTTGCCCAGAGCAATTGCCAGTGGTTTAGATTAATTCGAAACCTTCCACCCATCACTTTTGTGGTCAGTTTGTTTCTCCTTGTGAGAGAGGGTATGCCCAGACGTGGGTCCCTTGCTCGCTGCGCCACAGGGAACCAGGCTGCACCTCACTGAGGAGGTCCAACAAGGCCGAAACATGTCTGGGGTTGCTTGGTTTTCTGTGCAGAGGGGACCTGGCCTAGCAGTTCGGGCTGGGCTGCTACCTTCGGTGGCGGCAGCTGCTGACTGATTTGCACATGGCTGGTCCCCTTTTGCAATGGCGCAGACGGGCTAAAAAACGGTGGTGTGGAAGGTTGCCCAGAGCAATTGCCAGTGGTTTAGATTAATTCGAAACCTTCCACCCATCACTTTTGTGGTCAGTTTGTTTCTCCTTGTGAGAGAGGGTATGCCCAGACGTGGGTCCCTTGCTCGCTGCGCCACAGGGAACCAGGCTGCACCTCACTGAGGAGGTCCAACAAGGCCGAAACATGTCTGGGGTTGCTTGGTTTTCTGTGCAGAGGGGACCTGGCCTAGCAGTTCGGGCTGGGCTGCTACCTTCGGTGGCGGCAGCTGCTGACTGATTTGCACATGGCTGGTCCCCTTTTGCAATGGCGCAGACGGGCTAAAAAACGGTGGTGTGGAAGGTTGCCCAGAGCAATTGCCAGTGGTTTAGATTAATTCAAAACCTTCCACCCATCACTTTTGTGGTCAGTTTGTTTCTCCTTGTGAGAGAGGGTATGCCCAGACGTGGGTCCCTTGCTCGCTGCGCCACAGGGAACCAGTCTGCACCTCACTGAGGAGGTCCAACAAGGCCGAAACATGTCTGGGGTTGCTTGGTTTTCTGTGCAGAGGGGACCTGGCCTAGCAGTTCGGGCTGGGCTGCTACCTTCGGTGGCGGCAGCTGCTGACTGATTTGCACATGGCTGGTCCCCTTTTGCAATGGCGCAGACGGGCTAAAAAACGGTGGTGTGGAAGGTTGCCCAGAGCAATTGCCAGTGGTTTAGATTAATTCGAAACCTTCCACCCATCACTTTTGTGGTCAGTTTGTTTCACCTTGTGAGAGAGGGTATGCCCAGACGTGGGTCCCTTGCTCGCTGCGCCACAGGGAACCAGGCTGCACCTCACTGAGGAGGTCCAACAAGGCCAAAACATGTCTGGGGTTGCTTGGTTTTCTGTGCAGAGGGGACCTGGCCTAGCAGTTCGGGCTGGGCTGCTACCTTCGGTGGCGGCAGCTGCTGACTGATTTGCACATGGCTGGTCCCCTTTTGCAATGGCGCAGACGGGCTAAAAAACGGTGGTGTGGAAGGTTGCCCAGAGCAATTGCCAGTGGTTTAGATTAATTCGAAACCTTCCACCCATCACTTTTGTGGTCAGTTAGATGCAATAATGTCATCCAGATATGTAATGTCCTATTTGAGATATAAACTATACAGTGCTGTTGGAAATGAGACGCCCAAAAGGTGCCTCTTCACTAGGCAGGACTCCTTGAAAGTACGTACTAGGATGAGTAAGCGGGACGTAAGTGTCATGGAACATGTTTAAAGACATTTCATAATTAATGCACCATGCGTAATTCCATTGGTGCTCTTTTGCACAATGTGTTACCCTTTAATTTTCATTGCTTGATATCTTATTTTCTGACCCGCCGTTTTGCATCAGCACTCCTTATCTCTGTGTTATTTCCTTTCACTACTTGCTCATAATTTCTCTCACTTCTTCACTGGGCTTAGAATTCCCCTCACACCACGTTGTCGCTCATATGACTCTTGTTATTTTAACATGCTCTTTATTCTCATTCAAGGCATTGCTCCTTTGGATCTGTTCCGTTGATTCTGCACTATACAAGTTGTCAAAAGTGGGATCAACAGAACCTGACATATGGGACCAGATTCTCAAAGCAGCCCAAACCACAAAGGACATCTTAGATGTGCCCATTCAGAATCCCTTTTTCACCCCTTTGCACATTTGCGTAAAATCAGTAGGCATTTCTGCACATTCAATAGTGCAACCCAAATTCACAAACAGGATCTGCTTTAAAATGCACAGAAAACGTAGACTTTCCTCAGTACCAGTTTGGAAGAGGTGCAGAGGTTGCTCATTGTATGACAGGGTCTTTCCTGACCCTGTCATTCAATTTCTTTTTAACTGTGACAGCAGTGGTATGAACAATGTGCAGAAATAATTGGTTGCAGAAGTACTCCTGTGTACTGCGGCAGACTTGGCATCGGGAGTGTGTAATTATACTGCGCTCTAATCTCCCGGGGCGAGGTTATAAAATAAACAAATATTTTTTTAAAGTGGGATGCACTGCTCCATGGAGACTGCTGCAAAAAGGGACCATCATACCAGTACCAGAGATATAGTAGAATCACAGGTTTTACTCAATCCTGTTTCTGGTACTAACGTACTCGGGGAAGTACAGACCTGTGATGGATCAAATAAGGAAATGTGTGACTTTACAAGCCATCGTTACTCTAATTCACATGGGAGATTAAATAGCAGCTTTAGATCCTAAAACTCTTAGCAGCATGTGCAAATCCACATGGACTCTCAGAAGTATGAAGTTCAGGGTGCTCACTTTCAGATTGGCCTCGGCACCAAGAAAATTCACCAAGATAATGGCCCCTTTATGGGGATGCTGCACGAACAAGGGATCCAAACGTTTAGTTATGTGCATCACTACTGAATTTCTGCTTCAGTTTTATTAAGGGCTAGGTCTGCAAGGTTCTCCTGACCTGACTTCTTCCTCAATTGGGAGAAATGTGACTTACATTCCATCTCAACAGCTCATCAAGGTCGTCTTTTGCACAAAAAAGGGACGATTGTTTCTTTGTGAAGACTACATTAACACACTTCTGGAAGGATCAGAGTAACATGCAGGGGCTTTCATCCAATACAGGGAGCAATGGCATCAACTATGCAAGTTGTCCCTTGAGCACACTATATGAAACCAATTGTATAATTCCTTTTGTACAATTCCTTTTGTACAATTGGGCTCCAACTCACACCAATTTGGTCCCACAGTTGGGCCCTTCCCTGACTTTGTCTAAGGTTATCTCATCTGCGGTTCCTGTGAGACATTGTACCACTGGCCCCTGCAGTGAACTCCAGGGGACACTTTGAGTTTCAATGGAGAGATTGTGAGTCTGGCCAGTGAGTGTAATTGGGGTACTACTAGTGTTATGGCATTCCCAAGGGGGTCACCTTTGTTCCCTATTCTTTGGTGGCCAGTGGTGTTGGTGTAACTGCTCTTGCGATTGCCCCTTTAGTGGTCATGGGTGTCTATAGGAGTGGTGAGGATGTAAGGGCTCCATATCTGCCAACTTCTTTAGTGCATGGGCCCAGTGTGGGTGGTCTGGTGTTCCTAAAATACCTCGACTGAGTCCAGCAACCACTAGCTGAAAGTATGCCCTCTGACCACCCCACTATTGGTCTCCAAGGTAAGGCAGGGGATTTGATCACAGTGCCAACAGCAAAGCTGTTGAACATTATGTCATTATGTGCACTATTTTCATCCCACAAATGTGGAAAACCTTCCAGCCATTGTAGTCAATGGTAAAATCACAGCTGCCATTGAATCCTATGGACGGAGGGATCCCATTTGTAAGGAGGCAATGCACCAGCTGAAGAGATGATGTAGAAGCTGCCCTCATTCTTTGCTTGTTCACAGAATCATGGATAAACAGAGTCATGGCATCTCTGTTCTGGATCCGATATCTGCCCATGGGATTTTTGTCCATGGTCTGTCCATGAATCACTGCTATTGTTCCCATTGTTTTTTGCCATGTAACCGACTATACACGGACAGGCAACATTTGGTTGTCCATGTTAGCATACATAAATAAAGTTGCTTATGTATATACATATTGGTTTTGTCTGTCTCAATTATTTTTGTCGATGGTCTGTCCATGAATCGGGGCAATAACATGATCCATGATCCATGTTCCCTGTCCATGTAACAGGTGCAGAGAAACTCCTCAACGTTCACACCAGAATAAATACAACCCACTAGGTAAAAAAGGCCCAGCACACCTCTTGCAAGGAGAACCAAGTTTTAATTCCACAAAAATAGAAATGCGCCAGCAAAGAGCTCTGCTGCCAGGGAACGTTCAGCCAAAATTGGTAGAAGCAACACTTTTTAAAGGCACACAGCATCATCAGTGACACAATTATATACAGTACAATCCCAAATGGCTGGTTGGCACGACCCTATACATAGGCTACCTGCTCCATATGGGATGCCAGGCCATTTGTCCTAGCCCAGTCTGTCCATCTTCATCCACGTGGACTCTTCTCGCACATCAGCAGGCACAAATTTACAATTAAATGCTTGTTAGGCAAAGAAAAACAATGCATTCTCTATTTCTAACCTGATGTGCACCTGGTACTGCAGACATCGGCTAAGAAGAGACCTTGAGGCCATCGATTCTAAATAACTACAGCTCGATTGCAGACACATTGGTTCCCTCCTAATGCTTCCCACCTTCGTTTTGGCTATGTTGTTTCATCCCTCCTGGCACCTCGCAGCACAAATCACATGACTTATGGTGAAGGCAACTAATCCTTGTCTTCTGATCTATCTTGATCCAATGAGGGTCCAACAGTTTTTTGGTCGGTGGTCTGGGGGCTGGTTGGCACCTTGGAATGCAGGGGATCTTGGGATGGGGGTGCTTGGGTGCTATTACTTAGAGTTGGGACAAGGCAGGTTGGAGGCTCGTGCCCTCCTTCTCGTGGGATCGGTTTTTACTGAGAGCTGTCAACCCCCTCGTGGCCTTGTAGTGCGCAATCCTTCTGGGATACGAAATGTTAGTAAAATGAAACAATGGAGGGTCTATGAATCTGTGCTGCTCTGGCTTTTCTCACCGGTACCCTATCAACAACCTATTTCTGCATGGACGCACTTTATTTCTAGGTGTGTGACTCCGGCCTGCACCCCTGGCTTTAGCACAGAACTGGCCATCAATTCCAATATGGCTGCTACTATACAAGGTGGCGCTGGGTTCCCCATCTACAGCAGAGTAAAACGTACACCCCCCCTCCCACATAATTGCCACTAGCAACACCTGCCTCCCCCCACTGCACACACCCAGGGCCTGCCTCATCCGAAAGCACTGGGGGTCCTAGGACATGCACCCCTCCTTCCTAACACAGGGTTATACAAGAACAGACAACAAGAGCTGTTCATGGTTACACCATGTCCCATGCAACTTTGTGTTTGCTCATCTCTTCATTTCGTGGCTAATTACTAAATCTTAAGGGGTGTTAATGATTGGAAGGAAAAACAGATTTTCTGGTCACAATAAAATACTAGTTTCGGTTTTTTAGTAACCCCTCAAAGGGACCCCAACTCTGAACCCCACTTTTAAATCGCAAATTGATTTCATACCAACCCAAAAAATTACCCTTTCCCTGCACCCTGTAAAAAGCTAGTTAATTTAAATCATTGTATTAGCACAAGCAGTGTGGAATGTGTGCAGATTGCATGCATCTTATGCAATGGGCATCCCAGGGGCTCCTTTTACCATGATAGAAAATTGCATGTTCTGTTCCGCAGGGCTGTGCCTAGCTGTATACCCAAGATGCTTCGCACAAATACAGCGAGTTATGTTGTCATTTCGACATGAATAAATACAGGTATAAAATAGTTTTCAGTGCACATATAAAATGTTTATTTCTGTAACACTTTTACAATATTTTCACTATACAATGTATAATGTCATCCTGATATTGTTAGGGTCCGTCAGAGTTGTGCACATGAATTGTGCAGCCACTTGTTATTCAACAGGAATACCTGGTTTCTTATAAAAGATCTTTTTGTACATGTGTCTGCTTTTGTGTTGATGGGGTTCTTGGGTAGGCAAACGTCATAGAGGGATGGCGGTTTCTACCAGCAATACCTCCTGGGACCTTTGTCTTTCGGGGTGACTATTACTAACCATGCTCATCTAGGGTGAATTTTAAACCACAAATTGTTGACAATCCACAGGTAAAAGAATAAGAAAAGAAAAAGAAAAAATAAACCTACAAATCGAGATGGCCACCTTGGATCAGGGCGAAGGGAACTACACATAGCCCTTCTCCCTTTCCATGGTGGCCATTGCAGCCATAGAGCTGCAACAGGAACACTGAGTGTACCCAGCACCAGCGAGGGACAAAAGACCCTCGCATCTGACCCCAAGAAGGACGGTGCCTTATCAGACCAGAACACCTGTGGCACTTTTCTCCAGTTTAGGGAGGACAGCTGAGGCTGCCGTGGAATCAACGATTTCTACTTCGGGATAACGGGAAAACTTTTCAATCACCACCAGGCTGTATCTTCCATCCGGTAAAGACCCAAAGTCTACACTCACCCTTTCCCTGGGTCGCCGACCTCAGGATATTGACTGAACAGGGGCTGGAGGCTTGGCAAGCCCGGCCGAGTGGCACAGGATGCAATGTGATATAATCACTTCAACAGCTGGCACTGTCAGTCTAGAAATACAGATACCTCTACTTTGAGACCGCAAACGCATTTTGGTGGCCGTGGACCAACCGTCTCATGCATGATACACAGAATATAGGTTTTCGAATTTGCCAATGTACGGCCATTTTGATGTAACAAGAATCGCCATTTTGTTTTCTAACCATTGCTCATTGCTTTCTGTTCCTATTGCTTCGCAGTCTATTTTCCGCTTACACTGCTCGACTGTGGAACATTGTTGTCTGTATGTGAAAAGGACAAGGCCACAGGGCCGAGAGGATAACAAGAGTTCGCTGAAACACAAACGTAGGCAGCGCCAGGAAGAATGCCCGGCTCGCTCCTTAATGTAGCCTTGAAGCAGAGCTGCAGGGCATTTAATCATTTCACAGCTGCCAGCCAGTCTCGTTATATGGTAGAATATGTTAGAATAATACCGCTAAAGGCTTGAATTATCCTTCTCTAACGGCCCCCCTTTGCTGAGCCCGCTAAGAGCATGTCGGCTCCCAGAACGCGAATAGCACCTGATAGATAGCAAGGTCCGGATTTCAACTCTCCCCCCGTATGTAGTTCGCTTCCAAGAACAGAAGCGCCGTGTTCTATTCTGTAACCGAAAGATGCCTACGCACTCACAAATTGCAAATTGTTACTAGAATAGATGTTTAAAGGTGTCATAGTGGTCGGAGATGTCCTTCATCACACCAAGTTCAAAGAAAACCAATAAAGGGGGGGTGTTCAACATGACATAGCTGATTGTTTGATATGCATTTTGTATATATGTAACTGATGTACGTAATTCACTCTCTTGCGTCCCTTGAGGTCTAGAGATACACGTCGCGGGGCGTGAGACCGAGTTGGCCAACTGAGACTTTTGCTTTGCAATAAAACCCTAGCTTTGGGAATACAACCTCGTGTCTGGCGTCTCTATCGTGTGTGGTGACCCGCCTTGTTTCCATAGACGTCAGGGTCCCCTAGGGGCCCCTTTCAGCACCAGCTGAAACCAAATCTTTTCACTCAAACAAGACTTTGTTGTTTTATTGACATCTTGATTGGCCTGTATGCCCCAGGAGCACCACCCTGTTTGTGAGAGATGCCATGATCACTATGCAAGTCTCTTAGCAACACTTCCTCTGAAGAAATGGACAGCTCATCTCTCCTGCGAAACAAACTGGTGAGGCGACACAGAACTGCTTTAATCCTGTGGCGGTGTTCATGAAAAAGTTCTTCCACCTCCTTGATGCCAGCGCTGCTTTGACAGCAGTGAAACACTCATCGCACATGTAGGCTTCTTGAATGTCAGATGGAGTACGTGCTTTCGGAAGGTGGTCCTTGGTCACCATGTTAACATGCGCCTCCAATGCTTTTTGTTGAACGGCACACCATTCCCAGGGTTCTGCATCACTTGTCAGTTGTCGCAAGGGTCCAGATATGGTAGCCAGCTGTGCGATAAACCTACCGCAATAGTTTACCATGCCGAGGAAACTGTCCATCTCAGATTGATTGCTTGGTGCCATTACTGATTTAACGCTGTTGACCTTCTTCAGGTCAGTGGCTACGTCTGATTTGTGTAAGAGAAAACAGATGGATTCTAGGTGATCCCTCAGGAATTCACATTTATTGCCATTTAGGGTAAGTCTGTGCACTCAGATTCTGCATAGAACTTTTCTCAGTCAGGAAATATGCTCACCGTATGGCGCAACAAAGATCAGAATGTCATCAATGACATTTATTACTCCAGAGATACCAGCGATGACTCCCCTTATGGTACTCTGGAACACCTCAGTGGCAGATGATGCACCGAAGTTCAGACGTCGAAATTGGTGCACACCTGCATGTGAAGAGAAGGTCATGATATATCAAGAGTCTTCGTGGAGCGGAATTTGATGGTATCCCCTCATGTCCGGTTTTGAGAAGAATTGCGAGGAGGTCATCGATAGTGGTAGTGGGGTGTCTTGTCTCTCTCTCTTTACAGTCTTGTTCAGAAGGCGCATATCCAACCAGATTCTCACTTCTTGCAGATTCTTTGGTTTACGGGTGACAACAATGGGTGACAGCCAGGGGATGGGGCTGCAGGCTTTTTCTGTGATCCATGCCTCCTCTAGCTTGTGCTGCTCTTGCTCGACTTTGGGACAAAGGTGAAATGTGATCCGTCAGTGCTTACGCGCAATCCATTAGATGGTACGGCCAATGTGGGGCTAAGCTTCCTTTGAAGATGTCACCAAACCCGTACAGCAAATCTTCAATGTCCTCCACGTAGACCCCAAAGCCGAATTTCACCAGTTCTAGGTCTTCTGCTGTGTCACAGCTCAGAAGTGTGGCCGTCTCTGTGATATAAACTTTCCCCTCTGTGGTTGTAGTTGTGTCAGAAGACCACTTGAGCAACTCCTTGTAATGGAATGGGTATGTCACTTCCATTCGCTAAGATGCGCACTTTCATGGGGCACAGGGTTGGACGAGGCTTTGTGCATGCAAATTGTGCCATGCTCATTACATTGACCAAAGCTCTGTTGTCAATTATGGCTGGCATTGGGTTACCTCCTATGATGATTCCACACCAGGGGCTTTTTCTTTTTACTAATTTTCTTGACCATGGCTGAGATTGGGAATACGTCCCAATCGTCATCAGAATCCTCCTGTTCTTTGTTGTTTATTGCTTGCATGTGGTGCATATTAGCCTGCTTCCCGATTTGCAAACCTTTGCAAAGTGTCCTATATGGCCACACTTGCCGCACCCTGCTTCTCACACAGGGCAATGTCCTCATGGAGAAGAGATCACAGGTGTGTGGTCTTTCTCTCTGCTTGTGACTGGTGGTCTATTGTGCTCACTTGCTCTCCCTGGTCTCCTCTTTCTGATCGCCTATACTTCTTGGAGGTCGATTGTTTGAAATGCTGCCTCCATTTTACCAGCCCTCACTTCAGCTAGCTCATGGGAGCAGCCCAGTTCCAGAATGTGCTGTAGTGTAAAACCTGGTTCCCTTAGAATCTGCCATCACAGTTTGTTGGAGAGGCTTTCTTGTATTATTTGGGATTTCATTTTGTCAGTCTCATCGAGCAATGGGCATGTCAAGGCCAATTGTCAGGGTCAGGCATGGAAGGCATCAATGGGTTCTAAAGGCGCTTGCCTAGCCAGCATACGTTGAAAACATTCAAAATCAGTGTTGGCCTGGGGGCGGAAATATCCAGTTAGCACAGGTTTGGCTTTCCCATAAAAAGCGTTGACAGGGTTCAAAGTTTTAAATATTGTGTGCACCACTGGGCCTGCATAAAAAATAAGTGCAGACATTATCCTCCCATCAGCCTCAAAGTCTTGAGTTTTGTCAAAGTACAGCTATAACCTTTCTGTCCACACGGCCCATTTCGGGCCCAGTGCTGATGGGACACCTTGCACAACAAATTCCTCTATGGGTGTGGAAGATGTTCCTACCTTACTTGCTGTGTGAGAAGTCGGAGGCTCTATCAAAGGGGCCACATCCTCCTCAGACCCAGACATCCCACCCTCGTCGCCATTTGTGGTGTCTATAGGCCCTTCTCGCATCCTCCCTCTATACTTTGTGCTCTTCTCCCCGCACGCTGGTGCCTATGAATGCAAAGGACAGCAGTAAATGCCAAACTATTGGCTTCGCCAATGCTTGTTCCAATGTGCTATGACAAACATGTTCAAACTGCATTCAAATAATGGAAGTAAGGAAAGCCACAAAGAGTGGCAGGCTGGCAGATGTATAGGATTGGGTTACAAACCCTGAGGTAACTTTAGTTGTGTGTTGGCCAAGTCAGGCCCATGACAGGAAAGGTTGTCTCTGGGTGGACTGGGGACACTTCTGGTGGCAGAAATCACAGCTGTTGATATAGCTCCCAGATTTAAAGTTTCCAAGTACTTACCTACCCCAGTAAAATGAATGAAAGAACTTGTGTGGGTGAGGAGGGATTCTGCTGGGGAGGTGCGTGGAAATATGCTAAAGGCCACATGAGGGTCTTCTTGTGGCTACCTGAGGGTGTCTCAAGAGGTAAAGTTTGGATACAAGCTAAATGAAGGTTGCACTGTACTAAACGTTAAATGAGGGTCATCTATGGGCTAAATGAGTGTGCTTTGAAGGCTAAATAAGGGAATGCCAGGGACAATATGAGGGCATGCAAGGGGTTCTTTGAGGTGCCAAGGTTTGCAAAACTACAAAGTGATGGGTGGAATTAATCAGAACCAATGGTACATGTTCTGGACAGCCTTTTGATTTAATCGTTTTTTAATAGTTTTCAGTCAGCTGTGCCATCATTTGCAAATCAGTATTGGTCCCACCCCAAAAAAGGCAATCCATCCCAAACAAAGTAAGGCACATGCAAGTTCTAAACTGGACATGACCCAGCAGTTACAGCTCCTATTGGATGAAGGATCAAGACCGATTTGCACATGGCCCTCTGTAATGGTAGAGGGGAGAACGAATTAACAGAACAATGTATGTACAGGAGGGGTCGTCAAACCCTGATAATGCGGGGTCTGATTGGTGTTGGATTCCGTATTGTTTGGCTGGGGTCTATACGAAGTGGGGGATTAAATTCCACAAGTAGGATAAAGCCATCAAAGTGGCCTCCTGGAAAACAAAAGGGTATACTCATCTTACTAAAAAAAGGTAGAGATCTTGAGTTGCTAATGACATTGCATATAATTAATCTCCAGGAGGTCTGGTTACCGGAGGCTCCCTTTTTAGATGGGTAAATGGTTCATTTTCAGCCAGCAACTCGGGCCATTAGGGAGACCGTCGGGTGATCTTATTACAGTTATTAAGAATAATCTGGGGTGGGACTGTAGGTGGTTTCACTCTAGTTCAGGTATGTTGGCCGTAGTGCTAATGAGATACCATGGGGCTGATAACATGAGGAGGAATATATTGTTGATTAATATTTATTGGAATCAGATAGGCCTGGGTGAATTTGATTTAGTAGAGCAGGTGGCTGATCTCGTTCAAGAATGGTATGCATTGGGAAGCAGAGATTCTGAGATTTGGCGAGGGGGGATAGCAAGGGGTAATGCGTTTGTCTTGGAAGCAAGACAACACAGCGCAACCCAGGTTCAAATCCCGAACCTGTGCTTAGAATACAATCTCTAATATTAAGCGTGTTATAAAAGAACAATTATAAATTATATAATTATAACAGGGGATCTGAATTGTTACTGTGCAAACAACATAAGCAGTAGGAAGTCAAACAAAATTATGACTAATTACAAGGTTAGAGACAGTCCTCGGAAATGTTAGCAGCTTATGAACGACTGGGATTTACAATGTATGAATGAGATTTATGCCCCTGGTAATATATTGAAGAAAACCTGGCACTGAAGCACCGCCTCCTCCATTATTGATGATATATGTATGTCCCAACCGATGTTAGACTGTTGCTGTGGATTTGAGAATCTAAAAACTGAAAATTCTCTGCTGCTTGGAGCTCCCCAACATCCTTATAAAGATTCTGCATTACCTGATGCGATTAATTTAAGGGTCAATAGCTCGGCTACTTGCTTGTGCTGAAACCCAAGGTTAATTGATGATTTCAATACCCATTTGGGAAATATCGTTGATTCAGTCTCGAGGCCAGAATGTGAGAAGTTTGTATAATTTTTTATAGATACAAAAATGAAGACCATGGGAAGCCTTCATAAGCAGGCCCCACAAGGGGTAAATGGAAGAAGTTGAGTATTCGATGACGAGGTACAGATAAAGAAAAGACACCTGAAGAAGGATATACATATTCTTGGAGAAACACTGAGATTGGTATCTATTGGGTCAAAGTAAGAGAACTAAAGTGATCATTTAAAAATTGCCTGAAAGGGTGAAAAATACAAAGATATCAGGTTGAAAGGGAAAGAATGTTAAAAACGTCATGCAAATGGGATGGAAAGGCCTTTTGGTCACTTGTAAATGATGACCCTAGAACTCAAGCATCAAGACAGCTATATCCTATTCCGGAATCAGTGTGGGTGGACCCTATGACCCAACTATATGCCTCTGTTAAGAGAGCTGGGAATACGGTTGATTATGAGGCACACCATCCATGGTATTTATCATTTGATTGGGAGGATATCGAATTGCTTATCCGTGCTGCTAACCCGTCGCAGGCTGTTGGCCCAGACATGCTTTCCAACTGTGTAATGAAGGCAAACCTAATGTTGTGGGCTGACATTTTGGATTTGTTATTTAGGGATATTATATTATCTAAAAGGATTTCGGAATCTTGGAAATTTGCTATCATAATTCCAATTTTTAAAAAGGGTGATAGGTTATTGCCTATCAACTATAGTACAATCATCCTGCTAGAGGTGAGCAGTAAGATCTTTCGTGTCTCTAGCATTGGATTCTTTAAATCAGTGGACCAGGAATGCTGAGAGATTTGACGAAAATGCAGGCTAGATTCAGGAAACGGTTAGGAACTCACCTAAATGGCTTCTTACTTTCCATAATGATTACAACAATGAGGCAAGAGAAGCCTTTCTTCTACGTTTGATAAGGTGAAAAGAGAAACACTCTGGTATAAGTTAAGACAATGGAATATTCCACAAAGTCTTCTACAGGTCCTGATGGCTCTGCATTGTAACACTGAGATGAGAGTGCAATTGGACTGTAAGGGCAATATAATTAACTCAAAGGGGGCACGCCAAGGGTACGTATTGGCCCCCAGCCTTTTTAATTTGTACCTTTCGGATATAGGTAACTGGCTGCGTCTAGCTAAAGCCTTTCCTCCAAGGCTGGGGTCTCTGCGAATTCAATACTTAGCATATGCAGATGACTTGGTGATACTTCCTCAAACGCCTATTGGACTGCAGCGTTCCCTTTCTCCCCTAAATAATTTTATGGCGGCTCCTGACTTGGCCATCAATGTCAAAAAGACAAAAGTAATTCTCTGTGGTTCTGGAAGGAAGAAACCCACTTTTGTCTGGAACATTAAAGATGTGAAATTAAACTTGGTGAATCAGTAAGTATATTTAGGTTTTATGATATATAGCCATCCAAGAAATAGATATAATGTTGACTATATGAAAAGGAAGTGCATAACTTTCTGTGAGCAATTAAAGAGGATTAATGGGAAGTTAGGAAAGTTCTCTCTTGTCCTATTAGCTACCAGCACTTCAGTATGATGTTGATCCGATTACCATTGTTGAATTTTCCGTTCAGCAGGTTTTAGAAGGCCTCATTTGGAGGAGCGTTTTGCGCCTTCCAAATTGTATACCTGCTTCTATCATCTGTCAGGAGTTGGGTCTTCTCTCTATAACATCATGGCTAGAGTGGAAAACGTTATCTTTTTATAGGAACATTCGGTTACCTCCTCCTAACTCTTTATTTGCTAAATTAAAGACCTTAATGATTGATAACAGATCTCAATGCCTCTCTTGCTGGGTAACATCATGTGAATTGGTGTTAAAAGATCTGGCGCGTTCCAGTAAATCTCTGGACTTATTACTGCAAAAAATAAAAAAGGCTCTTTGGGAGCAGCTTTGGGTAAGGACTAGGGAGAGAAACATGAGATATGCCCTATTTCAAGAGATATCATCGCTCCCGAAACCCCTGGCGGAATGTGAGATCTATATTAAACAATTTCCTTGTCCTCTGTGGAGGAATACATTTCTAAGGTTCTGTATACATTTATTAGCCACTGAAGAAGTCGAGGGGGCCAGAAAGGGAGTTGACCATTTAAAAAAAACAGATAACATAAAGGAGTCTTTAGAAAACTTGAAACACTTGTTAATGGTCTGTCTGTCTACTCTCCCTATAAGGTATAAATATTTTAATGCATTTGTAACTGGTATAAGATTTTATAGGGCTGATGAATTTTCGAAAGAAATTTTAGTAGCTAAACATGTTTCTTTAATTCTGGTCTCTATCAGATGCATAGAGGAAATTCTTAAATCAGATTCATTCTTCCTTGTTTATGCCTCCAATTTTTCATGGGACCTTTTCATAACTGTTTATATCATTTATTGTATTCTACTGTTGTGCATTATATTTATGTGTATAAGGATTCACTTGACTAAGGCTCCATTTTTAATCTGGGATTAAAGATCTATTATAGGGTCATTGTAAGTTTGCCGATCCGGTAAAATTGCCAGTAGAATTTACAACTTTGCTGGTGGGGTTTCACTGATTTACCTCCAGCCGAGTGCCGAAGGCAATCAGGCCCCCACCGGCAATAAACAGCCAGCATTTATGCTACCGGAAATACCAGCAATCCCTTCCATGGAATGGGGATTTACTGCCTGCAATATTCTTTGAAAGTCTGGAATATCAGGTGCCGGAAACGGTAGGCCAGTTTGCTGGTATTCCGCCGGAATTACTTGTGGGATACCGGCAAACTTGGAATGAGGGCCATTGTCTTGTATTACTTGCTGTTTACTGTATTTTATATTGTAAGGTTTTCATGTAAAACCATGGAAACATTAAATAAAAAACAAATGTGTTATAGTAATGGCAAGTATAAGCTAAAAAAACCAATGGAATGGTAGAAACTGTCTATAGTATGGCTCTTTCAGGGAGAGTTGTGGGATATGCGTTTATCCATAAATAGGCCCCTTGTGTGCCCTGATTTGGGAACCAGGTTCCACCACAAAGATGAGGCCAAAGATGGCTGCAACATGTCTGCCGGTGCTTGCGCTTCAAATCAAAGGGGCTTTCCTAGCTGTTCACTATCATTTCGGTGACAGGACCAAGACTGATGTGCATAGGTCTGTCCCTGTCTGGAATGGCACAAACATGTACAAATGCTGCAGTGGAAGCTGCCACAATCAATTGCCCATGGTTATAAGCCGTTCATCTCTTTTCAGTGTGTATAGTAATGAGAGAGTATATGGGGATGTGCTGAAGTGAAAATTAGTTTTCTAGTAGCTTTACAACTGTCTAAAAGATCTAAGATTTGCCCGAGGCAAAACAGAGGCGCTGAGGATGCATCCCGTCTGGGGTGCAATCTGGTCTAAGACCGGCCCTGCCAGTTACAATCCACTTCTGCCTGCTCTCTCGACCCCTGTTCTGGCTCTCGTGTGGTTATCGCTGTCCCATGCCACCTGTTCTTCCTCTCACATATTTGCTATTCAGCCCAGCTGCTCTGATTCCTCTTCCTCCTACTCTCCCCTACATCGTCTGTACTGCCTGCCCCGCTCCCTTGTATGCTGATTACAGTCCCCTATATGACCTTTGTCATGCTGCCTGCTCTTTGCCTCACAATGTATACACCCCTTGTGTGTTCATGTCTTGGATGTGTGTATGTGTCTTGCATTGTTGCCTGTACTTTGCACGTCCTACTGTCTAATTGCTACATCACGCCTTCACCTGCCATTCCCTTTCCCTTCAATCAGATGAACCATAGGCCTAGAAACTGAAAGGAAAAGCGATAAGCGAGGAGCTCGACCACATCCTCTAAGACATGACCTTGTAAAAAGTGCATGGCGTGTGCGGCTGCGAAAATGTCATGTTGGTGGCCATGTTTTCAGTGAGTGGGAGCAGAGTGGAGGGTGGCTCCCTGTTCGCTTTGGTGTTACAGAGCGTTGTATCTTTTGAAAGCTTGCCTGTTGCTAGGGCTAGCTGGGATCCATTTGGAAGTGGGAACCTAAATGTACCTTCTTGAAATCCCAATTGAATCACACTCTTGACCTGAGTCTTAATTGGAGAGTCACTGAAATAATGAATCTTGCTTCTCCAACATTGGGATGAAATGCTCCACTGCAGGGTTGGGATGGGGTATAAGTCACGTGGGCTGTGGGCCAACTCTGGATAAGCAGTTACATATGGGTGATATGATATGATATGTTATTTATAATGCGCTTAATACCCAGAGGTTAGGGATCGAACCTGTGGTATCCATGCCGTTTTGCTTCCAAGGCGAGCACGTTGCTCCTGAGCTATCCAGCTGAAAGTGAGCTGTGTATGACTATCACATTCACATGTCAGAGCAGTACAGTGGCAGTGCAAGCCCCAGTTTGATTAGAAGGCAATACTCGACTGTGTCCATTATTGATTGTAATATAATTATTTGGCTGCAGAAGCTATTTTTATTTTTCCCCAGTGGCAAATTGGATCTAATTAAATTACTTTTTGTTTTTGTAAAACTGCTTCGTGGCTTGATGCAGTTCTTAAAATCCGATTTTCTTTTGGTTTGTCTATGTGCTTATACCTCGACCCTCTTTTCGCTACATGAGCCTGATTTACGAAAGCATTTTCAAACAGGAAAATCCCATTGAAAAACAGTTTGCAAATCAGGCACAGTGTCGTTTCATCTACTTAAGGGATATGTGCTTGGCGAACTATTCAAGACTTAACTGTTCTCTGAAACATTTAATTGAAACGGTTTAGAATGACCAGTAAGCATGTGAAGGAATTTCCTCAGACTGAGTGTGCCACTTTAAATCCCAAACTCATTCTTTTTACTACAGGCCATGCCTGTGTTCTACACCTTTTCCATGCATAAAAAGAAGCCTGGTTTGAAAATTTGAAATGAGGGTCTCTCTCTCTCTCTCTCGCTCTCTCTCTCTCTGGGTTTCTTTCCCTTCCTCTCCCTCTATCTCCCTCACTCTCCCATTCGCAGCCGGGAAAGGGCGCTCAGCCAATCAGGTGGCTGGAACAACGGGTGAGATTGCCCGCTGTCCCAGCCACCCGAGGCCCTTCCCCGGGTGGCACTCCCCCCCCCATTTCTCTGTTGCCCCGCCCCAAAATGGCCCGCTTCCCCTCCACGTACCTGCGGGACTGGAGCACTGCGCTCCAGTCCCTAGCTTCTCGATCTGGCCACCGCCATAACTGGGACTTTGTCCCTTTTGCATATGGCGGCGGCGGCCAGCTGCTGCGAAAGCAGCGCGGATCTACCGATGCAAAATTGTGAAAGCCATTCACACCTCAGACGAACCCTGGGGTGCGAATGTCTTTCATGCCCTGCCTGTCGGGTGGACACAGCCTTTAACGGCCCACAGCCCGAGCTGAGGCCCAAGCATTGCTCGGGCCTGTCTTAGCTCAGGCTGGCGGGCCGCTAAAGGCCATGTCCGCCTGCAGGCAGAGCATGCGTACACTCTTTATGGAGGTTCTTGGGGAGACAGTTGTGAAAATAATAAAGCTTCCAATTCATATTCTTCAAAGCAGTTGGAAACCATGACGAGTTCTTATTTTATGCCAAACCTGTGCCTGCTGTCTTTTTTAGCGTTGCCTTAAATGTTATGGTATCTTACTAGACTCGTATACCGTGCCAAGCCACCACCGCAGCAGTATAAGAGCCTAGTTTTGTTCGTGGAGTGGCATAGTGGGCCCCCACCAGGGGAATCCAGACATTTGTCTGCTGGAAGAAAGACAATTAGCCAGTAGAAAACGGCAAGTGGATGCAACAAAGTGAGGAAGGGAGTGATGCAGTGAGGGGAGAATGTTTTGTGATAGCTGCATGGCTGTGTACCTCTCCTATTAGGTAGACCATGGCTATGCACATCCTTAAGTGTTGTGATAACTGGATTGTGTTTCCAATGCAGATTTTGAGAATTATAAGATAGTGCACAATGTCATTTTGGATGCATAAGGGGCTTGAGAGTGTGCTCTGGCAATCCTGGATGTGTTGTGGTTTATTTGCCTAGGCACCTATATAATTTGCATCCCCAGGTGAAGGTAAGGGAATGGAATGGTCAATCAGGAACAGTCAAAAAAGGCCTGGGACCTTGATTTCAACATGATACAGTGCGTGATACCCAACCCAAGCAATCGTAGCATTTCAAAACCGGGCAAAGCATAGACAAGAGTGTGGCCACATAGCAAAACATGTCACTGCTTAGCATGGCCGGCTGTAGGATTGGTGGGGCCCTGGGCGACAAAAGATGTGTGGGCTAATTTGCATGAATAGTGACATCAGTGATATCACAGGATGAGTCTTTATTAGACAAAGGTATCATGGGAATTTAATTAGAAATATGTTGCCATGCTTAAGGTAGTAGACAAATACACTGTGGCACCCAGTATATGAATTGTCAATATTAATATTTTACCTTTGTGGCAATATCAGGAGTGAGGCATTTTTTTGAATTTGCAGACAGCGGAATATCTTGAACAGACTTCTAATTTTGGCAGATAAGGCATAGTGTGATGAAAGGATTTGCCCGGCAGCACTCGTCACTTTGATGAATTTGAGAGCAGTCTGCAATTCAGGAACTTGAACATTTCTCTTCCCAGATGTAATTGGTAGAAATACTGTTTGTAAAAGGTCTTTTTGAAACTTTGGTTTGAAAACACATTCTGTGGAATACATTGCAAAAATATGGTGATTGTGTTTTGCTAACTGAAAGTAACTGCTGTTTTTGCAGAAGTTTCACGATTGTTTTTATTTTTATTGTGTGTATATTTGCGCAATATTAGCGCCCAGATGCCTACGGGCTTAGTGTGCTTTACAAATCTAAAAATAAATAAATACAAAATAAATAAATATTGTCTAAATTAGCAATATGCTTTTATTTCAGAAGCTACAGATAAGGATTATATTGACTGAAAAAAATATTATAGCAAATAACTAAGTTTATCAAGTGCTGCGCACTAGAAAATGAGAATGGAACCTCATTATTGTATCTCCTGAGCCTTGATTGTAGGGGTTGAGCAGGCCAAACTGTTCACCGGTGGAGAATAGCAGGGGATCCTAAAGCAGAAAGTTGCAAAGGCAACTGAGCAGATTAGGAGACTGTTGCTGAGATGTTATATGTTTAGACCTTCCTGTAAATCATGTGTCTTCTTTCCTATTCCTGCGGCAACATGTGCAGTAAAATGTGGGATTTTTAAATGGGGATGCGTATGGTTCCCTCGCTTCACTCAGTGTGGGAACTTTTGCCCCCATATCGAAAATCAAAAGCTGGCACCCAGGAATATATACGCACTGTAAGTGAACATATCTTGAAGTGAAAGATACAAATTCAGTTCAATTGCCCTTTCCCCTTAGAAGGAAGTGCACTAGGCAAAAGAGAATTGGCATTTCCGAAAAAGTAATCAACAGAAAAATAACCTGAGAGAGGAAAATGTCCAATAAATAGCCTGTCAAATGATATAAGGTGCTCACTTTTTACTCCCAGCAATACGTCGTGACATATTCCCTGGGAAACAAAATCCCAATATGAGCATGTGCTTTGATGATAATTGAATGTGTCTGCACTGGAAACATGACAACTTGGGTAAAATCCTAGTAGCCGAAATGCTTGAGCAAGCTTGCCGACTTCAAAAAACACCCAAGTGGGTTGTGTCCGCCCTCTGAAAACAGTTAGACTGTCCACCCACATGTATCCTTTACTTGTACCCTGAAAAACAGCACATGGCCACAATCAGGGAAGAATTTCTGCACCAGTCTCCAGGATTGCAACCTCTTTTGCCACATTCTGGGTAAATATTCAGGACACACTTGCCCTTTCATCAATTCCCCTCCACAGCCCCATGTCTGGCTTTCAACAATACTCTGCTTTATGAAAATGAATTAAAAGTACACATACCATGGTAAGGTACCCACTCAAATATATAAATCCTGATAGAAATATGTTAAGAAAAAAGTGTAAAATTGTGGCATGATTCCCCCATCTTGACTCTGATACTACAAATACCAGAATGCAATTCAACAAAAGGCACAAAAAATGGCTTTTGCATTTTCACGAAGTGTAACATGTAATGTGTAAAAAGGTTACCTGTTTGTGTTTCAGTGTTTGACAAATGCAGGGTTCATATATAATGTGATGAATATATCACATTCTACCAAAAATAAACGCTTTTTGGTGCGTTTAATATGAACATTTGAAAATAATGTAGGTAATTTAAAGCTGTGTTGTGTGATATATTGTAATTGACCTAGAGGAGAGGTAGATTTAGGCAGCTAACTGGTGCTTTGTGTGTGCTTTCAGAATGCAAATGCCTATTTGCATTTCTTAACACAGAAACATTACAAGCATCTCCTCCAAAACAATGGTCTCTTAAATGGGCTATCCCTTGCAAATTGCCACCACTTTAAATGCTCTGCTTGAAGAAAGTGATAAGTAGTCATTAAGGGGCCTGCGCGTCTGATGGGCCGCTAGGAGTGGGTGTGCGACACCCTGGCCTTACGCAGCCTTAGTACAGGGAAGCCGCACAGCCCCTCTTAAACAATATTCTTGGTATAATTGAGGAAGGCACTGGTGCCTGGGGCCCCCCTCTGACAGCTTCTGACAGCGGGGCCCTGAGCCTCCGCACAGACTACCCATGCCTTGGGCCCTGCTGTGCTGCTTAGCATACCAAACACACACAGTCACTCTGCTCCAGATTCACCACTTCGAGGTTTGAAGTCTGCTGCTCTGGGGGTTCACTCTTTCAAGAAGTGAATGGAATGCACTTTTGTAGGGCAAGGCTTAGGGACCCAAGGCAAGTGGAATCCACCCTTCACACTCTTTCTTCCTTTCACCCTATGACAAATTGCTCTTTCCTCTCATTGAGAGGTGATATTTCTTCTTTCACTAAGAGGTACTATCTCTCCTGGCTATAGGAAGAAAAATGTGGACCCTTTCTGCCAAGTGAGTTATGTCTCATTGTTTGACACATCTGGAGACATGACTGAAGTTTATTTGTTCCAATTTCTTACTGTGTTATTTGTTATATGCAGGGCTAACATGCTGCCTTACATTTGCCTTCTAATTCTTTGAGACACAGCAGTGTTTTGTAAATCCCAGGAAAGAAAATAATGTAATACATTTCTTTTTAAATGCATATAACAAAAGAGTTTGTAGTGCTCCACAGCGTCTGTGCATAGGCTCTAGGGCCCAGAGAGGGGCACTGAGAGAGACTGATGCCCTAAAAACACCCTCTCTGCTACCGGTTTAACCCTGAAGACCCTTTCAGGCAAGAGAATGGAATGGGATGAAAGGCAATGTTGTGAAATGTGATATGTTCTGTTAGACATCTTTTATACTGTGCCTACTGTGCCGAAAGTTACATGCTGTTAACATGCTTGCATATTGTGCCAAATCACCACCGTAGCAGTTTTAGAGCACCCAGGCTTGTCCTTGGAAGGGCATACAGATCTTAGTCTGCAGAAAGAAAGAACATTAGCACAGAAAAGACAAGTAGATGTATCAGATGGGAAAGTGAGAAGATGATGCTACAGAAGGAGCCGGAGATGCCTCCTCACTAGATGTGCGTCTACACTATTGCACATGGCTGCCTGGTCAGGCGGTCTCAATCCTGCTCTTTGTAATTTGTATGTATCCCTGGCTTCTGTGGGTCCATTGTAGTTCTCTCTTTTGGGTCCTTCATGTACTATTATACCTGTTTTCTTGGCAAGTCTCCTGCATGACACTTGCGGCCCGATTCATGGAATATTTGCCCAGTTCAAAGTGAATTTGCACTGCTGATGAGTGACTTTGCACTGCCAACACAAACCCTGATTCATGGAACTGTGCAAAGTGTATTTTTGCCGGGCAAAGTCAGCGTATAGTCATTTTTGCAGTACAAAATGACTTTGCACTGCAAGAATACACTTTGCACGATTCCATGAACCAGGGTTTGTGTCGGCAGTGCAAAGTTACTTTGAACGGGGCAAATATTCCATGAATCGGGCCCTTGGTGTCTTCCTTTTATCCCATTGGTGTCTGCAGTTTACATGGCCCATGCAGATTTCCTTCATGCCTACGGGCAGCGCTGGTGATTGTGCCGGCTCTTGCCGGTTCCGAGACCTGAAACCAAATGTGTAGCCGGATCTCAGGCTCTGGCTAGAGTCAGCTGCCCCAAACCCATGCCATTTGCGCTCTGCGCTGGATTACTTAAAACAAACGTTTTTTTTAAAAAAAAGAAAGCGCACGGGACGGTGACTGATGAGCCGACGCTTGTCTTTCTTGGCCTCTTGGATAAGGTTGGGTTTGTGACCCTCAGTTGGCAGGCATGATCCTCAGACAGGTTCCGCAGGGACAGGGGACTGCCCCAAGTTATATATTCCACTGCAGAAGCTCGGGTCTGGTTCTCATTGGAACGTGTTTGATTCCTGAGGAGGAAGAGTGTGTCCTGTTGCACTGCTCTTCCGCACCCGCTCACCTATACCAATCATGCCAACATAGGGTCGCTCTCTGGGAAGTCGGATTTGATTGACGTTTGGTGGGGCTGGCTCGCCTGAGGGTCGAAGGCTTCTCTGAAAGTGTTGGTTGGATAGTCACAGTATCACGTTGACCTCATTGTGAGGAAGAATAGTCATCACCTCTTTTTGTCGATTGGCAGGGACCCCTCTTTCAGAGGTCTCAGCATCACACAGTTATCATTTTGCCAAGTTCTTGTGTTTTTTGCGTGCTTTCAAAAATTGAAAATAAGTTGCAATAGAGCACCCTTTCTTCACACTACTGAGCCTAATACAAGAAGCAGGACATTATGTGTTTAGGGCCCGGCCTAACCGCGATATACACATTGCCCACGGACAAGTCCTGGTATACCCAAAGCGGTTTTCAAGTGGTAATTATATATTTTGGGTGCAGCAGTGCCATGGAAGTGGTTTAAAGTGGAATTGATATATAGTTTGGAAAAGAAGAAGCATGAAAGAAATAGCGCCGTTTTAAACTATTATTTTGGACATTTCCATTGATCGGAGGTCAACTGCCAGCTCTGCCCACTCCAAACCCTTCCTTCTTGGCACCCCCCCCCCCAAACTCCACCCCCAACCCGGCCTTTGTGCGACCTCCCAACAAATTGTTTCAATTTCTACCACTGCCTATGGCCGACTCTACAGCATATGTACCTGACTATGATCTTGCTCCGAACACATCAGAGGGAGGTTGTAACATTGCCTGGTAACCGCCCAACACCAACACTGTCATCGTCCACAGTCCAACAGACCATCTGCAGGCCAAGTATGCCACTCGCACCCAGCAATTTTACAATCCCTGCCTACAGATGTCAAACAACAGAACTCTAGGCTTCTACAACTTAGATACCACCCACCCTGGCCGATGCATCCTAGTCCCACTGGCACACCAGACTCCCATCTAGACACAAATACGTCTATGCCCTCAACACAGACCACCCACAAAGACACCCTCCTGGAGGGCTCAGGGTACTTCCGGTCTGCATGAATCGACTCAGCAGCCAAGCTATTTTGCCTTTTGCCTCTCTCGCCCCTAACCTAACCCCTGCCCTTCTCTTTCAGAGTGCCTGGAGGCAAGCAGTATAGACCCAGTCACATATTTTCTAGGTTGTAGAGGAGATGTTGTCATAAGAGTTGACTTGAAAGACAATCCGGAAGCCATTATATAGGAGGCGTATTTCTCTCAAAGCACTGGGTAACTCATCAGACAGGTGGTAAATGCACCCTGCCTTTACCTTAAAATAGAGGTTTCAATGAATTAAGGGTACAACTGTGCATAAGATTTCGGGAGGTAAACTGGTTAGACGAGTACTATTCAAAGCACGGTGCAATTAAATCCGCAATGAAACGACTCCTTCAATGCGGAAGTCTCCTGTAACACAGAAAGTGTGTCTCCTTTCTCGTTCAGTGATGAAATAATCTGAGGGGGTTTCACTTGGGGAATTTTACAGCCCGATCTGCGATGGTCACCACCTCGGAACAGGGTGTAAATTGGCAACATGTAACTACTGACTGAACAGATCAAATCATGCACGCAAAAAACGTGCAATTAAGGAAGGAAAACATTTATTCATGACATTATTTGGCACCTTATAATGGCAATGGCGCTCTGATTTAATTCACTGCATAGCGCGTTGGCAAAGGTGCTCTATAAATCCAAACATATAAATAAGCAAATACATCTCCCTGAAATAACGCTTCAAGAGTTAATCACACCCCATATCTAGCTGATATTAAATATATATATATATTCAAATAGCGGATATAATAGCTCAAACGGAAACTGTACATCAGTGACTGGATTACAACTCAAGAAGAGAGACAGGGTCTGAACATGTTTGCTGGACCATTTTGTCGAGACAAAGAAGTTAAGCACGCTCCCAAAATACCTTGAGTCATTCCCACACTGGTACTTTAGGGACTAATACTTCAGATTCAAATTGGACCTGCTGTCGACTAGAGAGATACTCAGCGTCAGGTCCAACCACTCCTCCAACGCAACTTGCAGACTATGGGCCTCATCACGAGTTGGGCAGTAACGCCGGCGCTAATAGCGCCGGCGCTATCTGCCCTACCGCCAAACCCACCGGTGCTATTAGCACTGGATCCGGGTTTGGCGGATTTCGAATTCCCCATTCCCCATTGAGCCCATTCGGGAATGCCCCATTCCCCATTGGGCTCAATGGGGAAATTTCGCGCTCATACCACCGGCGGATTTCCCGCCGGCAGTATGAGCGCTAATTTTCGGCAGATTTCCCCCGAGCTCAGAGCTGGGGAGAAATCCGCCGAAGCCCTGATTTTGCGGACCCTTAAATGCGGCGGTTAGAGCGTTACCGCCGGATTTAAGGGTTACGGCCAAACTCGTGATGAGGCCCTATGTAAAGGAGAGGGCACTGTCGAGTCATTAAACCATTCGGTCCTATTTTGTCCGAAAATGGAGGAGAAGCGATTCCAACTCATGGCAGAAGCTACTAAGAACTATGCCGGAAGGACGGCAGAAGACTGGAGGTTAGAACTACTAAGGGGTAAGCATATATCACTCACCATAGCGTTGATGAAACTGTTGATTCTAATCTTCTCCACAATTAAGTCTGGTGAAAGGTAAGGAGTACAGAAGAATGGAGGGACCGACAAACATTGGAAAAAGGCCTGAATGGCTTAACAGCCAGACCCGTTCCTTCTTTCTTTGTTTTATTTATTTTAACATTGGATTATGAATTTTAAGACACAAATCAAGGCAAAGGGTTTTCTCAATTGTAGAACCAAATAAAGCCTTTAAATAAATACAAGAATAGCTTCTTTGCAGAGTAGGGCCCGGGCAGGCTGAAGATGTATCAGGTCTGGTAGGGGCCCATTTCGACATGATGTTTGCAATCCCCTCGCCTTGGCTACAGCTCGGAAAAACAGTCTGAAGCACCCGTGGGGTGTTTAAATTACAATGTAGTCAAAAGATTGAAGGGGGAGCTGAAACAGTAAGGAGCTCACTTTCCAAGTCCTCCCAGCATACATGGAGGCGCTAAAGACAGGTGTAACGGCTCCATTCATGCTGGGGGGGGGGGTTCATTGTTTTTGAAGGCGGAACGCGGGGGTGGAAAGAGAGTTATGTCTCCACCTCCCATTTGTCCTCTGCCTTCAAGAAGAAATTGTTTTTACGCCAACATGAGATTTTCACGCTGGCGTAAAAACCAATGATTTCCTATGGAAACCGCCTACCCTTTGCAGGGCGGGTGCCATATGAAATGTTTGTAAACACCACCTGCCATGTGTGCATATCAGGAGCAGTTTCCTCTATATGCACCGCCGAGTGAAAATAGAGGCGTGGAAAGAGGCTTCCGCCGCCTCTTTACACTGCTCATGTCCCCTCTGCAGTGCAAATGACGAAAATTGGCCAGAGGGGACCTGTTTGTACGTAAGTGAAAACGTAAGCAGCCCCATCCAGGCAATTATGATTTCTTTTTTAAAAAATGAACTCCTAAATGTCTGCTGAATCACTCTTTGTCAGCAGGGTGTTAGTATACACGAAACAGAGGGAAAAGGCAACGAACTGAGAAGATCGCTGCTGGATACTGAAAAGCCCAAAAGAGGTGACGCCATGAAGGCCCCATAAGGGGTGCTCTGTAAAGCGCACATTACTAATGTATAGGAAACCGAAGTAAAAAGGCAACGCAGTCAGTAGAATGCTGCTGGAACTGTAAGCATACATTTCATGTCTTAAATTAAAGTTATTTGTTCCTGTATCATAAGGCTGCCAACGTGGGGGACGTGCTCTTGCTCCCCCCTCGCCCCTTAGGCTTGGTGTTGTAAATTCCTTTATTCACTTGCATCTGTAGGATCTTATGTAAGCCTCCCTGCAGACACAGTGCATGCAGACTCACTGGAAAGGGCTCTTTTCTCAACTGCCTGACTCTGGAAGCCCCTTCATGCATAAACATTCTAAACATTCACTCCACAATCCACATTCTCTCATGAGGTCACACACCTTGCATCCAGCAACCAGGGGAATTAGATATAAAACACGATATAACACTTGAAAGTAGAAAGGTCCTGGCGCCATCCCTGGCCTTTCTGGTCTTTCGTCGATAGTATTCATTGTGCAAGCTTAGTTCTCCCATTTCTATATGTAGTACAACATGACTTTACAAATGTTTTCAGGTTAGCAAAATCGCGCCACCATCGAAGATATATGAACATGTAATATAAGTGGGTTTGCAGAGAACGGGCGTGGGGGCGAGGTACGACTCCCCCGTAATAAGCAATACAATCTTTACTTACTTTACAGGGCGGCCACTCCTCAGCTGTGTGTGTGGACGTGTTATATGGTAGTCTTGTCGCTTTCTTTTCGTTTCACTTCCTCCGCTGGCTGTGGTCACTTAGTTTCAGGTCCTAGCTCTTCTCTCCCGTGAACAGGGACAGGCTGCACCATCAAGGACAATCCTGAGTGCAAAGGAACGGAAGGGAATTCAATGGTATCTTCCGTTGCCGTACCACTTTTATTATAATAAGGGTAGAGCTATTTTCAGTTCGTGTCGTCATTCATAACACACACTGCTGTCGCTTTTTTAACAGTGGCTGCAAACGTAGAAACATCAAACCGCCTCGCCGCTCAGGCACCACAGACACGCATTTGTGTATTAGCCAGTGGTCAAAGTGTACCAAAAGAAGAAGTGGAACTATGTTCCCTGCTGGCCTGCATCCCTCCCCTCCTGCCCCCCCCCCCACACAATACAAACCCCCAAACACATGCACCTAGTGTTTGAGGGAATGTTCAGTATAGTGCACTGAAAGTGCAAGTTTCAACTACCTACACTTTTATTTTTAAACGAAACAATTCGGGAACGGTTTCTGTTTAAAATAAAAGTATAGGAACAGTCAAACTTAATTTTTTTAAGTCGAGGAGCACCCCGCTCACTTCGACCACTGGACAAAACACATGCACTTATATACCTGTCCCCAGTTCGGTAGGCTGCGTGTGCGACGCTTTGCAAGAGCCATGCGCACGCGGCCACCCTTCCCCTCACGTTAACTCCCAGGTGCCCGCTATTCCCAGTTATTCTTATGGGGGATGGTCTGTTTCGAGAATAATAGCCGAAGTTGCAAACATGTTTCATATATGAGCTATTTGTAGAAGTAGCGATATAACGTTTTCACCAACCTGGAAAGAAGGACTCGTTCAGCAGCTAATCTCTGCGTGCGCACGAAAGACAGGGCGACTGCCGTGTTGGCATAGCACTGACTGACTTGCGGAACATCACTTGAGCGAACTTTGAACTCCTCCTCCCAGTCGCGCTGGACTGGAGGCGGATCGGGAATCGCTTTCACTTGTACCACTGAAGATGGATCTAGTTGGGACTTACAACTCCCATTAGTGCTCATGGCAACGCCATCAAAAGCCACATATCTCATCAGACATGAATTAATCACTGGTACGTCTCCAACGCTTCCACAGGACAAATGAACAAATCTTAGTAAATGCATCAACAATCCACGAACATGTGGAAACGATAAGGAATTCTTTACAACATGTATTTGCATTTGCACAGAAACATTTAGAATTATCAGATGAAGAGGCCAAGCCTTACAATAATAGAAAGTCAGCAATTAGAGAATATGAGGTAGGTGATTAGGTTTATGAATGCAATTTGGCCAAAAGGCAAAACTAAGCACTCTAAATTCTCAGCATCTTGACATGGGCCGTACACAATTGTGGAGAAAACCTCACCTGTGTTAGTCAAAATCCTAATCAAGGAAGGCGATCTGCCTGTGTAACAGTTTGTCCACGTTAATCAGAGAAAGCCGTGGCACCGGAAACATGAAATCAAAGGAATAGAACAGCTGACTGAAATCAAAAAGAGTTAAAAGTATCTGAAATACATCAGGAATAGAGACATGTGGTTGGAGCATCAACAGATGGTGTTGTGAAGTGTTGCAGAGTCTACTACATTGGAAACTGAAGCCAGGTTGAGGATGGTAAGGAAGCAGGTCTCTCCTTTGTGCCTGATTTGCAGCACATATTCCATGACTTGCATTGTTGTGGCATCAAATCAAAAGCCTTGTTTAAAGCCCAACTTGTTTCCCCCAAGAGTGCTGTTTCCAAGGATGGTCTGATTAAGAGACTGATGCTAAAAAAGAAAAGGAGCACAGATTCTGGTGATTGCACTTGCACCAGGTGTACAACCGGGTAACTGCCAAAAATAGAGTATTACACTGTCACATGAAGTGCCAGTGGACAGTACACCCTCGACTGGAGCAGAGGCAACTGTGACCTAAATTATGGTACGATTGGTGAAAGTGTACTGAAGGGCCATTGTTATGCTATGTTATGTGGTCTTGGGCCGCGCACTGTTTCCACTTGCATGGTCTCTTGGCGCTCTGGCTGATCTGCAATGGAAGGAGGGTCAAGGGGTCTGTTAGTGGGATTAGGAGGAAGGAAAGCTAGAGAGCTTTGTTGTACTGTTGGCAGCTTCAGTTCAGAAACAATGGTCACTGACCTTTGGTGCGTTTTGGTTCATAGCATTCATGTGGTGTTGGGGTATGATTGTGGATGGGTGTTTTGTGTGTGCTTATATTTGGTTTCATGTGTGGAGTTGTGAAGTGTGCGTGGTTTGTGGTGCGGTAGAGGTAGGGTTATGTTTAGTTTAGAGTTTGAGGGTGAGTATTCAGAATATTGAGTTTTTAGTACGGTTGGTGCAATACATTTCCTACTCCCAAAAACCATCTAGGTGCGACACATTTCTTACCCCAAAATCCATCTAAGTGTAAAACAGTTTTTAACCCCCAAAATCTAAGCGCAACACATTTCCTACCCCCAAAATACAACTAAGTGCAATGCATTTCCTACCCCAAATCCATCCAAGTGCAACACGTTTCCTACCCCAAATCCATCCAAGTGCAACACATTTCCTACCCCAGAAATACATCTAAGTGTGACAACTTTCCTACTCCAAAATCTATCTAACAGTAACACATTTCCTGCCCTCAAAATACAGCTGTGTGCCGCACACAAATAACTCCCAATAATTCAATCGGGCTGTTTAGGGGGTGAGGCAGGTAGTCTACATAGTGTTTTAATATGATGGTGAGAAACTACGGTGTAAACTGGTATCTTCTTTAGTTATCTTCTTTAGTTATCAATGAGGCCTTTAGTTGTATAAGAGTCATATTAATACTATTCGTACAGTGAAATAAGGTTGAAAACCTTTCCAGTTTTCATTGTTAACTCAGGCGTGTCTAGGTCTGCTTTACTCCATTACAACATGGTGGCTCATAATGAGCCATTTCATACGACCCACTAGTGTTCACTTGCGTCTATTTGTATGAGTGATACTGGAATGCATATTGCATATTGCATTCACAAGTAGACGCTCTAACAGGCGGAAGGATCTGTG
The DNA here is from genome assembly GCF_040938575.1 of Ambystoma mexicanum. Classification (NCBI taxonomy): domain Eukaryota; kingdom Metazoa; phylum Chordata; class Amphibia; order Caudata; family Ambystomatidae; genus Ambystoma; species Ambystoma mexicanum. The sequence continues at coordinate 1,062,706,377 of NC_090923.1, read as the reverse complement.
CGGCAGAGCGTGACTCATCAGTAAGCAAAAGCACAAGTGCCACTGTTCTGCAGGCGACGTTGACTTTTGAAAGTGGTGGTTCTCAAATTGTATGGCAAGTATTTCCAAGGAAGGCAAATTCACCTTATGCTCCTGGTCGAGTGACATCATTGGAATCCTAGTAACAATGTATGGCAATATACAACACATGCAATCCCTTGTTTGACTCCATGGATTCCGTAGAACCATCAACCAGCACTACTACAGACAAACCAATAAAAGAGATTTACGAAGCTTTAGACATACCATCAAATTTACCCACAATGCTTTTCTTCTTTCTCTAAGAGATGCCATACTGCTCTACAGAGCTTCACAAAATCGCTGGCATTTACATCCAGGTTTTTTGGGATCTTTCACATTTATTGAATAGGTGCAGAGAGCGTGCCGGATCCAAGGTTACGTGGGGACCAAACTACAGCTAGAAAGTAGAAATCCACATAGTTACTGAACAAAAAGTAATGCGTTGGTTAACATATGGGTTATTGTAATCGGAGGCAGTCCTGAAGAAGGTGGCCAGAACCTTTGAAGGCTACTGAAACCGGTCGACCTTTAACAACCAGAAATAGTGCCATAATAGAGCCTTTGCTGGTGTTGTCAAAACTGAGAGCAGTGCTACGATATAGCATACCTTGGTGTTATAGATCATGAAAGCATTGCTTATAATCTAATCTCCATCTTCACAATTCTTTTAATTTTATTTTAGTAAATCTCTTTTTTAGGTTGAGACAACATAGGTCCAGGTAGAATAAAATTGGAATCTTGTAGACCATGGTTGCTCGTTTTAGTTACTCGTTATGTATGTTACTTGTGAATTAAAAACGAAAAAACACCATATAGAAATCGGAATGAGTGAGTGATGAGTAGGTGTGTTGGCTGATAATGTTGGCATAAAAAGGCAAGAAGCAGGTATCTCTGTTGGTCTATCTATTTTATATACAGGCGGCCCACCACCCTGTACAAGGAACAGTGGCTGGGTCTACCAGGGCCAGCTACATTTGTGTACTGTCGTTTGGCACTGCTTTGATTCGCCACTATCACCTCTCTGAATTTTGTATACGATTTTGTGGAAATGGGGCGTGTGATATTACTCTTTGTTTTATTTTTGAGGGTTCACTGTCTTGTGTGATACAAAGAAATAAATAGTTCATTGCATCAGTCCTTTGATTCTTTCAAACTTGTATTTCAGGTAAGCGATTGTTCAATCTGAAAAGTCACTGATAGGTGGAGCTCCTACACATTGGCGGGTTGTTTTTAAAGCCATCTATTCTGTTTTTATCACAGGCGCACTGAAATATAAGGCATGCTCCTTTCAAACAGCTGTACTTCCATGCTGCAGGTCTGAGGAGCAAATACAGGTAATACATAGAGCGCGCACTTATTAGACATATATAGAAAATATTCAAAATAATGTAGACACCAGATAAGAACATCCATGGTTGATACTATGTAAGTATATCTATTGCAGATGGATTCTACGTCACACCACTAGCAGGTGCATCAAGATTTGCTCTTCAATTCCAATTTCTGGATGGGTTTGAAACAAAAATAGATGAGCCCCCCCTGAGGAATGTTCTACGTTATAAGAACAGAAACAAGTTGGGTTATAAGAAGCAGTAGGATATGGTCCACAACACTGCAAGTTTATCAAGGTAGACTCCTAGGGTCTTAACTGAGGCAGAGATGGGGATCTGGATGTTGTTAATAGTGAAGGCGGTGTATTAGCTGGTAAATTTCCTCAGGGTTTCACTTGGACCTACTAGCAGGATTTCAGTTTTTTCTCCATTGAGGCAGAGACTGTTGGCTGCCATCCAGGCCTGAATGGTGGAGTAGACTGTTTGGAGGTTTTTGGTGTCAGTTTCATAGTTACCGACGAGTGGGAGGAGGACTTGGGTATCATCAGCATAGTTGGTGTATGCTATGCCGAGGGAGTCTAGAATGTCAAATAGACGGTTGGTGAAAATGTTGTACGGTGTGGGATAGATACAGGAACGCTGTGGGACTCTGCAGTGTATGGTAACAGGGGCTACGTGGGCCTGATCTGAGAACACTCTCATCACTCTACCTTCCAAGAAGTAAGTTATCCAAGCTGTGGCTTCGGGAGAGAAGTGAGCTGCAGAGGTGAGGTGATGACACAGGACGTTATGGTCTACTAGGTCAAATGCAGCTGATAAGTCCAGGAGGAGGAATAGAGCAGGGTTGCCTACATCCTTGATCTTGTCTAGTTGTTTTTTTAGGCCAAGCAGCACAGATTCTGTGCCGTGACCAGGGCAGAAACCGGATTGGCATAAGCCCAAGATGTGGTTGGTTTCGAGGAAGTGTTGAACTTTGGTGTAGGCTGCTTTGTTGATAATCTTTAGGAGGAAGGGGATTATGGTTATGGGTCAGTAGTTTTTGGGGGAGGTTGGGTCAAGTGAGTTTTTTTAGGAGTGGTCGTACCCATGCTTCCTTGAGGCTGGGGGGAACTAGTCCTGTGGTGAAGGAAGCATGTATGAATGCAGTGAGAAAAGGGACCAGTGTCACAGCACAGTATTTGATGATCGAGGCCAGGCACAAATCTGCTTGGCAGTTAGAAGGTTTGAGGCGTTTGAGGTGTGTGAAGACTTTGGGTTCAGTGACCTCTTTGAAGGAGAAGAGGGGGGGTGATGGGCGGAGTGGTTAGTGGAAGGGATGGCTGCGGGTGTTATCAGTGAGTTCTTGTTGGTTAGAATTCTGCTATGCAGCAGGTCAAGTTTGTTGAGCATGGCAGTTTGGGTATTAGACCACCACGATTCATCTCTGGAGATGGCCTGGGTGGTAGGAGCTGGTGATTCTAATTCCCTGAAGATGGTGAACATTTCTTTGGATCCTGATTTTGCATTGGAGATCCTGGTGTTGAAGGAAGTGGTTTTGGCTGAGATGATAGCCTTTTTGTATTGGTCAGAAATCTTGTTGTATTCCAGTTTTGTGTATTCCAGTGGGTTGGTTTGCCAGGTGGAGAGGGCGGTGCGCTTCAGGGAGAGGAGTACTATTAGTTCAGGGGTGAACCAGGAGTTTGCATGCCTGACTGTTTTTGCTTTCCTGGCAGACAGTGGGGCTATGGCGTTGACTGCATTTTTTAGTGTGGAATTGTATAGCTCGGCTAGAGCTGTGGGGTCATTGGAGAAGGGAAGTCTGAAATTAGGAGTTTCTAGATAAGGCAAGTTTAGTAAGTTTGTGTGCGCTTCATACTATGGCGGGTGGTAGAGGAATGGTTTTTGTTTCGAAGTGTGGGGATGGAGAAGTGGATGACGTGGTGGTCCGTCCAGGGGCAAGGGCCGTTAGAGCTTATGGATGGAGTGCAATTGTGGTCGGCTATCCAGTCTAAGATGCTGCCTTTAGTGTGGGTGGTGTTAGTGATCGATTGTTTGAACCCTAGGGTGTCAAGGGCTTTGGCCAGAGATTTGGCGTTGGGGTCTTCTGGATCATTGAACTCAAGATTCAGGTCTCCCAGTAGGATGGATTTGGAGGAGGTGGATGAGGTTTTCATGAAAGTCGGCCATGGGGCCTGGGTACGTAGACAATGTGTATAGTGATTGTGCAGTTGGGGGAGGTGGTGAGTTTTAGTGATAGAATGTCACAGTTGCCTTTGAAGGATTTAGAGACCTGTCTTAGAGGAAGGGAGTCTTTGGCTATGAGGGCGACTCCACCTCCTTTGGTGTGTAGGCGGTCCTGACAATAGATGTTGTAGCCTTGTGGTAGTGCTGAGGAGATGGCAGGCCATAGGCTTTGTGTAACCAGATTTCTGAGATGGCTTGTAAGTCTAGATTGTTAGTAGTGAGCAGGTCGCAAATTTCTAGGGTGTCTGCTGGGAAGGAGCGATCATTGATGAGGGCAGATTGGAGAGGGGTCAGAAGCTTTGTGGATTTTTTGGTGACGTGGCTTTGTAGTGTCACGGGTGGTGTTAGCAAGGCAGCTGGAGGTGGTAGTAGAAATTAGCTTAGATCTTGGGTCACTGGGTATAGTGGTTCCTGGGTTGGGCCTGGCAGGTATGAGGTTACTAGCAGCATGTGGGAGCAGTGGATGTGCAGATAAGGCCTTAATGGGAGTTGGGGCAGCATTAGGGTAGGCTCTGTAATGTGGTGGGTCATGTACAGGGTGGTTGTGATCATCCGGATCTGAAGTAGGTATCACAGGAGTGGCAGGTACAGTTACCTTATTGTGTGGGTGGCAAGCAGCAGAGGCAATAGGATATAATGGAGCTGCTTCCTGTTCAAGTGCTACAATGGTGTGGTTGGAGGAAGTGGTTTGATGGAGGAATTTTGTGAGGCTGCAGACCTCTGTGGGTGGTTTAGAGGAGGAGGCTTTGGCTGATGCAACATAAGGTATTTGGCTAGAGATGCCGGCAAAATGAAATATGGGGGTGCCTGGGTTCATATGTGTGGTGCGCCAGTGGTGTCCTCTTAGTTTAGGCATGGAGACTACTCTATTAGGGTGAGTGAGAGTGGAAGTGGTTGGGGCAGAGCAGCAGCTGGGGTGGGAGGAGGTGGTTTTGCTGTGAACTGGTGTGAGGGTGGGAGGTAGGGGTACTGTGTGTTGTTGGTGGAGAATTTGAGGGATTTTTAACTTCAGTGATGGGCACCTGGCGAGGTTGAGAGTTCTCCAGTGTGGCTGGGCGGTCATGAGGGTGAGTGGTGCATGGATGTGTGGAGTGTTTGGGTGGCATGGTAGTGAGAGAGATGATTTTTGGTGAGCAGGCGACTGTGTGAGATCGGTGTAGTGGGACTGGTGTGGCTGGGGCTTGGGTGCACAGGCCAAGTAGGCGGTTTCTGGAGGGTGTGGCTCTAGGGCGAGATAGGATGTGAGTAGGTAGTGTATGGGCACGCAACATAGTTAGTCTGCAGTTGTGTGGGCTAGACACGTATGGTGCGACACATTTTTGATGTGTGAGAGCCATGTTCGGTCGAGTAGCACATAATTTGGTGTCAGGGCAGGGCCCCTGTGCATCAGTGTAGTGGCACGCCAGTGTAGGGCACAAGTACGATCAGGTGGGGCACACAATTCATTACACAGGGCTAGACGTGTGGTGAGCGGCACCAGAGCAATCATGTGGAGCAGAAAACGAATTGGAGCACACAATTTATTAAACAGGGCTAGAGGCGTGGTGCGGGGCACGAGAGCAATCATGTGAAGCCGACAATCAATTGGGGCACACAATGAATTAAACAGGGCTAATGGCATCATGCCAGGCACCAAAGCAATCATGTGGAGCAGACAATCAATTAGGGCACACAATTAATTAAACAGGGGTAGAGGGCAATATGAGTATTAATGTTTGTGGTGTGGCAGCAGCAGTGAGCTATGTGTGCACACGGGGGTGGTGAGGGTGTGCGCAGCAGATGGACGAGAGCTGTTAACAGACTGCTGATGAGGGTTGAGCGAGTCTACTAGAGAAAGGGTAAGAGCGGCGGGTACACAATGTAGAAGGCACGGCATATACGAACCTTGGAGAATAAGGGTTTTCTGGCTCTCCCACGCTCTGACAGGAGCCTTAGGCATGGGGCCTTGGGTGTGGGCCGGCCAAGCCAGGCGGCTTTCTGATAGGCCAACAGGAATCAGGGCTGAGCTAATCCTAGGCACGTAGAGGACAGAGACAAGGCACTCCAGTGCACTTGATACGAGTGGCCATCTTGGAATGGCAAACCCTATGGAGAAGCAGTAGAGGCGCTGTGGTAGCAGGCAAAGTGCGGCCACTCACCATCAGGGTGATCAACATGTGTCTTCTTGCAAAGTATGCAGTGAGATACAGTGCTTCAATCTGTTTAAAGTGCCAAGCATGCCGTTCGCTGTAAGCAGGCCAGGGTGGGTAACCTTGTTGGGTTTGTGAGGTAAATGTAGCTGCTCCCTCGTTGGCGGTCTGGTGGAGGGTGGGGAGGACCTCGGAAGTCCTGCAGCCTGTGTAGTCTTCCTCGACAGTGCGGGCGAAAGAGAGTATGCCTGGTGCAGGAGCCAAGAGTGGGGCCCTGGGGAGTAGGCCGGCCCAGCTGTCGGCTTTCTGATGCCTACAAGAATCAGGGCTGAGCCAATCCTAGGCGCGTGGAGGACAGAGACAAGGCACTCCAGTGCACTTGATATGGGCGACCATCTTGGAATGGCAAAACATATGGAGAAGAAGTAGAGACCCCGTGGTACCAGGCGAAGTGCAGCGACTCGCCATCAGGGTGATCAACATGTGTAATCACAGGCCTTCTTGTGAAATATGCGACGAGATACAGCGCTTCAATCTTTTACAAGTGGCGAGCGTGCTGTTCGCTGTAAGCAGCCTAGGGTGGGTTACCTTGTTAGGTTGGTGAGGGATATGCAGCTGCTTCCTCATCTGTGGTCTCATGGAGGGTGGGGAGGAGCTAGGGAGCCCATCAGCCCGTGTAGACTTCCTCGAAGGTGCGAGTGAAATTAACCTCCATGTCATTTCACAACATGGTACACCACCCAGGAGGGGTTGCCATCTCAACCAATTTTAGGATACGCACAACCACAACAACTGCGCAACAATGCAATGCCCCAGATTCACCATGCACAGGATCTTGTGCCACCCGCTTCGTCTCTCCCCGTTCAACTCACCATTCCCCCTGACGCTTAATCCATATAAGAGCCCTCCGCCCTCAACCCCACCTCCAGACTACCTTTGCTTCAGATTGAGCAGGACCCTACTCAGCGGTCCCAGGGGAAGTTAAACCGTTACCCAACACTAAATCAGACTCTATTCAACACAGGCATCAAACATACATCAATCGCCTCTATTGTTTATACCCTCCTAATGTATATCAAATATTGGTTTGCGCTACAACACTTCCGCTATCTAAACATTCTAATTGTTTGCATGTGCGTTTACTTATAGCTCTGATTGTAACAATAATTTGCAGAAAATGTGTCTCTCACTGATGCCCCAGTGGCTTAGTCCACATGAAAAAAAAACTGCATATATTAATAAATAAATGCATACATTCATTCATACATAAATGAAACGTTACAGGCATGACTGCAGCAACCACGAACAGGGGGCACGTTTGAGTATTTTTCTCATTTAACTGTGCACCTTTCCGCATTGTCAAAAACACGATTGTAACATCAAAGCATGTCATTGCCTGATCACGTGCAATTGATTGTTAAAGCTGCCTCTTGCCTCATTATTTGCACGTCTCGAGGGACTGCTGATCAAGCTTGCGTGTCTCACAGAGCGCAGATGGCAACTAATGCGATGCCCACTTGAATGAATTGGTGTACACGTACAGTGTGTTAGCAACACAAATGAACTGCGGTCTTTGACGATGTTGATAGCTGACCCTCACAACTGTTCCCTTTTACCGCACAGACCCCGGTCTGGTTTACAACCTGGGCAGGGGGCAAAACTCGCCTCTATTCGCTTGGCCCTCTAAGGCATCTGCGGTGGTGATGTGTGCAGTATGATATGATTTGATATGGCATTTGTAACGCACCTATACACATGTGTTTCAATGCGCGACGAGGCAGGGAGGCGGGGGACAAGGAGACAGACAACGTTCCTACTAGGCCAGGTGTCATTCAGATCGCGCAAGTGCATGGGTAGAGGGGAAGGGAGAAGTGCAAGGGGGAAGGGAGAGGGGAAGTGCAGTACATAGTAGAATACAAGATAAAATAATAAGGGCCAGCTGGTGGCAAGTGCAGGGTAAGTGCAGACAAGTGCTGGGAAGGGGGGCTGTAGGGATACAGTGACAGTCCCGCAGTGCAGGGGTTGCCAGGGAGGCAGTGCAGGGGAGAGTGGCTGGGCCAAGGACCAAGATCGGTGAGTGGTCCAGTTGCGGATTCAGTGCAGTTTCAGTAAATTAGCAGGGGAGAGGGGGAGAGAAAGCTGAAGCAAAGAGGAAGGTTTTGAGGTGCTTCCGGAACCGGAGATGGTTCTCCTCAAGTTTCAGGGAGGCAGGAAGGCTGTTCCAGAGGGAGTCCCCTGCTGCGGACAGAGATCTACCCCCAAATCGTTGCTTGGAGAAGCGGCTGACCGTGAGGGAGTTGGAGGCGGATGAGCGAAGAGCTCGAGAAGGAAGATATTTAGGAAGAGAGAGTTGAAGGTATTTTGGCCTCAGGCCCCAGAAGGCCTTGTGGAAAATGCAGAAGGTTTTGAACTTAATCCTCACAGCCACTGGGAGCAGTGTAGCAATTTCAGTCCTGGAGAGATACAGTCCCTGGGCTTGAGGCCAAGGACAAGTCTCGCAGTCCTGTTCTGGATGAGTTGCAGAGGGCGGAGAGTTGAGGCAGGCAGATTTAGATAGAGGCTGTTACAGTAGTCCAGCTTCGAGAGAACCAGGGCTCTGGAGACAGTGAGCTTCTGGGGGAAGGAGAGGAAAGGAAGGATACCTCTGAGGAGGTGCAGCTGATAGTGTGACTTCTTAGAGACGTCGGATATGTGAGGAAAGAAGGAGAGAGTGGAGTCGAAGATGACCCTGAGGTTTTTTGCCTCGCAAGTAGGAGCAGGAAGAGGGCCAAGCGAGGCCGGCCAGAGAGCTGCAGGGAAGGAGGGAGTAGGTGTGCCGATGAGTAGAATCTCAGTCTTACTGGCATTAAGGCAAAGGTCATTGGCGGTGCACCATTCCTGGATAGCAGAAAGACAGTCTGAGATGAGGGAAGGAGAAGAGGAGGCCGAGGGTAGCCTGAAAATGAGCTGGGTATCATCCACATAGCACTGAAAGTTAGGGCAGAGAGCGGCGATGCGGTGGGCAAGGAGTGCCAGATACTGGTTGAACAGCCAGGGAGAGAGGTTAGATCCCTGGGGGATACCACAGGTAGAGAAAAAGATGTCAGAGAGGAAGGACCCCAATTGGACCTGGGAGGGTCGATTGGAGAGGAAAGAGGTCAGCCACGCCAGAGCCTGACCAGTGATACCCAGGTTATCACGGAGACGGTTGAGCAGGATGGCATGGTTGACAGTATCAAAGGCAGAAGAGAGATCGAGCAAAATGAGAGCACACAGAGTGTTAGAGTCAAGGTTCGAGAGCAGGTCCTCATAGTATAAAAGACTTATAATATAAGGAAACATAGCAGAAGGAATGTCACTTTAAAAAAATAGGAAATTAACGTGTGGAACTATTGACTATGGCATAGAGTCCCATCCGGCAGCATGTCGCCCAGGAATCAGGCAATAGTCTCACTGCGGGCTTAGGTCCTAGAACCCAACAAAATGATTTGACAGCTCCAGAGGCAGAAAAGGGCTGGTAGAAAAGTCTAATGACTTTGGAGCAGGCCATGCAGTGCCATCTCTGATTCAAAGACTTTGGAATTCAGGTCATGTATATTTCTAATGCCATCACATTCGAGGGGCTTCACAAAGGGTCCCAGGTGTAGGTCTAACAACCTCTGCTTTCCTCATATGAATTTCTTGTTAGAAAAGCAACACCTCTCCAGTGCACTTCCCCAAGGAAGACACATAGCCGCACACCGATGACATGGTCAAATGTCTTACCCATGGTGACCCACAGGCCAGGGGGAGCAGGGCAAGCTCGATGAGACCTGTTTGCATGATTCAGGCCTCAAACATGGCATGTTCCCAAAACATCATATTTGATTGTTACGCATACTCACTGTGGGAGGTGCACCTGATGATTGGGTATGGATCTGCATACAATCTTCTTTTTAGTTTTGGCTATTGGGGAGTGCTAAAGTGCCCCTTATAATGCAGGGCTGTTATATTGGAATAGAGCTAGGAGAGAAATGACATGTGAGGACGGACACACAGCTTGTGACAGTTGTTTGGTTATTTCCCACTCTTTGACTGCCTGTGGCCATGCTAATCAATATGGCCATTTCGATCACCTATCTACCTCTGACTGTCCAAAACACAACCTCCTGGGATCCTCCTCGAGCAAGCTCTTTCAAGCAGTAACACCAAACTGTGGCCTGCCAGTGTTAGTTCTAAGCAGTCTGCTAAGATTTCATTACTTAATTGCAGTTGGGAATGAGGTACTAGTGTATACAAAGTGTTTTAAGCAAGTCTACATTCAGCCACTTGATGCATATCTGTTCCTTGAACAGCGGTCCTGTTACAAACAAGCATTAACAAAGCCAGCAGTTTTGGTTGTGTGTAGGTATTAGATAGCAGTGCCTGGCAAATGCCTATCGTATTGTATTGTATTGTATTTTGCATTTATATAGCGCCTTATATACCATTGGTATGGTCTGAAGGCGCTGGTAGGTTGAACGCCCTTGGGAACCGAGGTTCGAGTCAGTAGAGAGGGCGAAGAGAGACAAAAGGTGCGTGTGCGCACAGAGTATGTGTGCAGCTGGTGCGGGGTTATTGTGGTAGCTGCTTCTTAGCGGTAGGTGTGGTGGTTGAGAGGTCAGGAGAATGTGTACGCTCTGGCAGAATTAATCCAGCTCGAGAGTGGCTGCGTTAGGCCTGAGGAGAGACGCCTGGCTGGGGGTGTTAAACCAGCGGTGGTTACTTAGAGTGATGGGGAGTGAGCGGGCGATGTTGATATGAGAACAGTTATACCGAATGGTGTCATAGTATCCCTGTGTTCTATTTGAGTGATGGTGTAAGGAGGAGAGTAGGCGTGAGGTGTGGTATGATATATGTTCATTCGAATGTTCCCGCATATTAATGCATATTGTGTACGTTCCTCACACTCAGCCAATTCCTACATTCAGCCATTCCCCACACTCAGCCATTCCCACACTCAGCCCATTTCCTCACACTCGGCCCTTCCCCACACTCGGCCCTTCCCCACACTCGGCCATTCCCCACACTCGGCCATTCCCCACACTCGGCCATTCCCCACACTCATCAGCCATTCTCACATTCAGCCATTTCCCACACTCAGCCATCCGCTTTCCAGACCCATCCGCTCTCCAGACCCATCCGCTTTCCAGACTCATCCGTTACTCACACTCATACACTCCCCACACTCATATGTTCTATACATTCATACGCTCCCCACACTCAGTCTCTCCCCCCATTCGGTTGTTCCCCACATTTCTCCGCTCTAAATGTGCCTCTGTTCTCAGCGCTCTTTCGTTCTGCATGATCTTGCGCTCTGCACATTCTCCAGGCTCATTTGCCAACAGCATTTATCCTCACATTCACCCATACTCATCTATACTCATCCATACTCATTCGTTCTTTCTACTCATCCGGTCGTGCCCTCTATGCTCATCCGCTCTCCTTGTTCATCCGCTCTCCACGTTCTCTTCTTTCCATTATTCAGTGATTTTTTTTTTCTATTTAATCATTTCCCTGTTTAGATCTAGTTTATTCGTTTTAGTTCTGTTTGTCAATGTAGGTTACAATCTGGTTCGGTTACTTTATTTATTTATTTTAATATATTTGTTTTATTTGTTTTTTTTTTTCTTTTTTTTTTTTTTTTGTTTTTTTTTGGGATGATGGTGGTTTAGGGCTGGTTGGTTTTAGGGAAAGAGCCAGGTTTTCAGTAGTTTGCGGAAGGCCGTTAGGTCCTGAGTTCGGCGGATGTGGGGTGGGAGCGAGTTCCATAGGGTTGGGGCCAGGGCTGAGAATGATGCTCCGCCTAACCTGACTGAGTTTGTTTTAGGAATTACTAGGAGGCCGGCTGAGCTTGATCTAAGGGTGCGGGTGGGGTGATAGGGTATTAGCTTTTTTTGAAGATAATAGGGTCCAGTTTTATGTAGAGCTTGGTGGGTGAGGCATAGGGTTTTGAAAGCTACCCTGCGGGCTACTGGAAGCCAGTGCAGTGTTTTAAGGGCTGGGGATACGTGGTCCCTTGGACCGAGCGCGAGAAGCACTTTGGCTGCTGCGTTTTGTGTTCTTTGTAGTTTATTCAGTTGGTAGGCATGAATTCCGAGGTACAGGGGGTTACCATAGTCCAGTCGGGATATGACGATTGATTGGACCGCGGAGACTCTGTTAGGGAATGAGAGATATGGAAAGATGCGCCTAAGGTTTTTGAGGTGGTAGTGGCAGGACTTAGAGACATTGTTGACTTGGCGCGAGAGTGTTAGGTCGGAGTCCAGGGTGCACCCAAGATTTTTTACTATGTTAGAGGGGGTCGGTGAGATGCCCATGGTGGGTGGCCAGGGTAGTGGGTGCGGAAGAAAATCTGAGTTGCCGCAGACCATGATTTCTGTTTTGGAGGGGTTTAACAGGAGGTGGCTTTGGGTCATCCAGCGCTCGATGTTGAGGAGGCAAGAGGTCAGGTCAGGTTGGGAGTTTGGTTTCGCGTTCAGGAACTTTAGAATTAGTTGAGTGTCATCTGCGTAATTGTAACACAGGATGTTGTGAGCACGAATTATTGGTGGGAGGGTGATCAGGTAGAGATTGAACAGGAGGGCGGATAGACATGCTCCTTGTGGGACTCCTGTGTCAACTGGTCGGGCTTGTGATGTAAAGTTGGAGAGTGTCGTTATTTGGTGTCTGTCTTTGAGGAATGAGGCTATCCATTTAAGGGCGGTTCCACGGATTCCTAGGGAGTGGAGGCGGTCAAGGAGTATAGAGTGATTGATCGTGTCAAAGGCGGCTGATAGGTCGAGAAGGATTAGTGCGGCGCATCCTGCAGAGTCAGCAGTCATTTTTAGGTCATCCCAGATCGAGGTTAGGGTGGTTTCAGTTCCATGGCAAGATCTGAATCCTGATTGGGCGGGGTCTAGGAGATTGTTGGCTTCAACAAAGGCGTTTAGTTGGGAGTAGGCTGTTCGGTCAATGAGTTTTGCAAGGAACCTGGTGTTAGAGATCGGGCGGTAGTTTTTTGGTTTGAGAGGGTCGAGTGAAGGTTTTTTAATCAGAGGTTTGACGTACACTAATTTGAATGCATCTGGAAAGATACCGGAGGAAAGGGAGGCGTTTATGATAGATCTTGCGTGTTCTCCTGCGCAGGTGGAGGCAAAGATTTCTTTAAGGGTTGTGGCTGGGCAAAGGTCTAGTGGTGATCCAGATGGCTTGCGGTCGGATAGGAGTTTGAGAAATTGTTCTGGTGATATTGGACTGAAGGATTCGAAAGTTGGTTGCGTAGTGGTCGTAGTTGGGGGACTGGCTGGTACGGGCTGATGATTGCCTGGTGGTTGTAAGAGAGCCTGTTTGGTGGTCAGAGATTTTGTCCTTTCAATTGCCGTTGAGTAGAAATGGAGGGAGAGTGAGTCACATAGTGATTGTGACGCGGTCGGGATGGTTGTGTTGCATGCCGGTTTGGTGAATTCGGAGATAATTTTGTGAAGTTCTTTGCATGGGTTTTTGCAGTTTAGGATTCGTGAGTTGTAGTGGGTTTTTTTTGCTTTCCGGATTTCGGCTTTGTACTGGTACAGGTGTTGTGCCAAGGTGGTCCTGCTGTCTTGGGTTTTCTCTTTATGCCATTTGCGTTCTAGGTATTTGTAATGTCGTTTAGTGTTTTTTAGCTCAGGAGTGAACCATCTGGGGAAAAGGCCAAGTCGGGTTGATGGTTTGCACGAGGGGGTCAGGCGCATCAGGGATGAGTTGAGCCATGAATCAAAGGCCTCAGGGGTTAGTTGATTGTTGAGATGGCAGGTAGGTTGTGGGGACTGGAGGAGTGCCTCGGCTAGGTCCGGGGTGATTATTAGTTTCTTCCAGCTTTTGCGAATGTTCGGAGGTTCAGATACGAGTATGTGAAGGGGTTCAGGTGAGTGGATGGCGAACGAGAGAATGAAGTGGTCGGACCAGATGATAGGAGTGGGCGGCATTAGATGAATCAGGGTGTTGGAGCTGAAGATGGCATCAAGAGTGTGTCCTTTATAATGAGTCGGGCCGTTTATGTGGGGTTGGAGATTAATTGCATCTAAACCGTCAATCAGGGAGTATGTCATGGGGTTGGTGGGGATGTCGAGCCATATGTTGAAGTCTCCAAGAAGGGTGAGGTTGGGATGGTTTAGTTGGAGGGTGGAGATGGAGTCGCAAAGGTTGTTTGCGAAGTGTCTATCATAGCCAGGGGGCCTGTAGATTATTAGGAAGCTGTACGAGAGTGAAAGGGAGAGGGATAGTTTAACAAGGAGCGATTCGCAGGATGGAATGGAGGGTTGGTTGTCGATGATTGAGGCGCGGAAGAGGGATTTGAAGACGAATGCTATCCCTCCTCCCCTGGACGTGCGGTTCAGTGGGATGAGGGAGTAGTCCGGAGGAAAAGCTTCATTAGCGATTGGGCCGAAGTCATCAGAGAACCAGGTTTCGGTGATGAAAACTAGGTCTGGTGTGGCAGAGGAGAGGAGGTCAAAGATGGAATGTCTGTTTTTTGCTACCGATCGGGCGTTAAATAGGATGCAGTTCACATCGGCAGCTAAGGATGGTCTCGGTGCTGGAGCGGGACAGGGCGGTGGAGGGGGGTGTGGACAGAAAGGGGTAGGGTGGGTGGTGATAGATGGGAATAGTGGGCGAGCAGTGAGATTGGCAGGGTTCGGGAGGGGTTGGGAGGCAGTGTGTGATAGGATGGTCGGGTTTTGATTGGGGGGTTTGAAAGAGGGATGTTGGCGGTTAGGAGTTTCAGTTGGAGTTGATGAGAAATCGAGGGAGAGGGGTTTCAGGTAGGGAGAAGCGACGGGGGAAGGAGGGGATTGCGGGATAGAGGCGATGGGTCGAGCCAGGGGAGGCGAGGAGTGCTGGGAGGTTGAGGGGGACCAAGAACGTTTCCTCTTTAGTTTCTTTGTTGCGACTGGTGTGTGGGAGAGAGTAGGGGGGTCGGAGGGTGAGCAGGAGGCAGCTTCGGTTCTTGCTAGGGCTAGCCGTGCAGTTGTTAGGGAGGGGAAGCGGTGTGGTCGGGGGGGGAGGGTGGCAGGTGTATGAGGGGAGGGCGGGAGGTTGGTGATGGCAGGGGTATGAGGGGAGGGCGGGAGGTGGGTGATTGCAGGGTGGGGTGTGCTAGGTATGGTAGAGATGGGAGCGGGTATGGGGAGTGCTGGTGGGTCGGGAGTGGGGTTCAGGGGAAGAGTGGATTTAGGGTGGGTGGTTCGCCATCGTGCTCCCCTGGCTTGGTGTTTGGAGAGGGGGAGTGCTGGTGGGTCGGGAGTGGGGTTCAGGGGAAGAGTGGTTTTAGGGTGGGTGGCTCGCCATTGTTCTCTCCTGGCTTGGTGTTTGGAGAGGGGAAAGGCAGGGCGAGAGGGAGCGGGTGCGGGGGTTTCGGGGGTGCGGGATGGGAAGGAAGACTGATCGGAGGAAGGGGGTGGTCCATGGGAGATGTTTCTGACTGATTCTGGTGGAGTGGGTGCACTCATGATTGGTGTAAGCTTAAAGGATGGTTTAGGAGGGTTTTCTGATTGTAGTTCTAAGATCGGTGATGACACGCTTTTAGGTACGCTTCAAGGTTCAACTGCTCGAAGATGGTCTTAGGTTTACTTGGTGCTTTTCTAGTTACAGTTGTAGATAGAGATTGTTTTAGTTTATTGGGTACACTTCTAAGATTGTTTGACCCCAGGAGGATATTCGGTCAGCCTCTAGATTCTATTTGCTTAGAGGGGGAGTCAGATTATTAGTCACAGTTTTAGATTCAATAATATACAGGGTACAGTGGTAAGCGATTGGGACACTACTAAATGCGACTTTCCTCAGAGAGGCTATTGGACGCAGGACCTAAACTTCAGAATCCTATTGGGAACACTTCTAAATGCAACTTTCCTCAGAGAGACTATTGGGCGCAACACTTAAATGCAATTTGTAACACTAGTAAAAGCAATTGGGGACACTTCTAAATGTAGTTGAGAACACTTCTAAATGCAGCTTTCATCGGAGAGGGTATTGGGCGCAACACCTGAATGCAATTTGTAACACTAGTAAAAGCAATTGGGGACACTTCTAAATGTAGTTGAGAACACTTCTAAATACAGCTTTCATCGGAGAGGGTATTGGGCGCAACACCTAAATGCAATTTGTAACACTAGTAAAAGCAACTGGGGACACTACTAATGCAATTGGGAACATTTCTAGATGCAACTTTCCTCAAGGGCTATTGGGCGCAGCACCTAAATTCAAATTGGGAACACTGCTAATGCAATTGGGGATACTTATAGATGCAACTTTTCTCAGGGAGGCGTTTGCGCGCAACTTCAGAATGCAATTGGGAACATTTCTAAATGCAGCTTTCCTCGGAGAGGCTATTGGACGCAGCGCCTGAATGCGATTGGGACACTTCAAAAATGCAATTGGGAACACTTCGAGGATGCAATTGGGAACACTTCGAGGATGCAATTGGGAACACTTCAAGAATGCAGTTGGGAACACTTCCAGATGCAGTTGGGAACACTTCAAGAATGCAGTTGGGAACACTTCAAGAATGCATTTGGGAACACTTCAAGAATGCAGTTGGGAACACTTCTAGATGCGATTGAGAACACTTCTATATGCAGTTGGGGACACTTCTAAATGTAACTTTCTTCAAGGGCTATTGGGCGCAGCACCTAAATTCAAATTGGGAACACTGCTAATGCAATTGGGGACGCTTCTAGATGCAACTTTTCTGAGGGAGGCGTTTGCGCGCAACTTCAGAATGCAATTGGGAACATTTCTAAATGCAGCTTTCCTCGGAGAGGTTATTGGACGCAGCGCCTGAATGCGATTGGGACACTTCAAAAATGCAATTGGGAACACTTCGAGAATGCAATTGGGAACACTTCAAGAATGCAGTTGGGAACATTTCGAGAATGCAATTGGGAACACTTCAAGAATGCAGTTGGGAACACTTCAAGAATGCAGTTGGGAACACTTCAAGAATGCAGTTGGGAACACTTCTAGATGCAATTGAGAACACTTCTATATGCAGTTGGGGACACTTCTAAATGTAACTTTCCTCAAGGGCTATTGGGCGCAGCACCTAAATCCAGATTGGGAACACTGCTAATGCAATTGGGGATACTTATAGATGCAACCAACTTTTCTCAGGGAGGCGTTTGCGCGCAACTTCAGAATGCAATTGGGAACATTTCTAAATGCAGCTTTCCTCGGAGAGGCTATTGGACGCAGCGCCTGAATGCGATTGGGACACTTCAAAAATGTAATTGGGAGCAATGCAATGCTGGGATTCCGAGTTTGACTATAGAGGGATTGATGCTGAGTTAGAGGGGTGGTAGGGTAGTATGGCCTGAAGTAGTTGCTTCTGGCCCTGCCCTTGCCACGCTTACTTGGCTTCTTGCTTCTCCTGCGGATACCTGCAGATACGATCTGGAGCCGTCCAGTTGGAGCCGTCCTTTGCCTTGGGGTCCTTAGCCGATGGGGCTGCCGGGCAGGGGCTGCCCTGGGGAGATTGGCTATGAGTGGAAGTCCTCTTGATGTGACCAATGGGAGGGGGTGGGCGGGAGCGGGAGGTGGGGAGGGCCGGGGAATCAGGAAATGGATGCGGGGAGGGAGAGGGAGGCGGATGGGCTATCGAGGGGGGCAGGGGACCACGGAAACCACCAGATGGGCGGAATAGGAGGCCAAAATGTAGGCTGCTGCACTCACCTGGCTCTGGGGGCTAAGGGAGCCGGGGCAGGCACGCGAGTCGTTAGGCTCCGAGCGTGAGGTGGATTGACCAATGGGAGGGGGTGGGCGGGAGCGGGAGGCGGGGAGGGCCGGGGAATCAGGAAATGGATGCGGGGAGGGAGAGGGAGGCGGATGGGCTATCGAGGGGGGCAGGGGACCACGGAAACCACCAGATGGGCGGAATTGGAGGCCAAAATGTAGGCTGCTGCACTCACCTGGCTCTGGGGGCTAAGGGAGCCGGGGCAGGCACGCGAGTCGTTAGGCTCCGAGCGTGAGGTGGATTGACCAATGGGAGGGGGTGGGCGGGAGCGGGAGGTGGGGAGGGCCGGGGAATCAGGAAATGGATGCGGGGAGGGAGAGGGAGGCGGATGGGCTATCGAGGGGGGCAGGGGACCACGGAAAACACCAGATGGGCGGAATTGGAGGCCAAAATGTAGGCTGCTGCACTCACCTGGCTCTGGGGGCTAAGGGAGCCGGGGCAGGCACGCGAGTCGTTAGGCTCCGAGCGTGAGGTGGATTGACCAATGGGAGGGGGTGGGCGGGAGCGGGAGGTGGGGAGGGCCGGGGAATCAGGAAATGGATGCGGGGAGGGAGAGGGAGGCGGATGGGCTATCGAGGGGGGCAGGGGACCACGGAAACCACCAGATGGGCGGAATTGGAGGCCAAAATGTAGGCTGCTGCACTCACCTGGCTCTGGGGGCTAAGGGAGCCGGGGCAGGCACGCGAGTCGTTAGGCTCCGAGCGTGAGGTGGATTGACCAATGGGAGGGGGTGGGCGGGAGCGGGAGGTGGGGAGGGCCGGGGAATCAGGAAATGGATGCGGGGAGGGAGAGGGAGGCGGATGGGCTATCGAGGGGGGCAGGGGACCACGGAAACCACCAGATGGGCGGAATTGGAGGCCAAAATGTAGGCTGCTGCACTCACCTGGCTCTGGGGGCTAAGGGAGCCGGGGCAGGCACGCGAGTCGTTAGGCTCCGAGCGTGAGGTGGATTGACCAATGGGAGGGGGTGGGCGGGAGCGGGAGGCGGGGAGGGCCGGGGAATCAGGAAATGGATGCGGGGAGGGAGAGGGAGGCGGATGGGCTATCGAGGGGGGCAGGGGACCACGGAAACCACCAGATGGGCGGAATTGGAGGCCAAAATGTAGGCTGCTGCACTCACCTGGCTCTGGGGGCTAAGGGAGCCGGGGCAGGCACGCGAGTCGTTAGGCTCCGAGCGTGAGGTGGATTGACCAATGGGAGGGGGTGGGCGGGAGCGGGAGGTGGGGAGGGCCGGGGAATCAGGAAATGGATGCGGGGAGGGAGAGGGAGGCGGATGGGCTATCGAGGGGGGCAGGGGACCACGGAAACCACCAGATGGGCGGTATGCCCAAGGAATCACATCATTTTGTAGTTCTTGCCATCTGATGACCTTTTTGAACCATTATGGGTGTGCCTGGCAAACATCTATGCCATGCATACACAAAAACCAAAACATTTGGTTTTGCCAATCCTTGTTTGGTTAGGGTGCAGGCTCACCACACAACTGAGTTTTTGTGACATGTGCTGGACTTTGTCAACATGTTGGTTTATGGGGTGGAACAAATGCTCATGAAATGGAAGCTTTCGCGAGAAGTGTCTCCACTTCAAAATAATGGCACTGGGGTATGGGCGGACTTCAGAGGGGTTGTCGTGGGCAAGAAAAACAGGGTCGCCACATCCATAGTGAAAATGGACAAATACACAGCTAAGTAAACTTAAATCAAAACAACGCGTGTAGCAACAAAAAGTCAACTCAACCACATATATAACAACTACAAGCTATAAGTTATAGCTACCCATCACCTCACCAAAAGTGAATCAGTGGAAAAAATATATACTCTCAACAACATATATACAATTACCAATTGCCAGTTCTTGAATATTAGTGCAGTGTTGTGGACCATATCCTACTGCTTTTTATACCCCAACATGTTTCTGTTCTTATAACTTAGAACATTCTTCTGGGGGACCTCATCCATTATTGTTTCAGACCGATCTGGAAATTGAAATTGAAGAGAAAATCTTGATGCACCTGCTAGTGGCGTGATGTAGAATACAGTTGCAATAGATATACATACATAGTATTAACCATGGATGTTCTCATCTGGTGCCTACATTATTTTGAATATTTTCTATATAAGTGCGTGTTCTATGTATTACCTGTAGATCCTCATCAGACTTGCAGCATGGAAGTACAGCTGTTTAAAACGAGCATGTCTTTTATTTCAGTGTGCCTGTGAAAATAACTGGAATAGGCGGCCTTATAAACAACTCCCCCATTTTTATGGCTCCCCCTATCAGTGACTCTCCAGAGTGAACAATCGCTTACCTGAAATACAAGTTTTAAAGATATGAAGAACTGATGCGATGTCATATTTATTTCTTTGTATCACACAAGGCAGTGAACTTGGCATAATCTTACCTGCCCAGTGGGTGAAGAGGGGCATGATAATGAGATTAGCTGCCAAGGGGGCAGGACCTTAGACTTAAAATGGGGCAGCTGCTTGTCACTTTTTAAGTAATGCCAAACCCTGTTCTGATGGGAAACAGATAGCAAGGCTGCAGACACATTTTCATCTGGGCAAACATGGTACAAAATAAGTTCACTCTATTATGATGTCTACATAATAGGGGTGGGCGCAATATCATTTTCTTCACCCCTTTCATGTGCACAGTGCCACCTTGCAGGATGCTGGGCAAGGTGAGTGTCCCCCAGAGCCCTGGCCCAGATGCTCCCCCAACTACCTGAAACACTGGAGAGGTGTTTAAAATGGCGTTATTTCCGCGCACTCGGTGCTCCAGTCCCCCTCCTCTTTCCCCCTCCTTCCTCAGCTCAATCCCGCCTCCCAACCATCCCCTTGCACCCTGATTGGTCCACGGACTAAATGGAAACAAACTACCAGTGCGTGACGTCCTCGCCGGCACCATCACTTTGCAGGATGCTGGGCAAGGTGAGTGTCCCCCAGAGCCCTGGCCCAGATGCCCCCCCAACTACCTGAAACACTGTAAAAGTGTTTAAAATGGCGTTATTTCTGCGCACTCGGCGCTCCAGTTCCCCTCCTCCTTCCTCCTCCTTCCCCAGCCCAATCCCGCCTCCTAACCCTCCCCTTGCACCTGATTGGTCCAGGGGCCACATATGACAAACCCTCCCAGGCCAGCCCTCTGCCCGGCAGCCCCTGTGGCTAAGGGCCCCAACTCCAAGGGCGGCTCCGACATTGTCGGCTCCAAGATGTGTCTGCCGGTGTCAGCAGGGGAAGCCAGTGAATCCAGCAGTCAACAGACACCAACAAAAATTGTGAGTGTGGCATGGGTGGGGAGTAGAGCAATTACTCTACTCCAGAAAACCCCCGCCACTCTATCTTACCTCCTAATAACATAGACTGCCACAATATTAGCATTTCCACACTTGGATATCAATGTGAATATTAGCATGTCCACACCCGGATAGAAAAGTGAATATTAGCATGTCGACACTTGGATAGCATTCTGAATATCAGCATGTCCACACTTGGATAGCATTGTGAATATTAGCATGTCCACACTTGGATAGCATTGTGAATATTAGCATGTCCACACTTGGATAGCAATGCGAATATTAGCATGTCCACACCCGGAAAGAATTGTGAATATTAGCATGTCCACACTTGGATAGCATTGTGAATATCAGCATGTCCACACTTGGATAGCATTGTGACTATTAGCATGTGTTTGTGCCCTCCCTGACTTACACGTGCAAAATGAATAAAACAGACACTCCCAATGACAGGGAATAAGGCACAAAAGAGCAGGCTGCGAGAGTTCAAGGAAAAGTTTATCTAGATCTCTGAGAGCGCTCTGACAAATTATCGTTAAATTACATTTTTATACAGTAGTATGACGCAATTAACATAGGATACTATGTCGATCCCGGATTGGTCAGTTGCACGCTGTCTCAGGTGTGGGTGGCATCTCTTCCTCCGGGTTGGTTGCTTGGTTGGCGGGAGGATTGACGTCAGACATCTGTGCTCCGGATGGGTGAAGGTCAGGTTGCTGTGAAACACGGTGGTCACTATCTAAGCTAATATAATTAATTCTCTATAATGTATGCACTAAATATTAGTGGTTCAAAAAAGACTGTCAGTAGTTTATCATATCTTCTATAAAAGTCATTCAGGCGCCTACATTATCTATGGTATTTAGATTTACACAAGTCATAGGTTAAGGGTCTTGACCACTATAATACAATAACCAGAGCGTATCTTACACGTGCAAGAATCTCAGGTATGTGGCATATGTTAGTACTGGGCACGATATACTGCAGCAGGGGTCTAATGTTAGTTAAAGGTTTGCCGCGTGGGCATCACGGCATGGCCAGTGGTCTGGCACATCAAAGGAATATCTTCTAGGGACACAGGGTTAGAATGGCAATAAGTTTCCACTGGCGAGGGTGAGAGGGCAAGGACACTTTTGTGGAGATGGACGAGCTATGTGCTCAGCTCATGTTGGTTCACATGTAGGATAGTGATCTCAGAGGAAAAGAGATGTGTTACATTTATTCTTTGTTGCAAGCACCTCCGGATTCAGCGTAAGAATGGAGGCTGCATGCAGAGTTTTCCAGTCAGAGTGGGAACAAGGGTGGGGGCCATGTGCTGCTGCGAGGAAAGGGAGAGAAGCACTTTGTACTATCGCAGCGAGGCCTGGTCACCAAGATGGAGTCGAAAAGGGGGTACAAAAATGGGTGCCCTGTGTCCTGCTCAGTGGTCCATCTACGCGAATGTAACCCAAAGTTAACATTGCATAAGGGCAAGGGGCATACCCACTACTGGAGGCACTTGGTCCGAGGTTTGTACTGAGAAGTGAAGGCTGCGAGGGGCCTACTGGCCCCTCGCTCCCACACATTCCCCCCTTTCGTTACATCTAAAGTAACGAATATTTATTTTTTATTCTTTTCATTCTCCCTTCGGTAGTACTCAGCTTCTGCAACTGCTTCGTCCCATGCTGGGGTACCTTTTATTGGCATCCATGCCCTGCACACGCTTCTCAAGCTATTCCCTCTTCTTGCATATTCATCTGGCGTGCACATCAAGTAGATCCCTCCTTCCCCATCCAGGTCCACCCATACTTCTCTGTGCCATTGCAACTCCCTTGGTTCTTTTATTGTTGTATGATGTAAATGATCAACTATGTCCCCATATTGCCTGTAAATGGCTGTCATCCTGTATTGTGGTGTAGTGTACTCCCCTATTTGTATTTGTGCATCTATCATGGAAGCTACCGTTGTCGGTAGGCCCATTGTTACCATCATCATAGCTGAGGTAGGCATACTTTTCTCACAACACCGGAGTCCCAGTTGGCACACACAGAAGAACAGGAGCACAAAAACGATGATGGGGACGAGTATTTTCATTGCCACAATTACCCATGATGGTATCCAGCTGAACGGATTGTCGAACCATGTGCTTTCTTCTGCTCCTCCTTCTGTTCTCATCCTTTCTCCTAGATTGTGCACTGCTGTTATCACATGTGAGAGTATCCCATTATCAGCATCCTCAGTTGGCACGAACGTGCAACATGCCCCCCCAGTTTTTCGGCAAACACCACCGTCCATCACCGTGAGGAGATCTAGGACATATCTGTTTTGCATTGTCATTAGGCACAGTGCGCAGATCTCTATTTTTATCACGTTGAACCCTTCTTCAGTGTCGTTAGCCAGTTGGATGAGCTCCCAGCGCACTATCTGCAACCATTTGGCGTTTGTTCGTTCATGCTCAATCCCTTTACTTTCACTGCAGTGGGGGTACTGTATACGACCTCATAAGGGCCGTGAAACCTGGGTGAATTCCATCTCCTTACAAAACTGCGAACATAGACCTGTGCTCCTGGCATCAGTGGCCCACTTGGGCTGTCTATGGCTGGTGTGGTAGTATCAGTTGCCACATTTTCAGTAAATGGTGGTGCAGTTTGTCGCGCTATGCTTCGCACTGCGTGCGTCAACTGTGTTAGGTATTCCTTGAACTCCTCCCCCAGCACTGTGGCAGCCCTGTGCGCATCCGATGCTCTCCTAATCAGAGACACTGGCGTGTGTATTCGCCTCCCAGTTACAATTTCATGGGGGCTCAGATGGTGGTCCTTACATGGCTGCGTCCTGAGTTGGAACAGTGCTAGGGGTAAGCAATATACCCAGTTTTTCTTTAGTGTATTACACAATTTCGATAGCGTACTCTTCAGCAATCCGTTGATCTTTTCTACCATCCCATTCGCCATCGGATGATAAATTGAACATAGTTTGTGTTTTACCCCCAAGAGTGACGTTACTTCCTTAAAGAGGTCATTCACGAAGTGCGTACTGTTGTCTGATCTTATCACATGCATTTTCCCCATCGGGAGAACTCTTCCTGAACAAGGAACTTCGCCGCACACTTCGCGTCTGGGTGGGGACATGGGCCCGCTTCCACCCATCTTGAAAAGGGGCATACCACCACAATCAAATATCTTGCTCCATTACACCGCTCTCCCATATCAGCATAGTCTATATGGAGCTCTCTAAATGGCCCTGTTGGTCAGGGCAGAGTATCGCGCAGTGTTCTCAATGTCATCCCTGAATTATATGTTTGGCATGTTATGCATTCTACGATGAATTTTGACAGGTGCTCTTGTAAATTGGGGACAAACCAATGTTCCTGGATGTCTGCGGCAATGTGTTGTTTTGCTACATGGCCGGGGAAATGCAGTTGTTGGAATGCTATTTCTAGTAATTCTACGGGCATTACTACTTTTCCTGTTGTCTTTTGCCACCAAATGAGGTCTGTGGCAGATTGTTTACATCCCCGTTTTTTTTCCACAATTCTTGCTCCTCCTGTGGTGCTCTTCTTTGTAACTCTATTATCTGCGCTATTGGTGTGTTACTATAGGCTTCTTCTAGTGGTTCTGTAATGCCTGCCTTTACAACGCCTTCGAGTGTTGGCGTTACATTAAAATACGAGGCCTCCTTCGCCGCTGCGTCGTCTGCTGAATTTCCCAATGAGATTGCATCTGTGTTATTGGTATGGGCTTGGCATTTCACCACTGCCACTACAGACGGTACTGCTAATGCATCTATTAACTCATTCAACAGTTTTGCGTGCTATACTGGGGAACCGTCTGCCAGCCTGAACCCCCTTCTACGCCACCTTGACAACCCTGAATGGACTGTGGTAGTTGCATATGCTGAATCTGAGTATATTGTTACTGCGCATCCCTTAGCTGTGTTCAATGCTTCGATCAGTGCAGTTAGTTTGACTGCCTGTGCAGAGTAAGGGGATGGGAGGCGCTTTTGTACAATTGTTTCATAGCCATCTTCCTCCATGCGCACTACCGCCATCCCTACGTGTTTTTCCCCTGTTTCTGGGTTTATTGATGCTGAGCCATCTATGAAATATATTGTTCCCTCCTTCAGGGCATTTTCACTTGCTTTTGGGATGTCATCACCTTCCCCCTCATATGTGGCACAATTGTGTTCCTGTATGTCCTCTGTTGTGCATGGCTCTGTGATGAATGTTGCTGGGTTCACGGTCTTGCATCTGACCACGTGTACATTGGGGCTAGAAATTATTATATCATATCCAGTTGCCCTCTGGGTTGTCAATGTTGATTTTGATCACTCAAGAATCGCAAATAGGGAATGTTCCGCATATAGCATTACTGAACATCCCATCACAATGATGGCGCTCTTTTCAATCGCGAAGGCCGCAGCTGCGAGAGCCTGTTCGCATGCGAAATGGCCTTGCATTATTGGATCTAGTGTCCCACTGTAATAAGCCAATGGTTTGTGGCCTAGTGATGTTTTTTGTGTCAGTACTGCTGTCATGAGTGTTCCATTACAGTGTGAGAACAAGAAAAACTCCCTCTCATAATCTGGGTTCGCGAGGACTGGGGCATCAGCAATAAGGTCCTTTAATTTCCTGTGTCCATTTTATTGTGACACTATTCTTCTGTGCTTCTTTTAATGCTTGTAGCAAGGGTCGTGTGTATGCCGCGTAATCGAGGATCCATGCTCGACAATAGTTACAAATGCCAAGAAACTTTTGCATGTCTTTCACTGTTTTTGGGATGATTATGTTGCGGATGGCAGCTGCTCTGTCTGGGAGTATCCGTTTCCCATCTTTTGATATTAACTGTCCGAGGTATACCACCTCGGTGAGGCAGTATTGCAATTTTCCTTTGTCCACCTTGTACCCCTTGGTAGCTAACACATTCAGTAGTGCTATTGAGTCTTCCCTGCACTTTCTTCTGTGTGGCTGCAGACGAGTAAATCATCTACGTATTGAATAATGGTGCTTTCTACATCTATATTCCCAATGTCTTCACGCAGCACTCTGTTAAAGATGCTAGGGCTCTCGCAATACCCCTGTGCGAGTCTGCGATGTTCCTACCTGTTGTTCCCTAATGTGAACACTGTCAGGTATTGAGATCCTGGGTCGAGTGGTATGGAGAAAAAAGCATTATTCAAATCAATTTCAGTAAAACATGTCGATTCTTTTGGTATACTACACAATATTGATGCCGGGTTAGGCACTAATGGGAACTCTTTTTGAATGATGTCATTGAGTGGGTGGGGATCTTGGATCATCCTCCACGCCCCTCCTTTTGCTTTTTTGATTGGGAAATTGCTGTATTACACGGGGAGTTTGATGGCACTATGATACCTTGTTTTAGGAGTGCATTTATGGTTTCCCTAATTCCCTCCTCTGCTTCTCTCGATATGGGATATTGTTTTACTCTCGGCGGTATGGCACCTGGCTTGAGTTTTATTTTTATTGGTGTCACTTCATGTAGTAACCCTACATCGTGGGGCCCTGTAGTCCAAATTTCAGGTGCTACCTTTGCCATGTCCTCCTCAAATATGGTCGGTGGTGCATTAACACTAGCCATGAGTGGGTTGTGTACCTCTCTGTACTGGATCATGATGTGACATCGTATGCTTATTTCCATTATTATTTCTCCGTCATCTTCACTATCAGTAAATAATTCCTCGTCTGTTATGTCTCTTAGTATTATGTTTGGGTCTATGCATAACACAGTTCTCCACTCGCACCCATGCGCGTCCAGTCCTATGACCACAATACGGTTGCTTGATACCTGAACTGCCTCAATGTCTATGGACATGATCGTGCCTGGCACGGCATCTGTGTGCGCAATTGGGCGGAATATAAAATCTGATGGTGTTCTCCATTCTTTTCTCGTTATCTCTGGTACCACTCGGGCTAATACTTTGATGCCATAAATAAACATGTCTATGTCAATGGGTATTCCTCGCACCACAACTTCATTCATCTCTGCTGATCATCAACATGGCTCGTACTGGGCACACTCCTGGGGTTGAACATACTATTCCTCGTTCTGTAAATGAGATGGTCATATTCAATTTCCTTAACAAATCTCTCCCCAGCAAATTGATTGGCGCGTCTTTGTGATACAGTAAGGGTGCACGCACAGTTTTTCCCCCCACCGTTATATCAAGATCTTTAGTGTATGGAAATTTAAAAATAGCACCAGAGAACCCCTGTGTTTCCAAATTCCTGCCTGAGAGCGGAAACCGCCCTTCCATAAGACATGATTTCTCTGCTCCTGAGTCTACCATGAAGATAAACTGCTTGTTTCCTATCTCTGCCCACACTAGTGGTACCTCTTGTGCACGTAGGGTGGTGGATAGGACTGGACATGCAAGTGTTCCCTGTGGGCTGTCCTAATCTGAATGTCTTTCTTGTCCTGGTACTGAAAAGCATTGTCTCCAACCACTGTCACGCCAAGGAATGGTGCGGGTGCACCATTAGCAGCTGTTGCAAAACAATTATTGTTTGCGTTTCCTACCGTGTTTTGTCTTGCCATAGGTTGTGGTGGTGGCTGCTGTCCTTGCTGCATTTGAGGTTCGTTATAGCACTGGTCCTGCTGTCTCCCTCCTCCCATCGGTAGTCCGTAGGGGCTACCTGGGTGTGGGCACTCCCAGCCTTGTTTGGTCTCTATGGCCTGTTGCCCTTGGAAATACCCTGAAGGCCGCATTCTACAATCTCTCGAATAGTGTCCCCATCTCCCACAGTTCCAGCATGACCCTTGTGGTCCGTCGCTCATTCCTTGACCACCAAATCCTCTACTCCCCATACCTCCAAACCCCCCTCTATGGCCACGGTACCCACCTCTTCCTTGTGCTGGTCTTTCTTGCCACTGTTGTCCGCCGTATTGCTCTTCTCCGTTCCACGGCCCTTGTCCTCCTGCTGCCCGCAGTGCCGCTATTGTGACTGGTCTGTTTCCCGCTCCTTCATTGCCCTCGTTTTCTCTATCTGTGGCTACACTGGCGTTGATGACGGCAACCTTCACTAATTTGTTCTGTACCAACTTTGCCTCATCTGCCAGCCTTTTTTGTGCTATCTCCTTTTCTCTCTCTTTGATCCTCCTGCAGTGGGGCACAATTATACTCTGGATTTCAGGCCAACCCTTGGCTTCTCTCCCAGCTATTTTATCCAAGGCCTTCTGTACCTCCTTCAGGAGCCCTTTTTTGATGATAAAATAGAACAAAGCGGTGGACTGGTTCCACGCCGTGCCAGTTTCACTTCTCCACAAATCCTGCACCCGCAGTATGAATTGCGTTGGATCCTCGTTCTCCTCCATTGTACACTGCATCACTAAATGTAAATCTGGAATATCTGGAAACGTGCGCCGCAACGCATCCCACACTTGTGCTCCAACGTTGTTGAATGCCGACCCATCGTGGCGGTCCCAACTCATTGTTACTCCGGGGAATCCAGCCTTTTCCCACACTGCGTCTGCTTTGTCACCAATTGCTGACACTAATAAACCTTTCACATCTCCTATTGCTAATGGCACTCCTGCCGTGTTTTTCTCAAAAGCGTGTATCCATTTCCCAGCCCCTCCCGATAGTGGGGGGAGGACTTTCAGCAATTTGTTTTTATCCATTTGAGCCCACGGAATGTAGTGTGGCCTACCTGCTCCTTTATGTATCAATAGCATCTGCAAATTGTGTTTCTTTCCTACTTTACTTACCATACCTTTCTTTATTTTACTTACCATCATATTCCCTCCTCGCTGTCTTAATCTACCCTGCCATAGTGGTGGTGATGGTGTATCTGGGTAACAGCGGTTTGGCAGTGGGGACCCTGCCTCGGCAGCTGCCTCTTCATATTCGTATAAGTCACTCCATACTTCTTCTATTTCTGATTCTTGCTCATTGTTTTCTTCGTGTCCTTCCCATTTCTCACTTTCTGGGGTGGGTGGGCGTATAATCCTCACAGATTTGTCATTTAGATGGAACAGGAACTCCCCTGACTGCCACTCTTTCTCTCACCCTTGTGATATGCGTGTCCCCTGTGATGATATTGATCGCGCTGGCTCTGAGATTGCTGGCGCCACTTCCCCTGCTGTGCTTAATGATGGCGTGAGATCTGCCATGGACAACGGTGGTAACTCTCCTCCCCCTGGCAGCATTTGGCCTCTATCGCACAATGCTCTTAGCCGCATTATTTCCATCTGTGCATGCACTTGCTGGCGGTCTAATTCTCTGGTTAAGTGTGCCAAATTCACGGGGTCTGCACTTGTTGGGCCATACAAACCTCCTTTATCACAGGGCGGCGGTGCCATAGCGACTGCTCCGTTTGAGGGTGTGGGTGTGGGACATACTGGTATGTACAGGGGCTCGCTGTATCCCACTGCTGGTCTTGACATTAAAGGACATATTTTAGTTGTATCACCCTCAGCTGTAGTGGTCATACACTCGCCCTTTCACGTCCCGCTTACCTCTTCCTGCGTTTTCTGGTTTTCGCTCATTCTTTCTTTACCTACCTCTGCCGTGGGTGTAACTTCCTCGAACATTCGCCACAGGTCTAGTACTTTCCTTCTATTCTGTAACTGTTTCCCCTTATACCTCTTATACCTTGCTAATAGGTGTGTGGACACTAAATCTAACACCCTTTTATCAAATGACCCAAATTGGCGTCACACTGTCTCCTTTTATCTCTGTCAACCACTGATCGTGGTACTTTTGTATCTTTACACTATATAATGGAAGGTGCTAACATATATGAGCTAGTGGTGTTACTCCCCCCATGACAATGTTTTTTCCCTTTGCCTGTACTTGCCCTTCAATCTCTCTTCCCCTCTAATCACTTCTCCACCTGCTTTTCCTTTCTTCTAGCTCAACAATATGCCACAAACTTCTCAATTACTTGTAGTTTGTATGTACATATATATCAGTATATATATATATATATATATATATATATATATATATATATATATATATATATATATATATATATATATATATATATATAGATCAATTTTCAATGTTATCCTCATGATTGTTGCATTTTCAAATTCAACAGTTCACTTTTGTATATTTTGCCACTTTACCAACAAATCAATAACAATACTTGGATATCCTCGACAAAAATAGACAGAACACGACTAGACATATAACACATATCATGCACATGCACTACCTGCGCGCTTTTACTTCCTGTTTGTTCTTGTTACCAACCCTTCCCCGTTTCACCTACTCTTCTCATTCACTCCCCACCTCTTACACCCTCTTACTTCTTTACAAGAATCGTTTCGTACCCAGAAAAAGAATATTCTAAATAACTACTCCGAGTCTACTCAATATACGAGACTCCTACTATTTTCTCTTTATCTTCACTTATTTATTCTGCACTGGACGAGACAATGCTTCGTGGCACCGCCTTCTACCCCGTTCGGGCTAGGATACCTCTTCTTTTCTTCTCTTCACTTCTCACAAAAACCTAATGGCCATATAAAGGACAGATCAGAAAAGCCTCATCATCACTCACACAGGCCCTACTCTTCCCTATAACCCATTACCACCTGTTCCCTTCTATTTCCCTCTTACCTTTCCTTGGTAACCTTCGCAACCAGCACTCACGTGTTCAGTCAGGTGACTTGAGGGTCACCGCTCGCAGTCCGACCCCAGCTAGGTCCGCACCCCAACCAAGCCGTGGCCCGCCTCAGCAAGCAGCTTTTCAGTCGGGTATTCGTCAACCGGGAACCCTTGACCCTTCTTCGTAGTGCGCACAGGCTGGTCGGCTGCGGAGGAGATGGTTTTGCTGGGGGGCGTCCCGTATCTCGCCGCACGGCGCAGGCCTTGAAGCACCTCTCCGATCACGTCGCAGGGGGTCACCAAATGTTTGTGCCCTCCCTGACTTACACGTGCAAAATGAATGAAACAGACACTCCCCAGACAGGGAATAAGGCACAAAAGAGCAGGCTGCGAGAGTTCAAGGAAAAGTTTATCTAGATCTCTGAGAGCGCTCTGACAAATTATCGTTACATTACATTTTTATACAGTAGTATGACGCAATTAACATAGGATACTATGGCGATCCCGGATTGGTCAGTTGCACGCTGTCTCAGGTGTGGGTGGCATCTCTTCCTCTGGGTTGGTTGCTTGGTTGGCGGGAGGATTGACGTCAGACATCTGTGCTCCGGATGGGTGAAGGTCAGGTCGCTGTGAAACACGGTGGTCACTATCTAAGCTAATATAATTCATTCTCTATAATGCATGCACTAAATATTAGTGATTCAAAAAAGACTGTCAGTAGTTTATCATGTCTTCTATAAAAGTCATTCAGGCGCCTATATTATCTATGGTATTTAGATTTACACAAGTCATAGGTTAAGGGTCTTGACCACTATAATACAATAACCAGAGTGTATCTTACACATGCAAGAATCTCCGGTATGTGGCATATGTTAGTACTGGGCACGATATACTGCAGCAGGGGTCTAATGTTAGTTAAAGGTTTGCCACGTGGGCATCACAGCATGGTGAGTGGTCTGGCACATGAAAGGAATATCTTCTAGGGACACAGGGTTAGAATGGCACTGGCGAGGGTGAGAGGGCAAGGACACTTTTGTGGAGATGGACGAGCTATGTGCTCAGCTCATGCTGGTTCACATGCAGGATAGTGATCTCAGAGGAAAAGAGATGTGTTACATTTATTATTTATTGCAAGCACCTCCGGCTTCAGCATGAGAATGGAGGCTGCAGAGTTTTCCAGTCAGAGTGGGAACAAGGGTGGGGGCCATGTGCTCCGAGCCGGGCTGCTGCGAGGAAAGGGAGAGAAGCACTTTGTACTATCGCAGCGAGGCCTGGTCACCAAGATGGAGTCGAAAAGGGGGTACAAAAATGGGTGCCCTGTGTCCTGCTCAGTGGTTCCATCTACGCGAATGTAACCCAAAGTTAAGATTGCATAAGGGCAAGGGGCGTACCCACTACTGGAGGCACTTGGTCCGAGTTTTGTACTGAGAAGTGAAGGCTGCGAGGGGCCTACTGGCCCCTCGCTCCCACACACATGTCCACACTTGGATAGCATTGTGAATATTAGCATGTCCACACCCGGATAGCATTGTGAATATTAGCATGTCCACACTTGGATAGCATTGTGAATATTAGCATGTCCACACCCAGATAGCATTGTGAATATTAGCATGTCCACACTTGGATAGCGTTGTGATTATCAGCATGTCCACACTTGGATTGCATTGTGAATATTAGCATGTCCACACTTGGATAGCATTGTGAATACTAGCATGTCCACAACCAGATAGCATTGTGAATATTAGAATGTCCACACTTGGATAGCATTGTGAATATCAGCATGTCCACACTTGGATTGCATTGTGAATATTAGCATGTCCACACCCAGATAGCACTGTGAATATCAGAATGTCCACACTTGGATAGCTATGTGAATATTAGCATGTCCACACTTGGATAGCATTGTGAATATTAGCATGTCCACACCCAGATAGAATTGCGTATGTTAGCATATCCACATTCAGATAGAATTGTGAATGTTAGCCTGCGTCACATCTGGATAGGACCTTGAATGTTAGCATGTCCACTCCCAGATAGCATTGTGAATATCTGCATGTCCACACTTGGATAGCAATGTGAATATTAGCATGTCCACACCCAGGTAGAATTGTGAATATTGGCATGTCCACACTCAGATAGAATTGTGAATGTTAGCCTGCGTCGCATCTAGATAGGACCTTGAATGTTAGCATGTCCACACCCAGATAGAATTGTGAATGTTAGCCTGTGTCGCATCCAGATAGGACCTTGAATGTTAGTATGTCCACACTTAGACAGAACTGTGAATAGTAGCATGTCCACACTTAGATAGAATTGTGAATGTTAGCCTGCGTCGCATCCAGTTGACCGTTAGCACGCCCGCACCTAGGTGAAACTCGAATGTTAGCATATGCCACACTTAGAATTGTGGATATTGGCCTGCGCCGCATCTGGATGGGACCTTGAATGTTAGCATATCCACACTAGGATAGCATTGTGAATATTAGCATGTCCACACTTGGAAAGCATTGTGAATATTGGCATGTCCACACTTGATGGCATTGTGAATATTAGCATGTCCACACCCAGATAGAATTGTGAATATTAGCATGTCCACACTCAGATAGAATTGTGAATGTTAGCCTGTGTCGCATCTAGATAGGACCTTGAATGTTAGCAAGTCCACACTTGGATAGAATTGTGAACGTTAGCATGCCCACACTTAGACGGAACTGTGAATAGTAGCATGTCCACACCTAGGTGAAACTCGAATGTTAGCACATGCCACACTTAGAATTGGGGATATTGGCCTGTGCCGCATCTGGATGGGACTGTGAATGTTGGCATGCCCACACCTAGATGGAATCCTAAACATTGGCCTGCACCGCATCCAGATGGAATTGTGGGGGTCGACAGGGGCCACACTTGGACAGAACTGTGAAAGTTAGAATGCTAAAGGTCAGGTAACCCACTAACCAATATAAGCTCAAACTCTGCATACTTATCTCACTCAAAAAACTCACACAATCATCTCTCGCACAACAAGCCGCACGCACTTCACAACACTGCAACAACACATAAGCCGGAGCAACAGCACACGCGGACTAACACCGATCCAATACCCGCACCATATACCGAGTTGAAGCTGCCAACAGAACACCACTCCTCTCACTATCCTACTCCCTCTTCACCTAACCCATCCCACCTTATCATTTACAGATCCGCCAGAGCGCCTGGGGACCAATTCCATTGGTGACGGTGTGCAGTACAAATACCTTTAACATTTAACATTTAATACTCAGTTAGCTCCATATTTTCTTCTCTAAAACTTGTATGTAATATCATATGCCCGCCAAGGCTGTTGAAGAAAAGGAGCTGACATGATGGCGTGTGCATGGCTCTTTGTCTCTCTGGGATGCTCCGTTTCGTGTCCTGGGTTTCCGTTTAAAAACCAGTGCATCCTGATTATTAATGGAAATAGTTCCACAGCCCCATAACAGTGTTTTCTTGAAGTAAAGCTCTCAATTAGAAATGCCGTGCCCCTATGCAGGTGAGTGCGCGTGCTGAGCCTCCTCCCACTCCCTGACGAGAGCGCAGAAGCCATGTTTCTTTGGGGCCGGGGGCATCACGTGGTACAGGCGGGGCACGTACCTGCTCACTGATGCACACGCCGTATCTCAGCATCGTCACAAAGTGCTCGCAGTTGGCGCTGGTCATGCCATATATCATGACCTGCCCCACCAGCTCTTCGGCCCTCTTGATGATGGTCTTGCTGGGCAGCGGGTCGTGGTGCTGGTCGTACTTGTTGTGGACGGTGTAGGTGCAGTTCCCCGCCACGGCCCGGAGCCGCTGCCGCTTCACCACTGCTTTGTCACTCACCACAGAGAGGACACCCAGCCCTGGCATATTCACCTGCGCAGAATGAGGGCATTGCGGAAGAGTACTTAGTGAATGAGGATGGACCCCTCACGGCCATGAATAGTTTCAAAAGTTTTTCCAAAATATCATTTCAATAGTGAAAACAGGTTAAAAGATGGACATTGCACACATTCTAGCATTAAACTGCCAAATTCCAGACTGTATGACTCTGTTGCCCATTCAGCAATAGTCACACACTATGCAGATATACTGCTGCACCCCAGTGCTTTCAAGAAAAAATACTGCAGGGCCTTATTTGTGTGGGAGACGTGTCACGGATCTCAATGTAGGGTCAAGGGAAGGTCTTTGTTCATTCATGCATTAGTTCATGTGGGTTGCACAGGCAGGGTCCAAGGAACAGCAGAAGGAGCTAGAGGAAATGAAGAAATGGTGGATGTTAGAGAGAATTGTCTAAGGCCCTATTTCTGGAGTCCAGATGTATCAACCTTCTTAGCTTACAGGCTGTTCCCTCTGAGTTATCGTCTAAGTTATACCCACTCCCCAAGTGATATTGGCAAAAGGAGGTCACTATTAACATCCTCTCAGGCAATCAGTATGCTTCAAATGCAGTCAATATCTACTGGTATTGACTGCACTCCAAACATTCTGATTTTGTAAGCAGACAGGAAAACAGAAAATATTCAAGCAGCTACTACCAAATTGTTCCCGTCTTTTTTTTTAATTATTTGTTTGATTTGGCTGAATTCAATAAACCTTTCAAACTACAAACAAAACATCATAAAACAAATAAATATTTCAGAGATATTGGCCGGCTGAGTGTTTTTTTAAAGGATGCTGTCTTTTGTGTATGAATAAGGATTAGAACTGAAGTAAATAGATGGGTAAGGTCATTGCGGTATAAACGAGTATGGTGAGTGAGTGTGGAGAATGACTAAGGAATTGGGTAAGGGTAAAAAGGGAGTTCTTTGGGTGAACATTTTCTGTGCTTTGGATTCGGCTCAGTAACAGGTGTACTATTTATGAAGACTCCATTGAATCATTTGTGCCAGGTGTTACCTGGTTATAAAGTGAAAATGTTAAAGTATCATAGGGAGTGGTTGTGGGAAACTAAGGGTAAAATGATCAATTCTTGACCTGTCGAGGATACCCATGATGCGGGGATACTGGAGAATGTACATTCCTTCTTGACTACAAAGCATAAGGGTTTGAAATTGAAAAAGTGGCTAAACGTCACAGAACTCCATCAACTTCAACATCCACCTTGACTCTTTTGAAACATTCAGAGGGGGGTTTGGAAGAAGAGGTTAAAAGGGATGAGGCAAGGTCGGCCCATTCAGAGAGGAAGAGGGAGATAGGGCCAGGGGATCTGTAGATAGTGGTGGGGGTGAGCGAGAGGGTAGGAGAGACCCCAAGCCTACAGACGAGGCATTCAAAAGAGCAGTGGGATTGAGTAGGAAAGATGGAAGCAGGGACCCACGCAGGAAAGATCAGGGTCACTCCACCTCCAGGCCTGTTGTATCTGGGATTGGAGAGGATTTTATAGCCCTCAGAAAGGAGAGTGTCAAGAACAGTGACAGAGCTGGCATTGAACCACTTCTCTGTAACAGGGAGGCTGTCCAGGTCAAAGTCTTTGAGAAGGAGACAGATGTCAGAGGAGTGTTTGACAGCAGAGCAAGCAGGTCGGAGTAGCTAAGTGAAGCTGGGTACCACCTTTGAAGGTTTTCAGGGGCATGGTACTCCCATCAGTGATGGTGGAGAAGTGAGTGGAGAGGAAGCAGGGGTGGCAGGAGAAGGGAGGACGTTTATGAGAGAAGGCAGACACTGGTTGAGAAGGAGAAGAGTAGGTTGAGAACCTCGGGCCATGATAGTGCCTTTGTGATAGACACTAGTGATAAATCTAGAGGATCAGAAGTATGCAAGGAGTACTTCCCACCTAGTGCCACCATTAATGAGTGACGAGGAGAAAGGAGAAAAGTGGAGACCAGTTGGGGGGGTCCATAGGTGAGGAGAGGGTACAGTGAAGAGGATGTCTGTAATAGTGTGTCTGGAAGTGGCATTGACGTAAGTGTCAGCGATAGGTAGACCTAGATTAGAGTCCAGGAGAGATTTTCAGCTTTTTAATTCCAGACATCGTGAGAGAGGTAGGATAAGTGACAGAATAGCAGTAAGAATAGATTGGAGAGATGGAGAGTGCCATTGGAGAGGAGGGGGAGATAGAGATAAGCAGGAGAGCTGCACAGTGCACAGGAATTCGCCAAGTGGCATAGGAGAGGAGGAGGAGGTGTGCAAAGGAAGACAATCAGTGCACAGGATAGACGCACACCTAGATTCGAATTTGCCAAACAGCACTAAATACAGCGCAAAATGGAGGTAGCATTGATTTAAAAGCACACCTAGATTCGAATTGGCAAAAAGCACTACATAAAGCACACAATTGAGGTTTCAGTGATTTAAAAGCACACCTATTTTCGAATTGCCAAAAAGCACTAAATACAGCAGAAAATGGAGGATAAAGTTATTAAAGGCTCTCTTAAAAAGGAATTATGAGTTTGACACTAGCAGGTAACAGAAAGCAAGCTATATGTGAATTATATGGCAAATACACATAGCAAGTGGGAAGAAGATAGAAGTAGAAGTCAGACTGCAAGGCAAGGGAGGCAGGCTTCAACAGACAACCAGGTAGACGGTTGTGGCCCAGGTGCAGGTAATCCAAGGGTGCTTACCAGTAACATGCAGTGGCCCATTTCTCCTGGTCCCGAAATGCAGCAGCACAGTAAGTTTGGTCACTGTGCAGTGTGGGCCTGGGGAAAGTTGCATGAGAGGCAGCATGGAGGTGGCTCCCTCCAGCTCTGGACAGGGCCAGACAGGGGCCTTAGTGGAGGGTCTTGTGGGGGAGACGGCTTTTGCACCCAGCTCCCCTGATTGTGCCTGAAGATGACGGCTGGACCCAATCAATGAAGAGCATGGTAGGGTGGGACAGGCAGTCCAGTGTCTGTGGTTGCAGTGACAGCCATGATGGTAAAGAAGGCCATGTTCAATTTAGATTCAGCACGGATGTGCTTTGCCGGGAAAGTGCACGCAGAAGGTGCCCTGCCACCAGTGAGGTGCTGCAGTGTGCGGATTACCGCAAAGCGGACAAAGATGGAAAGCTCCTCCTAGGCCTCGTGGTGCTGGTGTGAGGCCTGATGCTGTTTCTCTGGCCTGCTCTGCTGGAATGGAAGAACACAGGACCAGGCAGGAGCCTTAGTGGTGGGCCTTAGTGGGGGCTGGCTCTCACCTGCCGGCTCCCCTATTTGGGCCTGATGATGACGGCTGGGCCCAATCAATGAAGAGGATGGTTGGGTGGGACAGGCGTATAGTTGCAGCGGCGACCATGATGGTAAAGAAGGCCAGGTTGAATTTAGATTCAGCATGGATGTACTTTGCCAGGAAGGTGCGCGCAGAAGTTGCCCTGCCACCAGTGAGCTGCTGCTGTGTGTGGATTACCACAAAGCCGACAATTCAAAATATTTTTTGACACATTTTATAGCGTGCTCGATGCCCTGCTTAAACAGTGGTAACAATGGCACACCAAGCCCATTCAGGGTTTACCTTGCATACAAGGAAGATGGAAGCTCCTCCTGGACCTTGTGGCACTGGTGAGAGACCTGATGTTGTTTCTCTGGCCTGCTATGTGTAATGGAGGCACACAGGGCCAGACTGGGGCCTTAATGGTAGGCCTTAGTGGGGGGCCGGATCTCAACTGCCGGCTCCCCTCATTGGGCCTAAAGATGATGGCTGGGCCCAATCAATGAAGAGGATGGTCGGGTAGGACAGTAGCAGCGGCAGCCATGATGGTAAAGAAGGCCAGGTTTAATTTAGATTCAGCACGGATGTACTGTTATGCTCACCTGTATCCCATTCCTTTCTTATCTTGCAGTGGAGTTCGAGAAAAGATGGTCTTGTGGCGGTAGATGGCGTTCAGGTAAGAGTCTGTATTACCCGATGCTGTCCGGTAAATGATGCATGTATTTAACGTGTTGTTTTCTCTCCGTTTTTAGATGTGGCGTTTGAAGATGTGAAGAGTTAAAGAATAATGCCTCTGGTGGTAATCAGGTAAGTCTATGGTGGT
Source organism: Ambystoma mexicanum (assembly GCF_040938575.1). Classification (NCBI taxonomy): domain Eukaryota; kingdom Metazoa; phylum Chordata; class Amphibia; order Caudata; family Ambystomatidae; genus Ambystoma; species Ambystoma mexicanum. The sequence continues at coordinate 1,062,668,079 of NC_090923.1, read as the reverse complement.
ACGAGAGATTGTATTTGTTGGCTCTCTCGGCTCACCTGGTTGTTTCTTTTGTCCCCAGATGCCGGAGCCGGCGAAGAAATGATGGAGGCAGCGCCGGATCGAAAGGTGCTGTGAGGACATGTGAGTATGGCGCGGCGCTGCAGCTGGCGATGCGACACGTGTAGAAAGAATGTCCTTTCCAGGTGCTGAGACGTGATGGTTCCGGAATCAAGTGAGAAACTGGAATAAAGTTAGTTTTCTAACCTTGCCTTTACTTTCCTTCTTCTCTAGGAGCTCCGGATTCAGGACGGGCGTGGCAGAGGTCTGGAAGCTGACTTGCAGGCACGGTGAGCGTTACGCTGCTGGATGCAGAATAACGCGAAGCGTGTGTTGCTGGTCGGGCGTGGTTTAAATAGCCTCAAAAGTAGTCCCAGGTAAGAAGTCACTAGAACCACACCCAAGTAAAAAATAGTCCCTGTAGAAAAATAGTCCCTTTCAGGCTTCATGTTGGTTTGGAGTCATTTGCAGCATGGTCTGCCTGAGGTAAGTAATGACTATGAGCCTGGCGCCTTAGGCGCCAGGACTGATTTCTACTATGAGCCTGGCGCCTAAGGCGCCAGGACTGAACCCAGATAGCCCTTAGCCGGGGCTGCTGAGGTTTTACTAAATGTCTAGATGCCTGCTCCCGGGGCTGATGGGCTTGGTCCGGATGCCTGGGGGTAGGCATCATGACATGTACTTTCCAGGAAGGTGCGCGCAAAAAAAATGTGCCCTGCCACGAGTGAGGCGCTGAGTGTGCGGCTTACTGCGAAGCTGCCAATTCAAAATAGTTATGAACAAATTTTACAGGGTGCTCGATGCTCTGCTCAAACGGTGGTAACAATGACCCACCATACCCATTCAGGGCTTACCTTGCAAACAAGAAAGAAGGAAAGCTCCTCCTGGGCCTCATGATGCTGGTGCAAGGCCTGTTGCTGTTTCTCTGGCCTGCTCTGCTGGAATGGAGGCACACAGGGCCAGGCAGGCACCTTAGTGGTGGGCCTTGGGGGGGCCGGAGGCAGCTCTCGCCTGCCGGCTCCCCTGATTGTGCCTGAAGATGAATGCTGGGCCCAATCAATGAAGAGCATGGAAGGGTGGGACAGGCAGTCCATTGTCTGTGGTTGCAGCAGCAGCCATGATGGTAAAGAAGGCCAGGTTCCATTTAGAGCACAGATGTGCTTTTCTGGGAAAGTGCATGCAGAAGGTGCCCTGCCACCAGTGTGGCGCTGCAGTTTGCGGATTACTGCAAAGCAAACAATTCAAAATATTTTTTAACACATTTTACAGCGTGTTCGATGATCCACTCAAACAGTGGTAACAATGACCCACCAAGCCCATTCAGGGCTTACCTTGCATACAAGGAAGATGGGAAGCTCCTCCTGGGCCTCGTGGAGCTGGTGTGAGACATGATGCTTTTTCTCTAGCCTGCTCTGCTGGAATGGGGGCACACAAAGCCAAACAGGGGCCTTAGTGGTGGGCCTTGGTGAGGGGGTCGGCTCTTGCCTGCTGGCTCCCCTGATTGGGCCTGAATATGATGGATGGGCCCAATCAATGAAGAGGTTGGTCGGGTGGGACAGGCACGCCATTCATTGATGGTAAAGAAGGCCAGGTTCAATTTGAAACAGCACGCATATGCTTTGCCAGAAAAGTGCATGCAGAAGGTGCTGTCACTAGTGAGGTGCTGCAGTGTGCAGATTACTGCAAAGCCGACAATTCAAAATAACTTACCTTGAATACGAGGACGATGGGAAGCTCCCCCTGGGCCTTGTTGTGCTGGTGTGAGGCCTGATGCTCTTTCTCTGGCCTGCTCTGCTGGAATGGAGGCAGACAGAACCAAACAGGGGCCTTAATGATGGGCCTTGGTGGGGGCGGCTCACCTGCTGGTTCTGCTGATTGAGCCTGAAGATGACGGCTGGGCCCAATCAATGAAGAGGATGGCCGGGTGGGACAGGCACTCCAGTGCATGTGGTTGCAGCGACAGCCATGATGGTAAAGAAGGCCAGGTTCAATTTAGAGTCAGCACAGTTGTGCTTTGACGGGAAAGTGCATGCAGAAGAGACCCTGCTACCAATGAGGCGCTGCAGTGTGCAGATTACTGCAAAGCTGACAATTCCAAATATTTTTTAACAAATTTTACAGTGTGCTCAATGCTCTGCTCAAACAGTGGTAACAATGACACACCAAGCCCATTCCGGGCTTACCTTGCATACAAGGAAGATGGGAAACTCCTCCTAGGCCTGGTGGTGTTGGTGTGAGGCCTGATACTGTTTCTCTGGCCTGCTCTGCTGGAATACAGCAGCACACGGGTGCAGCTGCCGTGGGTCATGTGGGTGGGGAATACTGGGTCAGATTGAAAAGACGGTTGCCTTCTCATTACTATACGCAAGCAGCAGAGCTAGTGGCACTCATAGAGGTGCTAGAAATGAGTTAGGGGAGGGCAGTTACTGTTTATTCTGACTCCATGTATGTCACCTCCACTGTACATTCTGGGCTATCAAGAAGGCAGAGAAGAGGGTTTAGGCGGTCTGACGGGTCCCCTGTCCGTCATGCTGCGCTGCTATCCTGGTTAATTGAAGCGCTAACCTTGCCAGCAGAGATAGGTTTAGTTAGATGTGGTGCCCACACTAAACAGACTAATTCAATAGATCTAGGGAATGATGCAGCAGACAAAGCAGTGAAGGAAGCAGCATATTTACCTTTGACAGATTCCAAGAAAATGGAAACCGTATCCCAACAGGTACAGTTACCAGCCCTGTACGCCACAGTCCCAGTGCTTCAGATAATAGGAATGCATGATCTCTGGAAAAAGAGAGGATGTGTTCTCTCACCCACAGAATTTCTCTGAAGACAGGAGGTGACGGGAAAGGTAGCAATGCTTATACAGCTGCCTCTTTGGCTCTAGAGCAACTACACTACCTGTTGCATACTTCTCGGTGACAAATCACAGCAGAGCTCCAGGAGGACTGGTTTATCCCTCATTTACAAGAACAGGTAAGTAGATTCATAGGGAATTGTGTGGTATGCAGGGAGTTTAATCCCGGAAATACCTTGAGGCTGGTGAGGGGTACCTTTTCAAAGCCCTCTGGTCCCTTCAAGGAGCTCCACATCGATTTTGTGGATATGATTACAAGGTGCAGTAACTTAAGATATCTAATTGTTGCCGATTGTCCATTCTTCCATTGGCTTGAGGTTGGTCCCTGCGTACAAAGGTTCTGGTGAGAGAGATGTTTCTGCTGAATTGTGAGGTTTTAAAACCCGAAAATGGAACCCACTACTTTAATGCCTTGTTCACAGCCCTCACTTCACTTTTATTAATAAAGCATTGGTCGTGCTTGGTGTACCACCCGCATGCCAACGGGATTGTGGAGAGGCTCAATGCGGTCCTTAAGGCCAGTTTAGCCATACTCTGTACACAACTGAATACATCTTGTATGTTTGCGTTCCACAGGCACAGTTTCATTTGCAAAATCAGCCAGGGAAGGACCTCCATTTGAGCCCTCTTGAAATTGTGACTGGGCATAGCCTACACACACCTTTCTCACCTACATGCATGGCATCAGATGCACACAAGACCACAGTGGTCATAGGAGAAGAGTCTAGGGAGTACCTTGGGGCCTTAATGGAAAGTGTTGAGATTATATCTTCCCAAGTTGTGTCTTCTCACCAACAGACAGCAGAAGAAAGCAGTGAGACTACTGATCATCAATGCAAGACGGAGCTTCTCCCAGGGAAGCTGATCTATGTCCACCCCTTCGGGAATCGTTGGAATGAGCGGCGCTTCCATGGGCTTCACCGGGTTATCTACTCAACTGCTGTGAAGGTGGAGAGCAACAAGAATTGGGTACACCTTAGTGATACCCACAGAGATACCAGCAGCTCTCCACCGGCAGAGGAGCAGGCATCAAAGGTAAGTACGCTCTAAGGATTCACCGCTGGTTTCAGTGCAAAGGGGGTGCAAAAAAAGATCTGGAATTTGAATAATTTAGTTTAGGAAAATAAATGTCTTAGATTGTACATTTTGTGGAAATTCATATGTGTATGGTTTCTATGGTCTTTATTTATTTTTTTTCTTTATTTGATTTAATTGTATAATACAATTTTTACAAAATAGAGATGTAATCCTCCCATTAACTGTTCGAAGTTCACTAACAGAACGGCGTGAAGTCTTACTTTAACCTGTGTTGCAGTCACACGTAGTTCCCACTCTGATTCTACACCGGGATCATGGACAGGGACCGCGACCCCCACAGGAGTGGCGGGCTAAGGGCACCCAGCTGGCTATCCTGCCCATCCGTGTCTGCGGTCAGGTAAGCAGGCCGATCTCTCGAAAGAACCCTACCACCGCGATCACCCAAATAGTCTTTTCCCCACTTATGAGCCGGCACCACCATTCCTCTTCCTCGTAGAAGTATAGGTTTTTGAACAAATGTCCGAGGTGTCTCTGGCGGGGGCCCGTGACGCCTAAGCAGTTGAGCAGGAGGTGTCTTATGGTTTCAGCCATCTCTGACTTCGTGCAGAATCTGCATGCTTCGTCCGGGGCCAGTTTTCTACGGAATAGGACTTCCCTTGTGTGAACGATATTAAGGCGGATTCTTAAAAAGTTCATCCTGAGTTTAGAGTTCGGTCCTCTTAATAAGTAAGGTTTAAGCTCATTCACTTTGGACAGCTGAGAAGTAGGATCTTTAAACAGTTTTGAGGCGGCAGCTTTTTCCAAAGTATCGATCCAGTCTTGATTTAGTAGTCGAGATTTCGCCTTGGCCGGGTTATTAGTTAGTTCGTCTTTAGAACTTCCAGCATTCTCTAAGATTGATTCGATCTTTACCATCCAACTTGTGAGCATTTTACATGATCCAGACCGGATTTCATACTGGATTTCTTGCATGATCCGTGAGGGGTTTGGGAGTAGGCACTTTCGAAATAACATTGCTTCATTACGGGAGACAATAGAGGTCAAAGATTGTAGGGAAAGTTCCCTTCTTATTATCACCATTGGTAGCGAATCAGGAAGGTTAAGAACCTTTCTCCAATAAAAACCTTCCACTTTTAGCCAGAAAGATGTTGGCAGATTCGGTAGAGCTTCTGCTCCATACGTGAGTGTCGGGATCACTTTGGCCTTGTAGAAGGTTATCACAGGGGCCATGGTGAATTTTCCATATTTTTTCAATATTGCCCGAGATTGAGAGGCGAGAAGTCTCGCCTTAGTCATGATGTTCTCCTGCAGTTCTTGTTGATAATCACTCCCAGATATTTAAAGCTGTCTACCAATTCAATTTTGATGTTATTTACCGCCCATGTGAATTTCTCTGACTTCCTTTGGTTTCCTCCCAAAGTCATGATTTTGGTCTTTTCCAAATTCATCAGGAGGTTGTTCTCTTTGAGGTAAGAGTCAAGGTTATTTATCTGTCTTTGGAGGCCTATAGGAGTTACATCAAAGAGGATTATGTCATCCGCGTATAGCAATCGTGAGATTTTGCTAGCTCCCAATGTCGGTGGGAATGACCGGACTCTAGCTTCCTACTCTTTGAAGTCAGCCGTATATGCGTTATACAGGGCAGGAGCTAAAGGGGATCCCTGCTTTACCCCTCTTACTGTCTTCATCCAGGTGGACAGAAGGCCTTGGTTGTTGAGCCGGACACATATTGTGGTTTCTGTATATAGGGCCTTTATGGGTTCCAGTATCCTTGGGGGGCAGGCGTGGTGTTGTAATTTATCCCATAATCGTTGCCTGTCTACCCGGTCAAACGCCTGGACCAGGTCGATGAATGCCATGTAGATCTTGGGGCTGCCCTCAAATACCTTGGCTTTTAGTGTGCTCACTGCCAGAACATTAGCCAAAGTGCCGACGTTTTTCACAAAACCCGCCTGGAAGGGATCCGACAGACCAGTCGCCGAGATCCAGTTGCTAAAGTTGTCCAGGATTAAGGCACCAAAGAGCTTTCCTATGGAGTCTAGTAAAGCGATGGGCCGATAATGTGAAGGGTTGTCTTTAGATCCTTTTTTGAAAATAGGGACCAAAATCGCTTTCTTCCAGGATGATGGAATGGTCGAGAGTATAATACAGTTTGAAAAAACTTCCTGGATGAAAGGGGCCCAGAATTCCAATTTGTTCTTTATATCGAAATTGGTTATGCCGTCGGGTCCTGCCGCTCTGGATCCGTTGAGCTGAGTTATTTTCCCTTTAATTGTGTTCAGGTCCGTTGGAATTTCCCACAGTTCTCCAGGACTAGGTGTCCGGTACTCTATTACCTTGTCCCGGATTCCATATAGGTTTTCAAAGTGAGATATCCAGGATTTTTCACCGATTGTGTTTTGTAGTACCTGGTTCGCTAATTGAGAGTTGCCTTTAATCAGTGACCAGAAGTCGCGTACCTTTTGACCACTAATAGCGCTCAGCATGTTTTCAGCGTCTGCCTGGTACCTATTTGCCTTAGTTGACTTCAGCCAAGCTTTGTAGGCTTTTCCTGCAGTAGCGGCTTCAACCTTCTTGCTTGGTGACATTGTTTTTGCTGCCTCCCATTGTAGCTTTCTGACCTCCTTTCTTCGGGTAACTAGTTGTTCATTATAAGTGTGAAGTGGGGCTTTAGATCCGTATTGTAGCACCTTTTTTTTTTTCCTGTGGTAGACTGTTAGTAGGGGCAGATATTCGATCCTGCTTGCTGGGCTTAGCTGCTTAATCAGCTTGCGTTCCTTGTATTGGTTGGTTATTTTGGAAATAGCTACTTCCGACAGTCTCAGTCTTATCCCGCTTTGGTTTACTAGCAGATCCTGTGCGCCGTACTCCTCCTTTCTTCTCCTTGACTCCCACGAGAAAGTTAGTAGATTGTGGTCGCTGTGCTGTGTTCTTATAGTTGTAAGGGGTGAGCACAGCGGCAGGAGGCTCTTGGACACCTGGATGTAGTCAATTGTAGCCGTTTGATTTCCTCTTTCCCAGGTTGGGATGTCTTCAGTTTTGTTATCGGCCCTTTGCCCCAGGATATGCATCTCTCTTGTGTCTAGGAAGTTGTGCTACATGCTGTTTCTGTCTTGGGCTCTTTAGAATCGAGAGTTAGGTCCGTATTCAAGTCTCCGGCAATGATCACATCGCTCGAGGTAGATGTTATTAGAAAGTCATCTATTAGGCTCTCAATTTGTGCGAGAAAAGAGTCATTGTTCACTCGCTTTGGGTTCCAATATACGTTAATCAGAAGGATTTCTGATTTCTGATTGGGGTCTGCAGGGCCTTTCGGCCTTTCCCACTCCAGAAGCGTAGCCAAAAAAAATTCTGATGCCACGGGTGTTTTGGACAATGATAGTCCAGAGCCCGCTCTTAGGGCCGTAATGAGGCCAGATCTAGGCCTACCTCTCTCCTCTCTAAGGGCGGGTGAGTGTGCCATTTGAAAACCGTCCAGCGTTGGTGGCTCCATTAGCCACGTTTCCTGCAAACATAAAACGTCGAAGCTCCCCAAGTTGACATCTGAAGAGACCGTTAGATGGCTGAAGCCTCTGGTGTTCCACGATCCCAATTTCAATGATGTCTCCGGGACTTCCGTAGAGATCGATACTTTCTCTGAAAAGTCACCGGAGAGGACGTCTAGTGGCTACTTGTTGTTGTTTCTCCTTCCTTCCCCAGCCGGGTAGATTTTCCCCGAAAGGCTTCTGCCTGGCTGCGGTAATTCCTCAGCTTGCTCCACACGTTGATGGTCTTTATGTCATCATGACTGAGGATGACAACCAGTGTATATACAGAACATTTAAAATTGCATAGTTTTATTAAATTCAAGGAGAAAATGTTAAGAGGAAAAAGAAATGTTGAGAATGATCTTTTTGATAATGAGGATGATGAACTAGATTTCACAATTAATGCACATGGTTTTGTACCAGATAATGTATGGTATAGCCATATGAGGAAGGTGGGGACAGAGAGATCTGTAGGATATTGCTACATCTGCTCTCTCATCCCCCATCCTAGAGTGTTTATCCAGAGTGAGGTAGAAGTAGCAGATGCGCTATGCCTTGTGGACCTGGCCCTGTGCAGGGTTCGATGGCAGTTCAAAGAGCAGTCAATTATGGCATCAATCATATCAATCAACGAAGGCTGCTCGGTTGTCGATCGTACAGAGCAGAAAAACATCAAGTGTATTCGAAGAGCCGAATTGACGTTGGAAGAGGCAATTATTTCTACAAATCGGTGGGAGCAAGGGGTGAAGAGTTGTAGAGCTGGAGGAAAGAGGGTACATTCAAAAGAAAGGGTGGCACAACTAAATCAAGAATGTGGGACAATATGGAGAAATAATTTGCAATATCTGACGTAGCTCAAAGAATCAGAAAAACCTTTTACGATACAGATGGTTACATGTGAATTCAAGTAATTAAATTACCGCGAATGTTGTAATAACAAAAATGTTACAACAAAAAATATTGATTTTTTAAAATTGATTTTTGGCCCATTAACCCTGTTTCCCTATGCTTTTAAACTTACCCCAACCATCTCCCCACCAATTTTAACCCCTTATCCAATATACATTTTAAACAAAAATGTGATATTTCTTTGTTATAACATTTTCATTATTACAACATTCTCAGTAATTTAATTTGTTACAGTCACTGCATATCGATACGGACACTCACCCATTTTTCTCTATGTTTTAAGGGGGATAGTGTGGTGCCACGGATGGGAACTGCGGCCACACAATTTGCATCACAGATCTGGCTGGAGGTACGGCTACTGATCTAGATATCTTTTGGATCTGTGGGAAGAATGCATATAGGCAATTGCCTCCAGCCTGGCGTGGTCTGTGCAGTTTCTCACTCTTCATGTGCCCATTCTCGTAATCCCTGAAGAACACCTAGTTTTGGCCTGTTCAAAGTCTGAAGTTACATCTGTGCCCCCTTTCACCTCTGGGCCCCTTACATCCCTTTCATCATCGTATATAGACAAACCAAGGACTATATTTGACGGTGAAAACTGGAACAATTGCAACAAAGGTGAGGATCTAACTACCTTTCAGCAGCATCATCACAGGCTTTAGCGGACATCCCCGATCGATACCGTCAATTTGTCATGACCTGTCTTCAATCCAACACAGGAGCTGCTGAGCCCCACAGTCCCACAAAGATGTTGCGCACTCCACTGATCTAAAAAAACAGCTGAGGCCGCAGCACCCCAGGGGGAAAGGTGAAGTGGAGAAAATAAAAAACTCAGACACTGGATCCTCAATCTTCTTCCGGTATCTGCATAGACTAGAGATTCACACAATATTAAATATATTCTTACATTCCAATCTAAAACATCATATTGACCTTTCTATATTGGATAATTACCTGGAATCTCCTCTGCAACTGCCTAGAGGATTCTTATTCTTATTTTGTAACTTGTTTTGCTCATTACTCACTTTATTCCCAGCTCTATTCTCTAGTACCTGCGCTAAATCCTGGAATTCTTATTTTACCTAAAATTCCTAGAATTAAACTGTGTACCCTTTTATTCTCATCTGGAGATGGTCAAGTAAGCAGTTATTGCTTAGATTCATGTGAACAGTCTCAAACAGAATGAGTTATTTGGTTTGTGCACAATTGGTATAACTGCAAGTACTGGGTAGAAAGTGTTCAAAAAGAGAGTTTCTTATTTTAGCTCAGAAAGAATCTTCTCCAGCACTTACAAGTGTCCATTTAGTGAAAAAAGGATTTCTGGCTTTAGTCACAGATATTCAAATAAAATGTCAATTGTTTGAATTTATCCTAAGAATGCACACCATGAATTAACAGACACTGAATTAAAGTGTCCATGCATTCTTTCTTTTTAAAAACAAGAAATGTAACATTTACAAACTGTTTCCATAGCAAATGAAAGTTCGTTGGACTTTTACTATTTCACTGCAGCCTGCAGTTCACAACATCACTGCACGTAATGCGCTCCAAATGGATTTCAAAGTCAATTACTTCTAGCCGAAAGTAATACGCCTTAACTCAGTCACTGTACTTCCCTTGCCTCACCTCAGGGGAATGCGTTGCTGTGTCAAGTGTAGCCCGATTCTCGCAGCAGATAGCTGATCGCGCCGTTACAGCTAATCTTCCTCGTGAGCTCCAGAGCCGCACGGGGGAAAAACAAATGGCAAGGTAAACAAAAAAAAACATGAGAGATTCTCCGGACAAATCTCTCACTGCTACACGCGCATTCATGCGCACAAGAAGTCAGTCAGCAAAATACGAACTATGGAAACAAGTTTTCTTGCGCAATGGTTTCCTTTTTTAAAAAACAAAAACAAAGATTGTCTTTGAATTTAAAACTGAATTAGTGAAAAGTACTTCGCTTAACAACTGCAGATGAAACTGAACTACCAATCTTTTCCCAACGGTGACTTCTTCTTCACTGAAGGAATCCTGTCTTGATGTCATACACTCCGGGAAGAATCCTTCCTCACTCATAGCTTTGCATGCCCCTTCTGGAGATAGGGACGCCCAGACACATAGGGACGCCCAGACATCTAGCATAGCCCAAATGCCCTCTACACAATCGCCTCCTCATTATGCCCTGTTACCTGTGGTGCATAGGAAACGTCAGCCTCCATGGTCTAGTGTCAGCCACAGGAAGCGGCTTAATTTGTTTCCTCGTTTTCCTCGTTTTCGCTGGCAGCTGCCATGGAGGATACGAACAGGCTGGGGCAGCCAATCGCGCCCGCTTCCTGGTTTCGCATCGGCATCCCGATCACGTGTCACAAAACCAAATCACATGATCGGATGTCGACGGACATAAAAGCCGGGCGATTCAAACGCTCCTCGCTTCACAACTGTTTTCTACACTGTTAGGCGTTTGCGTTACGGATATTCTTGTTCAAGACCTCGGCTCACGACACTCGGACTGGCTTTCTTGCTCCTCGAACTTTTCCTTGGATTTGCTCGAACTTTGATACTTGGACTTTGGCTAAACGGAAACGGACTGGTTTTGGTTCTTCCCTTTCTGATTTGTTAAACCTGGATCTTGATCTTCGGAGCATTTTTTTGCTTACTGCTTTTGGATTCCTTGAACTACGTTTTGTCACAGTACTACGAAAGACTCTAGTCTCTCAGGTGATTCCTCCAGAGTCGGTGTTTCTTCATCTGGCTTTCAGGATCGCTGGCGTTCCCTCGCACAACAGCTTTGAACACCACAGCCCTTGACTTTGAGTTTAGGTAAGCCTTATTCTAGTACTTATCACTGACTCAAGGTATTGTTATTGCTTGTGTTAACCTTGCCTTCCTTCCAACAGCTTTGGGGTTCTCGACGCTGCGGATCCTGTGAAACACCATCCACCTGTGGTTCCAAGGCTCGCACAGGGAGTTCATTCTACCTCTCTGTGGGGAACTTGGGAATGGAGGTCTATACTCTCTTCACTACGTGGCAAGTCACGACACTTGATTTTTGCTTTCTTCTGATCCAGAATGGGCTTTTTCTTGAATACCTAGGCCTAAAACTCAGGAGCAAACTAAAACATAAGCTACAAACAAGATATCTCAAATGAAAGGCAGTCAAAGGCAGTTTAGAATGTTCAAAACAATCCATTGTTTTTTCTTTCACCCAATTACGACTCCTGTTCCTTCCCTCCATCTTGGCTTGGGTTCCCACCTGTATTCTGAAGACAAAAGGTAAGGCCCAAACCATTCCAATGAATCTTCACTGAGAATAACAAATAATTAAACATGAAAATAAAATAATGTCTATTCTCCCAGGGATCTGACATGAAAACAAAGTGATGTCTTTTCCCCCAGGGACCTAACAGTTAAGTAGTGACTATTTTCCCAGGGACACCACAGTACCCCCTCTCCAAGACCTCCCTCCGGGTCCAGGTTTGAAAGGATTTTTTTCTGTGAAACCTGGAAACCAACGTAGGAGCATGAACATCACCAGCAACTTCCCAGGAATGCTCTTCAGGACCAAAACCCTTCCAATCGATTAAATACTGTAACCTCCCATTGCACCTCCTAGAATCCAAAATCGCTCTGACCTCAAACTCTTCAGATTGTTCCTCAACCAAAACTGGACTTGGGGAATACCTAATCTTTTAGCAGTGAGGAAAGGTTTTTATTGGCTAACATGAAAGTAGAATGTACTTTAAGACTAGTGTGTAATTTTAATCTCAGAGCTACAGGATTGATCAGTTTCCACATCAAAGGGCCCGACAAAATGTGGGCTAAACTTATTTCGACCCTTAATTCTGAAATGTTTAGTGGACAACCAGACCTTATCCCCAACTTGGAAAACTGGATTTGGCTTACACTTTGCATCAGCAAATCTTTTATAGTTAGCCTTATTCACTTGAAGTGCCTTAACTGCTCGTTCTAAATGTTCCTTTATAGCTTGTAACCTAATCTCCACCGCAGGACTACCTACTTCCTCATAAACTTCTTCTCTCAAAAACTGAGGATGAAAACCTTGACTAGAGAAGAATGGGGACATGGAAGTTGAATCCTTCATGGAATTGTTGTAAGCAAACTCACCTACCTGAAGGAGATCCACCCAACTGTCTCCAGCTTGTAAATAGCATCTCAAATATTTTTCCAACTCCTGATATTGTCACACTCACCTGTGTCTCTGCAGGAGGGATGGACGAGCCTCCCTTGACCCCGAGTCTTCACTTCCCCTGTTTCACCCAGAGGAATACCTGTCAAATACAAGGTGTACACTCAGACCTGAATTCACCTGATTCCCCTGGGCCCTTCCCTTCTCTTTACTGTGTGCTGTGAAGTCCCCCTATGGGTTTACCTTGATCTTTAGTAGGGTGTGCACTCCATCCGGCATTCTCAGGGGCGCGATTCACTCATGTGATTGGTGCCAATGTCTGTAGGCTGAGTTCAGATGCCAAACACTGTTTATGCCTTCACAGCGAGGCCGAGTGTTGAAGGCGCCAGTTTCTTCACTGGCTAGAAAGTCCTTCGCACAAGTGAACGTTGCACGGTGAATGTTGAGTGTCCAAAATTGTTCGTATTGTCTTTGTTTGCCGGGACTTTCATGGGTGAGTAGCGCTGCGTGTGGAAGCTAGCTGCTGGTAGGTTTGCGCAGCGCCTTCAATTCGGGCGCGCCCGGTAATGTCTCTCCCTTTCCCTTGCAGGAGAAATTATGGGTATTAGCGCCTCGAGTCCGGGTTTACCGCTACTGGAGACTTGGTGGTTGGGTAAGTATTCACAGAGGCTTTTGGTAAGTATGCACTGCAAGCGCAGTGAAATAAGTGTCCGCGTTATTGGGGCGAGCACAATGAATGTCTCTTCTTTCTTTTGCAGGGGTTTGTGCGCTCGTACAACTGACCTAGATTCCAGCATCGCGGGAAGATTCGGTGAGTATGCGCAGCGTTACTGTTGTGCACGTGCTAACGCAATTCTTCTTTGTTCTTACAGGTGCCGATGTAGCATTCCCCTCTTGACTGGAGATAGTTGTGGCGTGGAGTAAGAACGGAGGTTCTTCCGGAGAAGGTAACTGAAACTGAATGGTCCGGAGCGGGTAAGCAGAAGTAAGATGATCCGGAGCAGGTAAGCAGAAGCAGGATTATCCGGAGCAGGTAAGCAGAAGCAGGATGATCTGGAGCAGGTAAGCAGAATCAGGATGATTTGGAGCAGGTAAGCAGAAGCTGGATGATCCAGAGCACGGCAAGTGTGTTGCTAATACAGCTCACAGTAAGCAACACGAAGCACTGGAAGAATCTTGGGTGTGGCTTATATAGCGAGCCACACCCAAACACTAGAGAGCGCATGAATCATTATGTACTTCCTGTTTGGCAACATGAAGTGGTAACCAGGAAGTTGCTACAAAAACTAGGAAGGAATTAAAGGAAGGATTTGCTATGGGTTCTTTGTGTGCCTATGCCAGGCCTGCCAAGCCTCCACCCAGCTTACCCCAACTACCTGCCTGATACCCATGACAGTCTTCCCCCTCAAGACCCCTCCCAATGGTGTGCATGAGGGCTTTGGTTTCTCAGGATGGTCCCGATGGAATTTCCGCACCAATCGGGGGGCATACACGTGTGTGCTGGGTTCCCATGATCTTTCCTGGGGTCCGTACCCCTTCCAGTCAATCAAATAATACAGGGTCTTTCATACTTGTTTGGAATCTAATATGTTCTTGACCTCATATTCTGGTGCTTCTTCACCCACTTGTATGGGTGCGGGAGGTGTGGAAGTTCGGGTTCCTGGGTGTGCTGGTTTTAATAGTGACACGTGAAATACGGGATGTATACGCATATGTTGAGGTAACGCCAGTCTCATGGCTGCTGGATTAATTACCTTTCAATTGTATACGGGCCGATGTATCTAGGCTGAAATTCGTTGGGACCCTTTAAAGTAATGTGTCTAGTTGCCAGCCAGACCGAGTCTCCCATTTGATAATCTGGGGCTTTTCCTCGATGGCGATCAGCGTTTCTTTTCTGTGTTTCTTTGGCTTGCTGTAGGTTTCTACGAGGATGGTATTATAACCTTAGTTAGGAGGTAGGTCAGTGACGAAGTCCATTGATACTGTGTGACAGGGCGCTGGCGGAATGGTGATTGGCTGAAGGAAGCCGGCCTGTTTTTGCCGGGATGTTTTGTATTGTGCACATACCTCACAGGTGCCTATGTAGGTGGCAATATCCTCTCGCCAAGTTGGCCACCAATAAGATTTGCTTAATTTCTTCATGGTTTTGGCTATACCCGGATGAGCTTCTAACAGTGAGTCGTGGTAGTCTGATATGATTGCTTGTTGCAGATCCTTAGTTGGAACGTAGAGGCGTTTTGGTAGTATGGTAGTTTGTCTTGTATGGTGAACTGATCTCCCTTTGTGTCCGAAGCCAGTAGGTCTTCTTCAGACATATTTTCTTTTATTGCTTCCTGCAGTGTATTTAACAGAGATGGGCCGATGCAGAGGCTGGGAATTTTATGGCTGGGTATGATCTCACCGAGTTAGGGGCATTGTAGACTTCCTCTCCTGGGCCAATGCGGGATAACGCATCCCCTTTCCCGTTCTTAACTCTGGGACGGTAGTTGATTACAAAGTCGTATTCCATTAAGGATAGGGCCCAACGGAGCTGCCTAGAAGACTGAGCTTTTACTGAGCATAAGTATTGCAAGTTCCGATGATCTGTTATTATTGTGATGGTGTGTTTTGCTCGTAGTAAGTAATGTCGCCATTCACACAGTGCACTTTTGATTGCTAGGAGTTCTTTCTCAGAAATCGCATAGTTTAATTCTGCTGGGGAACATTTCCTTGACCAAAAGGCAATGGGATGAAGGCATCCGGTTTCAGGATTTTGTTGAGACAATAGGGCCCCCATGGCAATGCTTGAAGCGTCTGTCTCTATGATGTACGGTAAATCAGGCTGTGGGTGTTGCAGTATCGGGGTTGAGGTGAATTTTTCCTTGAGAGCTCGGAAAGCTTCTCCCGCCGCTGGTGTCCATTCGAACTTTGGGTGTTTGCGCAGCAAGGACATTATTGGATGTACAATATGTGAGAATCCTGGTATGAAGCGTCGATAAAAATTTGCAAACCCTAGGAAACTCTGTACTCCCTTTACAGACGTGGGTGAGGACCAAGTGAGGATTGCCTCCACTTTTCTATTGTTCATCTTGATCCCCTGCAGTGTCAGTACATATCCCAGAAACTCCACCTCGGTGACGTGGAAGGAGCATTTTTCTAGCTTTGCGTACAGCTGGTTTTCACGCAGTTTGCAGAGTACAGCTCGCATGTGGGTTACATGTTCTTGGCGAGTGGTGGAGTAGATCAGAATGTCATTGATGTAGACGACTGCGCAGACATCGAGGAGTTCCTGTAACACATCATTCATAAAATGCTGGAATGCAGCCGGGGCATTGCAAAGCTCAAAGGGCATGACCTGGTATTCATACAAGCCACAGCGGGTACGGAACGCAGTCTTCCACTCGTCCCTTTCTTCATGCGTACCAGGTGATATGCGCCGCGTAAGTCTAGTTTGGTGAAAATCTTTGCTTGTCTCACCTGGTCTATGAGTACTGGTATAAGAGGTAACGGGTACTTATTTTTTATGGTGACTTGATTTAGGGCCCGGTAATCAATACACATTCTTAAATCCCCCTCTTTCTTCGGTACAAAGAAGAGTGGGGAGGCGGCTGGTGACTTAGATGGTCTAATGAAGCCATTGGCCAGGTATTGATCCAAGTAGGTCCGTAGATGAGCATTTTCCTCCTCGGTTAAATGCATAAATGCGGCTGCACGGTACTTGTGCCGCTGGTTGCAGGTCGATTTGGAAGTCGTAAACTCAATGTGTTGGTAGTGTATTAGCTTGCTCCTTCGCGAACACATCCTGGAACTCGTGGTATTCCGCTGGTAAAGTGCCCACCAAGCCTAAACCTGCTATCTTTTCCTGTGAAGCCAACAGTGGGCTTCCTTTGATCCCTTTGTTGTCGTAACAAGAGGCGCATTCCTTGGAAAAGAGTAAGGTGTTCGAGCTCACCAATCTATCTCTGGGTTGTGCGTCTCTAGCCACGGTATCCCAAAAATCAGCTGGAATTGGGGTGCAGCGATAAGGTCGAATCTAATACTTTCCCTGTGGCCATCTTGGCAGATTAAGGTGATGGTGGAAGTACATTGTGTTACTGGTCCCGAAAGGAGTTGTGTGCCATCCACAGCTGTCACGCTTTCTACGGTGTCTTTACTGTGGAATGCCAATCCCAAGGTCTTTGCAGTGTTTATGTCCAGGTAGTTCCCACTAGCCCCACTGTCTATGAAAGCCTTGAGGGCATGCATTCAGGTGGGCTGTGAAGGGTCTACCAAAACCACAGGAATACTGAAATGTGAGACCTGAGTGCTCCGTTCCTGGCTCGACAGACCAACCTCTACATCTGCCGGGCGTTGGAGTTTTCCGCTACCGCACCTGTGTCTTCCCCTGTGTTATCTAGTACCCCCATTGTCTTCCGTGGGGGTTTAACCATGCAGTTCCGGAGGAAGTGACCAGACTGGCCGCAATATAAGCAAAGTTTTTCTGGACGTCTCCGTTCTCTCTCTGCCTTGGTGAGTGGTCCCCTGAGAACATCCAATTGCATGGGCTCTGAGTGTGTTTCTGAAGCCTGTCGATGGGACGCTTCCTTTGGTCGGACATACACTGGTCTATGCTCTGATCTGGTTCGGTCGGCCTTACGATCCTGTAACCGGTGGTCTAGTTGCATAGTTAGGTCGATGTATTAACTGCAATCTTCGGGAGGATTAACTACTTGCTTCAAGACATCTTTTAATTCTCCTCTCAGTCCTCGATAAAATAACGTTATTTGTTTCTCCTCTGGCCAACCTGATTCGGCCATTAAGCGATTGAATGTGGCTACGTATGAGATAAGATCCTGACCACCCTGTCCCAGAGAGAGTAGCTCATCATCCAGGGCCTGACCTCGAGTCTGATGGGCAAATAGTTTTTCCAGTTCACGCTGAAAACCTGGGTAATTTCTCAGTAAAGGGTCGTCCCTAAGCACTAACGGGACAGACCAGTCCGCTGCGTGCCCTCCTAAATAGGAGAGGAAGAAAGCTACTTTAACTTGGTCTTTCAGAAAAGTGTCTGGTTTGCATATGAAGTGTAGCCGGCATTGATTCATGAAAGCTCCAAATATCTTGGGATCCCCAGAGAAGCGTTCCGGGGTGCTAAAGGGATGTTGCCTGGAAGCAATACCTGAACGGGTGTGGCTACAGATGCCACGGTAGGCTGCCCCTGAGAAACTCCACCTGGTAAGAGTGCTAGACCAGCTTGGGTCTGTAAGAGCTGTCTTGCCAAATCATCTCTTTTGTCCCTGTTGACTACCAGTTCGCGCCGTAAGGCATTTGTCTCAGAGCGGGCTGCATGCATCTCGGCCCGTAGTTCACCTAACAATAGGGAAAGCTGGTCTATCTCGGAGGTTTCCATCGCTCGGGCAGAGGTATTGAGGATGGCTTTGTGTTC
Source organism: Ambystoma mexicanum (assembly GCF_040938575.1). Lineage (NCBI taxonomy): Eukaryota > Metazoa > Chordata > Amphibia > Caudata > Ambystomatidae > Ambystoma > Ambystoma mexicanum. Next base: position 1,062,650,185 of record NC_090923.1, on the reverse strand, counting down.
TGTCACACTCACCTGTGTCTCTGCAGGAGTGATGGACGAGCCCCCCTTGACTCCGAGTCTTCACTTCCCCTGTTTCACCCAGAGGAATACCTGTCAAATACAAGGTTTACACTTAGACCTGAATTCACCTGATTCCCCTGGGCCCTTCCCTTCTCTTTTCTGTGTGCTGTGAAGTCCCCCTATGGGCTTACCTTGATCTTTAGTAGGGTGTGCACTCCATCCTGCATTCGCAGGGGCGCGATTCACTCATGTGATTGGTGCCAATGTCTGTAGGCTGAGTTCAGATGCCAAACGCGGTTTTATGCCTTCACAGCGAGGCCGAGTGTTCAAGGCGCCAGTTTCTTCACTGGCTAGAAAGTCCTTCCCACAAGTGGACGTTGCACATAGAATGTTGAGTGTCCAAAACTGTTCGTATTGTCTTTGTTTGCCAGGATTTTCGTGGGTGAGTAGCACTGTGTGTAGAAGCTAGCTGCTGGTAGGTTTGCGCAGTGCCTTCAATTCGAGCGCGCCTGGTAATGTCTCCCCCTTTCCCTTGCAGGAGAAATCATGGGTATTAGCACCTCGAGTCTGGGTTTAGTGCTAATGGAGACTTGGTGGTTGGGTAAGTATTCACAGAGGCTTTTGGTAAGTATGCACCGTGAGCTCAGTGAAATAAGTGTCCGTGTTATTGGGGCGAGCGCAATGAATAATGTCTCTTCTTTCTTTTTCAGGGGTTTGTGCGCTCGTACAACTGACCTGGATTCCAGAGTCGCGGGAAGATTCGGTGAGTATGCGCAGCGTTACTGATGTACGCGTGCTAACGCAATTCTTCTTTGTTCTTACAGGTGCTGATGTAGAAGTCCCCTCTTGACTGGAGATAGCTGGCTGTTCCAGAGCACGGCAAGTGTGTTGCTGATACAGCTCACAGTAAGCAACACGAAGCACTGGAAGAATCTTGGGTGTGGTTTATAGCCAGCCACACCCAAACACCAGAGAGCTCATGAATCATTATGCACTTCCTGTTTGGCAACAGGAAGTGGTAACCAGGAAGTTGCTACAAACACTAGGAAGGAATTAAAGTAAGGATTTTCTATGGGTTCCTTGTGTGCCTATGTCAGGCCTGCCAAGCCTATACCCAGCTTGCCCCAACTACCTGCCTGATACCCATGACAGATATTCCCGTTCTACCTGCACATTGGTCTCAGGATTAGAATCAGATGTTAACCTTACCTCAACCCCCAAACTCTTGCAGAAATCCCTCGAGAATTTTGACACAAACTGAGAACCCCTGTCGGAAATAACCTGACCAGGTAACCCATGCAACCTAACTATACCTTGTGAGAAACTTTGTGCCAACTCTTCTGCTGATACCTCCCCTTTAATTGGGTTGACATGTCCCTCCTTAGTAGGTAAATCCACAACCATTAGGATTACTGAACAACCTTGGTCCTTGGGGAGATCTACAATGAAGTCCATGGAAATTGTATGCCAGGGATGTGGTGGAATGGGAAGAGGCTCCAGCAGACCAAATGGTTTACCCACTTGAGACTTGGCTCGAGCATAGATTTCACATATCTTAACGAAATTCAAAATGTCCACTCTCATAGTATCCCACCAGAAGTCTCTCCTGACTAATTCTAGGGTCTTCCTAAACGCTGGATGCCTATATAACTTAGATTCATGGCAATCTACTAAGACTCTTTCACAAAGCTTTTCTGATGGTAAGTATAACCTGGTGTCCCAATATGGTAATCCATCCTTGATTCTCCTGACCGGATCTTGTCGCATCCACTCATATATGGGACAGCAATCACCTAATGGTGACAATACAATTCAGAATATAAGTCAAGAAATTGAATTCACTTATTATGATGCAGAGTAGAAAGCACAGGAAAAAGAACAGTTTGATTTGTGCACAGATAGCGTGTAGGTTAATGTTCCCCCTGCAAAGTTTTGTTTAAATACAAATGAGCAATCCTAAACCAATGTGAGTAATCGGCAGGTATCCAGGGATGAAAACAATGTCTAGAGTTTATAGGCAATCTTCCCTCCCCAAACAAGAGAGAAACTGTTTGTAAAATGACACTTTAAACTGACAGATAAAAATGGCTTTGTAAAATACTGTAAAACGGTGCAAAAATGCATAAATGGAAAAAACGTCTAAAGAAAGCAACTCTAAACAAGTCCTAACACACATGAGTTATCAAATAAACAACAATACACACTTGAGATCAGGATGGGATGGAAGAAGCACTTTGAAATGGGCAAAAGACACATGTACTTTGGCTAAAATTGCAAATTCGCAGCAAACTTTTACTATGCGATATTGGAGAAAAATGGGAAAAACACTGTTCTGCAATGCTAAGGGACTTAGGTATCAGTGAGAGTTGAAATTTCGTTTCTATCTTTAGAACTGAAGAAGTTATAGAGGTTTTAGTGAGAGGCGTTTTTGCAAAATAGGCGCGTAAATGAAAACAGAAATTCGATTTTAAAAATGACAGATAGGTTTTCTTATACTATATTAATGGCTATGAAAAAGAGAATGCCACACAGGAATCAGTTATTCACGGCCGCTCATAACTCTTCATGTGTGATACTCTAGTTTCCGTTTTGTTTGGGAATTATTTTAATTAATTAAAATCACTATGGAGTTATAGTTTTGTAACACAGATGAGAGAAAAATCAGTGCAAGAAGGATTATAGCAATACTAGGGTTCTGAATTAAAGATGGGATGGGTTGAGATAGGGATAATACAGTGCAGATTTACTATGGGTCATGGTTCTTCCTATTATACTTACAGTCCTTTGTAATTAAACTGGACCGTCACCTCTGGTCAATGAATCGGGTCAGGTCTACCGGCAGCAGGGCACCTCTGGAGGGATTTGGATCAGAGGTGTGGTTATGGTCAATTTTGGACTGCGCCTCAGGCAGGATTAGGATGGGCCCTTCTGGTCACTGGACACGGCAGATGACGGGATGCAAGTTTCAGTGGGCAAGCCTTAATGGTAGCAAGCCAAGCTGAATCAGAATTATTCTTTTAAGTTTTCGAGGTTTGCAATTGGGTCAAGCTAACAAACTTCAGCAATGCTAAGTCTGGATTCTGCAAAGAAATCTGGATCTTCAAAGAATTCTGGAGTCAGCTACAAGAGTAAGAGTTCTGGAATACGGTGCTGCACGGACATCTGTATGGGTTCTGGAAGCAGTGTGTGTTTTGTGTAGTAAAACTCCTATATTTACACATTACAAAGTTTATGGCGTGGGCAGAACTTCAAAAACACACCCCATGTCTGTAAGTGGTTACAGGCATGTGCTTTGTCCTGGTTGGCGGTCTGAACAGAGATGTCATCTTTATGATGCGATTTAGGAACACCCACCTTGATTTTTACCAAAACATAACTTTTGCACAAATGTACATTTCTAACATTATGTACCCTAATAAAATTGGACACATATATTTTATATTCGATTTTCTACATTCACATTCACTCCCCGTCCTTGTGCGAGCTGTCTTGGTCATTCTGCGGATTTTCATCAATTTCAAATATAACGGTTTGGATTAATCATTTCTAATTCGGTACATCTCTGGGCGCTGATCAGTGGATCATGTACATACAATTTTAGGTTTTCAACATTGATCATTCTGCTACAATAAGACATTTTTCATAACCTTGGTTCTATAAATGGTACAAGTTTCATCAATGTCTTCAAATCACAGGGCTGAAATTAGTTTAATGTCTACCCATTTTCAGATTTGTTCCTCTTTAGGTTGCTCAGTTAAAGAGTCCTAAACTTTAATCAAACATAAGGATTTAACATCAAAGTTCTCCTTTGTAATCTCCCCTTCTCAGGTAGCAGCTGTCCAGTCTTTTGATCGGGGGGAAGGGGGGGTGTTCCCTTCCTGGAGGGAATCTCCCCTGTAGAGATCAGTTCGGCAGCTTGCCATTGTCCTCGGCTCAGCCCCAGATGCAAGTCTACTGAGGTCCCATTGTACTGCTTGTTGTCATTATGCGGGAACCATTAGCATCACTTAAGCCTTCCTGTAGCAAGGGAGTGTCAAGCTGAGATGTCAACTTTCCCAGGCCAGGCACTGTCAGATCAGAATTAAATAGTTGATTAGCTCCAGACTGTGTTCCTGTAAGATTCACCTACAATCTTTTATTTAAAAGATATAAAATGAACAGAGTTTATAATGGATTTTGACATTTTAAAAGAATTAAGCCCTTCACAGAAAAATGCTTTAGTCAGGTGGATTTTTCACTTCCTCAGGAAAAAGAGAACACGTTTAAACTGGGTTTGACAGCCAATTTCCTTAGGCAGCTGTCAGGCAGTGATGCCTGGATTCATCTGACTGCCTGGATAATCCATGATTTCAGCACACTTTCCTTTCCATAATTCTCTGGGAAAATGACTGAATTTTTAAGGGCATTTTCGGATTGTGCCCTTCTGTGGCCTTGTTTCAGATGACAGATGACAGCAGTGATTCCTGTTTTTACACCAACTTTGCCGGTGTGTGTGGCAGGGTGTGCCGCTCTTTTGTGGTTTATGAACCATGCGAAATTTTTCAGATTTTAGTGCGCACAGGGGTAATCGCCTCCATTTTTGGCAGTTTTCTTTCCCCATTGGCAAAGGGGTGCAGTGTGGCGCATTGGCGTGGATAAAAATATTCAACAAACACTCGCAGAGCAGAGCACTTGCAACCCTGTTGCCAAATACCGGCTTCCCTGGCATTCCCCTACCGGGACACCTCTGATCTTTGCGGCGCCAGGCCTTGTAGCCCTGGGCCAGGAGCAGGTCCTAAACTGGACCATGACCAGGCACCTTAATGCTGTTGCCCGTCCCGCGGAAACTCAACATGAATCACTACTCCAACGTGCCAGTGCTCGTGATGTGGAACACACATTATACCGGAGGACACACCACCAGCTGAAAACAAGGCAAGTATCAGACTTTGCGTAGACCAATAAGCCAGTACATAACAGCATACACGGAATACCACTAACCTGCTAACTCGGGTAAGAAAGGTTTAACCGGCTGGTAATGCAGGCACCTGCAGTCTAAGCAAAGAATACGGCAATGAATCACTGATCAACAAGCATCAACAGAATAACTAGGAGTCCCTAATTACACTTATTGCCTTACCGTGTTGGACCCCTGTCCAGTGGTAACAAGGTTCGGATGGGCAGAGGAAGTTTGTGGCAAATCCTTAGTTACGAGGCAGAAGACAAGCAACCAACCCACAACGTACACCTGTGGAAGTCTCTAGTCCGTGTACTTGTGAGGGACGAAAGCAAGGAAGTTCGAAGTTCAAAGTTCGAAAAAACCAAGACGAAACAAAATCTTTTCAAAGCAAGGCAGCAGAGTGGAAGTAATCCAAGGCAAAGTCCAATAACAATCCAATGTCGTGCAGGGAGCGGGCAGTGCAGACCAAATCAGGATCCAAGGCAAAACAGGGATGGTCCGTGGTCAAGAGGGGGAAGGCAACCAGAACAAAGGCAAATTCCAAAGAGCAACCGAAGCAGTCCGAAGTCAAAACAGGGAGGACCAGAAAACTGAGATCAGGAAACAGGAAGTCCGAATCCGAAACGCCACCGAAGAAAGTTCAGAAGCGCCAGTGAGTGTACAGTGAGGAGCTTATGAAGACGGTATCACATGACTTGGCTTGCGTGGTACCGTCACAGCAGGACGAGTGCTCCTGTAGTGTAGAGGACGCCAGCGTTGCCAGGCTACCTTCCAGGCACCGCGCTGCATCCGGGGTAAGTAAAGTATTCGACTGCTTGGATACACCTTTGTTTTGCGCTGAAGGCTTTGATCGCGGAAGCGCCGATGTACAACTGGCGACGCCGTGCTTTCTTTCCCAGCTAACAGACTGGAAGGGCAGAGAGATCTAACAAAGAGGGAGAGCCATTACAAGACAGCAGCTGAAGTATATGAATTATAGAAGGGGTACATAAGCGTTCATTCATTCTCATTTCTAACAAGCAGAGTCAGAGAATATCTAGGAGGATACAGGAATAAGGAACAATAAAATGAATCCTCTTTTGACTGACCGCCCAGCTTAAGGCGGAGGGATGCCAGGTAAAGAAATAGCAAAACAAGGTAGAGAATAGAAGAGGGCACATGCTGACTGACTTATTTGACCAGAGAAAAGAATTAATTATGTCTGTTTTCATTTTCTCCCTTTGTGAGTTGAAGAACGTCTGAGATTGTTATTTTATCCAATTCCCCTTTTCCCCATGCAAGTTTAGTGTGACATGGGTTCATATTGTCTATGCCATGCTATACTTTCACAGGGGTCTGCTGCGCCAGCGACAGTTCCTGCAGAACACTTGAGACCAGATCCTGTCAATCACAAGGTACAACCTGTCCTTCAACAAAACAATTCTTGAGTGGTAAGACTTTTGTTCTAAGTGGGACCTCGATCCGTGAACAATGTGAGGACAGCAATGGGATTGTAACAGGGCTATCTGAAATTCCAGAATTTAAAGTCAACCTTTTCTGTCTAGCCTTTTCTTTGTGAGTGACAGGAAAGACAGGAGTCTTTGTTCGCAAGTCTTCATGCTGAGATGTAGACAACATGAGCGACCTCATTTATACCAAGGAATGTAGACAGTACTAATGACATTGCCCAATCACAGATACTTTTCATCTTTCCAATGACTACTTGCCATCATAAACAGGCACTGAAATCCAACAATAGTCTAGATGACAAATATTTCCTGTCTTTTCCATGCCCGTCTTCGTCAGCTGTTGCAAATGTGTCTCCATTTCTGTATCAAAGGGAAATGTGTTGACTTGTTGGTTGACACTAAGGAGAAGCTTGTCTGTTGGAGTTTGCTTTGCTTTCCCATACCATATTTTCTGTTGCTATTGGTGACATGTTCTGGAGGTTTATTGGCGTTTCATGCCCCGTGGCACATGTTTTAATGCTAAGTACTGCCTAATCTGGGGTTCACTACCTCAACTCTACATTCTACTCTGTGGTCTAAAGGTTTATTAAACTTTTTATGAAAAATTCTTTGATGAAAAAATGGTATGTTCACAATTAGTTTGATGACTATTCAATCATGAAAGAGACAGGAAGGAATAGGAGGTTAGGACCAAGTGGAGCTAGGTTTAAGGAAACGGTTAGAGGAAAATAGAACAGTGGCATTTTTTCAAATGTGTTGAAAGAAAGTAGGGTGTTCATTACGACTTAAAAACTCATTTTTTGATAAGGATGCTAAGACAAATGCACTCAAGAGGCAAAAGAAACGTTAATTTAAAGACTGGAGAGCTGGTAGGTTTGGGGATTTTAACTTGTACTATTATAACATTCATAACATATAATGTGGGTCTCATGCTTTAGAATGCAACAAATATCCGCTATACTAGGTAGGGATAGTAAACCTTAACTCAATGGAAGGTGGATTTGATACTTCAAAGCTGACGCTGCGTAAAACAGTTCCATATAGAAGGAGGTCATACTTGGAGGTGCAAGATGGATAACGTAACCTTCGCCGACATAGATGGCCCAATGCTGATAGCCAAATCGGTGGATCTCAATCAGGTCTCCAGGCTCGGGTTCTCCCTAGAAAACAGAATTAGTTTTAAAAACACAAGAGAGAAATGAGGCAGGTATTTACTTAGTCAGACTATCATGTATAGAACAAATATGTTCCTTTGCTTTGCTTTGTGTTCTATCTTTCAGTCTGAATCATCTTAAATCATTTTATTCTTCTACTTTTTTCCAGTTTCTGTGTTGTGTACCTATCTGTCACTCTTGCTTTGTTTGTATCCTCTGCTTTGGTCTGCCCTTATTCTGCTAGTTGTTCGTGTTTCTATGTCTTGTTTCTATGTCACTTTTTCTCTTGCTATCTAGCATGCCATGTTGCAGTGTGTTTTAGAGGCCTGTCCTATGTGTCCTCTTTGGGTTCATCACCCAGGTTCCTTAAGGATCTGACTGTAGTTTAATATCTTTTTCATTTCAATAAATGCCCATTATTTAAAGCAAAAACGGTATAAAACTAAAACGAACCAAATGTTATGAGTTTGTCTATCACAAAGTTCTTTCCCTAAAACTAAATAGTCTAGTAAAGACATTGCCTAAATACAAAGTGAAGACCAACTACTGGCTAGTCGCCAATAAAGAGGGAAGAAGCCATTGTGGCCACTTGCTCAAGGCTGCTGGTTGTGTGAGGTTCCTCTGTCACTAGGGCTTGTTGTAAGGGCCCCATCTTTCATTTAACTTTGATTTAATTTTAATTTCAGTGTTGGTTGAGTGCAGCCCTTGCCCCAGTGGAGCAGCGGTACAGTGAATTTGGGGCATATACATTACACATGGGACATTGGGTGGACTGATTACAGGGAGTCTTCAATATTTATGCCACTCATAATAATGATTGCTCTAGTTTCTGGTGTATAAAAATGTATTAGGGGTCCACTAGAGATACAAATCAATAATTTACCAGTCGTCACCCAAGACGGAATGTACACCAGGCATGAAGTAGCATTGCTTATTACAGCTGGGTGCGCACAAATCAAACAGCACAGTGGAACAGAACTGGTTGATGAGAGCTGGCAAACTGGCTCACAGCAGACAGTACATTGCTAATACAATGTGTGTACAGTTAGAAACAGCTGCATTTCAAACTTCACATCTTTTCTGTTCTCATGAAGCTGGTTATAATACTTACACTACTTACACTGGTGTACCTCAACACCTCATCATCTCTTTTCTTTTTGTTTAATATGCATAGACAGTTCCACTGTTTTTTGGCATTCAAGGCTTTAAATCAAAGGTCTCTTAACTCACTCATCCTTACTAGTTCAACAAGTTCAATTTATTGGTTATTTCTTTATCAATAGAAATTCTTTATAGCTTATTTTAGTGACAATGTACATGTTGCATATTACATATTCAAATGCATATTTAAGTTTCAATATCAAAATGCCCCCTGGCCTTTAACACTTTTTCAAACCAGTGGAGTTGTATTCACATTTGCAATTATTTCTAACAATTCTAACATGAACCCTAGGTGCTGTTTGTGCAGCTACCGTAACCTCGTGATATAAAGCCCACTAAAATCCCATAAAAAACATTTTTTTCATTGCAATCAGTATGGAAACAATTTTACAATTAATTTTGTTCCTTTATCGATTGATTGACATTTTGGTGGAGATATAATATTACCACCTTTCTCAGGACCAATTGTATATAATGACCCTGGAAAGCAACAACAATATGTGTGTAAGACTACTGTGTTAATTAAACCTTTGTTTAAAACAACTAGAACAACTAAAAATTAAGAATGTCGCGTTGTGCAAGCGCAGTACGATGGTTGCCTATGACAATGAACAAAAGAGTTCTTCAAAAAAAGATCTTGGAGTCAGAGCTATATCTACTCTTTGACCTAATCACTTTAGTGTTGAAACTTAAATATGCATAGGAATTTTTAATATGCAACATGTACATTGGTGCTAAAATAAGCACTATAGTATCGAATTTCTATTGGTAATGACATAACCATTAAATTGAACTTGTTCAACTAGTAAGAATTAGTGAGTTAAGAAACTTTTAAAAATAGTGAAACTGTCTACACATAGTAAACAAAAAGAAAAGAGAAGATGATGAAATGTTGAGGTACAACAGTGTAAATATGTAATTTCTCAATCCAAGTACCTCGTATTAAGGGGTTCCCTTATGTTGAAAAGACTGGTTAGAATATGTCATGCCCCTATAGCTAGACACACGTTAGTTTGACATGATTAGAGCAAAACAGACCTGCCACCTCTCAGCTCATCCCCTCCCCATGTGGTGCCACATTTCTTCCAGTTCCACCTCGCAGTTTGCAATTAGTAATAAAATAATTGTGCTGACCTCCAGATCTTTATTCGTCTGCCATTGGCAAGCACGAGAAAGGAAGAAACGCGAGACACCCTGAACTAATAGGAAGGGAGACATTCGCACGGCACCTGCCTGATGAGAACCTTCACAAACTGTATTATGGACACTCTGTGGGCTTGTTATTTTCCAGGGACACCAAAACATACCGTCTGATTGGCTCTTCTTGGAGCACCCCTCCATCCCACAGCCTTGTTCCTATACCCGCTGGTCATGGTTTTTATGCAAGTGCCTCCCCGGATCCCAGTTACCGCGAGTAACCGTGGGACCGACTCGCCAACCTTGATTCTATCTCCTGATGCTGTTCCCAGCTATCATGGCTTGCTGGAGACATGCATATTCAGCTTCCCCCCCACCCTCAGCCGCTGCATATGGGCAGTGTGTTACAAGTTTGCATACTGTTTGAGGCCCACCTGCAGTGCCCCTACGTAGTGTGCTTACCTGTGTTTTCGCGTCCCTCGCATTTACTCAGCACTTTCGTTTGTGTCCATATAATTTTAAATACAGAGTGTCCCCCCTTGTTCACCTCCATGCTGTGTACATGGGGCTGGCTACAGTTTCCAGCGACCCCTTGCTTCCCCCTTTGGGGGTGTCCCAACCCATCCCGCTTATTCCCGCAATTGGTAAGTGCACCCCTCTGTCTGGCACTGAAACAGCACCTTTATTGCAACACAGAGCAGTTTTGTATACATCCCACACACCGCCCTGTGATTGGACCATTCTGCGAATTAGATTTGCAGCAAGGGTCTAGGCCCTCTGCAGCACGCCCGGAGCACTGTTTTTTGCTCTACGTGCCATCGGTTGAGTAGTCCGGTATCCATTGCATGATCCGCATTTTACTTTGCTTTTATCTGCTTTTATTTCATTTTCTGCGCTTTCCGCACCGTCTTGCAGTATCCCAACTCCCCTTCCTCCTGCCTCCCATCCTGCCCACTGCCCTGAGATTGGCCCATGCTGTAAATTAGATTTGCGGTGAGGGTCTAGGGCCCTCTGCAGCTCACCCTCAACACTGTTTTTTGCTCTACATCCCCTGGGGTGAGAAATCGGGTGTGCATTGCGCGACCTGCATTTTACTCTGCATTTCTCTGCTTTTATTTCATTTTCATTGCTTTCCGCACCGTCTAGCAGTATCCCAGGTCCCCTCTCCACCCGCTTCCTAGTCTTCCCATCCTCCTGCTTCCCATCCCACCCAACCCCGTGATTGGCTCATGCTGCGAATTAGATTTGCGGCAAGGCTCTAGGCCCTCTGCAGCTCGCCATGAGCATTGTTTTTTGCTCTACATGTCCAGGGATGAGTAGTCCAGTGTCTATTGCATGACCCACATTTTACTTTGCTTTTATCTGCTTTTATTTCATTTTCAGTGCTTTCTGCACTGTCTAGCATTATCCCAGCTCCCCTCCCCACCCGTTTCCTAGTCTCCTCTTCCTCCCACCTCGCATCCCACCCACCACCCCGCGATTGGACTGTGCTGTGAATTAGATTTGCGGCGAGGATCTAGGCCCTCTCCAGCTCACCCGAGCACTGTTTTTTACTTTACGTGTGATGGGGTGAGTAGTGCGGTACCCATTGTGGGACCTGCATTTTACTTTGCTTTTATCTGCTTTTATTTCATGCTCGCTTTCTGCACCACCTAGCAGTATCCTAGCTCCCCTAGCCACCCGCTTCCTGGTCTCCCCTTCCTCCAGCCTACCATCCCACTCACTGTTCCGTAATCGGCCCGTGCTGCAAATTAGATTTGCAGCAAGTGTCTAGGCCCTCTGCAGCTCACCTGAGCACTTTTTTTGCTCTACTAGCACAGGGGTGTAGTCCTTTATCCATTGCAAGACCCGCATTTTCCATTTTCGGTGCTTTCTGCGCCATCTAGCAGTATCCAAGCTCCCCTCCCCACTCACTTCCTGCTCTCCCCTTTCTTCTGCCTCCTATCCTGCCCACCGCTCCGTGATTGGTCCGTGAAACCCTTTTTAGGATATTCTCCGTGGGCAGCCCTCTGCTAAGGGCCACAAGGCAAAGGGCTGCTCCCGACCAGGCAGCTCCTTGTTTGGCCATGTTTGCCAGGCACACCTGCCACAGTCAACCAGCAGTGACTGATAAGGTAAGTTTGGTATGAGCAGGGAGTACAGCCATTACTGTACTCCAGTAAAATCTCTCCACTTTTTTACCTAATACCATATCCACACATGCATTAGCCCAACTGTGCTAGCTAACCACATTCTGCTTTTATCCTAACTGTGTCAGGTAGTCATACTCTGCTTTTAGCCTAACCGTGTCAGGTAGACACATTTGGCTTTCAGCCTAATTGTGTCAGATAGCCATATTGTACTTTTAGCCTGTGTCATGTAGCAATATTCTGCTTTTGGCCTAATTGTGTCAGGTAGCGATACTCTGCTTTTAGCCTAACTGTGTCAGGTAGACATTTTCTGCTTTCAGCCTAATTGTGTCAGGTAACCATATTCTGCTTTTAGCGTAACTGGGTCAGGTAGCCAAGGCAGCTGTGGAAAAAAGTAAAGGAAAATCAAAAACAATATTCCGAAGAATGATCTTGTATCAACTGTACCAAGGAAGGCAAAAGAAAAATGTAGGCCTCACCTCCTCATGTTCCATAAGTGCAATAGTGTTTAGTGAGTCCGTGGAATAAACAACAGCTCCTTAAGGAACTAATCCAAATTCTGGGACCCTCTGGGTACAAACAGAGGAGTACCTCAATGCAGCATAACAACACAGTGTAGTGATATCTTTAGAAATGCATGAGGTAGTCATAGATAAGGTCTTCTATCAAATTTCCATACAATTCAGAGTCGGCAAGAAAACCCAAAGTCCGGACACTCCAGTCCAAAACAAGTCGATGGTATGATAATCTTTACAAATAAATAGAAAGAGAACTCTAAGATAAAGGCATTCCGTTCGATGTAAAAATAGTGCACCAGTGAGGTATGGTGTGCAAGTGTTCTTTGAATAAGGAGCTACTTACAAGAATCGAAATTGGAGATGCAACAGGGATATTCTTAACAAAGCATCTCGTGACCGGATTTGAGTGGTCCTTAAAATGGGATTCAAATGATGTCACAAAGTAAACATTTGATTTGAGACCTTATCTATGACTATCTCATACATTTCTAAAGATAGCACTACACTGTGTTGTTATGCTGCACTGAGGTACTATATTCCTCTGTTTGTACCCAGAAGGTCCCAGAATTTGGATTAGATCCTTTAAGAGCTGTTGTGTATTCCACTGACTCACCCAACACTATTGCCCTTATGGAAAAAGTGGAGGCGAGGCCTACATTTTTCTTTTGCCTCCCTTAGTACAGTTGATATGAGATCATTCTTCTCAATATTGTTTTCGATTTTACTTTCCTTTATTCTTCCACTGCTGTGATAATAGATCTATTGAGTGCACAGCCAATCACTATTTAATTAACTGGAACTCATGAGGTAAGTTACCAAGCGTATGGTACCCTCTCTGACATTACATTTAGAGCCCATATCTTATAAATACTATTTTGTGCCTTATGTCAACATACTTATGGACATATTTAGCTATGCATGCAAGGAGGAAAAGACCACAAAAGACAAGGGGAAGTTGGCAAGACTTGGGAGGGGGGGACACACCCTTCACAGTACAGTTTATTACCACATGAACAGTACAGTAGACCACAGATCACAGTGTCCGGCGCATGTGCTGCAAATGTAACACAAGTCTCAGTCAAATAAGGCAACGGCAGGCACCAAGGCAATGCAGATACACACACACAGAAACGGTGGGTGGATCACGTTGAGGGGGGATCCATTTCAGGGGAGCATAGCGATTTATATTTACATCATTTATATTATCATTTTATAGCTAGAATAGACACAAGAGTATGCCGTTACAATAGGAGGTGGTTCTACATGAAAAGCACACACAGAAAATATGACCAGCAGAAATAAAAGGCATATTGTCATGATACTAACATCAGTTTTGTTCAAAGGCAGGGCACACACAGAGAAGGAGAAATTGGCAAATAGCTATAAGTAAGCTTCAGAGATGCGATGGTGAGTGGAGAGAGTGACGGCACTCACATGAGATAAGGATGAGGGTGGCGAGGTGGAAAAGAGAGACAGTTTTTGATGAAAGGGCAGGCAAACTCAGTAGACAATTGGGGCAAGTTTATGCCAGGGGAATGAGTGTTCAGTGCAAGAACAAACTCAGAGAAGGGGATACTTTGACATTAAAATGAATTATGCTGCCAACTGGCAGCAGACACTATAGTTACACATTGAAGGGAACCAGGTTGGAGGCATGGGAAGAGAGGACATAGTATGTTGCTCAAAGGGACCAAAGCTGTGTTTTAGTGGGATTTTTTTATCAAGTTTTCTTTTTGACTGCGAGGGAAAGGGGGCAACCATGGCAGACGATTTTATTGCAGCAAGAGAATAATAGCAGACTAAGAAAAGGAAATAAGGTGTTTAACTGGATGCAAGATAAAGGCCAGGAAGGAGAGGCTACAGAGGGAAGCACAATGCGCAAAATAGGAATGCCCAACAAGTAATGAAGTAGAATGTTAAGGTAAGTAACACATTTTGCATAATTATTAATGGAAGTCTCAATGTTTTGATGGATTTAGAGATGTGTGGCATCATTGGGGCAAGGTAGCAATGCAAAGAGAAGGAGCAACACTCAAAGAGTCAGGTACTTGTAGAAGGGACGAGTAGGTGGATAGAGATGGCAGGTAAGTACTGGGGGAGGTGAAAGAATTGTGGGAGGTCCCATATGGATATATATAGGTGAACAGAAGGATCCGCAGGTAACAGGTAGAGGGTGAGGGAGATGTAGAAAGGGTTTCAGTGAAGAATATCTTTTTTTACAGGACAAGAGGCACAGATGAAGCATGGCACTGGGAAGATGGCTCTCAGCATCCTCTTTTTTAATAAACTGTACACAATTTGAATAGGTTAAATGTATGAGGATGTAAAAGGCTCTGGTTATTTGAAATGTAATGTTTATGTATAACAAAGAAGGCCTATTGCCAGGAGGGCCTGTGGGATCCAGCCTGATACCCAGGTGTCATGACCTGGGACACAAGAAAAGCCCTCTGATTGCCTGCTCTCCAACCACTCTGTTTCCTCTTACTATTAACATTCTCCCCATGCAGTGACTATCCTACTACCTCTTATTTGGACTTAAGGTTCTTAGACATGGAACAGTTCGTAGTAAACATGGTGCCCAAGCAAAGGACAAAGTGGACGGGAGCACAAAAAATAACTCTGGGGAGAGAAAGAAGTGAATTTGGGTTGGCAAGAGGGAACAATGTTTTTATTACAAATGGGAATGATGGGTCCCACTGGGAATGCTGGAGCATCACTTAAGTAGCCTCCCCTGCTCGTGGTGGCAAGGGTCACCCATTGTGCAACGAGGAAATACAATTTTGGGTAGCTAGGAGATTACACATTTGCAAACTGTGGAATTGCACTGCTGGAAAAGATTGTGGCTCTGATTGTTTTGTACTCTGCTGTCTCTACTTCTGTCCCCTCTTAGGACAGTAACAGGGAAACATTAACCTACTTATTTTCTGTATTTAAATGAAAAGTAGTGACTTTACCCCTCACTAGTAACATGAAGAAATTAAGTAGCTTTAATAGAACATTATTTTTGATTTAAAAGAGAAAAAAAGAGAAAACAATATAAATATATATGTGAGTGCGTGTATGACCAATTTGGCCCACACCACTAACGATATAAAGTACAAGCATGTGACCAATGTGGGGAGGGATGTTTCAGGGAAGGGGTGCCATGCAAACCCTCCCAAATCCCAGACCATGAGCAACTACAAGATTTCTATGGCGGTTCCAGAGGAAGCAGGCTAGACTACGATGAAAGACACATGAGAAATTACCCCATGAGGACAATTACATGAAAGCATGGACATTGATAGAGGATTGCTCCTCGAATGCAGATGACTTGACAATACATACCGAAAGGCCCAAACAAAGGAAGTGCAACACAAGGGGAGCTGCAGTGCCTCACGAGTGCAAGAACAGAAGTGGGTGGTCTGCCTGAATGTGCAAGAAACACCAGCTACCCGTATATGGACAAGAGTTTGCAAGAGAAGGATGGGTGGAAGGCTGCAGGGATGCATAGCACAAGTGTTAGATGCAGTTCCAGTGGAGATGTTGCAGAGAGAAAAGGATAAATACATCAAGACATGGCAAACAGTTCAAGCTGCTTACACAGGTAGAAAAAAAGGCAGGCCTCTGTCCAGAATGCCATCAAGCATAACACCATCATGTTGCCAGAATGAAGATTAAGTAAAGAGAGAAAAGGGGCAGCAGACGCATTGCAAGGCTACATGGCACGAGAAGAGGATACAACATCCGCAGCCCAACACTGGGCCTCATGCTCACATGCAGGTGCCACCCAAATGAAAATGAAACTGTACCATGATGCCATTCAGCACACCAACCGTGATGGTGTCCCAAAATGAAACAGATGTAAAAGAATTACTTGAACTGGACACACAATGGAAGAAGAACAAGGTGCTGAAGCTGAGCAGGGTGAAGAAGTGGAAATGACCTGGAGCACAAACCAACCCAGAAGGAGTGACAAAGGTGTGAAAAAACAAGCCACCCATCTGTGGGGAGGGGCTTTGACTTTGTGGTCGAAGTTTGGTGGATGGACCAGAGGGGGGAGTCAACCCCCCCCCACACAGCATATCACCAAGATGACGGATGCCACCAACTGAAGCATCCCCACAGATCATACCCGGATGACATCACCAAAGTAATCATGAAAAGGCCACATGGCTGAACACAACCACAGAGAAATTACCCAGTTGCAAAACAACACACATGAACTGCTTGCTGTCACCTAAAGCAATTACCACGAACAGCCATGAAAGCAAAATGGAAACCACAGCTGCATTGAAAAGAATTGGGAAACCTCAAAACACAGGGCTGAGGTCTGAAAATTGACTTTTCTGAGAGATGCAAAACAGGTCTGGCAGCATGTCCAGCCAAGAATGCTGGGGGAGAGAGCTTGGGTCAACTGAAAAGATACAGCACCTGCAAGGACAAAAAGGACAAAATCCCTCATAAATGCCACCAGAGAAAATCACTTTTACGGTCCCTGAACACGTGACCTGGAACTGGGGAAGAAGGCCCATTCAGACAGATAAGGTTGTTCCCATCAAATTGAAGACAGAAGATGAAACAATTTAACACAACACAAAGATGGAGAATGGAGTGTCCTTGTTCAAGGCCTAGGAAGTCAGAGGGGTGAAACAATAGTGGGAAACAGGCGGTGCTCTGACCTCAGCTTCCCCACGCATCATGTTTGTTCACATGCTGGTAAATTTCCAAAACTGACAAGGCTTGCACTGACCTTCTGGGGATGGTGCCAGGCGGAGCTTCCAGATCTAGCCTGACAAATCAAATTATGTGTCCCCATAGACTGTAATTATGCCTATACTGTTCACCCAATCCCATTTCGCCGAAGAGCGATGAATGTATTTTTTGGTTGTGAGGCCACAGCAGTTTAAAAAAACACTGCCTACCTGTAATGAGCAGAGAGTGTATTTGGAGCTGTAGAATCCATGTGTGTATCCCTTCTTGGACTAATAAAGAAGCAATTTCTGGACTCTGTTTATTGGGCATGAGGGGATTTCTCTCAAGTCAAACTATGCTTTTCTAACTACACTTCACTAGTTTATAGGACAACCATTCCTTTGCACTTGGTAGACTTAAGGGTAGAGTGAATTTGAGTTAAAGAACTGGCATAACCCGGGCGCTGGTTCATTGAAGTAATTACTCTTTGTATGATTTTATACAGATTTGTACAAAGAATTGGAGCAGTCTTGTCGCTTTATATTTGTTGGTGATTTATTAATACACTCAACCGACACGTGTTTCGACCCAACAGGGGTCTTTTCCAAGACTGCAGTGACAGAACAAGGTGTGATGCATGTGCAGTATAGGAAAATAATCACTCGAGTGGAGGTGACCAGGGCAATTTTTTAGACAGTGAATGTATATAGTTTAGGTGAGAATAAGACATTGTTGCATTGTTTGTGCGATTTCAATAGGCAAATTTACAGGCATGGTGTACAAGGGGTTCATGTGTTTATAACAACACCATAAATAACGGCATACATTTTTAGTGACACCTAAATAACGAAAACATTTTGAATTATTTTCTAATTTGGGGGCCTCCCAAGACCTCAATTTCCCCTGCTTTACTAACCCCCATAAAGCCCCCAACCTTTTTTATCCCTTACCCCACCACCCACATATACTTTTATTAAAATGTCAATTTTTATTTTGTTATTTTATTATTCAATTGTAACGTTTGTTGTTATTTATTTTTTGTTATTAACACTGTCTACCGTACAAGGTTGTGTCTATACAGAGTGGTGTGAACTAGGTGAACATTGGTTGTTGTGAGTAACGTGAATACAGTGATTGTGAGTTGTTACAGTTAGGAAGGCCTACAACATGGATGATTACATATGCATTGCAATGGAACATGTTGTTTTAACATTGTATTGTAGTACCAAGGAAGGAAAAGAGGGAAGGATGAAGAAAGGATTTTGCGGTTAACAAAGGAGGGTTTGATGCCACGCCGTATGTTTATGGGTAGGGAGCCATGACGCGTGTGTCTTACCATGCGTGATGATCAAAAAGCACATATTATGTTTGAGGACCTCTGTCAATAGAGGCTCTTGTGGTATAAAACTGCAAAAGGAAATTGAGGGTGGTGTAAGTACCAGTGCTACCCACTGGGCAATTATATCCCACATACTAACTTTCTTGTCATAATGTTCATCTAACATCTTTGTACACTTTTCATATTCTGTCAAACCATCTGATTATTCTTCATTTAAGGTTGGTAGATTTTTAAACAGTTCTTGGCAATAGTTTGCAAGACAACGTGCTAAGAAAGACTTCATCTGCTCACTTGAATAATGTAGGGGAGTATGAAAATAAGGGAGAGTATATTCAGCATCCTAAACGTGCACGAAAATACAAGCTTCCAAAGTCACTATGAAAAGGCACGTAACAAAGAAGTGACCAGCTCATGTAATATAAAGTTTCCTGCATACGCCCAGCAAGGCAGCAGGAACCATGCTTTAACTAGACCATAACACACAAGTTGCAGATGCACATGACCATGTACCCTTAACCAGATCCAGCAGTGTCTAACACACACCAGGGAAATATAGAAGAAGTGTTTATAATGACGATTAATGACCACTGCTTTTTTGCATTGGCTGAATACAAAATACATGTAGGCCACAAGTTTAGTTAGCCTTTCTTGAAGCATGAAAACTCCCCATCACCCAACAGCAGAGAACATTAGCCAGACACTCGCAGAAAGGCACATGCATTCCAATTCACATACCCACGGCCTGAATGCTGCGCAATGATTGGTCAAAGCGAAGGGGCCAAATGCTTTTCCAGGGTTTAGTTTGCAGTAGTGTTATCATAAAAGAGCAACAGAAAAGATACCAGACCCCAGAGTTTAAGGACAAGACACTGTACACTGATTGGTTGAAACACATTAGGTCTGCCGAGTTCCCACAGCCATATCCCATAGAGTTATAACAATGTATCTCCTTAGGCAAAAAAAGGAACGTAACTTGGTGAAAGTCAGGAGTTGAGCAGCAAGATATGAAGAAGCATGGCTGTAGAGATAGAATCCTTACAGCACAACATTGCCCCATGTATGGCAAATTGCAATTACAGAGTGCTCCCTTTTAGAGAAGAAATCATGTAGAACACCAGTGACCATACGATAGACCTACTTGAGATCCAGTGATCAGTACAACAGCTCACACCTAAATGCATGAATGGAATAGTAAACAAAGACAATTTTATGACAATGTACAAACACACACACACATATATATATATATATATATATATATATATATATATATATATATATATATATATATATATATATATATATATACATATTCTTTTTCAAGGAAAAAACTTTAGTTGAAGGAACGTTAAGGTGAGAACTTAACGCAACAAAACCCCTGAAATTCAGCTGAAGCCACCTTACCTTCGCGCCTCTGTTGTGCAACCTATGACCACAATGATGACATCACAGATCACAATGCAAAGTAAAAAGGAAATCATAATGAGCATCTTCCAGATAACAAGGGACATGGGGCATATAACAATATATACAAGACATGTAACTTGGCTATATGCATGGTTTCTCCTACACCTCTAGTGCCTAGAGGGGTGGGAGAGGTTAATTTTCTTCCCAACAGCAGTATGATGGTGCCAACCTCTGAGGTCAATAGGCAGAGAGTTCAAAGTTATATTTTATGAGTCACACTGTCACATCTCACATAAATGATTGGTCCAGATTTCTGTAATCATTCATTCCACATCTACTCCTTGTGGAGAAACCAATAGTAAAGTAGTTCTGACTGAAACATGTTTCAAAAGGTACTGACGAATGGACGCGCGTGAGAATGGAAATGATTTCACTGTACATGAGCTAACCAACAAGCACGTCACATCTATCACGTGGTTAGAATAGGCCAATAAAGTTAGAAAATGTATGCAAGCACCTAGATTGTTAATGACACCAGCCAATGAACAGTGAACAAGTTTAAATCATTTCTTGTCTTTTCCTTTCTGTAATTGCTATTTAACCAGCCATTTTCACTTACCGAATTTGAAAGTCTGTTAGATGTTTCCCAGCTTTGGCAGTTATAATACATTTTTGTTTTTCTCATATCTCGTGCATCTAATTTTTGACTCTTTGGCTTGATTTGTATTGATGCAAACGGGACTTGCCTCACATTTTGGTGGCCCGAGTACAGGGAATCCAGATTCTCCTGGAAAATGTGTGGGCCCCTCCGCTGTACTTTGAGGACAAGAGAGGTCCTCTTGGAGGGAACAGAAGACTGCGCAAAATCCACAAGGAAATAGCAGGTGCCGGGATTGATCCAGAAAGCATCTCTGGCAACTCTAGGCTCACGGCCCACCCCCTCGAGTTCAGGTCATTGAGGAAAGAGGTAGTCCAGGAGGCTTTGGATGACCGTGGCAAGCGGGTACACCTGATACGAGAACTATGGGGAAGGTGAGTATAATGCTTGTGTGAATCACATGATTTGGTTCGGTAAGTTTTCTTTTTTCTTTTATAGTATAAAGAGAAGGGGGCACCTCTGGCGAGGCGCTCTTACGTCACAATAAAAACTTGGTAAGTGAAGAGTACACATCCCTCATTAAAGGATGGAGGGGCAGTTCTGCTTTAGAAATAAGAGTGGGAGGTTCTGCAATAACGGGCGAGGACCGTACCCTCCGCCAGTAGTAAGGGGCGTGAGCCAGACAATAGTAGAACATTGTAGAACTGTGATTTTATATTCTCATTTGTATTGTACATATTTATGCATAGTGATGAAAGATCAGATGCAAATGGTGGTATTGAGTGGGGAAAAGATTGGGGTGGAGATCACGGTTGGGAGTGGGGTGTGATTTTGGATACCTTGCAGTTTTGCACAAGAAATGCATTGTGACTTCGTGTTGAGGGGTTGGTTTTTGTACCGAAGTCTATGTTTTGTGGGTTTTTTTAAACAGGTTAAGAGTGCACCAAAGGGGGGTGGCACTTTGAGATATTGTCAAAGGTATTGTTTTGATATTGTTTTGTTATAACTACTGATTTTTAGTGCTTCTGGCAAATTCGAATCTAGGTGTGGTTTATCCATCTTTGCACTGTTCAAACTGTACTGATTTTTAGTGCCTCTGACCCAGATGTGTAGTACCACATTCCCTCCTGCCGTACTGTGTGTTCTGCTAAAACCTGAACTGTTGATTGCTAGACATCCTTGTACCCTTGTGCCTTCTCTGCCTTTTCCTCCTCTCTTGTTCGTCATCTTGTCCGTCCATTCCCTTGCTTCCCCCTCCTCTCTCTCCTCTTTTTATGTCATAGCTCTTGCACTCTCTGAAACACTGTCAGTGCTAGTACGATAGTTATTACTTGTTTTTCATTGTCTACCCCTCTCGCCTCTTTTTATGTCACTCTCTGAAATGCCATGAGGCCTAGTACGACAGTTTTGTTCTATATTCCTGTGTCCACTGGCTTTATGTCCCCATTTAGTGTTTTTGTTAGTACCTTAATGCTTATTCTAAATGCTTATTCTAAACAACTTGTCCCCTCCCCTGCTTTGAAGCGCTTTGAAACACTTTTTATCTGGGTGTAGGCGCTTTACAAATGACCAATAAATAAATCAATCCATTTCTATTCTGTGGCACAAAAAGGTATACCGATCAGTTGTGTTGTGTGTTGTTGTATAAGACGCAAAATGAGGACTCCCATGTGCCCACTTATAAGGAGAAAATTAAGAAGTATAATGAGCAGTGGGCAGCAGGAAAAGAAAGAAACATTTTCACAGCCTGGCCAGCTGAGGGCACCATGATAAAAATATTATAGCACACATGTACACCCATTTACTATCCACCTATATAGGTAGAAAATTAAATAAGACGCAAAGTATATAATAGCTCTGGAAGCTCTATGAGGAAGAAATGCGAGTAATTCTAAAGAAAAGGGGAATGCTGAGGGCGTATCTGCCCCGCCCCTGTCAGACAGCATGAAATTGACACAGGCTTCAATGCCTGTGCAGTCGATGCCCCTACATATAGTAGGCAACTATCCTTTAAAGCCAGCTAAAGGATACACAATCGCCAAATACAATCCCTCTGCCTACTCCAAAATGAACCCCATAAAGGGAGCAAGTAGATTTTGTGATAGACAAGATCAGGCAATAGTAGAATTAGAACGTAAAGCACACAAAGATTTAGAAGCAGCAATACGTAAGGCTGAGGATGAATTGCGAAGGGCGACCAGGAAAAAGGAGGGGCCATGTCTGACAGTAGATGCAGAAACGGGGGCAGTGGGAGATATATTACTGAAATTGCATAAGGCAGTAACAAAGGGTGTGAAAGTAGAAACTGAAGAAATAGAACCGCAGGATGTAGATTATGCAACAGAAAGTGAAGATGAGCAAGAATAAGGTGAGGAAAATTGTGAAACAGAGGAGGACCAGAAAGAGAGGACTCCCTGGGGAAGACGACTGAGACCTTGCCTCAGAACAGTGGCAGTGGTCAGAGGAACGAAGAAGGCTGGAACACAGCATAGCCCAAAGTGGGGAAAACAGTTCCCATTAATACAAAAAGAAGTGGGCAGATCACAATACATACCATGGCCATATATGGATAAGAATAATTTGATTAAGATGCTACCACCTCTTACGGGAGAGGTGGGTAAATAGATTAGTGCAATAGAGAAGCACACAGCAGGGGCTACCTTAGCGATTGGGGACATGAAAAGCTTATCAGCTAGCATAATAGGTGATCAGACTAACACAATATGGGAACCAACAGGATACCCAGCGGTCCGATTAGAAAGCGACGTATACAACAGTGCATCATTTAGCCTGTGTATGGGATGCATTCAGAAGGACATACCCTGATTGGCCTGATGTAGGCGCCACAATGAAACAGGACAAAGACAAGAAGAGACACGTTAAATGTGGGAACAGAACATACCATTCTTTTATCGCATATTAAGGAAGGGTCTACCCACAGAAGTGCAAGTAGAGCTAGAAAATTCTGTAGGTATGCAAGCAAAGGGATGGGGAAAAATGCAGGCACATACAGTGCATTTCTGCAAGCGCAAGCGTGAGGGTGAAAGGGCAGCCAAAGAAAAAGCACAATGTGCAGAATCTAAACTAGTGCAGAAGAAACTAGCGAAGGATAGCATGGAGGGAGAAGTAGTAACAAGCCCCACAGAGGTGCAACAACAGTCAGGACCATTGCAGGACTCGGCAAATTCACATGACAATAGCCGGCGAGATATGGGAGGGGTCCAAGGAGCAAGAGATAACTCACAGAAGGTATGAGGGGGAGGATTTGGAGGATTAAGGCCACGATTTGTTGAACATGTTGGACATGCGGGAGCATGGGACAAATGTCCAAGGATTGTCGCAATAGACCCCCCATGCAATGTCATCCAGGAGCACCCTCAGCCTGCTACTATGCACAAGGTACAACACAGATTTTATGCCCCACAGCAGGCTGCAGCTCTAGCGCCAATGTACGTGCACGAATCTACACAGTCCAAATTTAAATGATCACTCCCACACAAGGACCACCTATACAGCATCCCACACATATTGCCATTCAGAATGTCGCACAGCAAGCTCCAACAAAGGGAATTACAGTACCATGGGAACAGAAAGCCCCACCACAAGGAACACTCACACACTACACTGTAGCCAGTATTTTAAGCAACAATACTTTCCCTCCTCCTGGATCCCAAACCTATACATAATAGGTCAGCCCACAGCAAGCCTTGATGTACCTACATCTCTAGATAACTCCAAATGCAGATAAGAACCCCAAAGTAGGGGTGAAGACAGGGAACAGAATATTTACTTCCATGGTAGACACAGGAGCCACCCGATCTTGCATAAGGGAAGGACGGTTTCCATTAACAGACAACAGCGTGGATACACAAGGTTGGGGTAATCATAAGGGTTCCTTTCACAGATGACTTACCCTCACTATAGGGACTGTACAGTACTGATACACCAGTGAATTTATTAGGGAGGCATCTCCTTAAGAAGCTCAACATGACCATTTCATTTACTGACAGGGGAATTGTGTGTTGAACACCAGGCATGCATTACAACAGAATAGCCACAGTAATACAAGCACTTTGTAGTACCAACACAATTCGAGCATTACCACTACTTGAGGCACTATTTGCATATTCAGTTACCATTCTGATCAGTTGTTTACCAGGAATGCATAATGTGATATTACGCCTGCCAGCAGAATTCCTATTTAGAACACCAGTGCCACATGAGTAAGCCCCAGGAACAATTTTTACATTGCACATTGATGCAGTGATTATGAGGAAAGACACAGTCTTTGTAACAGACAGAGATGATGAAGGGATGGAGTGGAGAGGTGTGCTATGTATAGACCCCGCATTGGCCTTACGAGAGACTACAGACAAACAACTATTTTCCAACTTGAACATGGATGGGGAAGTAGCCTTTGAAAACAGCATACCCTGTCATTTAGTAATACAACACAGAGAAGTTCCCCAGACAATACTGACAGCTACAACACCACCTACACAGTTACACGTAAATTTAGCACAAGTGCCTAGTTGACTGTGGACAAGCAACCCACATCACGTAGGGCGACTGGCCAGCATAGGGACAGTTCAAATCAAACTCAAACCAGGTGCCATACTCCCTAGAGTAAAACAATACCCACTTTCCAAAGAATCAGATAAGGGGATTTATGACACAATTAAAGAATTGCTTGACCAAGGTATCCTAGTGCATTCAGACTCACATTGAAACACAGCTATATACACATTGAAGAAAGCAAATGGGCACCATGTAGATTCATTCAGGATCTCTGCCCTCTAAATGGCATAGTGAAAGATGAATATCCACTAATGCCAAACCGTGCATCAATATTGTGCAACATGCCCGCCAATGCAGTCTACTTTTCTGTGGTAGACTTCAAAAATACATTCTTCACCATACCATTACATCCAGATACACAATATTTGACTACTTTTTCATATTGTGGAAAGAGATTCCAACACACTTCTTTATCCCAGGTGTAATGTGAATCCCCCAGTGTCTTTAACAGGGTCCTCCAGAGGGACGTAGGGAACATCAACATGACAATAAAATTGTACAGTATGTAGATGACTTGCTAGTATGCAGCACCACAGAAGAACAGTGCAGACAAGACACAGCACAGCTCATGACAATACTAGCAGACAAAGGGTACAAGGTGTACAGAGACAAATTACAATACTGCCAGAAAGAAGTGATATACTTGTGGCAGATAATATCTGCAACAGGGAGAAAGATAACCCCGGGTATAGACACAGCTGTAAGATACACACCACAGACCAACACAATCAGAGAAATGCAGCATTTCTTGGGTTTGTGCAATTATTGTCACACTTGGGTATTTGACTACTCAACACATGTCAGACACCTATTACAGACACTCAAGGAAGCCCAAAAGATTAATGGTAAAATTGTATGGACAGAGGAAATAGCAGAATGTTTTGATGATCTCAAAATGACAATCAGCAGTGCACGTGTAGTAGCGATGCCAGATTACAAAAGAACATTCTTCTTACTCTCACATTCAAATGGTCAAATCATGACATCAGTACTCACACAGCGATCATCACAGAAACACAAACCATTGGCATTCTATCGTGTTCTCTTAGACCCAGTAATGCAAGGACACTTTCCATGTGAGCAAGCATTGGCTGCTGCAGCAGCTTTTGCAGTACAGAAGTCCACCACCCTGGTTATGGGGTGCCCACTCACTTCATATGTTGAGCATGCAGTTCTTTCCATTTTAGAGATGAACTAGTTCACAATCACCACAAATACAGTATAAGGGGGAGAGGAGGCAATTGTGACAAATCCTGCCATCCCCTTAGTAAGATGCCCCACAGTTAAGCCAGCAACTTACATTGCCAAGCCAGTCGAGTCACAAGACAAAGTTCATGATTCTGAAATATATGAAGAAGAATCAGATGAGTTCAATAGGATTAGTGAAGACCCACTTGATATAGGAGAAGTGCTCTATGTAGATGGGTAATCCAGCATAGAACAGAAAAGTGGTCAAAGACATAGAGGAGCAACAGTTGTGAAATATGTAAAGAATCAGGAGGAATAATTTCAGATAGTGATGCAGCAGAGATTACCCGCACACTAATCAGCACAAGCAGCAGAACGTGTAGCACTCATAGAAGCCTTGGAATTATCAGCTCATGAAGTTTTCACCATTTACACTGACTCAGCCTACATGACCTTCACAGTGCACTCAGGATTATCAAGATGGAAAATGCGAGTGTACAGATGAGCAGATGAGACCCAGTTCAGCATGCAATTTTATGAACTAGACTAACCGAAGCATTGAGGGCCCTGTACTCCAAAGGAACACACTTAGTTACACGCGGGAAGGCAGCTTATATACCCTTTCACAAAGAAAGCAAAATGCCTGTTACTGCAGCTCAACAAGGAAGGTTAACAGAAGTGTACAGGGCATTATCAAAGGAACATATAATTGAAATTCAGGAAAGAACCCCAGCAAAGGAAAAATCTTTATGGGTACAAAGTTGCAGCCTATCACCAACCGACATTGTGTGGAGACAAAACAGCACAGGTACAGAAATGATGGCCATAAAGCTATTAAACACTGCATTAGAACAGCTCCATTTCCCTACACATGCACCTAAGCAGCACATTGCTGCTGACATCAGTGAGGACTGGTTTGGGCCAAATCAGGCCAAACAAATTGACAAGTTGGTGGCCAATTGCTCCACATGTCACAAATTCCATCCAGGACACACACTCAAGAGATTGAAAGGAACATTTCCCCATCCCACAGGGCCATTTAACGAACTCCATATAGATTATATAGATATGGTGAACCATTGCAACACATACACGTATGTACTAGTGGTAGTCTGCCCATATTCCTGTTGGATCGAGGCAGGTCCTTGTGTCAATGTAGAAGCAAATTCCACTGCCAGATTCTTGGTGAGGGAGGTGTCCGCTAGATGGGGTATATGTGAGAATTTGAGGTCAGATAATGGTTCCCACTTTGTGAATGAATTCCTGGGAGAGGTCACTTGACTGTTAGGGATATGACACAGACTTTGCACAGCCTACCACCCATAAGCAAATGGGGTGGTAGGGAGGTTGAATGTCCTACCAAAACTAAAGTTAGCTAGAATCTGTGACACCCGTAAAAGGAGCTGGCTTCATTGCCTCTCCCCAGTACTAATCATCTTACAAAATCAGCCTAGCGAAGATCATCACCTCACACCCCACAAGGTGGTGACAGGATCCTTACTCCTGGATGTATGCGCCAGCTGTGCCCTCACAAACAGATGCACATCCCAGTTCCGATTTGTTATAAGAGGAATTCAATGTCTATCTTAAGACTATTTCAACCTGTGCAAAGTTAATTTCTTCATAGATAAACATATAAGCAAAATAAATCAACAAGGTGCCACAACAGAGCAACCTCTTAAGCTATAATGTGGTAACCCAGTCTACGCAAGGCAGCACCTGTGAAAATGAAGTGACCCCAGATTCACTGGCCCCTACGAAGTAGAGCATTCAACCCGAACGGCATCAAAGCTCAAGGATCGCTGTGCCTGGGTTCACTTAACAGATCTGCAAAAAGACACAAGCACAGCACCTGAACTTTGAAGAACAGCTGCCTCCAAAACAGGAACAACCAACGAAAGTTGAGTATTAACATTGAACTATAAAAACTGTGCAAGATGAAAATGAAGCCTTCCGGGCACAGTAGAACAAGCGCAACAATCGAGCTGCAGAAAGCTCAAGATAAAAGGCGTAGAAATGGGAAAGATGTGTTCATAGGGATATGTTGTTTATTTTTCTCTCTCCTTCATTCTATCCTCTTAACAGAGCTGCTAAGATTTAGAGGTGCTAAACAATAGTACAAAAGTGGAAAATGTATTCACACTTAGAAATTACCTCATGATTTGGTACAGAAGACAATTGAGTAAAGAAGCAAGTAGCATTTTAGATGAACTCAGCAGGGCCCAGGTAAATGAATCATGTTATATATCTGGGCTCATTTCACATGCGGTTGGCACCCCAGACTGTTCTTATCGCAGGAAGTGCTGACTTTAGAGGCATAGTGCTTGGCACATTTCGTAACTTGCAAGGTTCAGGGTCAATTTCAGGGACACACAGTTTACATACAAATGGAAAGAAGATCAAGAGATGAATGTGAAGAGATGGCGAACAGGAGGACACACAGTGTCCAGAAAAACCACTGATGATCATGGAAGGTACAACATTTTGGAATAATAATTGGGCACAGGGGTATTCAGTATTCAACACTGAAGGACTAATGGGATTCATAGAAGAAGAAGTGAAATGAACAGATGAACTTTGTAGATATTGTGGGTATTACATGCGAATCCGTTGACAAGTTTGCATCAGCATGACTAACTTGTAAAAATACAGAAACTCATTTGATCTTCATTTTGTTTTAGAGGCAATTGCAACCAGACATACCAGATGCCAGCCAGATGCCAGCCTTGAATGAAGGCACAGCCACAATAACGGAAATCCACCGGCAGTGTATAACCAAAGTTTACCATTATTTTCCAACATTGTGGAGTGGCCTCTGCTCCCTAGGCACCCTACATGCACCAGCTATGGTAATTCCTAAGAAACATATAAAATTGCCCAGAAGAGAATCCCAGTCCCCTGAACAGCTCCCAATAAATGGAAGGCATTTGGACTTACCTAGGGTGCAAAGAAAGAAGCGGTCTGGGTATTTCTCAAAAGAAGAAAATGATTGGAAAAGATGCATGCCCAATAACTCCTTTTCACAAAGACTGAGGTGTTCTTTACTTCATTGCTGGGGCCTGGGATACAAGTAGCCACCAACTCTAAATGACTACAGCTCATTTGCTGGATCTTGACAGGACTTGCAAATGCAACTGAGCACTGACTGAAAGCAATACACAAGGAACTTTGTGCATTTAGGCTCCAGGCATTTCAGACAGAATGGTGCTCAACCTAATTTCAGCAATGGAGGACGGGGTCTGCAGAAAAATTGGGAGCTCCTGCTGCACCTATGTGCCTCTCAACAATGCAGACAATGCAGACAATGGAACACCGACTCTCGCTACCAAGCAGATGCCCAAATTGAAAACTCATATGAAAAACGAAGGAGGAATCATTAAAGACGATGAATGTTTGAAAATGTTCACAACATGGATGCCCCGTCGCATTCTATTTCCCATCCTAATCATCCTGGTATTACTGTGGTGAACATATAATTTCAATGTCACCTGTTGTGTATCCCATAACAATAAAATAAATGTTCTTGCAGTTATGACAGGTAGTGCCACTCCTCGTTGGAAAGATGAAAGCTGTCATACAGATGAGCAACCACAGGTAGGAGAAGCAAAATAGGTACTAAATGAACAGACACTGCTCCCCAGACAATGCCCTTTGGTCACAACTGTGAGAAACCAGAAGGTGTCTCACCCACTAGTCCCAGGGGTTCTGTCATCCAGGTAGACAGGACACGGCTATCGCGTTTGGATCCAGTTCCTGGGGGTGGACCAGTGCATGAAGATTGGGGAGTGGGAGTGGGATGCCAGATGGTGAGATGCAGTATCCCCCTCCCTATAACACCTTTACCCAATCCTACCAGGTAGGATATTTCGGAATGCCACCCCCTCCCCTTTTACAACACAAACACTTTCACACAGACAGCCCGCTATGAGAGAAAACAGACTAACACCTAAGCAGTTTACCTGACATGTCCCAATACAATGGTCAGGTGAGGTCAGGAAATTACTGACCATCACACACACCTGACTCCCATTAAGCTTCCCCACACGGATAAAAGGCATAGCATGAGAGCAAACTTGGAGCGAGGCAAAGCACACAAGGAAACAGCAGATTCAAGATGGAAGCTGAACGAGAGAAGAAAGACGGCAAAACAGAAGGTGATCATGAAGAGGGAAGCTCCCTTGACCTTTTCAACAAGAAACCATTACTTTACAGAAACCTTGAGAATAGAAAGCGTATGACCAGGAAACCAGGCTGAAGAATCCTGCATTGTGTGTCGTTGCTACCCGTCGCCCTCTCGCATCCATAATAAATGCATGGAGAAGCACTAGCTGTCGTGGTACCATCCTTGGCTCCAAGAATAAAGCAGAGTCAGTGAAATCAACACAGCCGGTGAGTTGGGGAAACTGATACAAGACCGGTCTGTGTTGAAGCCAATTTTGCAAGCATCAACATTGTGTGGCGAGCGCTGGAAAGAACATTGTTAAGACGTGTGTGATAAGAGATGCATGTAAAGTTGAACTGTTGATGAGTAACTGAACTTTAAAAGCAAGATGCAATACCTTTGACAGAGTGGTCCAGCACCACATCAGTGCTCAATTGAAGGTCTCTGTAAGGTATCCAGCTGAGAAGTGGCAAAAGTGAAAATGAGAAAAAGGTTATATCAAGAAGAGAACGAGTAATTGTGAATCGAAGTGGCACTGCTACGGGTCAAGCAAAATCCTGCGCACAGTGGAAAGTCTTTGATTTTGATGAAGTAGAGAAAGTTTGGAAAAGTAGATAAATTGGTCTGAGCCCAGCGGAGGTAGACCAATTGAAGGTTTTGTGTTAAAGTGGGTCTGAGCCCGGCAGAGGGGGACCCGGGGTGTACATAAATCACCCGAGAAGTTATATACGTGAAATTCTAAGAAGAAAGGAACTTTAATGTTTGTTGTGTTGCATCAGGCCCTATGAAATAAGAGACTTTGATTGACAAAGAGACTTTGGGCCTCATTACGACTCAGGCGGTAAGGGGTTTACGCCGGCGTAAACAGCGCCGACCCTTACCGCCTGAGTACGAGGTCCCTTAGCGCCATGGCGGATTTAACACCTGCTTTTAGCAGGTGTTAAAATCCATGGCGCTAAGGGACCATGGAGTTAATTACGCCACCGTAATTAACGCCTTCCCCACTCCCATTATGCCCTATGGGGCAAAAATGGGAATGGGGAAGGGTAAATGGGGATTGGGGACTTACCGCCCCGCCAAGGTCGGAATGGGGCGGTAAGTCCGCCAACCACCATGGCGTAAACATAGTTTACGCCATGGTGGTAAAGTCACGGCCCAGGCGGTAACTTACCGCCTGGGTCGTAATGAGGCCCTTTGACACATAAGGCCTGATGTTGAGGTTTTGAACTGCATCCTTGTGCTAGAGAAGCCAGATAGTGGGATAAGCTCGAGTGTGCTGCCTTATCCTGTGTTGAAAACATGGGGAAGGGAAGCCAACGGCTTGAATATCCTAACATATAATTTCTTGAACACTTTTCTTTTGTATAACATTGTTGCCCAAACTGTTTGTATTTAGATGTAAGGATTGGCAATAGGTTTATTATTATAGGCCCTTTTATTTTGACAGACTCGACTAGGACTGCATTATTATTAGATGGTCGTAGCTTGCTCCCATCTTTAGATTTAGGATTAGATAGGCATTTTTCAAACCCGATTGAAGTTCAATAAACACTCTTAAACTGTGATCACTTGTTTATGTCTTACTGTTTGATACAATGCCTTCTGTACACAACCCTCCTATTCCATTAATTACCTTGAATGCTACATTGACAGCAATTTAGAATGGCCAAACAGCTATCTACCCAGCACCCCATGGGATTATATGTGGTATGGAGGAGACCTGAGAGATGAAGGTAAAATCTGGATACCTAGGAGTGTCTATGAGTGGCCACTAGATGAAGACAACTATAAGAGAGAGAGAGAGTTTAGATGAAAGATTCATCCTTCAGTGGATGCAAGGGGGAATGTAGGGGAGTATGGAAATATGGGAGAGTATATTCAACATCCTAAACATGCCCGAAAATACAAGATGCAAAAATCACTATGAGAGGCACATAGCAAAGAAGTGAGCAGCACATGTCATGGAATGTTTCCTGCATAGGCCAACGAGGCACCAGTAGCCATGCTTTAAGTAGACCATAACACACACCTTGTAGATGAACATGACCATGTGCCCTTGACCAGATCCATCAGTATCTAACATACATCAGGGAAATATAAAAGAAGTATTTGTAATGATGAATACATGATAGTCGCTGTTTTGCATTAGCTGAATACAAAATACAGGTAGGCAACAACATTTAGTTAGCTTTGCTTAAAGCATGAAAACTCCACATCACCCCACAGCAGAGATTATTAGCCAGACCCTCGCAGAAAGGCACATGCATTCCAAGTTGCAACAATTCACATACCCAAGGGCTGAATGCCATGCAATGATTGGTCAAAGCAAGGGGGGTGAATGTGGTAGTGAAGTCATGAAAGAGCACCAGAAAAGATGCCAGACCCCGGAGTTTAAGGACAAGACACTGTGCACTGATTGGTCAAAACACATCAGGTTCTCACTGCCATATCCCAGAGAGTTATAACAATTGATGTCCATAGTCAAAGAACCAAACATAATGAAGGTCACAAGTTGGCAGGAGTTGAGCAGCAAGATGTGAATACGCATGGCCATAGAGATGCAGTAGCGGCCCTGTAGTTATGGTTAAGTTGCTCAACTCATAGAAAGAGCACTTTTTGGGGGCTTATAACTTTGCCCCCAGTGGACGAATCCTCACCAAACTTTGCAAAAAACATATATGAACTTGCGAAGTTTGGTGCAGTTTTGTCCAGGGGGAAGTTATAAGGGGTTCCAAAACTTGTGGAAATCCTCATAGACACAATGGAAACAAAATGTTCTCGTGCCTGCAGCCAAAACTGCTGGACGGAATTTCAACAAATTTGCGCCAGGAGCGGCGGTTTGGTATTGAAAGCGTGCTTTTGTAGATTCGGTGTAAATCCATCCAATAGTTTTTTTCCAAAATGGCCAAAAAGTAGATACAGGAAATTAGTGATATCTGGGTCTAGTCCGTGGACTCATTTCCTGAGACCGCGGATGCCTCTTGACTAATCAGGGTCCTGCGTGACATCCACGTACATGGCACGCGCCCACTGATTGCTTGTTGGAAAACATGAGCTGTGTCAGACTTTTGTAATGGTCGCCATGTTGGATCAAGGGACATCCTCCCGGTAAGCGTGGACCCTGTGGTCAGCAAAAAGTCTGAAAAACACATTTGGGGTTATTTTGTGGCCGAAAGATAGCATGAAAAGGGTGGGGTAGTGGAATAAAATTGATATGGAGCTGTTTTTATAGGTGAAAAAAAGGTTTGCAGGTGCCGCCAAGTCCGCGGACATCGCCGCTGACCATGGACAGTGCGATGAGAAAAAAGTGTGAAAAATACATTTGGGGGTATTTTGTGGCAGAAAGAGGACCTGGGAGGAATGGGGGAGTGGAAAAAAGTTAAGATGGAGCCTTTTTTGTAGGTGAAAAAGGGTGGTGCTGGTTTAATTCTGTTGCATTGGGGGAGGGGGGGATTGTGTGCTGGGTGTTCACTGGGGGAGGAGGAATTGTGTGCTGGGTGTTCACTGGGAGGAGGGGGGGGTTTGTTGCACTGAGAATAAATCATGTTTCAAAAATCACAAAGCATGGACAGTAGTGATTGTGGAAAAGTTCTATTTAATGTTGAAGTGGCATCTGTTCAATTTACCCATCACCCGTGTTAGAAAAATACATCAATCAATCCCTGTCTGGCCAACCTCCCCTCCCTCAGCCCAACCCTTTGTGCACGTGCAACACCTTCAGGAATGTCATTGCCCTCACTCCCATCCTCAGGTGGCTGCACATGAGCATCAGGGGGCAGTGGCACATTTATGCGACAGCAGATGTTGTGCAGCATGGCACATGTCAGTACAATTTTGCCAACTTTTTCTGGTGCATACATCAATGTCCCTCCCGTGTGGTCGAGGCACCGGAAGCGTGCCTTCAGCAGTCCAAATGCCCTCTCCACGCAGATCCGTGCACGAGCATGGGCAAGGTTGTATGCCCGCTCCGCTGCCGTGTGTGATGACGCACAGGGGTCATGAGCCACATGCACTGGGGATATCCAGAATCACCTGTAGGGGAGAGAAAGCCGGTATGGGCACAAGGTAAGTCCAGTGGGTGTACAGAGCTCATTCATCAGTGTCATTTTGCCATACTTGTCATTAGGTCAACAACATTGTGGAGTGTGCTGTGCTACAAGCAGAATTGAATCAATGAGGTACTCTCAACTTGGTACGCCTCTGTTTCAGAATGTAACTGTACTCATTCACTTGTCACTGGGTAAGGGGGCCCTTCCATCTACTTCTGCATGAGAGAAGTGTCTGCCTCATGTGTCATTGCCATTCCCTTTGGCTGCAGTTGCATTTGCTGGTTGTCACTATTCTGTACTGTTCTCCATGCATTTCCTTGGCCATTCTGGGGACAGTGTTTGTGGGATGTACATTGCCATTACTCAGTCTGCTTATGTGTGGTGCATTTGTGGATGTGGCACCTTATGGGTTACATTTGCATGACTGTCAGGTGGGCAGGGTGGGATGTCTGTACTGTGTCAGTGTTGGGAGCCATAGTGCTACTCACATAGGAGGCTTTATGGTGGTGGGCCTTCCATATGTCACTGTGCTGCCACATGTCTTTTACATCCTGAATGGCTGTGTTCTGCTGTGTTGGGCATGTCCAAGGCTTCTCGTGCAAGCTGCTTGAATGGGAATGCTGCAGTAATGGTGCTGCCTATTGAGATTCATTGTGTGTGACCAGCCCCATCAATTGTGGATTGACATGCATTATGGTATACATTTCTACTCACCCAGCAGCCATGTTGTTTTCCCTCGATGCCTTTCCATGCACGCTGGCAGGGTACTGTTGCGCAGGATGGATCCTGGGTAGCGGGCACAGCAGTGTCTGAAGGTGACGTCAGGCCACATGTCATCTGCACATTAAGGGAATGGTACTGTTTCCGGTTTCTATAGGCTGCCTCATGTGCCTGGGGTGGTACGAGTGCTACATGTGTGCAGTCCATGGCTGCTATTACATTCGGTACTTGGGCAATGGCATGGAATTGACCCTTCAGCTGGTTCACCTGTGCCTGTGTGGCTGGCAATGCGATGTGCTCATTCACATGATTCAACAGTGCATCAAGCACCTGTCCCAGCATGGCACTGAATGTGGACTGGGCCATTCCATGCATCATGGCAACGGTATGTTGGTAGCTGCCAGTCCCAAGGTATTGAAGCACAGACACAAGCTTCACTAGTGGAGGTACTGCTGTGCTGATGGCTATGCGGCTGCCGATGTCGTACTGGATTGTGTCCAGCAACTGGGTGATGGTTGCCCTGTTCAGCCGATATTCAGTCACCAACTGGCCATCAGTCAGGGCCCAGGGCGTTGGCCTGACCCTGCGGATGGCTGGCCACCTTGCTGGTGCTGCTCTCCTCCTCCTTCTCCTCATCCCCACCACCCCCTGCGCTCCCAGGGCCCTGGCCTGGTTGGCTGGCCTCTGTAGCTCCAGGCGCAGCAGGTGGAAGTCCACATCAAGGCTCCCGGCTCCAAATGGCAGCATGGTATTGGGGAGGGTGTGTTGTGGTGTTGTGCATGGGTGGGTTCTTTGTAGGCCTCTGAATTGCATTGGTTTCACCTGGGCCCTTATTGCTGTCTCCTCCCTGCTCCTACTGGTGTAATGGTGTTGGGGAGGGTGTGTTGTACATGGGTGGGTCCTTTGTAGGCTTCTGAATTGCATTGGTTTGACCTGGGCCCTTGTTGCTATCTCCTCCCTGCTCCTACTGGTGTAATGGTGTTGGGGAGGGTGTGTTGTACATGGGTGGGTCCTTTGTAGGCCTCTGAATTGCATTGGTTTCACCTGGGCCCTTATTGCTGTCTCCTCCCTGCTCCTACTGGTGTAATGGTGTTGGGGAGGGTGTGTTGTACATGGGTGGGTCCTTTGTAGGCCTCTGAATTGCATTGGTTTCACCTGATCCCTTATTGCTGTGGCCTGTGTTCTTTTACCTCCAGCTTTTTGCTGGGGGTATTTTTGGCGGATATCCGCCGCTTTTCTGGTGCTAATTGCGCCTACGCCGGACTCGTGATTACTAATGTTTTAGCGCGAATGGTTACTGGCGCTTTTACAGCCGACGATTGTACATGGCGCTGGCGGTATTTGGACTCGTGATCCGACGGACCCCTAAAATCGGTGCTGATAGCGTTACTGCCGATTTTAAGGGTTACCGCCAAACTCGTGATGAGGCCCATAGTGTCCGCGGACTACGCGTTGTCTGCAGATGGCATGACCAATTGAAGGGGGATGGGGGAAGGTTTAAACTCAATTTAAAACATTTATTTTTACAATGGTGGCTCTTAAAAGAGCTTTTTTTGAGGACGGGTTCAATTCTTTTTCTTCTTATTATCTCCTACACCTACTAAGAAATGCTTTTGTTGTCATGATCTCTGCTTCCAAAAGATCAGGACTTGCCCGACTCCCTTGGAAGCAGACCCATAACCCCGGTTCCGAGTGCCAGCCAGTCCCAATTGGGACCTTTTGGACCCTGTCCTGGCGCCAGTGGCACCAGGCTCATAAAGATGCCCAGTCCCAGCGCTGGAAGCGCCGGGCTCATAATGCTTGAGTGGACTTACCTGCAGCAGACCATGCTGCTTACTTACCTGCCAGTTGAACCCCTGATCCTCTTCTGTTTGGGACTACTTTTCCTGTTGGGTGGGGCAGGAGCCACTCCCTAGGTTCAGAACACTGGAACTCTTCTGGAAAGCAGGAACTCTTTTCTTACCTAGGCGTGGCTGTGGAAGGAGATACCTAAGCACTACAGGAGGCTATTTAAACCACACCCGATGGATGAATCTTGCTTTGCGTTATTCTGCATTCTCTGCAGCAGAACGCTCATCGTGTCTTCTGCTTCTGATCCTGGGCCTAAGGGAACAAAGGCTTACCATCCTGGAATCCAGTCTTCAGCAGCACCTGTAAAGATAAAGAAAGAACAGGTTAGCACTACGGTCTTCAGTGGCAGCGCATCTCTTACCTGGTCCATCGGCTGTCACCAACGCCTCGCGCTGCATTCCGGCATCTGAAAGACAAAGGCTTACCTACTCTTCGCATGCTCCGGAGGTCTTCGCACTGCATTCCGGCATCTGAAATACAAAAGCTTACCAGCTCTTCGCACGCTCCGGAGGCCTTCGGCGCTGCATCCCGCATCTGAAAGACAAAAGAAGGTGCGTTTAAAGACATTGGGCAACTTTATTACTCACGTGCCATTACTCCTTCCCACGCCGAATCCAGTGGGTATTCCAGCACCCTTTAGCTTCTCTAAAGCTCCGAACTTGTACCTGCAAGATAAAAGGGACAGTTAGTGCGCATCGTGAAGCAGGCTACAAGCGCTTACTTACGTGCTTCCAGGCGCTTCTATTCCTCACGCGGGTTCGATCCTCAACTCTCATCAGCCCGCCATCCGCCATCGCCGGAACCCTGCAAAACAAGAGATATAATTACAAAAGACTTTTAAGACATTTGAAGTGCCCAGAACTTACCGTTCGTGCAGTTAACGACGGACAGCAGTCCTCTGAGGTCAAGAGGCCTGCACCCTTATCCAGTGAAGAAACTGGTTACGGCACCCTGCCCCGAGGCAGATGGAGAGCTCGGCGTTCACTTACCTAAGGTGAGGGCGTTAACCTTTGGGGTTCTACAGGAGAAGAGAAAGGGAAGAGGAGAGAGGCACCCAATAACCCCAGTTCATTAATCCCATATTTTCTATCTGCAGACATCTTACTCTTCGAGTCAGACATACAGTGCACAGAGGTCCAGCCCAAAGAGCCAACCGTGTGTTACACATCACCTTTGAAGATACGGCATTCACCCAGTCAAGACCGGCGTCTCTGCAGGAATCAGGTGAGCGTTACATTTGTATACACTCTATATCTTCCCTTTTAACTTATTCACATGAATATTTTCAAAGCATTTGTAACATTTCAAAGAAAAATCTGATTGCCAACATCAGTTAAATGCACTCCATCCAACTTGACATTTTCATTCTCAAAAGATACCATCCCTAAACCATATAAAAAGCATATACATCTTTATTGGCAAGGTGCCTAGCTTCTTCCATTTGTGGAGAAAACAAATGTGGACATCCCCATATTTGCCTTGGATTGATTTGAGAAAAAATAATCTTCACAGTTGGAAACAGTTCCATTAGGCTTCTCAACATACTCTTCATGGCAAGCTGCAAAGATACTGGACTTATACAGCCCAAACTGTTGCCTCCAAATGCACAGCAATAATATCTGGATGTTTAAAGTGAGTCATACTCTTACATAATGGCAACAAGGTCACCTAGTTTAACCCACAAACTGCATACCACGAAACAGCCACTTCTTCCAATCCAATAGTAGCAGAGATGCCACAAGATTCAGTGTAACCTTCAATTAATGCATCCAAAAATCTCCTGCCTTCTACACACTCTGCTTCTTTATAGCCATAGATACAGACATCTTCAAAACACCCAACACAAAAAACACCTGCTATCCTCTCTTCCTGTACAACACAACCACAGAACCTGATTGGTTGATCCCCGATGTCCGCAGACATCCACGACTGTCTGCGGTCACCGCAGTCCTCATCCATGCCTGACACCCTTTAAGGACCCAGATGGCACATGCAGATCGGTAGACTACTATTGTGTCCATGGACAAAATAGCACAAGGAAGCCCTTCTACCTATACTGGCCACAATCCCCCCTCAACTGTGCAGATAGGTGCATGTGTCTTATCGGGGCACCAACAACGATGCCATGCACGACTAGGATGGTCGTGGGCGCTTTCCTTGTCCGGGCCCCTCTGGTGTGTGTGACCTCAGGTGGCACATAGACCGGCACCTAGGAGACGGCTCAAAGGATCCCTCCGTGGGTGTGGTTGAGGTTGAAGGGACTGACCCAGTTGCCTGCATGTGCTGTTGGATGAGGTTGTTTCCCTCCCTTGTTTGCTCAGCAAGTGCTGACACTGCCTCGCACAACTCCCTCACCCTTTGTCCAAAACCTGTCAGGGCAGCGGTACATTGCTCTACAACTCTGCGTGTGCGCGCATTGTCACGCGCTATGTACTTGCATCCATGGCGTATGGATGCTCTGATAGCCTTGATGTGCCAGCTGTGCACCTTGGCCATTGATTCTACATTGGTCTGTTTGGCCTCAATCACATCCAGTCAGCCCATCACTGCTGCCCCTGTGATGAAGGGCACCCCTGGTGTGGCAGGTGCTGGCCTGCCACTTGTGCGCTGTTGGGGGGGGCTGCACGGGGACATGGCGCCGGCTTGGATTGGGCTGCCAGGCTCTGAGTGCCGGTCTTCAGGACTGCCATATGATGGCGTGTCCTCGTCCGGCT
This sequence comes from Ambystoma mexicanum, assembly GCF_040938575.1. NCBI lineage: Eukaryota > Metazoa > Chordata > Amphibia > Caudata > Ambystomatidae > Ambystoma > Ambystoma mexicanum. The sequence continues at coordinate 1,062,610,419 of NC_090923.1, read as the reverse complement.
GTGGTGTGCAGACACAACGCACATGCATATGTGGCCTTTGTGCTTGCTGTGTGCCTGGCCTTGGGGTTCCCTGTGGTGTGACTATCCCTCCTGCATCACTGCTTCCGGGTGAATGCAGTCCTCCTGCATGATGTGCACATAGAGGTGTCACTCCCACGTCGGGCTCAGATCCACAGGTCAGTCCCTCTGCATCGGGGCTGTGTCTGGTGGCTTGGGCGAGCTGGCTGTGGCCTCCCTACAGGCATGTGGGTGCTGCTGTGGTCTGGTAGTGCTGCGTTGTGGTGAATAGGGGGTTGGCCTGGGTCGGGTCCCTTCCGTGCAGCCTCTTTGTGGGGTGGAGGTGCTGGTGGAGGCTTGCTGCCGTGGGCGCCGTGATGGTGTGGCCTCCTCCCCATCATCTTCGTCCCGTTGGGTTTGACGTGTGCCTGTGGGGTATATAGGGTGTGGTTTGAGTTCAATGCTACCTACATTAGTGTAATGCAGTTCATGCTAACAAGTGGGATTGAAGACAGTATCAATCATGCATTCAACTTGCATTTTGTTCATTCGCCATGTGGTGCTTGGTGTGAGTGAGTATGGAGGTACACTGCATGGGAATGTTTGAGTGACAAGATTGCATGCGTGGTTGGGGTGCACTGCGCTCAGGGTCTTGGGGGTGCATTCCCGCACACTCAAACTCTACGTAGCTGTCCCATGGCTATGGATGTCTATCCCCTGCCCCTGACATTGATGCACTGCATGTGCAGGGTCGTCTAGGCAGCACTACGTTCAATGGATGTAGGGCTCACTTATGGGTATCTGCAGTTCCTCACACACATTTCTTCACATTCATTCACTCAGGGTCTGCATGTGTGGTACTTTCAGTTGCATGCATTTGGGGTGGGACTCACCTGCATTTGGATTGATACCAGTGCCTGTCTCCGCTCCACCAATTCCCTCAATGGTGCCAATATCAATCAGGGCACTCATCTTCTCCTCCCAAGGTGTGAGTTTGGGTGGGGGTGGTGGTGGCCCTCCTCCAGTGCCCCTGCTTGCACTCCTGTGCTGTGAGAGGATGCCGTGGACTCGCACAAGCAGGTCGTTGAGGTGCTTGCGGCAATCCTCCCCATCCCGGGGCACGCGCCCCACAGCAGTGACCCTTTGGCTGATGTCGCACCAAATCTGTGCTCTGCGCTGGCCACTGGTTTTGCGCTGCTGCAGCTCCTCATGATGTGTCTCGGCCTCCTCCACCAGTGCAGCCAGCTCCTGGTCGCTGAATTTGGGCTGTCTCACCCTGTCCAGGGAAGTCGTGCCCCTAGTGCACTCCTGTGACATGTTTTGGTGTTAGATGGGGTGGATGGCTTCCAGGGGCTGTGATATCCGACGGATTGTGATTTCCAAGATGGCCGCCGCTTTGTTTCCCATTCCGGCAGTGACACGTTTCCCGCGCACTAATAGCGCGTGCTCATGGCACGCGCTATTAGCTCGATATGGCGGACCCGCACGGTGCGTCAGATTTAAGGGTTCTACCTGTTGCGCGCTATTTGCACTAACGCCATGTCCCGGTGCGTGTGCACGAAAACTTGTGATTTGGCGGATTATCCGCCGGGGTCCTTGGCATTAGCGCTATTTATGTCCGACGGGAAAACTGCTGCATTACTGCCGAACTCGTGATGAGGCCCTATATGTTCAATCCAGGTACTATAAGGATGCTAGGCATGGAAAGGGGACTACCGGTTTTGTGGGTGTGGTATACAGGAAGACTGGGCAGCAAGAGTTACCTGTTGTGTGCAGTGACGATGGCTATGGCTTTGAGGAAGCAGAGTGGCAGGTTGGTGGGCGATTCTTGGGTCCATTGAGTTAAGGTGTACTGGTTGCAGTGTGGATTACCTGGGAATCTTGGATTTCAAGAATTTAAAATTTCCTGGTTTGGAGTTCCAGGAATAAAGTGAGCAGAATTGATCCCGTTTTGTGAGATTATGGTTACTTTGAAGCATCCAGACATCATTGTAGTTTGCAATGAAGGATACATTTTCATAGTTGATGGAACTGTTTCGACATTTGAGGATCGTTTTCTCTCGGATAGCTGAAAGACAAATGTGGAACTATTCACATTTATTTTGTCCACAAATGAAGAAAGCAAGGCTTAATGTAAACAAAGATGTCTATGCTTTTTTTCAGGATGTTGGAAAGATATATTTTCAAAGTGAAAATATCAAGTTTCATATTGTCAAAATGTATTGAAGTGATGGAGTGCATCTGACTGATGTTGGCAATCATATTTTTTTGAAAATGTTCAAAATGCAATGAACACATAAAATATGATTGAAGTATTTGTTAAAACAAAACAGAAAAACTGAAAAAAATTCAAGCATTTTATGTGAAAGTTAGAAAAAATAATCAAGTTCAGTAGAACATTTGATACTTAAGTACAAAACCAAATAATTCAAAAAAATATATAGAAGTCACAAAGTTTAAAAAAAGGTTCTTTTAAGAGCCACAATTTTTGAACCAAAAACAAGTTAATTGATTTTAACTCCCTTGACCCACGCCTGGAAATTTTCATTTTTCATTTCGCACTATAATAGTCTCTGTTCACCTTACAGTCTGAAAAATGTCTCCAAAAGGAACCTTTTTTTTAGTTTTTCTGGCTTCTAGGTTTTTTTATTATGTTTGTTTTATCAGAGACGTGAGAAGGTAAAGTGGGGGAGGGAAGGGGTAGGGACCACAGATACGGAGGGGCAGGTGGACAGGGGATGATGTTGGGCGGGCCTTAAATATAAGGTAGGGGGCAGTGTTTCTCACATTCCTTGACTGTGGCTTTGAAAGCACTTTGAAACTGCTCCCCCCTGAAGAGTGGTGTGTCTCAGTATATACAGAGAACTGTGACCCTCGAAAAGGTAAGGATTGACAGCCTCCTGTATGGCCTGCAAGGAAGCTGGCAGGATCCTCTGCTCTACAGCAATACCTTGTGTGGTGAAAGAAGGGTTGATGAAGATGGGGTAGAGGGAGTTAACTGCTTCTCCGTGACCAAGGAACAGACTTTCTCAGAGTGGTTGGGTGTGGTGGCGCATGGAGGTGGTGCCAAAGGAGTACTTCTGAGGTTGTTCGTGAGCAAGTATGACCCCCATACTGAATGCATGTCACTTGGCAGGCTGAGCCTTTGGTCTCCCTCAATGGTGGTAAAAAAACACCACTACCTACTATTTCTATTCCTCACTATCCTCATCCACATCACCTTGCCAGTTGCCCTGTCCAGGCCTTTCACTTGGTGGGTGTGGTGGTGGTGGCCCCTGGGAAGGAGAGATGGCCATGAGAGATGCCAGTGTTAAACTTCTGGATGTCTGCTGCAAGTAGCTCTCTCGGAAGATTCTGTCTGCCGGTGTGCCAGATTATGAATGACTAAAAGCAGTGGGTAGGTCCTCGTAGGCAGTGGCCTCCGACTTTAGAACTCCTTGTGACGTCCTTCCCGGGTTCCCTTCAGCACTTGCACATCCCTACTTCCCCTTCTATTAATGCACTTCTCAACTGCACAGTGCATATGTGCATTTATAGCAGAACTGTGTACAATTTATTTGTATAAGTAAGTGAAATGTAGATGAAAAATATTTCTAAAAAATGTTTAAGTGGCAGTTGGTGTGTGAAAGTTTAATATGTTGATAGGGTTACATGTATATTTTTTGGAAGGATTGCTGTGAGTGTTTAATAGCAGGCAACAAGGGAGTGTGAGAAACATAAAAGTAAAAAAGGGTAGAAGGGCTGTCCTGTTTGAAAGTGTGCATATGACGCTCTGGTCTTTTAATGATGCCTGGCCGGGAAAGGGGACTGCTGAGAACACCACCAATAGTTATGAAGGTGCATGGCTTATTGTTGTTATTGTGTGCTAGAGAAAAGTATTTGTGACAGAAAATTGTTTGTATGTTTTTTTTTCCTCTACTATTCAATTGTCTATTATTTCTATTAGCATATTACAAAATGGTAATGGAAATGTTGGAGAATCTTATTGAGTATAACTACTTTATTCAAACATTTAAAGTAAATGGAATCTGTAAGATTTTCTTGTTCTATTTTTTAACTGTGAGAGGAGGCTTGGAAAGGAACCTTTTATTTGTGGTGTTTTTTGATTTTATATTTTTTTTGCAGGTGAGGCCTTGAAAGTAAAGGGGGTGAGGGTGAAGGAAGGGGCATCAATGACAGTTACGGAGGGGCAGGTGGCCAGGGTAAGATGTTGTGTGTTCCTTAAATCTAAGGTGAGGGGCAGTGCTTCTCATGCCCCTTGATTGCAGCCTCGAAAGCACTTCGAAATTGCTGCATCCTGCAGAGTCGTGTGTTGCAGTATATACAGAGTACTGTAGTCTTGCAAAGATGTAGGTCAACAGCCTTGTTTATGACTTGCAAGGTAGCTGGTGGGATCTTCTGCCCCACAGGAGTAGCCTGTGTGGTGGCAGTATTGGTTGAGGAAGATGAGGCAGAGGAAGACAGCCTACTACTTCCTATGAAATCAACAGCCTTCCTCGGAGCATCCTGGTGGTTGGCTTGGGTGTGGCGGCACATGGACGTGGTCTCAGAGTACAATGTTGCACTCAGTGCATTTCACCTTGCTAGCCTTAGCCTTCGGTACACCCGTAATGGTGTTAAAGAACCACCACACCCATGATTCTCTCTGGGTGCTGGAGGTCGACATTTCCTCTATCTCATCTTCCTGGTCGTCTTGATTAATTTCTGCATCATTGTGGTTTTTCCCTTGTCCAGGGCCTCCAGCTGGTGTTGGTGGTGTGGCTCCTGGGGAGGAGGGATGGCCATGGCTGATGTCATTTTTGAAGTGAAATAGCAGTTATGCTAATATTCTTTCAAGCATGTGCTCTTTCCTGGATTGCAGGTGGAAAATCAGTAAGTACAGGTCTAGGAGCTGTACAAGGGTACATTTTCAGCTTGAAACATCCCAGATCAGCAGGAAATGCAGTTTCAAACCATTCGCGAAGCACGGACATGTTCACGAAGCGCTGACCCGTTCGTGAACACATCATCACGCCGCACGCCGTGGTCATGTGACACTGTCCAGAAAGTCTGCGGTGACGTCAGATGTTCGCGAACTTCAGCAAACAAAAAACAGTGCAAAAAGTTGCACAAAGTTAGTAGAAGCGTTAGAAATATTGCTAGGAGGTGGGCAATGGCACAGTTTTAAGGTGACACTTTCTAGATCGTCCGAAAATGCTCTTATATTGGGGGTAAATATGATATTAGGAAGTTGTAGCAAATTTGGGTGCAGTGGTAAAAACCTATGACATTCAGTGAAAATACTTTGTTAAAGGGACTTTATGGTTAAGTTGCACTAATGAAAGGCTAGAAATTCAGTGAAATAACGTTGTTAAAGCGACGTTATGCTTACAAGTAAAAGCAACAAAAAACGAAATTTGCCAGTTATGGTAATCTAAGCAACCATAACTTTCAACAACACTGTGCCATGCTAAGACTAACACCCAGAACATCAAAGATGACATCACAAATGTCACTGATGACATCACTGATGACATCACATATTAAATTAATTGTGATAAAAAGTTCCTACAAGGGGTTGTGTTTACAGTGTTGGTAGCAAGATGTCAGGAGTGATTAGGAGACCTATCATGAAGTACTTCATGTATTAAAGCATGTACTCATCTAAACAAAATAAAATATTATATTGGAGTGTTGGTGTTAATACAGGAATCTAATCATACATACACATAGGTAATGGCTGTAGCATGCACCATAGAAGTACAGTATGTTTAATTTGCCTATTCTGGCTACTAAAATAATGAAGGCTACTTTAGCAGAGTTTTTAGTAATTTTAAACAAGTAATAATTCAAGATTTACTACATAATTATGTTAGTGGAGACAATACATATGAAGGCCCACAATGCATAGAAATCAGAGGCACATACAGGGAAAGTAAAGTAAGCAAGAAAGAAACAACATCACCAGAACATGCCAATGACATTAAAGTTCATCATTATGTATACAAGTGAATTGTGTGTTTGAGGCCTGCTTATTGCTCAAGATATGTGCACCATGAGCTGAGACAAAACCCTAAGAAAAGTACTTGAAGAACATACAAGAAGGTTAACGTCTACATATATAGCACCTTTTCAATGTTCATATTCTGTCAGTAAACAAAACCGCCTGGCCTACATATGTCAGTCAACAAAAAGAAGGTGGCCCAGATATGTGATGTCATCAGATTTGTGATCAATGACATTTGTGATGGTGTTAGTCTTAGCAGTGCACGGGGGTGGCTCGAGTTATGGTTGCTTAGCTTACCATAACTGGCACATTTCTGGGAGTTTTCTGTTTTACTTGTAACCATAACGTCCCTTTAACAACGTTTTTTCACTGATTTTAATAGGTTTCTATTAGTGCAACTGAACCATAACGTCCCTTATACATGTACACATGTGTGCCATTTGTGCCATTGTGAGAAACAAAGCCTACAAGCAGCTAACCTGCAGCACATAAGGTCAGAGACAGGACAGATGTCATAGTGAGAACAGGAAGGGCATGCAAGTAACCCTTCCGACAAGTGAGTTGCAAAATGAACTGATGGTAAGCAGTTCACAATGGTGAGAGCAGTAAGTTTCTGCCAACCAATGAGGTCAATAGGAACATAGTTAAAAGTTATATTTTATGTGTCACACTGTCTCATCTCACATAAATGATTGCTCCAGATTTCTATAATCGTTCACTCCACATCTACTCCTTCTGGAGCAACCAATAATAAAGTAGCTCTGACTGAAACATGTTTCAAAAGTTACTGACCAATGGACGCGCATGAGAATGGAAATTATTTCACTGTGCATGAGCTAAACAACAGGCACATCACCTGCATCACATGGTTAGAATAGGCCAATAAAGTTAGAAAATGTATGGAAGCACCTATAGTGTTGATGACACCAGCCAATGAACAGTGAAGTTTGAAACATTTGTTGTCTTTTCCTTTCTGTAATTGCAATATAACCAACCATTTTCATTAATCCAATATGAATGTCTGTTAGATGTTTCCCTGCCTTGGCAGTTATTATACATTTTGGTTTTTCTCATATCGCGTGCAACTAATTCTTGGCTCTTTGGATTGATTTTTATTGATGCAAAAGGGACTCGCCTTACAATAATTTGGACCGGGTACCACCTGTACATAATGGTCAAATTGCTTTTTCCGTCGCTTCAATAATATGTGGGGTTCCCCTTACATTTCAAAGAAAAAAGCTAGGCAGTGGTACACCTTGCATTGGAGTGAATTGTTGACAGGCAATATTACAATTCTAACTTCACTTGTAATTGTATGTATTTCTCCTGTAATGTGTGGCTATTGCAGTTGCAGTTAGCCTGTACTGCAGTTGCTTTGAGTGCTGGATGCTACAGTTCCTGATATCTGGGTTTTTTAATTTTTTATTTTTTACTGTTGCACTGTTAGCAGGTGTAGCTCATGTGGATGTTATACTTCAACTTGCTTTCCAATCAATGTACTATACTTCAGAACAGTGCACAATTAAATCATATGTAAACAATCTCGCATTCTGAAGTGCGATGGCAAAAGATTCCCTTATAATTGAAAATGCGCGTTGACTGTTGTTGTCACACACCTCTTACGCTTTGTATGCTTCTTTCCTCTATTGAGCTCGCGTAGCAGTCAGTAGTCAGGACTCTCAATTGACGAAAAATCTTTGTGCAGCTTTTCTATTCTTTCTTTTTTTTATACTTCCTCAAGTCTTGCCCAAACAATAGTTGAAGTCAGGGGGCAAGGTAAAGGAAAGCGAGGCCTTGCATGATGATAAAATGAAAGATTGGGGATTATGGCACCATATACTCTCTTTGCCTGGAGACACAGAAAGTGAAATGTCTGCACTGTTGCTTGATGTTTGGGAAATAGCAATAAAGGTTCAGGATGCATCCCTCTCCCATCAGGTTATTGTGTGCATGGGTGAGGAGGTTAATATTCAGGAGTGATGTTGCATGTTTATCCATGAGGGTGAAGGGGTCCGATATCACCCCTGGTTGACAAACTGGATGTGGGTGGAGGCACTGACCGTTTTGCACTATTATGAACTATATTGCAAGAGGCATTGGGGTTTCATGTGGGGTCCATGTGAAGGTGATTATCAAGAGCTTGGGACCACTGAAGCTGGTGCTCCGGTCTCCTCCTAGATATAAATCAGGTTGCTTATCCAGCATGCAGGTACATGAGGGAGGCCTGAAAAAGGGGTGCCCAGATTTGCGGCTACCATCACTCTTAGACAGAGAGCCATTTGCTGAACTGCTGTTGTAGAAGGATCTGCTGGAGCCTGAGTGCATGCGCGTAGACAGTGCCAGACCCGTGGAGGAGACGAGGAGTGGTCAGTACCCACACGCTCTCCATTAGTCTGATTGGTTGGACCATGGGCAACGTACAGCGAGTCGAGGTGAAAACCCTGCAGCAATACTGTGATCTATGTATGTCTTGCAGGTCACAGAATCCAGACTGAGGGACAGTTCATCTTTAAAATCACTTTAAATATCTCACAAAACAAAGTGAAGGGAGAAATACAGTGTATCAACAGCCTGAGATGAACAGGGAGAAGTATCAAGTACCTCTGACTACACCTGCGTCATGGGTTTAGAAAGTATCCAGGGAAACTATACCAATGCCATGGGTTTAGAAGGTATCCAGTGAAACTAAGCCTATGCCGTAGGTTTAGAGGGTATCCAGGGAAAATATACCTATGCCATCTGTTTAGAAGTTTTCCAGGGAAATTATGTCTAATCCATAGATTTTGAGGTTATCCAGGGAAACTAAGCCTACGCCATAGGTTTGAAGGGCATCTACCTTTCAGCTGCACATTCCTCTGTGTTACGTAGCTGTAGCAGTGCGCCCAGTAACTGCCCTTGAGGTATGGTACATAGATTACAAAGCGTGGCCATGTGGTATATCCAGATAAATAAATGGCTGTGTGTCACAGGAGAAGTTGTTGTTGTCGCCCCAAAGTGTCTCTACTTCACAGGGTACACAGAAAATATAGGAGAAGTAACGATTCTGCTTCCTCTAGTATAATAACCACATGCCTGTCAACCTTTAGTGGGTGAAAGAGATTATCATTTTGCATGTGTGCTCTCCATTGACACCTATTGGCCGGCAAACCAACTGGCGGATGAGGTAACTGGTGTTGCCTACCAAAAGCGTGTAAAATGACAGGTTTATTTATTTATTTATTTAACATAAAGGAGGAACAATACTCTTTTTTATCACAAAAGAACATACAATAGATAAGAAATCAGATTTGACGGGAAGCAGCAAGCTTCTTACAATGGGATGAGTTTGAGGGACAGTCTGACCAGGTTGTGGAGGGGGGTAAATAGAACAGTCACCTGGGACAATACATAAGTGGACATACATAGATTAAGGACAGCTGTGCTCGGGATGTGACCATGATGGGTGAAGTGCTAGAATGGAGGCAGATGAAGTGAGCGGCAGAGGCTGGTTAGAGACGAGGAAAAATGTTAGCTAGCAGGCAGATGAGAGGTAGGTTAAGAGGATAACCCAGAGATGAGGAGGTAGGCTTTTAGTTCAGTTTTGAACAAATCAGTGTGGACTGTTCCTCGGATGTCTGGGGTGAGAGAATTCCATGCTAGTGGAGCAAGAAAATAGAAAGAGAGGAAGCGAGAGGAAGCACAGGGAGGGCATTGAACCACGGGGTAGTTGAGGAGACATAGTAGAGTTGGCTAGAATAGGATAGATACAGTGATGCCTTACTATGGATAGATTTGTGAACCAGGAGAAGACATTTAATTCTGGCCATGTTTTGCATAATCAGCCATCCAGCCTGGTGATGGTACGAGGAAGTAGGTGTGAAGTTAAGGAGTTCAAAGAGAGTCCTGGTAGCGAAGTTAATAATCTTGTCGAAAGGACAGAAAGCATAGTTGGGGAGACCAAAGAGGATGCCGGCATAGTAGTCCAGTTTAGAGAAGACAGTAGTGGTTACGAGATGCTTGACAGTGTTGAAAGGAAGGAGGTGCCTGATTTTGCTAATATTTAGGAGGTTGAGGTGAGCTGCTGTTCCAGTTTTGAAGATGAAAGTAGAGAAGGTGTGAGAAGGGTCATAGATGATGCAGATGTTTCTAGCTGAAAAAGAGTAGGGGAGAGTGTCAGGTGGGAACTGGCTAGGCAGGGGAAGAGAGCTTTTGGCAAGGAAGAAGAGTACCTCTGTTTTGGTAGAGTTTATCATCAGAGAGAGCAAAGCCATCCAATATTAATGGCAGAGAAACTGTTAGAAATGTTGATAGAGAGATCAGAGGAGAGTTCTGGAAAAGAGAAGAAAATGTGGGTGTCATCGGCAAAGAGTTGGTACGAGAACCCAAAGGAGGAGATTAATGCCACAAGAGCAGAAGGGCAGAAGATAAAGAGGAGTGGACCCAAGAGAGAGCCTTGTGGAACACAAACAGTTAGAGGAGTGAGTTAAGAGGTGGTATTGCTCCAGGAGACAGAGAATTGGTGAGGTGAAAGGTAGGATTCAATCCAAGCAAGGGCTTGATTGCGAATCACAAGAAGAAAGAGAGTATTAAGGAGATCAGAGTGATTGACAGTGTTAAAGGCAGCAAACAGGTCAGGGAGAATTAGGATAGAGGATAGGTGTGAGTGCTTAGCAGAGGCAATGAAGTTGGACACATCCGTGAGAGCAATTTCTGTGGAGTCACAGGAGCGGAAACCTGTTTGTAGGGGGTCTTGAAGGTTGTGGATGTCCAAGCGAAGGAAGAATGTTTTGATATAGTATGTGTGCATGTCAGATATAGGTGCATGTCAAAAGATAGTTCTGGAACAAGGAGGGTGTGTCCGTAAGTGCTCTTATAATTGAGCCGTGTTCCCAAGGTACATTTGGAGAGTTGTAAGTTAGTACACAATCTAATGTTGGATGAATGAGAGGCTCACGCGGGTGCTTGGGAAAACCTGGAAGTTTAGTGGCTTGGTTGCCCTCTATAACTTTTACCCAGGTGAAACCCCAACATTTAAATTCTGTCCGAGTCAAGAATGCACTGTGTATCAAGGTGAGTGTTGTTGATAAATGAATGTGAGGGAATGGAGAGGTCAAACTAATACAGTGAAATTGAAAAGGCCTGGCACTTTGATATCAAAAAGGTTATTATTATGAATTTGCTCCATTGCATCTCATGAAATATGTTATTTTGTTTTATGGTGGGGCAGTGTGGTGCCTCTCTTGAAAGTGGCTATCAAAGTAGAGTGCTAAGTACTCATCAATACTGAGAAAATATACCCTAAGCTGCCTCTGCAGACTGTGTTCATTAGACTATGTAAAAGGTGGAGATTGGTGTGTGACAAACAGTGTAGGAAGAGAGTGAAGGGCAAGATATGTGTATGTTGTGCCATTGTGGCAACCGTTTGTGTCAAATGGTTTAATGATGTGATTATGTCTTTGGCATTTAAGCCAGGGTGTCGCTGCTGAAACCAGGCACAAAGGAGCGGGAGAACAAATGTTCTTATACGTGTGCAATAGCCCACGAATGGCCAGATTCTATTGAGAGCGTTGTTGGCGGGGACTATTGGTATTTTTAAACAAGGGTGAGTTTTGAACTGTGGCTTCCCGTGGGAGTTCTTAAGGCCTACTATGAACTTGAGGGGAAGGTTATAGTGCTGTGGGAGGCAGGATTCCACTTGGGCTGAGGCTGGTCTCTTGTGCATAGTTAATCTATTTATTTCAACCTTGTCTTCCCTCCTCATCTGGGCTTGCCGTTAGCCTGTCCTGTTAATAGAGGGCATCATGAGGATCTAAGGTTCAAGAGGGATATAGAGTCTGCTTAATAGCTTACTTCATTATGCATTAGCGTGTTAACTGATCTTGCCATTGATCAGCAGTTGAGCAAGCGGGTCCACATATCTCTCACCTTAAGTGGCAAAAAGGTCACAAAAGGTGGTAGAGCTTAGTCACCATCTCTGCAATTCAATTAAAAGGGCATTTCTGTAAAAAAAAGATTGTTATTATTATGAGTACAGACCACTACAAAATATGTTCAAAAGGAGCAGTCTTCTGCGATAATCTTAGTGAAAGAAAGTACTCTGCTGATACTTGGGTGTTCCCACCAGACCGCCATCCAGGGAACCACAGATTCTGTGCCTTTGTTTTTAACGTAGTATATAATAAGATTTTTAAGCTTGCAATCAAAGTTGAACATACCTCCAGGCCCCATTTTCCTCCTTTCCCATCTTCCACTCAGGACCTATTCAGCAAAGCCAGTACAATGACAGGAAATAGGGGGAAGGCTTTGTCTCTGATCAGGGGTCATAAGAGGTTGTTCAGATCCCAACAGCAGCACTTATTTGGACATACGCAAAATGCACTTACTTTCAATAGAGGCATTCTTCGGTTCTTTCAGGTTTCGCTTGCGTTGTGCCTGCCTCAAGGCTGTTGGTCTTTGAGAATTTCAGTATGATTCACTCTGCTTCTGTGTTTTCTGTAACAAAGATTGATTCCACGTCACAAGAAGTACTGATGAAACCCGTGCCCCCTGTCCAAGCATCAGCTTGCCTTCTGTGACACGGTGCAAGCATGCTGTGTCTGGAGATCCAAACTACAGATCACTTGACACCCCATGAGGCCAAAACATGCCTTGGGTTGGTTCTGTTCTTGTGTGGAAGGGATGGGATCTAGCAATTTGGGCTGGACTGCTCCTTTTGATGTGGAAAGAACCAAGCCTGATTTTGATTCGGTCCTTCCTCTTTTGTATTGGCATGGCAGGCTCTACAATTATGGTTCGGAGGGCTGCCTGAAGTTAAGCTGTATCCAAAACCTTCCATCTATCACTCTTCATCTTTGTATTAGTGGGATGGGTATGAACGTGTTGTGTCTAGAGACCCGAGGTACATGCTACTAATGACAACTAATGATGCCGAAACATGCTAGGGTTGCTTGTGGCATTGCACAGACGTGAAGTGGCTTACGAGAAGTTTGTTCTGGGCAGCCCCTTTTGGGATTGTACCAAGCCTGATTTTCACATGGTGTGTCCACTTCCGCACTGGAATGCCATGCTGAAAAATAATGCTATTGGAGGTTGGACTGAGTAATGCCAGAGGATAAGGATAATTCCAAATGTTCCATTGATCACTCTTCAGTTTTGCATCTGTCTCTTGCAACTCAGAACTACAGCTTGCATTGTAAAGGTCTGGCAGGGGTGATATGACCTGGATTAGTACATGGTCTGGTAGGATCAGCGCAGAGCCTGTGAGATGCAGCAGGGTCACTGGGAGTGTCCCAGCACGTGGGGTAAACATGACACAAATAGCAGTAGTGTCTGGGGAGAAGTAGCACAGGTTATGTTTTGTGCATGCGGTTGGTATTCTTAGGGAGGCAAACTAGACAACTTGCACTCCCAGTTCCTTGAGACAATGTTACATACGCATATACTCACTCTCTCATTCACTCACTCAGGGATTATGCACTCATAGGAAGCTTGCAAGGGGGGGGGGGGGATTTTCTAGCTAACACCAGGGAATTTAGAGATGAGTCATTCTTCTTGTTCTGTGAGATCTACTTAATGAGAGAACGCAGAAGCTAGGCGTTGTTACACCAAATAATGTATTATTTGTAGAACTCTAACTGTTCAAAATAACCAACATATTTTTCTAATAACTATTTGAAAGTTCATATGATTAGTGTATTATTCCTCTCCAAATCCAATTCATGTATTTCTATGTATGTCCAGGAAATCCTTATATATTTGATCTCTTAGCGTTTCGGGGCAGAACATGGCCAGTCATCAAAAGAGGATTTTCTATAATTATAAATCAAATGTATAAACATGTACAAAAATTCAAATTAACTAAACGAAAAAACGTTAGGAAGTACCACAACAATTTGATATGATAACAGGGACAAAACACATTTCATGATCTGCTTCCAACTTACATCCTCATTCTTTTGGAGGTGGATGCAGCAGAACAATGCGCTTGATCTACGCATCCTCCCATTCTGATCCTCAGCCCCCACATCTGAGCTCCATACACCACAGTTCCTGCAAAGGTGTGGCAACTCCAATGCCATCTGGATGCCCATTCTAGATTGTGAGCCAAGTTGCAATCCATTGAAATGTATGGAGTGGTGCCATCGTGGCTTCTAGTTCTGTAATGCAAGCCATGATTGCAAATTTCCACCAAGTGCACATACTATGCAACATGCATGCAGTGATTGGCATTTGTGTTTGTTCTTGTGATGGGATTTGTTGGGTATGCTGTGGCCCTAGCGTCTCAAGGCACTAAGAAATAGAAATGTTGCTATGCAGTAACCGCTGGAAAGTGCACGATTTCAACAATATGAAGAAGGAAAGTTGGTTAGTGGTGAATCACTTATCGGCACCAGAATTGCAGAAAAGAGCTACAGCAAGTGCACCCCATAGTAGCTTGGGGCCTAACAGCAACTTTCCCACAGGCTCTTAGCATATTTTATATCAAACTGATGCAAAATCGCACTGAGCAGATCATGCCCGAATTTGATTGGAGAGTTGAGAGAAGTCTCCGAGGAACCATTTTCGTAGTGATCTATGCTTTGGTCAAGGACTTCTAGCATCCAAGATACCTAAAGACACCGGTTCACTCTACTTCCACCAGATACTTGCATCAGGTGTGTCCCAGGTGATGCACCAGAACACCCTACAAGGAAACCAAGGATGAAGATATCTGCAAAGCAAAACCACAGCTATGCAATGCCCTAGCCAACAACTTTCCAGTTCAAGATACCCAGGTTACATAATGATTTACAAAGCACCCTATTCCAATCGGCATCTGCCACATAGCAGGATGCGATACAGGAGCAATCGATCCAAACCTCAATTCTTCCACCGCCACCTGGAGCTGCTCCATACTCCGGAATGTTCACTTTACGGAGCATCCACCACTGTGTTATGTTATAGTCCTAGTGTTGCTCGTAATGTCTTAAAGCGTTCTTAAGTGACAATAGGGTGGCATTGGGTTACACACAACACACAAAGAAGTAATTGCTGTTCTAAGCAGTGCCGGCCCCATGTCTGCCAGTGCCCTGTGCGAGATTTGTGCACCCCCACTCTCAACCCCGCCCACCACAAATGCAGAACATCAGGGGGCTCAGTTCTGTTGTTCGGCTGATCAGCCGAACAACAGAACTGATCCCCCTGCTGTTCTTTTAAAGTGCGCCTTGGCCTTGCCGCCAGGGAGGGCCCAATTCTCAACTGGGTCTTAAGACCTATTCTGAAGGTGGTGCATTCTTCCGAAGTCGGAATTAATGCACTTATTTCGGAATATATGTGGCGGTTGCTAGGATGGGTGGGAAACCAACCTAGCAACTGCCACATTCGTAACCTGCCACTTATTGTGGCACTTCTTGTGGCACTTCTTGTGGCACTCCTCTACTTTTAAATGTGCGCTAAAGTGGCGCACATATACGGTACCATTTCGGTGCTGGTATTGTGGAGGAATGCCACAAGAAGTCTTGTTGCAGTGCAGGGTATACATACACTTTCATGTACACCAAAATAAGCATCTTCAACGTTCTATCCTGCAACGTTGAAGCTGCTTACTTTGGTGCATATGAAAGAGTTCATAAGCAACCGTATTCTCAGCAGCAGTTTTGTAAAATATGGAATATGTCGGTATTTAACAAAAACGCTTCCGAGATTTCACAATTGCGCCCGTTAAGCCAAAAACAGGCACAATGTTGAAGGTCCATTGTCGTTCACTACGAGGACGCCCAAGCCCACTTGAGAATCGTGGTGGAGCTTGGGCGTCCTGATTTGGTGCCGAGAATTGTGCTCTTTAGCACGTTCACTGCGCCAAGTTAAGAATCAGGTCCTGAATTAGTACCGTATATGTGCGCCACTTTAGAGCACATTTAAAAGTGGAGGAGTGCCACAAGAATACCTGTCTTAAGTGGCAGGCTACGAATGTGGCGGTTGCTAGGTTGGTTTCCCACCAATCCTAGCAACCGCCACATATATTCCGAAAGCGAAAGTGGCGTATTCATTCTGACTTCGGAAGAATGAGCCACCTTCAGAATAGGTCTTAAGTACCGAACAGGTCGTTAACACTTTTAACAACCTTTTCGGTACTAAAGACCCAGTTGAGAATCGGGCCCTGGTGTCATGTAAATAGCGTCTATTAAAGAATCACAAAGTGATTCAAAAATAGGCGCAGTTTACATGATACTAAGCTGGAGGTAATGCAATGCGCCCTTTATTGTGGGTGCGCCCTTGTGCGGCTGCACCCTCTCAGCGCACCTTGAGCCGGCACTGGTTCTAAGATTAGAAAATGGCTCCTCTTAGCTAAAGCACATGAATTCCAGCTTGTATCAAATCCGTGCATGCGTGGCTTTCAACATTCTTTTCCCTAATAATTCCAAAACTAAATTCCGTCACTTAAAATCACCTAAGGGTTCTCTAGATCTTTTGCCTCTCCTGCAAAATGTTGACTATCTGAGACTACAATATTTTCAAAAGCGGTCTCAGGGCCCGGTTCTCAAGTTGGCGCAGTGAACGTGCTAAAGAGCACAAATCACTGCGCCAAATCTGGACACCCAAGCTCCACCACTATTCTCAAGTGGGCCTGGGCGTCCTCGTAGTGCACAACTGTTTTTTGATATAACGGGCGCAATGGAGAAATCTCAGCAGCACTTTTGATAAATAACGACATATTCGTTATTTTACGAAAGTGCTGCTGAGAACACAGGTATGCATGAGCACTTTCCTTAAATAACGACACATTCGTTATTTAGCGAAAGTGCTGCTGAGGAATATATATATAAATATATAGTATATATACATTTATATTATTTATATATATAATATAATATATATAACATAATATATATACATTTATATATATTTATATATATAAATATAAAATATATTTATTTAATTTTTTTATGTACTGTCCCAGCCATCCCACCCTCCCAAACACTATAATTGGCCACTCACCTGCACTGCGACCGGCTTCCTGTGAAACTCCTCCACAATTCCGGCACCAAAATGGTACTGTATATGTGCGCCACTTTGGCGCACATTTAAAAGTGGAGGAGTGCCACAGGAATACCTGTCTTACGTGGCAGATAACGAATGTGGCGGTTGCTATGTTGTTTCCCTCCCATCCTAGCAAACGCCACATATATTCTCAAAGTGGCTCATTCATACCGACTTTGGAAGAATGCGCCACCTTCAGAATAGTTCTTAAGTACTGAAAAGGTTAAAGCTTTTAATAACCTTTTCAGTACTTAACACCCACTTGAGAATTGGGCCCTCAGAGTGACCCTGCCCTGTAGCTCACACGGGCCCCCCGAGGCCGGGTAAGCTTGAGCAGGTTGCACTCGGCAGTGGGTAATGCTTGCCGGCATTGTGGAGGGAGCCGAGCCGACCCCCCAGCGGTGGCAGAGCTGCAGCGGTGGCTCCAAATCAATAGCAGGCGGTGGGGTGAGGTAGCCCTCGGTGTGGCTGTGAAGAGTTGCCTATCCACTAGTGGTGTGCTTCCTGAGGGACACAAGTGTAGTGTCCTGTGCTCATAGATGCCAAAGCTCCCAATTTAGGCACAAGATAACCGATTTTTCTGTTAAAAACAGTGCCATGGGAGGCCACCAGGGGGCGCACAGGCAATGGCTGCCTGATTTGCGAGCTCTTCCCGAGACCAGGTCGTAGCGGGGTCTGAGCCCCCCCCCGAGATCCCCCCACGGTGCGCAAATGGGTTGGATCATGTTGTGACCCCCCAGGGCCCCCACCGAGCGAAACAACGGGGTCTGAAGACCTCAGGATGGCAGAGAACCTAAGACGCAGCTGCCGCAGCGGGATCGCCGAAGGAGGCCGCAAGATCACCCAGTGCGGATTTCGGGGAGGAGCGAGCAGGCCTGTCGTAGCCGGCGGAGGAAACGGCCTCCCTTCGCCTCCCGATTAAGGCAGCACAGGCCGCGGGAACAGTGTACTGCCACTGGGGGAGGGGACGCTCACCCGGAGCGGTCCCCGGAGAGGCCCCCCCACCACAGCAGGATCGCCGGAGGAATCCGCGAGGCCAGACTCGGGGCCGCGGCCCGCCAGGTACGGGACTCGGGGGGAGGGCGGTCGGGCCTGCCAAAGCGGACAGACGAGGCAGCCTCCCTTCACCACCCACGGAGGCCAGCACAGGCCGCGGGAGAAACACGCCGCCACTGGGGAAGGAGACGCAACCCGGAGCGCTCCCTGGAGAGGCCACCCCCACCTGCAAGAGAGGTGCCATTCCCTTTCCCCCCACACCGGAGCCCGATCGGCGGCACCACCGTGGTGGGGTTATCCCGGGGGGAGGAAAGTGTACCCTGACAAGAGGGGCCTGCAACATCACATCAAGGCCAGCAGTCCACCACCCCGTGGTCGCAGAAAGCACCCCTCCCCCACGCCAGTGGATAAAAAGGGGCACCAGAGACACTGCAGTCGCTGCCCTGGGTGTGAGGCCCCCGCTTGAGGCTAGCGGGGCGTGTGCCCACCCGGGGGCAACTACCAAGATCCAGCAGGATCACGCAGAAGGGGGGGGAGTGTACCCTGCCAAGAGGGGCCCCCAACATCGTGAAAAGATCAGCAGTCCACCACCCCGTGGTGGCAAAAGCACCCCTCCCCATTCCAGAGGATAAAAAGGGGCACCGGAGGCACTGCAGTCGCCGCCCTGGGTGTGAGGCCCCCGTCTGAGGCTGGTGGGGCGTGTGCCCGCCCGGGGGCAACTACCAAGATCCAACAGAGTCACGTTGAAGTGTTAGGGGGTGGCCACCGCCTCCCGCCTCCATCCCCAGAAGAGCGCCTCCACCGAAGAGACACCAACGGACCTGCGAGGTGTACTTGTGGACCACTAGGATCTGAGGTACCTTTGACAGAGAGCCCGGGGGGGCAACCTGATGGACTGGCAAAGGAATTTGCAAAAATATCGTTACCAAGACCCGAACCCCCCGCAAAAGAACCGCCCCACGGTAAGGTAATGGCCCATCCGGAATCCTCAGCACCCTCAACGGCCGCAATGGAGCGAGGCTTTGCTTCCATCTTGCAAGAAATTCGAGATATGCGTGCGGACATTGTCCAAAAGTTTGAAAAAATGGACCAACGGGTCGACAAAGTTGAGGACAGACTCCTTCAGGTTGAATCCAACCAATCTTCATCGGCAACCCTTGAAGTAGAGGTAAACATGAGGCTAGCTGCCCTTGAAAAAAGAGAGGAGGAGAGGTCAAGACAGATGGATGATTTCGAGAACAGGGAGCGGAGAAACAACCTCAGGATTTTTGGGGTTCCGGAGACGGTGGGGGAGACGGAGAGAGAGCTGACCCGAGTGGTGCGGAACATAATCGCCCTCCTCTTTGAAGAAGAGATGACCACTGAACTCATATTTGATCGGGTGCATAGAGCGGGAGGACGGACAGGGGGCCCCCGGTCGATCCTAGTCCGGTTCCATTACTACCTGGAAAAGACGCGGGTGTTAGAGGCCTCCAGGAAAGTCCAGGAGATCACGTATAACAACTCCCAAATCTCAATTTTCCAGGACCTTTCGGCATACACCCTGGCTAAACGCAGGATGTGCCGCCCCGTCACACAACTGCTGAAAGAGAGAGAGTGCAATATAGATGTGGCTACCCCTTCTCCCTAACATTCGAATACCTAGGCCAGCGAACGACACTGATCTCGGAGGAAGATATGAAGGGAGCCATCCAGGACTATGTGTCTGACCCAACACCCCGACGAGAACCGTTGGGGCCGGCCAGGAGTGGATCGGGTGGCCCAGGCCCACCGGGCGAAAGACGGAAGAAATCAGGAGCAAGGAAATTTAGGAGGATGAACACGCCCTCCCCAACAAAAGAGGGTGAACGGATTGACTCTGAGGGGTAATCGCCAGGGAGTCCCAGAGCGAGTGTGGTCTTTTGAGTTTACCAAAGGACTTTGGTTCACCCGCGGGATGGTGATTCGGCAAAGACAGGAGGTAAAGAGGAAGCCAGAATCCCCATGAAAAGCAAGTTTAGCGGGACCAATAGCGGGGAGGAGGTCGAAGGGGTGGGGGGGCTCACGATAATGTGATTGGTAACGATCGCCTGGCCGAGAGGGGCAGGCTGGTGGTCCGGCCAAAGTGCCAGAGATGGCTGAACTATCTGACTGGACGCCGGGGCAAGGGAGTGGGGGGGCAGGAACGAGTTGGGGTTTGTTTGTTAGGGAACGGGTTTGGGGGTCAGTTGGGGAAACGTTAAAATAGTGTCCAAAAGTCGATTCATGGAGAGCGAGAAAGGAGAATTGGTGCGATGCTGCTGACCATTAGAACGGGAATCATAGACTATGGCTGATAGCTTGCCGGCCCTGGGAGTGGGTACCATGAACATGCGGGGGCTGAATACCCCTACGAAAAGGTCCCTGATCTGCAGGGAGTTTAGGAGGGCTAAACTAGACCTGCTGTTCGTGCAAGAAACACACTGGGCAAGGGGAAAAGAGCCCAGGTTGCGGGGGGGGGGATCGAGGAGGTCTTTCATGCATCCCACAGGACTAAAAAAAGAGGGGTGGCCATCTTGGTGGCAAGGGACGTGGGGTTTGAGAAGGAAGACATCTTAAAAGACCGGGAGGGGCGATATTTGTTGGTTCGGGGCACCCTACAGGGCTCCACCCTTACTCTGGCTGTAGTGTATGGCCCGAACGAAGGACAGGCTCTATTTTGGGAAGAAGTAAGAGATAGGATCAGACTATTCATGGAAGGCCCGCTGGTAGTGGGGGGAGACTTCAACATGGTCCTCGATCCAACCATGGACAGGAAAAGGGTAGACCCCCTTACTCCCAGAGCAGCAGAAGAAGCTATGGCACAGTCTTTCCAGAGGGTAAATGAGGACCTGGGACTAACAGATACAATTCCTTCTCCGAGAGTGGGAATCCCATCCTTCACCTATTACTCAGCCATACACAACTCTTTCTCCAGAATAGACTATGTCCTGGTAGATGATACACTCCGACCATATGTGTCAGGCTATAGGATAGACCGAGTTCCCTGGTCAGATCACGACATGGCCAGAGTTACCGTAGCGATGGGGTGGTGCAGAGAACGCAAAGGGCGCTGGAAGTGTAACAATGCCCTATTAAAAGATGAGGTCCTCGTTGGCCGCCAGAGGGCGCACGGATTCAGAACCCCTCCGTGTGAGCTCCGCTTCCCTAACCCCCAAAAGTGCGTTGAGCCCCCACTTTTGGCCCCCCCACCCGAGCAACAACGACGGACGGAGCCCCCTGTACCTGGCCCCCGACTTCCGGGCGAAACTCCGACGAGAATCGGAGCGATTTTCCCCTCGAAATCGCCCCAACTTGAGCCGCCCCCCTCGGGCCTCCTACGCAGCACCTTCCCGGAGCACTGAACCCGCGGGAGTCCGTGAACGACCTGCTCGGCCTCCCGCTCTCCAACGCACCACCCCCGTCGGCCGCCCCCCCCCCCGGATCACAGAACTCTCGCGGCCCCGCGGACCGGCTACAACCAAGTCGGGTGAGTGTTTCCCGCCCGCATTATGCGCGGGCTTCCCAAGAACCCCGAGAGGCGCTCCCGCCCCCAAGCACAGAGACTCCCAGCAACGCCACCCTACCTGCGGAGACACGGCGCTCCCCCCCCCCCTGGAACCACAACAAGTCGTCTCCTACCCGCGCCCTGGAGTTACAACAGGTGCTGACCAGGGAGACCAGGAGCCCCCTCCTCCATCGACATCGCGGAGGCGGACCCCCGAGGGTCTCCAGGGCACCCCGAAGACACGAAATTTTTTGCCTCCCCCCACCCAGTAGGGAATTACTCCCCCCACGCTACAGAGCTTGGCCCACACATTGAGGGCCCGGCGCGGAACCCCCTCAGCAGCCAGGCAGCATTTCGAATAGGGCCCTTCCCCCACAAGCCTGATCCGGGCCTCCTCTAGCCCCGAACTGTCCAGGCCGGACCCCCACGAGCTCACTACAGTCCGGACAAGCCCCAAAGGCTACACTAGGACAGTGTAGTGGAACCTGAGCGGCAGAGGATACCAGACTGGAGACCGCCACCAGGGACGCACAGAGCGAACGGAGGGTAGTGCCCCTGACCCCAGGGCGTGTGCCTCCTCTCGTCGCCCGCTCCAGTTCACCGGAGCCACCATCCTGTATCCCACATCCCACGCCGGCAAGCAACCAAAGCCACGGTGCTGAGGGAAAGGCCCCCAGCGTAGGGGCGTGTGCCTCCTCGCACCCACACATCGCATGAGCATCCGCAGCAAACTCGCCAGATTCGCATACATCGCCCCATACCCGGACCCCGATACCAACGGAACAATGTCAACCGAGCCCCCTGAGGCGGGTGCGGCAGCCACCAAGGGGGACATAGCCGCCCTCCTAAGCGAGATCAGAAGCATGGGCGCGAACCTAGGAGGCAAGATCGACAGAATGACCCAGAGGGTCGATAGCATAGAACAGAGGCTTGAAGGAGTTGAAAACAACCAGGTCTCGATCGATGTAATGGAAGTCCAACTGAACCTCAGAATGAGCAACATAGAGAAGAGAGAAGAGGACATCCGGCTAAAAATTGACGATTTAGAAAATAGGGAGCGCCGTAACAACCTCCGCTTTTTTGGGATCCCGGGGCGCGAGGGTGAAACAGAATCAGACCTTAAACACACCATACACGATATCATCAGGATATTAGTCGCAGATGAGAATGTGGACGAACTCGCAATTGAGCGAATACACAGAGCCGGCGGCCCAACAGGGGGCCCAAGATCCGTCCTAGCCAAGTTCCACAGGTACCAGGATAGAACAAGGATTCTCACGAAGGCTCGATCGGCAGACTCCCTCACCCTTAGCGGAGCCCAGATATCCATCTTCCAAGACCTCTCATCGCTCACGTTGGCCCTACGGCGTCTCTGCAGCCCCCTCACGAAGTGGCTCACGGACCGAGGCACAAGGTACAGGTGGGGATACCCCTTCTCCCTCAATTTTGAGCACGAGAGCAAGCGGATAACGCTCCGATCCGAAGACGACATCCGGAACTGCATCGCGGATCTCGTGGGCCCGGACCCACGGGAGGAATCACATGGCGACTCGGCACGGGACGGAGCGAAGAGGAGACCCCAGGGCCCGAAGCGGAATAAAGTCAAGGGAGCAAGAAAATATAGACGTCCTAATGACTCCCCGGATGTAAATGGATGAAGCGGCACCCACCCGTCACTTGCCCTGAGGAACCTCGTTCGAGATCCATGGGCCAGGGACTTGGTACCTAGCGGTGGGACGTCGTCACAGACCCGCCGGACACCCCACATTGTGCGTTCTCCACTGATGTTACAGCTGAGGACCGACCGGCGGATGTCGTCCCTTGAACCTATACGTATCGTTGCATTTCTTTTTTCTATTTTTTACCTGTAATAACAGTTCTTGTTGCTTGTTTTTTTTGTGATTGATGTTCAGCAATCAAGTTGGGAGGGAGGGGGCTCAAAACCATAATACGCTACTATGTGAGGGGGGGTTGCGTGGCTATAACCCTCACGGGCGGTCCGCTGAAAGACCGGCTGCGTACATCTGGTCCAACGCGGGCGCCATCACCTTTAAGACTCAGTTTCACATGGGTTTGAAAGATGCAGGACTCAGATTGAAACCGGGAACACTGGGTATGATGACCAATACCCAAAGGGAAGGGGAGGTGGGTGGGACGATCGCAAATACAATGCCTCACGAGGCACAAAACACTTATCGGTGTACTTCCACTGTGGCAACTAATCCTCGAAGACGACGCGACACACATGACGAACACTCTAAGTGCAGCAATGTCAACGAAACGTAACATAGCAGGTGACAGGCACGGCACCCTTAAAATCGGCACTCTAAATGTCAAAGGCCTCAACTCCCCCACTAAGAGATCTCTAGTATCCCGAGAATTCAAGAGGGCAGGCTTTGATATCCTCTTTCTACAAGAGACTCGATATTCCAGAGGCGAAGAACGGAGAGTTTTACACCCCAAACTAGGCTCCGAACACTGGGGTTCTGGCCCCTTGAAAAAGGCAGGAGTGGGCATCCTGATCAACAAGACTCTACAATTTGAGTTATTGAGATCTTGGTCCGACGTGAGCGGTAGAACTATTGTCCTTGTAGGCAATATACAAGGCACCACCGTCACGCTCGCATCCATTTATGCACCAAACACAGGCCAATCTCGGTTTCTTCACCAAGCGATTCCCAAGGTTATGACTGAGGCGCAAGGCGAAGTAATCCTGGGTGGAGATCTCAATACGTGGATGGACCCTGAACTCGACAGGCAAGCCGGCGACCCCTCCGCAAGCACTCCAGTTACCAGCGCACGCTCGAGGGTGGCAGAACTGATGGATGTATATAACTTAACAGATGCCTGGAGACATCAGAACCCGTCACGCACAGGCTACACCTTCTATTCGACTCCACACGCCACGTACTCCAGGATAGACTATATATACCTAACGCCTGCACTCACAACGGCAATGACGGAAACCAGTATATCACCGGTCACCTGGTCGGACCACGACATGGTGACGGTCACATTGGATCAAATGGCCCTTCCTCAGAGATCGACCAAATGGCACTGCAATGAGTCGCTCTTTAGAGACTCGGTCTTCCGTGAGCAACTTGAACAGGACATCACCCACTACTTTGAAGAAAACAACACAGGTGACGTCTCCACAAACACAGTCTGGGAGGCGGGCAAAGCCACCTGGAGAGGGGTGCTCATTAGGGAGGGTGCGGCCAAAAAGAGAGAACGACAACTCATAGAGAGTAGGCTACGGACCGAAATCCCTCAACTGGACCAATTGGCGCAAACCGCGACTACGGAAAGGCTACACAAGATAGAACAGGCCAACGCCAAAAGGGAGGAACTGCGCCAGCTTGAAACAGGGGCCATTGAGCACCGACTCAAATGCCTAAAGCAGAGGCACTATGAACACGGCAATAAGGCGGGGGCACTACTCGCTGCTAGACTCCGAGGCCAGCGTCGCGAGAGGTGGGTGCCCACTATACAAGAAGAAGAACCACTCCGAGTCCGTTGCCCCCCCAATATCCCTGAAGCCTTCGCCACTTTCTACGAGAAGCTCTACACCTCGCAAGAAGCCCCCGGCTTGGAAGCAATCACGGATTACCTGTCGGCGGTCTCCATGCCTTCTCTTCCGGCAGATATTTCGCAGGCATTGGACTCCCCCATTACAGCAGAAGAAGTAGAAAACGCCGTTAAAAGACTCCCGACAGGGAAGGCCCCCGGGAATGACGGCTACACGGCAGGTTTTTATAAGACCTTTCAAAGAGCTCTCCTCCCCTTTATGGTTGAACTCTTCAATAACATTCTTCTCTCCGGAGTGGCCCCCGCGTCCTTCTCAGAGGCGCTGATAGCAGTAATCCCCAAAGAAGGAAAGGACCCGAAATACTGTGCCTCATACCGTCCGATATCACTGCTGAACACTGATGCCAAAATATACACAAGAATCCTCACAGCCCGCCTAGAGACGCATATGCCCTCGATAATTCATAACGATCAGGTTGGCTTTATTCTGGGTCGACAGGGCGCTGACTCCACACGCAAGACCCTCCACCTTATACATGAATCTAGGACATCTCCAGATATGCCAGCATTGATGTCAATTGACGCGGAAAAGGCGTTCGACAGGGTCGAATGGCATTTCCTAGAAGCCACGCTGAAGCACATAGGCCTCGGCCCTGTCATCCGCCGAGCGATTAAAGCTGTCTACTCGACCCCGAAAGCCTCAGTAATGGTGAACTCCCAATTTTCGCGCTGGTTCCCACTAACCAGGGGAACGAGACAAGGATGCCCCCTGTCGGCGATACTCTTCGCACTGTCCCTAGAACCACTCGCCAGAGCTCTCCGGGCGGACTCCACCGTGGAAGGAATCCGAGTGAACGGTAGGGAATACAAGTTGGCCCTGTACGCAGATGACATCCTGCTGCACGTACTCAACCCCCTGTCGTCAGTCCCGCGGGCGATCCACCTCATTGAGGAATACGGAACACTCTCCGGCTTCAAAATCAATAGAACTAAGTCCACCCTCTTCCCGCTCCACGTACCCTCCCCTGAACAACAAAGGGAGCTGGCGCACCTCGGCCTAACCATACAGGAATCCACATTACGCTATCTGGGGATTAATATAACAAGAGATCTTTCACAGCTCTACGAGGCGAACTTCCCTCAGCTCCTAGCTGCCCTAAAGGCTGATTTACTGAAATGGAAGCCACTCACAATCTCCTGGATGGGACGCTTGAATGCAATCAAGATGGTGACCCTCCCACGCTTTCTGTATCCATTTCAGGTCCTTCCCGTCATGATCCCAGAACACTTCTTTAGACAGGTCAAGAAAGCTATACTCGATTTCCTCTGGGATGGAAGAAAACCACGAATAGCATATGACATCCTGATACTACCGAAGGAGCTGGGAGGAGTAGGTCTTCCAGATATGGAAATATATTATCAGGCAACACAATTGAGGATTCTGGTCCCACACTTACGAGACAGGAAGGACCTCCAGTGGGTCCAGCTCGACAATGACTTCCTTCGCAACGTGACCCTCGCAGAATGGCTATGGGTTCCAAGATCGAAGCTTGTAAAACCACTGCGCGAACACCCGATATTGGGCACCATGTGGAACATTTGGAAGAAGGGAAAGGGTATGACAGGAGTTACTACATGGCCCTCACCACTGAGCCACCTCTGGTCACCAGGCATCAGGGAGAGGATCCCCGAACACGCCAGGTATCAAACCTGGTTTGATGCAGGTCTAGAAAGAGTCGGTCAGCTGTGGAGGAAGGAGAAATTTATATCAATCTCGGAACTGGAAGATGCCCTCCAAATCCACCCGATCCCGATCTTCCTGTACCTACGGCTAAAAGGGGTGCTGTCAAGAGAGGAATGGAAAGCCGCCACGCGCAGAGAATTAACGCCCTTTGAAATGATCCTCGACACGACCAGCACGACCAAAGGGCTGATATCCCGGATGTACAAAGCTCTGATCACCAAGGACCACTCCCCGATCCTCCGCCTCAAAGGCAATTGGGAAAAAGATTTCGGCAGAGAATTTGGCCAGCAGGCCTGGGACCAGATATGCAGTACGCCCGCCAGAGTGTCTATTGCTACCCAATACAAATTGCACGCTGTAAAGCTACTCCACCGTTGGCAGTACGATCCGCATAGACTCTCAAAGATGTTCCAAACCTCCAGCCCCAGATGCTGGCGCCATTGCGGAGCGGACGCCAACTACTGGCACATGTGGTGGGGGTGCCCCAAAGTGCGCATTTATTGGCAGGAGGTCCTCGGGTGGATTAAGCGCCTAGATGGCATAGACAGATAATCCTCTCCCCTTCTGATGTTGTTCGGTCTTGAGGAGGACGAAGACGAGCTGGTGCACGTGAGAGGACTGGTATCCCCCCTCCTATTAGCGGCCAGGGCAGCCCTAGTTACAAAATGGAAATCCCCACGGCTACCGGACGAAAAAGACTGGCTGAAAGTCGCCACCAATATCTACACTATGGAGAAAATAACGACAGCCCTGCACGACAAGGCGGCGCAACACGAAGAAGCGTGGAGTGACTTCGCAAGCCATTACATGTCAAGACCGGACGCCCACCCAACATCTAGTCAGTAAAAGCATTCACCAACTGCCTTTCATGATGCATGAAAATTGAGATCCTTATCACTTAAACGCCTGTGCCTGTCACACACCTGATCACATTGCTAATGATTCACGATCCACAACGACAATGACTTCCGGATGTGGTCACGTCGCAAGTCTCTTCGGACTAAAGCAATCATCTTGCCACTGAAGTGTTATGAGCAATAAAAGGGGAGGGAGGGAGGGAGGGAGGGAAGGGGAGCAATATGGTTCACTCGTCGGGAGTGGACCCATGCTTGACTGTACTGTCATTATAGTTACGTTATTTGAATCTGAGTTGGGAAAAGGGGCAGAAGTGATATATGGTTCCTATGTATGTTCGACTGTGCTTCTAGCTCATGATTCACTCTTGCTGTTTAAAACCAATAAAATTGAATTTGAAAAAAAAAAAAGATGAGGTCCTTGCTCAGGAGGTCTTGGACTCCATAACAGAGTTCTTTGAGCTTAACGATAAAGGGGAGGGCGCCACTCACACGCTCTGGGATGCCTTCAAGGCTACCCTGGGAGGGGTCCTCATAAAAATAGGGGCCCAAAGGAAAAGGGAGAGGGAGATGCAGGAGAAAACTCTGAGAGAAAGAGTAGCCCATCTCCAACCGGCGAGCTCCCGGGGCATCCATTACAGCGTGACCGGGTGACCGCTCTGGAAGACTGCAGGCTACAGCTAAAAGATCTACTTTTACACAAAACAGAAAGGAGCCTCCAAATGGTTAGACAAAAATATTACGAGAAAGGGGACAGGGCATATCGGATCTTAGCCTGGAAGTTGAGGGAGGTTCAGAGAAGCAGGAGGGTGAAGGAAGTGAGGGACGTTCAGGGGCTCCTTGGCAACGACTCCCCCCATATCGGCGAGGCTTTCCGCCAATATTATAAAGCCCTCTACTCCTCTGAATATGATGGGGAGGATGCCCAGATAGAAAGCTTCCTTAATTCGATACAGATCCCATCCCTTTCGAGGGAAATGGCAGAGATGATAGAGGGCCCGGTAACCGAAGATGAAGTGGACAAGGTGATTAGTGGAATGAAGGTGGGAACTTCCCCCGGGGAGGATGGCTTCACAGTCTTCTTTTACAAAAAATTCCGGTCCTCCCTGATCCCATACTTCGTGAGGGTCTTTAATGGGGTATTGGAGGGGGGCATACTCCCCGAGTCCATGATGGGAGCCGTGATAGTAGTCTTGCCCAAAGAGGGAAAGGATCAATCGGAATGTTCCTCCTATCGGCCCATATCATTGTTAAACATCGATGTTAAGATCTTGGCCAAGGTGGTGGGGAAGCGGCTGGAAGGTATAATGCCGAAGTTAATCCATGGGGATCAGGTGGGCTTCATAAGCGGAAGACAGGGGTCTGATAACATCCGCAAAACACTGGACCTGGTCCACTTTGCCCAAAACATCGGAACTCGACGCATGTGTCCTCTCACTGGACTCGGAGAAGGCCTTTGACAGGGTCGAGTGGCGTTACATGGAGCTTCTCCTTCACAGAATGTGCCTTGGGACCCACATCATGAGCTGGGTAACTGCACTCTACAGAGCTCCCACAGCTAAGGTACAGGTGAACGGGACGCTGTCCGGGTCATTCCCCCTCTCCCGAGGGACGAGGCATGGGTGCCCACTCTCCCCCCTGATATATGTCCTCACAATGGAGGCTTTGGCAATAGCGGTCAGAGCTCACCCAGACATTAAGGGAATAAGAAGAGGGGAGATCGAATTCAAGCTTTCCCTGTTTGCGGATGACATTCTGGCCTACCTGGTAGACCCGGGCTCCTCCCCCCCCCTCCTGACCCTGGTGTCAGAATTTAGTCGCTTCTCTGGCCTAAAAATAAACACGGCAAAATCTGTCCTGCTCCCAATGCGAACAACAGACCCAGTGCTTGACCCTCTGAGCAGGTTCCATGGGATTGAAGTGGAGAAGGTCGCCATACGATACTTGGGGGTACTCCTCACCAGAGACATTTCGAATCTGGGCCCCGCCAATTGCGGCCCCATGATGGCGGAGATCACTTCCGATATGAGGAGATGGGGCAAAATGATCCTCTCGTGGTATGGCCGAATGACGGCTGTCAAAATGAACATTCTGCCACGACTCCTGTACCTGTTCACGGCACTCCCGACCAGAGTCCCAGCGCAGAACTTCAGAGACTTACAAAATGGGGTCCGCGACTTTGTATGGCAAGGGAAGACCCCGAGAACTGGAAAGGCCACCTTGACCCTACCAAGGGAGGAGGGGGATTCGGGCTGCCGGACTTTCACCTTTACTTCTGTGCTGCCCAACTGCGCGTCCTCCTGGAGCACATGAAAGAGGGCCTGAGAACGTATTGGTCTTACCTGGAGGATATGGATGCCCACCCCCAGAAGGTCCGCGACCTCCTATGGGCGCCTCGCAGGGAGATCCCGACACACTTACGATCTCACCCGACCCTGGGAGTCCTATGGGACATTTGGAAAGAAGGCCCCCAAACCGCTCACCTCACCACATGGCCGTCTCCGATGTCATCTCTCTGGGGCCACCCCATCAACCTGTGAGGGAGAGGGTTCAGACACTCCCAGAACTGGTCAGAGATGGGGATGGAATGGGCGGGGCAGATGTTCAGGGACGACGAATTCCTATCTTACGAAGACCTCAGGGAAGCACTAGGTCGTGATTCAATATCCATCTTCGAATACCTCCGCCTAAAGGGCATCCTTTGCGACCAATCATGGGGCACCAATTTGAGAAGACAGTTGACCCCTTTCGAGAAACTCCTCGACTCAGCGGCCTCCAGGACGGGGGTGGTTTCAAGTATGTACAGGGTTCTAAATACGTACAACCTTCAAGGCAGGAGGAGCTTCC
Source organism: Ambystoma mexicanum (assembly GCF_040938575.1). NCBI lineage: Eukaryota > Metazoa > Chordata > Amphibia > Caudata > Ambystomatidae > Ambystoma > Ambystoma mexicanum. The sequence continues at coordinate 1,062,579,964 of NC_090923.1, read as the reverse complement.
GCTTGTTCTGGGATGACCTGGCAGGTGCCGAAATCTCAGAGGATGACTGGGCCAGAATATTCAAAATCGCATTTCACGGAAACCTTTTCACCGGAGATATGGAGCACAACTTTAAGATATTACAAGGGTGGCACAGAGACCCCATAAAACTGTCAAAGATGTTCCCGGGGGTGTCGCCAAGGTGCCCGAGGGGATGCGGGGAGATGGGGTCCAGAGGCCACATGTGGTGGCACTGTCCGAAGGTTCAAACATACTGGGAACAAGTGAGGGACTGGATAGCGGAAGTGACTGAAGACCGTCTACCACTTAATCCCCTGACGATGTTGTTGGGCCTCCCCCCGGAGGACACGGAGTTGCACCGATATCCAAGGATGTGGGAAACCATGCTAAGGGCGGGAAGAGTGGCATTGGCCCAGAAATGGAAAAGTCCTGAGGCTCCCTCGAAGGAGGACTGGCTGAAAAAAGTGAAAAATATGTTTTTGATGGATAAATTGACAGCCATGGTGAACAACGATACTAGCTCTTTCCTCACAGACTGGTTTGGAGTACAGCAATCCTGGGGATGGGACGTTCACTGAACCCACAGAATGAATCCCGCCCCGGAGATGACGGGATTAACCCCACTACACAGGTCAGCCAGACTTGGGACCCCAAGACCTGGGGAACGGCGGCAGCAAGTCAACTGATGACACGGCCACGCATCGCAACATCTCCGAGATAAGGGAGACGGAGGTAACACCGTGAGTCTCCCATGGCGGACACACTGAACTGGACACGAGGGAGGAGGGGGGACCCAGGGGTCGGGCGGGTTGGCAGGGAGGGGGGTAAGGGGTGTCACAGTTATTTCTTACTTGTTTGTAAAGTTAAAAATGCCAATAAAAACTACAGTTAAAAAAAAAAAACTGACATTTTTTACTGTCTCCCGCCTAAAATAATTACAACCCCAATGCAATCCTATGGGGTAAATGCATTGTTCAGATTTCTGTGGTAAAATCTCCCTCTCAGGGGCTTCAGAATATTGGCATGTCTGTGCACTGGAGCAGTGTTTCTTGAAGGTGGAGTCCCGGGCCATGTGGTGAAGACTGGCTGGAGAGGGGCCCGGCGCTCCTGGTGGACAGTGCTTCTTTGTAGTCCTAGGTGTGGAAGAGCCAGTGGGCAGCCATGGGGGTGGAAAGGACCTTTTGCGAGGTTGACAGTAATGGACGTGCTCTGCTAGCAGTGATGCTTTTGTGCGTGCACACTAATAGGCTCTGAGCTATGGGAATGAAGCTGTGCTGGATCCACTGTGTGGGGTTGTAATGGAGGTGCCGAAATGAAGATGAGGTACCAGCAACTGAATGCAGTAGGGGGTAGCCCCCTCCCACTTAAAGCCAGGCAGAGAAAATCGTATGGAGTGATTTAGTATTGTAAATGTGTGAATACAGAACTCATAGGGTTAAAAAACATTAGTACTTTAAATGGTGTTATGTTTATAAAGTCAAAAATGCTGTTATCATGGTTTAGTATGTAGGCAAGGTACAGAATGCATACTATAAACATTGAGTAGGAAAATGATTACGTTTTTTACTGTACCCAGACAGAAAAGAAGTCTACCATTTATGTAACCTACAATGCATTTAACTGACAGTGCCTTTATATGAGTAAATAGAATGTATTAAATGAAGCGACTCGCTGCAGACAGTAGCAGCATAAGTCAGCCCAGAGTTGAACAAATCAAGGTCTCAGTGCCCTGCAAAAACCAGATAAGCATTCTGAAACCAGACAGTTAATGAGGGTATGTCTGAATTTCTAGCCAAAGGATGCAGCTGCATGACCATATTTGGGGTAGTGTGGCCGGGAAAATCCTAGGATGGGTGCTAGAATGTATTTCAATTTGAAGGTTTAAACAGATAAGAATTAATTGCCAGGTGCGCAAGTATAGTCAGCGGAGAGTTTTGCCTGGACATGTTTAGAAAAGGGAGGGGGTTCCACTCTTTTGATTTGAAAAGCATAAAAGGAATCTCCATTTTCAGAAGGGAGTAGGGGTTTGTGTACTTGGCAATGATGTTGTTTGTGTCAGTCTGGCGTGAATAAAACCTGAAGTCTTTTGTGAACCTGACTCCGTCTCCCTGCCTGATGCTTGAAATACTTTGCTGAAATGCCAGAGGGTCCCAGAGGGTCACAGAGGGCCCCAGAACATCCAGGAGAGCCTTATAGAATGGAAGAGGTGAAGAAAAGCATGATCGGGGTCCTAGCAACTCGTCTACACATGGCGAGTCAAACCAGGACGGATAGGATGATGAACAGACTGATCAGATTACTGAACAGATTACATCTCTTCAAGCCGAAAAGAGCCTGGACAGTCAAGACTAAGAAACTAAGGTGAGCCATACTGTTCTACCCAAGATAAACTGAAGTAAAGGGGATAGAAAACAAGATAGGGATGGGGCAGACTGCAGCTGCCCTAGCCGATAGAAAAGAAGGGACAGGGAGGGAGAATAGTATGGCAGAAAAAGACTATATATATATATATATATATATATTTTTTTTTTTTTTTTTTTTTTTTGTGGTTACCGTTCAGGGAAAAATAATAATGGCAGTCCAGATTTGGGAAAAAGCCAAGAAATTAACAGCATTTAAAAATCACAAGTGAAAAATTATTCATGGGGAACCCCAGCAAAAGGTGACGGAGGGAGGTGGGATATGAACAAAAAATAACATCAGAATAAGAGTATAATCTATATAAATATAGGGAAAAAATATTGACTCAAGGTACCCAAGCAATAGAGAGAGATACCAGGAGAATACCTGAGAAGAGAGAGAGATACCAGGAAGATACCTGAGAAGAGTAGATAACGAGGAGGACACCCGAGAGAGAGTATACGCCCATTTGCCTAGCGTTTAAAGACGGCTGGAAGGAGTTTTGCACCCAGAGCCCAGATTAATGGGGTGATTAGGAGACCAAGAGAATTTAAAGATTCCTTGAAAGGGGTGAACTTGCGTTTTGTAAAGAACGCACATATTTAGGGGCAGATATTCATGTAGCCGGCCGGAGTCTGTCTGACTTTGTCACATGTCATGTTATGTTGTGTGTCTAATCTGTTATATGTTATGACTGTTCGTTTATTTCATTTTATTGCGTAACTGTCTGTGTGCACTGTAAAACATTGGAAATAATATAAAATGACATTTTCAAGCCTAATCAAAAAAATTGGCTTTCAGCCAAGTTTTTGAAAATGCCAAAACATAACAAAAATGTAGATGATCAGATGCTGTGACTTAAGACACACACATTTGTGGTGAGTACATCTCAAAAAAGTCAAACAGTTCTGAGATAAGTGTAAAAAGCTGTTGCACTTGTAGCCATCACAAAAAAATTCAAGCTAGCAACTATGGAGTTAAACTTGAGACAAGATAATTTATGAATCGCACCAAGAACGGTAGAGTTTCGTATTTAAATGACTGAGTTACAGTGATTTATAGAAGTGCTATTGTCACACATTAAGCGCGCTGGAGAAAGGAATGCAGTGTGCAGAAGTGCCTTTTTAACTGTGTGCGGTAGAAAAGTCCAGTTGAAATTATAGTAATGTATGACTTAAGCAGAGCAGCTACTTGAAAACACGCAATTGATAATTAATATTAAAGCAGGAGGCAACTAAGTAATACACGAGAAAAGAAAAATGCTTTCATTATGGCCCATGAGAGTGAATGCAGTGATTCATTAAGACAGGAATGCGCGATAGCAGTTCTTTGAGATAACACGGCCAAGCTAAGCAATCGCTCCATGTTGAAAGAAATGCAAAATGATTGTGCGTTTTGCAAAGCCATACTTATCGCGTACAAGCAAGTGCAGTAAAAGACAGGCTTTACTTTATTAAAAACAATGTGTCAAATACAGATTACAGATGCAAAGGGTCTTTCTGAGCATTGTTGATGTATAAGTGCAGTTGCACTTTTAGTGGGATGGCTGAAAGGCGCAGGGCTCGGATTTGGTCATTGCATTCTGCATTTATGTTTCATTATGGCTTGTGGTGGTCATTTTTTGCAGGGCGGTAAACTAGATACATTATTTTAAAATGTGTGGTAAAAAGACACATTAAAAAAGAGCAAAGATGTCATGTCATGTTATTTGACAGTCATATAGTGCCTTACATATCAGTGGTAGTACCTTAAAGCAGATAGGTTGAACACCCTCGAGAACCATAGGTTAAGTCAGTCGAGAGAGACAGCATTGCATGATGCATGGGGGTATCACCTATGTGTACAGCTGGTGTAATTGTTAGATGAAACCCATTTCAGTGATCTGGAAAATGCTCAAGCGAGTTGTGTTTTATACGTTGCATTTATTGTGAAAATAAAGTGCATTACATACAAAATGAATTTGTTGCGGAGGACAAATAAGTGAGCTTACATGTAGGCTCAGTAATACGCAAAAACAGGATACACAGAGACACCTGGGAATAAAAGATGTCAACCTAAAAATAAGAAATATTTTTTGCAAAACAGAAAAATGAATGTGTTTCACAGTGGAACAGCCCCAGAGGATGATCAGATGTGTTTAGAAGAGTTAAGTGGCACTAGGGTTTTGGAATGCAAAGAGAAATATGGCAAGAAAAAATTATTTTTGGTCTAATGATAGACATTGGGACTGTGTATCCATGGAGCAAAGACGGCTTTTAAGATTACAGATGTGGCATTGGTTTAGAAGTCTTTGGGGAGAATGTGTTAGCTGTGGTGTAATTTCAATAAGCACTTTTCAGTGGTAGTTACTTAAATATAAAGGCGCACATCAGCCCAGGAGCATTGTGGCGCAAATAAAAAGGATTCAATGGTACAAGTTCAGGAATACATTGAACAAGAGAAGACTTAGCACATGGATGGCATTGCGTAGCCAGCTTAGCTATTCATCATGATGAGATCACAAAGAGGCTTGATTGAAAATGAATGTTTTTAGCATTTTTCGGAAAGCAATGTAAGCTTCCTTCATTTCCTAGTGCTGGTGGAGGGCATTCCAGTCTTTAGGAGCCGGATGGCTAGAGCTGGAGCCACCCTCCCCCCCAGTTGTGGATTTGTAAAGGCAGACATATATATTGGACTGACCAGGAGGGTCTGATGGACTAACCAGAGTGAATCACTCTGATAAGTATGAAAGGGCGTGGACAGAAAGGCATTATTCTGTGTGATATATATATTTTATTGAGGAGTTGTCCATGAGTGCCCAGAAGAAGGGGCATTGTAGTGATCCAGTATTAGTGCCTACTGTAGTTTTGGCAAGGAATGAGCAATTCCTAGTAGAAAGGAAAGACTTGAATGCATGAAAAACCCTTTATTTATTTACTTATTAGAATTTATAGAGCACACAGAAGCCTTTAGGCATCGTGGTGCTGTTACAAAGAAGAGGCTTGCAGATTACAAGGAAACTGGCATACATAAGTGGTTGCCTGTAGTTATAGGACAAACAAATACATACTGTAGTTACAATGGATAAGTTGCATGTTTAGCTTACATCTGATAGAATAGAAATTGAGTAAACACATGGCATAGAGGTTAATTAAGCAGCAGGGGAAATACGTATGGACACTGCTGGGGGGACTAATAGGGGTAGTTAAACAGGGTAGTTTTGAGGGTGTTGTAAAAAAAATGAGGAGGGACGGTTCTGCTCTAAGTTCGCTAGGGAAAGCATCCCATGGTTTGGGAACATTGTGGGCGGGGGGCCTAGATCTCCAGCATTAGCTCTTCTTTTTAGTGAGACTTGCAGTTGAGTGACATGGTGACTTCCTTTGCGGTCAGGCTGAACTGACTCTATTAACAGCATCAGTTAGATATACTGGTGCTGTGTGAGACATACATTTATGCGTGATAGTTAGGATCTTGAAATTAACTGTTCCTTCACGGGTAGCCAGTGAGCAGCTCGCCTGGCATGAGTAATGTATATCCTTTTGAGAATACTGAGAGTTGCACACAGCATCACTCTGCGCTATTTAGAGCCTGTGAAGATTTTTGCTAGGATGCCTGCAAGGATGGCAGTATCATAGTCCAATTTAATTCTGATAATGACACAGGAAATGAATAAGCAGGTTTGTGGGAAAAGGAAAGGGCTGTTGGCATTAGTGAATGTGGAAGTGAAGTGGAAGCAATGGCACTCAAATGATAAGTGCAACATAACAGATTGTAGCATGTAACCTGGCATGACATGGACATGGGTGAGTGGAGGCACACTCCTAAGGGTTGTTTTACAGCTGCGGAAATAGTGTTGGGATTGAAGGAGGCATTGGTGAAACGTCATGAGATGCGGAGCAAGTGATTTTACACAGGTTTCCAAACTAATGTGCGGGCATGGGCAGGCATCGCCTTTGCAGCTGAATGGTCTATTGTTATTCATGTTCTCTATTATTTTTGATTTAGAAAGCCCTCTGAAGTTGAAGAGGGTTATTGGGTCCTCTGTGACCTGTTGTTGGGGAGTTTTGAGGATAGCATAATATACTGACTGGCGGTTTTTGGGGTGCTCTTAAAAGTCTTTTTTCAGGAGCTCCACCTTGCGTGATGAGACAACCTGAATGGTGTTATAGCAGGGTTAGTAGTATAACATTTTTGAGGCCGTTGCGGTTGGCATGGAGAAAACCTTTTGAAAAATAGTGAAAAACTTGATTCAGGACTAACAGTTGAGAGTCTAGTATTATAGGATTCAGATGGTTGAAGAAAGGAGTGAATGACAAAGCATGAAAGCATGATGATGGTGTTTAAGTTACCAAGGAAAGAATGCTTGTGTATTTGGGACATGCACCATTTAGACACAAGCATAATTTTGAAGGCATGAAAACGGCAGAAGTCCAATGAGATTGTTTGGGTGAAAACTAAAGGATTTTATTATTGTGGCGGCATGGTAATATAGCCAGCTTTGTGACCTGGTGGAGAAATGATGAAAATATTTTATAAATTCAGGTGTAGGCCATAAACAGTTATGAACAAGAGGAAGAGACAGATGAGCTCCAGGAAATTGGTGGCAGCCATAACGCAGGGAAACATGGCAATTGATTAAGAAGCAAACAGAATCTAATAAGAATCATGAAGGACAGTAGTGATTCAGATAAAAGATTTAGGTTAAACAACTTCATAGATGACAATACAGCCACACAGGGCTTAATGGAGTATGAAATGGTACTTTCCTTACAGCATCACGCAGAAAAAGAAAGGAAGTGTGTTTTAGTATACATAATAAAAATTAATGAATTAAATGTTCAACATAAATAAGAGATGATAAGAATAAAGGATTCAAAATGTTAGGGAGACTTTGGGCCTCTGTTACACAGGATCAGAAAAAATAAATCGGGAAAAGTTGAAAATGATTGATTATCTTAAATAAAAAATGAATAAAATAAAAATTGAGGAAGGGAACAATTGGGCAAATTAATAAAAGGATAGGGAATAAACTCAAAAGCATAAAATGGACAAAAAAATCAAAAAATTGGAAAACAACTAGCACTGATGAGGTTTCCTGGCCAACAGTAAAAAAAGGAGCATAAGGCAATAAAAATCATCAGTGACCATGTACACCGAGAAAAGGAGTATGGCTGACAAAAAATTGGGTCAACCAAACAAGGGAAAATCACACACAAGCCAATTTAAGAAAATATAGTGAGCTAAGTTAAAAACTATTTTTTTCAGTGCCTGTAACGATTTTGATTTATTTTACAGATAAAAATTATGGACCTTTGCGTGGAAGCATGAGAAATGTCTGCATGGCCTTAAATTAGGGAGAAAAAAGAAAAATGTAAGTACTAGTTCACGCTAAAAGGGTGTGGACACACAATTGATCAGCACTAAAAGTAAGTGGATCCAGGTAAGTAACAGGAAAAGAGGTAGTAAGGGACACAATGGGCCTCATTACGAGTAGGGCGGTAAGGGATACCGGGCAACGGTAAGGAGACCGGTGCCGGTAATCCCTTACCGCCCTACTACGAGTTCCCTTAGCGGGTCCCTCCTTTAACGCCTGGTCTGACCAGGCGTTATGGACGGGACCCGTTAAGGGAAATCAGAGCCAATAACGGCACCGCAATTTGCAGTACCGTTATTAGCGCCTTCCCCATTCCCATTGAGCCCTACAGGGGCTCAATGGGAATGGGGAATGGGTTGGTGAATGGGGACTTACCGGTCCCGCCAAGGGCAGACTGGACCCGTAAGTCCCCATCTCACCAAACCGGACACGGTACCGTTATTGGTGGTAGTCATGGCGCAAATAGCGCAATGACTACCACCAACCTCGTAATGAGGCCCAATGTCTTCAAGTATTTCGCTGTTTTTCCCAAGATAGGTGCAATCAGGGGTGTCCGGTCATTTGGTCAAAAATAAATGGTCGAATGACCATTTGATCGAATCAAAATGGTCGAAAAAAAAAGGTCGAATTTATTTATTTATTTATTTATTTATTTATTTTTAGTTTGGTTACTTAAAAAATATTTTTTAATAAAGAAAAAGGGGGGTTGGGGCGGAACCCCCCCATAAAATAAAAAATAAAAAAATAAAAAAATGCGACCTTTTTTTTCGACCATTTTACATCGATCAAATGGTCATTCGACCATTTGGTTTTCGACCAAATGACTGGTAGCCGCAATCAGGTGTGGAAAGAGTCGGAAATAGTTGATAGCATGGCCTTTCAGACAACCACAGAAAACAGAAGTCAAATTGAAGGTGAGAAATCATTTGTTGTGTTGATATGATAGGGGAATGGAATTATTGGATGAGGCAAACGTTGTGTATGAAAAAAAATTGAGGCACGTAGTAAGAATTGGTGCCATAGTCTTGAAAAACAGGGGTAGACTAGATTGAGTTAGGCAGGGACGGTGTGCAGCGAAACGCCTCTGTTTTGTCTCCATAGGATGAATCCACAAGCACAAGCAAAGGCCATGGTCCAACAAAGACAAGAAGAAAAAGGGAAGAATGGCTGCTAAGGAGCAAGTATTTACTGCTGAGCTGAGGAAGTATTTACTGCTAACCAGGAAGCACGTGCAGCTAAGCTGAGCAAAGAATGAAACCTAAACTAAGTATCCTGCGGGGTGGTTGGAAAATAGTTGTTTATGCGCACCAACGAGTAGGGAAGAATGATCCAGAAAGTATTTTCTGATAGCAGAAAAGGAGGAAAGGGTTGAAGTTGGGAAGAAAACCTGACCCCTTGCCAGTGCCCGAATGACTTTTGTTCCTATTTTGACTTTCTACAGACAACTGGGATCCCCAAGGACGTTTCTGTCATCTGCTACGGACGTGCCTAGAAGACCGGAAAAGAAGAAGACGTCTTTCTTTGATTGTTATTTTTGTCTCCTTAGGGTTGCATGTGTCACCCTCAAGAGAAAAATGTGTCCTATGGATGACAATTTCTGCTATGTCTAAAGAAACTCAGGTTCTAGCCGGCTGACACAGAGCGAAAGATGGGGGTGTATTTTGTTTATGAGGCAGGAATGACCCATAAAAAATAAATGTTTAAATGAACATGTCTCACAAGTTTCTCTAAGAGGCAGGGGTGTCCAATAAGAGGGAATGTTTCGTGGTTTTTTAGGAGGTAGGGTATGAGAGCTGGAATGTGGATAAGAGGGGTTTTAAGGAAATGGTTTGGTAGGAAATGTGTTAAATAGAAGAGACATTTTTATTTTACAAAAGAAACTCATTCAGTTTTATATTACAGGTATACATCGAGGGACGTGTATGCCTTGGGAAATTAACGTCGAACCGTGTGACGAAAGAGGAAGGTCATAGAGAAACTCAGTGAAAGCCTGACGCAAAGTTGATCGTCTGAATTGTGTCTGCAAAAGACTCCCCCAACCCTGTGTCCCCGTACTGAAACATCCCCTCTTTTGGACTCATTTGAACAATGTATTTATGGAAAGAGAGCCACTCGAGAAAAAGTGAACTCTTTGTGAAAAAGGAAAAAAGACAATGGACCCCTGGTCTAAGCATCAAAGAACCTGGGAGACTGACTGTGAAAACAGCTCAAAAGAAAGGACAAAGGCGACAGGACACAGACGGTCCACCGATGCCAAACTAAGATGAGTAAAGTGGAAGTTAGGGAAGAAGAAAATGTGTGGGCAGAAGAAGAAGATGAAGGAGAGATTATATTTTGTTGGGGTGGGAGTTGCAGACTTGACCAACCTCTCGAGTCTCTCAATGGCTGCGAAATTATCCAAGGCATACAGTTAGGTCAAAGTAAATGGAAAAAGGAAGTGGGGCTTAAATGAAAGAAGATAAAAGTAGTTTAGAGACACACATGTTTTATTTTAAGAATAACAATGCATTAGTATGTGACAAATTGTAGGATTGTGATAGAATATTTTTTAGATAAGTATCAAGGAGGGTGAACATGGATATGGTGAAAGTTATTGTTTTAGCAACCAAGAACTTTCAAGACGGGGAAGTGTAATGGAGGTGCCGAAATGAAGATGAGGTACCAGCAACTGAATGCAGTAGGGGGCAGCCCCCCCCAATTAAAGCCAGGCAGAGAAAATCGTATTGAGTGATTTAGTATTGTAAATTTGTGAAAATAGAACTCATAGGGTTAAAAGACATTAGTACTTTAAATGGTGTTATGTTTATAGAGTCGAAAATGCTTTTATCATGGTTTAGTATGTAGGCAAGGTACAGAATGCATACTATAAACATTGAGTAGGAAAATGATAACGTTTTTTTACTGTACCAGACAGAAAAGAACTCTACCATTTATGTAACCTACAATGCCTTTAACTGACAATGCCTTTATATGAGTAAATAGAATGTATTACATGAAGCGACTCGCTGCAGACAGTAGCAGCATAAGTCAGCCCAGAGTTGAACAAATCAAGGTCTCAGTGCCCTGCAAAAACCAGATAAGCATTCTTATGTCTGAATTTCTAGCCAAGGGATGCAACTGCGTGACCCTATTAGGGGTAGTGTGGCCGGGAAAATCCTAGGATGGGTGCCAGAATGTATTTCAATTTGAAGGTTTAAATAGAAAATAATTAATTGCCAGGTGCGCAAGTATAGTCAGCGGAGAGTTTTGCCTGGACATGTTTAGAAAAGGGAGGGGGTTTGACTCTTTTGCTCTCAAAAGTATAAAAGGATTTTCAGAAGTGACTAGGGGTTTGTGTACTTGACAACGATGTTGTTTGTATCAGTCTGCCGTGAATAAAACCTGAATTCTTTTGTGAACCTCACTCTGTCTCCCTGCCTGATGCTTGAAATACTTTGCTGAAATGCCACAGGGTCCCAGAGGGTCACAGAGGGCCCCAGAACATCCAGGAGAGCCTGATAGAATGGAAGAGGTGAACAAAAGCATGATCGGGGTCTTAGCACCTCATCTACAGAGTGATCAGCACATAGCGACTGGCCCTCCAGGGACCAGTGGTGACACCTGGAAGTAAGAGGCACGTGGGCAGTGGTGGAGTGGCATGCAGGACCTGTGCAGCATGGCATGGCAATGGAGATGGGAGGACTTGACCGCATGCAGCAAGACATTCAAAGTATCTTGGTGGAACTCAAGGCTTTCTGGTCCAGGGTGCAGACATCTATGGGTGCCATTAAGGAGAGACTGGTCAAAGTGGAGGACCATGTACAGGCCCTTGAAAACAACCAGCTTTCCACTGAGGTGATTGAGGTAAAGCTGGAGAGGATGATTAAGGAACTCTGTCTGAGAGAGCGCAAAGCCAGAAGCAAGCTCGATGATGTCGAAAACAGAGGGCGACGGAGCAACGTGCAAATCTGGAGGTTCCCAAACAGGGCAGGAAATCCCTCAAGGAGGTGGAGAACTGCCTGGCTGAGGTGTTGAAGAAGCTTATGGGACCGACCTACAATCAAGAAATATGCTTTGAAAGAGTGTGCTGGCACTGGTACAGGGCCCAGCTCAGTGGTGGCCAAATGTCACTATTATAGCGACAAAGTGGAGATCCTATGGAAGGCACAGGAAGTCAATACCAACGAATGGGAAGGGGCCTCTATTAATATACACCAAGACCTCTCCATGTTTACCCTTGACCAACAGAGGAAGTGCAGGTTCTGACGGCGTGGCTCCAGGCAGAAGGAGTACGGTACCGCTGGTGGTTCCCCTTTGCTCTTGCCTTTGAGTACAAAGGGGAGAAATGCAAGCGAAAGCAAGGGGAGGAGGCAGACCAGTTGCTTCAGATTTTGCCGATGGAGGGTGCATCTCAGCACCAGGAGGGACAACATCACCTACGGGAAAGATTCCGGAGTGCTTTTGCCCAAACTGGAGGCTGCAAAAACGATACTGCCACTAGAAGGTCCAGGAAAACCACCATATCCTAGTTGAGAATTACCAGATGAGCTTTCTGGGCATTACAAGATGGTTTAAAGACAGCTATTGGGCTGCTTATAATGTGGGTTGAATAGTGCACATGTGTTGTTTGCTTTGGATGGGGGATCCTTGTTGACCTTGTTAGTAGCATCAGGGCTGAACTGCCCCACCGGGACATCCCCGGTAGGCCTCTGGCTTGCAGGGCCTCTTTGGCGGAAGGATACAATAAAGCGTGCGTGTCGCGTGAATCCGCCTGGGATGTTTCATCGAATTGACTGCCTGCCGGCTGCCACCACCTACGTCACATTGACACTGACGTTGCGCATTTAGTTTATATCTTCCCAGCAGTGCTGGGCTGTGAGCCTGCACATGAGGGCCTATTGCAAAGCCCACTCTGTGGTCGGCGAGCTTCCAAAAATTACAATGCGAACCTCTCCACTGCGCAAGCCCTGCAGATGTCGGATCAGTGATTAGAGCTGAAATCACAGAGTAAGTAGTTGACACTGTGAGTCACACCAATAATCAAAGACTCAGCTCTCTGACTTGTGATGAAGTGGTGATAGTGCAGTGATTCACATGGGGCCTGGGACTCGAGTGACATTACTTGCGCACGGGACAAAGGCACATTTCTCAGGCAGATACTCAGTGCTTTCTATTGCCTGGCCTTGAGCAAATCTTTAACCCAGCCAGCACGCGCATGCCTTCACATCTCATTGCCTCAGGGAGAGGTGCACCGCACCTGACGGTAGAGGCTATCCACTCAGCCAGGCTCTTTCCACCAGCAGGAATTCGACATTAGAATCCCAGGAATTGTTCGACAAGACAGCCGTAGAGGGGAATATTGCACATGGTGGTAGTAATAATGCCCTGCCACTGTTCATAATGTATAGTTGATGTGTGCTCATGTGAACCCCACCCCCTTGTGAGTTATTAAAGGAAGTAGTGTGACACACTTGCAGCAGGACCCTGCTTACAACTGTGAGGGTTCCAGAGTTATATACTGTGTGTCCTCTTCAGCAGTGATATACTGCATCACACCATGTCCGGGAGGTGGTGGTCCTGCAAGGCCTGCAGAGCCACCCCCATTTCCCGGCATGTCCCCTGCCCGAGTAAGATGGCTCCCTGCAGGTGGGGGTAACACCTGTTTACTCTGGGCGGTGCACTTAATCACTATGCACTAGCGGCAGCTGGCCTCCCCCAAATCACATTCACTATTTAATCAGTCCTCTCTTCCAAGAAATAGATGCTGATGTTTTTTCTTCATCTCGCAATCATTGTGTTTGTGCACCTGCCGCAGTGCATGTACGTATTTCGCTCGTTCGGTGGAACTGGGCCCCTGATGCATGGGAGAGCAGCAACAGCTGTGTGCCATGTCCAGAATCCAAGGTGCAAGTCCGCCACAGAGTAGCCCGAGGTCATTGCATGGTGGGGCCACTCGCAAATCTCGCCCACAAAATATGTACTAACAAAAGAGCTCTCAAGATTCTCTTCACCATGTATGCCAAGGTCTTCCAGTCCGCCCCCCCCCCCCCCTTAAATACTGTAGCATGCAGGCTTTCATCCCAGTTTCAAATGATTCAAAACTACATGTCCCAGAATTCTAAAGGGCAAAAAAACAGAACTATATAACCTCATGCATGTTCAATAAGAAACGTGAGAACTCTGTTTTAAGCTGTTCCAAGTCTTACCCTTTTAGGATTATTTACTGATCCCTTGCTTATTATGGAAACTTGCTGGAAAGGCGTGAGTGGGAGTGCACGTTGGCATAGCGTGTTGTGAAATTAGTGTCTTCTGCTGACGAAATTGAACTTTCTGTACTATCCAGCCTTAAACTGCTTGTCTGGCAAGACAGCCTCGTGGGTTAATGTGTGTGTTTGAAATATGCAGGTCACAGGTGCAGCCTTTCACCCCTCGGAGGTCCATTCGCTAAGTGTGTGTATATGTATTTATGTGGGTTTCGTGTAGAGCACTTAACACCGCCTTCAGACTGGTCCATGGCGAGGTGTAGTGTGCGAGAAGAGAGAGGGGAGAAGAGGGGGTGCATGGAAGAGGTGGAAAAGAAACTGGAAAAGGGGGGTGGGGTTGGGGGTAAAGTAAGCTGGTGACAGCAGGTTTACACTTAAGGAGACACTTTGACTGTCATGTCCCCAGTCACTGGCCTACAAAGGGTCCCTAGTGATGTGGTGACCCAGCCGCCCCCCTTGCTTACCTCCTTCACAATAGACAATAACGGTTCCCTCTAAAATCTCTGTGAAAACATTCAAAGGAAATCATTGGGCTTGGAAGTCCTGGCGCAAACACTCACTCAAGCTACTAATCCATCTGAAATGCCAGACCTGGACAAGTTTGGAACTCCTCTTAGTAGTTTTTATGAAGACACTGAATGTGGCTTGTTTACAGCAGACAGTGAGGGGGGGACCTGGGTAAGGACGAGGATGACATTCTTCAGACCATGTAGTCCCTGGAATCCAAATTGGAATCTTTAATATTATTAGTCAGTAAGTTGGCTGATAATCAATCAAATACAACCTTGCTCCTCGAAAATAATTCGGATCATTGCCAGCGAACAATCACTATGGAAGCAGGGCCAAGCACCCACTAAAATGGGCCGCCAAGCACCTGCTAGATCTACACCTTTGGGCAAACCAGCTTCCAAAGCCAGCGGCCTGTAGCTGAAACCTAGGGGGCCCAAACCGTGTCATCTCCCAGTGACAGCAAATTGTGACAAGGACCATGTGAATATTGTGGCCCGATCTGAGGACCACACCTTGGAAGCATTATGCACTGAAATGTCTATGCTAAATAGCCCGCCAGCCCTGAACCACATCAATGATCACAATAGCCATTTCCCCCACCTCCTGCACATGTGTGGGATGCCCGTTGCCCAGCCTACAAGCACCTGCCCTTACTAATAGCCCGAATTCTCCATCCCTCCAACCATCAGTAACAGGCTTTTATACCATCCTAAGGGATACGGGAGAGGGATCAACTAGGCAGGTTCGACTACCTGGTTCTCTTGATAGATGGGCCACAGTAACAAAAGGGGACAATAAAAATGGAAATTGGCTGCAAAGGTCGACTGAGAAGTGTTCCATAATAAGTAAGCAAAAATGGAAAATTGTGGTAAAACAATGTACATAGAGTCTCCTGCTACTCGCCCTATAACATCAAATAAACAAAATAATGAGGGCAGGAAACTGGTCTCACCCAAAGAGCTCAGCCAAGTATCGACTAGTCGGGCTAGACAAATGCACTCTTCGGAGGCTGGTAGTAAGCAAGAATAAAAGGTGGGTCAGAAGCATCAATCAGCAAATCCAACCGCTCCAACATAAATCTCAAATACAGGCACCAGATAGGGTGCACCTCAATAACAGCATTGATAATGCTTCCCAGCACTGGTTGGCCCATGTGGAACATTGCCAACATCGTAAACAGGCAGCAGCACAAGCTAAACTACCTGACAATCCAGTGTCTGTTTTGAGGTTTGTAAAAATAGTGGAGAAACAACCTACAGACTTGAGCCCTTTTCTTAATCGTACGTGGCTCCTCCACTTGTTTGGCCTTATTCCTGAATTACCAAAGCTAACATTTTCTGATATAGCTTCTTTGGAGCTACCAAAGGTTGGAAGTGCCACCAATTGGTTCTAGTAACGATGGCCACTTCTGAGACTGCTGAATTGATCTGAGAACAAAGAGCCATCAGAGTGGTCACCAGCATTTTACATGTAAAAAGGTGCTTCGACAAGAAGGACTTGTACAGGGAATTTGGAAGAATATTCCTTCGACCAAGCAATGACTTAAGACCCTACGGTGTGACACTTTTAATATGATTTCCTGGAACACATGAGGGCACAGTTCCTTTCTGGTTAAGCCAGAGGGGACTGCCAAGTTAAGGACATCTAACATTTTCCTGTTGTAGGAGACATGCCTACCACAAGGTTTTGATTTGGATGGTTATACCCTGTTGTTCAGCCTTTCTAAGACCCCTATGGTGGGTTGCCCTTAAGATCGTCTTTGTATGGGGGCCACGACTGCTTTTGATTTGAAACCTAAGGAGAGGCCTGGGGGATAGATTCCTGGTGATTAAGGGAAGGTTAGATGGACGAGTGTTGACTTTGGCAATGCTATATGCGTCCAATGAAAAGCAGGTGTGGTTTGCTAGAAAGGTTTTTGAGGTCCTGTAGCAGGGGTGTGAAGAGCAAATGCTACTAGGTGGGGACTTCAACATGACTGCAGATCCTGGGGTTAATCAGTGGTCTACGAAGGGGATGGGTCCTCGCAGGGACTCTACAGCAGAGAAAAGAGCCTTTTCAGGCTCCTTACAGGATTACTTTGGGGTTGACGTATGGATGGCACAATGTTGCACAGGCTGGGGAATATACCTTTGTCTCCCCGCCGCATGGCGCCTATACAAGGATGGATCTGCTACTGGTGCCCCAGGAACAGGGCCACATTTCATCCAAGCCTACGGGTGAGGCTATCATTTGGTCAGAACACAATATGGTTGTCATGAGTGGCGTTTGGAGGCCCCTCGAAAAGGTTGTCCAAGGTGGAGGTGTAATGATACCCTTCTCAGTGAGCCGGTCTTTAAGGAACATCTTGACAATTAATTGCTCACCTATTTTGACACCAATGATACAGGGGAAGTACACCAAAAATATGTCTGGGAAGAGGCCAAAGCTATGATAAAGGGTCTTCTGATTGCGGAACGGGCACGGACAAAGAGGGAGCATGGGCTGGTGGAGGTCAAGCTGAGGGAAGAGATCCAAAGGATGAGGACCAGTTAGCCCAGCAGGAAGGCCCGCGGGAAGAGATAATCAATGGCATACAGGAAAAGCGGCAGAAGCTAAGCATGATTCTGATAAGGGAGGTGGTTAAAGAATTGGGGTACATGAAGCAACAGTATTATGCAAAAGTGGGTACTATGCTGGCACTTAGGCTGCAGCAGTGCATTGGGGACAGGAGGCCAGTGCCTTACGAGATGTGATGGATCCCCCATTGCTGCACGTGAGGAGATATCTAATTGCTTAGCAGAGTACTATGAAAAACTGCATGCCCAGGGTCCAGTACGCAACACAACCAGTTTAGGCACTATCTGCGTGGGCTCTCCCCCCCTAGGCTGACCAAGTCGGAAAGAGTCACATTGGAAGCTGGTATCTATCTATCTATCTATCTATCTATCTATCTATCTATCTATCTATCTATCTATCTATCTATCTATCTATCTATCTATCTATCTGCTCTCTTTTATAGCACCACTAACCCATAGGCCTAAGGGCGCTCACAAAGAAAAACATAAATGACAAAAGGGAGAGAACCTAATTGTCAGAAAGGGGGGTAATCCAAAGCAGTGGGGAGTAGGAAGGACCATAGGAGAAATTAACCAAGTTCTTCGTCGAAAAGGAAGGTCTTGAGATGTTTCTTGAAGATAGTAGTGGAGTCACAGTCTGCAAGATGTGTGGGCAGTAAGTTCCACAGGACAGGGCCCCAAGAGTTGAAACTGGCTCCTCCAATTTTCTTCAGGCAGACAAGTGGTTGACTCAGCCTGATGATGTTATTCAAACGTAAATTAGGTCTAATAGGATTCCTTGTGATCCTAGTTTTGAGATAAGCAGGGGATTCATTGTTGAGACATTTAAAAGTGGTCACCAAGCCCTTATATTGCAGCCTTTATTGAATTGGCAGCCAGTGTATGCTCCTGCGAGCTTGAGTCACATGTGCCTGGCACTTCAAGCCACAAAAACGGCACGTACATCGCCATTCTGAGCAATCTGGAGTTGTTTCATCTTTGATTGTGATGTACCAATCAGTAAGCTAATACAGTAGTCAAGCTTATAGTTTATAATAGCGACTGCTAGTATTGCAAGATTTTTATCATTTAAAAATGGGCGAATATGCCATAGTAACTGTGTGAAGAGAAAACATGTTGATTTGAGGTAGCTAACTTGTCTGTTAAAAGATAACTGAGGGTTGAAGAAGACTCCTAAGGTCTTCACTGACTTAGAAACCAAAATGGTTTGTTGTGCAATTGTGAATTTCTCAAATTGCAGATCACGTTTTTGTAGCATATGTTTAGTCCCTACAACTATAAGGGCGGAAGAAGTGGCACATTTTATCAAGCACTTAAAGGTTGGGAAGGCCCCATAGAGGATGGCTATACATAGCCGGCATACTGAAACCAGGGAGGGACCCCATGCAATGTTCGGCCTAAAGGCCGATTTCACTACTAAATGTGGGCGCAAAGCTTTTTGCAAGAATCCTGGTGACTAGGCTGGAGGTGTACCTCCCGAGGCTGGTTCACCCTGATCAGACAGGGTTTGTGAAAAATAGGCAGGGGACGGACAACCTTCGGAAGAACCTGCATGTAATAGCAATAGAGAAGGTTAGACAGGGATGGGCCCTTCTGCTCTCTCTGGACAACCGAAAAGGCCTTTGGCAGGGTCAGCTGGGGGTTTATGGAGGAGGTTCTCTTGGAAATGGGTATGGGACAGAAATGGATAGGGTTGATTGAGGAACTATATTTCTCACAGGGCGTGAGGGTGGCGGTTAATGGGGTAGAGTCGGGCAGATTCCCCCTCCAGAGGGGCATGAGGCAGGGCTGTCCTCTTGCCCCCCTCCTTTACTCCATTGTTATGGAGCCTTGGGCAGCAGAGGGCCAGAGAGACAGGGACATCCAAGGGGTGCGGCTATGAAACCATGAATACAAACTGAGCCTATGTGCGGACGACATGCTAATCTACATCACAGCATTCAGAGTCACCATCCCACATCTGCTTGAGGGGGTTTCCAGGTATGCTGAGATGTCTGAGTTTAAGATAAACCTCAGGAAATCAGTGGTGTTTCCTGTCATAGAGTTGGGTCAGGTGGACGGGAGTATGTGGCTAGCATTCAGTGTCCAAGGGGATGGGCTCAGGTACCTGGGAGTTTGGATCCCACAAGATTTAGACATGCTCTACCAGGCCAATTTCCAAACCCTATGGGAACAGATACAGTTGGATTTATTGTGGTGGGGCAAGTTGGGACTCTCGTGGATGGTGAGACTCAATTGTATTAAAAGATGGTGCTGCTGAGGCTTCTTTTTTGTTTCATATGCTCCCGGTGGTTGTCCCCCAAGCTTTTTTTAGACAGCCCAGAAGGATATGTTGCAGTTTTTGTGGGCGGGGCCCGGGGCAGAATTGCATACAGGAACCTCATGTGTCCCATACCAGTGGTTGGAGGCTGGTTTTCCCGATTTTGAGTTATATCATAAGGCCGCACAGCTCTGCCTTATGGCTGACCACTTTGACCCGGGGTCAGTGAAGCAATGATTGGAGCTTGACAATATGGTATTGGCACCAGTTCCGTTGGCAGAATGGTTCGGTGTCCCCCAGAAGGCAATCCAAAGAAGGGTCTTCCGACACCTGGTTTTGAACGTTTTTTGGTCTGTATGAAAGGTGGGTGCAGGCACTCGCTCATTGACATCTCGGCCCTCCACCCTTAGCTACACCTGGGCACCTCTTTGAGAAATTTGGTTGTTGAACCGCTGCTATCTCAGAGTTGGTATGAGGTAGGTCTTTGCAGAGTAGGACAGATGTGGGAGGTGGGAAGATAAATGATGTGGAGGGGCTCAAGCATGCCCAGTGATAGGGAAGATCTCACCCTTCCGATACCTGCAGCTTAAAGGGGTCATCACGGACCGCAGATGGGAAAGAACATGAGCAGAACCCTGGCAAGGTTTGAACAATTGTTAATCCAGAATATTGGTACTAAGGGGCTAATTGCGAGGATATACAGGGAATTGAGGATGGCAGAGCCCACAGACAGATGACTGCTAGGGACAAATTGGTCAAAGATATGGGCATAGACATTACGGGTGGGTTCTGGGAGAAAATGTGCAGGAGGGACTCGACCCTTTCACCACAATTCAGGATGCAAGCACTGAAGTTGTTGCACAGGGGGCACCTCAGACCGGATAAACTAGCAAGGATCTATGTAGGGCTCAACCTTAGGTGTTGGAAGTGTCAAGCAGTAAAGGGAGATTACTATCATATGTGGTGGGAATGCCCGCAGGGTAAGTGCTATTGGAAGGAGGTATTTTTCATAGATGAGGCAGAGAGACGGCATTCATAGGAAACCTACACCCCTCCTGGCCCTTTTTGGGGTGGAAGAGAAGGGAGATGGAGGCGAGGACTTGGGGCACATGGGGAAGGTTCTCCTGGTAGCTGCCAGGAGCTGTTTTGCCCAGTTTTGGAAGTGGCCCAGAGTCCTCACAGAAAAAGTGTGGGTTCAGAAATGTTGGGCAATATACGAGATGCAATTCTTGACACACGTCCTTGATGAGTGTAGGACAAATATTGAGGGGGCGTGGATTCCATTCTTTGACAGGTATGGGAAGTAGCTTCTCTGACACACGTATCAATTGGCGTTTAGTGGAATTTTACTACAAATAGCGGGTTAATAAATACTATATGGGTGGTGAGGGTAGGGTTAGGTTTGGGGGAGGGGAGGGAGGTAATGCAAAGGGGTTGTTTTCTCTTTGATACAAATGTTGTTATGTCCTAATTTTAGCAAAAATTACAATAAACCTTTGATTATAAAATACGTAATTTTGCAGCATTAAACATTTGCTCTCCCCTACAGAGCTTCAGACTTTTACACAAGCCTTCATTAACCTAAAACTGAACTAATGAAATGCCATTCCAGAAGGAGCCAATTCAACTCGATAAACAAATTGCAAATGCTTCACAGTTCCGCAGCCAGACTCATCAAGGACATCAATCCCCAGGATCATAATCCCCTACTCTCCAATCTCTCTACTGACTCCCATTCAGAGAAAGATGGAAATTTAAATCGCTGGTCTTGGTCCACAACGCTCTGTACAAAATCTCCAACCATACACCTGCAAGAATGTCATTCACCAAACAATAACCTCTAAGACCCTCCCACAATTTCAAATTCTCAACACTGGAAAGCAAACTATTTTCCGTTTTTGGTATGCACCGTTGCAACTCACTTTCCCCACATTCCTGTGTGACATTCTGAACCTCTAGCAGTGTAAAGAGAACAGCAACCCAAAACCTGAACAATAAAAATAATCCAAGAGACCAAAGGATCACTGCACCAGTGTGCAAGGGAAAACAAGGTTTATTACATGCAAAAAGGTATTAGATGGTCTTGTAGAACCGAACGGACTCAGAGCTCATCATGCCCCAAGACGTTACAGGTTATATAGCGGAAAACAGCAGATCTGCGTATATAGGTTGCAATATCATCCCACCACCCTCATTGGCTACCACCTATTAAGAATGCTAATACCCCCACTATAGTCCCTGAAGAAGCGCAATTTGAATCATTCACCGCTGTGACTCCATCTTCCACCTACCTTAACTCTTTCCTCACACCTCACTAAAGAACATAACATTGTATACAACTACTAAACACAGGGCCTATCCACTGCCCTATCTATAAACTGTGTAACCACAACATGAATACATGTGTTGCTTCTTCTGTGTTGCTATATGTGGGTATCTTAAGTGTGTCAAACCTAACTGCAAGTGATACGTGCACCTTCTGCCACGCCCAACTCGCTCTGCTCACACTGTGCTATGCGCTAATAGATTTATCTCAGCCTGAAACTTTTTGCCTGGCTGGGATGCTGTAAGTGCATCCCAACATTCCCCACTTTTTTCTATAGTCATCATCTTTGGGTACCCATGCCCTAGACACATGACGTAAACTCCCCCCACTCAGTCATATTCTTTCGGGTACCTGTCATTAAGCAACACCCTCTATCCTCTGCCAAGTCATCCCAATGCTCTGCAAAGTTCTCTGCGTCGGGTGGGCGTGTGGTCAAGGTACCCAGGGGTGGGGGGCTGAAATCCTGCTCTACTCTCAAGATACTTGGTTTCACAAACCCACCCCATCTATCAGTACTTGTGCTTTATGAGAGGAGGAGCTCTACCCGTCATTATTGACACCATCATTGTTGCACTCTTCACCAGGGTCTTCGTACAGCGTCTCAGGATCATCTGACATGAACAAATAAGCATGAGCAGAAAAACACGATGAGAGGCAATAACCAAATGAAGCATCTCCCACCTTGTGATCTGCATTGGCTGCAGTCTGCATACCTGGCAGCTGTAGGGAGGTAAAGAAGGTTTTGGTTTTGGTAAATAATTTCAACTAATCCGGGATCATCTTCAATCTATCAGATTAATCTTTGGACAGATAATTTGCTCCTTTCTGGCTATGACGTCTCGGTATGGAGGCTTAGTTGATTCTGGGGCGGCACATTTATAACAGTGAGATGAGCATCAGGAACTACCAGAACTGTTGAGTGCAAGGTGGTCAGTGAACACACGCCCCTCCATGATGGCTGGAACTGAAGGTACGTGTATTTTCCACACACCCAGTAGACATCGTTTAACGCTGCTGTGCCTTTGGTAAGGTCAGGGGGGAAGTGCGTTTTATTACATTGAATGTTCGTTCCTACAGGTATAGTACCATTTCCTCAAAAACAAAATGAAAACTCTGCTGGCCTCCAAACTTTTTCTGGGGTCTCACTTAGCTCGATCCACGTCAATTGTGGCACATAATTTCCCAATGTCCTGGCACAGTTCTTATTGATGCGTGCCACTACGTATTCTGAGAACCCCATTAAGCCCCCTGCTACACAGCTCACTACTCTTGCCACCCATCTTTGGTTGGAAAACAGCATTCCTTCAATTTTCAGCAATGGTCTGATTTTACAACATGCTTGTTCTTTCTTCTTGGCACATTCTTCATCATCTCTGTCCATTATTACTACTTGGACCGTGTGCCCTTGGAAAAGACTTCGTATTTTTTTCCACAGGGCCAGTTGTACTAAAATTGGGCTATTTAAGATACAGCAATTCTAGAGGTATAAACAACTTGAGTGCACCCGTCGCATGAAGTATTAAAGAGCATACATCGCAGTTCTCGTTTGCCCTCGCCCTTGCCACTTCGCACATGTGATTATACCACATGTTGTCTAACTCGGGGTGGTGCACATCCACCAAAGTGTCTAGTATTACCCCTATATACTGATAATATTGTTCGTCTGCCTCAGTTTCCCCTCCTGGTTTGTGTCATCCCCAAAGAAACATCTGTGTCATTTTAATTTCCATACTCCCCTTTATATGCTCCAACCACATAAAATAAATACAAAGAAACAGAATATGTATTGATTTTTATTAGTGAATTGATTTGTCATATATAAACAATTCACTCTGACAAGACAAGTTAGCAGACATCAGAAATACAAATGTCATCATATACATCATCATCTTACAATCGAAATATTCACAATTCCATTTGAATGCTAAGACAGAATCAGTGTAAAATCAATACAAATAGATCCATTCATGGAATCATTAATTACAAGTAGACACGGGTCAAACTGAATTCCTAGCAAATTAAATACATCCCATAGAAGCCAATACAAATCTAAAAGCTGAGTTACATTATTCCTTAGCATTAGGCTTGCTTACAATAGTTCATCAGCACTAACAGATTGATAGTGCCTCCAGTGTCTAAAGTGTTTATATCTAAAAAGAATTGTAGCTTCGCAAGAGGATACAAGATGTTTTAATGTTTCTTGGCAATCCAATTTTTTGCACAGTCAACAAATTCTGTGAGGCTAAGGTAATTTAATCTTATGAACAGAAATGTCTAATGTCAGTACTTGGTTAAGTTTAAATCTTAAATATATATCACAGGCCCTACTAACTTTTTTTTTATACATAAGGCGGTTTGTTGATCAATTCCATATCATCAAGACCTAATCTTGATAAAGACGCGAGCATGTGTGCATTGAAAGTTTTCAAAGAGGAAAGAGATTCATTTACCAACATACTGTGGAGAGATTTGAATAATGAATTAATTGGAGAGGAGATACAATTTTACAAAATAGACATGGTTTGGTCCTGAGCACTACCTTGGACATAGATGTAAGGCCGAACTTGTGTCTGATTATACAATTAGGAATAGAGAGTGAGAGTACTAAGCCTTGTTTCCAAATAGAACCCGGAGAAGAATTTAAATACTGGCCAATATTGACTAGCATGATCTCCATTCCATGTACCAATGCAGGACCCATCTTCAGCGGGTAGAACTCACAAAAAGGAAAAAGGGTACATCTACATAAAGTTAAATTGATCCTTTTTAATTGAGCTATCAGGGACACCATTTAAGTCTCAAGCACACCTTAATGGCCATTTGTGGTTAATTGTTGGCAATGGTAAAGCCTTGATACTTTATACAATGGCCATGTTCCAAACAAGCCATGCCAACTGACCAAGATATTGTTTTTGGGTTGCGTTTGCTGATGAAGATAACAATCCGGGACTTGCTCACATTCAGAAGGAGGCTATTTTCCTCTGCATAACCAGAGAATGAGGAGATCTTTCTTTGCAATCCTGTGGGGTTTAAATCAAAGAACATCACATCATCAGCGAAAGCCAACCAGTTTAATTTTCATAGGGACGAGCCTCACCAGGAAGGAGTTCAAAGAAGCCCATAAGCTTCCAATATCAGATAAATAGATGTTGAATAGCAGGGGTGTCAATACGCACCCCCTGTCTGAGCCCTACAAAGGTTTGAATTGGTCTTGTCAATGCCACCTCCCCAGTTAGCCCCACCTGCACATGTGTGTCAGAGTAAAGCAAAGAAATCAACTTGACCAAAGATGCGGGAACCCCCCAGACCATATCCTCTGCCTGTTGACTTTATCGAATGCGCAAGACATATCCATGCATTCCAAGTAAGCAGTCCTGATGGTCCCATTTAAGAAGTGTAAACGTGTACCAATATTATACCATTTAGAGAAGGGCCCACCATTTTACGGAATCCCACTTGTTAAGTACTCAATATGTTCAATTTATCAACCCATAGTTCCAGTTCATGAAGTAACACTGTCACAAAGATCTAACTTGTGCGTCTAATAGGGCGATTGGTCTGTAGTTGGCAGGGTTTGACCGATCCCTTTTTTAAAGCTGGGAATAATATAGGACAGATTCCAAGTGGACAGTAGATGTCCTGTTTGTAAGTTTTGATAAAAACAGATTATATCAAATATGAGCTCATAACTCAGGATCTTTTTTAGGACAAACAGGGCTAAACTTTCAGGACACGGAGCCCTAGATGGCTTATTCAGGGCAATAAGTTCACAAATAGTCTCTAAATCCAAGGGGTTCGCAATGAGTGCCCCCATAGTATCATCTGGAAGATTAACCACAGTTTTATGTTCTGGGCTAGCGTAGGTTCTAGCATAATAATCGACCCATACTTCTTCCTCAACTGTACAGAAGTCTATTTCAGTTTGCTTGGTCAATTTCCAAAATTGTGCTGTATTTACTTGAATTAAGTTATTAAGGATTTATTTAATAACCTTCAAAATAAACTGATTCTTTACCCCTTTAGTCTAATTCTTGTATGCTTGACAGATTATTTTCTATAGAATAACATACTCTGTCATATCTAGCCATTGACTACGCAGATAAGAGACTTTTTCATTCCTTTTGCGTTCGCAATCCGGGTATTAACATAAATATTACAGAAGGCCTTTAATGTTGAACCTGCAGAGCGATAGATAAAACATAAAAAGATGCAGAAAAATCCATACTTTTCATCATAGTATAGGGATTGATCAATTGTAACATCATAAGAAGACATGCTGCAAAGTATACTTTAATATAATTCAGTAACGTGTTCATTCTCGCAAAAAGGTGGAGCAGTGTCGGGTGCTTTCCGAACTTCAAGTAAGTGGACCCACATCTGCAACTCTTTCACACAAACTGCAAATGCTGTGGAAAAGATGACAGTGGGCGGGCCCTGGAAACGTTAGTCGTTCCAGCACCGGGCAAAGTTCCTGATGAAGGCCTGATCTCTGGGGGTACATTTGCAGGGCTGGTAGGCTCACTGGATCCGCTGCCGATTCTTCAGCTGTATCGTCTCTTCTAGGAGAAGACTGTCGAGATAAAATCTTTATACTTTTGGTTAACTCCCTCAAGTACCCCTGAAACTCCTCCCACAATACTCCTGCTTCCCGGCGAGTATCTGAAGTTGTGCGTGTAGGTGTGAAAGCTGTGTGCATTTTTCATCCCATCGCTGTCTCATGCAGGGACAAGCAGTGATCTTTGCTTGGCTGCATTCTCAGGCTAAACAAAGCCAGACAGACACAATGCAGCCAATACCTCCATAACATAGTACATATTTTCGTCAGTTTACTCTTCAACAGTCTATTTAATTTTTCTACAATCCCATTGGCGTGAGGATGATAGATCGAACACAGTTTGTGCCATATCCCTAATATGGATGCATTCTCTTTAAATAATTAATTCAAAAAGTGAGTTCCGTTATCAGATTTTAGGACCTCCATACCCCCAGTGAGGAAATACCTCATGTACCAGGAATGTAGCCACTGATTTTGCATCTGGTTGTGTACAGGACCTGTCTTAACCCAACTGAAAAATTGACATACTACAACAATAAGGTCACAGTTATTACTGCACCTGTCAAGCATGTCCACATAATCAATGTGAGTTTGTCCAGTGCTGCAAACATGGCACATTTTGAAATTTTCCACAAACCCATTGATATATTCCTGTAGGTTGGGGACAAATCAGTCCTCCTGAATATCACCCTCAATGCGCTGGTTTGAAACATGCCCTGGGTAATGCAGTTGCTCAAAAGCAACCATGAGCAACTCCCATGCCATTACTACTCTACTTGCAAAGTTTTACCTCCATATAACATCAGTCAGTGACTGTGAGCATCCCCTATTGACCCACTGCTCTTTCTCTTCCTGGGGCACCTGACCTTGTAGTTCAATTATTTGCTGGAGCAGTGCTGCAGTGTGTGGGATTGCTAGATGCAACTGTTGATTTGCCACCTCAGGATGTGCAGTTTCATCTGGGTCCCTTAAATACGCTGCTTCTTTGGCGGCCTTATCTGCTGCATCATTGGCAAGTGAAACAGCGCCTGTATTTTAAGTGTGGGTGGCACATATAACCACTACTTCAGGTGTGGGGCAGGACAAAGCGTAAATCAATCTAACAAGGATGCATGCTGCACAGGCATGACATCTGACCTCCGAAATACCCTCCATTTCCATCTGGACAAACCTGAATATATATGTGGTGGTCACGTAATAGGAATCAGAATTTATGGTCATGAAGAATCCTTGGGATGCTTCTAATGCTTCAATTAATGCAATCAGGCCTGCTGCCTGTTGGGAATAGTGTGTTGGTAACCTCTTTTGAACAGCAACCTCATATTCCCCATCTTCAAGGTACAACACTGCTGCACCTGTGTGTGTCTGGCCAGTCTCCTGATCAATCATCAATGACCTATCAACGAAGAGGACCTCCCCTTCTTCAAGTGCATCCTCCCTTGCTCATATTAAATCATCTTGAGGCCATCGTATGTGACACAATCATGCACTTCCTCACCTTGTTGGACAGGTATTGCAATAAACGTGGCAGGGTTCACTGTGCAGCACCTTACATTGTGAATGGATGAATGGCCGTTTGTGTGGTTAGAGTTGATTTAGATCTCTCAAGAATTGCGAACACTTTGTGATCTACATATAATATCACTGAGCAACCCATAGTGATTGTTGAGAAATGTTCAATGGCAAAGGCTACAGCAGCCAGTGCCTGTTCACAAGGAAACTGACCCTGCATCATTGAATCGAATATACCATCGAGTATGCTAGGGGTTTGTG
Source organism: Ambystoma mexicanum (assembly GCF_040938575.1). Lineage (NCBI taxonomy): Eukaryota > Metazoa > Chordata > Amphibia > Caudata > Ambystomatidae > Ambystoma > Ambystoma mexicanum. Next base: position 1,062,551,990 of record NC_090923.1, on the reverse strand, counting down.
TCCCATGGATGTGTGCTGAGCTAATACTGCAGTCATGACCTGCCCATTAGAATGTGAGAACAAAATAAATGATTTAGTGTAATTAGGAGTTGCTAGTACTTGCGCTTTACTTATGGCATTTCTAAGTCCCTGGAAACATGTCATCATTTCTCCAGTCCATGGCAGTGTTCCCTTGCTTTTCTGTGCTTCTTTGAGTCCTTGCAGTAAATGGTTAGTGTAACTGGAATAGTCAAAAACCCATGATCTGCAATAGTTAGGCAAACAGTAGTGAACTGTGGTGTATTCTATACTGCAGCTGCTCTTTCTGTGGTTACTCTTTCCGCTTCAGATGATATTATTTGTTCCAAATACACCACCTCCTTCTGAAAGTACTGCATTTTTTACTTATCCACTTTGTATCCTTTGTCTGCAAGCAATGTTAGCAGTGTAATTGAATCTGCGCTACATAAGTTTGCTGTGGTGCTGCACACTAGGAGGTCATCTACATACTGAAAGACCACACTGTACATCTATGTTGCCCAAATCCATATGGAGTAGTTTGTGGAAAATGCTAGGGGACTCACAATACCGCTGAGTAAGTCTGGTGTGTTGGAACCTTTGCCCACGATAGGTAAACGTAGTGAAATATTGAGAATCGGGATGCAGCGGAATGGAAAATAACACATTTTTCAATCAATGACAGTGAAAGGTGTGGCCTCAGTTGATGTATTGCAAAGGATCCTGGTGGGGTTCGGTACTACTGGGAACTCAGCTTCAACAATATTATTCAATGGGTGTAAATCCTGTATCATTCTCCAACTTGACACTTTTGCTTTTTTTACAAGGTATATTGCTGTGTCATACAGGGATTCTGAGGGTACTATGATGCCCTGCTGCCATAACCCCACAATTGTCTCATGTATTCCCTCATCTGCTTCTCTCAACAATGGATACTGTTGCACTCTGGGTAACACTGCTCCCTGCTTCAACTTAATACATACTGCCCCTATGCTCTTCAAGAGCCCTACATCATGAGGGTTATCAGTGAATAAAATGCTGGGCCACCTAATCAAGTCCGCCTGTAGATACGCAGGCATGTATTTATAATAAGTATAGGACAAGGAACATTCCTATGCTGGATCATTATTTGACATGGGATACAAACCTTTAGTATTATCTCACCATCATTGTCAGCATCTTCAAACAACTGTCCATCTGACAATCCACTCAGTGGTTGAGCCGTGTCAATACACAAACATGTACGCCACTCATCTCCCTCTTTGTCAGTCCCTATTAACACTACCTTGTAGTCAGTAATCAGCACCCCCTCCAAATCTACAATGATAATGGTACCTGAAGCATTGTCTTGGGGAACTGCTGGTCTAAACAGAAATTCAGAATGCACTCTCCAGGGTTTGTTTCTAATGCCTGGCACCCAGTTCAACAACACGGTCGCTCCAAACATAAACAAATCCGGGTGCAAAGGTATTCCTCTGGTGGTTCAATCACTATACAATAATCCTGTTATTGCCTGGACCCTAGCATAACAAATCCCTGGCGTGGAGCACACAACCTTTTCTTCTGTGAATGAAATTGTCATATTTAGTTTGCTTAGCATATCCCTGCCTAACATGTTCACTGGTGTTGCAGTTCAAAACTGTTGCAGAGCTAATACCTCGTTAGTGCCTACCATGATGGATAAATCTTCAGTAAATGGAACCGATTTTAGTGCCCCAGAGAACCCCTGCATGTCCATTACCTTTCCTGATAAGGGGAAGTGCCCTTCCTTTATGAATGATTTTATTGCACCTGTGTCCACCATAAAAACACATACCAGGGGTTCCTCTTCCAGGCTCCCTATGGGCTGTCTTAAACTGGTTACGTGTTCAAGCCCTGGGAATGGAAAGGGGTTACCGCCCACCACACCTGTCCCTGTATATTGCTTCACTGTGCCGTGCAATAAAAAAGTGTTTTTGTTCCACAATTGTGGTGCTGGCTGTTGTGTCTGTTGCTGTGCATACACTGGTGTGCTATTCAGCACTGGGGGTTGCATCTGTTGTGGTACTGGTGCCTGATATTGATACTGAGGCTGTTGTCCCTGCTGGGGAACCTGCACAGGGACTGCACCATACGGGGCACTTGGAGGCATCATTCCATACTGCTGTTGATATGTAAATGGGGTTGCCGGTACACTGGGATATGACATGGGATTGTATGCTTGCCTGCTCTTACACTCTTGTGCAAAACGTCCCAGTCTCCCACATGACCAACATTGTCCCAGTCCTCCAAATCTCAGCCCCATCCCTCCAAATCCTCCTCCTCTACCCCCTCGTGCTTCCTGAAATCTCCCTCTCCCTCAGGGGTAACTTCCCTGATAACCTCCCCAATACTCTCAGTTGTCTGGATAGCCTTGATACCCTTCTGTCCACTCCGGTACCATTCTCATTTCTACCGGTGCCATTCTCAGCTCTACCTGCCCTACAAGTGGGCATGTAATCAGTGCTCCTTCTGTGCTCAACTTTGCTTATTTCTTCTGTACTAACTTCACTTCAGCCTTCTGCATGTTATCCACCTCTTCCTTCTCTTTCTCCCACCACCGCCTGCAATGATGTACTATATTGGCTGAATCTCTACCCATCCCTTATTCTTGATCCCCACTACCTTGTCCAAATCTTTCTGCACCTCTTTTGGAAGTCCTTTATTTCACATGTGATAGAACATTGCTATAGTGTTATCCCATGGTTCCCCTGTCTCAGCCTTCCACATCTCCAGAATCTGGAGTATGTATTGTGCCAGGTGTGCACCTTCTTTCCTAGTGTGTGTTAAATGTTAAATGTTAAAGGTTAAAGGTATTTGTACCGCGCACTGTCACCAACAGATTTGGTCCCCAGGCGCTCAGGTGGATCTGTGAGTTAGTAAGGTGAAGAGGGAGTAGGATAGTGAGAGAGAAGTGGTGTCCTGTTGGCAGCTTCAGTTCAGTTAACACTGTGCGCTGAGCTTTGTGCGAGCATCGGATCGATGTCAGTCCTCGTGTGCTGTTGGTGCGGCTTATGTGTTGTTTGTTTGTTGTTGCGGTGTGGTGAAGTGTGTGCGGCTTGCTGTGTGAGAGGTGGTTGTGTGGGTTTTTGTATGAGTTAAGTATGCAGAACTGTTGAGCTTTTTTGGTTAGTGGGTTATATGTCTTGCAGTTTGGCTAAATGCCTAGAATTGACAATCCTGCATGGTGTGGGGCGAGGGACAGGTCTCACAATATACTACATTTCACCACAAAATAGACAAGGATGTAGGCCACACCTAGATTTGAGTGTCCTGCAAAAGTGGTGGAGAAGCCTAGGTTTTATAGTACTTTATGTTTCACCATCCAGTGACAAAGATGGAGGCTATACCTAGATTTGAGAGCCCTGAATAGTGGGAGAAAGACCTAGGTGTCACAATAGGTGGGTGTCAGCATATAATAGACATATAATAGATGTGCCATAATTGAATGCATATCCAGTGTGTCAGGATAGGCTGCCTTTAAGGCAGCCCACACTTTATCCAACAATCGTTAAAATGTGCCCTATCATGATTGTCATCACCCATTCATACCCCTCGGTAACCCACTTTTTTTCAAACATCATCCGCTTGATCACTTAATAATGCAGCAAACAGACTTTTCATATCTCCTACCACTAGTTTAATGCCTGTGGTATGTTTTTTAAGTGCATATATCCAATTGCCTGCTCCTGATGCGAGTGATGTCAGTGCATTCATCAGATTGCTTCTATCCATGTGTGGCACTTTGCCCTGCGGGGACCTTCATGTAACAATGAAAACTGTGTTCCCACCTGCTTTGCCGGTAACTTTCTGCCCTCTCTCTTCCCCATCACCACTGCCATGCGGCCTGGTTGCACTCTGAGTCTTGGACTCCACAAACTCTGGTGTCATTCTGGGTGTCATCTCAGCTTCCTGTTCCTCATCTGTTCCCCATTCCTCCTCCTCTGCTACGCTTGCTTTTACATCTGATCTGATCACCTCAAAATCTAAACTGTCCTCACGTTTTAGTTCCTCTCGATGCCTCTCATCATTACAGCCTCCTAATTTCCCCTACTCACACTCTCTTTTGCTGAGTGGAGGGATTCCAGGTCCTTCATATACTGAACCTCTACTTTACTTGCAGCGCTGCCTTTCTTCTGCAATGGAGGAGATCCCATTTCCACTCTCTTCTCCTTTTCTCACTCTATATTATCATGACATCACCTTTCCTCTCGGTGGAGGAGATCCCTCTTGCCACCGCTATATTTGAAAAACCACTATATATTGCCACATTCTTTTACAATCCACAGACTCACAATCAATTCACTCCACACACACTCTACTCTTGTTGTTTTCTCCTGCAAAGGTGCACTTACATCTATGCATCTCCCGAGGGGGGGAGGGGGCGTGAGCTGAGCTCATTCAGTGAGGCTGTGACTGCTGTGAGCTCCCACTGGGATCCTGTCCTGATCCTTTCAGTGGCTATTATTATAGCATAATTGAGCAATTTGAGGACATCCTGGGGATGAAGAAACCAGCGCCCACCTGCTGAGCCTTATTCCGATAAGAAATGAAGCTTACAGAGTGGAGAACCGAGTGCTGAAAATCAGAGCCCCTGCAATCCAAGATGGCGACCACTGAATCACACAAGTAACTGGCGAGGTAATAGACTGAACCAGCTCACATTGCACACAGGGGCCTGCGCTCAACTCCACACACCACAGACAACGTACATCCAACGACTGACAGTGGAAGAACCTATTGAAGCTGGATAATTGCGCATGCACGCAGTAGGATCCACAACATATGATCCCAGTGTAACATACCCAGAGTGGAGCCGCGCTCCCTAGCTGCCCATCGTTCCGAAGTTAGATCCTGGTGAGCTGTACAGAGACCCTGCTGGGTGACTGGAGCCGGGGCTGACGTGACACCGTCGGATACCGCCACAGGAGACACGCTCTTGCCCACACAGTGCACAGTGTCTGCACCGCTGACAATACAAGTACTGCTACTAATTTGCCTGCTGGGGCTTGTAAACATTGCACCTCTGCCGCATGTAATCGGGCCCAGGAGTATCACTTAACGGAGGGCCCTGACTCCGGAGCTGACTCATAAAGAGATGGCTCCCCATTGTCTGGGAAGCGGGGCCTTGTGCGAGATGCCATTAATCAGGTCGGCCTCCGGAGGTCACACAGCCTTTTCACTACTGGTAGCAAGGGGTGATTAATTAATTAATCATGCTGAAACACTTTCATTGAGCAGCTCTGGCCCACAGGAGCCCATCTGAACATCAGCTCCTCCTTTTTGCTGTTTGGATTTGCCCCATACAAAGCCAACACCACTGTTAACAGTAACAGGTCCTAAAAGAGGTTGACTCCCAGTGTTGCCACTGCCGGAACAGGGTAGCTTTATTGCTCAGATCAACGTTGCATTCCCCAGACCACCACTACTTCCTTGATATGTCACTGACAAAGCACAAAGGGAAGACCACCATAATGGACTTGTTTGCTGGCCACAGCAAACAAACTGGCGCCCCTAAGGCATCAGATCCCGAACAATCTTCGCCTCAAACTTCCAATCCTGACCCACTGGAAAATCAAGTTCTGGCCGTAATCGCAGCGTTGTGTACCCCATTAGAAAATAAGATAGATGAGCTCAAAGTCGACGTACAGCTTCTCCGGCAAGATATTCAACAACTATCTGAGAGGGTCTCTGTGACGGAAGTAACACTGACAGGCACAATGGCCACCACCAAAGACCTGGAGGGGAGCGTTAAGGAACTGCAGAGGAGGAATGCCACACTGGAAATGCGCGCTGAAGATGCCGAGGGCAGATCACGCAGGAATAATGTTTGTGCGCTTGGCCTACCATAGGGCTCAGAAGGGCCAGACCCAACCTTGCACATCAAATACCTACTGCTACACGAGATCAGCACGGGCAACTTTTGCAGGGCCCTCTTTTGGAACAGCCACAATTCCAATTGTGATGGAGACGGACAGCTTGGCGGAAACGCCTGAATAATAGGATTCTAATAAGACCCCTGGTGATAAAACGAAAGCTACGTTAGTTGAAAAAAATCACCAAATATGCCCTGTGCCTGTAAATGTCCACAGCCCGGAGAGTGGTCCCATGAATACCGATTCAGTTATCAATTTGGTCACTGCCAATAGTGGGAGGGTGTTAGAGGACATAGAACTAATTTGCCCAGCTATGCAGCAGTCTTACCGACTCGAAAAAGCATGGAACTAGCTCTCTTTCTAATACAGATGTGCTGCTTGGCGATTACTTTCCAAATCACCAGCAGCAACAATTGAAAAGGAGAAATCCATGCTGGCAACTTCAGGAAATAGTCCAGATTTGAGAGAATTGTAACAATGTAACAATGATACTTCTGCTGTAGATGCAAATTCTATTTCAGTGTTACATATCATTATACAATCATTAGAGAGTTTCTATGACAATCTTATAGATGAAGCAAAACATCACACCACATCCTCCTAAATGACATTTAGAAATAATTCATCTTTTAGGAAGCCGCATCCGTGGAGGGGCTCTGAAATCTGCTTCGCTCTTGGGAGCGCCAATGAAGATTTGAATATGGCTGAGCCAGGGGTGTCCCTTAGTGGAATTGATATTGCTAATCCTCAGATAATAGAAAAAGAGGGCAATAATCCACTTCAGACTATTGAAAATGGTGAAGGAAAGCACTCAAATTACAAAACGTCTCGGGTGAAAACAAAAAATAAGACCTATAAAAAGAAGCTTTCTTCACAGTAGAAGGTATAATCTAGGGTCACATACATTTTTGCGAAGTCTTACTATTGGGGCAAGCTCTCTAATGGCGATACTAGTGGAGACTAAAGTTGGAGCACTCTCACACCCATATACCAACTTGTAAAAGGAATAGCAAGACATCCAAAAAACTAAATCTAAAAAGAAGCAGAAGCTGGCTACAAAAAGAAAAATATGATTCTGCGATATTTAACATCTGAGCGAGGTAAGGTCACAGCATTTAATCTGTCTGTCCATAATGCCTCTCTTTGTAAAAGGCTTTGGTGTATGTTTGTTGAATCGTTCTTTATCACCTCCAAAATCTGAAGTCCTAATTGAGATATTTGATTCCCATTCTCCACAAAATGTTGAATAACTGAAGATTTCATATTCTTTGTTTGAAATCTTCAGTTGTTCAAACAGACATTCTTTGTTATTAGGAGCGATAACAAAATATAGATACCAGCAGTGGAGTAACTTTGCTGAAAATGGTGGGGGGGACATGACATCTGAGGAAAAGGTGCCCCGGCCAAATGAATGGGGATAAAATGGTGAGCCATGAATGTTGGGGGGACAAACACCCCTGTGCCCCCCTAAAATTATGCCCATGGATACCAGTGACAGTTCTGAATAACAATAAGCAATGGTTTTCATTACAATTAATGATCGTAACATCAGAACACTACCCAGTCAATTCTTTCTTTAATGATATTGTTATAATGTAGAATGTTATTACTTATGCACAGTTCCATTTAAGAGTGTTCCTCTCGTGTGGTTCTGGAACTTGGATTCTGAACCACACAAGAAGAAGTTGCCGGTTGTATGAGATGTGCTGTGGGGGACTTCCTTATGATTAAACCTCCTAAATTATATAACAGTGTTGTATCATCATTGACAAAGAAACATAACAAATGGCGATGAGGAGCTGTCAGTGAAGGAAGTCCCCGGATGTGTGCTGGCGTAAGCTTTGGCTTGGAAGGCCTTATGGGAGCTACATGTGGACAGCTTGAACCCACGACAAGTAAGGAAGAAGCAGATTTCGTTATTGAGTCATTTATGTGTGGATATAAATGGAACATGCGTTAACGACGGTAGAGAAAATACTTGAGAAGCAACTCCAAGTAAGATCGCATCATATGAATCCTGGCGAGAGACCGTGAAACCAACAAAAAGTGTTTCAGAGTAAAGCACCAGGTACGTGCGTACTTTGCTGGGTGTATCACAGGAAGTGCCACTGAATTTCATTGGTTAAAGGACCTTTCGACGTACATTACGTGCCGCCATCTTTGTTAATTGCAGGTTGCCACAGATACATAGACAACAGCGTTACGAATTACGCGCTGCAAGGATACTGTAATGAGTGCATGCAGCGTTGAACAGCGAACAATTGTGCTAACCAACGGGCTTAACCTCTGAAATAAACTGTGCCCCCACCCTTCTGCGTAGCGCACGGCCGTTTGCTGCAACATTGTACAAGCGCATGAAGAATATAGTATTACAACGCAGCCGACAGTGTAAGAACATCATCCAATCAGACATTTAAAGGTACAGTGTGCTATTTCCTGGATGTTACTGTTCCAGATATGAATAAAGACTAAGTTGAACGGGAAGTAAAAAATATATATATATATAAAATCTCAGTGGATACAGTTGCCTTGTAAAGAAGTCACACATCCTATCACAGCAACAAATTAAATGCCCTCTTCACTATGCAGAACATTGTGGCTCCGATGAAGTTCCGGGCGCAACCGGGGAGTCCAGTTTGCTCATGGGAGCAGTGGCTGGACAATTTCCAAGTCTACTTGAGAGCAATTGGAAGGGCTAAATATAATGACAATTTGAAAGAAGAAACTTTACTCAATTATGTAGGGACAGAAGCACTAAGGATTTTTAGGACTTTACCGGATCCCGATGATAAAGAGGTAGGGTCTGGAGATTCTGTTAGCAAGGCCAGGAAATATGAAACTGCGTTATCTAAACTAAGCAGGCATTTTGGAAATAAAACAAACATTGTCCTCGAACGGTACAGATTCTTTTCCAGGAGACAGAACAAGAATGAGTCTGTAGATGCCTATGTTGCAGCATTAAGAGGCCTCATATCTATGTGTGAATTCACAGGCGTAGCGGATGGATATTTAAGGGACCAGCTTGTCCTACATGTGGCTGATTCCAGGGTCCAGCAAAGACTGTGGCAAGCGAAAAACCCAACGTTAGAATAGGCACTGGAAATAGACCGATCAATTGAATTAGGGGAAAAGTGCATGAAAGAGGTTCAAAGTAAACCAGAATATGTCGACATTAGGTCAGTTCAAGATACGAGTGATGGAGGGTTTGGCAAAGATGAAGAGGCTTTGGTTGCTATGGTGAAAAGAATAGTTAAATCAGATTTAGGTTTGAAATCCAGACAGAACAGAGAAACATTTCAGAGGTCGCAAAACAAGTGTTATAAATGTGGATGGTATAGACATACGAATCCAGAAAAATATTGCCCAGCGTTGATGGCTGAATGTTATAAATGTGGACAATTAGGCCATTTTGGCAAGGTCTGCCGCACACCCAGAGGAAGAGGAAGATTTAATTCACGCTATAACACAGCAAGGAATAGTGCTCAGTTTGGAAGAGGTGTTTCAACTAGTGTGAGAGCCCTAGAGGAGACTGGTGGCTCGGATGAATTGGTAGCAATCACAAGTGGATTCGAAGAAGAAGTACAAATATTGGCTATCACGTTAATGGAAGGCGCTGTTGGCCCGTGGGTGCCCATGGCTATCAATGGCATTACTCTGCAGGTAATGGTCGATACCGGGTCTCCATATACAATGGTGGATATGGAGACGTATCGGAATGTGTTAAAGAAGAAGATGGAAGATTTGCACATGACTAGAGTTAGAGCAACTGGCTATGGTAAGACACCAATTAATATTGTGGGCTATACTTTGGTGCATTTGGACTTTGAAGGGAGGAAGACATATTGCAGGTTATATGTGGCCTAAAATGGATTTTCAATAGTTGGTTGGTGGGAACAAGCATCCTTGAGAATCAAAATACACCCAGGTGAGAATGTACCCATCTTGAGTGTAATGGACAACAGTTGTGATTCCGCTACGAATTTGGCCAAAGGTTTTCCCAAAGTCTTTAATGATAACATTGGTGTCCTTAAAGGTTTCAACATCATATAATACTTAAGAGAGGGGCAAAGCTAGTGGTAGAAAAAGTAAGGAACATTCCTATTGGCACTCGAGAGGCAATACAGAAGGAATTAGAGAAATTGTGTTCACAGGACATTATTGAACCTATAGAGAGCTCTGATTGGCTTTCTCCAATCGTGATTGTGAGGAAGCCGGAAGGGTCAATCAGGATGTGCATTGATTTAAGAGACCTGAATAACAACATCTGGGTAGATTGTCATCCCCTACGTAATATTGGAGAAATGCTCACTACCATGGAACCTGCAAAGTTTTTCACTACGTTGGACTTGTCCTCTGCAGACCATCAGGTGGTATTGGAAGAAGAGTCTAGGCATCTTACATCGTGTATAATGCCTTTAGGTGCGTTTAGATATAAATGAATGCCATTCGGTTTGGCGTCGGCAGCTGGCGTATTCCAGAGACTGATGCAACATCTTTTCAAAGGTCTACGAGGTGTACACTATTTTCAGGATGACATATTAGTGTCTACCATGTCTGAAGAAGATCATGACGCCAAACTACTGGGAGTGTTACAAGTTATACAGCAAAAAGGTCTTACTCTCAGGATAGAAAAGTGCAAAATAAAGGAAAAAGAGGTGACATATCTAGGAAATTGCATCAATTCAGAGGGGATAAAACCTAAAGAAACTCTTGTGAACACCATCCTCAAACTTCCAGATAACACAAACAAAGATCAACTTAGGAGTTTGTTGGGTCTCACAGAATACTATTCTAAATTTGTGGACCATTATGCTAATAGAACAAGTCAGATGAGAGGTTTGATGAATAAAGCTACAACATTTGAGTGGTCTGAAGGATGCAAGAAAGTATTCGAGACAATCAAAATGTTGATCAACAAAGCACCTGCCCTTAAGATGTTTGATTGTAGTGCTAAGACTATGATGTCTGTAGATGCCAGCAACATAGGATTGGGAGGTGTTTTAGAGCAAATACAAAATGGATTTGTAGTTCCAATTGCCTTTGCTTCAAAGACTTTAAAAGGGGCAGAAAGAACCTATTCAACTATCGAAAAGGAGGCTTTAGCGGTCAAAATGGGTTTTGGAGCATTTTAAAGGACTTATATGGGGAATTCCTATTGAACTCAAGACGGATCAGAAGCCACTTATACATGTTTTGAACCCAAAGAACCCGCATTTGACATCCCCACGTATCAGGAGATGGATCCTTATCATCATGAAATATAATGTAATCAGAAAGTATACCCCGGGAAGAACAAACATAGCAGATTGTTTCTCCCGTCTGCCTTGTGTCTGTGAAGAAGAGGATCCAAGTGGCAATGATGGGATAATGGAGGATCAAAATGCTGATTGTGTCATTGCGCAAGTACATCCCAGTTTTGGAAAAGTGGAATGGATCAAGGATGTAAAGTTAGATTCGGAACAAGGACAGTTGAAGAGGGCAGTGGAGAGTGGTTGGAAAAATATTGCTGGAGACATAAGATCTTGGGAAAAGATAAAAGATTAAATTTCATGTGACGATGTATGCATCTACCGAGGAGATCGAATTGTTCCACCTGTAACCTTAAGAGAGAGGATTATGGAAATTGCGCATGGAGGGCATGTAAGGAGAAGCTTAACGAAGAGAAGAGTGAGAGAGGCGTACTGGTGGCCCAACATGTGGGATGATTTGGAAGAAATAGTCAAAGAATGTTCAGCATGTGCGGTGAGCGATAAAGGTAAGATTACCAGGATCACACCATTACAACTTATACCCGTACCAGACTCAGTTTGGACAAAATTGGCTATTGACATTGCAGGCCCATATGAAATTCTGGAACCACAAAAGATTTACTTCATTGTGTTGATCGATTATACATCCAAATGGGTGGAATGTGGTATTATTGAGGAGTCTGTCTCTGCCATGAAGGTAAAGAAATTCTTGGAACAAATATTTAGCAGGGAAGGTGAACCACAGGAATTGATATCGGACAATGGTGCCCAATTTATGTTGCAAGAAAGAAAATAAGAGATTTTCTGAAAGAACGAGCCATCAAACACAGCACAACAGCTTTATATCACCCCATAGGGAATGGCCTGGTAGAGAGAATGAATTACTTTATAAAAGATGTTATTCAATTGGCCATTGTCAATAACCTTCCATGGAAAGAAACACTCAAAGAGGCGCTGAACACATACAAGGTCACTCCACATTGAGTGACAGAAGTGGAACCCTTTACACTAATGAGAGGGAGAATCGCCACCAATAGACTTAGACCTGCATGGATGACCCTCAAGAGAAGTAAGAACAATGATATGGAAGAGATTGTAAAAAAGGTAAAGAGGAAGCAAGAAGAACATAAAAAGTATTATGACAGACATAAGCATGTAAAAGAAAGTAAGATTGAGAGTGGGGACTGGATCAGAGTAAGAGAACCCAAGAGAGTTCTTAAAGGAGAGTCTAAATATCGTTCCCCGCAAAGAGTGGTCAAATGTTCAAAGAAGTCAGTGATTTTAGAGGATGGTAACAAGTAGTCGTGTAATGACATCATATTAACAAAAGACCGACCTAAGAACTGTACTAGTCAGTACTCTTCACAAGGATTATGGAAGGATAGATACATTGTGCTAGGTGACATAAATGGAAGCACTACTTCTGCAAATTATGCTGATTCAGTGGAGAAGTCCACTATTTGGAGAACATCTGGAGATTCTTATGGAAACAATACATCTCTTATGAGACCCAGAAGAGTTGTACACAATTTCAAGAAGGATTTTATTATTGAAATTGATGACATATGCAGGAACAATACAACATTATGTTGTGCAAACCATCGAAAAACATCACAACATGTATCCTTTTTAACAAGTATTATTTATAGTGTAAACTTGGTAAATTATAGTTGCTTTTATCTGCCTGTACATAGTTCTACATATATAAATCTATAGTTACATCCTTCATAAACAATGTGGAGGAGGAGATGTTATAATGTAGAATGTTATTATTTATGCACAGTTCCATTTAAGAGTGTTCCTCTCGTGTGGTTCTGGAACTTGGATTCAGAACCACACGAGAAGATGTTGCCGGTTGTATGAGATGTGCTGTGGGGGACTTCCTTATGATTAAACCTCCTAAATTATATAACAGTGTTGTATCATCATTGACAAAGAAACATAACAGATACCTTGTATGTATATCGTGCATTATTATTCTCACAGTATGATACAGTTGGTTATGAATTTTTGAAACTCATTATTATAATTAGATACCAACAGTTCATGGTCCATATCACATGGCATGTCACACACATGTGACATCACTGTGTTGCAATGTCACCATGCGTGACTTTAAAAACACAACTATGAGCAGGCACCACCAAATGATAATGATCTGTGGTCAAAAAAAGGTAAAGACAATAAAAAGTATGAAGAACACTGCAGTAAACCTAGTGGCGATCGGGGTAAAGTATAAGTGAACAACGGATTACAGCAGGCAGGCACAAAGTATTGCAGCCTGCCTGCTGTAATCCTTTGTTCACCATGGCTACCTCCAAACTCGTAATGAGGCCCAATGACTACACCTGTTTCTAGTATATAGAGCACAGTCGTTTTTCAATTTCATTATTTCTGTTTTAGACCCACATTAATTCAGATAATTTGAACCATTACATGCAATACCTAAACAAGTTTACGTTTAGAATTGAGATGTGCAGAATTGAGCCCTGTGTGGTGCTCTATATTTTTACATCAATGCCAAACCCTTAATAAGGTGTATTTAGGTGTGTTTCACCTGTTCCAATTTGGATTGCCCCTGAAAAAATCCTACAACCACATGGAGGATTGAAACATGTTGGGCTGTGTATCATCATGGTCCAGTGTTTTGTTTAAATGATATTAACATGTTTTATTAATTTGAGAAAACACTTTTGTATATAAATTGTGTTTGTGTCAGGTGATTGTATCACAATTCACTATTTAATCACTTTTTAATTTCAGTGGTGTCTAATTGTTGTTCTGTAACCTATCTTTTATTAGTACCCATTGAGAGTCAACCAGAATGTAACAAACATTCTGATTGGCCCTCGCCGGGGCATTACCCGACCTGGAATCCCTTGGCCGGGATTCCTTGCCATTGTTCCCGCCAGGGGGGTTGTGGCAGCCCCTCAGCCAATGAGGAGGCTCGAAATGGGGCCATCCCCGCTCGAGCCTTCACACGGCTGGAGGCTGCCATCCTCCCCCACTGGGGATTCAGGTAAGTGTTTTTTTTCCCTGCCCCCTCCCATGAAAACAATCCCCTCCCCCCAAACCCCACTTACCTTCTTATTTCTCCTTTATTGGGAGGGAATGCGCTGGGAACACATTCCCATTGCGTCCGCTCCCGATGGCCGCCATGGAAAGGGAAAACGGACTCCGTTTTTCCTTCCCCGACGGGCATTTTCTTTGACATTTTTTTTTCTGTTACGTAACGCTGCAGCGTTTCGGAACAGAAAAAATGCTATTAGTACCCCAGTCTTGCTCGGGCTTCGCTCGGGCCTATAACTATGGGCCCCAGGGCATTAACTGACTCAGTAATGCCCCCACAGCTCAGGGCTTATTGCTTAATTAAAATAAATTATTTTCTATTATATCTTGTTTAGGCAATATGACCCGAGGAGGGGGCATTACCAGTCGGATAATGCCCCCGAGGCCATAGATAGAAGCAAGAGCGTTGCGAGGGTGGTAACGGAGCCCGAGGGGCATTACCCAACCTGTAATGCTCCCTTCGGAGGGTCATATTGGCATCATTTCCCCATGTCATACCGGGATACTAATAGCAATTTTTCTAGAGTTGAGAAACGGCGCTGCAAAAAGAAAAGCAAAAAAAATGGCTGCCAGGGATCGGGGTGAAGGAACTAAGAGTAGTCTATCATCTATGTTTGTGTATGTCTTCCGTGTACCTATCCTACGTGTGCTGGCGGACTAACTGGCAATAAAGCTACACTCTGAAAGGACTTACCTGGTGCTTGTCATCTGTGCGACACTGCTACAGTGGGCTCATAACTAAACAATACCTATAAATGGTGTTTCCCTCCACACATTTCATTCCTCTGTGTCCCTCATATTCCTCGCTATCTGAACTTGAATTAGTACTCAAATGCAATAGTTTGGGCTCTACAAGTCTCGCCAGTGATACCGAATAGCCCAAACTAAAAATGTAGCCACTATTGTTTCTCCAATTGATATAAACATTTACTAGAACATTTTTATAAACATCAAAAGAGAGTAAGCCAGTGTTTCAGAAGACATAGACGGGATGCCGTCAAGAAATGTTTATCTTTGGAGCGCAAACTTATGGACCATTTTATTTGAGATGACATTCCTCAGAGAAGATTTACTTTAACCAGGACCTCGTCGGACAACACAAAATATCTTGCTGATTATCATTTAGAATCAAGTTGTTTCATTGCTCTGTTTTTGACTCACGAGATGTGGGTCTATGTAATGGACAGTGAAAACATGATGTTAAAAATATGTGGATTACCATTCAAGAATGTTAAATTCAGTTGGACATTCAGTTGGATATATTTTCTATGTTTATAAAAATGTTCTATTAAATGTTCCCAATTGACTAGGAATTGTGATGAATCTGATGATGTCATCACTTCTTTCCAAGGGGTGGTCTCTCCTCATGTGGCCAGGGGACGGCAGTCGCTACCTGATCCTGACCCTGATATGATATGATATGATATGATATGGCATTTGTAACACGCCTATACACAAGTGTTTCAAGGTGCGACGAGGCAGGGAGGGGGGAACAAGGGGAAGATAGACAATGATCCTACTAGGCCAGGTGTCATTTAGATCGCGCAAGTGCAGCGGTAGGGGGAAGGGAAAAGTGCAAGGGGAAGGGGAGGTGGGGAAGTGCAGTACAGGGTAAGTAGAATAAAAAATAAATAAATAGGGCCAGCTGGTGGCAAGTGCAAGGTAAGTGCAGACAAGTGCTGGGAAGGGGGGCTGTAGGGATACAGAGACAGTCCCTCAGTGCAGGGGTTGCCAGGGAGGCAGTGCAAGTGGAGAGTGGCTGGGCCAAAGACCGAGGTCGGTGAGAGTGGCCCAGGTGCAGGTCCAGTGCAGTTTCAGTGAAGAATTTAGCAGGGGAGAGGGAGAGAGAAAGCAGAAGCAAAGAGGAAGGTTTTGAGGTGCTTCCGGAACCGGAGATGGTTCCCCTCAAGTTTCAGGGAGGCAGGAAGGCTGTTCCAGAGGGAGGCCCCTGCCGCAGAGAGAGATCTACCCCCAGCTCGTTGCTTCGATAAGCGGCTGACCCTGAGGGAGTTGGAGACAGATGAGCGAAGGGCTCGGGAAGGAAGATATTTAGGAAGAGAGAGTTGAAGGTATTTAGGCCCCAGAAGGCCTTGTGGACAATGCAGAGGGTTTTGAACTTAATCCTCGCAGCCACTGTGAGCCAGTATAGAGATTTCAGTCCTGGAGAGATACGGTCCCTGGGCTTGCGGCAAAGGACAAGTCTTGCAGTCCTGTTCTGGATGAGTTGCAGAGGGTGGAGAGTGGAGGCAGGCAGATCAAGATAAAGGATGGAGTTCTGGATGAGTTGCAGAGGGCGGAGAGTGGAGGCGGCTAATCGGCTATGCGAGGGAGGATCACATGGGGGGAGGCGACTGTCATGGGGAAAGTTGACATCATAGGACGAGACATCGTTTCCCCCTATCTTTTATAGGGATGTTCCCTCTATTCCTCATGCTTTAATGACATACTGTGGTAAACCCTTTCTACAGCCCACAAGACCTACTAATCATATTTTTCAATACACCATGAATAAGCTAGCAAGAACTGCCTATCAATCCCATTTGCATAGAAGTACTTAGATGAGGAGACTGAACAGAGTAATGAAGATTACTCTTCAAACCTCCCCCAAATCTACTCATGACATTTTCAATACTCCAAGAGTAAGCTACCAAGAACTGCCTATCAATCCCATATGCATTGATATACTTGGGCGAGGAGACTGAACGCAGTAATGACGATTAATGAGTCTGAGAAGCACATCACACGCTTTAGTGTTTGCAAAGCTTTCCCAACCAGCGTGGAGAGCGGAGACGTTGCCAGGAAGAAGAAGGAAGTCACTCTGATGGCCGCGCGAGCTGAGCAGCAGTACCGAAGACACCCGGACACAGTGAAGGGCACCACAACAAGGCGGGGGCCACAAGGGATGAGGGAGCAGCTGAGCAAAACCAAACCAAGCCCATGAAAGGAATGCAGGACTCTGGAATGCTGCAACCTATTGTGAGGTGTCAGAAATGTGAGGCGGGCCACTATGTGAAGTGTTCTCAACAAATGCCATTTTATTTGAATATTAGGTTGGATGAATGCCTCATTATCCCTACCCTAACGAGGATTTCCCTGCCTAAAATAAACTAAAGGAAACACTTTAACAAAGGATATCTGTCCCTCACACATGTAACAAATAAACAAGGAAATACATGCCAGTTCCAAACAATGATTGAGTTCATATAGTAACCAAAGTATTTCTTCACAACCTGGGTGAACTCTACTTCCCCAGGTTTTAAACGTGATTCTGCTTCACAGTTTAAAAAAAAGAACACAAGAAAATCCAGATTCGCAACAAAGTTCCAATATAATCTGTTGTAACTTCAACTTGTCAACAGAAAGTTCCAATACATAGATCACAAGATTGTTCTTCTTGTTTGAACAGACTTTAACAGGGTAATTCATAGAATTTCGCAGAAAAGTGTCGCAAGCGGCTGGCGCAGAGTGTCCGCGTGCGATTGACTGCGCCAGGCACGTGCGCTAAAACCGATTTCCGTGCACAGCGTATTCATGGATTTCATGCTCCCAAACCAGCCGTGGCGCAGAGTATCGCAGCGACCCTGCAGCAGCGCCAGTAACGCCCCCAAGAACGCCCTCGCGCAAGGAAAAGCCAGCAAAATCGCTAAATCATCGCAAAGGGCTGCGCTAACCCTGGACCAGTTTACAGGGCAGCCAAACAAGGAACGCAAAGCGGGTAACGTGCATATCAGGGGTACACGTGAAGTCATACACGCGATTAGCCAGGGTAAGTGTATTACAGGGGTACACGTGAAGTCATACACGCGATTAGCCAGGGTACGTGTATTACAGGGGTACGCGGGAAGCTTAACACGCGATTGGCCAGGGTACGTGTATTACAGGGGTACGCGGGAAGTTTAACACGCGATTGGCCAGGGTACGTGTATTACAGGGGTACGCGGGAAGTTTAACACGCGATTAGCCAGGGTAAGTGTATTACAGGGGTACACGTGAAGTCATACACGCGATTAGCCAGGGTACGTGTATTACAGGGGTACGCGGGAAGTTTAACACACGATTGGCCAGGGTACGTGTATTACAGGGGTACGCGGGAAGTTCAACACGCGATTGGCCAGGGTACGTGTATCACAGGGGTACGCGGGAAGTTTAACACGCGATTAGCCAGTGTAAGTGTATTACAGGGGTACACGTGAAGTCATACACGCGATTAGCCAGGGTACGTGTATTACAGGGGTACACGTGAAGTCATACACGCGATTAGCCAGGGTACGTGTATTACAGGGGTACGCGGGAAGTTTAACACGCGATTGGCCAGGGTACGTGTATTACAAGGGTACGCGTGAAGTTATACACGCGATTAGCCAGGGTACGTGTATTACAGGGGTACGCGGGAAGTTTAACACGCGATTGGCCAGAGTACGTGTATTACAGGGGTACGCGGGAAGTTCAACACGCGATTGGCCAGGGTACGTGTATTACAGGGGTACGCGGGAAGTTTCACATGCGATTTGGCCAGGTACGTGTATTACAGGGGTGCGTGGGAATTATCACACGCGATTTGGCTTGGTACGTGTATTACAGGGGTGTGCGGGAATTATCACACGCAATTAGGCTGGGTGGGTCCTCACAGGTGTTCCCTGTACACCCTCCACAGCCCCTGCAGGCAGCCCACAAAACAGGGGACTACCCTGCACACCTGCTCATGTCCCCCTGCACCCCCACCCCCCAGCAGTGCAGGGGCACCCTCCACCAGGCCCCCACTCATGTCTCCCACCACCCCCACCCCCCAGCCACCAGGGTCACCCTCCACCAGGCCCCCACTCATGTCTCCCACCACCCCCACCCCCCAGCAGTGCAGGGGCAGCCTCCACCAGGCCCCCACTCATGTCCCCTATCACCCCACCCCCCCGCCACCAGGGGCACCCTCCACCAGGCCCCCACTCATGTCTCCCACCACCCCCACCCCCCAGCAGTGCAGGGGCAGCCTCCACCAGGACCCCACTCATGTCACCCACCACCCCCACCCCCCAGCCACCAGGGGCACCCTCCACCAGGCCCCCACTCATGTCTCCCACCACCCCCACCCCCCAGCAGTGCAGGGGCACCCTCCACCAGGCCCCCACTCATGTCACCCACCACCCCCCAGCCACCAGGGTCACCCTCCACCAGGCCCCCACTCATGTCTCCCACCACCCCCACCCCCCAGCAGTGCAGGGGCAGCCTCCACCAGGCCCCCACTCATGTCCCCTATCACCCCCACCCCCCCGCCACCAGGGGCACCCTCCACCAGGCCCCCACTCATGTCTCCCACCACCCCCACCCCCCAGCAGTGCAGGGGCAGCCTCCACCAGGCCCCCACTCATGTCCCCTATCACCCCACCCCCCCGCCACCAGGGGCACCCTCCACCAGGCCCCCACTCATGTCTCCCACCACCCCCACCCCCCAGCAGTGCAGGGGCAGCCTCCACCAGGCCCCCACTCATGTCACCCACCACCCCCACCCCCCAGCCACCAGGGGCACCCTCCACCAGGCCCCCACTCATGTCTCCCACCACCCCCACCCCCCAGCAGTGCAGGGGCACCCTCCACCAGGCCCCCACTCATGTCACCCACCACCCCCACCCCCCAGCCACCAGGGTCACCCTCCACCAGGCCCCCACTCATGTCTCCCACCACCCCCACCCCCCAGCAGTGCAGGGGCAGCCTCCACCAGGCCCCCACTCATGTCCCCTATCACCCCCACCCCCCCGCCACCAGGGGCACCCTCCACCAGGCCCCCACTCATGTCTCCCACCACCCCCACCCCCCAGCAGTGCAGGGGCAGCCTCCACCAGGCCCCCACTCATGTCTCCCACCACCCCCACCCCCCAGCAGTGCAGGGGCAGCCTCCACCAGGCCCCCACTCATGTCCCCTATCACCCCCACCCCCCCGCCACCAGGGGCACCCTCCACCAGGCCCCCACTCATGTCTCCCACCACCCCCACCCCCCAGCAGTGCAGGGGCAGCCTCCACCAGGCCCCCACTCATGTCTCCCACCACCCCCACCCCCCAGCCACCAGGGGCACCCTCCACCAGGCCCCCACTCATGTCTCCCACCACCCCCACCCCCCAGCAGTGCAGGGGCACCCTCCACCAGGCCCCCACTCATGTCTCCCACCACCCCCACCCCCCAGCCACCAGGGTCACCCTCCACCAGGCCCCCACTCATGTCTCCCACCACCCCCACCCCCCAGCAGTGCAGGGGCAGCCTCCACCAGGCCCCCACTCATGTCTCCCACCACCCCCACCCCCCAGCAGTGCAGGGGCAGCCTCCACCAGGCCCCCACTCATGTTCCCTATCACCCCCACCCCCCCGCCACCAGGGGCACCCTCCACCAGGCCCCCACTCATGTCTCCCACCACCCCCACCCCCCAGCAGTGCAGGGGCACCCTCCACCAGGCCCCCACTCATGTCCCCTATCACCCCCACCCCCCCGCCACCAGGGGCACCCTCCACCAGGCCCCCACTCATGTCTCCCACCACCCCCACCCCCCAGCAGTGCAGGGGCACCCTCCACCAGGCCCCCACTCATGTCTCCCACCACCCCCACCCCCCAGCAGTGCAGGGGCACCCTCCACCAGGCCCCCACTCATGTCTCCCACCACCCCCACCCCCCTGCCACCATGTGCAGCCCCCACCAGGTCCTCACAATGTGCGTAATGGTCAGCCTCCACAGCCAAAAAGCCCTACCAAGTAACCCATTCACCCACATGGAAAAGGAAATCACATGTTACACCCCCAATGTTCATGAAGCAAATGAACCCATGTCCGTCACACACATATTTTCCAATTGAATGGGAAAACACACAACATGACATGCATGAAACCAATGAGATGAAACCACACAGTGAACAATGTAAAAAAAAATGTATTAGAAAAAAATACGAATGCTAAAGAAAGAAAACTAACTACAATGTAAATGTGAAAAAAGAAGCTGCATGTCCGCATAAAAGCACAAAACTAGAAAATCTAATCCAAAAAATTTTGTCCAAAGTGAAATGTCAAAACTCTCCGTGCAACAAAGAACTATGTACAAAAATAACAAGGGTCCATCATCACAACAGAACTAAGGAAACCTCCTAAAAAACCTACCTAAATATCAACTATATACAAAAAGTGGAGCAGTGTCCGTCGACTCCAAATCATAAGAAAAAACAAAGGAAACCTAAAACTAAAGAACTATATACAAAGGCGGCGGGCAAGTCCAGCGGCTCACTCTGTGGTGTTCCGGGCCAGGGCATCATCGAACTCCTGTTCGATGTCCCGGAGGCGGTCCAGTTCCATGGCCCCGAGGGTCCGCAGGGACGACGCCGTGTCCTCCTCCAACCCCCTGCGGATTGCCTCGAGGCACTCGGCCCGCCTCAGGGCCCTCCGCATGGAGTTCTCCGCCCTGACCATTGTGAGCCGCGCCTCTTCCGCCCGCCGCCGCTCCGCACCTATGGCGTGGCCCAACCGCTGCCACACGGAAGACACTCTCTGTCCTGGGTCCTCCTGCCCTCCGGCCGATGCCTGCCCCTCCGATGTCGAAGGCCCCGAGCCTTCATGGCTCCCACCATCTTGCTGCTGCTGCTGCTCTGCCTCTGCCCGTGCACTGCCTCCTGCTGCCTGCACATCCTCCGCCGGCTGGGGTGCAGTTGTTGATGTGGCCACCCCTGCTGGACGTCCGACTCCCGACTGTGGCAGGGATGCCTCCTCCACCAGCCTGGCCGCACTGTCAGAGGCAGCTCCACAGGGCACCCAGGTGACTGATGGGTGGGAAGATGGCACAGAGGACGACTGGCGCGTAGGGGGTCCAGTTGAGGAGGGGGTCGGAACAAGCCCCATCAGACGGAGGAATCCGGTCTGGGTGACCTGTCCCAGCAGGCTGACGTGGTCAACGAGCCATTCGAGATGACGTGCAGTCTCTCCATGAAAAGACTGCAGGTCACCTCGCATGGCCCGTTGACGCAACGCCACACCAGCCAGGACAGGCTCAACCCGGACCTGGATAGCCACGTCCGCAGGCAGAGGAAGGCCAGTTGACGTCAGCTCATCCCCTGCCTGAAAACGGGTCTGGACGTAGGCATCCCTGCTGGTGCAAGATGATGCAGGGACAGGATCGGGGACAGGATTGCACACAGGCACCTCCGCGGCCGCCTGTGCTGCCTCCTGTCCCTGGTCCTGGACTGCACCACTAGCACCAGTGGGATCCCCACCTCCAGACCCCGTCTCTGGTGCTTGCACGGCCTCCTCCTCCACCAGACCCCCCACCAACCTGGATGACTCTGTGCCATCTTCCCCTGTTGGGCCCTGTGGGGTCCCAGCTGCCCCTTCTGCTGCCGAGGAGTCCAACTGCAACCTCCGCCTCTTGGACCTCCCCCCGGCAGCTGCGGCCTGGGACGCGGCACCGGACTCCTCACTCCCCGACGAGATGACAACACGGGAGGGGAGCCGGGCCTCGCGTCTCCGGCTGGCGGTCGGATCCCCGCCGCTGTGCTCCACAGCACCTTCTCCGCCCTCTTCATCAGTTGACGCTGCAGACAGGGAGAAACAAAACACAGGCATCAGGGCACTGTACAATGGACACATACACCCATGACAGTTGCACATGAGTGGCATTGGCAAACCTCAGACATGTCATCACAATCCCCAACACACATGTCATTGCAACTGGCACACATGAGCCATACCACAGCCATATCGCAACTGCCACCACCATCCCTACACATACAACAGCATCAGCAGCCAAAGGGGAGCCATACATCACATGCAACACAGGAAGTGCACCACACATGTACACACACCACCACACTTGCATGCATGTCTACACCTCTGCCAAGTGTCGCACTGTTCAGACGGGCATCCATGTCACATCTGCCAATCAGGCTTCCACATACCGCTGTCACATGCATCCATGTAGCATCACTGTTGCACCTTTGACAAATACACACACATGCACATGTACACAGTGCTCATACATGCAGCCGAAAACAACATACATGCCTGACATCACGGACATGTCTACTTACATACACATTCATCCAAACATGTGTGCACGCACAACTGCATTTGCCATGCAAGCCCACACACACAAGCACCATCCATGTCTCACACATTACAGCCCTCGCATGTGTCAGCCCCACGGCCCTGTACACCCCCACCCATACTCCACCCCATACAAACAGATGTGCAACCGGCACAATGGGGAATGATCACCACACGCCCTGCTCACAACCAGGATGCATGTACACTCACCGCTCGACTCCAGACGGCTCTGCGTCTGTGACGTGACCCGCACGGGTGTTTCCCACACAGCACGTGATGACAGAGCACACGTGGAAAGACTGCACGTCAGAGTCTCATCGCGTGTAATTGGACAAAAGTGCGTGTACACGCGATTGGCCTATGTACGTGTATATGAGGTGTGCGCGGACACTTGCACACGCAAGTACGTCAGCGCACCTGTATCCCGGTGTACGGCCATTTCCACCAATCACACGCAATGAGACTCTGACGTGCAGTCTTTCCACGTGTGCTCTGTCATCACGTGCTGTGTGGGAAACACCCGTGCGGGTCACGTCACAGACGCGCTTACGCGCTGAGGGCCTTTGGTCCAATGGAATCGCGTATGCGTGCTGACGCGCTTACGCGCTAAGGGCCTTTCCTCGGTTTTCACGCTGACGTGCAGGATTTTCACGTGCCAATTCACTCCGTACCAAGCTGGCCACGCGTGAGCACACGGGAGACCACGCTCCTGCCCAGAAGGCCGAATTACTGCCCCCCAGAGCCCCGAGCACGCTCCCACCTGCTATCTGCTGCTGCCTGACTGCCTGCTGCCCACGTGCACTGCCATTTGCTGCCTGCACATCAGCCAGGGGTGCTGTTGCTGTGACCACCCCTGCTGGAACAGAAGACTCCCGACTGGAATTCCATCGCTCCACAGCCCAGCCCCAGGACCCAGTTGCCCACCCACTCCTGCCTCTGGGGTTGTCATGTCGGGGCTAACACCATCTGTGACCACTGACAACCCCCGGCCAGAGAGGCAGAGGGGCACCAGCTTCAGTGCCACCGAAGTTGGTGTCCTGGTGGAGCAAGTCCTGGGGCAGTATGATGCCCTCTTTGGAAGTTCCCGCGCCGACAAGGAAGGACGGACTCGGATCTGGACAGACATCGTGACTGCCATCAACGCGGAGGGGGTGGCAGTCCGGGACTTACAACATGTCAGGAAGCGCTGGGAGGACTTCAGGTCCAGGACCCTGAACAAGGCCCGGCGCCTCTTGAAGGCAGCGGATGCCAAGGGGCGCCGGGGCCACTTGTCGGAAGAACAGATGGGGGTCCTGGAACGCATATCCCCAGCGCTCCACGTCCAGGTCCTAGAGAAGCAGAGCCGTCTGGAGTCGAGCGGTGAGTGTACATGCATCCTGGTTGTGAGCAGGGCGTGTGGTGATCATTCCCCATTGTGCCGGTTGCACATCTGTTTGTATGGGGTGGAGTATGGGTGGGGGTGTACAGGGCCGTGGGGCTGACACATGCGAGGGCTGTAATGTGTGAGACATGGATGGTGCTTGTGTGTGTGGGCTTGCATGGCAAATGCAGTTGTGCGTGCACACATGTTTGGATGAATGTGTATGTAAGTAGACATGTCCGTGATGTCAGGCATGTATGTTGTTTTCGGCTGCATGTATGAGCACTGTGTACATGTGCATGTGTGTGTATTTGTCAAAGGTGCAACAGTGATGCTACATGGATGCATGTGACAGCGGTATGTGGAAGCCTGATTGGCAGATGTGACATGGATGCCCGTCTGAACAGTGCGACACTTGGCAGAGGTGTAGACATGCATGCAAGTGTGGTGGTGTGTGTACATGTGTGGTGCACTTCCTGTGTTGCATGTGATGTATGGCTCCTCTTTGGCTGCTGATGCTGTTGTATGTGTAGGGATGGTGGTGGCAGTTGCGATATGGCTGTGGTATGGCTCATGTGTGCCAGTTGCAATGACATGTGTGTTGGGGATTGTGATGACATGTCTGAGGTTTGCCAATGCCACTCATGTGCAACTGTCATGCGTGTATGTGTCCATTGTACAGTGCCCTGATGCCTGTGTTTTGTTTCTCCCTGTCTGCAGCGTCAACTGATGAAGAGGGCGGAGAAGGTGCTGTGGAGCACAGCAGCGGGGATCCGACCGCCAGCCGGAGACGCAAGGCCCGGCTCCCCTCCCGTGTTGTCATCTCGTCGGGGAGTGAGGAGTCCGGTGCCGCATCCCAGGCCGCAGCTGCCGGGGGGAGGTCCAAGAGGCGGAGGTTGCAGTTGGACTCCTCGGCAGCAGAAGGGGCAGCTGGGACCCCACAGGGCCCAACAGGGGAAGATGGCACAGAGTCATCCAGGTTGGTGGGGGGTTTGGTGGAGGAGGGGGCCGCGCAAGCACCAGAGACAGGGTCTGGAGGTGGGGATCCCACTGGTGCTAGTGGTGCAGTGCAGGACCAGGGACAGGAGGCAGCACAGGCGGCCGCGGAGGTGCCTGTGTGCAATCCTGTCCCCGATCCTGTCCCTGCATCATCTTGCACCAGCAGGGATGCCTACGTCCAGACCCGTTTTCAGGCAGGGGATGAGCTGACGTCAACTGGCCTTCCTCTGCCTGCGGACGTGGCCATCCAGGACCGGGTTGAGCCTGTCCTGGCTGGTGTGGCGTTGCGTCAACGGGCCATGCGAGGTGACCTGCAGTCTTTTCATGGAGAGACTGCACGTCATCTCGAATGGCTCGTTGACCACGTCAGCCTGCTGGGACAGGTCACCCAGGCCGGATTCCGCTGTCTGATGGGGCTTGCTCCGACCCCCTCCTCAACTGGACCCCCTACGCGCCAGTCATCCTCTGTGCCATCTTCCCACCCATCAGTCACCTGGGTGCCCTGTGGAGCTGCCTCTGACAGTGCGGCCAGGCTGGTGGAGGAGGCATCCCTGCCACAGTCGGGAGTCGGACGTCCAGCAGGGGTGGCCACATCAACAGGTGCACCCCAGCCGGCGGAGGATGTGCAGGCAGCAGGAGGCAGTGCACGGGCAGAGGCAGAGCAGCAGCAGCAGCAAGATGGTGGGAGCCATGAAGGCTCGGGGCCTTCAACATCGGAGGGGCAGGCATCGGCCGGAGGGCAGGAGGACCCAGGACAGAGAGTGTCTTCCGTGTGGCAGCGGTTGGGCCACGCCATAGGTGCGGAGCGGCGGCAGGCGGAAGAGGCGCGGCTCACAATGGTCAGGGCGGAGGACTCCATGCGGAGGGCCCTGAGGCGGGCCGAGTGCCTCGAGGCAATCCGCAGGGGGTTGGAGGAGGACACGGCGTCGTCCCTGCGGACCCTCGGGGCCATGGAACTGGACCGCCTCCGGGACATCGAACAGGAGTTCGATGATGCCCTGGCCCGGAACACCACAGAGTGAGCCGCTGGACTTGCCCGCCGCCTTTGTATATAGTTCTTTAGTTTTAGGTTTCCTTTCGTTCTTATTATTATTTGGAGTCGACGGACACTGCTCCACTTTTTGTATATAGTTGATATTTAGGTAGGTTTTTTAGGAGGTTTCCTTAGTTCAGTTGTGATGATGGACCCTTGTTATTTTTGTACATAGTTCTTTGTTGCATGGAGAGTTTTTACATTTCACTTTGGACATAATTTTTTTGATTTGATTTTCTAGTTTTGTGTTTTTATGCGGACATGCAGCTTATTTTTTCACATTTACATTGTAGTTAGTTTTCTTTCTTTGGCATTTGTATTTTTTTCAATACATTTTTTTTTCCATTGTTCACTGTGTGGTTTCCTCTCATTGGTTTCATGCATGTCATGTTGTGTGTTTTCCCATTCAATTTGAAAATATGTGTGTGACGGACATGGGTTCATTTGCTTCATGTACATTGGGGGTGTAACATGTGATTTCCATTTCCATGTGGGTGAATGGGTTACTTGGTAGGTCTTTTTGGCTGTGGAGGCTGACCATTACGCACATGATTGGGGATTGTGAGGACCTGGTGGGGGCTGCACATGGTGGCAGGGGGGTGGGGGTGCAGGGGGACATGAGTGGGGGTCTGGTGGAGGTTGAGCCTGCACTGCTGGGGGGTGGGGGTGGTGGGAGACATGAGTGGGGGCCTGGTGGAGGGTGACCCTGCACTGCTGGGGTGTGGGGGTGATGGGAGACATGAGTGGGGGCCTGGTGGAGGGTGACCCTGGTGGCTGGGGGGTGGGGGTGATAGGGGACATGAGTGGGGGCCTGGTGGAGGGTGACCCTGGTGGCTGGGGGGTGGGGGTGGTGGTAGACATGAGTGGGGGCCTGGTGGAGGGTGACCCTGCACTGCTGGGGTGTGGGGGTGGTGGGAGACATGAATTGGACATGGGTGGGGGCCTAGTGTCAGGTGCCCCACAGTGCTGGGGGGTGGGGGTGGTGGGGGACATGAGTTGGACATGGGTGGGGGACTGCTGGCAGGTGCCCCACAGTGCTGGGGGGTGGGGGTGGTGGGAGACATGAGTTGGACATGGGTGGGGGCCTGCTGGCAGGTGCCCCACAGTGCTGGGGGGTGGGGGTGGTGGGAGACATGAGTGGGGCCCTGGTGGAGGGTGACCCTGGTGGCTGGGGGGTGGGGGTGGTGGGAGACATGAGTTGGACATGGGTGGGGGCCTACTGGCAGGTGCCCCACAGTGCTGGGGGGTGGGGGTGGTGGGGGACATGAGTTGGACATGGGTGGGGGCCTGCTGGCAGGTGCCCCACAGTGCTGGGGGGTGGGGGTGGTGGGAGACATGAGTGGGGCCCTGGTGGAGGGTGACCCTGCACTGCTGGGGTGTGGGGGTGATGGGAGACATGAGTGGGGGCCTGGTGGAGGGTGACCCTGGTGGCTGGGGGGTGGGGGTGATAGGGGACATGAGTGGGGGCCTGGTGGAGGGTGACCCTGGTGGCTGGGGGGTGGGGGTGGTGGTAGACATGAGTGGGGGCCTGGTGGAGGGTGACCCTGCACTGCTGGGGTGTGGGGGTGGTGGGAGACATGAGTTGGACATGGGTTGGGGCCTAGTGTCAGGTGCCCCACAGTGCTGGGGGGTGGGGGTGGTGGGGGACATGAGTTGGACATGGGTGGGGGACTGCTGGCAGGTGCCCCACAGTGCTGGGGGGTGGGGGTGGTGGGAGACATGAGTTGGACATGGGTGGGGGCCTGCTGGCAGGTGCCCCACAGTGCTGGGGGGTGGGGGTGGTGGGAGACATGAGTGGGGCCCTGGTGGAGGGTGACCCTGGTGGCTGGGGGGTGGGGGTGGTGGGAGACATGAGTTGGACATGGGTGGGGGCCTACTGGCAGGTGCCCCACAGTGCTGGGGGGTGGGGGTGGTGGGGGACATGAGTTGGACATGGGTGGGGGCCTGCTGGCAGGTGCCCCACAGTGCTGGGGGGTGGGGGTGGTGGGAGACATGAGTGGGGCCCTGGTGGAGGGTGACCCTGCACTGCTGGGGGGTGGGGGTGGTGGGAGACATGAGTGGGGGCCTGGTGGAGGGTGCCCCTGGTGGCGGGGGGGTGGGGGTGATAGGGGACATGAGTGGGGGCCTGGTGGAGGGTGACCCTGGTGGCTGGGGGGTGGGGGTGGTGGTAGACATGAGTGGGGGCCTGGTGGAGGGTGACCCTGCACTGCTGGGGTGTGGGGGTGGTGGGAGACATGAGTTGGACATGGGTGGGGGCCTAGTGTCAGGTGCCCCACAGTGCTGGGGGGTGGGGGTGGTGGGGGACATGAGTTGGACATGGGTGGGGGACTGCTGGCAGGTGCCCCACAGTGCTGGGGGGTGGGGGTGGTGGGAGACATGAGTTGGACATGGGTGGGGGCCTGCTGGCAGGTGCCCCACAGTGCTGGGGGGTGGGGGTGGTGGGAGACATGAGTGGGGCCCTGGTGGAGGGTGACCCTGGTGGCTGGGGGGTGGGGGTGGTGGGAGACATGAGTTGGACATGGGTGGGGGCCTACTGGCAGGTGCCCCACAGTGCTGGGGGGTGGGGGTGGTGGGGGACATGAGTTGGACATGGGTGGGGGCCTGCTGGCAGATGCCCCACAGTGCTGGGGGGTGGGGGTGGTGGGAGACATGAGTGGGGCCCTGGTGGAGGCTGCCCCTGCACTGCTGGGGGGTGGGGGTGGTGGGAGACATGAGTGGGGGCCTGGTGGAGGGTGCCCCTGGTGGCGGGGGGGTGGGGGTGATAGGGGACATGAGTGGGGGCCTGGTGGAGGCTGCCCCTGCACTGCTGGGGGGTGGGGGTGGTGGGAGACATGAGTGGGGGCCTGGTGGAGGGTGACCCTGGTGGCTGGGGGGTGGGGGTGGTGGGTGACATGAGTGGGGGCCTGGTGGAGGGTGCCCCTGCACTGCTGGGGGGTGGGGGTGGTGGGAGACATGAGTGGGGGCCTGGTGGAGGGTGCCCCTGGTGGCTGGGGGGTGGGGGTGGTGGGTGACATGAGTGGGGGCCTGGTGGAGGCTGCCCCTGCACTGCTGGGGGGTGGGGGTGGTGGGAGACATGAGTGGGGCCCTGGTGGAGGGTGACCCTGTACTGCTGGGGGGTGGGGGTGGTGGGAGACATGAGTGGGGCCCTGGTGGAGGGTGACCCTGGTGGCTGGGGGGTGGGGGTGGTGGGAGACATGAGTTGGACATGGGTGGGGGCCTACTGGCAGGTGCCCCACAGTGCTGGGGGGTGGGGGTGGTGGGGGACATGAGTTGGACATGGGTGGGGGACTGCTGGCATGTGCCCCACAGTGCTGGGGGGTGGGGGTGCAAGGGGACATGTGTTGGTGTTCATTAGTTCAAGGAGACATGTGCCTTTGCTGGGGGGCATGCCCATGTTGGGTGGGCTGCCTGCGGGACATGACCAGGGATGCAGGGTAGTCCCCTGTGGTGTGGGCTGCCTGCAGGGGCCGTGGAGGGTGTACAGGGTACACCTGGGAGGACCCACACTGTCAAATCACATGTGGGACTCCCCGGCACCCCTGAAATACACGTACCGTGCAGAAATCGCGTGTAAAACTTCCCGCGCACCCCTGAAATACACGCGCCCAGGCTATTCGCGTGTAAAACTTCCCGCGCACCCCTGAAATACACGCGCCCAGGCTATTCGCGTGTAAAACTTCCCGCGCACCCCTGAAATACACGCGCCCAGGCTATTCGCGTGTAAAACTTCCCGCGCACCCCTGAAATACACGCGCCCAGGCTATTCGCGTGTAAAACTTCCCGCGCACCCCTGAAATACACGCGCCCAGGCTATTCGCGTGTAAAACTTCCCGCGAACCCCTGTAATACACGTAGCCCGCTCCCCCAGGCCCGATCGCGTGAGGAACTTCCCGCGCACCCCTCAAATTCACGCGCCCAGGCTATTCGCGTGTGAAACTTCACGCGAACCCCTGAAATACACGTAGCCCGCTCCGCCAGGCCCGATCGCGTGAGGAACTTCACGCGAAGCCCTGTAATACACGTAGCCCGCTCCCCCAGGCCCGATCGCGTGTGGAACTTCCCGCGCACCCCTCAAATTCACGCACCCAGGCTATTCGCGTGTGAAACTTCACGCGAACCCCTGAAATACACGTAGCACGCTCCCCCAGGCCCGATCGCGTGAGGAACTTCACGCGAACCCCTGTAATACACGTAGCCCGTTCCCCCAGGCCCGATCGCGTGTGGAACTTCACGCGAACCCCTGTAATACACGTAGCCCGCTCCCCCAGGCCCGATCGCGTGTGGAACTTCACACGAACCCCTGAAATACACGTAGCCCGCTCCCCCAGGCCCGATCGCGTGAGGAACTTCACGCGAACCCCTGTAATACACGTAGCCCGCTCCCCCAGGCCCGATCGCGTGAGGAACTTCACGCGAACCCCTGTAATACACGTAGCCCGCTCCCCCAGGCCCGATCGCGTGAGGAACTTCACGCGAACCCCTGTAATACACGTAGCCCGCTCCCCCAGGCCCGATCGTGTGAATAACTTCACGCGAACCCCTGTGATGCACGTACCCTGCAAATCGCGTGTGACACTTCCCGCGCACCCCGGTATACATGCACACGTATTTTTTGTCAGCGGGTGTCCGTGTTTGTGGGTACCCCTTTGCACGTCATTTTTCCTGGAGGGCCACAGTATGGGACATTCATCATGGCAGTATATAGGTGCTATTTGTTGGCGCACCTTTTGGCGCACATTTCTTACAGCCGCAGAGACGCTACCGCCTCCTTTCTTGTGGCGGTCGTGTTTGTGCCTGTGCGCTGGTTTGAGCGTGCGCTTTTTTCCCCTATTCTATTCCATGAATACGTGTTGTAGGCGAGCGTGTGGGGGTTCCGCGCACTTGTGCCCTGTACTTCCCCCGTGACGCCCACGTTTTGGCAAGTTGTTCCCCATTCCGAGTGTTACGCCCGTGTTCCGCCTACTTTTATTGCGTGCGCCGCGCTATGTGCGAATTTCGCTGTGGCCTGTGCGATTTTCGCTGTGACCTGGCGCACGGTGTTAGATGGCCTGTGCGCCAACGTGCGCCAACGTGCGCCGCGCACTTTTTTTTCGCACATCCGCTGGTTTTCTCGCGCACGGCCTTCCATGAATCGACGTGCGCTGCTTTTCGTGCGATTTTCGCACGTTCACTGCGATTTTCGCTATTCCACTGCGATTCGCACGTTTTTGCCCACTTGCGCCGCGCTAATTATTCCATGAATCGGCCTCTTAGTTCTTCGATAGCAACAATGTTTATATTGGTCAGGATGATTTGCCACTTTAACAACTCCTGGAAATATAACTTCTCTGCAACAGCCTTTCTAGGCTCTTCCTCCAGTGCTACTAAAACAAACAATGTCTTTCTCAGGACCACCTTGTAGCCCTTCTCCAACTTCCACTTCACCTGCATCCTTGCCAGGCCGCCTATCATTTCCACAGGATTTCCATTTGGGTATACTCCCCTCCCCGAACAGGTTTTCACAACAAGTAGTGCTTTTTATAGTCAATGTCAACGGACAAGAGTTTACAACAGCTTCACAGCATTCATCAAATTACAGGTTCAAGTTTCTCAACACCTCTTCAGGGAAGACAAGATTCACTTTGATGCTCTTTAACCGTTTTCTGTAAATTATGTTCCTTTCCTTCTGGACTCTTCTCCCCAGAAGGTCAGCCTTTTTGCAACTCTTGTTTCCTCACTTCACAAACAACCAAAGACAGACAGGGATATAGTCTCCTACCTCTCCCCTGGTTTTGACATGCTGTGGGTATCCCAACGTGTATAAGTTGTTGTATACAATATGGGCACTTAATTCCAGAGTTTACAACCCTTGCATTAACCCCCTTCTGCTGTTTGCAATATTGTCCAGATTGTGTTTGTCTTATATCCAGCCTCTCTTGGCTTGGGCAATGCTTACTGACATCAACTCTTCATATAGTTGCCCGCACAGTTGATTGGGTTTTACAAAAATTCCCACTTTCAATATTACAGTCATTTGGCTTTTGTCTTTTAAGTCTTAGCTGCTTTTCCCTAGCTAGACATACACAAATAGGTTACACATGATTTTAATGAATGAATAAATGAAGAATGCATTTTTTATTAACCTAAAACAATGACAAAATATTGTTTATTTTATTTTATTTTATTTTATTTTATTTGGGGCAGAGGACCCAGCCCCCTGTTTCTGTATGTTTAAATCACCAACCCACACCTCCCCACCCATTTTAACCACTTACCCCACCCCACATATGTTTTTTTTTAAATGAGATATTTTTTATCGTTGTTTTAGTTTTTGTTAAAATTTCATCTGTTATTTTCAATTAGTTTAAAAGACTGTATACCACACGAATAGCTTGGGAACCATGTTTACTCTTATGTAAGTGCTGCCTCTGTTATTTTACAAATGCTTGGTATTCAAAACCAACTTGTGAATTGATTTCATTTTCACGCGAGTGCAGCTTTGCACTCTATCTGCTACTATGCAAGTGTCTCGCACTCGCCCGCCTGCAAGCAGGGACAGAGTGCTCCGGATTCACTTACCGGTTTTATTGTGCACCTCTGTCCCCCTTGCATTCTACAGGACTTCTAATGCTACGGCTCTTCACGACACAGCAAACCCCTTCGGTGAGTCGGCCTTCGTTCACGCCACTTCCAAATGGAGCTCCACTCGCTCCGGAAGCCCCCTGGTGCACGCCAGCCATCAGAGACAGCCATGAGGCTTAGAGGTGCACAACAGCCACCTGAAACAGCCAACTGCATGCTTTCTGCTGTGCAGCCTCTTCAGAGCGGGTCACAAGGGGGAATGCCTTCCTTCTACACGCTTCATGCTGTGCGACCTCTGCACTTTAGGTTTCCGGGGATACAGACCTTCTATGGACCAGCAGCTGGTATCTTCCCTGCAGTGATCCCAGAATCCTCTCTTTCCTCTAGCTTCTGTCTGGGCTGCCAACTATGTGCCTTCTGCTTCTGACTTCCTCTGCTCTTCACAAGCAAAGTCAGCTCCTTCTCTTCTTCAATGGTCTGCACCTGAGGGGGCCTTTTAAACCTCCCAGTCTCCCTCAGATGTGGGTCATCTGCACTAATGAACTGACCACTCATGCAACATTGTGCCTCTTCAGTCCAAACTTTAGGTTTTCTTACTTCTGTGGTTTTGCAATAAGCCATTAAAAGAGTGGGGCTTTGAGGAAAGTTAAACAATGGGGTTTCCCATTCCTCCTGACCTGCTTCCCCCCTCATGTGATCCTCTCGCAGAAAACCACTCCCAGGGTCAAGATCAGGAAGCATCTGCCTTTCCCTGGCCACATGAGAAGAGTCCCAGGTCAGGGTTTCTGGGGGAATCATTGCTAATTCATCACACCGTTTGCCGCAGAAGCTGGAGAATGGCAAGGAAAGCTGATGAGTCCCGAGAAGGGAACGTGGGACACCGGGGCACTCAGAAACTTTATCAAAGACAGATGAAAGCAAGCATAGTGAATGAAAGGGAATTTGAGACCCTAAGTCTTCGGAATAATAGCAAAGTGACTGCAAGAAATATACAAGGAGAATGCAAGGCAAAGTCAAGTTTACACGTGTGTAAAGTGAATCACATGAGAAAAGCCCAGGCAAGAGAGTATGCCAGGCAAAGTCAAGTTTGCAAGTGTGTAAAGTGATTCACAGGAGGAAAGCCCAGACAGGAGAGTACACAAGGCAAAGTCAAGTTTGCAAGTGTGTAAAGTGAATCACATGAGAAAGCCCTGACAGGAGAGTATACCAGGCAAAGTCAAGTTTAAAAGTGTGTAAAGTGAATCACATGAGAAAAGCCCTGGCAGGAGAATATACCAGGGAAATCCAAGTATTCGTTGTTTTGTTGACCAGAGAGCCCCCCACCCCCCATGCCAGGAAGGCTCCTACCCTTAGTAGTTTCTAAGTGTTTTAAAGAGACCTGGGAAGAGAGCCCGCTCCCCGGGATTGAACTGTGATGCCAACCATAGGGGGTTATCCTCTTGGGCTATAAAGAACTTTGGTTGTCTAATTGATTAATTGTGTTGGTGAAGAGAAGTCTGGGAAGGGAGCCATCCCCTGGAACTGTGAACTTTGGTGTTGGAGTTACATTTTTCATTTAATCTTCAACATTTGTGCACTTCCAAGTTCAAATACATTATCCTTATCACATTATAGTTACTTGTAGAGTGTGAGGGCTAGGATAGGCTTTCGGACACAGGACATTTTGCTTTGGACATCTTCACACAGGACAGACCTTTCGTTTTGGTTGAGATAGGGAAATACCGCTTAGGGTAAGGACAGCTAGGCATTTCCCAACCCCTTTTATTTGAAATAAAAGTGTATAGCCAAAACTATGAGCTCTCTGTGTCTGTGTCTTATTTCTGGCTCCTCACAGGACCAATTTGGGCAGTGTGCAATATTTGACAATATTGAGTGTTAGGTGTGGCTCTTATATACAGTAATGGGATTACTGCCAATTTTACTTCACCACCATATTTAGATTTTCAAAGTGAAATTCACAAAATCCACTTGGTTTTGTGTGGTGGAAATGTCTTCCGCACAAAACCAGTACTTCAAGCGGTAATTCCCCATCCTGATGGATTCCAATGCGACACTGTAAAGACTGGAGGGGGGTCTGTACTTCGGTTCTCTATATGGTAGAGGAGAGGCACAGAGGACCCCAGCCAAGATTCTCTATTCGGTAGCTATGGTCGATCAATCAGGGCCTAGCTTCTCAGGAGGGGATGCAGGCTGGGTCTTAAGTACAGGGTAGTCCCCAAACCCCCTCAAAGGAATGTCCACACACTCTATTGGTTAAAACACAGTCTTTATATAATTAATAAACAAGGTTATGTACACTATCACAATAACTCACTTTGTGCTCAGAAAATCAACAATGGTAAATATCTACAGTTCTAAAGTGGTACCACAATTATTAGCAGATCTCATTAAAGTGCATCAACCATACTCTGGTTATATGTCACACAAATCAATTAATAAAGGCAACCAACAATAGACATAGGAGGAAAGCAGTTGGTTAGAACAATTGGCAGAATACTGTCCCCGTTACCCAGACACAATTCTGTGTGGAGATCCCCCCACCTGGGCAACCTGTAAAGCAAAGATGTATCA
This sequence comes from Ambystoma mexicanum, assembly GCF_040938575.1. Lineage (NCBI taxonomy): Eukaryota > Metazoa > Chordata > Amphibia > Caudata > Ambystomatidae > Ambystoma > Ambystoma mexicanum. Next base: position 1,062,516,192 of record NC_090923.1, on the reverse strand, counting down.
CAAGCCCAGTCCATATATTGTCTATAAGTCTTATTTCCTTCTATAATGTTTCTACTCCCCCAATGTACCTGGTAGAGCAGAGTTCTTCGAAGAGGCGTCGATGAATCCTTCTTGAGTGACTCCCTTTAAAGCAGCAGCCACGGATCGTTGAGAGGCTTTGAAGAAGGCGAACTTGGCGTCGACGGCGTTGATGAAAAGTTTGGGGGTGCCAAGACCATGGCGTCGATCCAGGTGGTGCTCCCCGGCGACGTCCTGCGAGGATGAGTTGTGTGGGGCACCTCGGCGTTGAATAGTTCAGGACTGCAAAGAGTTTCTGAAGAACTGTGGCCCGACAAGGGCGCCGAGTCGTCGGAGTCTTTGTGGTCTTCGGGTGGTGGGAAACCCACCGACGGATTCTCCTCGGCGCATCGGCATCCTCGACTTTCTCCAGCGGGACAAAGCGGTCGACGGTATGGACAAGAAAGTCCTTCGATTCAACAGTCTTAGGCAATGGAGCACGCGGCTCTGGTCGTCGATGGCACAGCGTCAAGTGGTCCCCTCTTCTGGCCAACTCGGCTTCGACGGGCCTCCAATGGTTACAGCGATACTCCGAACCCTGGTCTACGGCAATGGACTTCAACGGCGTCGATGTCCGGGTGCTTCACTTCTTTCTCCTCGTTGGTCCCCGTCTCCGGTGGGCAGCCTTTCGAGGGTCTGACTTCCAGGGAGCTTCGGCGAAGGTTAGCGGTGCTCGATGGTCCCTCGGAGCACGGGAAGAGGGCGCCTAACCAGGTCCTCTCTCGGATCAGTCCTCGACGAACTTGACAGCTTTTGGATTGGGTCGAAGCAAATGCAGCAGCAGTTCTTCTTCTTCCAGCTGGGCGTCGAGGATAAGCAGTTCCAGTTACTATTCAAGTGTCAACTCAGCTTCTGAACAATTTCCAGTGGTGAGAGAACCGCAGATATACTATTCTGCCTCTCATCCACACTGCTGGGTCACTCTCAGCAGCCAATCATACAGAAGGGCATTCAGGCAGTCAGTCAGCCAATCAGGCATACAGTGCATTCAGGCAATTCTCCTCCCTCTCAGACACTCACAACAAGGAATGTGAATTGTTAAAGTAAAAGTACCCAGCCATTCAACACTACACACTGCATGCATGCCAGTTTTGGGCAGGGCTGTCTCAGGCTTTGTCTCTCATACCAGAAACCAGACATCCACAACAAGAAGTGCATATTGGTCACACACTCCATTCACCCAGGTCCCACCCAAAGGGTGTACCCACAACATACAGTCACTGGGAAGGCTCCAGACAGTCTGGGCTGGACTTCACAACACCACCTCATATGGAACTTCCACCCAACAGACAGTCAGGGGGAAGGGACAGAGTCAGGTCTTCCCGGGACTTTGGGAAAACAATAAAGGCAACCAACAATAACAGGCAATAGAAAGCAAGAGGCCACAGGGGCCATCTTGTTTCCTATCAGGAATCAACTGATTCCAACGGCACGGCCTGGGTATCCCAAAATGGAGGACACTCAGAGCACCTGTCAAATTCAGCATGGAGCTGCCACCAGCCCATCCCCTGCTCCGTGGACCACACACAGGTGCCCCAAAACATACACTAGGGGCACAGGGTTGTACCCCTACCCATGGGTGCCATAAGGGTATCCCATGGGTCTGTACACCAAACCAAAAACAGGAAGAGCTGCACTGCCAGGAGTCCCACATGGAGTCCTGGGCAGAAAATAATGCATAACACAAATGAAAAAGGACTACAGGACAAGGACAGGGAGGCCCTGTCCCTCCAATGCATTTCCAGCATCACAGATACCAAAGTGGGGAATAACTGAAGGGTCCACGTGACTCTCAATCATGTGGGCCCTTTCATTACCACATGCAGTAACAGTATTTGAGTTTGGCGGTATTTCCTAAGTAAATACCTCACATTTTTAAAGAGGACCTGTGCGTTTGTTTCTGGGTTATGCTACTACAGTCAGTCTCCACATCCCTGCCAAAGAATGTGGTTATCCTGGTGTGCTTTGCTCTAGCCTACCTTGGTTCCTTGTAGCTGCTTGTTAGCACATTCTCGATGCATACATTAGAAACAGTGCTTTCCCTAAATATTCCAGTGCTGGGGATAGGATCGCTGCATAGGCCGGCTGCCACAGAAGCAGGGCGGCAGACTCCGGCTCTGCTGTTGCTAGGGGATGCATTCCATAATGCTCCGGTTGCCATGGCGCTTAAGAAAAGGTTCACTGTGGAATGCGGAACAGTAGGCTGGGAAGAGAACGTGTTCTGTGTTGCGTCATACAAGAGGCCTCTGCAACAAATGGCTGACATTTCAAAACAATGTCATGTATTTTTTTTTTAATATATATTTATAAATGGCATGTATTTATAAATGGCATGTGTTTTTATGGGATCAGAGCTACTTCATATTTAAAGGGATGTTATAGTCTAATCTCCCTTCAAATGTTATCAGAAACTAGACTGGCTCCCATCACACCTTGGTTTATTCCAAAAGTTAGTAACAGGTTAGAGGGCCGCTCAATTGGCATAGCAGGATTCTTGACAATGTACTGAAAGAGGGTGTGGCCCTCTTGAGGGCTCCTAGCTCGGGCCATCTCCCCTTGTTAAGGGAGAGGGGCCCAGTGATATATTTTAGTCAGCTATGCTTAATGGCATGTATATGGGATGCCTGCTAATGGCGAGACAGTTCCACTGTTGATGATTATTGGGCTACTGGAGAATTGTGTGCCCCTATAGAAACCACAGAGAACATGGCATGCGTAGCCTATATGCCTGACTATTGAAAGAAAAGGATAGCGATCCAAAAAATATAGTCTAAAAAGTTTGCGATTCCAAAATTGGGGTTACTACAAATACTATGTCTCAAACACAAACATACTCTCGTGGACTACAACAAAACGCGTAACACACTACAACTCACACTATGTCGATTGATCCCCAAATAAAGGTTCAAATGATTGATATAAACAGATCTTCAGTGTAAAGTGGTCGACATTCGCCAAAAATAATTCAAATGTAATTAATGACCGCCACCCAGTGGTCAAAGAGTGAAATAGAAGCGCCCATCAATTTAACATTATAAACAGGGCTCCCCGTTTTATGGTATTTATTTTTTCAACTTTTCCGTCTGTATTGATCCATATTTGTTTATTGGTCTTTTTTTCTGCATTGATCCATATTTTTTTCTGGTTTGTAAAATCCAAATGTCGCAACCAGTATTTTGCCACATATTTTAAAATGGAAAAATACCTGTAAAAGGGATGCTTGCAGAGTTCAATTCTTGCATGTCAAGCCACAATCCATTTTCACCTTAAAAACAAAGGGCCTGCTATTGTTATTTACAAATAAATACTGAATGGGAACCGAGGGCCTTATTATGAGGACGGTGGTACAGCCAGCAATGGCATTAATTCAACAGTAATTCCCCTACTGCCAAATTACCACACCGCCGTACAAGTTTGGTGGTAAGGTGGCAGGTTTACCTCTACCAAAAATCAGCAAAATCGACCCAAATTCCACTGAAATCTCTATGGAGTCCTATGGACTCTGAAAATGGGAATTAACATCATTCTACCATCACTTGTACTCAGGGATGTCATTTTACCAAAATGCCAGGGGTTGCGGAAGTGACATCACACAACCTTTGACCTCCAATTACATCACAGGAAGTGATGTCATTTGACCACCACCCCGAAGTGACATCACGGGAAGCGATGGAACACAACCGTTCTCTCCTTGACAAAACAGCAAGTTGTATCACATAGCATTGTTCATAAGTGCACTATTAAAAATATGGTTACGATATCACTGTAATGTGATATATATTTCATACAAGAATGTATCACCATATGCATTGTTATGCTCCCTTACTGCTCCTGGACCTATCCGCGGCCTTTGATTTGGTTGACCACAACCTATGCCACCATCTTGCCACCTAAGCCAACTTCTCCCCCAAAGCCTGTCAATGGATCACCTCCTTTCTCCAAGAAAGGGCCATGAAAGTCTTTTCTGACTCAGCCTCCGCCTCCCCAGCCTCCTCACCTTCGGTGTCCCTCAGGGCTCCTGTATCACGCCGACGCTCTATAACCTCTTCACAAGGACCCTGTTCAGCATCCTTGATTCCCTTGGCATATCATATACCAATTACGCGGATGACACTCAGGTACTCATCCCACTCACGGGTGACTACCTAGCAGACACCACCACCCTCACCACCATCTATTCTACCATCCAATCCTGGATGGCAGAGAACTGGCTCTACCTCAATAGTGAAAAAACTGAACTCCTCCTCATAGGGTCACCCTTCACACTGGGCAACCTCGGATATCAGTACGCCTCCTTCACCATTGATAACAATCCTATCAAGGTCTCCAACCATGTTAAGACACTCGGAGTCTACCTGGACTCCGACCTGTCCATGGACAGACAGGTCAATGCCATTGCCGCCTCCTCAGCCTACTACTCCAAAATCCTTAATGCCACCAGGCCCTTCCTCGCCCGTCATAACTGCCTCACCATTGCAAGGGCTATTATCGGGTCAAGGTTAGACCACTGCAACACCCTTCTCGCTGGGACCTCCAACAAAAACCTGGCCAAATTGCAGCTAGTTCAAAACAATGCCTTGAGGGCAGCCACAGGCACCGCAAGAAGAGTCCATATCTCCGAAATCAGAAGGCAAGCTCACTGGCTCCCTGTCAAAGAGAGAATTGTCTTCAAAACCCTTGCCCTCACCCACAAATGCCTTAATTAACTCTACCTTCCGTACCTGACTAACAGAATTACCGAGCACACTGCCACCAGACCCCTAAAATCTTGGTGTGCCAACACGATTGTCACGCCCACTTCCCGAAAGGTGCGCGCTGGTGGCTCTAGCTTCCCCGCCCTGGCAGCCACGCATTGGAACACATTGCCACCTCACCTAAGACTTATCGAGTCACACCTAGCCTTCCGCAAGCCATCAAAAGTAGACTCTTTGTCTGAATTATGAATCTGTATCACTCTTTGTCTGAATTATGAATCTGCACCAGTCTTTTCCTGTATCTATGCTTGCTACTGTGTAACCATGAAACCACTGGGCACCTGCCTGTCAATTTCAAGTCCGTTTTATACTCTGTAACAGCGCCTCAATGCTTTCTTGGCTGCAAGTGCGCTCTACAAATGCAAATAAATAAATAAATAAATAAATAAATAAATAAATAAATAATATCAGAGTAGATAGGCCCATATTGCCAAATTACTGTGAATGCAAGCAGACGTCCAAGGCCAAATGATAATGATGTGTTATTGAAAAGCACTTATGCTTAAGCGCTTTATATAGAACAAATATACATAAAATATCATTCAACCTGTGTTGATACTCATTTATCGACAGCAGAAGGATGAAATGCTGAGTTTAGGTGTTTAAGAACAGACTAAATCAGTGACTCGCCCGTTGTAATGTGCCTGAAATAAACCTTTAATGAGTCTAGCAATTATTGTATATAATTTCAGAAAGATACAATGTTATTCCTATTCTTTCTTATTTAGGGTCACTGCTCTAAGTGTTACACTTGTGGAACCCCCTGTTTTTTAAGAGGGCTGAACAAGAAAGCCAGCCACTCCAAAAATAACTGGCCACAGTGCAGGAGCTTACATTTTTTTAAAACATTATTTTTTTTTTAAATGTACTTTTTTTTAGGAGTAGCAAGGCAGACCTCAGGGGTAGCAAGGGAGACCGCAGGGGTCGCAACTGCGACCCCTGGCGACCCCCAAATGACATCCCTGCTTGTAATCACATTGTAAATCTGCGGGACCAAGTGGCGGTTATGGTAATCGAGTTTGGTGGTAATGTGCAGCTTTATTGTCGAATTACCACCAAACTCGTAATGTAGTTAGTTATGTGTAAAAATCAGTAAAAAACAGAACATCTGGGACCATAATTATAAATAAGTCAAATTAAAAGTTACTATGGCTGCAGCAGGATCATGGGAAATAGAGCAAGAAAGGTCCATGAAGTTACAAACAGATAGGGGTAAACCCTTTAACTCCCACAATAAAATAATACAAAAAAATCCCAAAATAATACACATAATTGTTTGTTTGTCCTTGAGTTCAAGCTATATTTAAACCCGTAAATAACAATAGAGGATATTGGTATAATGTGTTAAAAATATAAATAGGGCTGGATTCATGAAAAAGTGTGCATTTCTCCCGCAATTGCCGCACACCGAGAACGACACAGCGCGAGCCTGCGCACAGAATAAGTTGCACCCGGAACACACCAGACATGTCCCCACGTGAAGCATAAACAGCCAGAACAGCTACCTTTGCATGCTCCCCCGGGCGCAAATACATGCACCCTTCAAACAGTGTGTGGGGTCCTCCACAAGCAGGCCTGCATCTTGGGGCCCCTACGCAGGGTCCCCGGTAACTGTTGCTGGCACCCCGACAACATGCGTCTGTTACTTTCTAACTTCGGTTAAACTGTTCCTGCACCCCGCTACATGGCATATGCGCACCCCTAAGTTAGATCGAAACTCCGGTTGCGTACACGTACCTCTAACTCCGACATGCAAACCCACCTCTGTGCTGCAATTCCTATGCGCAAGTGTCTTTACGCCTGCCTTAGGGTGGCATGTTGATTGAGGGATTTGCGTGGCTATTTGCATGCTGAAAGGCTGCGCAGGTGGCTCCATGAATACATTGGGTCAGTCCGAGCTTGACTGTGCATAAAACTGATACGACCTGTGCTTTAACCGGGGTGTCTGGGTGACTTAAATGAGCAGCTGGTGACTTCCATTTGCGAAACAAATGCATTCAACTACCTTTGACAATATTGAACTTCAGCACCGACGGTAACAGCCAGGGGTGGACTGGCCTTTAGGGAACTCTGGAGATGTCCTTGTAGGCCTCTGCACCCTGGGCCCTTTTTGTTTGGTAACCTATTTGGGCCGCTTTGAACATTAGTTAGCCCCCCAAAACCAAAAAATTCACAAAATTCGATGTCATTGGTTAGATATATACGTTGGATCCGGTATGATCAAGCCTTTTTTTTTTGTTAGATTACACACAGGTCCTGAAATATTTACATTAGATCCGCTACAGAACAGGAGTCCGTTAGTCCTGTTAGATCTTGGTTAGATCCAGTATGATAAATCATTTGCAACGTTAGATCCGCTACAGAACAGGAGTTATAAGCAATTATTTAGAGGGGGGGCTAACCCATAGTAAGCTAGTCACCCCCTCAATTAAAAATAATACAAAAACATATGTCATTTGTAAGCTCTTCGATAGATCGGGTATGATCAACCATTTACACCCATAGATCTGCTACAGAACAGGAGTTATAAGCAATTATTTAGAGGGGGCTAACCTGTAGTGAGCTAGTTAGACCTCCCTTAAACCAAAAAATGCACAAAATTCGATGTGATTGGTTAGATATATGTTAGAGCCGGTATGATAAGGCATTTGTTTTGTTAGATCACACACGGGTGCTGAAATATTTGGCTGCAAAGGAGGAGGGCTCACCCCCCCCGCCCCCACCCCCGACAACATTTTTGAAAAAAAGTCATTAATTTTAATACATATTCATTACATCCAGCAAGATCAACCATTTTTAACGTTAGATCTGCTACAGAACAGAAGTTATAAGCAGTTATTTAGAGGGGGGCTAACCCGTAGTCAGGCCCCCCTCAATCAAAAAATGGACCAACATGTATGTCATTTGTTAGATCTTCATTAGATCCGGTATGATAAATCATTTGCAATGTTAGATCCGCTACAGAACAGGAGTTATAAACAATTATTTAGAGGGGGGCTAACCTGTAGTGAGCTAGTTAGCCCTCCCTTAAACCAAAAAATTCACAAAATTCGATGTCATTGGTTAGATATATGTTAGAGCCGGTATGATCAGGCATTTGTTTTGTTAGATCACACACAGGTGCTGAAATATTTGGCTCCAAAGAAAGGAGGGGGGCTGCACCCCCTCTCACCTCCTCGACAACATTTTTGAAAAAAAGTCATTAATTTCAATACATATTCATTAGATCCAGTAAGATCAACCATTTTTAATGTTAGATCTGCTACAGAACAGGAGTTATAAGCACGTATTTAGAGGGGGGGGCTATCCCGTATTCAGGCCCCCCTCAATCAGAAAATGGCCCCAAATGTATGTCATTTGCTAGATCTTCATTAGATCCGGTATGATCAATTATTTTCAACGTTAGATCCGCTATAGAACAAGAGTTATAGGCATTTATTTAGAGGGGGGGATGACCAATAGTAAGCTAGTCACCCCCTTCAATCCAAAATAGTACAAACACAGATGTCATTTGTTAGATCATCATTAGTACTGGTATGATCAAAAGTTTTCAACATTAGATTAGTTACAGAACAGGAGTTATAAGCAATTATTTCGAGGGGGGGCTAACCCGTAGTGATCTAGTTAGCCCCCCTCAATGAAGAAATTAACAAAAATCGATTTCATTGGTTAGATATACGTTAGATCCATTATGATCAGGCATTTCTTTTGTTAGATCACACACAGGTGCTGAAATATTTGGATGCAAAGGAGGCGGGCTGACCCCCCTCAACTCTATTTGGGGGAAAAATGTCAATACATTTTTGTTAGATCTGGTAAGATCAATCATCTTTAATGCTAGCTCCACTACATAAAAGGAGTTATAAGCAATGATTTAAAGGGGGTCCTAACCCGTAGTAAGCTAGTCACCCCCCTCAACCCAAAATAGTACAAAAACAGATGTCATTTGTTAGATCTTCGTTAGTACCGGTATCATCAACCATTTTCAACATTAGATCCGCTACAGAACAGGAGTTATAAGCAATTTTTTAGAGGGGACTAAACTGTAGTGAGCTAGTTAGCCCCCATCAACCAAAAAATGCACAAAATTCGATGCCATTGGTTAGATATACATTAGATCCGGTGTAATCAGGCATTTATTTTGATGGATTACACACAGGTCATGAAATATTTGGCTGCAAAGGAGGGGGGCTGATCCCCCCCTCAACAAAAGTTTGGGAAAAAAGTAATTCATTTCAATACATATTCGTTAGATCCAGTAAGATCAACCATTTTTAACATTAGATCCACTACATAACAGGAGTGATATGCAATTATTTAGAAGGGGCTAACCCATAGCCAGCCCCCTCAAGCAAAAAATGGACCAAAATGTATGTCATTTGTTAGATCTTCGTTAGATCCGGTATGATCAACCATTTTCAGCGTTAGATCCGCTACAGAACAGGAGTTATAAGCAATTATTTAGAGAGAGTGGGCTAACCCATACAAAGCTAGTCACCACCCTCAATCAAAAATAGTACAAAAACATACGTCATTTGTTATATCTTTGTTATATCCGGTATGATCAACCATTTTCAACGTTAGATCTGCTACAGAACAGGAGTTATAAGCAATTATTTAGAGGGGATCTAACCTGTAGTGAGCTAGTTAGCCCCCCTCAACCAGAAAATGCACAACATTCGATGTCACTTAGCATTATCTTTCTAGTGACGAGGATGTAATACATGTGTCCTAGCACAAGCATTTGTAAAGAAATGTTGATTGGCACCGGAGCGATGTGCCCAACTCCTCGACTATGGAAAGCAGTGGAATTACTTCTGTTGTTGCCCCAAGCACCCCTGTTTCATATGTGTGATATTGGCATGCTTCTAGCACAGTGATGTCATAAAAGAGTGCAAGAGATGCTGCTGGAACCATTTCTGAAGGACTGCCATGGGGAGATGTGGGAAAGGTGAAATCTGGGAGAGTCATGCATGAGGACATCTTGACACATATATCCTCCACCTTGACTACCAGACCCGCCGTTGCCACCGGACCAGCAATTACCACCACTAACACTGGCATGTAATTGGCATGAAGGAACATTAACCTTCCAGCTGGAATTTCTTGTATTAAAGGGATGGTCTAGTAAAAAATTTTATTTAAAAAATAGATAGGTAACATAAAAAGAAAAATACTAGCATTCTCCGTTTGAAAACTTCCTATGTAAAATTTTGAGCTATTCAAGCTCAAAATTCGCAAAAGCAAGCACATGGGCGCATCCATTTTGTGAAAAGGATGCCCCGCCTGTGCTGGCTTTTGCTTTTGCGGCACTAATGAAGGAAAAGCCAGCCAGCTGAGTAAACAAAGGCTACCGCTGGGTGGCTTTCCCTTCATTAGTGCTGTAGGCGGAGGACGGGGACCGGAGACCAGAGCAGGAAAGCTGCAGCTGAATCTCGGTAAGTGCTATTTATTTATTTTTTTTAAATAAGCACTAGCTGCGGTTTTTTTCCTACATTTTCCGGGCTGGAGGAGCCCAGAAAACTTAGAAATAAAACCGCAGCTTTAAAAACATTGTATTTATGTTTGCGGTCGCTTTTGAAGGGACCGCAAACATAAATACAACGTCATTGTGTTGGAAAACGCTGCGGTTTTTCTTTCCAAGTTTCTCAGGCTCCTCCGGCTCGGAGGAGCCTGAGAAACTTGGAAAGAAAAACCGCAGCGTTTTCCAACACAACCGCGTGTGTTTCTGCCTGCTGTGGCTATCCCTTTGGGTCTCCGGTGCTCCCAGGGGAGCACCGGAGACCCAAAGTGAAAGCCACAGCAGGCAGAAACACACGTGATTATGTTTACATGCAGCGTAGTTTTCTACCTGTAGCTGAATTCCCATTTGGGGAGCCCGAGAGACCCAAATGGGAAATGCTAAATGCTGCATTGTCTGCCTAAATCTGCTTTCCCATTTGGGTTCTCGGGCTCCCCGTGGGGAGCCCGAGAGCCCCAAATGGGAAAGCAGATTCAGGCAGAAACAACGCGGTTGTTTTCCGCAATGCCGCTCTCGGGGCTCTCGGGCTCCCCACGGGGAACCCGAGAGCCCCAAATGGGAAAGCAGATTCAGGCAGAAACAACGCGGTTGTTTTCCGCAATGCCTCGTTGTTTCTGCCTGAATCTGCTTTCCCATTTGGGGCTCTCGGGCTCCCCGTGGGGAGCCCGAGAGCCCCAAATGGTAAAGCAGATTCAGGCAGAAACAATGCGGTTGTGTTGGAAAACGCTGCGGTTTTTCTTTCCGAGTTTCTCAGGCTCCTCCCAGCCGGAGGAGCCTGAGAAACTTGGAAAGAAAAACCGCAGCGTTTTCCAACACAATAACGTTGTATTTATGTTTGCGGTCGCTTCAAAAGCGACCGCAAACATAAATACAATGTTTTTAAAGCTGCGGTTTTATTTCTAAGTTTTCCGGGCTCCTCCAGCCCAGAAAACTTAGAAAAAAAAACGCAGCTAGTGCTTATTTAAAAAAAAAAAAAAATAGCACTTACCGAGATTCAGCTGCAGCTTTCCTGCTCTGGTCTCCGGTCCCCGTCCTCCGCCTACAGCACTAATGAAGGGAAAGCCACCCAGCGGTAGCCTTTGTTTACTACAGCTGGCTGGCTTTTCCTTCATTAGTGGCGCAAAAGCAAAAGCCAGCACAGGAGGGCCTCCATTTCACAAAATGGATGCGCCCATGTGCTTGCTTTTGCAAACTTTGAGCTTCAATAGCTCAAAATTTTACATAGGAAGTTTTAAAAGGGAGAATGCTAGCATTTTTTTTCATGTGGCCTATCTATTTTTTAAATAAATATTTTTACTAGACCATCCCTTTAAGTTGCTGGTGTTATATTTAAAACAAATATGTTTTACTACTTTCACACAACAGCCCATTCCTACCATCACCACTCACCGCCAACCACACCCTCCACCAGCAAATCATGGACACTGCATTGCAGCAACCTCACCCATGTCACCATACATCCCATCACCACTCCATCATCCACCATTACACGAAAACTGATGCTCGCCAATGTTCACTCAGCAATCAACCATGCTGCCAACATCGCTGACCTCATCACCACACATGACTTGGATGCCATCTTCATTACTGAGACCTGTATGACATCCACCTCCACCCACATCCTAGCTGTCCTCTCCCCCAGCGACTACAAACTTCTACAAGACCATCAAAACAAGATCGGCAGAGGCCTCGCCATAATGGTCATGCACCCAACAGGACGTTACCACCATTGGCTCTTTTGAAAACCTATCATGCCACTTCCTGCTCTCCCCAATGGACACAGACACTTTTCATCTCATCTATAGACCACCCAAGCCCAACACCTCCTTCAACGAAGCCTTCACAGACTTGGTCACCACCATGTCTCTCACACATGCCAACATCTTCCTGAGCGACTTCAACATCCCTGGCCACTCAGCAACCAAATCAATGACGAAAGATTACCACTGTCTACTCACACACTGAACCTCACACAGCACATGAAAGAACATACTCACAGGAAAGGTGATATCCTCGACCTCATCATCACCACACTGCCCACCCTTCATCAAAGCTCTCCTATTTCGCTCGACTGGTCGGACCACCTGGCAATCCCCTTTGAAATTAGTCACACCACACTTCTCAAGTAAACCCATTGGAATCCAAGCAATCACACCTTCAGATCCATAAAGAACTTTCCAGTTGAGGCTCCCACAGAAGACTTCACCAAACTCTACCTCACATGGGCGGGTGTACCTCTGACGAACAAGGACTGCAACTCGCTTCTTCAAGAACTCAACACCACCCTCACAAGCATCATCAACCACCATACCCAAATGAAATGGCGTACCCTCAAGCCTGCACATTCAGCACCCTGGTACACTCAAGATGTCGACCACAACAAACGAATCATCAGAAAACAAAAAGAAATTGGCAAACAGCCCTGCAGCGCATCCGACCTCGCCCTGCTCAAGGAACTCTGTGTTACATGCAGGTGAATGATCAACACTGCCAAGGCCAACTACTACCTAAACACCATAGCCAAGGCCAACAATGAAAGCAGAGCCCTCTTCAAATACAACAAGCACTGCATCAACCCTCTGCCCGAAAACTCCACTGTCTGGTCCGGCGGCTTTACCCGAGGTCAGTCCCCGTATGGCCCTTATGACCTCCTCATCCTCCAACTGAACATTTAAGAGATCAAGGTCAGCAGGGGTGAGTGTTGGGAGATGAATGTCCCTAAGGAATGCCGTGATTCGTCCTGTGTTTCTGTGCAGCAGGGCAGCGTAGAGATTCCTATAGTACTTCGCAAAACGTTTGTTAATGACTCGGTCCCCAGTGAGCAGCCTGCCGTTGGTGCACCTGATGGATGTGATAAGCGGACTCTGCTGTTTCTCCTTAAGGGCTAGAGCGAGCATGCAAAGGGGCCTGTCCCCTTCTGCTTACAGATCGACCATCCATTTGGAGAAGGCCTTCTGGGTCCTAGCCGTGGTGATGCGCGTGATTTCTGATTAAAGTTTTACTATCTTGCCGTATGTCTGGGTGTCCCTATTGGCTTTGTGCGTGTGGTCGGCCACCGTGACCGCCACCATGAGTTGATATTAACTTGCGGCCCAAGATTTCTTTTTATATGCCCAACACAAGATGAATTGCCCTCTAATGAAAGCCGTAAAAGGGTCCCAACACCTGAAACTATTTAATCCTTCTACTAGGTTATCATGGCAAAACCTGCCCTGGTCTTGCGCCAGTGACTCTACCAGATCAGGGTAATGCAGTACCATTAGGTTTAGCCTCCAGGTGGGGGCTTTGACTGGAGCATCTGGGATGGTAAAACACATAAGGAACAGGGCATGATCATAGAGGGTCATGGGGAGGATTGAGCAAGATTCTACCATGTGTAGCATAGTGCTGGGCAGTAGCCAATAATCCAGCACAGAGTAGCTCTGGTGGTGGTTAGAATAGAATGTGTAGTCCTTAGTGTGTACATGTAGCTGTTTCCACATGTCCACCAGTTGTAGGTCCAACCCCAGTGTTAGGGATATTTTTGGGGCCGGCAGAGCCGTGCAAAGGGTCCGCGGACTCCCAGCTCACGGAAGGCACTAATTCCTTCCCTGGTCCTAAGAAGCCAAGGTCCACACAAAGAGCAAGGATCACTGTGGTTTATTACATGAAACACACAGGGGGTACATGCGTGAACAAGGCTCAGGCACATCTCACCGCTCTCTGGCTCGTAGGCCAGTTTTGTATACTCATGACGCGATGACTGTCGTCACCTAGCAGCCACCCCTAAAAACCTATCGGGGGCACAGGATTGGTTCTCCGAGTAGTAGGGTTAGTATGGGATCCTATAGGGTGGCTGATCATAGGACATTACTGTGTCAGGTGGTACACTTGGGACATCCCTGAAAGTTGCAACTCTAGAAAAGGTACAGTAAGGAAGCCTAGTAAATGGTTGGCACCTTGTGCTATCTCCAACCCATCCCCTGGTTTCCTGATTGGTCAGGTGGCGGGCCCCCAAGCCTGGGACGACCTTTTTTCCCAGCCTGCAAGACACATGCTCCCGGTACAGGTCCCAGTGAATTGCAACTATGTGTCTGCGTATTATAGGGTGGACGGCTAATGCCATGAGAGCGTTCCATTCCCATAGTACAAGGTGTCTGGAGCAGTTTTCGAAGAGTACGAAAAGAAGTAACTTGCACCTGCTGTTTGAGGGAATGTTCAGTGCAGTGCACTGAAAGTGAAGGTTTCAACTTCTTCCTACACTTTTATTTTAAAACAAAACCATTCCGGAACGGTTTCTTTTTAAAATAAAAAGTATAGGAGCTGTACAAGGTAATTTAAAAAAGTATAGGAGCACCGCTCCCGACCGCTCCCGCTCACTTTGACCACTGGTCTGGAGGTAACCAATATGTTGCAGGTTGTCGTCTAGTCGTGGGACGGCTGCTCGTCTCGGTCCTTGAGACTTGGCCGTGACTGGAGATCGTTCTCGCAGGCTGAAATTTCTCAGATGAATGTGCATATTTGTGCAGAATATTTCTTGCTGCAGCCGGTGTCACCGTGGCTCGAGGTGTGGAATGTTGCTTGCAACATGATGGCCCTGGCAGCCTGCTGCTCACGTCTGGGCTTGTTCTGCTAGCACAGCACTTTGTAACGTGGGGTTTCTCTGGGCCCATTGCGGCCTGCTGTATTTATCTGAGGCCTACTCTGGCTTGCTTAAGGAGTCCTCATAGCATCTATGAGTTAGTGGGAGTCTTAAGGTTAGTCAGGTCCCTAGGGTGCCCCCTGTCCTTCCATAGAGTTAGTTGCATATAATCATCTGCAAGCATATTACACAAGCTCTTCTTTGCTTCTTGCGTTTCTGCGATGCTGGTGTCATGATCACTGTTTCCAAGGAGCCAGGAGCAGCCCAACGTCCTTGGAAGCAGGCCCCTAACCCTAATCCTAGGCACCAGCCGGTCCCTACTGGGAACTTTTGGACCCTGTCCTGGCGCCGGTGGCACCAGGCTCATCAAAACCATAGGTCCCGGCATTGGAAGCGCCGGGCTCATAATTGGTGTGAAAGTGCTTGGGTGGACTTACCTGCAGCAGACCATGCTGCTTACTTACCAGCCACTTAGAAGCCCTCTGTGAAACAGGAACTACTTTCTTACCTGGGTGGGGCAGCTCCACTCCCTGGATACAGCACTGGAACTCTTCTGGAAACTGGAACTCTTTTCTTACCTAGGCGGGGCCGTGGAAGAAGACGCCTCATCACTCCAAGGCTATTTAAACCACACCCGATAGATGAAACGTGCTTCGCGTTACTCTGCATCTGCAGCAGAACGCTCACCGAGTCTGTTCCAGCCTTTCTTCTTTTGATCCTGAACCTGCAAGAATTATACTTACCATTCCTGTACCCAGTCAACATCAGCACCTGCAAAAGACAAGAAACAACAGGTTAGCAAGACGAACTTTACACGCAGTGCTTACTCACCTGATCCATCGGCAGCGGCCGTGTCTCACGCTGCACCTTCGCCTGCAAAGACAACAGCATTGTTATACTTACCGGCACGCTGTGCATTCCGGATTCTTCACGCTGCATCTTCGCCTGCAAAGACAAAAGCATTGTTACACTTACCGGCACGCTGTGAATTCCGGATTTCTTCATTCTGCATCGTCGCCTGTAAAGACAAAGAAAAAGACATTAAGCAGGTATTTACTCACGCCCATCACGCTCGTCGCAATCAAATGCCTGTGAATACTCCGGCGTCTCTTTAATACGAACTAAGCTGCAAGGAAAGAGACAGTTAGAGCGCTTGCCATACTTACGAATTTCCAGGCGCTTCACTCCATCTTCAATCTCAAGAGTCCTGCAATACATAAGGGAAAAGCATTATACAGAGTCTTCAAAATTAACGTGCCACGCATTTAAAGACTATAAAGACAAAAGGTGTCCAGAAACTTACCGCTCGTGCAGACAACGACGGCAACCATCCTCTGAAGTCAAGAGGTCAATGTTTCACCAGTGAAGGAACTGGCAACGGCACCCTGCACTAGACGCAGAAGGAGAGCCCAGCATTCACCTATCTAAGGTGAGCACGTTGACCTGGGAGGGGGGCTCTACAGACAAGCTGGGAAGAGAGAGAGAGAGATAGGGACATTCAACAACCCAGACCTTTAATCCCCATATTCTTTCACCTGCAGAAACCTCACCCTTTGAGTTCGACACACAGTGCGAAGAGGTTCGACCCCAGAAGCCAATCGAGTCCTGCACATCACTTTTCGAGTCACAGACACCTTCCTGCCAAGACCCGCGCCTCCGTGGGAATCAGGTGAGCGTTACAGAACGCGAAGCCCACCACAAAACTCCTACACGGGCGCAATGGAAACCTCAGACACTGATCAACTAGCCCGGTTGCTCGGGGAATTGAGAGCTGAAGTACATGCAGCTCGTCAGGAAACAAACTCTCTAAGAAGAGAACTGATAATTTCCAAGGAGCGGACTGAGGACCTCGCTAGGCAGTTGCTACAAACACAGGTAGGACAGACACCTTTGCCCGCTCCAGGAGGAAGTTATCCTTCTGCATCATCTTTAAATCCAGTGCAAATCAATCTGCCCGGTAATGTGCCCTTGGCTCCGCCCGAACGCTTTTCTGGTGATCCAAAGAAATTTGCGGTGTTCATCAACCAGTGCCGCTTACACTTCTTATGTCGACCAGCTGCTTACCCAACAGACCAGACCAAGGTGGCTTTCGTGCTTTCTTATCTCAGTGGCAGCGCCGCAGATTGGTCGATCCCTTTAGTCACCCAGGATGATCCGGTTTTACATGATTTTCAGGCCTTCCAGTCCAGCATGGAGAAACTGTTTGCAAGACATGCACAAGGGCAGGCCTTGGACAATGAACTTATTTCATTACGACAAGGTAATCAAGACCTCTTGACTTATGTAGCCTCATTCAACAGACTTATAGTGGAAACTCAATGGCCCGAGGATAAGAGAATAACGCTTTTCTACAGAGGCCTGCGTGGAGAGCTCAAGGATGTGTTAGCTCAAGTTGTGAATCCTCCACAAGATTGCTTAGACTATATTGACTTAGTTGTCCAATTGGACCACAGACTACAGAACAGGAAGGCAGATCGTTCCAAATTTGATACCCGAGTGTTTTCTAAACCACCAACCTCTACTAGGGGAGCTGACACGGTGGAACCCATGCAAATAGGGGGCATGAAAGGACCTTTAACCCAGAAAGAGCGGGAAAGAAGAAGGCAGCTGCAACTATGCCTCTATTGCGGAAACCCAGGACACTTTCTTCGGGACTGTCCAGTGAAACCAGCTAAGAAGGCTGTAGGAGCCGCGGATACCTGTACCACAAATTCTGAGCAGGGAAACGACCTAGCCCGACAAGAGTAGAGGTCCTCTTGCCGAGCGTTAAGATCTGTCCCGTGACCTCGCATTTTGTGGTACCCATGGTCCTCATTAGTCCTGACCGTCCAGATCGTTTGCATGCAATTGAAGCTTACATCGATAGTGGAGCAATCGGTAATTATGTGGACCGTGAAATGGTATCAAGGATGAATCTACCCCTTGTCCCTAAGGCTGTAAAAGACGTCATTACTACTGTGGATGGCACGGAGATAGCCTCCGGACCAGTAACGCATGCCACCAAAGAAGTGACGCTAGTGAGTCAAGATGGACACCGGGAGAGAATCGTGTTTGATGTGATCAAGGCTCCTCAGTTCCAGATCATTCTGGGAATCCCTTGGTTAGAGAAACACAATCCTCAGATCGATTGGCGAGCAAAGACGGTTCAGTTTCCAGAATGTTTTACCACTTGTTATCCTAGGCCTGATGTTTCACTGGCGGCAATCTCTTCTGAGGAGGTTCCTAAATTACCTCCCGAATACCAGGAATTCCAAGACATTTTCCGGAAGGATCAAGCGAACACCCTGCCTCCTCATAGGTCTTACGACTGTCAAATAGATTTGATACCCGGAACAACTCCTCCTTGCGGCAGGATTTATGCCCTCACCGAGCCAGAGAATCTTCACCTCAGACAATATTTGGATCAATACCTAGCTAACGGGTTTATCCGTCCTTCAAAATCTCCAGCTTCATCGGCTTTGTTCTTCGTTCCGAAAAAGGAAGGAGACCTTAGGACTTGCATAGATTATCGCGCCCTGAATCAGATCACCGTTAAAAACAGATACCCGTTACCTTTGATCCCTGAACTCCTGGACCAAGTCAAAGACGCATGTATATATACAAAATTGGATCTCAGAGGAGCCTACCACTTGGTACGGATAAAAGAGGGCGATGAATGGAAAACGGCCTTCTGCACCAAGTACGGGCTATTCGAATATCAAGTGATGCCCTTTGGGCTTTGTAACGCTCCTGCCGCGTTCCAATATTTTATGAACGATGTCCTTAGAGAACTCATAGACGTGTGTGTTGTTGTCTATATTGATGACATCCTCGTCTATTCATCATCCGAAAAGGAACACCAGAGACACGTTAAAGAGGTTCTCGAGAGATTGCGTCAACATAATCTTTTTGCTAAGCTTGAAAAATGCGTTTTCAACGTAACAGAAGTCGAGTTCCTGGGATTCATATTGTCACCCAACGGAGTCAATATGGATTCAAAGAAAGTTGATGCAATCATCAAGTGGCCATCACCAACCTCAGTAAAAGGAGTTCAAAGCATGTTAGGCTTCGCTAACTTTTACCGCAGATTTATTCCTGAATTTTCTCGGATAGTCCAGCCCATCACCGCTCTGTTAAAAAAGAACAAACGTTTTGAGTGGTCTTCTGAAGCAGAACAAGCTTTTCAGGACTTAAAAGCTAAATTCATTTCTGCACCTGTTCTAAAACACCCTCGCCCAGAACTCCCCTACATCATGGAAACTGATGCTTCTAGTCTCGCTATGGGGCAGTTTTATCACAAAGAGATCCGGTCACACACCAGTTACACCCTATAGCCTTTTGGTCCCGTATGTTTTCGGCTCCCGAGATCAACTATTCAATTACCGACAAGGAACTTTTAGCTATCAGATCGGCCTTTAAAGCATGGCGGCATTATCTTTTAGGAGCCAGACACACAGTCACCGTAATGACTGACCACCGCAATTTATAATATCTGAAGACGGCCAAAGCTCAGTCTTCCAGACAGCTTCGCTGGGCTCTGTTTCTAGCTGAATTTGACTTTATAATTACTTATCGTCCAGGCAGTAAGAACGGAAAAGCAGATGCCCTCTCCCGGATGGGAGTAGATGAACATTTGACCAATCCAGATCCAATACCCATAATCCCAGAACAAAGGATTTTGGGTTTGGTCAGCACTCAATCTTTTCAAGACATCAAGACCACGGTTAAATCACTCCTAACTCCGGCATATTTGCAGGACTGGCAATTAAAGGGAAAAGAATTCTCAGTGGATCAAGACCTACCATATTTCCGAGGACAATTGCACTTGCCCTGTGAGAAAATACAAAAACAAGTAATCTCCTGTTATCACGATTCTCTAATGGAGGGGCACCCTGGCATTACCAAAACCATGGAAAAGATTAAAAGACATTTCTGGTGGCCATCGTGGAAAAAGGATATTAGAGACTTTGTAATCTCCTGCGGTGTGTGTGCCCAGAATAAAAGTCAGAAGCAGAAACCAGCCGGCCTATTACAGCCACTTGACATCCCTCCCTGTCCATGGCATACCCTGTCCATGGATTTTATCACGGACTTACCTCCATGCTTGGGGTATACTACCATCTTAGTAGTCGTGGATCTATTCTCCAAGATGGCTCACTTCATACCCCTGAAGGGTCTACCTTCAGCCTCAGTATTGGCCCGAGAATTCTTGGCAAACATTGTTCGCTTACACGGTTTTCCCTCGGTTTTAGTCTCCGATAGGGGAAGTCAATTCATCTCCCACTTCTGGCGCAGTTGCTGTCGTCTAGCCCAAGTTGATGTAAGACTTTTGACCAGTCACCATCCCCAAACTGACGGACAAACCGAAAGGACAAATCAGACACTAGAACAATATCTACTTTGCATGCTCCAACAAACAGAAAACCCCTGGAAGGATATTCTTTGGATCGCTGAATGCGCTTACAACAATTCGACTCATTCTGGAACCGGGAAGACTCCTTTTTCCTATTATACGGACACCATCCTAGAACCTCCAACCTGGATCCTCCCCAAGAATTTGAAGCACCTGCTGTGGATCACTTGCACTCGGAGATCACCTGTGCTTTTAAGCAAGCCACTGCCCATCTGCAAAGAGCTAAAGCTCAATTCAAAAAGGCAGCAGATCGGCACCGTAAAGAGGCCCCTCACTACGCTGTAGGAGATCAGGTCTAGTTATCCACTAAGCACCTGCCTTTAAAAGGACCCTGCACCTTCATCCCGAGATACCTTGGACCCTATCTCATATCTGCCATAATTAATCCGGTGGCTTTCAAATTGGAATTACCTACGCATATGAAAATACATCCAGTATTCCATGTCTCCTTATTAAAACCAGTACAACCAAAAACCCGATTGACTGAACTTCCAGAACCGGTTTTAGTAGATGGAAAACTTGAATTCGAAGTGAAGAACATCCTAGACTCCAAAATCTCCAAATCTAAGTTATATTATCTGGTTGATTGGAAGGGATACGGCCCTCAGGAGAGGTCTTGGGAACCCTCAGAATATGTCCACGCACCTCGTCTGGTCAAGAAATTCCATCTGAATCACCCCAACAAGCCAAAACCCCCGGAGAATACACGCTGAGGAGGGGCCTTGAGGGGGGGTGCTGTCATGATCACTGTTTCCAAGGAGCCAGGACCAGCCCAACGTCCTTGGAAGCAGGCCCCTAACCCTAATCCTAGGCACCAGCCGGTCCCTACTGGGACCTTTTGGACCCTGTCCTGGCGCCGGTGGCACCAGGCTCATCAAAACCATAGGTCCCGGCACTGGAAGCGCCGGGCTCATAATTGGTGTGAAAGTGCTTGGGTGGACTTACCTGCAGCAGACCATGCTGCTTACTTACCAGCCACTTTGAAGCCCTCTGTGAAACAGGAACTACTTTCTTACCTGGGTGGGGCAGCTCCACTCCCTGGATACAGCACTGGAACTCTTCTGGAAACTGGAACTCTTTTCTTACCTAGACGGGCCGTGGAAGAAGATGCCTCATCACTCCAGGGCTATTTTAACCACACCCGATAGATGAAACGTGCTTCGCGTTATTCTGCATCTGCAGCAGAACGCTCACCGAGTCTGTTCCAGCCTTTCTTCTTTTGATCCTGAACCTGCAAGAATTATACTTACCATTCCTGTACCCAGTCAACATCAGCACCTGCAAAAGACAAGAAACAACAGGTTAGCAAGACGAACTTTACACGCAGTGCTTACTCACCTGATCCATCGGCAGCGGCCATGTCTCACGCTGCACCTTCGCCTGCAAAGACAAAAGCATTGTTACACTTACCGGCACGCTGTGAATTCCGGATTTCTTCATTCTGCATCGTCGCCTGTAAAGACAAAGAAAAAGAAATTAAGCAGGTATTTACTCACGCCCATCACGCTCGTCGCAATCAAACGCCTGCGAATACTCCGGCGTCTCTTTAACACGAACTAAGCTGCAAGGAAAGAGACAGTTAGAGCGCTTGCCATACTTACGAATTTCCAGGCGCTTCACTCCATCTTCCATCTCAAGAGTCCTGCAATACATAAGGGAAAAGCATTATACAGAGTCTTCAAAATTAACGTGCCACGCATTTAAAGACTATAAAGACAAAGGGTGTCCAGAAACTTACCGCTCGTGCAGACAACGACGGTAACCATCCTCTGAAGTCAAGAGGTCAATGTTTCACCAGTGAAGGAACTGGCAACGGCACTCTGCACTAGACGCAGATGGAGAGCCCAGCATTCACCTATCTAAGGTGAGCACGTTGACCAAGGAGGGGGGCTCTACAGACAAGCTGGGAAGAGAGGGAGAGAGAGATAGGGACATTCAACAACCCAGACTTTTAATCCCCATATTCTTTCACCTGCAGAAACCTCACCCTTCGAGTTCGACACACAGTGCGAAGAGGTTCGACCCCAGAAGCCAATCGAGTCCTGCACATCACTTTTCGAGTCACAGACACCTTCCTGCCAAGACCCGCGCCTCCGTGGGAATCAGGTGAGCGTTACAGCTGGAGCGAGCCTAATGATAAAATAATAAACGTACTAATAGTATGTACGTGTCACCGTCTTCTATCTCATCGAATTGTAGATGTTCTTCGTGTAGGTTGGTGCGTGTGTGCATGTCAGATGCACTGGCTGCGCGTGTGCTTCATGTCTATCGGAGCTACGTCATCAGGGTGTCTCTAATGACCAGCAGCATGACAGGTTTGGTTCGGTGCATTTTAGTCAAGTCTGTCCATGCGGTTGTCTCCGGGTCTGTCCAGTGTCTCCTCGTCCACTCTAGGCAATGTTCGTGGTGGCACAGGGACATATGATCGACCGGTATGGTATCTTTTGTGGTAGTTGTTCATAGCAGGAGCAGTGGGAATTGGCATAAACTCATGGGATCTACGTCCATGGTGCTGTTGGTACTTCTTCTGAAAGGAGGGTCGTCCGGGGCTGAGGTTAAGTCCAGGTTTTCTCTCTTCAGTCCCCCCTCTGGTCGACTTGTCGACCACAACATTGTGGATTCTTCTGTCATCCATCAGGCGCCATACCTTTGTTATTCCTGCTAAATGTCTGTAATGGTTGACATGATCCTCAAACGACCAGTGCATGTAGACGCAGCCAACTCCAGGTTTGCAATACACCCACTTCCCTACGTATTTCCTTGGGTTGCGCTGGTTTTCTAATTTCATCGTAGGAGGGTACACATCTGCCTCTGTAATCTGCTGTCTTAGCCTTTCTCGTTCTCTCATTATGTCGTCCATATGTTCATCATTATCCATGGCCATCAGTAACTTCCTACTGCTTCTTCAGTAGCCTTCTTGCATCTCGCTATGCAGAACTTCATGCCCAACAAGGATGCCAGTTCCATTACTAACCCTCCTGCTAACACCTTTAGGCCATCAGATAACCAGGATGGCATCCAAGACCAGATGTATGTGAACCAGCTGGTATCTTTCTTCGTGCCCTTTGATTCTTCTTCCATCTTCGCGTGCATCTGCGCCAACTGCGCTACTGCTACAAACAGAGTTCCGATGTCTTCGTCATTTTCCGTGCAGAATGTGCAGCAGGAACTTCCTATTTTGGTGCAAACTCATCGCTGTGAGGAGATCCAGGACATACTTATTTTGCAGTGCCACCAACTGTATTGCTCGGAGCTCTTCTTTTATAGAATTGAACACGTTCACAGTTGAATTTATGGTCATCATCAGCTCCCAACACGTTATTTGCAGCCACTTTGCGTTGGCATATGTTTGAAATCCGGGGTGTATTAATGCTGATAAAAACATTGCAGCTCTGCTGAAGAGCCGGTGTGCCGGTGGTATCTCGTCTAGGGCCACTTCAGACCAAAGGTAGTTTCCCCTTTTAGCTCTCCTAAGTGTGCTTTGTTTAGCTGTAACGTCACCTCTGGAGTCAGGCGTGGCTGTCAACGATCGCTTCTTCCTGCTTCTTCCTGCTTCTTCCTTCATCCATTTTATGGAAATTGTTTATGTTCAAATGCGTTTTGGGTACCACTAATGAGGGTGTGTTTACGTGTGCCAAAGAACATATTCCTCCCCAATTCGGTGGTAGCTTCTCGTACACCTTAAAACCACAGGCCCAATAGTTGTCCATTAGCACAGCCGTTCCCGTCGCCATCTGCAGTATTTTCTCTGTTCTTCGGCATCCTTTGTTTTGTCCTACTTCATCTGTGCCATCGTGCTGGTAGCATAGGGCAGGTGAGGTCAGCGGGTTTATTGTTAGCGGCCCGTCTTCCTTATCCACCCATGTCAACAAGTTTGCACTCTTGGCCCATTCCTTGAGGCACTTGTCATTTTCTTCTTGCACCTTCATCACAGCAGCCTTTGTTAATGTCAGCACCTTGCTTCCTACTACTCCATCCTCCCATCCATCCTTCGTGTATACCTTGCCATATATCAACACTTGCAGCCGTTCCCAGCAGCAGGGCTCTCCACCTATCTCCTTTGCTCCCCATTTGCACGGCAGGTATTGGAGAGTTACTTCCTTCGTTTCTCCTTTCTCTGGTCCGGCAGTGATGTAACGCAGGGCCTCTGTGTGCTGCCAGTAATTGCCCAACATTGGTAATGTCTTGATAAAGTTATCCTCACAGGGAAATGTTACTTTAGATCTCCATCTTAACATCGACGTCTTTCGCTGGAATGTCCTCTCGTCTGGAACATTGCGAGGTTTAACAGGCATTGTACCGTGGCAGATGGTATCTCTGTCGCTACATAGGTCCTGGAGGCCCCCATGGCATAGGGTATCAGTGAGCAGACATAGCAGCTCTCCCTTGTTGTATCCTTACCAATTTTTAACATATGTTTATACCGGTTTATAGTGAAAATGAAATGTCGACTGCAAAAATGTCAACAAGAAAAAATTCGAAAGTGTTTTAAAAAAAATGTTTTAATGGGGGGGTTCCACCCCCAAACCCCACTATATTTTTTATAGCTAAACCCAAAAAAACATACAAATAAAAAAAACACATTCGATTTTTTTTTTTGACATTTTTGTTTTCGACTTTTTGCAGTCGACATTATAACTGCACACCGTTTATACCACATGTTGTTAGCTATATGTGTTGTGTCAGTGAGGTATGTGTCAACCCCATTTATAACAGTGCCCACTTTGCGCTTACCTCTCCTTACCTTATCAGCAGTATTTCCTATATCACCTGACACAGTTGTCCTTGCCGCGTGGGTTGGGGAGATGTTAGTATTATGTGAAGTGGAGGCATGCGAAGCAAGGTACACCTGCGAAAATACAATAGCTAAACACCCCATCATCAATAATGCCCACATAATTATCTTTATTAATTTGACCATTTCCCTTCTCTCGTACTAACACCACTGTTGTGGCTGATGAGATGATATAGTTGCCCGCCTGAAAATCGCGATAAAAAGCGTTATTGTTAGTAATGTGGATATGCCTCAAGCTCCGTATACTAGGTAATCATTTAGAGCCCACGCAAACATTTTCTCTCACATCTTTTGTACAGATCTGTGTCTAAGAATCGGTATTATATGGTGGAGCTGTGGATACGTTTGTGCTAAGTACTCAAGAAATGCTAAATAATAAATTCTGGGCGGTCTTGGTCCAGTGTGTGTGTGTGCCTCCTTATGGCATGAATGTATTGATGCAACAATGCTTCAGGATAGTCAGTGGAGGGTAGCATCTAGTATCCTGTAACCTTTATCCTAACCTATCTACACATCAACAATCACATCACAACAACCTGCATGTGTGAGAAAAAGAGAGAGAGAAAACATGGAAACAGTGTTAACACAGTGTATTCCTAATGAGATTGTGCGTGCTGTATAGTCAATTCTATTTTAACAGACGATAGTTTCCGCTGGATATTCTGTACACGACGATACAACGTTTACATTTCTACATTGTAATCATTTGGCACTAAGGCCAATGTTCGATTTAGTCAGCAAGTTGGATCAACACAGCAGTGGGGATATCAGCTACTGGTGAGTGTCTGATCATTGGATGGTCAGTACGCTCCGGGGGTTGTGGTCCATAGGTTCATCAACATTTACAGTACTGTCAATTGGGGTATCACCACTGTCTGGGGTGTTATTTACTTTCAGGCTGTTGGTGCTTGTTACTTCTATGGGAAGGTTTGGATCTGATGTGTTTCTTTTGTATAACTTTGCGTCTTGGGCATGATACCAGACAGATCGTCCCTCTATTTTTATTGCCCCGTCAGTCACTGCCTCCACAATGTGGGGTCCAGTGAAGCGAGGCGCATTCCAGCACCTGATGTAATTTTTTAGGAGGATCTGATCCCCCTTTTTAATACGCTGCTCTTTTTCTGAGTATTGGGTGTTGTCTTCTTGCATGACGTCCTCCACTTCCCCCTGTGTCCATTGGATCTGTCGAGAGATAAAAGAAGCGCTAGAAACAAGTGAATTCACATAGTAATACATTTCTGTGCCAAACACTTCTGCAACCCGTTCGCAATCTCTAATAGCCCAAGTGGGTGGTGCTAGGGGGAGGCGCATGCAGCATCCTGTCACCACCTCGTGTGGTGTGAGGTGGTGGTCGGAGCCGGGTTTATTCCTCAGTTCAAACAAGGCTAGGGCTAAGCAATGTAACCAGTTCCTCTTGGTGCTCTGTTGGATTATGGCTATGCTTTCTTTCAGTAAACTGTTGAGACATTCACATACACCGTTAGCTTGTGGGTGGTATGCACATGTAAATTTGTTGTTGATCCCTAAAAGGGATGTTATATGGCGGAACAGTTCATTGGCGAAGTGGGGGCCATTATCTGACCGCAGAACATCACAAACCCCCCATCTCGGGAATACCTCTGGGACCAGGAATTTGGCTGACCTCAGGGCATCAACATGGGAACAAGGCCCTGCCTCAATTCGTCTTGAGAAGGGACACACTACCACTAGCATATACCCGTTTCCTTGGCACACATTGATCATATCCACGTAGTCGATGTGGAGGTGTAAGAATGGACCTTCAGGTCTGAGATTACTCCTGTTATTACCCTCAAGGTATGCCCTGCCACAATTTGTTGGCATGTGAAGCAGTTACTTATAAAATTGGAAACCTGTGCATTCAGGTCGGACAGAACCATGATTCTCTAATGCATGCTGCAATGACCTCTTTCCCTGTATGTGTGGGATGGTGCAATTATGAGAGGGCCATTTCCAATAGTACCCAAGGCATCACTATCTTTGCAGTGTTATTTTGTCGCTATAAGGCATCAGTGGGGTACATTGAACACCCTCTTTTTACTCAGAGTTCCTTTTCACTCATCGGTGCTGCAGACTGTAGTTCCATAATTTGAGTTTCTTCTAGGTGCTTGTACCCCTCTTTCATTAGCATTTGCCTCACACCTCCCCTATCTTTTTGTTTTTCTGGCATGTCCCACAGTTCTCCAAAGTATGATGCATACTTTGCGTGGTAGTCTGCTGCCTCGTTCCCTTTTGAGATTGGGTTGTCTACATTTGTATGGGCCTGGCATTTCACTAGCGCTAGTTGTACTGGGTATAGGATGGCCTCTATCAATTCTCCCAGGAGGAGGGCATGTTGTACGGGTGTCCCGTCTGCTCTCCTAAATCCTCTTCTGAGCCACCTCGCTAATCCAGAGTGTACCGTTGAGGTGATGTAGGCACTATCTGATTAGATAGTTACTCTTTTGCCGTCACATGTTATGAGTGCTAAAATCAATGCTACCAATTCTGCTGCTTGTGTAATGCGGGTGTAGCCGGACACTTCTAACTACCTCACCTGTCCAATCTTCCTTCAACCTTACCATCGCTGCACCTGTTCTCCTGACGCCATCACCTTGATCAATTATGGAAGATCCATCAATATACAGTTCCTCTCCCCCCTCAAGTGCTTCTTCCTCTACTTTCCATGTTTCTGTGTCCAATTCTGTATCTTTTTACATATCTACCACTCAGTATTTACCGCCTGACTGAGCAGGACTGCAATAATTTGTACCATTGTTTTGCCTTATTGTGTATATTTATTGTCTCCATATGTGCCTTTGTGTTATTGTAACTAAGCTGTAAATTGTCGTATGCAATGCGCCCTGTTACCCTTGGGTCTGGTGCGCAATACAAGTAATAAAACAAACAATTCAATGGCTTGTGTACAATCATGAGCACGTTCACCGTCTTCGTACTCTTCTGCGAGGAATTGTGCTAGGTTTACATTTTTACATCTCACTATCTTTAGTTCGGGTTGGGACAGTATGATCGCATACCCCGTTGCTCGTTGCGTTGTAAGAGTGCTCTTTGGCTTATGCAGTATCGCAAAGAGGGCATGTTCCACATATAGTGTAGTGGAGCACCCCATAGGTATTGGTGATGCCTTCTCGACAGCGAATGCTGCGGCAGCCAAATGTTGTTCACTTGGGAAGTGTCCTAACATTACTGGGTCCAGCTGCCCGCTATAGTAATCAATTGGCTTGTATCCCATGCTGGTCTTTTGTCAGTACCGCTTTCATGACCAGCCCATCGGAGTGAGAAAATATGAAAAATTCCTTTTTATAATCTGGCGTCCCTAAGACAGGAGCCGTAGATATCACTTCCTTGAGCTTGATAAATGCCTCTGTCATCTCCCTTGGCCAGTGCAACTGTTTGTTGTTTCTCTGTGCTTCCTTCAATGCTTGGAGGAGAGGACATGTATATGTGCTGTAGCCAAAAACCCATGCCCTACAATAGTTACATAATCTGAGGAATCGTTGCAGCTCCCTTAGTGTCTTTGGTTGGGGTGTATCTAATATTGTTTGGGCCCTGTTTGGTGCTATGCTCTTCCCGTGTTGCGAGATGATGTGGCCGAGGTACAGTACCTCCTTTTGGCAGTACTGTAGCTTGGCCTTGTCTACTTTGTATCCCTTTTCTGCTAGCATGGTGAGCATGTGTATGGAGTCTTCCCTGCACTCTTCTTCTGCGACGCTGCAAATGAGAATGTCATCTACATATTGCAGTACTGTCCCTTTTGTTTGTACATTGGCTAAGTCCATCTGTATTATTCTGTTGAAAATGGAGGGTGACTCGCAATACCCTTGTGGTAGCCTGCTGTGTTTCCACTTCTGGTTGCGATACATGAAGCTTGTTAAATTTTGTGAATCTGGGTGTAGGGGTATCCAGAAAAATGTGTTTTTAAGGTCTATTACTGTGAAACATGTAGCTTCAGCTGGGATGCCACACAATATTGTTGCAGGGTTAGCTGCTACTGGGTACTCTGCTTCCACAATGTTGTTTAAAGGGTGCAAATCTTGTTTGAAACACCATGACCCCCCAGTTTCCTTGCGAACGTGGTACACTGCAGTGTTTCATGGAGATTCTGATGGTACCAGGATACCTCTATCTATTAGGGCACTTATTGTTTCATAGATGCCTTCATCTGCTTCCTTGGTCAGGGGGTATTGCCTAACCCTTGGTAGGATAGCTCCTTGCTTCAGTTTTATCTGTCGCCCTCCTATGCTTTTATACATCCAACGTCATATGGACTGGTCGTCCATAGCGTCTCAGGTACTTTAGCTAGGTCTTCCTCACAGAAGGAAGCTGGAGCTACTAAGGCCATTTCCATTTTCAGCGCCACCTCACTGTAGGTTATGCGTAGCCAAACATACATGCTCATTCCGAACATCATCTCATTCTTCCCCTTTGCTTGGGAGAAGAGTTCCTCGTTAGACACATGTGTTAGCCAACATCCTTCCGATAGTGCTATTACGGCCCTCCAGGCTTTTCCCTCATCATCTAGTGCATGCACGGCAACCCAATCCCCTCTTGCCACAATCCCTTATATGTCAATTGATACAAAGGCCCCTTCCTTTTCATCTGCTGGTGTCTCTGGCCTGAAGACGGACTCACTTGGCCTCCTCCATACCTTCCCTGCAATTCCAGGCAGCCACGTGAGGGCCATGTCTGTCCCGTACTGGAAGATCTTGGGGTTTTAAATGTGGCGCGACCCTGGGTTGGGTGTTTCCAGGAGTTCTAACCTTGTCTTGTCTTCTTTTCTCGTTTCAGGACTTCGGCTTCGTGGGACAGAGAGCGCAGGTGCTGCGGCATCGATTCGGGATCTGCCAAGAAGATGAGCGTTGCTGTGAGATGCGAGCCAGGGTCCAGGGTCCAGGTAAGGATGCTGTTGTTGCAGGATCACAAAGTAAGTACCTGGTCCAGGCGGCGGTGAGCGTCACATTGCACGGAGGTGCAAAGTAAAGCGAAGTGTTTGCTTGAGGGATCGGTGGGTTTATATAGTCTTGTTCCCAGCCACGCCCAGTAGCTCTGGCCTGCCTGCTGCCATGCCCTGCCACACCCGATAAATCAGCACATGGGGATGTTCTCTGGAATAAAGGCGTTCAGCACCTGGAAGGTTCTTGTAAAATAAAATCACTCCAGCACTGAAGTAAAATAAAAGCCCTCCTGCACTGAAATAAAGTGTGCACTGAAGTAAAATAAAAGCATTCCTGCACTGAAATAAAGTGTTCCTGCTCACATCTCTATATGAGCCTGGCGCCAAAGGCGCCAGGACTGAGTCCAGCCAGGGCCCCTGTGTTTATGAGTCCCAAAGGGACATAAGTGAGTCAAGTGACCCATTGCCCCCGTCACTAGATGGTGTGGTTTTTGTGTTCTGGGGTCTGTGGCCATGACAGCACTCCCCCTCAAGGCCCCTCTCCATGGGGGCTCCCCCCCCGGCCCTGGTTTTGTGGGGTTATTGCAGTAGAACTGCCTGATTAATCGTGGAGTGTGGATATATTCACTGGGTCCCAGGTCCGATCTTGGGATCCATAACCTTTCCATTCTATAAGGTAGTATAGCTTGGACCGGACCATCTAGACCAGTCTAGGATCCTTTTAACTTCGTATTCTGGTTCTCATTCAACTATTTTGGGATCCGGTGGAGTATCGATCTGCGTACCTGGTCTCAATGGTTTTAGGAGGGAGACATGAAACACCGGGTGGATCCGCATGTGGGCCTGTAATTCTAATTTCATGGCCACAGGTTTGATCACGGCTTTGATGGCAAAGGGTCCTAGGTACCTGGGATGGAGGATTTGTCGCCCCTTCAGAGAAATGTTTTTGGAAGCTAACCAAACCATGTCGCCGACCTGATAATTTGGAGCCTCCTTTCGGTGTCGGTCTGCAAACTGTTTCTGCTTTTTTTTGCCTCTGGTGAAATGTTCTGCTGCCTGCTTAAGGACTCGAGTGATGGTTTCATGTAAGGTTGTCACCGCTGGCGTACTCCAGTGCTTCAAGCGAATCAAAGACAGATGTTCGTGGATGTCGACCATATACTGTGTAAAATGGCGCTTGTCCTGTACTGGTGTGGATGGAATTGTTGTATGCATATTCGGCCAACCAGAGTATGTCCTTCCAGGTATCTTCGGTTTGTTGTAACATGCACCTTAATTACTGCTATGGAGTTTGATTGGTCCGTTCGGTCTGGCCATCGGTTCGGGATGATGACTTGTGGACAATCGAAGGTCGATTTTGGCAATTCTGCAACATCTCCTCCAAAGAGCTGAGACAAACTGAGTTCCGCGGTCTGATATCAATATTGATGGGAATCTGTGTAGTCGGACAATTTGTTCCAAAAAGACGGTGGCCAGAGTAGAGGCTGTCGGGACCCCTTTTAGAGGAATGAAATGGGCCATCTTAGAGAACAGATCCACGATGACCAGGATGGTGTTGTATCCGTTGCATGGGGGAAGATCAGTAATAAAATCCATAGACAGCATATGCCAAGTCGCCAGGGGCACCATCAAAGGACGTAGAAGGCCTGCCGGACTCTGTTTTTGAGACTTGTGCTGACCGCAAAAACCAAAGGTCGCGATGAACTGGGCAATATCTTTTCACCAAGTGGGCCACCAGTAATTTTCTTTATTTTAGCTTGGGTTTTAGCCATTCCTGGACGTCTTTCTATTAAAGAGTCATGGTAGTTTGCTATAATTTCATTTTGCAGGTCTTTATCCGGAACATACAGTCTCCCTTGAAAGTGCGGTAGATTGTTCACGATAGTGTATTGGTCTCCTCTTGACAGCCATTCATGCTGTTCTGATTGGTTCATCAATTGTTGAAGGTCAATTTTTAGGTCGTCCAAAGTGGCAGTTGCTGCAATCGTGTTCAAGACTCGTTCTTCAGGAATGATTGCCACGGGGTCTGTTTTGGTGAATGCCTTTTCGTCTTTGCTCATTTGTGATAGGACCTCCGCTTTTCCATTGCGTACTCTGGGTCTGTAGGTAATGACAAAGTCATATTCCACAAAAAAGAGAGCCCAGCGGAGTTGACGTGATGATTGTACGTTTGCAGTTTTCAGATATTGTAGGTTACGATGGTCCGTAATGACGGTGGATGTGTGTCTGGCTCCAAGAAGGTAATCCCTCCATGCCTTGAATGACGCTTTTATAGCTAACAGTTCTTTATCTGTGATTGCATAGTTCAATTCGGGAGCGGAAAACCTACGAGACCAGAAAGCCACGGGATGTAATTGTCCTGTTTCGGGATCTCGCTGAGACAAAACTGCTCCCATTGCTACGTTGGAAGCATCGGTTTCGACGATGTATGGCAATTTGGGTCGGGGATGCCGTAAAATGGGTGCTGATATGAATGTTCATTTTTGGGTCTGGAAGGCTTCTTCTGCTTCTGTGGTCCACTGAAATCGTTTGTTCTTTCACAGCAGGGATGTGATGGGGTGAACAATCTGGGCTGAACCGATGATAAAAATTGGCAAACCCGAGCACACTTTGTACACCTTTCGTGGAAGTTGGTGAGGGCCATTGGAGAATGGTATCTACTTTGTGCGTGTCCATGTGTACCCCTCGCGGTGTGAGTATAAACCCGAAGAATTCAACCTCCATCACGTGAAAGAAGCATTTCTCCAACTTGGAGTACAGCCGATGTTGTTGAAGTCTTTCTAAAACAGCCCGGACGTGTCTGACATGATCCTCCTTGGTGGTTGAGTAAATGAGGATGGCGTCGATATAGATGAGTGCGCACACGTCCAATAGTTCACGGAGCACGTCGTTCATAAAATATTGGAAGCCAAAGGGCATAACCTGATATTCGTAAAGGCCATATTTTGTGTGAAAGGCTGTTTTCCACTCATCCCCCTTTTTGACTCTTACCAGATGGTAGGCCCCTCGTAAATCCAATTTGGTATAAATTTTCATGTTTTTTACTTGATCCAGAAGTTCTGGAATGAGTGGCAACGGGTACCGTTTTTTTACCATGATCTGATTTAGGGCTCTGTAGTCAATGCAAGTTCTCAGGTCTCCCTCCTTCTTAGGCAGGAAAAATAGGGCAGAGGAAGCAGTGGATTTTGACGGGCGAATGAAGCCGTTGGCTAAATACTGATCCAAGTATGTTTTTAAATGTTGGTTTTCTTGCTCCGTTAGTGTGTAAATCCAACTGCAAGGAATCTGGGCTCCGGGTACAAGATCAATTTGGCAGTCGTACGTTCTGTGCGGGGGTAAGGTATTTGCTTGCTCCTTTTGAAATATAACTTGGTAATCCAGGTATTCAGAGGGTAAAGAACTGGTGAGACCTAATACGATTCCTTTCTTTGAATTTGGTTTAGTGTGATCTTTCACTAAGCATTCTTTGTTGAAACAGGTGTTAGCACAGTCTGGGGGAAAAGTCAAAACTCTATTACGCCAGTCAATCTTGGGATTATGGGTTTCCAGCCAAGGCCTAATATCATTTGGAACTGACGAGCGCCAATGAGATTGAAGGTGATGTCCTCTTGGTGACCTCACTGAAACAGAAGCGTAACGTTTTTGGTATAATGCGTCACTGAGCCAAATGATAACTGAGATCCATCAACCACTGTAACATTTTACGATCTCTGCTTCTGTCGGAGAGGAAGACCTATCCGGATAGCCAAATCTAGGTCAATGTAATTCCCCTCAGCTCCACTGTCAATATATGCTTCTAAAGCATGCATTTTCGATGGGTGTTTGTGGTCTACCAAGAGCACCAGGATGACTAGGTGTGAGGTCTGTATTGGTTCCTTTTCACTGCTCGACAAGTGGACCGCTAGGCTTGCCGGGCGTTGGAGTTTCCCGAGTCCAGTTCTTCGCCTTCACTCTTGTCAGTTGCTCCGACTGTTCTGCTGGGTGGTTTCACCGGACATTCTCTGAGAAAGTGTCCTGCTTTGCCACAATACAAGCAGAGCTGTTTCTGTCTTAATTTTTCTCTTTCCGCCTTGGTGAGAGGGCTCCGCAAGCCCCTGATCTGCATTGGTTCCGACCGTTCATGAGGCTTGGCCTGATTCACACGGGGTCGCACATAGACCGACCGCCCTTCAGCTCTGGCTCTATCCATTTTCCGATTCTGCAATCTATGATCGAGTTGAACTGTTAGGTAAATATATTCAGCACACCCCTACGGGGGATTTACTACTTGGGTTAGAATGTCCTTAAGCTACCCTCGTAATCCACGGTGAAAGAGCGGAATTCTTTTTCCCTCTGGCCAATTTGTTTGGACTATAAAACGGTTGAAGGAGGCGATGTACGTTAACAAATCTTGGTTACCCTGCCGAAGTGACAATCATTTGTTGTCCAGAGCCTGACCTTGGGCATGCCGTGCAAATAGTTTCTCCATTTCACGCTGAAAACCCCTAAAGTCCCGAAGCAAGGGGTCATCTTGAGTTACCAAGGGTATAGACCAGTCCGCCGTACTTCCTTCCAAATATAAAAGTACAAATGCCACCCTAGATTGATTGTTGGGGAAGGCCCCTGGTCTGCACAGTAAATGAAGGCCGCATTGATTCATAACTACAGCTTACTTATTTGGATCACCAGTGAAGCGTTCGGGCGGAGCTAAGGGAACTGCCCCTGGAAGAACCACCTGTACGGGCGTTGGCGTTGACTGTGGTGGCAGAATAGGGTGGGCCAGCCCCGGTAATGGAGCTTGGCCAGCCTGTGCTTGGAGCATCTGCCTTGCTAAATCGTCCGTGCGTTCTCGATTCACAATGAGGTCCCTTCTTAAGGCATTGGTTTCCTGTCTTGAGGCATGAACTTCAGCCGTAACTCTCCCAGTAACTGGGCAAACTGGTCCGTTTCTGAAGTTTCATAATGCCCAGGCAGAAATTCGTAGGAGGCTTTGCGTTCTGTTGCGCTCAACTGGTCTCTGCTGAGGCGTTGGGGTAGGGTCGCAGCCCTCCCAGGGATGAAACTCCTCTTGTCTGTTCCTCCCTCTGCGTTAGTGTGGGGAACTGCCGTGATGAGCAGTGCGGTTCCTGCGTGAATATAAGGGGGGTAGGATGAGCATGCAGCCTGTGGTCCCTGACCCCTTCTCCAGACCTCTTCTCCCTGGATGTGGCTTCCCTGGGGTTGCACTACTCTTGAGGCTCACCTGCTGAACGATGATAATGAGCTCTCTGTCCTGCTACTTCTGGCAGGGGCGCTTGTTGAAGGGAACCGAGTTCCTTCACTGGTCCCTTGTCGTGGAAGTCCAGGCCAGCTTCGACTAGTCCACTTCTCTTGTAGGCAAGTGTTTCCCTTGTTTCCACTTGCCTGCTTGTCTTCCGACTGTTGTAATTGTATTTATAAAGTTCGTTCTCTGTCCTTTGTATGCAATGTCTCTTTTCTCTGCTCTCTCCCCTTGCAGGTGGTGTAGCGGTGCCGGCCGTAGCTGTGGTAGAAGAAGTGAAGACGGCGGTACGGAGGAGCAGGGCTGAGATGGTCCGACAGCTGGTAAGTAGCCTTTAATGGTGCCTTAGGGTGCGCGTTGGGTTTTAAATGCGGCACGACCCTGGGTTGGGTGTTTTTGGGAGTTCTAACCTTGTCTTGTTTTCTTTTCTCATTTCAGGACTTCGGCTTCGTGGGACAGAGAGCGCAGGTGCTGCGGCGTCGATTCGGGATTTGCCAAGAAGATGGAGCGTTGCCATGAGATGCGAGCCAGGGTCCAGGTAAGGATGCTGTTGTTGCAGGATCACGAGGTAAGTAGCTGGTCCAGGCGGCGGTGAGCGTCACGTTGCACGGAGGCGCAAAGTAACGTGAAGCGTTTGCTTGCGGGATCGGTGGGTTTATATAGTCTTGTTCCCGGCCATGCCCAGTAGCTCTGGCCTTCCTGCTGCCACGCCCTGCAATACCCGATGAGTCAGAACCAGAAGATCAGGCCTAGGGAGCCAAGCCCGATGAGTCAGCACATGGGGATGTTCTCTGGAATAAAGGCTTTCAGCACCTGGAAAGCACTCCAGCACTGAAGTAAAATGAAAGCACTCCTGCACTGAAATAAAGTGTGCACTGTAGTAAAATAAAAGCACTCCTGCACTAAAATGAAGTGTTCCTGCTCACATCTCTATACGAGCCTGGCGCCAAAGGCGCCAGGACTGAGTCCAGACAGGGCCCCTGTGTTTATGAGTCCCAAAGGGACATAAGTGAGTCAAGTGACCCAATGCCCCCGTCACTAGATGGTGTGTTTTTTGTGTTCTGGGGCCCGTGGCCATGACACAGTTGTCCGCAGGGCCAACATTGGGGTGGCTCTTGTGGCTGTCATGGAAACCCCATTCCTCCCTTGCCTTGGCACTGTGGAAGTCCCCTGGACCCCCCGCCTTCTGGATGGTGCGATTGTGGTCCAAAGCCCCGTCCTCTGTGAAACCCTCCCCTTCCTCTTTAATTATTTTGGTCGCTGCCCAATCCCATATACCCTCCACCCATCTGTGGTACGAATTGGTGCATATTAGTGTACTGTGGTGCCTGTAGGGGTTGTGTTTGCGATGTTGCTGTCTGTGTTTGTGTGGCTGAGCTTGTTATAAGTGCTCCCTCTAGAGCATAATTGGACAGTTTCTTTTGAACTAGTTTCGCCTCATCTGCTTTTCTATCTTCCACCTTTTGCTTCATCTTTTCCTGCCACAGCCTGCAATGATGTACTATTGTTAATTGTATTTTTGACCACGCCTTTGCCTCCATCCCCACCAGCTTCTTCAATTGTCTCTGTACTGGCTCTGGTAATCCTTGTATCACGATGTGATAAAAGATTGCGATCGTTTTATCCCACAGATCTCGAGTTTCATGGCGCCAAAGCTCTTGGATCTCCTGAATGTAGCGAATGGGATCTTCGTCGTCACACATCTTGCGTGACCTGATCGCCCCTATGTCTGATGTGTCGGGACATTGCGTGCGCAATGCCTGCCATACTGCATTTCTTTAAACTGCAAATGGTGCTCCGTCGTGTGCAGTGTTGTGGGTGGTCACTCCCAGGAATGCCGCCCTCTTCCAAATGTCATCTGCTGCATCACCTAATATGGAGATCAGCAACCCCTTCACGTCACCCACCGCCAACATGTGTACCGCTGTCAGCTTCTCCTTTTCATATATCCATTTCCCCGCCCCTCCACCTAGGGAGGGTAACCGTAATCTAATGTTCTCCCTGTCTGTGTGCTTCCATGGTATGTACTGTGGCCTTGCCCCACCCTCTCTAATAGGGGCATCTGGGAATAAACAGCCCTCTCTTCTGGTGTGCTTTCATACTGCTGTAATTCAATCGGCCTCTCCTCATCCTCTGCTTCTGTACCTATGTCCGTTATCTGTATTGCCTGTGGGTCATTCAGGGCGCTTTGCACCCCAGAGAGCCTGCCCCGTGAACATGAATATCCCTTAGTTTGTTCTATTGTTGCCCCATCTCTCCTGCGCCCAGGGAGGTCCCGGAGCCTGCTTGTGTAGGGTGTCTGCGGGGCCACCCCTTTGGTTGCCTCCTGAGGTGCGCTCTCTGTGTGTTTTCCCCCGCTCCTCTTGTCTTGTTTCTTACACTCCCATGACATTCCCGTGCCTGTTCGTGTTATATAGAATTTTCTAGGCCCTTCCCTTTCATCGTCTGTCAGTTTTTCCATCCCTGCCCCCATCAGAGAATTTCAGCTTGTGTGCATGCAGGTAATGTACCGTTACGCTTTCAAGATCAATGTTCATGGTTCCGTATGCATTCTCTTCCTCCCGTACCCCTGAGCATATTACCTCAGTGTCTACCAAGTGTGCTTTGGCTGTGTTTACGCCACCCACTGTGAACTCATGAGAAGTCTGCCTATCCTGTTGTTCTTCTCGTTTTTCATCATTGCATCTCTTTCTGTCTTGCTCCTCCCTTATGGCTTCTCTGACCCGCTTAAGCACCCGCTCCTCCTCGTCACGTTCCCTTGTGATCCGTGCCAGTCTTAACTCCTTTAATTTCTCCTCTTCATACTTATGTGTCTGCTGCAACAATATCTTTTTCGTCCAGAACGCCATATCTCGCTCTGCCTCCTCCCTTTCCTTTCTCATGTACGTGATCACTGTGTCCCCTTCATCCTCTCCTGTCTCTGCTACTTGCTTTGTCCTTTGCGCATCCCTCTCTACTATCCCTTCCCGCTCCTTTTCCATCTCTGTTAGCCCCTCTCACTGTTCCTGCCTTTGCTGCTGTAACTCCCTTAGTATTACTTCCTTTTGTACCTTTCCCTCCTCCTCCATCCGTTGCCCCGCACCTCCCTGCTGCTGTGTTTTACTTTTCACATGCGTCGTCTTCCCTCTGCACCCCTGTCCCAGTTCCAACTCCTCTATTGCCTTTGCCGCACCTTCTGCCTCCCCTGTTATGACCCCTTGCAATTTCAATAGTACCTGTGCCGCCACCCACTCATCCGGGACTACCCCTGCAAATTCTGTTTTTGCGCGCTGCAGCCTCTCTTCATCGATGCCTAAGTTGTCAGTCCCTTCTCCCTTCCCTTGCTGCAGGGTGTTTGGGGCATACGGGGGTGACTTAATGTGGGATTGGAATATCCTTTCGCTGCTTTCAACTCTCGTGGCCCCTTCACCTTGTCTAGGTTCCGTAGTGGGTAGAAGCCCTGTTCCTCCTCCTCCTCTTCTGCGTCGTCGGAGGCGACGCTGGGTGGTTCCGGAGGGGGCTTGCACAAATCTACGCCTTCCTCTTTCACCCCCTGCAATCTCATCATCCATGGTCTGTCCGCCTGGAATATATGCCATAAGTCGTATATCTCCATGCGATTAGCTAACTTTCTCCCCTTGTATGTGCTCTGTAAATGGGTTAGTAGTGATTGCAGCACATCTGGAGAAAAACTGTCGTTAGGCGGCCACTGTGTTAGTACCTTCCCTTCTGTACCTTTGGACCATCGTACACAATATTTGATGATTTTATCCTTATAGAGGGGCAGGGTTTTGCACATATGTTGTATAGGAGGTACCATTATCCCTGCTCCGTTGTAGATTTCCACCCTGTCACCTCCCCGTGGAGCAGTACCAGTCTGTATTTTACCTGACCTCAAATTGAGGATTTCGACACTCTGCTGTCAATTCAAAGGGGTAAGAAATTCATTGGTTATGCAATACAGTATACGCAATTGTCTATCTTTTCTTTTTCCTTCTACGAGCCTCCGCAGCTCTGTACCTTATGCAGCATACTCTTGTACCGCCCCCCCTTTACCCAAGCCACCACCTTAATCATGCGCAGGCGCAGCCGTGCACTGCCGCTTGTTCACCTGTCTAGCAATACAAAAATACCAGCTAACTAGTGCTCCACCACTCGAAAACACAAGGTCCTATGCAATGGCCTATGGTGACGTCACCAGCTAACATTTGCATGAAAGAAACGCGTTATTTCAACCCCATCCTGCAACCCACAATGCCCCACAGCTGTCTTCCCACCTCTCAGGAGTGGAGTATACCCATTAACTCTTTAACAACTAAATGTGATTGGACTGCACCCGCTGCATTGCCTGACGAATTAAACTCCTCTCAATGGGGAGACTTAACCAGCCAAGTCCCCTTCCGCACTAGATAGCTTCTGCTAATCTCCACGGGAATCCGTCATCTACTCACCAAACTAAAACGTCCAACTTATAGGAATACGCTACATCCACACGCAAACTCAAAATCTAAGCTGGACAACAACCAACCCTACTTTATACAGGGACCTATTGCTCAGCAACCTGAATACACATTAAACACAAAGAAGGGATTTTCCGCATCTGCTCTAATCCCTACACTCACACGTGTGCAAAGCCCTTCTTCAATACAAATACTCATTGCCAGTTCGCATTCTCCATGCTCCTATTTACACACCTCCCCACACCCACACAAATTGGGTTGCTCATTGTGTGGACCACGCTTACGTTGTTACACGCCTGCCGGCGCCGCTCGGCCGCTGACTCCTCTCCTTTGGCTTGCCTCACCCTTTCTGGACTGCGTGGACAACTCGCCAACTGCGGGCAGGATAATTTTGAAGGCGGCTCCCGACAACCAATTCTCCCGATTGCGCAGGCCAGTTATCTTGCAATTCCCAGGAGGGTCCTGCAGTCCTCCGAGGTTCGACGGCAGAGGAGGCAGCACCTGGCAGATCTGACTTCACAAACGATCTCGCTGGGGCCTCCAACTTGTTAGGTAGATTTCTGGGGCCGGCAGAGCCGTGCCAAGGGTCCGCAGACTCCCAGCTCACGGAAGGCCCTAACTCTTTCCCTGGTCCCACGAAGCCAAGGTCCAAACAAGGACCAAGGATCACTGTGGTTTATTACATGAAACACACAGGGGATACATGTGTGAACAAGGCTCAGGAACATCTCGCTGCTCTCTGGCTCGCAGACCAGTTTTGTATACTCATGACACGATGACTGTAGTCATCTAGCAGCCACCCCTAAAAACCTATCTGGGCACAGGCTTGGTTCTCCGAGTAGTAGGGTTAGTATGGGATCCTATAGGGTGGCTGATCATAGGATATTACTGTGTCAGGTGGTACACTTGGGACATCCCTGAAAGTTGCTACTCTAGAACAGTTACAGTAAGGAAGCCTAGTAATTGGTTTGCACCTCATGCTATCTCCTCCCCAGCCCCTGGTTTCCTGATTGGTCAGGTGGCGGGCTCCCAAGCCTGGAACAACCTTCCTTCCCAGCCCGCAAGACACCTGCTCCCGGTTCAGGTCCCAGTGAATTGCAATTATGTGTCTGCGTATTAAAATAGGGTGGACGGCTAATGCCATGAGAGTGTTCCATTCCCATATTACAAGGTGTCTGGAGGTAACCAATATGTTGCAGGTTGTCGTCTAGGCGTGGGACGGCTGCTCGTCTCGGTCCTTGAGACTTGGCCCGTCCTCAGCTCGGCCGGGTCACGTGACTGGAGATCGTTCTCTCAGGCTGAATTGTCTCAGATGAATGTGTATATTTGTGCGCAATATTTCTTGCTGCAGCCGGTGTCACCTTGGCTCGAGGTGTGGAATGTTACTTGCAACATGATGGCTTTGGCAGCCTGCTGCTCACGCCTGGGCTTGTTCTGCTAGCACAGCACAGCACTTTGTAACAGGGGGTTTCTCTGGGCCCATTGCGGCCTGCTGTATTCATCTGAGGCCTACTCTGGCTTGCTTAAGGAGTCCTCATAGCATCTATGAGTTAGTGGGAGTCTTAAGGTTAGTCAGGTCCCTAGTGTGCCCCCTGTCCTTCCATAGGGTTAGTTGCATATAATCATCTGCATATAATCATCTGCAAGCATATTACACAAGCTCTTCTTTGCTTCTTGCGTTTCTGCTGTGCTGGAGCGAGCCTAATGATGAAATAATGAATGCACTAATAGTATGTACGTGTCACCGTCCTCTATCTCATCAAACTGTACATGTTCTTCGTGTAGGTTGGTGCGCGTGTCAGTTGCGCTGCTGCATGTTTGCTTCATGTCTACAGGAGCTACGTCGTCAGGGTGTCTCTAACGACCAGCAGCATGGCCCCCTTATCCCCCTTATTCGGTGTAACGCCCACCTGGTTCCCACGGGGGCGCTGATCTAGTCTGGATTACTGCGGCCTCTTCTAGCGTGATGCGCAGGACCGGAACACCGATTGGACAGGACCTCCAAATCGTGCTTCCTTGGCCCGTAGGAATATCTTTCTTATGGTTTGGAAGGTTGAACTCTCCATCCTGCTTCTGGTGCAGGGGCGCGCGTTCGTCCAGTTACTTCACTGGTTTTCAGAATGGCGCTGGCAAAATCCACTTGACTTTCCTGAGCGATGCGCCGTAAGTATGAAAGTTCAAAGTTCAAGTTGAGGCCCCCTTTATGCTGTCTTTCTCACCTGTGATCTGTCCTTTATTTCAGGTGCAGAATGAAGGCGATGCGTCGAGGGGTTAACCTGCCGAGGTGAGTAGTAATGAGGGCGATTCCTCTGAAATGTCTCTAGTCCTTTCCCCATAGGGGCCGGGGTACGGTACCTGCCAACGGGGCGGCGCCGACCCGAAATGTGGAAGAAAAGCCGGTAAGTATTATGGCTGTTAATCAGGCTTTCCTTCTGTGTGTCCTTCTGCTCACCTTTTGTTTCTTCCTCTCTCCCCTAGGTGCAGAGATGTGGCGTCCGATGCTGACAGCCGCGATGGAGCCGGGAGATGTCTCGAGGACAGGACAGGTGAGTGAAGCGTGGCGCTGCAGCGAGCAACGCGATGCTTTTAAATTGAAGTCTTCCTTCAGGGATGCTGGCGAGAAGATTCCGGATGGAGGTAAGAAGCTTGAAATAATCCTTGGTTGTCACCTTTCTCTTCTCTTCCTTCCTTGCAGGTCTTCCAGGTTCAAGACGGGCGTGGCTGTAGTCCAGGAGCAGGAGCAGACACGGTGAGCGTTAAGCTGCAGGAAGCAGAACAACGCGAAGCATGAGCTGCTGTCTGGGCGTGGCTTAAATAGCCTCCAAAGAAGTCCCAGGTATGTATCCTTCCCCAACTAGGTATGTAGCCTTCCCTGGCCACGCCCGAGTGAAAAAATAGTCCCTATGAAAAAATAGTCCCTTTCAGGTCTCAGGGAGGCCTGGAGCGTGCAGCATGGTCTGCATCAGGTAAGTGCACAAAACACCTCCCTTTATGAGCCTGGCGCTGAGTCCAAAGAGTCCCCATAAGGGGCCGCTGGGCTTTTACCCGGGGGCACGATGCCTGCTTCCGGGGGTGCTAGGCCTGGCCTGATGCTCCGGGGGTAGGCATCATGACATTCGGCGATGTAAAGATGGAGACAGCGCCGGATCGAAGAAATGCTGCGTGGAACGGTGAGTGTGGCGCGGCGCTGCTGCTGTGATGCGACACGTTTACAACAAAGTCTTTCCTCTGGTTTGAAGATGCGATGAATCTGGAATCAGGTAAGAAATCAGGTAATACTCTTGGTCTAACCTTTGCTTCTTTCCTTCTTTCAAGGTGCACCAGGTTCGAGGCGGGCATGGCAGAAGGCTGGATGCTGCTGCTGGCACAGTGAACGTTACGCTGCTGGATGCAGAATAACGCGAAGCGTGTGCTGCTCTTCGGGCATGGTTTAAATAGCCTCCAAAGTAGTCCCAGGCAGGTATTCCTCCCCGACCA
Organism: Ambystoma mexicanum; assembly: GCF_040938575.1. Classification (NCBI taxonomy): domain Eukaryota; kingdom Metazoa; phylum Chordata; class Amphibia; order Caudata; family Ambystomatidae; genus Ambystoma; species Ambystoma mexicanum. The sequence continues at coordinate 1,062,472,985 of NC_090923.1, read as the reverse complement.
CACCCGAAATAGTCCCTAAGGTAAAGTAGTCCCTTCTAGGCCTCACATGGGTTTGGATTTTCTTGCAGCACAGTCTGCATCAGGTAAGTAGGCACCTATGAGCCTGGCGCCATAGGCGCCAGGACTGAACCCAGACAGCCCCTAACAGGGGTTGCTGGGTTTTCTCAAGGCAATATGATGCCTGCTCCCGGGGCTGATGGACGTGGTCTGGATGCCTGGGGGTATGCATCATGACACTCTCTGCCTGGAGAAGCGTCGGACCCTCAGAGTGTTAGAGGTAGATGAGCGGAGGGCTCGAGAAGGAAGATGTTTAGGAAGAGAAAGTTAAAGGTAGTGTGGTCCCAGGCCCCAGAAAACCTTTTGGATGATGCAGTGGCACTTGAGGCTAAGGATAAGTCTTGCAGTCCTGTTCTGGATAAGTTGTAAAGGGCGAAGAGTAGAGGCAGGCAGATTTAGAAAGAGGCTGTTGGAGTAGTCCAGCCTAGAGAGGACCAGGGCTCTGGAGACAGTGAACTTCGGGGGGAAAGTGAGAAAAGGAAGAATACCTCTGAGGAGATGTCAGAGATGTGAGAAGAGAAGGAGAGGGTGCAGTCAAGATGACCCCAAGGTTCTTAGCCTCACAGGTGGGAGCAGGTAGAGGGACCAGGGTGGATGGCCAGAGTGAGAGAGGGAAGGCGGGAGCAGGTGTCCCACTGAGGAGGATCTCAGTTTTACTGGCATTAAGGCAGAGATCATTGCAGGCACACCATTCCTGAATTGTGGACAAACAGTCTGGTATGAGAGAAGGTGAAGAAGAGGCTGAGAGGAGCATGAAGGAGAGCTGGGTGTCATCCGTATAACACTGAATGTTAGAACAGAAGGTAGAGATGCAGTGGGCCAGAGGTGCCAGGTAGTGGTTAAAAAGCCAGGGAGACGGGGCGTGGCCTGGAGCCGACTCGTCTGGAATGACTTTCTGAGCTCTCCCGTCTGGCCCAATGCGCCTACCTACAAAAGTCCCGTTTCCAGCCTCCGTTTTTCCCCGGAATCGAAACCACTGGTGGGGGGGCCCCCCAGGCGCCCGCCGACCGAGTGGGTCCCGGTTTCGCACCGAAATGGCCGAGGGAGACCTTCCAGCAGTCCCGGGACCCACTCGGCGGTAAAATGGCCGCCGCAGCAGTGAGGGCCGGAGCCTGCCCAGGAGGTGGCAGAACGAACACAGAAGCCCTGCCGATCGGCTCCTGTCCGTGGTGAGCCGGTGCCCGCTTGCTAGTCGCCTGCCGTGGTGCCACTATGCCCCCGATCCCACCCCCTATTAAGCACGACCCAAAGCAGGGCTGCGCCCGAGGACACGAAGACATCGGCACTGATCTGATCCTCCCCTTCGCCTGCCAGGACGCCATCCGCTCACCCGAGCCCTGGTGCGGAGCGGATCGGCGCCGAGGACCTGCATACGCCCAACCGCGGGCTCCCTCCGAGCTCCCAGCGGCGCCATCGGAGCTCGACGTGATCGAGCCCCGCGCCGGGCTTTTCCATCTCGCCCGTTGGCCGGGACGCAATCTCTGGACAGCCCCTTTCCTCCGGGGCCCGGAACCTAACAGCACCGCTCACCGCACGGCCAGCCTGCCTCCGCACATCCAGCTCGCCACAGGAGGCCACCAGCTTTCCACCTCGCCTCTGGAGCTCGGGGGCCCGCCAGGGGGGGTCGCTTCCCGGTCCCCCCATCGGATCCACCGAGGCCCTGACTCCCGGATCTCTGCACAGACATTGGCGCCCTCGGTGGGACTCCCGACTCGCCACGGCGCCTCCCGCCTGGTCTAGCTCCACAGCTCCTGCAGCTCCAGCCTCTCCAAGCCTGGCGCCCACCTGGAAGTCCTCCGCCAGGGCCCGATCACCGCAGCACAGCAGCAACGGGGGCCCTGCCCCCCTCCCAGCCCTCCCCACAACTTCACCGGAACACGCCTGGACTCGCCTCCCCCCAGCCACCACAGCAACCACACCCAGGTAATCTGCTTCCTGCTCCCCACGGCACCGGCCCCACGCGTGGACCAGCATTCCACAGACCTGTTGGAGCTGTTCTCCCCCCAGCAGCTCCGCAAGCGGCCCGTGACCGCAAGCATTTTCTATAGCCGCAGAGCATCCCAGCACCGGAGCCAGGAGGTGAGGAGTCGGGGGGAGTGAGGGAGTACAATCCAATCGCACCGGGGGGTGGCAAAAAGAAGCTCCCCGGACCCGCTGGCCTTACTCTTTGCAACCCCCATTCCGCTTTGCTTTGCCCCTGCGTCTCCGGAATCCCTCTGAACCCGTCTCTTCCTCCCCACTGCCGCAAACCCAGTGACCCGGCCCTAAAATCGCACGAAAACATCTAGTTTGCAGCACCTCACTTTCCTCAATTCCCCACGAGAATGTCTAAAAGCGGGAAGACACCAAAACAATCTGACATTATTACCCTCATGGCGTCTGCCGCCACCGAAAGATCTAAGAAAGCCGACCCACCGGAGGATACTATGAAAAATAACACTGCACCAGCCGCAGAAACAGATCCCACTTTGCCTCAAGCTGCTACCAAAGCTGACCTGCAGGACCTATTGGCAGCCCTAACCAGGGAAATCCAAAAAAGTTCCGAGGAAATCACCAAGAAAATAAATACTCTTGACAAAAGAATGGGTGAAGTGGAACATCGAACCGCCGAAATCGTAGCAGAAGTCTGTGACCAAAGATTCGAAGATGAACATAACAAGGACCGAATAGCTGCCCTTGAAGCAAGATGTAACATCCTGGAGACAAAACAGGAGGATTTTGAAAATCGATCAAGGAGAAACAACATCAGAGTCCGAGGCATTCCGACCACTATTCCGGAACCAGAACTGAAAGCCTACATATCAGATCTCTTTCGATTCATTATCACCCTCCCAGACGCTTCCCCCCTAGAACTGGACCGGGTGCACAGAACCACTCCAAGGAAAACTTCTACTCTCCCCCCGGATGTTTTGGCTAGAATACACTTCTTCCAGGTAAAAGAGGACATTATGCGTGAAGCAAGGCAAATGAGACAGATCACCTTCAGAGGGTCCACAATCTACCTGTATCAAGACCTGGCGAACGCAACACTCCTGAAACGGAAAGCAATGCGACCCCTGACAACCTGGCTACAAGAGAAGAAAATCCCATACCATTGGGGCTTTCCCACCTCAGTGAAATTCAAATGGGACGGAACGCAGAGACAAATACAGTCATTGAGAGAAGCGGAGAAACTCATGGGCATAAGCAGGGACGACTCCAGCGCAGTGCCGGAAGAACCAGCTCACCCTCCCCGAGACGATTCCCCAGGAGGGGCATGGTCCAAGTCCAACAGACGGCGCAGACTCAGAGGCCCCCGGAAAAAAGATGGCGACGGGGGCTGAGCACACAGCGGCATCTCCCCAATCCAGAAAACAATGGCTGCCTCAAGCAACGATCCCATAAGACCAAATAAAGCACCGAGACCCTCTGATATCATCGCGAGCAAATCAGGCGCTCACACACAGAGGCAGGTCCTTCGACGAGCTTGCACCCGGTTCACCTCGACGGCCCGGTTGGCCACAACGAGCGCATTGGTGCCACAAGTTCCCCAGTGGCAATAGGTAGAAGTTTCACCTACCAGTTCAACGGTGGGAAAGAAGTAACTGATACAGGAAAAGTTAGGAAATGCACAAGAATGCTTCACGCAGCACGGTTATACACCGTCCCCAGAGCCATCCAAAGACTCCGCAACACAACATGCAACAACATTCGAAATCAAGCCCACAACTCGCTCCACTCAACAGGTCGCACTCAAATCCCACAGAGCAGCTCAGGGACAAATCCCACGATGCATCCGCGACGCCTCGCCGCTAATAATGACTAACATAAGTGAGTTAAGATTTCTCTCCTGGAATATCCAGGGGATGAACTCTCCAAGGAAACGCAGATCGGTGGAACACCGCCTGGGACAACTGGCCGGAGACATTGTCCTACTGCAGGAAACACATCTACTCGCAGAGGATGAACGCCGCATAAAATTCAAGAGATACAAACAATCCTTCTTCACCACTTCTGGCTCAAAGAAAAGGGGGGTGGCAATCCTGCTCAGCGACAAAATTCCTCTCCTTAACATCACAATAAAGAGAGACCCAGAAGGCCGTTACCTACTTCTCAAAGGCATCTTCGAAGAACTTCCCATCACATTAGCATCAATTTACGGCCCCAACTCCACCCAAAGCAAGTTCTTCAACGACATTTTACCAACAATCCTATCCTTCCGTGAAGGCCACCTATTCATCGGCGGTGATTTCAATACCATCCCCAACCCAGTGCTGGACAAATCTCTTCCCGCCACGAACAACGACTACACCCAGGCCCTCGCCTTACTTAAACTGTTCAGAGAAACAGAGACAGTAGATGCTTGGAGAATACAAAACGACACCACAAGAGATTACACACATTTCTCCAACGTTCATAAGGGATACTCAAGAATAGACCTAATCTTAATCCCCGGCATCCTCGTCCCCTGTGTCATCAACACAGATATCCACACACGCATGATCTCTGACCACTCCCCGATATCTGTAAATATAGCCATCTCAGGCCAGAAATCCCCCCCACAAAGGTACTGGAAACTGAATGACTCACTCCTCCTAGACATGAGTATAAGGGCCGAAGTCGAGGACTCATTTATAAAATACTTTGAAGAGAACACCACACAAACATCCCCCATCAGCACAATCTGGGATGCCATGAAGGCGGTAGTCAGGGGCGTATTAATAGGGGCCGGAGCGGAACAGCGAAGAATTTCAAACATAGCCTCCTCCAAATTAGAAAAGGAAGTAGCCCTCCATGAGTCACAGCTAAAAAGACAATACTCAAGAAAAACCGAGCGAGCCCTGAGGAAGGCAAAGACAGCCTTGGAAATGCACTGCGCCGACCGAACAGCCAAATCCCTAGCGTACACAAAGCAATTTTACTACGCCAAAGGAAACAAAGCAAATAGAATATTAGTACAGAAGCTAAGAGCGCTCCGGAGTCGGAACAACATACTCAAACTACGAGGGGAAAATGGAAAACTGCTCTTCGCCCAACCGGAGAAAATAAATGAACTACTGAGATACCATACCTCTATAATGTCCAGCGCTCCGTTAAATCTAAAAGACCTTCCAGAATACTTAAGCACTCTACCGCCCCGCAACACTGACCTCCTGGAGCACCTGGAGGCCCCCATTGAAATAGAAGAAATTATCGAAGCCATCAAAACTCTCAAACCCGCCGCACCAGGCCCAGACGGCCTAACCGCAACCTTTTACAAAAGATTCGTCAGAGTCCTAGCCCCACATCTTACTTCCTTATTCAATTCCTTCCTATCTACGAAAACCGTCACTAAATCCATGGCCGAATCAATTACGATCCTGCTGCACAAACCCGGAAAAGACCCCGAACTGCCAGATTCCTATCGGCCCATATCGCTACTAAACAATGACGGGAAGATCTTTGCCAAAGTGCTAGCCAGAAGACTGGGCCCAACTCTCCCAAGCCTAATCGACCGTGACCAAACAGGATTCATCCCTGGCAGAGGGACCCACGACAACATTCGGCGAGTACTAAACCTAATTGAAGGGGCCCATAAATCCAAAACAGAAATGGCTGTAATTTCACTAGACGCCCACAAAGCCTTTGATCAAGTGGACTGGGGATACATGCACGAAGTCCTCCAAGGCTTTGGCTTCGGCCCCAACTTCACAGCATGGGTCATGTCCAACTATCAAATCCCCACCACACAACTCCAACTTAACGGCTCGAGATCCGACCACATCCGCATCACTAGAGGCACCAGACAGGGATGCCCGCTCTCGCCCCTGGTCTTCGCCCTATCCATGGAGCCCTTCGCTGCCAGAATCAGACGAAGCGAAACCATAAAAGGCATCCAGGTGGGAAACCGCTAGTATAAAATTGCACTCTACGCTGACGATGTTATGCTAACGATGACGGACCTCCCAACCTCCCTGGGGACCCTATGGAAAGAGATTAAGTCATTTGGCACCATGTCAGGATTCAAAGTCAACCTAACAAAATCTTCAGCCCTCCCCATCAATCTATCTCAACTAGATGAGGCCGCGCTCGCCCCACTCTCACCGATTCCCTGGGCCAAAGACGCCATAGAATACCTCGGAGTACAGATCACCGGAAATCCAGCACGCCTATACACAAAAAACATCCCACAATTACTCAGGGCGCTGCACAACGACCTCAAAAGATGGAAACAACAAGAAATCTCATGGTTCGGTCGAATCTCAGCCGTGAAAATGAACCTAATACCCAGATGGTTATACCAATGTACTTCCCTACCTCTGCAAATCCCACCCCCAGCCACACGAGCACTACAGAAGAAATTAATGGAATTTTTCTGGGGAGGGAAGAGGCCCAGGATCAACAAGCGAATCATGACAAAAAGCAAACCCCTAGGTGGAATGGGAGTCCCTGACCTGGCCAGATACTCGCTAGCGGCTCAACTATCCCACGCTTTTGCCTGGGTGCAAGAAGCAGACCCACCATTATGGCGTCAAATCGAAGAATCCTGGTGCCCGGTCCCACTGCAAGATCTCCCACATCTGCCATCACTCAAACCACAACCCAACTCAGGACCATTGTCGGCCACAACCACAACAACCCAGTGCTGGAAAACCGCAGCGCGGAAATGGGGACTTCGCAGCTACCTGGGACCCATGTCTCCCATTTGGAACAACCCAGACTTCTCCCCTGGTAGCCCGCCCCGAGACTTCCACGCATGGATAGCAGGAGGCCTGGCATAAACCAGCGACTTCATGGAAGAGGGCTCCCCCATCACCTTCGAAAGGTGTAAAACGAAATTCGGAGTGGGTGAACGGGAAAGATTCCGATACTTGCAAATCAAACATTGGATGTCCCACAGAGGGACACGAGACAAATGCTCGAGAGAGCCAACAGCCCTGGAACTCACGCTAACTTCCCCGACCAACAAAGGGAGAATCTCCACCATATACCGACTTCTCGACAGATCGGACCCAGCAAAGAAAGAAAGATATATGACGGAGTGGGAAAAGGATATCGGCCGGGAAATTGCAGTAGAGAGTTGGGAGCAAATTTGGACCAGACTACATAAAAGCTCGCAATGTGTCACAAACAAAGAAGGAGGCTATAAGCTGTGCTTCAGATACTACATCACCCCCACACAAATCAATAAAGCCAACCCGGATTTTCCCGCTTCATGCTGGCGAGGCTGCCAATCCCCCGGCTCCCTCTACCACTTAGTATGGACATGCCCAAAGGCAGAAATTTATTGGAAAGAGGTGCTGAAATACATAAAGGAAATAACCGGCCTCTCAATCCATGGGACCCAGGCATCGTCCTTCTGGGCGAAACCGGCGATGGAACATTCCCAATCTCAGGCCATATCGCCCGCCTCTGCAACCATCTACTACTGGCCGCGAAGATCGCAATGGCTCGCCTATGGAAAGACAAAGGTGGCCCCTCAATTGCCCTATGGTGGGCCAAATGCTGGGAGATCGCAGTAGCGGAAAAAATCACTACAATACGCTCTGACTCCTTACTTAGAACCCTAAACATATGGGACCCCTTCCTTGACTATGCGGCCAAATACCCAACCCTCACTAGAAGACCGCCTCTCACCAGATGGCTCCAATGCAGTCCTCTCTACTGATCCCCGACCGGTCCTCGAACACTCCAGAGCAGAGGGGAATAATCACCCAGATCTCGCCCGCCCAACCGCCGCATTCAGGATCCACCCAATCTCTCCTCCACCCTGCAACTCGAAATAGACTATAAAAGCTCTAATTAACGCTCATATTGACCTGTACTGCGTTGTTGCATGTAATGTCCTACCTTGTAAAAATCAATAAAATGTTGTTGGAAAAAAAAAAAGCCAGGGAGAGAGGGTAGACCCCTGGGGAACATCACAAGTAGAGAGAGAGATAGAAGAGAGGAAAGATCCAAGTTGGCCCTGGAAGGGTCGATCGGTGAGAAAGGAGGTCAACTAGGCAACAGCCTGACCAGAGATACCGAGGTTGTCACGGAGACGATTGAGCAAGATGGCATGGTTGACCATGTCGAAAGCAGAGGATAGATCAAGGAGAATGAGGACAGAAGGAAGGTGAGAGTCAAGATTGGAGAGCAAGTCTTGACGGGTGTTCAGGAGAGCAGTTTCCATGCTTCTGGCTGCTCTGAAGTCAGACTTGTAGTCATGGAGACAGCAACAGATTCAGTATGTAGATTAAGCTGCGAGATGGCCAGATTTTCCAGGAGTTATCCCAGGAAAGGAGTGATGGAGATTGGGCGATAGTTTGCCCGAGAGGAAGGATCTACAGAGGGCTTCTTAAGAAGTGGGTCCACAAGGGAATGCTTAAGGGGGAAGGGGAAGGTTCCAGTGGCAAAAGAGTGATTGCAGAAATCGGGCCAACACTGGAGCAAGGGTGTTGATGTGGTCCTTAATGGTCCTGGACGACCAAGGGAGCACCTGCTTTGACAAGAATTTCATAGATTCGACTGGTCTAGAAACATTGTCGGGAGTGAACCTGGGAAGGTGAAGAAAGGAAGCGGAGAAACGGCCAGAGAAGGCGCTGGAGTGGGAGAGGAGGAGGAGGTAGACGAAGAGAGAGTAGACAGGATGTCCTGAGTTTTAGTGGTAAATGAGATGCCAAAGCCATGCAAAGGGCCTACAAGGGGAAAGGAGAGGTAGAGATTGCAGCATGATTGGCCAGCTCCTTGCAGATTTTGAAAAGTTTGGCCAAGTTGTTAGGGGTCACAGAGACGTGAGCTTGGATGTAGGCTCTCTTCTTAGAGAGGAGAGAGAGCCTGTATTGCCATTGGAGCAGGTGACATGCCAGTTTTTCAGAGGAAGCGCTTGATGCCCTCCACTTCCTCTCAGCCACCCTACACTTGCACTTAAGGGTGGCGAGGTCAGAATCGTACCAATGGCTGCACTTGGATGCAGGCTTCAAAAGTATCCTCATGACAGAGGCAAGGACATCAAGAGTGTTAGAGATAGAGAGATGAAGGTTTGAAAGGGCTGTGTCAGAGTGTGTCAGTCAAAGGTGTAGGAGGAGGAGAGCCTCCACTGACACATGCTTCATGGGCCGGATGACTGAGAAGGTGGGAGGAAGTACTGGGGTCAGCTTAACCTAAGGGGAAGAGAGTGACAAGTGAGCGGAAAGAAGAACGTGGTCAGTCCAAGAGAGAGGAGTGGTAAGAGGTTTGGAGAGGGGGAGGTCTGACGAGATCAGAACATCCAGGGTGCGCCCTGCACTGAAAAGTGAGTCGGCCAGAAGGTAGAATAGAGAGAGAGAGAGAGTCACATAGGTTGCGTAAGAGCCCCCAGGAGGGGCTTGTAGCATCCAAGTGGATGAAGTGGATGTTAAGGTCCCTGAGGAGGAGAAGGTGAGAGGTAGAGGAAAGGAGGGAGGAGGAGAGGTCAGCCCACTCGGAGAGGAAGAGGGCGACCTGGCCAGGTGGCCTGTAGATGGTGGCCACAGTGAGAGAGAGACCAGGAGGGATAGAGAGCCTGCAGATGAGGCATTCAAAGGTGGAGTAGGCCTGCATAGGAATGACAGAAGCAGGGATCCATTCTGGGAAGATCAGGGCTATTCCCCCGCCAGGGCGGTTAGGTCTGGGTTCAGAGAGGATCTTGTAGCTATCAGGGAGGACAGTGTCAACACTTGTGATAGAGCTGGCCGTGAACCAAGTGTCGGTGAGACCGAGTAAATCCAAATCAAGCTCTTCCAGGCGACGGCAGATGTCCAGGGAACGTTTGACAGTGGAGCGACGTGGAACAGATTGCCACCTTTTCAAGACTTCTGTGGAGGGGTACAGGCATGAGATATGCCCTGCAGAACTGTTAGAAGTGCTTGAGAGTGTGCAGAGGCGGAAGGAGGAGATGGCAGTGTAGTCAGAGAGGAAGAAGAGAGTGCCAGAGAGGTGGCAGAGGGAGGAGAAGGGAGACCGGCCACAGAATCAGCGAAGGGTACCAGAGAGGTGGCAGAGGAAGGAGGCGGCAGACCAGCCAAAGAAGCAGCGGAGGGTGCCAGAGAGGTGGTGGCGGAAGGAGGCGGCAGAGGAGCCAGAGAGGGGTAGATAGGAGAGGCAGGAGAAGAAAGAAAGTTGATAAGATGTGGGAAGCAACTTTCGAAAAAAGGAGGAGATTGGCCTGAGGGTCCTGGACCAAGATGGTACCTTTCAAGTAAACATTAATGATGGTCTTAGAGGAGTGGAAGGGGGCCAGAAGGGCCTCCCACCAGGTGACCCACCATTAATAGGAGAGAAGGAAAAAGGAGAGAGAACAGAGACCATATGGGGGGTCCATAGGCCTGGAGAGGGAACGACAAATAGGATGTCAGTGAGGGTCTGTCTGGAGGAAGCACTTGTGTAGGTATCAGCGATAGGGAGGCCGAGGTTTGAGACCAGGATGTCCTTTTTGAGCTTCTTCCTACCAGACCTAGTGAGAGGGATAGGATAGTCAATAGAATATCAGTTAGAGAAGATAGGGGAGACAGAGAGCAGCATAAAGGGTGCAGGTGGAGAGTAAGGGGGGACAACCCAAGAGAGAGGGGGGACACACGCTGGGGTAAACAAGAGGGAGGCACATGGGGGGTCGCATAACAAAGAGGGGCAGCAGGTAAGTACACCGCAGAACAAGAACACTAGAGCCTTTCGGGGTCCTAGCGTGAGTAGAGAAAACAGTGCAAGCAATGAAAGTACACTACAATGGAACTCAAAGGTGTGAGAATGCAAGTACAGTTTTTTGTTTTTTGTTTTTTTTTCTTTTTATTTGTATGTGGTTCAAAGAACCTTTACAAAATTACACATCAATACATAATCGAATAATTTTTCAAAACATTACATTGTTAAAAACACATAAATTGAAAGCAATTTTAAAATAAAAAAATGATAAATATAACATTAAAGTAACAAAATCTCTTTTTCAACAACTTTTAGAAAATCAACTAAACCAAAAATTAATGCTTTCTCATTTCCTTGCACAAGTCGACTCCGAAGTGAGACCATACAATCTACATAGTTCACATTAATAGATCTTAAAAAAGGCTTTGTCCTTACATCCCTAAAGTGTGGACATTATAGAATCAGGTGTTTTAAGGTTTCATTCTGTTCTGTGCATTTAGAGAACCGACAATTAGAGATGCCCTGATTTTCTTTTCCTGTTCCCCAGTACTTTGTCCGTTCGAGAGTGTGATACTGATTAATTTGAAGCGCATATATTACATTCTAGTTATGTTACATGGAAACATCCTAAGATAGTCTCTACAACCATCTCTTTTATGAGGAAATTTCGCATATTCTTTGTATTTGCTCAATGTAGCAATTTCATCAATGGTTTTACACCAATCATTCTCAAATAGCTTTTGTTTTACATAGTTCGGACGCCTGTAGAAATCATCATTATCAACACTCAAGCTCGTTAGAGTTTTATCCATGGTTGCATAATAACTGGTAATAGAACTTGAAGAGCATCCCTTTTTGAAATCAAAAAAATCTTGATAGATTGTATTATCGGGACAGTTAAGAATTTTGGAGTAGTTAGATAGGGCACGCCAAGTAAACCTAGTGGATAGGGAAGTGAGACCCATCTCGTGTCTAATAATACAATTCGGAATTGTTGGCGACAAACGCAGAGCTATTTTAACCATGCTGCTCTGTAATGAATCCAGTTGTTTATGCAGGCTACCAAGAGAAATTTCCAATGCATATAAGAGAATTGGTTCTACTTTTAAAGTAAAGAATTCAAGTAGCGGTATGATTGAAAATTTGCAGAATTTAGAGAAAATGAATTTCATTTGACTCAGGAGAGGTCTGGCTTTTTGCTTTAGGTAATCTACCCATGAGTTAATGGTAGTCACGTTACTCAGGCGGTAACCCAAATAGATAGTGGGCCTCATTCCGAGTATGGCGGTAAGGGATAGCGGCCACCGGTAACGAGACCGGTGGCGGTAATCCCTTACCGCCATACTCCGAGTTCCCTCTGCGCCCTCGCCCTTAACGCCTGCTTTGAGCAGGTGTTAAAGTCGAGGGCGCAAAGGGGCCTCCAAGCCAATAACGGTGACCGTAATGAACGGTCACCGTTATTTGCATCTTCCCCATTCCCATTGAGCCCTATGGGGGCTCATTTGGGAATGGGGAAGAGCCTTGGTGAATGGGGAATTACCGCCCCGCCAACCTTGGAATGGGGTGGTGATTCCGCCATCCACCACGGCGCTGCCGGTCCGGGTACAGCATCAACCAAGGCGTTAATAGCGCCATTGGTTAGCGCCGTACTCGGAATGAGGCCCAGTCTCTTTTAGTTCATGTATAGGGATATCACCAATACTCCAGCTAAATTTCTTAAGTTTTTTGCTGGATTTGAAAATCATGATGCAGGTCTTAGATGGATTGGGTGCAAGATTATGGTTATAGGCGAACTTTGAAAATATGTCTAGTTTACATTGAAGACCAGCTGGGGTTAAATCAAAAATATTAAGTTGTCTGCAAAGGCTAGCCAGTGTATTCTTAGTGAGCATAGCCTTGCAGGATATGTAATAGCTGATTCCCAAAGATCGTCTATATCAGAAAGATACAGATTGAAAAGCAGAGCTGCAAAATTGCAGCCTTGCTTTAGTCCAAGATGAAGAAGAACAGATTCAGTCAGAGATCCCCCTGAGTCAGGCGAATTCTGCATGATGTGTTGGTGTGAAATTTGGTAATCCAATATATAAAATATTCTGGAATTCCAAACTTACGCATTTTATTCCATAGAATATGACGCTTGACTGTATCAAATGCAGAAGACATGTCGATAGAGGCAATGTATATGGTACTAAGTTCCTTTCTTTTAACTCCAGCAATCAGATGGGCCATTATTGTGGCATTTAAAGTTGTTCCCATCTGGCGCCTAAATCCAACTTGACATTTAGAGTAGATCTTGTGGGTGGCTAAATGTTTTTCTAACTCAAAGATGACCAAAATAGAGAAAACCTTTGTCGCTGCGTCTGTCAGAGAGATAGGTCTATAATTCTCAGGTAAGCTGGAATCACCTTTTTTATAGAGAGGTATTAGAATAGAAATGACCCATGACATCGGAATATTACCCTTTTGGGCAATACTATCAAATTTGATCTTTAAAATCTTGCTCCAAAAAATGGGGTCAGATCTGTAGACACAAGATGGAATCCCCTCAGGGCCTGGAGCACGGGAGTTAGACAATTTTTTAATGGCCCACATGATGTCATGCGTGGACCAAACAAAATGGGTAGAAGGAGGAGAGGGATCAGTATCATCGTTAGGTTTGACAAAACGGGCTTGTAGCGTATATATTTTTTCTTAACATAGGATATCCATGTTTCGGCATTTATTTCACACTTGTTTAGTCTGACTGGTGCGTTTCCTTTTTTAAGCGCAGTCCAGATGTCGCGTGAATTGCGACAACAAATAGCTCTGATCATTTTGCAGTTTTGCTCGTTATATTGCTCGAGATGAACTGCTTTAATATAAAATTTATATTCTTGAACAATGCGCTTCTTTTTTAACATATATTGCAGAACCGGTAGATTCCCTAATTCTAGCCTTCTAATATCACGATTTTTAGACCTTTTCAACATTTTTATTTTGTAAATGAATCTATGATTGAGAGGAATCCCAAAAGGAGGTGTTTTAGTTCTAAATTGATTGAGAGCGTCTTCAATGCAATCATTAATAATTAGATTCAAGTATTCAATAAAGTATGAATTAGTTGAATCGCAATTAATCACACATTTAAGATGATTTTGCACATGCTCTGCTAGCTTCCTACATAAAGTAGGATTCCATCTCAAGGAAATGTTATCCCTTTTGATTTCAATCGGGAGTAGACAATGGTTAGAATGCCATTGGTCAGTAACAAGAGAAGTATTAAGAGCAATAGGGGCATGATCGCTGTAAGCAATATCCCCAATATTAGCAGAGTCAATGCTTGTTAACAATGAGTCGGGGACACAAAAAAAAATCAATCACAGAACCAGTTTTACCTCTTTTCCAGGTATGTATGTTGGAAGAATTACTGAATTTAACAAATGACATACCCCAATTCTCAAAGTAATCGCAGAATTCTGCTCCTCTTTTCCGGCTGTTTGTACTAGCTTGATTACGAACATGATGATATGCAAGCAGTCCATTACATTGAGAATTGAAATCCCCATCTACAATAGTATCATAATTAGAGTAGAGAGTTGAAGCTTGATCAAAACAACAATCTAGATCATCGAGGATCTCCAGTATAGTGTATTTCAAGGGATTACAATACAAATTAATGATTAGGATTACATTTGCCTCATGCTTATTCAGGCACAAAATTACTGCTAAGACATGAATAGATGAATGCACCAAAGTTATCCTACAAGCAACAGCATTATTAATTGCCTACCTCCAACACCTTTAGAGGCAAGAGAGCAATATAAATGGTAATCTGGGATAACTAGTGGATCCATTTTCATTATTTCTTGAAGCAAGAGAATTGATGGTAATTTTACAAGAGTAGAAAGCCAAATCGAGATATTACTAAAGCCGCAAAAGTTCCATGACAGTACAGTAAGAACTGTCTTCTCCTTAACTTATGATGTAAGTAAGTCAGGATTTGCCGCAAATATTGTTTTTAACAGTGATCCTAACAATGCCATTTCACTATTAGTGCGGACAATCGTCAGTAGTTGAGATATACACAATCTTTAATTTTTCGCACTAGTTGTCAAATCACCATTCGTTTTTTGCTCCTTTGAATCAAATCGCTGATTAACATATAGAAATTCATCTGCCAATTTTTCATCATTAAATGTAAATAATGAAAAATCCCATTTCATGAAGCTCCCTTCTATATGACCAAATAAGTTTCAAAACATGTTCAGAGAACAGATGACATGTCATATGGAAATTATTAGTTGGAGCTAATGCAATGCGATCAATATCGCTAGATGCTATAATTCTCAGTGACGGAATTACATAAAGAAGATCTAAAAAATATTTTCTGTTGATTCGAGCCCCACATAATATTTCCTGCTTGCCTTCAAGCCCTATCATGTTAATGCATTTCTTATTATTAGCATTAGAAAGTAAAGGCCGAGCATCAGCAGTGGTATCTTGCGCCAACTGTGTACTACCTGTAAGGACAACATTGGAGAGGTCCTTTACTCCAGGCATGTGGTCATTGAGGTTTAGAATGCTTTTCCAGTTAGTTAGATTTTCACTCAGAGATCTATCAGCAGATTCCGAGGACTTGGGTTGAGTATCAGATAGGGCATTTGCAAGCGATGAATGAGTTGGATGGTGATGAGCATTGATTTTGCTCCCAAAAGCTTGTGTATTTAAGAGCTGATTGATTATATCAAGTGGAGGAATCCCAGCTTTTAGAGCGTTACGCATAGATTCTTGCATATTTGAAACAACAGGATTCCTGCTCTGCGATGGTTGTTTGTCTATTTCATGTACAAAACAAACAGAAAAACAAGATACCAACTCATTCTGAAAAGTAAGCTTTCCTCTTCCATTTTGAGTAATAGGTACATTGATAGAGTTTGTAGCTGGGACAATCACAGGATTTTTTAATTATGTTTCCAAATAAAGCAAAGAAGCCTTTTTAGCTGTTACTACAGTAGGCTGTTTAAATACTTTATTTAGGTCGGTTAGGTGGTTGGGAGATAGACTAGATCTATTGGAGGTTTTTTTTCCTTCCAGCACTCTGAAAGTAGTTGGGAAGTATTTTTTTGGATTTTCAGTACTTCACCTTCAATCTCACTCGTATTATCGGAGCCAATCGCATATTCTATTTGCATATTCTGCGTGTAGTTCAGCTGAATCTGTTTTAAGATGGCAGCAAGGAATTGGCATTAGTTTGACTTCTTTTATCTTAGCCTCTTTCTTATGGTCAGCACCCAGATGAGATTGACATTCCACAGAAGCTGTGCTGCGTCAATCGCATCCTCACCGCCACTGTCCGGGATCACCAAATTTTCTTTTTTGGAATGTTTTATTATTTCGTTGGCAGATCTACGTTTTTTTCAGCACGTTTGACACAGTGTTTTTGGTTTTTGCGGAATCCTCTAGATGAGTAGCCAATATAATCAGATTCACATTTCACAGAGCCTGTGATCTGTTTCTGTTCGTCCATAAGTTTAATTAGGACTGAGGGGCTATCAACGGGTGTCACCCTTTTTTCTTGTGAGGAAATAGGGATTGGTAAATCAAGCTTATTCTTAAAATCAACTAAGGAAGAGTTGATGGTCACTAGTTCACCTCGTAGCAAATCAAATTAATTTGATGGTTCAATAGCAGAGCCCAGTTTGTTAACAGGACAGGATTCTGTAGATTGCGTACTTTGTTCGTGAAAGATCTTATTTTTAGCCTCTATGGGAGTCTTGGTATTTAAAAAAAAAAACATCTAGTGCGAGAATGAAACCTTCCATCCTAGTCACGTTGGAAACGATCTCACTCGTAGTATGTTTGATGTCTCTCAGTTCTAAATGAGTGACATTGTGCCCTTTATCTAACAAATCAAGTATTCTTATTATTACTGGAAAGGTGAAGGGTTCTTGGTCTTTAGGGGTGTGGGGCATACTGGATTCGCTACCATTATTCTGAGAGTAGGGAATACCAGGATCGGGACTTATTGGAAGTTATGATTCAGAAACAGCACCACAAATAGTATTGTTTACAGTTGAGATTGGCAGATTGGAAGGTGAGCACCATTTCCAAATACATTTTCTTGTAAGTCGCGATTTCTAGGAATAAGTGGGGTCAGCAGGCCAATAGATAATCTAATACGAGAGTCCAGGTCAGCCAATGCTTTAATATCAAAATCGCTATTAAGCGAGTTCCCTTCATTGTGCGAACCTGGGGACACGATAGTTGGGGTATTAGGTACCATGTCCTGTGTATCAAAGTTAATATTCCCAGCATCAACATCACCATTTAGAGAGGATGCAATACATTTCTCGGTCTCGTTGTTAATGCTAGTAGGCAGCACCATACCTGAACACTTGCCAGTTCTCAGGCCACTTGCCATCTTTTGTAATATTTAAGGAGGAGTAAGGCAGTTATACAAGCCTGGAACCTTACAATATTCAGTTTTCAGTGTATTTTAGGGGGTTCAGAAAGAGATCATGAAACTACCAAACACCATTACATACACTGATAAAACTAACAAACACTAATCCTACCTTAATTCTGGTCTAGTTTCTCAGCACGGAGGGTTAAGCAAACTAAATAAAGAATTATGTTCTTAATTCGCCCACCCGCCCAGCCGAACAGCCAAACCGCCTGTAACACTTCCAGGCACTTATGGTGCACGCGCGGTGCGTGTGCACGGCTGTTTTCAAGTAAAGCGCGCCAATCCCAATGAGAAGGGGGAGGGGCACCCAGCAGCGCCAGGGATTGTGGCTGTAAAAAGAGAGGTAGGTAGTGAGTGAAACTGGAAAAGGACCAGCAGCACAAGCAAAAACACTGACTCCCAGTCACTGACTCCCAGGAACGGGACACAATAAGAGGAACAAAACGAAGCTATTTACTTCTTGTAGTCTAAAAGCGTCACGTTACGAGTAGCAGGCACTTCCTCTTGCCGACTACTCCCGCAGCAAAGTTAGTGAATCCAGCAGTCAGTCCAGCAGATAAATCCAACAGGGTCTGCAGCCAAACAGCCTGTAACACTTCCAGGCACTTACGGCAAGTACAGTACAGAATACAGAGCTGGAAGTCAAAGGTGCCCTAGAGGGGAAGAAGAGAAATGCAAGCGATGCAGCACGTATACAATACAATAGTAAACCAACAAAACAAAAAACACAAACACTGGTAGTTCACAAGGACCTAGAAGTACGAGGAAATGCATGCAGTGCAGTGGAATGACAATACAGTAGTGAAAACAATGCAGTGGAATGACAATACAATGGTCACAGAACGTAAGGGCGTAGGATTCGAGACACAGACAGGGAACAATGCACTGGACGCGGGAGCCTGAAGAGGGGGCTGCTCTAGGCCAGGGGAGCGAAGACAGTTGCATGGGAGCAGCGACGTGAAGGATGCGCTAGGCCGGGGTAGCGGCGACAAGTTACGAGGGGATGCAGCGCAAAGACAGGGGGACTGTGCCTAAGTTGTGAGGTAACGCACTAGGCACGCCAGGCAGTGGGCGCAGGGCCTACGTTGCAAAGGGAGTGAGCGTGGGAAGGGTAGAAGAGCGGGCGTGCAGGCGGGGGAAGCGTGGAACAGTTTTAGGGGGAACAACGCATGTGCAAGAGGGAGAATGGGACAGACGCAAGCTCAGGGAAGTTACGTGGAGTGTAGCAATGCTACTCTCCCTCCCCGCACCTTCCTACCTTGCGGCCGCAGAATGGAGGGTGAAGTCATCCACGCTAACAATCTGCGCTGCAAACCCATCGCCGCCAAACACCTGCATTGCTCAACACCGCGGCCTTGTCCTGCGAGGGCTTTGCCACAGACATCTGATCCCCGGTTCTTAAAGGCTCGTAAGCATGGACGTAGCGTTGCGTGCTAAGTATCATCGGACAGCGTCTCCTGTGCACCTGCGTCACTCAAAACCATGGCCTTGTCCTGCGAGGGCTTAGCATCTTGGGAAGTGTTTCCCTCCCATTACCCACAATCCCCCCCAAAACCAACCAAACAGTGAAACATTGGAATCTAACAACATGACTCCAATACAACTCTGAAAGCAAAAGAGAGCCAATTCAAGGTAGCAGACAGGGGCAACCTCATTGCAGCCGCCTGTATGCCTGCATGCTTGCACTCCCGGGTCAAGAATGCCAGCCATGGTGCGTGAGCAGTGCCACAGCCCTGCAACAGACAAGTAGGGACCAGAAGTTACCCCCGACTGACGAGCTCCATCATAGCGGCCCGTCCCGGCAGACCGGTTTTAGAAATTTCAGTGATTCAGCCTGCAAATAGGTGTGACAATGTCCATCACTAGCGGCCAAGAGACGTTATGGCTTCGACTTTGTGTATTTGTTGGGCCAAAGTGTTCAGCAGTCCCAGGAGGACAACATGTTCAAGCTAGGGGACACTTGGCTTCCCAGTGAAGGAGCACATACTGTTATCGAGCAGCCCACTAGCATTATTGCACTGGATCCTCTTGCCATCGACCCAATCCTTAGAGCTTCCTGCATGCCTTCTTCCATCCTTCCCAAGATCGTGTTTGCTGTTGTGCGCGGGGCTGTGTATGTGCCCCGTCTGGTTATGGCGGCTGCTCCACCCCAGCAGTATATTCCGTGATGATCAAATCTCTCAGTTTTGAGAAGTGCCATGCTTCCTTGGGGTCTTCAAATCAGTGCCATTGCCCGTTCAATTAGATCGCGGTTGAAGGCCTTCCTGTGTTTGGACACTTCAAGGGAATAGTCATTGAATATGCATATTGTGTTGTTCTCCACTTGAATGGTCACAGTCTCCCGTTAGGCCTTGAGGAAGTTTATAGTGTCTATAACGAGAGAACTAGGACAGATTAAGTTTAGTACCTAACTTAGATATCTATTACCCCACAGATATTGGTGGATGAGGACACCTGCAATGCCTAAGGGATTCTCTCCTTTTTCTGTGCTCCCACGTTAACAGCCACTCTCAAGTAAGTGATATGTTGGGACTGATTATGAATATTGAGACAATGATGTATAATATCATTGTCGACAGAGAATCTTAGTCATAATAATACGGAACCATCAAGTTGAGGTGTTCCATATTATGTTTCCAGTCTTTATAGATTGTGACTGTGAATGAAATAAGATCGAGACCTTTCCCTACTACCATATGGACAAAGAGGTTGTACAGAAGAGATAGCTACCACAGGTAAGACTTCGGGTAATATTGGGTGATCAATCCTGTAGTAGGCTCATTTTAGAATTTTGTGGTTGAATGAAGTTTCTATTAATTTCTAGGGTGGAAAGAGGAACCAGTTTTACATTTCTAAAGAAAAGGAAGTCATCTTTAGTGACCATTTCAGGTTGTCCGGAGGCATTTGTAAACACGCCCAAGTTGCTCACAAGGTTTTGAAGTTATAAAATATCTTAAACCCCTGGGGGGATCGATAGATCTATTTAAAAGGTCTTTATTAAATACTAAAAAAGTGTCTTTATTTAACAGGGCACCAAAATGATTTGAAGAGAATTTGAAAACAATTGCGGGTTTTAGACACAACAGACACAAGATAACGTTGCCCCTGAGGAATGTCCGACATTTATATGTATGAATTGGACAGAAAGTTGTACAAGTAGGGCTCAAATAGGGATAAGAGGAAAAGCACAACAAATATACTAAAAGAAAAAGGCCCCAGTGTGAAGTTTCAGACGGAGGATATGGTGTACTGCATCAAGAGGACTCATATATGTTGATTCACTTGTGTTGTTTTGTTACACGATGTTTTATGTTATGTGATCATTTTATGATTGTGTTTTATGATTAATAAACTTTGTACCATTATAAATATATGAGAATAATTTGGAAGATTGTGTAATCTTTCTGGTTCCTGCCTAATAGAGGCACTCTACTTACACCTTCTTTTTGTAGACTGGAAGTTCAACAGGTACATCGTGATGTTACGTGTTGCTCGCCTGGTGGAGGCTTGGGGATGGGAGCCCTGTGAACTCTCTCGATGATGTAAGCTTGGGGGTTCTCCGGATGTAATTTGTCCATTAGAAGACCGTAGATGTAGCTCTTCAGGTCACTCCCCTCAGCATTTTCTGGCAGGCCGACCAGACAAAGGTTGTTGCGCCTGGATCTGTTCTCCTGATCTCCCATCTTGGCCCCCAGATGTTGCACCTCTCTCATAAGCCTGTGCAGATCTTTATTTGCCGTTTTGTAGTAATGTTCGAGTGTGCTAATCCGTTGTTCATTGTCTGCAATCCTGTCGTCCTGGGCCTTCTTCTGTGTGTTAACATCCTGAATCTCCCTCTTGATATCCTGGACTGTAGCGTTGGTCCCCTGCATTCGCTGGCCAATAAGCTTAATTTCTCCCAGGACTGCTTGCAATTGCATCTGAAGATCCATTTTTATGGGGCGTCTGGCGGATTTACGAAGCAGAGTTTTGATGGGTTTGCTGTCTTCTCTGCTATAAGAATCAGGGACCTCCGGTGTGTGTTGCATGTCCCTGCATCCACAGTGCCAGTAGTGTAGTGGAGCTGTAGTTTGTGACCCTCCAGATCTGTGGTGCAATGGGCTGGTCCATCTTCAGACAGCGTGCTCAGCGTATGTGTCGTCTTGCCTTCCCTGCACCCTCTTAATAGCGTGCTGTCAGCATAGTGTAGTGGGGTGTTGGTGTGCAGCTAATGATAGAAGCACCATACACCTGGCATCCGATATTGCGATATACTCACCAGATCAAAGGATTATGCTGGAGTGATGTGCCAAAAGTACATGGCGCTTGCCCCCCTGGGCGCCCCCTCGGTGTTCAGACCAGTCAAGCACACTAATTACAGTCTCAGAGGCCATAGACAGTCACTACAGCGGTGGGGGCCCAGCCCTGTAATGGCATCTGCTGTGCCTTTATTTGGTGCTGTGGAAGTCATGGGGCTGCAGATCAGGTGTGGATAGTATGGTCACAATCGGGCACCGGGCACACCTGGGCACAGAAGGCAGTGGGCTTTCACAAGCGTCTTGTTTGCCTGTTAGGAAGCATGTACAGAGTGTGTTGGGGCCGAGGGACACATACAGTGGCTCCCGTAGCAGGTCCACGCTACCAATCTCACTGAGTGTTTTGTGGGATGCTTCCGGTACATGGCGGGAGCAGGAAGAGTAATTATATTATATGGGTAGCTGCAGCAAACTCTTACCCTGCTCCTCACCACGCACGACAGGCCCCCCTCCTCCACAGTGCCTTGGAGCCTCTGACAGGGCCCGCACTCAGTCCCATGTCGCACTGTTCTCCACTGTTGATTTGCGTTCTCTCGCGTAACGGGTCGTCCGGTGCTGGGTTAATTGGATGGGCACCGTTTGATGCAATGCTTGGTTTCCCGACTATTGTGCGTGCTCAGTCAGTTAAAAGCCCCCGGGCACTGTCTACGGCATGCAGGTCTCAACCCTGCATTCGGCCTCCCAGCAGAAAAATGTTCTCCTGCATTTGCAGATTCTCGGCACGCATGCAGGCGATGGCTGGGTCAGGCGGGCCCCATCCTCATGTCCCGGGCAGCTTTGCCGCTGTGCTGCATCGTCAATTTGTCGGTTGGTCAGTGGGGTAGAAGCAAGCGGACCTCCTCGCCTCATTGGCTGTTGGTGCTACAGTTCATCCAATCGCTTTACTTTTCAGTCTGCTCCTTGGAGTGACGGTCACTCCTATCCACCTCCAGGCGCCCAGCGTGGCTCACTGAGCGTTGTCGAGAGGCGGCTCCAGTCTTCACCCACAGCGCTGCAGGTCAGCTCCAGCCACCATGCTGCCCAGGCATAGCGGACCAGTGCGTCCACAGTCCCGCTGCCACGCCAAGCTGCCCTAGCAGCGAGCCATATGCCACACGTGGATGATCTAGCCTCCAGCACCTTCAGCACCAGCCTCTGCGCTCAGAGTAATGGCTCCAGTAGCATCTGCTCATCGATCTGGGGCAGGCAGTCGCTAGGAGCCCCCAATGTATTATCAGTGTTGCCCCACATGCTTAGGCACAGCCTAAGGCCGTTCCTGCCAAAAACCGATACCGCTACTTGGGAATTATTCAAAGATTAGCGTTCACCACATTCAGAGCTCATTCACTCACGGCCATCTTGCTCGGGCTCTCGAGCGCCCCCCCTCATGGTTCAGTTTTAAAAATAGTCACCCGCTGTACACTTGCTGTCAACGAACATGCCCTTTTGTCTGTCACTATCCCCCCCAGCATCTGTAAAACAACCACATTTGACACTTGCTGGGGAGATGCTGAGAATTTCAACAACAATTTATGCTAGCTTGTTCCAGACAGATATGTTTTCTGCCTGAACTGGAGGGGTTCACTTAGGGTATTTATCCTGCATATCAGGTGCTACAGGCTCTGAGACTGTAGACGGACCATACACGTATTTGTATTTGTATTGTATTTGTATTTTATATAGCGCCTTAATCCAAGGCGCTTTACAGTTAACAACAAGTAACACATCAAACATGGAACAGTAGAAGCAAAACAGTAAACATGAATCAAACCATAAAATCAGCATTTAGAACAATTTGCAAGTAAGAAGGGAGAGGAGAGGAGGGGGGTAGAAGAGGAGAGGGAGAGAGTAATGAGAGAAGTGAGCAACAAAAGAGAGGAGTTCATAGGAGAGAAGGGAACAGATAAAGATAAGAAGAACAGAGAGAGGATAATAGAAGGAGGGAGGGGATAGAGAGAGGGGAAGGTATCAGGGAGAGGAGTGAAGAAGAAGTTCTCTCAGTGAGGAGCGGAAATAGGAATAGGTGGTGGAGGAGCAGATATAGAGAGGTAGGGAGTTCCAGTGCAAGGGGGCAAGAAGCTGAAAGGAGCAGAAACGAGAAGAGGCACATGGTGGTGGGTGAACAGAAAGTAAGAAGAGATCGGCGGAACAAAGGGAGCGAGAGGGGGTATAAAATGAAAGGAGAGAAGTGAGGTAAGGAGGAGCAAGGTCATGAAGAGATTTAAAGACAAGACAAAGGAAGTGAAATTTAAGCTGGGAGTGGAAAGGAAGCCATCCTAGGTAAGAAAGTGAGTTGGGAATAGAGTCATGAGAAGAGAGTAGACAGAGAGTACGTATGGCATAGTGATAAAGAGATTTGAGGGGGCAAGTTGGGAAGCAGGAAGACCGAAGAAGAGAGAAGAACAATAGAAAAGGCGAGAGAAGATGAGGGAGGAAATTAAGAGTTTGGTAGCATGGAAGGTGAGAGAGGGACGGACTTTACGGATGTTGAATAGATGATAGTGTCATGCCCGAGCAGTGAGAGAGATATGATGAGAGAAGGAGAGGGAAGAGTCAAAGTATATGCCTAGATTACGAGCATGGTTGGAGATTGGAAGATTAGAAGGGGGAAAATGGATGGATGGAGGGGGAGATGGAGAGGGTAGGGAGTTGGAAGGAAAGAACAAGACTTCAGTCTTGTCAGTGTTAAGAGAGAGATAGTGAGATGACATCCAGTCTTTAATGGCAGTAAGACAATAAGAGAAGTTGAGATGTAAGTCAGAGGTGAAGGAGGAAAAGGAGAGGAACAGCTGGGTGTCATCGGTGTAGATATGGTGAGAAATCATGAAGGAAGAGCTAATAGGGGCAAGGAGAGAGGTGTAAAGAGAGAATAAGAAAGGTCTGAGGACCGAGCCTTGGGGGACGCCGTAATTAAGAGAGAAGGTAGTAGAGGTTTGTCCTCCCCAATAGACTGCGAAGGAGCCGTTGGAGAGGTAAGAGGAGAGCCAGTTAAGAACAGAACCTTCAAAACCAAGAAAGGACCGAGTGTTGAGAAGTAAGGGGTGATTGACAGTGTCAAAGGCAGCAGAGAGGTCAAGGAGGATGAGGATCGATGAATGTTTAGAATAGAGAGTGGTAAAGAGGGAGTTAAGGACATAGGTAAGAGCGGACTCAGTGGAGTGCTACACGTCTTGAATATGAGACACCAGCAAAGAATCCAACACCTGAAAGGTGGCAATCACACTAGGGGTTGCTGTGGAATCACACTAGAGGTTGCTGCATTTACCCATGCAGGGAGGCTTTCTATCCCTGTTGTGATGAATTGTGAGATTTTGTCATGTCTCCCCAAGGGGCAGCATTTCCCTCTGAGGTTAGGGGTGAGCTACGCAATATCCTTCCTAGGGGTAGAGGCAAGCAGGACCTCAACGGCGGATAGTCTCCACCTGGGGACAAGGACTCTGGTTCTTGTGATGAGCTTGCTGAGCTACATATCAATAACACACCTTTAAGGACATCTCCTGAAGAAAGACATGAAGAACAAATCAGAATTTATTATTGTAGTCCAAATACTTTAATTGTACCTGTGACGTAAAACCTGTGTTATACTGAGACAAAGAAACCCATGCAAAGAATACAGAATAAGTCAAACAGAAAGGACGGAAATTGATGCTCCAATGGGATAGTCTTCACTCAGAACAAAGAAAGAGAAATAGAGAAAGCACGTGGCTATTGTAAGGGTGCAGAAGTGCGAGTCTGATACAGTGGTTGCATGCTTGTTGGAAAATACTTGTATTATAAAAATAAAGAAAAGGAGAAACCTATCTTGCCCTATTTCTATGAGGGGTTGCCATACCTCAACAAAAACACTAAGTACTCAGTCAAGATGTCTTGTAAAATAAAATGCCCACGATCCTGTGTCCAATCCTATTTCTGTCCCTTACACTAAACTGCGTCTTCTTGCTCCAGAGGGAGGCTTCCCTCATTCTGGATACAGCCTCTGTGAAGTTCAGTTTGTGGTGATAAAACACAAGGGCCTCATTACACAGACGGCGGTAACCATGGCGCTATTAGCGCCATGGTTGCCGCCGGTATTTTACTGAGTCCGCCATGGTGAATGGCGGAATTACCGCCCTATTCCAAGGTGTGTGGGGGCGGTAATTCCCCATTCACCATGGCCCTTCCCTATTCCCATTTGAGCCCCAATAGGGCTCAATGGGAATGGGGAAGGCGCTAATAACGGTACCGCAAATTGCGGTACCGTTATTAGCTCCAAAGTTCCTTTGCGGGTCCCGCTAAGGCCGCCTGGTAAAACCAGGCGGCCTTAGCGGGACCCGCAAAGGGACCTCGTAGTATGGCGCTAAGGGATTACCGGCACCAGTGCCCTTACCGGTGCTGGTAATACCTTAGCGCCATCCGTGTAATGAGGCCCAATGAGTGACTCTTTAAGTATAGTTCCTCAGTATCAAATGGAGTAGTCTCTTCCCCTTGTTCTTGTCTTCAATTCAAAACTGTAGTGCCAAGTCTGGTACACTATCCTGCCGGACTTAATTATCGAATTCAGATTTCCAGAAAATGTCTCGTCCTTTAGAAGTGGCTCCTCAACCCCTTGTTTCAACTTCTTGTACTCTTTCATATGCGTCCCAGATCCTTCTGGGTTGTCTTGGGTTCTCCCCGACTATTCCTTTCTCTTCTGTGTGGGTCACAGACCCCTTTACATTCTCTCGGGCTCTCCATGACAGAACTCTGGGCATCATTCCCTTATAAATGTCTCTTCCTCTTGTATGGTTCCCTGACCCATGTGCCTTGCTCTTGTGGGCCTTGCCCAACCTCATATAAGTCCCAGACCATGGTGTGTTCCTCTATCGGGTTCTCTACCCTTACTTCACTCTCATTCGATGTCCAACTGAACAGACCTGTGTACTCTCCTGGCAGGTATTGTTCCTTATTGGATATTCTATAAAGTTCCTTTTTGCTTTTCATTGCCCTTGTATATCTTTCGGGTCTTCGACCTGTTTGTTTTGGGTTTGCCTCTGAGGTTCACTTGGGTCCCAGACCCCTACGTAGTGCCCCTCGAGGGCGTTTGGTTTACTCTCTTGCCAAGTGTCCACTGATGCAGCATATGACTGTGTCCTTATATTTCTCTTAGGTTCCTTGACCCATGTATTATCAGTTTTAGTTCGTATCGGCTCCCCGACCCTCCGTAGGTTCCTCCTGTTCGCTTCCCTGCCCCTCTCAAGCACACAGGCAGCACCGTACCTTGTTTTCGGGCTTCTGGCTGCATGGCGTCCTGCTTGGGCTCCTTCGACTCTCTGGACAACTTTCATATCTTCCTCTCTCAGTCTTCCGCATCTCTGCTTCGCCTCTAACGAGACGGGCTGCGCGGCTTCCCTCCAGGAGGTGTCCCAAGTCTTCCACATACTTGGTTCTTTTCTGCTTTCTCGTGGTCTGCCGTTTCTTGACAGCACCTTTAGAGACAGAGTCTCCACTCCACCATCATCCTGGTCTGCAGCTTGTTCCCATGTCTCTCTGTCTGCGGTATTCAAACTTCACTCTCGGTACCTCCAGGCAGGCTCGTCGTATGGCTTAGTACTTCTTCTAATCTGTAGTCCTGGTAACGAATAGGCAGTCTCCTGCAACTAGAATGTGTATTCAGGTTCCTATAAGTATTCCTCAATGCTCCACCGTTCCTCCTCTTCACAGTACTGAACTGATGATCATTTTAGAGATCAGTATCACTCTTCTTTGTCCCAGTAGTCTTTTGGGACTTGGTTTCCTCATCTCTACATAGATAGATAGAAGTGTGGCGTACCCTATGGTACTGAGTGGGGTGAAAGGAAGGAGGGGACAGAAGTGAAGGAGGTAATACCGCATTCTCCTAAGGTGATCGCTGCTGGTCCCATGGAGGGCTTCTCTCCCCACGAGATCCACCCGTTGAGTACCACCCCCAGGGGGACTAACGGGTAGCGACCTCACCTCCCTGGCCTCATGGAAAGGGGCATCCTCCATGGAAACAGTGACAATACCATGGGATTTGTCACACTATCTACTCTGGTGAAGAGTGCCACTGACCCCTGGCTCCAGTTTCAAGTTGTCCACCTGGCCACGGGTGATTGACCACCAGCACATTCCCATGGCAACCATCCCAGCATCTTTTAGGGGTCACCAGGGCAGGCAGGGGAAAGAGACCCCCTGCTCCCAGTGCGACTGTCAACTGGGGTGGCCTGTCCTCAGTGTACCTGGACCACATAACATCTCCACGTGGGGAAGCCCACAAAGAGTGGCAGGCCTCTGCAGTGATGTCGGTTACCCACGTGTACAAGTTGGAGAGCCAAATCAAAGCCTGTTGCACTATGGAGGTGAGGGCCGGCGTACACCAGCTGAAGTGTGATCCCATTGCACCGTGCATTCCACCAGCACCTCTCGTCCCCTCTGTTGTGGAGGTGTTGCATGAATGTGCGTGATAGGACTTGAGACATGGTGCACTATGCCTGGGCAGGGTGATGGCAGAGGGTGCTGTGGTGGAGGTCCATAGCGGTCCTGACATGCTAATCATTTGTCCAGCATGGGTATAGGGTCAGATGAACAATCAGAGATCTAGTGTCTGGTTCCCTCTGATGTTTCACTTGGGATAGCTGGCACTCAGATAACCCAGTTTAATCTTCTGAGGCAAATGATTAGAGGTCATGGAGGCCAAACAACCTTAACCCACTATCATATACAATATGGCTGAGGAGGCAACGGGGCAAAGCTACCATCTGTGTGAATATGACTGAATACCTCAAATCAGTGTCCCCCCAAAACAATGATGGTAACCCATCACTGTGGTGACTTGGTTGGCCTGAGATAGCCAGCCTGTGTGCCAGTGCATAGAGCTGCTTGCATCAGGACTCATTTGGGGACAGAAGTGGTCAACCTCTCTCCTCTCTCACCCATCGTGCAGCTCATATTTGTGGGGAATGTGGTGCATGATGATTTGTAGACAACCTAATTCTGGATCAGGTGTTTGTGAGTGGCAGAGCAGCTACCTCGCTGTAATCTATTAGTAGTTATACTCTGAGGCACAGTTTCATCAATGGCGTTGCCGCAGTGCTGGTACCACAAGGGTCTCTATCCTTACTCCTCCTGCTGCACCACAGTGTGCACAGGAAACTCCCATGCACCCTGGGTGCACCTGTGGGGATGTGTGATGAGCGTTGGGCTCTGTTCCCTCTTTCCAGTATACAGGATAAAACGGTTGAAATGTCTTCATATGGATAGAATACCTAGAAGTGTCTTGGTTTCTCCATAAGTTTAGCTACTTAAACATGCCCGGGATTTAACCAGGACAGACATTGTTTACATATGACGTAATGCACGTTATGCACGTGATTACGTCACGATGTAAACATCCAGCACGTCCGGAACTATTTAGTCAGGGCTCGAATTTTTTATCTTTATGCGGGTTGATTGCGCTCATCTCCGTCTATTGAGCAATGAATGCAGGCACAGTTCATAATATGCATCCTAAACAGAATGTGCTGTCGAGCATTTACGTCAGACGCGCACGCGCATGATGACGTCATGGCCTAACAACACATAAATCACGTAACAACACACAAAATGGAGTCTAGCCATCCTGAGGGATCCTGACTTCTAGGGACATTACTTCGGATTAAAGGTAAGATCGTTGCCCTCAGACAGTGTTAGATCCACACTTTGGTGGACTAAATATATGAGTCATTCTCAATAATCTAACCACAGCCCTATTTTTTGTATATTTTTTATATATTCCTTAGACCTGGGCTGCGCTCATAGAGACCGTAAACCGGACCCATTTGCGTTGTAAACCGGTACCAACCGCTGCCCCCACTTAAGGAGTGAATATCTGTATTTCCATGTAAGCCCCCCCTTTTTTACGCACTATATAGAGATTATCCATCCCTGACTTTGATCAATAACCTGGTCATATTTTGGCCCCTTTCAACAGATACCAGTTTGAGAAGTGGAAGCCTGGATAGCTTCTTACCGTATCTAGCGTTTTAAGTTGGAAATCCCAATCCTGAAGACTGACCCACCCGGAAATCGGCCTGTTGACAGCGCTTGATAAAGATTAAAAACACAAGGTTAGAATCTTTGATGTGACTTCCTTTTTAGTTTAGTCATCTACATATTAATATCTCTTTCCTTTAGCCACTTTACCGTCACATTTAGGAGCACTTATTCACCAATTATTATTATTTTTTCCAATAGTATGATAAATAGGATCTTTTCATAATTAATAACATCCATATTTCTATCACCAGAGTATTTAAATGGTTATGACGAATGTTTAGAGATGAATACAGTGATCACTACGAATACAAAGATGATGTAAAGACAGATTTATGATACTAATGTATTGAGTATATATTGTCAAAATTGTTTAAAAAAACTATGTCATATTATTAGTGTAAGTACAATTGTAATTTCTCTCTAGAAATCACTTATTGCCCCTGATGAAGAGTGTGCTACACTCGAAACGCGTTGGGCCCCTCCTGACTTCGACATCATGAATAAAAAGAAGATGGTTTCTTGTGACCTAAAATTGTTTGATTGAAAAATTTTCTTTCAAGAATATTCTGTTTCTGAAAATATAGATAATTACATTTAAGGCATGTTCAAAACATTGCTAATTATTGGTCTGGTTTTCCAGACAAAAGATAGTGTGCAGGGGCTGTGAGTTCCCGACTAGGGAACTTATTTGTATTGTCTCCATATCACGCAAACTAGGTGTCAAGGTTGCATCCTTCTCCCCTGCACCTTAAAGTACATCTTCAGTTACATCTAGTTTCTTATCCACATCTATTATTCCTAATACATATTTGACTGAGGGTGTGCTTGTGGTGTCTATAATTCTTCCCTCTTTCCGGTAAGCCCAGAAGACCAGATGGGTTTGGCCCAGCCAACGGCAGAGTGGAAGGATCCAACTCATGGGAGTCAGGGAAGAGATGGTGGGCCTTTGTTGCGGATGGAAGCTTCAGCCCCAGACCCTGGATGGTGGCCTTAAGGCAGGCTCAGCCGCATGGCTGCACAGCCATGTGGTAATGGGTGACTGTCCCAAGCTATCTGGTTTTTCGACTGGGTCAAACTTGCCATATGGCCACAGAGTCGCACCTGGCACAGCTGTCTCCTACATTTGCCTGCAGCCAGGCTCCATGATAGCAGGTGTGAAGTGTCTCCCCGTGGGACAGATGTGTGTCATGGGAGCTGGACGGGCTCCTCCATGCTGGGATGTGTACCCACAGCAGGTGGGGAGCAACAGGCCTGGCCACAGAGGGAGAGGCTAAGCAAGCCCACCACCTGGAGACCCAGGTGGGTGCCATGGTCCAGTAGGTGTCCCAGGGAAGTGCTACTGGTACAGGGCTCACATAATCTCCTTGTCCGCTCACATAGATATGCAGTGTAGGTAATCAACAGAAACAGGACTGGGTGAAGAGGTCCTTCATGGGACAGGGTGACTTGACAGCTAGGGTATACCCAGTGCCAACCCAGCTGTCCAGGGCTCTGCCCTCAAAAACTTGGAGGCTGAACCTCATCTCTGCCAATCCAATCCCTAATCCCTTTCAATCGGCTGAGGTCAATGGAGGTCATAGCCCGTTCCTTCCGAATGGCTCTCGCCCATCTCTTGGGACCGACTTGCCCATGTTCAACTGCTGTCCACAAGGAACCCTCCTCCACTTCAGCCTTTAAAGTTCTCTTTTGAAATGTTGCCACCAAGATCTGCACCTCTGGTGGCTCCACCCAGATATTTGCCACAGGCATTGGTGCGCACCACAGCGTCCCTCCTACTCATCAGGGCTTTGCCCCATGGCTCTCAGCATCGACAATGAGCACTGATGTTGGCCTAGCATGGGCCTGACACCCCACCCCCATCCATTTCAGGGCCAGTTGATTAAGTAGGTGAGTTATTACTCACTCCTTAGCAGATTCCATCTTCCACGGCCACCGTCCTGCTGTCTGTATCAACCAACACCGTTTCTGGGGTCTGATGAATGTTGGCATGGGTTGCCTTAACCCAGCATTATTTTCATCCCTCAGTGCCATTTTGCTTCCCGAAAGTGTCCCACTGTGCACCTGTGTTCAACACCTGATTCCACACCAGTGAGCTGGGCTTCTTGCCCATTTTAAGTTTGATAATAGGTTAAGATACTATCGCCTTGAAGACCTTAATTAGATAATTTGCTTTACCAGGTAAAAGTGGGGTTTACAAGCGCCAGTCTCCTTAGGGTAACTTCAGAGGGAACCAGCTACTAGCTAGTTCGATTCGTTTTTCCCCTATATGCAGGTTGGACAACCGATTTCCACGTCAGGAGCGCTACGAACCTTCACCAGTGTTTCTTCTGGTTTTAACCTGCCCAGGCGTTGTTCACCATCTTGCGGGTCCTATCACACATGCTCATGCTCCACTACCCCGACAGAGATGGGTAGAGGGCCGGTGGTGCACCCGCCACAACGGGATCCCAACTTAGCCAGTGTGCACCAGCCCTCGCCTTCATTACGCCAAGGGTTTGGTACTGGCCTGTGACTCGCACCCATGTTTGACTCCTTAGTCTGTGTTTGAAGATGGGTTGGGTGGGTAACTGATATCACCACAGACCCTTGGCATCCTTTGTGGCCATCCCTGCCCAGCAGCACAAAAAATTTGTGGCGCACTAAGGACAGTCCAACCCAGTCGACAGTCACACTTGGATCAGGGATTCCCATCCCCTATCACTGACTAGGTGACCCTCCGAGAGGGGCTGGGATGGTTGGTGGAGGAGGGCACGACAGTAGTCAATCTCCCTCAGCCCCGCAGACATGGCGAGACTGCTGCCAGTCTCTACCAGATCAAACAGCCTTCACAGCTGACCCAGAGCCAGTTGCAGTGCACCACCATGGAAGAAATGCAACCTGCAGGGATCTGCCATTCTGGGAAACCAACCTGCCCACTGTGTTTAATTCTCTGAGCGGACTGCATGGACCCCACCCATTTACCTCTCAACAATTTCACGCCCTCTTGTACTCACCTTCAAAGTTCTTTTCAACTTTCCCTTATGGTACTTGTTGGCTATCGGTCTCATGTCTGTATTTGGCCTTACATGAAGTTTACCCCCCACTTTGGCCTGCATTCCCAAGCAACCTAACTCCAAGATGGCCCGATCCCAGCATGCCGGGGGGCGCGGGTGCGACACCGGCCTCACCCTGCTGCCGGATGTGGATTCTGCACTGGGTTCTTCCCTGTTCACTTGCCATTTGTGAGGGAATACTGATTAGTCACTTTTCCTCCGCTTAGTACTATGCTTCAGTTCAGCAGGTCGCAACGTCTAATCTGAGGTCATGGTCGGGGAACCAAAGCTCAGGCAGCTGGCTTCAGGGCCTGGGCTGTTTCAGGGGGTTTGCCTCAGCCGTGTGTGCACTGTTCGGATTTGTGCCAAAGAATGTCTAGGAGGGGTTGGCCATAGGATGCAGTCGCAAGACCTGTACTCCAGGGCTGTCCCACACAGGCAGAAATGAGACACCACAGATGGCGACAAGTGGCATTGCCAGCTGCCTTGGGGTAGGGGACGGTGCATCAGGGATTTAGGCTGCTGCCACCACCACCGGGGCACACTTGGTGCGTGCCCCTCCAAACCTCACGCAGTGGGAAAACGGAGGCCAGGATGCTCCAGCAACAAGCCTCTGCAGCGGGTCCAGGGATCCTGTGACTGTGCTGATCAGGGACTTACCTTAGGGAGATTGTGGGAACGGGGTTCCTGCAACAGTCCCAGCCATGCACCCGGGAAGTGTCCCTGAGCTATTGACATTCAAGCGGCCCTCAGACAGGTAGAGCAATAGGAGGAATCCAGGGCTTCATAGACATGTAAGCCAAGTGGTCCACCCCCAGGAGTCACAGGCACATTTTTTGTCCAGACATTGGCCCAAACCTGCAAATGCAGGAGGGCTGAGGGGAGACGGCACCACCTGTCCCACCCACCCGTGCAGCGAGACAGCCAAGCGCCCCATCTAGCTTCCCAATAGGGAGTCAGCCAAGAACAGGTTCCAGATGCTCAGCCTGGGAAGCCCACCCACTATCTTCTGCAGAAGTGCCTCATGGGCTTCCCAAGGTAACGGGGGCAGGTGGCTCCACCGCGGGCCCACCACTCATCCAGTAGTAGAAGTAGAGTAGAGTAGGAGTAGTCAGAGCAGAGGTAGCAGTAGTTGTTGGGAGTAAAGGTAGTAGGTGGTGGGAGTAGCGAGCGAAGCACATTAGTAGTAGAAGGGTGAGCAGGGCACCATATCCCTGGAAGTCCCTGAGGGTTGAATAGGGTCTAGTAGAGGGTGGGAAAGGCACCATATTCCTGGGTGTCTGTAACAGTGACAGTGGTGTGCAGGACACAATATCCCATTGTAACTTGGAAGGTAGTAGAAAGAGGTTATGGTACTAGGGAAATAGGAAAAGTAGTAGAGCAGGATGAGCAACAGTTAGTGGGAGAGTGGGAGGGGCTATTGGCATTAAATGAGACAGAAATTATAACAAGGGGAATTGCAAGAGGTGGCAAAGTAGAGTGAGAGGAAGGAGGGAAAGTAGAAGGATAGTTGGATGTAGAAGCGTTAAAGAATAGAAGTGGGAAAGGAAGTGCGATCAGAGGGTGGAGGTGGAAAGGCGGAGTGAGAGATTGGAAGGGACACTGATGTGGTGGGGGGAGAGTAGCTTACATGGTTAGATTGGTGAAGGGTCAGTAGTAAGAGGTTGTGAAAGGAGTGTACGTGTTGCAGTACGAAAGAAGGCACCATTCCCTATTCCCAGAGAGACTAACCAATGATAGGAGAGGCAAAGTTAGTATTTCCCTAAGGAATCAAATAGCCATCGTATTAGGGCAAACCCCTGAAGAGAATAGAAGTAGAAGACAGAGAGGGTTTACCAATCTGAAGATTACTAACAGTCCGATAGGGACGTCTGGGGCTGCGAGGTGGGTTCCACGCCTGGGGAAGTCGAGAGAGGAAAGGGACAGCTCTAGTGCCAATCATTCCCAGTCGCTTAAACCCCAGAGAATTAAGGAGCAAAGTAGTTATTCTGACAATTTTTGCCAAAATAAACACCCTTGGACTTTTCATAAGGGTCAGTGTAGTTATTTGTGGCGGGCCGCCCTGTCTTACCCTGCTCTAAATAATTGTTTATAACTCCTGTTCTGTAGAAGATCTGTAGAAGATCTAACTTTAAAAATGGTTGATCTTACTGGATCTAACAAATATGTATTGAAATTAATGATCTTTTCCCCCCTCAACAAAATGTTGGGGAAAAGGTCATAAATATTACAAAAATATATGTCATTTGTTAGATCTTCGTTAGATCCGGTATGATCAACCATTTTCAACATTAGATCTGATACAGAACAGGAGTTATAAGCAATTATTTAGAGGGGGGCTAACCTGTAGTGATCTAGTTAGCCCCTGCTCAACCATAAAATGCACACAAATCGATGTCATTGGTTAGATATACGTTAGGTCCGGTAGGATCAGGCATTTATTTTGTTAGATCACATACAGCTGCTGAAATGCTTGGCGGCAAAAGAGGGGGGTACTTGTCTTTTGTATAGTGCCCTCTAAAATTATTATATTCGCAATGCGCTGTTAGTGGGAACACCCTCGGAGGACCGAAGTCCTGAATGTTGGAGGTCATGGAGTATGATAAGGATGCGTGTGTGCATTTGGCAAAAAAAGGCTTAGCATGGATGGCCAGGCTCCGGTAGAGAAGCAACCCATGCGGTCAGGCATGTGGATGGGTGCTGAGAGGAGTAGGGGTGGCATCAGTGCTAGAGACTCGCCATGTGTTCAGTTTGCCTGAATTTGTCACAGGTCTGCGCTGCATTCTGCTGTCACATGTGTTGAGGCGTAGTCTGGTGTAAATAGGTGGAGAATTATGTGAACAACATGACCCACTTTTGTCATAATCCTTGCTGTATACTGATGTGTGTGGATAGTCATGCCTGCGGCCACTGGAGTGTCATATTATATGTACCTTGCTGCCATTGCAGGCACTTTGTTGCTAGGGCGACTGCTCAGGTACTTTGCTTCTTCTGTCGGTTCTTGACGGTTAGCAACAACGACAGTCTATGTTCCCCTGTTCCCCTGTTCTCCGCAGATGAGGTCTCTAGACAAGTCCAATCTATGAAAGTCTCGTCGAAAAAGGTTCACCCCTGTTCCTCCAAAACTATCAAGGACCACATCGACTCCCTGGCTCCTGCCCTGGCTGATTTCTGCAATCACTTCTTCGCCACTGGAGTCTTCCCATCCCCCTGAACCACTCCCTTGTGCACCCTCTTCTTAAGAAACCCTCTGCCGACCCCTCCTGCCTGGCTAACTATCGCCCAATTTCCATCACTCACTTCCTGGGGATGCTCCTGGAGAAACTGGCCATCTCCCAGCTTAATCTCCACACTTAATCTGTTGGTTGTCTTCATGATCATCAGTCTGGCTTCAGAGCTGCCAGAAGCACAGAAACTGCTCTCCAACCTTGACTCTAACACCCCCTGCGTCCTGATCCTGCTTGATCTCTCTTCTGACTTTGACACTGTCAATCATGCCATCCTGCTCAACCGTCTCCGTGATAACCTGGGTATCACTGGTCAGGCTCTGGCGTGGCTGACTTCTTTCCTCTCTGACCGGTCCTCCCAGGTCCAACTTGGGTCCTTCCTCTCCGCTATCTTTTTCTCTACCTGTGGTGTCCCCCAGGGGTATAACCTCTCTCCCTGTATGTTCAACCAATACCTGGCACTCCTTGCCCACCGCATCGCCGCTCTCTGCCCCAACTTTCAGTGCTATGTGGATGACACCCAGCTCATTTTCAGGCTAACCTTGGCCTCCTCCTCTCCTTCTCTCATCTCTGACTGTCTGTCTGCTATCCAGGAGTGGTGTGCCGCCAATGACCTCTGCCTTAATGCCAGTAAGACTGAGATTCTACTCATGGGCACACCCGTTCCCTTCTTTCCGGTAGCTCTCTGGCCAGCCTCTCTTGGTCCTCTTCCTGCTCCCACCTGCAAGGCTAAAAACCTTGGAGTCATCTTTGACTCCACACTCTCCTTCTCTCCTCACATCTCTGACCTCTCTAAGAAGTCACACTACCAGCTACACCTCCTCAGAGGTATTCTTCCTTTCCTCTCCTTCCCCCTCTAGGCTGTACTACTGCAACAGCCTCTTTCTAAATCTGCCTGCTTCTACTCTACGCCCTCTGCAACTAATCCAGAAAAGGAGAGAGAGAAAGAGAGAGAGAGAGAGAGGGAGAGGGAGAGAGAGAGAGAGAGAGAGAGAGAGAGAGAGAGAGAGAGAGAGAGAGAGAGAGAGAGAGAGTGTGTGTGTGTCTGTGTGTGGGTCTGTGTGTGTGTCTGTGTCTGTGTCTGTGTCTGTCTCTGCCTCTAGCTGTGACTTGGGAAAGGGCAGTGCTTGAATGTCCGGTCTGAGCTGAATCTATATTTGGTGGCTCAGGAGAAAACCAAAGGACTCATTTCTTGAGCCTTTAAGTAACGCTCTTAACATTAAAAGAACTAGTGGTTCTGGGTACCTATGATTTATAGTACACGCCCATCTCTGGCCTGACCTGTAAAAAAATTGCACTCCCTAATATATCAAAATGGTCTGGTCCTCCGAGTAATTTAGTTATGTGTGTGCGCATTTCAGAAAATCTGCTCTCATGGTTTAATTGGCGATAGCACTACTTCATATATACTAATAGGGAGCTCTGGCATATAGTGCATCACAATTTGTTTCTTGGCACACTCATGTCAACACTACTTAAAGCGATGGGACTTCTAACTAATCTGTATCCCTCATCTTTGCCGTGGTATGTTTATTCTGCTCATTGTAACAGGTGTGTCGCTTTCATCAATGCTACAGCAATTGTACATTCTGTGAAGCCGCTAATCCAAATTCTGTATCAATGCTGGCGCATGCGTACCTTTGGCATGTCCATAGGTTCTCGACCATTTTATCAAATGCATTATTACTTCGAGAACAGCAAGTATGGTCCAGACGTGTAACAAGTATGATCTGGAAGTGTGTTCAAAGGCACTCTTTTGCTTCTGGGGGTGCCGGAAATACTAAGCATACCATAACAATTGTTTTCAAACTTTAAACTAGTATACTTCCTCAACCCATGTGTGCTCCTTTCCCATCCATCACACTACTAGTCTGTGCCAGCAGTTGCTGCAACGCCAAACATGTGAGATGGAGCAGCAGCAGTGTGATGGGCTGGTGGGTGTCCGATCTAGCGCTGAGCCGGGCCGCTGGCACCGTAGCGCTGTCGGGGCCAGCATCAGTGAGCCAAGAATCTTTGGACCCTGACGATTATTTTTTTACAAATTAAGCACTGGGTGCCCTATGAGCTCACAGCTCCATGTGGACCAGCACCTTGTACTTCTCTGTTAATTTGCTCTTCCTTCATGAGGGAGGAGGAGTAGTACTTTGTGAGTCTTCTTTGGCAAGCATGTTCATGTCTATCACTGCTTTTCCCAGAATGTTCTAAGGAACTATCTCCCCAAGCCTTTTGTCAGAATAATCTCGACCCTCACTCTGACCTCCACTGTCTTTTTCCCTTCAGCTGAAGGTTTGTTTGGCAATTTCCCAAGAACCATAGAGTTGCACTGAAATCAGTGACTCTGCAGAACCTGTTGGAGTCCTGCTGCCAGCAGCTCTACAATGGAACCAAGCCTGATTTGCATATGGTCTTTCCCCTTCCGTAATGGCTTAGCTGGCTGAAAAACTATGGACTGGAGGGTTGCCCAGAGCTGTTGCAGTGGTTATCATTGATAAAAGCCTTCCAGTCATCACCTTTTGCTTTTGCATAAGTCACCCCAAATGGGATGGGTATACCCAGACACGGGTCCTGAGCCTGCTGGATCTAGCGACCCAAGCTACTCCTCACTGATAATGCCCAATGAAGACGAACATGTTTGGGGATGGTCTTGTGCGGAAGGGATGTGACCTACAAGTTCGGGCTTGACTGCCCCTTTTGTGTTGGACAAGCCTGATTTGCAGATGGCCTTTGCCCGTCTGTAGCGCCTTAGCAGGCTGAAAAACGATGGTCTGGAGGGTTGCCCAGAGCTGTGCCAGTTGTTATCATTGATTGAAAACCTTCCAGCCATCAACTTTTGGTTTTGCATTCAACAATGCGCAAGGCATATAGGACTTTCATAGCACCATCTTCAAAAAGGCATATCAAAAACTGTCACTAATTCCTCGTTCTTCAGATAATTCAAGAACTTCCCAGTGAAGCCTCTCACAGAAGACCACGCCAAACGTCCACCTCTCATGGGTTGATCTGCGTCTGACGACCCAGGACTGTGACTCACTTCTCCAAGAACTGAACACCTCCCTCACAACCAACATCCACCGCCATTCACCAGTGAAACAATGCACCCTCAAGCCTAAACCTTCTGCACCCTAGTCTGCTTAAGAACTCAATTTCAACAAACAAACCATCAGAAAACAAGAAAAGACTTGGCGAAAGTCTTGCAGCACACCCGACCGTGCCCTGCTCAAGGAACACAGTGCTACATGCAGACAACTGATCACCACTACCAAGGTCAAATACTACCAAAATACCATAGCCAAGGCCAACAATGAAATCAGAGCCCTCTTCAAAGCCATAATGCACTGCATCATCTATCTGCCGACCCATCTATTCAACCAGACTTTATTGAATAATCAACCAGCCTTAACTCTTTCTTTATCAACATGATCAGCATGATCTGCTAACACATAGACACCAACACCAACGGCTGTACGTAATATGCTCGTCCGGTGACCAGGGGATGGGCTTCATCAAAGTAGCTTCTCGCCACAGCCTGAAAATCATTAAGGTGCTTGCAACCCGCATGTCTTAAATACGAGGGTGCTGTTATGTGACATGTATATATGACACTGCTATACTTCTCTCACCCCAGTGGGGAGCATGACAGACTGGCTGCTGTACATCAGGAGGCCCTATATAGCCTTTGATCTCCAACACAATACTACCTCGTCAACGTGAGGCTCTTTGCTGCACCACCGTTCTCCAACCTTTGGGGCAAACATAGTCCCAATGGACAGGGACAGCCAGGAGGGGTATGATGCTTTGTCGTCTTCCTCTTCTGTTATCAGACATACCAGGAGAAGGGCTGCTATGATGGGCCAAGCTCGACCCCTGCCCCAAGGTCCCCGGATCTATTTCAAGGGGTCCCCATACAGGAGTTTATTGCATCTGGTACTCCTGCCACACAATGCCATTGGTGGGAACTATGGGCGGAGAGACTAGACATGTTCTTGAGTCTACCAAGGGGTTGGATGATCCGGCCAATAGCCCAATGTTGCTTTTCTTTGTAGGACGTGCAGAACATAAGATCTACAAAAAAGTGTCACCTGAAGATGGTTCATATATAGCTGACATGAAAAAGTTCTTCCAGGGCTATTTCAGTCCCCTAGTCAATGCAGACTATGAAGGTTTTAACTCCATCAGGCAAGCCAAAGTCCCCAGGAATCCCAGTAGGACCATACTCAACTCAGGCAATTGGCCAAGGCATATACTCTTGTGGATGACGAAAACGATATCAGAGCACAGCTCATCAGAAGGTGTTCCTCCATCCCGCTGTGTTGTCAAATGCATCACCCCCCACCGCATCCTGAAGTTGAGTCACTCCCACAAGCAAGCCACAGCCAGGGTGGCCCACATTGAAAAGGATTTCAAATCGGTATGAGTGGAAATGGTTAACACCAGCAGGAAACACCTGGCGCAGAGAGGCTGTGCAAGAGAGACAAGTGGATCTCACACCATGCTGACAGGACCAAAGGAGTCCTCAGTAGGACTGTGTGATTTATTGTGGGGGCTCCCTGCCTCACACCCAAGGTTGTCTAGTGGCAGGCCAAACAGGCAGGCCAAACATGTGGCTGGTGTGCAAAGCCCAACCACTTCATGAGAGTCTGCAAGGTACCATGGCCTGCCACATTGGGTAACCTTCTAAACGCACCATGATTCCACCATATTAGAGTTGTCATGCTCTCAGAAGGAGCACCCACTGATGCCAGCACTCAGCAAGGTGAAGATGTTAATAACCTTTTCTTTTCATTTTGGCCCTCTGCAAAGACCAAAAAGGCAAATGGCATCAATGACCATGTGAAGTGCAGATACAGTTAGAGAGTATTCCAGTACTAATAGACACAGGTGTGTCAATTAATGTGATGCTCACCCTTCAGTTGCAACTGGCACGTCCAAAGGTACTCATCTTCACCTATGGGGGCACCCATTCACTCCCCTTCAAAGGTACATTTCACAGCAGGGTGTCACAAGACAGAAACTCCACACCTGCAATCTTCTATTTGACGCCAGATGCGAAAGACATGCTACCAAGTTGTACCCAGGCTGCAGAGGAACTGAACCTAGTTCACTTTGCATTCAGTTTGTATCAGGAGGAAGCTAAGTTGCTATTACAGGAAAACAGTGACCTGTTCGAAGGGATTGGCTTCCTCAAAGGCCACAAAGTCAGACTTCACGCTGATCCAACAATACAACCTGTGGCCCTGAGACAACACAGAATACCATTCCAGTTGAGCAAGAAGGTGGATGCAGAGTTAAGCAAGCTGGAAAAAAGGGCATCATAGAGAGGGTAACAAGCCCAACGCCATGGGACTCTGTGATTGTTTTTGCCCACAAGCCAAATCAGCTCGGCGCTGTCTGCATTTGTGTGGACAAGAAGTTGTCAAGCAAGGCCATCAGGAGGCAACGGCACCCGACCCCACCTTAGATGGCATAATTCTAGACATATAGGGAGCCACTGTTTTTTCTTGTAAATTTGGTTTTATTCGTTTTTACAGATACAAGTCATGCAAAGAAAAGATACATTTAAGTATACAATTAACTATCTCATAATGGAAAAGCGAACCCCTAAAATTTCGCGTATTTAGTGTCTGTCCTGCAAGCACCTTCTTCATACATAGGGTTCGTGCACAAAAATGACCTTGCTCCCCTCCCCCTTCGTGCCCCCCTCCCCCTGATCAGAACCTGTATTGCAGGTCGAGCAGCATTCATCGTGTGGCGAGCATCGTCAGTGTTAAATGTCGAAATTGCGTTGGTTATGAGAGTGTCAGTTGGAGAGTTCACCTCATACGTTGCCTAGGTCAATTTTTGTTCCTCCATCGTCGTGGTAGGGGCATTGTTATGAGATAAGCCGGTGGGCAGGTATATACTTTTATATTCCATCCATAAGATTTCAGTCTGAGGTAGTTTTCCATGTAACAACGCTGTTATATGTTCCATTATGCATATATTATTGGAAACATGGATCCATTCATTTTTCGTGGGAGTTGTGGGCGATTTCCACCTCATTACTAGTGTTGCTCTTGCAGCTAATAGCAATTGTGGTGCTAGATCCTTGATCTTGACCCAGTCATCTTCATCTTTCTCAAGGCCAAACAATATGAGGGAGGGTATAGGTGTTCTGTCGATACCATCGACTTCTTTGATCCAGCCCAGGACCTCCGACCAGAACACTTGTATTTTAGGACATCCCCACCACATGTGCCAGTAGTCTACTCTGTTTTCCCATCCACGCCAGCAATCCGGGCTCGTAGTCTGAAACATTTTCGATAATCTGACTGGATCATATTGCCATCTAAGTAATAATTTGATTGCATGGAGTTTGTATTGATTCGAAATGGATATTCTTGTGGCAGCCTGGCATATGGTATCCCATAGGTCTGGAGTGAACTGTTCGGAGAAATCTGTCTCCCATCTGCTTTTCAATGAGTCCGTGGTCTCCCCCTCCCCTTCTATCAATGTTTTGTACATATCAGAGATTAGGCCTTTCATTACAGTTCTTGAGTCCAGTATTTTCTCAAAAGGGGTGAGTTCTCTCATTAATTTGGGTTTCCACATGGCTCTTGTCAAAACCCCTTTTATCTGCAAGTATTGAAAGGTGGATAATGGGCCTATTCCGAGGGCTTCGGTTAGTTCATGGAGAGAATGGAGTCTTTCCGTTGCAATTGCCCTACTCTCTCTAATCCAGCCTCATACCATGATTGGAACCTTTTGACTCCTGGGGTGTGGTCGTTGATTCCTGGGGACCATAAGTGGCTGAGGGGAGCCGGCCAGGTAGTAATGTTTTGCATGTTTTTGCCATGTGTCCAGATTTCCCAGATGGTCATTAGTATCGGGTGGTCTTTGAGTTTTCTACAGATTCTTTTTTTAGGTGCCCATAACCATTCAGATACTGTAGCTGGTGTAAAGTAATGTTTGTCCATATTGACCCACTGGGTGTCTGTTTGGTTACGGAGGTGTGGAATCAATACCCTAAGTTGGGCGGCCTCATAATATTTTTGAAAATTGGGAAGCCCAACCCCACCTTTATCTTTTGGGAGCGTTAGAGTCTTATATGGAATTCTGGCTTTTTTCCCTTGCCATAGGAATTGGAGCATGGCCCTTTTGATCTCAGTAAAAAAGTTTTTGGGAATCCTATTGGGTATCGCTTGAAAAGGATATAGGAACCTGGGCAGGGATACCATCTTAATTGCATTGAGCCGGCCTAGCCAGGATATTGTGAGTTTATCCCATCTTGTCAAGTCTAACCTAAATTGTTTCAATAGGGGAGGGAAGTTTGCTTCAAATAGGTCACTTAGATTATTCGTTAGTTGTATCCCTAAGTATTGTAGTTGTGAATGTTCGATATTGAGACCAAATGGGGAGAATTTGATGGCATTCTCATCTTTTTGACCTTGGAGGGGAAAAAGTGTGGACTTTGTTTTATTTATTTTGAACCCAGAGAGTTTACCATATTCTTCTATCATGCAGAGAGCCCGGGGGATGGAGACGGAGGGATTTGTGATGTGGAGGAGGATGTCATCTGCGTAGAGGGCAATTTTGTATTCTGTTGTCCCGAGTCGAATACCTTTTAGTGTAGGGTCCGCCCTTATTGCGATTGCCAGGGGTTCTAAGGAGAGGGCAAAGAGAATCGCTGAAAGGGGGCATCCTTGTCGGGTCCCCCGCTGCAGGTTGAACCATCGTGAGTATTCTCCGTTCACAAATATAGATGCCTTCGGGTCTGTATAAACTGCGTGTATCGCTCTCCTAAATCTATTGCCCATTCCCACCTTTCGGCGTACTGCCTCAAGGAACCCCCATTCCACCCTATCAAAGGCGTTTTCCGCGTTGATGGAAAGCAGGGCCGTGTCATTCTCCATGGTCTGGGATGCGTGCATCAGGTGTAAGGTTTTGCGGATTGTGTCTGCACCTTGTCTGCCCAGTATGAACTGTAAGAGGATTCAATTCAACACTACAGCTAAGTCAACGCCTAGTCTAGAATACTGAATGAAAACCCTTATTGATATCTCTTTATGTCCAGTTCATGCGTTCTGGATGACTACCCCTATATAACACCCCTCTCTTGGAATCCCCCTGACCCCACTGAGCCAAGAAGTAGTTCTATTTTGCAAGTTTAAAAGGTTTATTTGACAATTTAAAATATATATATATCACACCTTATAATAAATTAATAATTGAATAGCACACTTAATCTGATATGATAAAGATCAACAACGGAGAATCTGGCACTAGCACACTTCTTATAATCACTAATGAGTTGACATGAAATGGATAAGGTAGCACACTGGTAAATAGGAACAAAAGTATAATGTGGTAGAGGATGCTTTATGTAAGCTCAGGTGGATGCAATATTCAATGAATGCAGTACAGAAAATACTCAATATGATTTCAACCAAACAATGTAATCACTTTTCTCTGGCAATCCCCTCCCCCCCTTGATGCAAGGCAAGGAAATGGAAGGAAAACACACAGTTCTCAGAAATGCAATCAATGTAAATCAGTTCACCCCAGCAAGCTTACACGACAGAAAACAGATAGGAGTTTTGAAAACACAGGCAAAATGCTTTGATATGTGCTAGCAATGGATGAGAAATATGCTGGAAATGCTTTTAATTCCCTTTCAGAGGTTCAGGGTGAGTGGTATCTAGTTAATATTAGTCCAGGCTCACCC
The DNA here is from genome assembly GCF_040938575.1 of Ambystoma mexicanum. Classification (NCBI taxonomy): domain Eukaryota; kingdom Metazoa; phylum Chordata; class Amphibia; order Caudata; family Ambystomatidae; genus Ambystoma; species Ambystoma mexicanum. Next base: position 1,062,428,640 of record NC_090923.1, on the reverse strand, counting down.
TAGCAATGATGCAGGGATAGTTAGCAGGTTAAACGAATTTCTGGCAAATGGAAGGCAAGCAGCAGCAGTTTTTACATGTGAAGAAATTTGCAAATCGCGGTAAAATTCGCGAATGCGTGTTCCGCGATTGCGGTAAAACTATAAGGGGTAGGAATGCGGTTCTAGGTTCATAGGAAAGCCACGATTCTAAGTTTTCAGATAAAAGTTACTGCAAGTCTCTAGCACAAACGGTTGCGGAGATATGACCGATTTAATAGAGGTCGTTTTTGGTTTTGCAAATTTTAAAAGCTCAAAATGACAAGTGACAAATTTTGCAGCTAGAATGACAGGTGACAGATTTGGATCTATCAGGCAGTTCTACTTAGGTTAAATAGATTGAATTAGATGAATTTAAACTAAGAGATTGGTTCTACACAGTTCTGCTGGGTACTCACACTATATTCTTGAATTACATGGGCCTCGTCACGGATCTGGTCAGGGTTTTAAACTGGACTCTGGTCTGGTCTGGTCTGGCCTCTGCACTTCACAGTGATCTGGGTCAGCTCTCTCTGCTGGTCTGGGTCTCTCTGGGTACAGCACTGCTTTCTCTCTGGTCTGGTCTCTTAGTTCTGGATAGATTGAAGTCTCTAGTTTGGCTTTCTGGAGGTTGATGGAGGTAAGTATGGATTTTTCCGGCAGAGCTTCCAGCTGCAGATGGAATTGAAGGTCCCTATCTGTCCTGTCTGTCTGCTTTTATGTGTTTAGAATGTGGGTGTGTTCTAGCATCACTGACCCTACCTCTCTCTCAGCTTCTAATTGGTCAAACTTCCATTTCTCATTTGATTGGCGAAGGAGCTGTGAGTTAGAGTGATGTCATCCATTTATGATCTCTTGAAACAACTCCCCTATCATCTGTGCACCCAAATCTATATATGATCAAAATCCATATTTCACAGTTACACAGTTGTTTGAAATTACACATACATGGTGTGGCTGAATTCAGCCATGTCTCTGTCCAAATCTGCTCTTTCTAGGAGCTTGCATTCAAAAATGGCAACTTCTAGCACTTTTTCATGTGCTGAACAACATTGGATCTTCATTAAATTTTATACAACTGTTCCTCACATATCTACCCACATACCAATGCATTTTCGTTTGTCTAGCTGAAACAGGGAGTCTGTAATATTAATAAACAATGGGGTTTTGCCCCAGAACATCACACAAATTGGAGTTTGGGCTTGAATTAAAGGTACATTTTTTAAATTAAAGCTCTCAAAGTTATACATTTCTGTCATTTGATTACAAAGAGTTATCAGTGTTTTTGTAAAATATATATTTTACTTTCAATTCAGTCCTCAGAGTGTTGAAGTCCGCCTCCAAGACTTGGGTGGGTCAGTCACAGATCTCTGCTGGCTGGCAGATCTTTGTTGACAGCAAACATCCAGAATTAACATATTCCTTTCAGAGGAAAGGGTCCTTTGTGTGGTGTCTGGCAAGCTCACATCACGAGGCCAGGGGGCCACTTTGCATTTAATTAACAGAACCCTGTTATTTCCTGGATTCTTGTGTTGAGTTCTGAAGTGTCAAGAGTTCTCAGGACAGGCAACCCCTTTGAACCTTTGATGAAATAAGACCCCTTTCTTTGCACTCATGCAGTTTGCAAGACAGCTCTCCTGTCAGAGTTTAGACCGCTAGCGCCACCATCAGGATTTTGTGGTTACTGCATCCATCCTTGGGTTTTTTTTTTTTTTAGATTGATTCCTTTCAGCAAGTGATATTATATGGAGTAGATTGTCCATGTTCAGGACATGGCATTGGTGTGTTTCTGCAGTAAAGTAATTCTGTGCCCATGATTTTGCCATATTTGACATTCAAGAAAAATGAATTCCCAACAGTATGGGTTTGCTTTTGGCAATCAGCATTGCATCTCTGAACTCACAATATAGGCAAAATGGGATTTTCCTGTGCATTTTCTGGGGAGCTCTGGCCATTATGATGTTTTCCATGCCAGTACTGCACAGTTTTGAGGTAGGGCCCGGATGCATGGGTAAATACATCCCACAGAACCTATTGAGGACAGATAGGACTCTGTCTGCGATCGTTCGGGGTCTACCTCAGAAGAATATAAAGTTTCATAAAAATCGGCAAAATGTTCTGGGATGGTGGTGCGGGTGTGTGATGTGGGGGAGGTATCGCTTTTAATTTCTAATACTCTTCGCACCGCTCTTTGTTCTCGCAGCCTGGCAGCGAGAAGTGCGTCGGCCTTATCGCCCTTCTCATAGAATTTTTGATTTAAGAATCTTAATTTACGCACGACCTTTTCATGCTCCAATAGTTTCAGTTTGTTTCTTTTCTGTCTGGCTTCGTTCATCTTCTGAGGATCCACTTCTTTGCCTATTTTGGGTGTGCGTTCTAATTGGGAGATTTCAGTTCGGAGCCTTTGTTCAATAAGATTACGTTCTCTCTTCTTTGATGAGCCTTCCCTTATCAAGATCCCTCTCCAGGTGGCCTTCCTGGCCTCCCACACTGTTTGCTGTTTGTTTAGGTACCTCACCATTGTCGTTTGTTTTAAAGAATTCAGAGATTTCTGTCTCCATTTCAGTTCTGAAAACGACATCCCTCCAAAGGCTCTCGTTGCAGCGCCATTTCCCACTATTTTTAGGTAGGTCGGCCCACTGGATGTCTGTAAGGACCATGTCGTGGTCGGACCAAGTAATCGGGGTTATCTTTGCCTGTGACGTTACTTCAGAGAGCTCTCTGGAGAGATACATGTAATCTATACGGGTGTACGTATTATGGGGAGCGGAGTAGAAAGTGTAGCCTTGTTCTTCCGGATGAAGAGCTCTCCATGCATCTACCATGTTATACAGTTCCATCATATGAGCTAGCTCAGTTGGTTCAGGTCTATTCTGATGAGTCGTGGTAGGGTTCCCAGGATTCCGGTCTGTGGCCGGGTTCACCCATTGATTAAAATCCCCCTCCCAAGATGATTTGTCCGGTGGCTTCAAGTAGTATCTTAGGGATTGTTCTGGAGAGAAATCTAGACTGGCCTGTGTTCGGAGCATACAAGGTGGCAATTGTGACGTTCAGATGACCTAGTTGCCCATTCACTAGCATTGCTCGTCCTTCAATGTCTGACCATGCCTTGGTCATCACAAAATCTATGCCTTTTCTAATGAGGATTCCCACCCCTCCCTTTCTGAGTGGGCCCGAGCCCCAAAATTCAGATCCCACTTGTTTTCCAAGAATCCCTCGTTCATCTCTTTTTGTGTATTTTGTTTCCTGGAATAGAAGAATATCTAGTCCGCTTCTACGAAATTCTCTGGCTACAAGGGACCGTTTTGTCGGTGAGTTGAGCCCTTTAACATTGAGTGTTCCAACCCTTAAGGAGACTGGTTCCCTTATATTAACGTTCATAGCCATAGTTCTTTCTTGCTCTTTCTTGCTGGGAGTTGTCTCTTTGTATACACTCAGCAATGGGCTATGCTCACGAGCCGCACGCTGATTTGGCTGTTGTGGTTCATTATGTTTGCTGCTCTGACCTTCTTTGTTTCCTTCACTTTTCCCTCGCCCCCCACCTTCCTCCTTCCTAATTGATGGCGTCCGGTCGAGCCCAGTCGGTTGTCCCAGGTCGACATCGGACCACTTCCGGGGGTTGTTACTTCACGCCCCTTGACCAGAATAAGTCATCGTAGTCCAGAGTGAGCCCCCTGGTGGTTCCCCCCTAATTATCTTCATTAGAGTTCAGGGAATGTGTGTGCGCTTGTGCATCCATATCACACCATTGACATATTTTGATTGGAATTGTCTTACCGGTGTCACCTGGTGTCAGTTGTCCGTTTCTGGGGAGAGATTGCCCCTCCTGAATTTTCGCTACCCCTTTACTCTCTTTCTCCGGGGGCCTTCGAGTCACCATTCTCTTCCTTCCTTATTTGTCGTTTCTTGGCTCGCCTCTTTTCCTTGTGACCCTAAGAGGTCAGATATGCACGATTTTATCTCATTCTCTGATCGCAGTCTGAATCTGGCCCCCTCGTATTGGAATGTGAGGGAGAAGGGGTAACCCCATCTATATCGAACGTTCTTGTCCTTGAGCATCTTCGTTAGAGGTCTGCACATTTTCCTGAGGGCTAGGGTCAAGGAGGAGAGATCCTGGTAAATGGAGATCTGTGCTCCGCATAGCGTAATCTTCTCGCTCATTCTGGCTTTCTCAAGAATTCTAGCTTTGTCCCTGAATCAGTGAAATTGGGCAAGGACTAAGCGCGGTCCACTTGCTGGGCCTCCTGCCCTATGAATTAGTTTGGTTACCGGTTCATCCACCTCATCATCCGTTGTCAGAAGTTTGATGATGTTGTGAAGTGTCTCCTTAAGGTACGCTTCCGTTTCCCCCTCTCTCTCCGGAATACCAAAAATGTGTATATTACTCCTCCTTTCTCTGTTCTCCAAATCATCGAGCTTAAGTTTAAACTAGTATTCACGTTGTTCCAGTTCCGTCATTCTTTGGTCGAGTTGCCCTTCCAGCGTGTCAATGGAGGCCTGATTGTTTTCAACTCCCTCGAGTCTGTCCTCCATGCTATCAAGCCGTTGAGTGATCCTATCTATTTTGCCACCTATATTTGTTCCCAGGTTCTTAATCTCCCCCAGTAGGGCGGCTATGTCTCCTTTTGTGGCTGAAGCCAGGTCGTCTCCTGTAGTGGCGCAGTTTGCCATCTTGGCGCCAGCAGTTGTAGGCAAGGTGGGAATGTAGGCAAAGTGAGCTAGTTTATGCTTAGTACTCATACAGATCACCAATGGTGGGCCTGGGTAGAAGCTGCGTGCGCTGTAATAATCCACGCCTCACTCAATCTAGGTGGATGATGACGGCCTACTCCCTCGAGTTGGGTTGCGGGTAGTTTGCGGATGGGGCGGCGTAGGTTCTTGTGCGGGCCTGGGGTGGTGTCGTGGGCAAGCGGGGAGTCGTGCTGGGTAGTCGGCTCCGAGGGGTGGTAGGCACTGTCCCCTGTCTGTACCGGTTATAAATTCTGTCTCTGGTGGAGTTTGTGAACCTTTCTTTGGGGCCTGGACAACAGCGCCGTTGGGTTCACTCGGAATGTTGCAGATCCGTGAGGGCACCACTCGGCGGTCTTCCCCAATGTCACTCCGTCACAAATTGGTATGTTCGCAATCCGCAGTTCACTCCTTCTTGCAGCACTTATTCGCGCTCACTGGGTCGGTCGGCTGATCTCACATCCTCGTGTGAGGATGTTGCACTCCGGGAGCCGAACACACGCCTTCCGGGCTTTCCAACGGTGAGACACACGCAGTTGGTTTCGATTTCCACGTGCCTCGGAGGCCCCGATTTTCTCTTGCATTTTCTGAGACCGTGGAAGGCCGATTTTCATCTGGATTTTTCCTCGGGGTGGGGGGGACGTTCACACAGTGAGATCCCGTATTTGTTCAGCAGGGGGGTACCAAAAGACGGGGGCTCATCTTCCGGGGTGCTGGTTACGGAGCTCACAGAGAGAGCATGCTGATCTCTGCGCCCCCTGGTGGCCATCCCACTGTTTTTTCTAATGTCAACCTCAATGCTAGGTACCAACAGGTCCAGCTTTATGCAGATTAAAGAACATTCACAGCGTTTTAATCTCATGCTGAGCTGTTCAGATATCAGTGTTTTAGCTTCAGGGTCTAATCAGTAGCCTAGGTTTTCAAAACTACACTCAGGGGATTGCTGGCAGGACTCCCTGCAGTTCTAAATGATGTGAGTGACAATGGGCCTCATTACAAGTACTCCGGTCCGGAATTAACACTGCCGGTAAAACCATACCGGCACCGTTTCCATGTCCGCCCAATCATGACCCGCGGCCCCGGTAATAGCACCAGCCTCAACCGCCACCGGGAAATAGGGGTCCCGTTAAGTCCGTCTGCACGGAAACACCTCCGTTACCGTCAACACGAAACACCGTGAGCATCACAACTAGCGCGGACACGGAAATACCGGGAAAAAAATGGCGTAAATACCGTGATCACGGTGGCGGAACCGCCGCCACCGCGAACATGGCGTTATACACTTCCTGCTGAACTGAATCAGGGCACAGGTGCACCAAATCAACCCAGCTGGACCTAGCAGGCCACTGGGAGCCCACAAAAGGGCCACACCCAGCCCAACACAACATAGAACCATGCAGGCAGCAGGTCTAGTAGCACTGGGACTGGGCCTACTCAACCAACAGGCAGCACTGCACATGGTGGCAGTAATGGCGCAGAGGAGGAGGCGTAGGCGGCAACCAGCCAACCCTGCAGCTATGGCAAACCCCATTGCCCAGCCAGCCCGACCCCGCCGCCAGCCACCAAAACCACGCATCAGGGCCTCACCCTGGAACCTCACCCCAGGACAGATCCACACACTATACCGGCTGGACCGTGCAACAATCCTGCACATCACCGCCATGATTGAGGACAACATCAGCAGCCAAATTGACACCCCCACCGCCACCCCCCCTCCTGAAGGTTGTCTCAGTACTGCATTTCCTTGGCCCTTGGCACTGGCACCTATCAACACACGGTTGGTGAGCTGCTCAAAAATCCTGGTACAGGTACTGGATGCCCTGTTGCGCCATGTGTCGGAACACATAGCCCTACCCCGCACCCTCCCCGAGGTCATTGCCACCAAGTTGGCCTTCCATGCCATAGCAGGCATGCCAAATTGCATAGGCGCAGTTGACTGCACCCACGTTGAGCTGACAGTACCACGTGCAATTGAGGCGGTGTTCCGCAATAGGAAACAGTATCACTCTTTGAATGTCCAGATGGTTTGTGATGCCATGCAACTGATTACACACTGCTGCGCACCTTTCCCAGGAGCATCACATGACTCAATAGTACTGCGGAATTCCACGTTGCCAGGGTACATGGAACGCTATGCCGGACAAAGCACATGGCTATTGGGTGAGTACAGCTGACGATGCTACAACCCTGTCGAAGTGGTGTGTGTGTGTGTGTCCAGCCCAATGAGCATTGCGAGTGTGCCGCTGTGACTGCACATGCATCACCCCCCTTCCATCTACCAAATACACAGCGGATGCCAAACATCATGAAGGAAGACATGACAGGGCACCACAATGTGCCCGTGCACACGCTGGCACAGCCAATCCCGTCACTGTCCCATGAACCTTCTGCCACTGCAGACACCCAACCTCAATTGAAACACTGCCTCAAAAGGCACGAGAGGCGTGTAAATGAGACGTCGTGTATTTACTACTTCCGTACAGTGAAGTCACTCTGCCATGTGTGGACAGCACTGCACCGTGACATGCACCCAAACAAATGTTACCCGCAGGGCACAGTAAACATGCAAGTTAATGTGTAGGCCCATATCCAGTTAGCGACATACATCGTGATGCCCAAAACATACCTCCATACACTGCATGGTACATATGCATGAATGAATGATGACACAAGAATGCACAGCAGCAGATGAGGACATGATGCCACAAACACTGACATGTTTCCCCATCTACATCCCATGTAGGTGATGCGGGATATGCACTCACGCCATGGATGATGACACCTGTACGGAGACCAAGGAACAGGCATGAAGAGGCATACAATAGGGCACATATCCGCACACGTGGAATGATTGAGAGGACATTTGGACTGCTGAAGGCCCGTTTCCGCTGTCTGAGCAGATCTGGCGGATCACTGCTGTACAGCCCAGTGAAGACGGGTAAAATCACACTCGTATGTGCCATGCTGCACAATATATGCCTGCGCAGGAACATCCCAATGCCACCAGACGCAGATGAGGAAGATGGGGATGTGGATGGGGATGGAGATGGGGATGGAGATGGGGATGAGGATGGCACCGCCTCCCCCTGGGGGTCCACATGATGGGCAGAGAGCACGGGATGCCCTGATTCGCATTTACTTTTGAGTCACAGCACATTCACAGAAATGCACGAACATGGTGACGACAATGAATCAATAGTTGCACTGCAAAATAAATGATCAATGTCCACAAAGTATGTCTTGATTGGAAATGGTGATGTAGTGATGTAATAACAACAGGGAAGGAGGTGCATTGGTTAGGGAAGCTGTACACCCGGGGCCACCCACCACCCAAACGTGCCCACCCCCACCCAGGACCCATTGTTCAAACCCCCAAAACTACCTACCCACCACCCAAACGTGCCCACCCCTTTCACACCCTTGTAGTCCACATGTGTCCTGCACTGCCCCACACACATGCCATCACTTCCGTGTGCGCTTCTGTGCCTGTGCAACCTTGCCCGAGGGACACGTTAGCCTACTTGAGCACCTTCTTGGACTGGCAGTAGTGGAGCTGGATGGGGTGGTTGTGTTTGATTGCGCAGAATCTGGGATTGAGGGCATCCGTGCCAGATTTGCCTGTTGGCCAACCAACATGGCCTCTACAAGCCTGGAGGTGTGGTCGTTGCCCTCCCGCACATGGCGTGCAAGGGTTACTATAGTGCTCGCAAAGCGTCCGATGGACCTCGACAGGCGACGCACTGAGGCGCTGTAGCTCTCCCTCTGCAGCCTGGATTCCTCTAGCTGCCTCTCCACCAGCTGGGTGAGGGTAGCCTGCTGGTCCTCCATCCGCTGCATGCGGGCATTCAGTTCGGCCATGGATGGGGTGGGCGACCTCATGGGACTCCCCAGTGATGTGGGGCTGAACCCCAGCTCATGGAAGGATCCCAGGTCTTCAAATGTGGGCATCTCCCCCTGTGGCCCTGTTTCCAAGTGCTCTTGCAGGGCACTGTTATCACTGCAGGCCGCCCCCTCTGCAGTGCTGCTGCCTTCGGTGTTGTGTTGGGTGGCCATGATAGGTCCCCGTGGCACCTGTCTAGACTCAGGCAGTGTGGAGACGGTGGGGACGTCGGTGGTGGTGGTGGGCGGCACATCTGTAGTGGCTGGTAATGTGGCCAGAGGTGCAGAACTGCCGGCAGCATCCTCCTGTGTGGTGGCGGTGGCTTGTGTACTTGCCGGTGCAGATTGGCTGGCCTCTTGTGCAGTATCACTGTCACTTGAAACGGCTGTGGGGACACAAAGGGCATGCAATTAGTGTTGTTGTGGTGGCAGATGGGTGCATCACATGCGTTATTAAGATTGTACATTGAATAGTGTTAGTCACATGCATCTGATTGCTGGTGTATGCATTCTGTGATATTGGTTGCCATGCGGATCATGATGGGTCCTTTGGCCCACACATGCACTGCCTGGGGGGGGGGGGTTGTTAATGGGTCCTTTGGCCCACACATGCACTGCCTGGGGGGGGGGGGTTGTTAATGGGTCCTTTGGCCCACACATGCACTGCCTGGGGGGGGGGGGGGGGTTGTTAATGGGTCCTTTGGCCCAGTACTCACAACTGCATATTTACATGTGGCATTCATGTTTGGGCACTTACCGGCATCTGCAGGTGGGCTCACTCCTGCCTCAGCCTCCCCGATCCCATGGATTCCCTCTAGGTGGAGGACGCTGCTGCAACACTCCTCCCATGCTTGCAGCCTCAGTGGGGAAGGGGGTCCTCCGCCTGTCCCACTGCTGCGTTGGCGGTGCGTGGAAATGAGATTGCGTACCCTCAGCCTCAGGTCGTCCCACCGCTTGTGGCAGTCCTTCACGCTCCTCACTGCCACGCCCACAGCGGTGCACTTGCGTGCAGCTTCAGTCCACACCTCCTTCCTCCGCTGCTGTGTGGCACACAGTTGGTCGGCGCTGAACAGCATCTCCGCATTGTCCACAATGTGCTCCACCAAGACGGTTAGCTCCGCCTCACTGAAGCGCTGTTTGCGCTGCCTCTGAGCAGGAATCCTGGCAGACATGCTGGTGGTCCCTTTTGGCTTCTCAGAGTTAGGATTGTGCTGGCTCTGGATGGCAATGGATTGTGCTTTTATATGATGGCCGCCTCTCTGTTTCCTGTTTTGGCGATCATGGTATTTACGGTTCCGTGTCCGTGGCGGCGGAGGCGGAAACGGGTTTTGCGCCACTTGTGGCTGCGTTATTTCCATTTCCGTGAGGTTTTCCGTGACGGTGGTAACAACGTTTCCGAGTCCGTGTGGTGCGCGTGACCGACAGCGTGTAATCGGACGGTTTTTCCGCAACCTTGCGGACACGGAAACGTTTTTAGCGCCGTCACAGATTTTGCACGGTTCCGGACTGGCAGGTTGTAATGAGGCCCAATGTCTTCATCTATTCTGCATCAGAGAAGGAGCATGTCAGTGAACTTGCTGTGGTTCTATGAGGCCTTAGAGACAGTGGCCGTACTTTGAATAGTGCAAATTTTTCCAGAAACAGGTGGAGGTTTTTGGGTACATCTTTAAGCACACTGGCCTCCCTGCTATCCCGAGAACTGTTATGGGTCGCAAACTGATGTCCTTTCTGTGTCCCCATCGCTGGTGAAAAGCTTCCTGAGGATGGGCAACCTTTGTGGGAAGTTCATCTGGCACCTGGCCACCATTAGAGACCGCTGAGAGCAAAAAAACATCCTTTGATATTGGGTCCCGCAGAACAGTAAGCCTTTAATTATGCAAAAGATGCCCTGGTTGTGCCTACCATAATGACGTTCTTTGATCCATAACCCATCCAAGCCATCAGAGGTACCGGTGGACACCAGCTCTCTGGGTGTAGGGGCTGTGCTTGCACAGGTGGACACGGTGGCTGTCCGGTGCCCCATGGCATATGCCAGCCACACTCAATCCTACAGAGCAGCGGTATTCACGCATTGGTTGTCCTATGAAAGTGCTGCTACTTCTACCGAGGCACATCTGATGGAATAAGTCTGGTTTCCAACTCTGGAGAAGGAAGTGGACCAAGCGCTGGGTCGCTGCACCTGGTGTCAGACATCCTCCATAACCTCATGCCCACCTCCAATTAAATCCCAAATTAGGAGCACAGCACCATGGCAAGCCCTCAGGATCGACTTGGGAACCATCTTACAACCCAACCATTTGATGGGCATTTTCGACGTATTCTCTAGGTATTCCAAGGTCAGATTCCTTCCCTCCACTGTGGCAGAGTGCATCATTCCACTCACGGAAGAGTGGTTTGAGCCCCACAACATCCCTTAGTTAGTTCATCCAAAAACAGAACCTCCTTCAAAGCAGGGAGTTTCTCATGTTCCTGACTTTTTATGGGATGTCACACAAACAGATCACTATCTGTTGGCCGAGAGAAAGCAGGAATATTGAAAGGTTCATGCGTACATTGAACAAGGCCTTTCGGATTGCACATAATCAAGACAGCCTGCTGCAGGAAACACTCAGCTTGTTTCTACCAAATGACACCTCATTCTTCTACCGTTGTGGCCCTGTGGGAAGGGTTCCTCAGTCAGATGGTTCACCCCGTCATGCCTACCAACATCAAGGTCAGTACCCTCTAAGGACATACAGCATGTTGCACAACAACAGAGGGATATCAATAGTAGGGCGAGCAAGAGAAAACATCTCATTGCAGTTCCCTGGAAGTGGGTGAAGTAGAAGTTTGGAAAAGACGCCCAGGGCACAAACTGAGCATGACATTTGAAACTATCCCATTGACAAGTCGTCATCATGAAGGGTTGCAGGATTACTGCAAGCCAAGGGAGCAACAGTGTAACAAGCAATACAAGTTGGTTGCGAAAAATAAGAAAGGATGTTTCATTTGATGAGGTTGAAGTAGCGAAAGCTTGACCAGATGACCCAATGACGGAGTGTGCACCAGCAAGCGAGGAACAAGGAGATGATTTATCCTCAGAGAGTGCTGGGCAATCAAGCCAGAGATAAGAACAAAGTAACGGCATACCAGTACCCACTTCACTTACAGCAAGATGAAAACCAAGCCGGGATGATTGCAGACCATCAGCATGGTGGTAGGACTCCATGATGCTAGAATAATATTATTTTCAGTTTATGATGGGTTAAGAGTGATACTGTGGTGAGAAGTATCTTCATGGCAGATATTGCGGGTCATTGATGAAAAGTCACATCTAGCGGAAGAGTAAAGGGCCTGACCCAGGTCATTCTGAAACCACCTAAGGCTATGAGTAGTTCTTTGTGTGCACTCACTGGGCAACTGGAGTGATACAACCTACCGGCGGCCTCCGGGAGCCCCAACATCCAATATTACAAATCTTTTATAAACACGTGTACACACGTGTACTGTTCTCATTGTTTTGACTGCATTTATCTGCCCAAGAGGAGGCCTCCTCATTCATTCCTCTCAGCCTCCGTGGACTGATCCTTGCTTCCAGGGCTTCGGAGGCCCTTTTCCTGCTAACTACATGATCCGGAGAGCATGCACTATTTCAGGGTAATCCCTACAATGTAGCGGTGCACATTGTACCTGATGCGCAAATTTCTTCAAAAAAATTAAAAGCAACATTATTTGTTTTGTTTGCTGGCGGGCAGCGGTTTGTACGAAGTAGCTATCTTTTTTCTGACTTTCATCCATCTCGTGGTTTTTTGCCATTGTTCTTGCCATCAGCCCCTTTGGGCCACACTGCCACAGGCCCTTCCAAGATGGCCTCATCCTTTTCCTGCAGCTGCGATTTTCCCTGCCTTGCCTTGCCTGACTCCCACCCCCATTGGTTGCCAGGGCCTTCATAGCCCAATCAGAGCAACTACGAGGCGGGAGCCGGCACCATCTACCAAGGCCCACGATGAAGGCCCCTGTCTGCTACCAGAACGCTATATGTGACTATTTCCAAAACCCATCACCCTACCCGCTACGAGGCTCACTCTGCTTTGGAAACTGGACTACCAAGACTTTCTTACCTTATTTACTATGGGTTAGTTTCCTCCTTTTGATTGCCCTTTTTCCCTTTTTGAGACCTTCACTTCCTTCTCTGCTTGCTCTCCCAGTTATGCTCTCAAATGCATTACGTTTCTGCACTCACCTCTGACTTCTGATTCATACTGTAATTCTATACCTACTGTGCCTTGGCATTTAACATAGATAGTCAAACTTGGGTGTGCGTTTTGCATTTAATTTTGAAAGTCAAACTTGGGTGTGTTTTGCATTAATTTTGAAAGTCAAAGTTGGGTGTGCTTTTTGCACTAATTCTGGAAGTCAAACTTGTGTGTGCTTTTGCACTAAATTTGAAAGTCAAACTTGGGTGTGTTTTGCACTCATTTTGAAAGTCAAACCTGGGTGTGTTTTGCATTTGATTTTGAAAGTCAAACTTGGGTATGTTTTTTTGCATTTAACTTTGAAAATCAAACTTGGGTGTGCTTTATGCACTCATTTTGAAAGTCAAACTTTGGTGTGTTTTTCATTTGATTTTGAAAGTCAAACTTGGGTGTGTTTTGCATTTAACTTTGAAAATCAAACTTGGGTGTGCTTTATGCACTCATTTTGAAAGTCAAACTTGTGTATGTTTTGCATTTGATTTTGAAAGTCAAACCTGGGTGTGTTTTGCACTAATTTTGAAAGTCAACCTTGGGTGTGCTTTTGCACTCATTTTGAAAGTCAAACTTGGGTGTGTTTTGCATTTAACTTTGAAAATCAAACTTGGGTGTGCTTTATGCACTCATTTTGAAAGTCAAACGTGGGTGTGTTTTGCATTTGATTTTGAAAGTCAAAATTGGGTGTTTTTCATTTAATTTTGAAAATCAAACTTGGGTATTTTTTTTGCACTAAACATTGAAGGTCAAACTTGGGTGTGCTTTTTGCATTTTATGCATGGGCTACAACTAGCTGTTTTTCTTGTGCATACTTGCTGTGACTTTTGTTTGCATTTAATTACTTCTCTGTAACCTGCTGGCCCAGTGACTGTTCCTTACCGCTGTACTTGCATACTCTTCCCGCTGCTAATCTCTCTACTCACCAATGGCGCTTTCTGTTTCTCTACTCCAACTGTTTCTCTGTCAACTATCCTTCCCTTCTCACTAAGTTTGGAAGGGAGAAGTTTAAAAAGGATATCTTGGCCGCCAACCCAGGTCTCCTCATCGCTGATACCTATTCCAGCACTTCTTCTAGACAGACACTCACTGACATCCTCTTTGTCGTTCCTTCGCCTGATCTGTGGACCCTTCGTATGATCTCTGTTCTCTGCCCTGTCTCCTCCTCTCCCATTAATGGTGGAACCCCTGGGAAGTTCTCATGGCTTCCTTCGACTCCTCCAGAGTCATCATGAATGTCTTTCTAAATGGCACTGTCATGGTCCAAGGCCCTAAGACCAAAAACAGCCCCTCTTTCATAGGTGCTTCTCTCGCCTCATCAACTTCCTTTCATCTCCTGCTGTCCCCTCCTCTCCTCCCTTGGCTACCTGGCCCTCTCTTTCCTCCTCTTCTGCCCCACCTCAGGCTCCCTCCTCACCTCCGCAGGGAGTACCTCTGATTTGTACCCCTCCACGGAAGGCCTTTAAGGCTGGCAACCTTCTTCATCTTGCCACACCCAACTCTCGCTCTGCTGTCGAACACTCCTCTGACATCTGCCACCTCTTGGAAGAATCTGACCTTGATGTCCTCGGTCTTACCGAGACATGGTTCACTGCCAGCTCTGTCACAAGCTCTGACACTATCCTCCCTGATGGTTACAAGATCCTCTCCACGCCCAGATCCACACGGCCCGCAGGGGGTGTAATCCTGATCTTTCCTGAGTGGATTCCTGCCTCTATCATTCCCATGCAGACTTACTCCTCTTTCAAATGCCTTGCCTGCTGCTCTCTCTCTCTCTTAGTCACTATCTTACTGTTGCTACTCTCTACCGGCCCCCTGGTCAACTCACCCCATTTCTCTCTGAGTGGGCTGACCTCTCCTCCTCCCTCCTGGCCTCAACCACTCAACTCCTCCTCCTTGGTGACCTCAATATCCATCTCGATTATCCCTGTTCTCTGTCTGTGCTCTTTCGTGACCTCTGCGATTCCCTCTCCCTTTCTATCCTCCCCTGTGGCCCGACCCACTCGGCAGGACACGCACTTGATGTCTTGATCTCCTCTGGCCTCCCCCTCTCCATCCATCTGACCACTTCTCTCTCCTGGAGCAATCACTCCCTCCTCTCATCTCATCTCTCCCTCTCTTCCCCCCAGGACATGCCTACCCCAACATTGCCACCTATCTTCTCGGACATCCGTCCCATGAAGCGTGTGTCAGTTGAAGCTTTCGCTGCCACCTTCTCTCCCCCCCTCCACTTCTGGCTGAATTGCATCCTGACACAGCCCTCTCTATCTAGCCTCTATCATTAATGCTCTTGCCCCTGTCATGAGGATCCGCTTGAAGCCCAAAGCCTAATGCAATTCCTGGTACGACTCTCACCTTGCTACACTTAAACGTAAGTGTAGGGTGGCTGAGAGGAAATGGAGGGCCTCTTGTTCATCCTCTGACAAATTGGCCTGTCGTCTGCTCCAAAGGCAATACTGACTCTCTGTTCACACTAAGAAGAGAGCCCACATCCAAGCCTGTGTCTCTGCAGCATCTAACAACTCGGCTGAACTCTTTAAAATCTGCATGGAGCTGGTCAACCTTGCTGCAGTCTCTACCTCTCCTGTCGCTTCCCAGGCCCTTTGCCCGGCCCTTGCCTCCCACTTCATCTCTAAAACTCAGGATATCCTGTCCACCCTCTCTTCCCCTCCCCCTGTCCCCTTTCCCTTCTGTGAACTCTGGTGCTCCTTCAGACACCCCCCCACCTTCCTTCTCATCCTTTCCTCTTTTCTCCCCTAACAAGGTCTCTAGACAAGTTCAATCTATGAAAGCCTTGTCAAAACAGGGTTTTCCTTGCTCTTCTAAAACCATCAAGGACCATATTGACACCCTCGCTACTGCCCTGGCTGATTTCTGCAACCTCTCCTTTGCCTCAGAGTTTTCCCTTCCCCCTGAAGCACTCTCTTGTTCACCCTCTTCTCAAAAAGCCCACAGCCGACCCTTCTTGCCCAGTTAACTAATGCCCAATCTCCATCACCCCTTTTCTGGGCAAACTCCTTAAAAAGCTGGCCATTTCGCAGCTTAACCCTCGCTCTGATTCTGCTGGTTGTCTCAACAACAATCAATCTGGCTTCAGAGCTGCCAGAAGCACAGAATCTGCTCTCGTGAACATCCGTGAAGATCTGCTCTCCAACCTTGACTCTAGTTTCCACTCTGTCCTCATCCTACTTGATCCCTCTTCTGCCTTCAACACGGTCAACCATACCATCCTGCTCAACCGTCTCCGTGACAACATGGGTATCACCGATCAGGCTCTGGCCTGGCTGACCTCTTTCCTCTCTGATCGACCCTCCCAGGTTCAACTTGGGTCCTTCCTTTCATCTATCTCCCTGACTAGTTGTGGTGTTCCCCAGGGGTCTAACCTCTCATCCTGGCTTTTTAACCAATACCTGGCAACTCTCGCTCTTCGCATCGCCATTTTCTGCTCCCACTTTCAGTGTTATGCTGAGGACACTCAACTCATTTTCAGGCTTCCCTCTGCCACCTCCTCTCCTTCCCTCATCTCTGATTGCCTATCTGCCATTCAGGATTGGTGTGCCGCCAATGATCTCTGCCTGAATGCCAGCAAGACGGAGATCCTCCTCATCGGTACACCCTCACCCTCCTTTCCTCTCACTCTCTGGCCGGCCTCCCTTGGCCCTCCTCCTAGCCCCACGTGCGAGGCTAAGAACCTCAGGGTCATCTTTGACTACACGCGTTCCTTCTCAGCCCACATCTTCCTACTGCACCTCCTCAGAGGTATTCTGCCTTTCCTCTCCTTCCCCCAGAAGCTCACTGTCTCTCAATCCCTGGTTCTCTCTAGGTCAGACTATTGTAACAGCCTCTTTCTAAATCTACCTGCTTCTACTCTCTGCCCTCTGCACCTTATCCAGAACAGGACTGCAAGACTTGTCCTTGGCCTCAAACCCTGGGATCGTGTCTCTCCAGTCCTGAAATCCCTCCACTAGCTCCCAGTGGCTGCAAGGATTAAATAACAAATCCTTTGCATTGCCCACAAGGCTTTCTGGGGCCTGGGTCAAATATACCTTCAGCTGTGCCTTTGTAAATACCTTCCCTCTCGAGCACTTCACTCCTCTACCTCTAACTCCCTTAGGGTCAGTTGCTTCTCAAAGAAGCGAGCCGGGGGTAGATCTTTGTCCTCGGTTGGGGCCTCGCTCTGGAACAGCCTCCCTGCCACTCTGAAACTTGAGGAAACCATCTTTGGTTCCGGAAGCCCCTCAAGACCTTCCTCTTTGCTTCTGCCTTTGCTCCTCCTCTCCTCTGCTGATCTGCTCTCTCTTGGCTCGGTGCACCTGGCCTACCGTCTGACAAAAATGCCACCACTATGTCCAACTTTCTTTCTGAACTAGGCTTAACTCCAAAAATTCTCGATCCTACTCATACTAAAGGTAGAATCCTTGACTGGCTAGCAGACTACAACTGCACTCTCGATAACATTGCCCCCCTAAAACTTAGACCAAGCAAATCCAAATTCCACCTAAATAAATGGTTCACCCCTGAATTAAGGGATTTACGACAATTTAAAAGGGGCTGCGAAACCACATGGAAGTTAATCCCCTCAGAAGACCACAAAAATAAACTAATAGGAATCTCTTCCCACTACAAAAAGGAAATCCTTCTGGCCTAGCAAAACTCATACAACAAGCGCATATCTAATGCCAAATCGAATATGAGGGAACTGTTCACCATCCTTAAGGAATTAGAGTCACCCATCCCCATTCCAGATATTTGCTCCAAAGATAAAACATGGTGCTTAGATATACAAGCACTATCAAATAAAGTAACTATGCTTCAAAAGAAAATAGCTAAGAAAAAAGCCTCTCTCAATCAACCAGCCCAGTCTAACAATCTGACTACCGATCCCCTGTCAAAGGAACAGGACTCTGCTGCACGTTTCACGTTCTCAAAAATGTCTATCCTTGAGGTAGAGAAAGTCATCCTCTCTCTCAAGCCATCCAATTGCCAGGGCGACCTCTGCCCTGCCCAGCTTATAGAAGACGCTGCCAGAGATCTCTCCCCTTTTGTATCAAAACTAATCAATGCCTCATTTGCGTCGGGCATTGTGCCCACGAATTTGAAACAATCTTGGGTACTACCTCTGCTCAAAAAGCAAACCCTAGACCGACTTATACCAACTAACTACCGCCCAATAACAACAGTCCCGTTTTTCGTAAAAATCCTGGACAAGATTGCCTACAACCAAATTCAAAAATTCTTGGAACAACATAAGCTACTAGGAGCACGTCAATCAGGATTCCGACCCCAACACGGCACAGAGACTGCCCTTATCGATTTGATGGCACAAATAGATGATCTACGAGATAAAGGTAAAACGGCTCTTCTCCTGTTGCTGGACCTCTCGGCTGCATTCGACCTTGTCGACCACAAGGTCCTTTGCAGTCATCTAAATTCAGCTGCACACTTCTCCAAAGAAGCTATAATCTGGATCGAGTCCTTCCTCAGCGATAGGACTATGAGGGTGTTCTCCCCTTTGGCTGCGGCTGACCCGACCCCGAGTGGAGTTCCTCAGGGCTCTTGTGTCTCCCCAACCCTATACAACATATTTACTAAGCCCCTTTTTGATGATCTGGACCTTCTTGGGTTCACCTACACTAACTATGCAGATGATACCCAGATTCTCCTCCCACTTTACGGGGATTACAACAAGGATTTGGCCTTGGTAAATAGGGTGTATCTCATCATCCAGGCATGGACGGCAACCCACGGACTATGCCTGAATGATGATAAAACAGAGCTTATGATCCTAGGGACCCATTCTAATCTTAATAAACTAGGCCAAGATTATACATCATTTGAGATTGATGGTAATATCATCAAGGTGTCTAAGGCGGTGAAGACATTCGGCTTCTACCTGGACTCCACCCTCTCTTTCGATAAACTAGTGAAATCCATGGCTTCTGCCACAGCTTACACTTGTAAGCTCATCAGATCAGGTAAACACTTTCTCTCTGATAACAATTGTATTATCTTAGCTAGAGCCCTGATTCTGTCTGTCTAGGCTCGACTATTGTAATGCCTTATACATTGGCGCCAACAAAGCTATCATCCACAGAATTCAAATCCTACAAAATAATGCCTTGCGAGCAGCTCTTGGCGTATCCAAAAGAGCGCACATATCTAAAATCAGCCGTCAAAACAACTGGCTGTCAACCAAAATAAAATCTACCTAAAAGTTGCTTCTTTTGTTCACAAAGCTTTGAACAATGCCGCACCCAGCTATCTCGCGGACAAATTCACAAAGAGAAGTTCCTCCCGACCAGCAAGAACCTCCAATGCCAACAGCCTTATCATACCTAGATTTAGGTTGGATAAAGCTGGGGGAGGCAGCTACCAGGTCCGAGCGGCCCAACTATGGAACTCTCTGCCCCACCCTCTACGTGAGGAACAGCCTTTTCGAAAATGTATGTCCAACTACTCCAATCTGATGAAGGCTGCCGATGACTAGCTGCATACTAGCTTGCACTAAACTCATGATACCTCCTACTGTATATATATTTATTCAGCATCCTGCCCATTTGTACACCCCCTCCCCCCACCAGGGCTAGTGATGTGACTCCAGGCCAGTGCCTGTAGATAGCTTTGTTTGCAATCTGTAACTGTACATATGTGGATAATCCGTGTCCAACGGCTGATGGCTTGTACTTATCTTGCTGTGTATGTAATCTGGAACCATGTAACCTCAAGCCTCACACATTCTGTACTGCTGCGCCCATTGCTACCTTTGGGTTTGGTGCGCATTATAAGTGAATAAAACAAATAAAACAAACAAACAAACAAACTTCCGGGTCCAGGTACCCACTCACCTTGCCACCAACCCGCACTGCCTCCTGGCAAACCCTTGCACTGGTGCATGCATCTGTAACCATACAGTCCCCCACTTTTCTTCTCTATGCACTTACTAGCCTTGCCACCTGCTGGCTGCACTACTATGTTTGTTGCTTGTTATTATGTATTTATGTATTTATTATTTATCTGTATGCCTTTGCTCTGCACTTTCCACTTTTCCCCCTTCCATGCACTTTTCCCCTTTTTTCCCTCTCCCATGCACTTGCGCGTTCTCAATGTCACTGGGCCTAGTGAGATCGTTGTTTTTTGTTCTCTCTTGTTACCCTCCCGTGCCTTGTCGCGCTCTGAAACACCTGTGTACAAGCGCGATATAAATAAACTATCAATTTAATTTAATCTGTCATTGGCAATTTTGCCAATATTACAGATTGTTTAATAAAAAGGCATTTGTTTGGTAATGGTGGATATGTGAATGTAAAAGTATAATTGTTTTCAGTTTAATGGATAGCACGTAATTGAAGAAATGTGCGCATTGAAATGTTTTGGCAAGTAACCATAAATTGATTTTTAGGTATAGTTGAAGAAAATATACTCTTTTGTAGAACTAATAAATACAATGTTGCAATTCTATACGTTTTGCTCTTTTTGCTTTCATTACAAATACACAGTATTTTTGAAAATATCTTTGAAAAAATTCACCAGTTTCAGAGCCCACCAATAAAGATATGCACAGTCAAGTGACAAACCCAGACGTTGCATGTTATTTACACAGCACACCATAGCACTGCACACTTCTGATGGGGAATATATTTATTTAATTGTTCAACTGTAATGGTGTGGGCTTTTTCCAAGTTTGATCTGTACATTGAAAAATACATGTTAGCAACTAAAATACAAAAATAGAAAAAAGCAAATCGAAATCAGGGTTATTCATGCAGTCATTTATTTTCGATTCAGGGTGTGCAGATTTATATAGAGTGCTCAGACGCCAACGGATCCAATGATCACACAAACAAAATATCCCTTCATTTGTAAACAAGAAATATTCTTCAAACCGTCTGAGGGCAGTTAGGAGTATACTATTATATTTAAAGAAGTCAAAGGAGATATCTGCAGCAACACCCTTAAAACAGTTGCATTTAGTGGAAAAACAATGGGGCTCATTACAAGTGTGCCGGTATTCAGAGGGTCAGAGGGCTGGGCAGGTCTTTTATCTCTCAGGTCGCCCTTTGTGGAATAAGCTTCCTATATGGTTGCGTGCCGAAACCGACCATTTGAAATTTCGAAAGGGAGTGAAAACCATTGATTTCGGATAAACTCCTCTCTGTCTTATTTATGTCTTTTGCTCTCTCATCTGGTTGTTTTTCTGCACCCCGATGGCTGTGGGCTGTCGGCGCATTAGAAGTGCAAATAACATAACATATTTCGTCGGTAAATCCGCCGGAATATCAGCAAACGGAATTAGTGATACCGCCACTTGGTCAGACGGTATTACCACTGGAGGTATTACCTTTAAATAAAGGTGTTAAAGACAGGTGTAAATATGTTGCGCCCGCCTTAACACCTTTTTCAACCCTCTTGGGGATTTTCATTGTTTTTGCAGGCGATTGGGGGCACGAACAGGATGTAGCTTCGGGCCTAGCATTTCCATAGCGCCTGCAAAAACATTTGTCTTAATGCCAGCAGCACCTTTCCCTCTGGTGTAAAACCAATGGAATTCTATGGAATCTGTTTGTAGAACATGTTAAAGGCAGGTGGAAACCCCTGAAAAGAATGTCCACGATCGTTAGTTGTTGGAGAAATTTACAATGTTTCCCAAAATAGGCATAAAGGCGATATTACCCATTTTAACACTTTTTTTGCAATACATCTTGGGACTGATGAACACTGCACAGAGGGGATCAAAGGGCACGTACATGTAACCGCTGCAATGCACACTTTTTAAAATGGGGCCCACAGTGCTTCACCCATTTAGAAGTATTTATCCATTCATGAATTTATTAGCAATTTGTTCATGGCTTGCCAAGCAGGTGAGAGAGGGATGGGTGAAAGAGGGGAGTCACGGGTAGGAGGTGGGACAGGACTGGGATGTGGGCATTCTCAGGCACACCAGAGCTACATTCCTGATCCTCAACCAGGGGACCCCGAGAAGCCATCACAAGAAATAGGAGGCAACTGTCCAAGTATGAACTTGGTATTGTTAGAAGTGCCTCTGCACAGCAAAGGCTCAGTTCAAGATGGAGGTCCTTTTTAAGGGCCTTCCTTGAGTTGATGGGGTGCTCAAGTTCATTGGTGGTTCGACGCAGGCTGTAGAGCAATTGGTGACGAGTACTTTCGTGCCCGTTCTCCATTTCTTTGTTGATATGTTGTCGTCTTTTTGCTGATGGTCGGTAACAGAAGCAGCAGCTCGTGCTCTATTTTGGACCTCCTTTTAAGAAAGCTTTGTGCATTGAGGACTGGATTTTGAATGTGCTCCTCTGTTCCACAGGGAGTCAGTGAAGTGCTATTAAGGCTGGAGTAATGTGGTCTACAGGTTTGTTTGAAGCTTACAACCAGCTTGCTGACCCCTTCTGGACCAGCAGAACCTGTGTGATCAGTTATGTTGGCACCCTTGGGTAAATACCATTATGGTTGTCCACTTATCAAAGTACCTAGACTTGGATTATTTCAATTCTGCCGCACATTTCCACGTAGGACAATTATTTTTGTAGCAAGTGTAGTTGGAAGTGAGCATTTCGAGCTACAGCATTAACCTGTGGGGAGGAAGGCAAGTCCACACCAAACACACATCCCAGGTAGCCACATGTTTCTGACGGTGTATATTATTCTTACGTCTGTCTCAACTATAAATGTGTTTATGAATGGATGTACTTTCCCCTGCTAGGCGATAACTGATAGGTGCTACAGAGAACACACCGCACACTGCGCTTTCGTTAAGAAGATTGTAATTCTTAACATCGTTTCCCCAAATTCGCCTCACTGCACATGTTGCATGTTTGCGATATAGAACACCGGGGCCTATGGTATCCAGGGATTTCATAGAAGAATAGTCACTGCACACATTTTTCAGTGCAGAATATTAATCTCAAAGAAAGTCACCACAATATATATTTGAAACATTGTTTACAGGTGGGATGTTTTGGGAAATGGAGGGTTTTTTGGGGGGTGAGGGACTGTGATATGTTGTTGACGGGAGCGGGGGTGGGGTTGAGGTGGACCCTCTCCCCGCATTTTGCTGCTGCACTGAATAAAACATCTGAGAAATGTCAATAATGAAACATTCTGCAATTAAAAAATCAGCAGTTAAACACCTGCCACCGTCCCTACTTGTTCTTGAAATGCCTGTCTCCAATTGAATTACTTGGATTGACCTTAAATCTACACAAGTGAGTTTAAATACATTGGCCATTATTATGAACCTAACTGGTGTGCTTCTGTCATAATTAAGACGTGTTTGGTCGCCAATATCTTGTGAGTTGACGTGCATGGCATATACACTGACCCATGATGATATTATTCTTGAGCATAGTGCTGCTTGATGTATTCCAGGTTGAATGGTCTAGAACTGCATACCAGCGCCTACAATAGTGACGTGGAGGAAGCACAGGCAAATGAAATAATGATAACGCGTGGAAGGTCAAGTCATCGGGTTGCCCACCCCACACTTACAGAGGGCTGTGACCCTCTCTACTGTTGTACACATCAGGCAGCTGCACATCTGTGTGTCAGTGAGCGCTCTGAGGATGCTTCACTGCTTGAATATCAGAGTGCATCCAACGCTGCTTCTGAGATGCATTCATTTTATTTATTTATTTTATTTTTCTATTTGTAGAGCGTACTACAGCCCAGAGGCATCGAGGCGCTGTTGCAGGAAATTAAGTAGGCTTGGTTCAGTGTTACATTGGGAACGGCCCAACAGTAGGAGTTCTTGGTTACAGATACAGGTGGTCAACACAAAGGTAGTTACAACATTCGCAAAACAGTGCAAAATCATAGTTCCAATGTTAGCATATAATACAATGTCTGGTAGGTTTCATAATCACTAGTGCTGACATCCGGCCACAGAAACTGCGAGATGTAGGAATGGGAGCCGGTAGCATTGGGAGGGCATTGTGGGTGGTGCCAGGTCATCTTGCCTCAATACTGTTTTTGTGGTTAGTTTACCGCAGGTAAAAAAAGAGGGGGAACTGAGGTATCCTGCCCATGAAGAGAAAGCCCCCCAAAAGAGCCCTAGCGGCAAGGGTAGGGTGCAGGGAGTAGACGGAACAGCAGGAGGATGGTAAGTCACACAAGGGATGCATTGGCACTGACAAAGCAGTGGTTGATGCGAATCAGTATGGGAGAGAGGCACGCGATCGAGAGGCAGAAAGATGAACACCGCTAGGACAGAATGGCACAAAGGATGGGCACAGTGATGCAGAGCCTATACCTGCTAGGACTGGATGTTACCCACAGGGATGAAGAGCCTGTCCTCTCGAGGGTTGAATGGGCGTGGGCTTGGTACAAGGATACATAGCCTCGCACCTATACAATTGGATGGGCTCAAAGTATTGGAAAATAGATATATACATTCTGTCACTCGTGTTCCAAAAAAGAGCTAAATCCAATTTCTTACAGGGAGGCCGAAAGACGTAATGGGCATGGGTAGTAATGCAACTCCCCTCGATAGGCCTTGAGTGAATGTTTGGCAGCAGTTCACGATCACAGTGTGTGGACACAATGCAAGTGGCGGTATGGGGTGATCTTTTATTTGGTTTAGAGGTGATCTTTTATTTGGTTTAGAGGAGATGGCAGCATCAGAATTTTCCCTGCAGAGCTGCAACTGGAGGAAGGCAGTGAGGATTGCTGGCTGTGGCTGGCACGTTCTGCTGCAGGAGTGGCTTTCTGTTTGGATGTTCTTTTTCCCCAGCAGGATCCACTACTGGTTCTGGCGCCTGTTCCTAGACCCGGCAAAGGCTATCAAACCCAAAGCAGCAAGTCCAACCATGGCCACGCCGCCATATGTAACTGCGTCCTCCACCTGAAAAGACAAGCAACAGTCAGCGCTTTTCAAACACTTTGTTACCATCTACTGCTCGGGCGTTTGTCAGCAAAGGCTGAAAAGGCTTTTCAATGCACATGTTCTAAATGACTGCTGCAAACGGCTCCTCCCCAGACACCCCCAATCCCCCTTCTGCTCAAGGCTAGTTACCTGCCAAGTTAATAATAAACAGCGTCCCAGCGCATCAGCATGGTGGGGAGTCAACGGCCCCTATTAGTCACAAGTGTGCCTCCATTTCCTACGGAGGCGTGGGGTGGGAAACTGTCGCTTTGCACATAAACAGAAAAATCCTTTCACCCTATTGAACATCTGGTGTTCCACAGCTACCTCCCACCGGGAACTAGAATGGTTGGCACACAACTTCAATGCATGGGATCCTTGTGCTGGTGTTCAGATCCACTCTCGGCACTGCTCTCCTGCCTTATGCAGCACACAGATTGTCACTCAACATGCCACAAACCATCCTCTAATGCACTAAAACTCACCACTATGTCACCGTCCGCTCCACACTGCCCCCTGCACCATGTCCAGATCCAGGTAAATTAACCTCCTCATATCCTATCATTGGCCCTCCCACCCCTCAACCTCAGAACAACCACCACCAATAAGGATGTTGAGTGCAAGGTAGAATGACCTTGTCTGAGTTGAAAGGTCACCCAGTCTGCGATTTTCTGCAGCAGCTTTGCACACTGTGGTTGCACCTCTTTACCCCTACTCTTTCAGAACTTGAATGCCAAATGACCTGTGTACGCCTTGCTGTTTTTATCATATGTTATTGCACTATCCTACCCCACCCATTGGTTCCTGCACCCTTAATCATCTTATTTGCATGTAGTGCTGGCGGCCGCCTATGATCTAGTATTCTATGTACAGTTTTCCTGCTGGAAACGCCTATGAAATGAGCACACCAATGTTTGGGGGATCAGTGTTCCTGCTACATATGCCAAACGGTACCATAATGAAAATGACTACATGAATTTTGGGTCTCTAATATTCATCACCATATCTTTTCACTTCTAGCTTACTTCGATCTCTCTGAGTCGCTGTGTCTCTTTTAGTGGGTATTTACTACTGTCTCCAAGTTGTTATTTTGTGCAGAGTTGTGCAGAAGAAACCAGGGCAACCCGCAGCTTGCTTGACAAAATATTTGATAGTTACACTGAGGTTAATGAAATTAGGACGGTACATTTTTATTCATACTTATCGATCTCCCTTTTGCATGTTATCATAATGGTCAATTGCTCTCTTACAATAACGTTACCAAGCTTAGAGTGTGGATCTCTCTCCTGGTAATCTTTTCTTTTTTTTATTGTTTTTCTCTTTAGTCTAGTTTTGTCCTCCTGTGTCCTCTCTGTCCTTCCCCTTGGTGCTCCAGCACCTTTCCCAGTCCCGCCTTCCCCTCTCCCTACTGGCCGACCATCTTGTTTTGAATTGGTCCGTGCCTCAAGCACGTGACCGGAATCTGCACTCTTCAAAGGCTCTCCCAGGGTAGCGAGCTAAGGGCCACAGCAAAGGGCACATCCATCGGATGGTTGCCTGTTTGCCCTGGGCACCCTACAAAGCCGTCTACTGCAACAATCACGTAAGGTGGTAAGATTTGCGAGCACAGCCATCACTGAGCCCCTTAAATCCTGCCACTACTCGGTCACTCCCATTTGATGATTACCACTGTGTTGAATCCTGAGGCATAAGAACTTTGCCACTGTTATACATTTTGCTGCACTCCGAGGTTTTGCCATTGTGTTAAATTATGCTGCCTTAGGAATCTTGCTATAGCTTTAAATCTTGCTGCGTTCTGAAGTTTGCCATTGTGTCGAATCATACTGCGCAGGAACTTTGCCAATGCTTTAAACCTTTCTGCCCTCTGAAGTGTGCAATTGTGTTGAATCTTACTGCACAGGAACTTTGGCACTGATGTACATTTTATACAAATGTCACTTTTACAAATAATGCGATTCCACATATAAGCAAGCAATCTTAAAAACAAAGGAAAAAGAAAAGGAAAAGGAAAAAAAACACCCTATACATTGTATTTATGTGTAACCTCAAATCTCAAAATCAACCATGCCATACTAGACATGGCTTATATTTAGATATTAATCTGCTGCCAGTGTACTACTGATTTTAACCTTGCTCCACTCTGTATTTTGCCATGGTGTTGAATCGTACAGCACAGGAACTGTGTCACTGATCTACATTGGTGTTGCACTCAGAGGTTTTGCCATTATGTTGCATCCTGCTGCATAGGAATGTTGCTGTTTTAAATGGTGCTGCGCTCCTAGCTCTTGCCACTGTTGAATCCTGCTGCCTCAGGAATCTTGCCATTGCCTTAAACCTTGCTGCACTCTGAAGT
This sequence comes from Ambystoma mexicanum, assembly GCF_040938575.1. NCBI lineage: Eukaryota > Metazoa > Chordata > Amphibia > Caudata > Ambystomatidae > Ambystoma > Ambystoma mexicanum. The sequence continues at coordinate 1,062,401,570 of NC_090923.1, read as the reverse complement.
GTATCACTGGGTAGAATCTAAATGCCCTGTAAACTCTGCTACTGTGTAGAACCTAGATGACCAGCAAAATAGTGCCACTGCGTTGAACCTAGCTACCCTGTGAAGCCAGCCATAATGTTGAATCTAGCTGCCCTGTGAAAGTTTACCATTGTTTTGAACCCTGCTGCCTTCCAAATTCTGCCACTGCTCAATTCTTGTTGCGCTGTGAATTAGGCCACTGTTACGCACTGAAGTCTTGTCGCTGTATTGTAGCTAACTGCCCAGTGAATTCTGTCGCTACCTTAAATCCTGCTGCCCCTTGAACTTTGCCACCCGATTGAACATAGGCACACTCTAAAGTCTAGCACTATCTTAAATTCTGCTGCCCTTTGAATACTGTCACAGGACTAACATAGATAACACCAATTCCGAATTTAGCCACACTAGAAAAATACCAAACCAGGTAACGCTGCTATTGAACCTAGCCACACTGGAACTGCACGGAAATTTAGCCAGACTACGATTGTAGCAATTCTGATAATACTGCCTTGAATTGGACAGAACCAGCAAGGCAAACGCCAATGCGAGTCGCAACATAACAACTACCTTACCCTATACATCACAAACCCAAAGCAGAGGCACAACATAACAACCACCGTGCGGCAGGTGCCACTGTGTGTCGGAACACACCAACTTAACCAGAGACAAGAAAAGTAATCAACCAAGGAGGGCACCTGACCCCGGAACATACCACGAACATACTTCAAACCTGAATCACAATACAGCAACCACAGCAATGCAGACGCCACTGTGCAATGTGCAATGCAATGCAGACGCCACACCGATTTAATCCAAAACCAGGAAATAACCAATCCAGGAGGGCACTGGCCCTGAAATATAAATCACAAACCCAAACCCAAATTCTAAAACAGAGGCTGCAACACAACAATCGCAGCAAGGTAGACACTGCTGTATGTTGAAGCACACTGATTTAACCGGAGTGCAGGAAATCATTGGAACACACAGAACCAACCGGAGACAAGGAAAATAACCAACCCAGGAGGGTACCTGCCCCTGAAATATTTTATTTTGCATGTGTTTACTCCTTCTGTCCCCACAAGCCATCCCCGCCTCCTCTGGTCCCCCTGTGATGTTCCCTTGTGCCCCCCTTCTCGCACACAGGTGTTGCCTGTTTTGCTTGATTCTTCTACCCTGCTCCCCCCCACCCACCTCCATCCTACTTCTGCAGGAGTCTGTCCTGATACATTCTGGTTTCACCATCACCGTCTTGTGGCAAATGCTGGATTTTACTTTTATGGACTTCATTGATTCACGGTGCATCACCCTTTCTCAACTTTCATGCTGTACTTCCTTTGCATCTTTTACTCATGTGGCCCTGAATCATGCTGTTCCCCATCTTCACCTTGTAACCTGGCTTGCAACATTGTGTTAGTACTGACTTCTGCAATTATATTCGCTCTACCCTCTTGCTTCTCCACTCTTTTTGACTGCTTACTCTCAGTTCTCTCCTCCTCTGCCTTTCTCCCTTTTCCTATCTCCTCCCCTCCTCCTCTTACTTTCTTCTATGCACTTACTCTATCAGAATTGTCTCTGGACCTAGTATGATAGCAACCTCGCCTGTCTCCTCCCCATCCCCTTACTTGTCCCCCCCACCCCCTCCAGCACTATCTAAAATGTTGTCAGGCCTAGTACGATAGTCGCTTGTTTTGTTCCTCCCCTCCCTTTCTGCACCCCTCTCTCACCTTTTGTTTTTCCCCGGCTCTACCAGAAATGTCGTCAGGCCTAGTACGGTAGTTGCCTGTCTATTTCCATTTCTTTCCCACTCTCCCCCTCCCTTCCTTATCTATGTCTTAGCTCTTGCACTATCTGAAATGTCGTCAGGCCGAGTACGATAGTTAATTTCACATCCTTACTGTTCATGGCCTGTTAGAATGTCATTGTATATTCCCTTGTTCCCTCCCTTGCCTTGAAGCGCTTTGAAACACATTGTGTACAGGCGCTATATAAATAAACTATCATATCAGTTATTGAGCATTTGTATGGCGCCTATACAGTAGAAAGTGTTTCCGTGCTATGGGGAGCCCGGAAGGCAAGTGTACTGGGGGACGGGATAAGGGTGAACTAGTGCGAAGAGGGAGGGTCGACCAGACTCAGTAGTCTAGTCAGGGAAGGGTGCCCGAAGGCAAGTGCTGTTGAGGAGGTGCCGAGGCAGACTGGCTGGGGGTGGGAGGGCTGCCCCTGTATGACTCACAAGGGACCAGACAGCCAGTTGCAGCAGCAGGGGGGCAATAGCAAGGAAGGAGAGGGAAGGAGGAGGAGAAAGGGAAGGCCTTGAGAAGCTTCCAGAACTTAAGGAGATCCAGGTCAAGTCTCAGTGGGGTGGGGAGGCCATTCCAGAGGGAGGATCCTGCTGAGGAAAGAGATCTACCCCCCACTCTCTGCTTGGAGAAATGTCTGACCTGCAGAGAGTTAGAGCTGGAGGACCAAAGGAATCTAGCAGGGAGGTATTTAGGGAGAGAAAGTTGGATGTAGCGCATGCCCAGGCCCCAGAAAACCTTGTGGATGATGCAGAGGGTCTTGAATTCGACCCTTGCGGCCACCAGGAGCCAGTGGAGAGATTTGAGAGCTGGAGATATGCAGTCCTTGGGCTTGAGGCCAAGGATAAGTCTTGCGGTCCTATTCTGGATTAGTTGAAGAGGGTGGCGAGAGGAAAGAGGCCAATTGAGGAAGAGGCTGCTGCGGTAGTCCATCCTGGAGAGAACCAGAGCTCTAGAGACATTGAGTTTCTGGGGGAAGGTGAGGAAAGGGGGAATGCCTCTGACGAGGTGAAGCTGAAAGTGAGCCTTCTTGGCAAGGTCAGCGATTTGAGGTGAGAAGGAGAGAGAGGAGTCAAAGATGACATCCAGGTTTTTTGCCTCAAAATAAGGTGAGGGGAGGGGGCCCAAGGAGGGTGGACAGAGAGTAGGGGGGAACGAAAAGGAGAGTTCCAATGAGAAGGAATTCAGTCTTACTGGGGTTAAGACAGATCGTTACCACCACACCATGTCTGAATAGCAGTCAGACAATCGGGAATGAGAGAGGAAGGAAAGGAGGTATAGGAGGGAAGCTTAAAGGAGGTCTGAGTGTCATCTGCTTAACACTGGAAGGAGAAAAGGTGGAGATCAGGTGGGCAAGAAGGGCAAAGTAAATGTTAAAAAGCCACAGTGAGAGGATAGAGCCCTGAGGGACACCACAAGTAGAGTGAGGTAGAGGAGAGAAAAGGGCCCATTTGAACCTGGAAGGGACGATTCGAAAGGAAAGAGGTCAGCCAAGCCAGTGCCTGGTCCATGATGCCAAGAGTATCGCCCAGTCGATTTAAGAGGGTGGCATGATTGACAGTGTCGAAGGCAGAGGACAGATCAAGGAGGATGAGAACAGAAGGGGATTTGGAGTCAAGGTTTGAGAGCAAGTCTTCACAGGTGTTCAGGAAAGCAATTTCCATCCCTCTGACTGCTCTGAAGCTAGAATGGTGGTCGAGGAGACAGCCAACAGATTCAATGTGGTGGATTAGTTGGGAGATTATCAACTTGTCCAAGAGTTTGCCCAAGAACAGGGTAGTGGAGATAGCCCGGAAGTTAGCCTGGCAGAAAGGGTCCGTAGATGCCTTTTTAGGAGTGGGTGCACAAGGGAGTACTTGAGAGGTAATGGGAAGGAGCCAGTGGCAAAAGAGTGATTGCAAAACTCAGCCAAAGAGGGAGCGAGGGTGGCAGTATTGTCCTTGATAGATCTAAAGGAGCAGGGAAGCACCTGTTTGTAGGAGACTTTCATAGATCAAACAGTCTTGGGGACCTCTTCCGGTGCAATGGGTTAGAAGGAGGAGAGTAGGAGGGATGGCGAGAGAGGGGGGCCAAGGGAGACCTGGGTGCAGGTGGAGGCAGGGAGTAGAGGAGAGAGAGAGGACAGGATGCCCTGAGTTTTGGTTGTGAAGTGGGAGGCCACAGCCGTGCACAGGGCCTGGAAAGGAAGAGGAGAAGTAGAGACTGCCATGGGATTGGCAAGTTCCTTACAGATTTAGAAAAGTTCAGCCGTGTTGTTGGTGGCCCCAGAGATGCGGGCTTGAATATGGGCGCGTTTCTTGGACCGGATGGAGAGTCTGTAATGCCTTTGGAGCAAACGACAGGCCAGTTTGTCAGAGGATGTGCAAGAAGCCAACCACTTCCGTTCTGCAACTCTGCACTTGCATTTCAGCGAGGCTAGTTCAGAATCGTACCAACTGTTGCACTTGGAGGGAGGCTTCATGCGGATCCTCATGGCAGGGGCAAGGATGTTGGAGATGAAGAGGTGAAGGTTACCAAGGACTAAGTCAGAGTGAGAGTCAATAGCAGGAGTTGCGGGGTGGTTAAAAGAGGCCGCAAAGACAGCTACGGACACTCACTTCATCGGTCGGATGATAACAGTTGAGACACAGCAAATAGGCCTTACAGCGATTCTGCAGTTTTACCAGTGCAATTCAGGGGTGAAGACATGGGAGAACAGACAGAGGATCTTCTGGCATGGTGCATTCAGATCGTGCAAGTGCACAGACGGTCACAGGGAGGGGGGTCCAAGTGCACCCAGTCAGTGGAGACTGGGGAAAGTGCAGAGAGAGCCACTCTTTTGGGTTAATTCTCAAGTGCAGTGAAGGTGGGTGGGGTGTAGGTCCCTGCGGCAACTGCGAGAGACGACGGGGGGGGTGCCCGGGACCTGTGAGACTCTGAGGTACACTAGGCGGCCAGTCAGCAACCTGTAAGGAGGAGGAGGAGGAGGGAGAAAGGGAAAGAGCAGAGAGCTAGGTCAGCAAGGTAGAGGGAGAGAGAAGGAAGAGGAGAAGAGGAAGGTCTTGAGGAGTTTCCGGAACTTAATGCGATCAGGCTCAAGACGGAGGGTGGCACTGTGGCTATTCCAGAGGGAGGCATGTGCTGAGGATAAGGATCACCCTCCAAATCTCTGCTAGGAGAACCGGCTCACTCACAGAAGGTTAGAGGTAGATGAGTGGAGGGATCATGAGGAACAGTATTTAGATAGGCAGTGTTGCAGTTAGGTAGGTCCCAGCCCCCTGAAGGCCTTGTGGACAATGCAGAGGGTCTTGAACTTGATCCTTGCAGCCACAGGGAGCCAGTGAAGGGATTTCGGTGCCGGAGAGATGCTGTCCCTGGGCTTGAGGCCAAGGATAAGTATTGCAGTTCTGTTCTGGATGAGTTGCAGAGGGCGCAGGGCAGAAGAAGGGAGGTTAAGGAAGAGGCTGTTGGAATAGTCCAGCCTAGAGAGAACCAGAGCTCTGGAGACAGTGATCCGCTGAGAAAAGGTAGCAAACCTCTGAGGAGAAGCAGAGTGTGGAGTCAAAGATGACCCCAAGGTTTTTTGCCTCGCAGGGGGGCGCAAGCGCAGTGTCAAGGGAGGCCGGCCAGAGTGAAAGTGGGAAAGCGGGGGCAGGGGTCACAATGTGAATGATCTCGGTCTTATTGGCGTTGAGGCAGAGGTCGTTTGCAGCACACCATGACTGAATAGCGGACAGACAGTCAGATAAGAGCATGGAGGAGGTGGCGGCTGAGGGTAGCCTGAAAGATAGTTACATGTCATCCACATAAGAATGGAAGTTAGAGGTGAAAGTGGCAATCACACGTGCCACAACAGCCATGTAGACATTGAAGAACCAGGGAGATAGGTTAGATCCCTGGGGAACGTCACAGGTTGAGAGAGCTGTAGTCGAGAGAAAGGCTCCGAGTTGCACCTGGGATGCGCGTCGGAGAGAAAGGAGGTTAACCATGCCAGAGCCTGACCTGTGATTCCCAGGGTGTCGCTGAGACGTGCAATCAGGATGTTGTGTTTAACCGTGTCAAAGGCAGAGGAGAGGTCAAGGAGAATGAGGACAGAGGGAGTGTTAGTGTCAATATTTGAGAGCAGTTCTTCACGGATGTTCAGAATATCAGTTTCCATGCCTCTGGATGCTCTTAAGACAGACTGATGGTCATGGAAGCAACCAATAGATTCAGTGTGGAGGGTCAGCTGGGATGGCGATAGGGTGGTAGTTTGCCGGAATGGAGGGATTGCCAGAGGGTTTCTTGAGCAGAGGGTGTACAAGGGAGTGCTTAAGGGCAGTTGGGAAAACTCAAGTGGAAAAGGAGAGAGTGCAGAGATCAGCCAAGGCTGGGGCGAGGGAGTCAATGTTGTCCTTAATGGTATTAGAGGGGAAGGGGTCCGCCTGTTTGGATTAAGCCTTTATACACCGGACTTGTCTGGTGACCTCATCAGGGGTGACGGGTGAGAGAGAAATATTCGAGTTAGGAAACTACCTGAGGAAATCGTAGATGGAAACCTGAAAGGGAACATACAGACCATCTTCAGTGAACTCCTCTGAGATGTGGCACCTGACGTGATCTATATAGATAGGGTGCACCATACAGGTTTGAAGTGAGCTGGCACCTAAAGCATGCCCCAGAAACACACAATGAAGCCTTTAAACCCTGAAAGGCCTTCTCATACTCCTCAGACCAAGAGATCTTTTTCGTTTTCTTTGGAGTAATGAGACCAATAAAGGGGGCTATAGTGCCTTAATCTGCCATAACAGTCCTGTAATACCCACTGAGGCCAAAAATGGCTATCACCTCGGTTGGAGTTGTAGGTGTCTCTCAGTCTTATACCACCTGTACATTACTGGGTAGAGGCTTAATCTTGCCCCCATCAAACCCACGCGCAAGGTAGCTCACTGATCCTTGTCCAATCTGGTATTTGGTTGCCATTATGGTCATGTTGGCTTCTTGAAGGGCTTGCAATACTCTCTGGAGGTGTCTCCCATGCCCTTTTCAAGTGGGACTGAAAACTGCAATATTATCTAGATATGCCATGCAGAATTCATGAGATCCATTCAGGACATGGTTGACTAACCTCTACAGGCTAGAGGGTGCATTATGTAACGCAAAGGGCATTACTCTGAACTGGTAAAGACCCTCAAATGTACAGAATGCAGTCTTCTCTTTGGCATTTTCATACAGGCATATTTGCCAATATCCTGAACAGAGGTCGAGAATGCTTAGGTACTTTGCAGCACCAAGGTTGTCCAACAACTCATATGTTTGTGGTAAGGGGTGGAATCTCTCTTGGTGACAGCATTTAGAGCTCTGTAATCCATACATAAATTCAAAACAGAGGTACCTGCCTTTGGTACCAGAATCAATGGGCTGGCCCAAGAACTACTAGAGGGCCCTATCACCCCAGGTTCCAACATATTGCTCATCTCAGACTTGATGTGTCTGCTAAGTCGAGGAGTTACATCCTATAACTTCTAGACTTGGTAGGCAGTATCTCCAGTATCAATATAATCCTGACACCAAGGTGTAAGTCATGGGTTTAGTGAGAAAAAGGAGGCAAACTGTCAAAGCAAAGTTTGGACCTCTTCCTGTTGTTGCATGGTCTGTTCAGAGGACAATTTGGCAGCCTCAATAGAAACATTTGAGGGGCTACTTTGGAACAGATCAGGGAGAGGCTCAGACTCCATGACTTCCCTATCTGATGCCATTTCCTCCCTTGGGATTAAAGTGCAATACTTTTTTTCAGAGTTACCACGCCCACTAACTATTTCACCTCGCTTAGTCCGTCTATAACTCTGTAAGGTCCTGACAATTTGTCCTGTAAAGGTCTAAGCCTTTTAGGGTCCATGATCAGTAGTTCCTGGCCAAGAAAAAAAGGAACAAGTGAGGCCTTTCCGGTCATATCAATGCATGCCTCGGCCATCAGGAGAGCCATTCTCTTCCTCAGACCCAACATGTAGTCCACCATACTTAAGGTGGGTGAAGTATACAGGGTTTCTTCACCAAAAGGCCCATGACATGGTGTTTGAGAAAAGTTCGAATGGGCTAAAGCCAACCCCTTCTTTCGTGTGGCACCTCTCTATAGACAAATAAAAAGCATGGTCAGAGAAGGTCCCACTTCTCTGGGGCTCATCAGGAGCTCCAATTATGCTTTTCAATGTCCTGTTGAATCTCTCCATATGTCCATTGGTTTGTGGATGGTTTGCAGAGTAAAATCTGCACCAAACTCCACATTCCTTCCATATTGCCTGCATGTAGTTGGACATAAGGTTTGCACCTCTGTCGAACAAAACTTCTTTTGGAAAGCCCCCTCTGGTACATATACCTTGCAGGGCTTTAGCAACTGACATGGCTGTTACTGTGCTGTTTGGGATGGTTTCAGGATATCTGGTGGCATAGGATGTATGTAGGATGATCTAAAGGACCAACAATGTATATATCTACGCTCTGAAACGGTATACCCACTACTGGTACCAAGGAGCGTGGATTTTTGTTCCACTTTTGCCAGATAACTGTCAAGTGGGACAGCTCTTGCACTGGTTCTCTATCTGGACTCCCATCTTATGCCAGTAGAAAAAAACTGGGGTCCACCAACATCTTATCGTCTACAGCTGAGGATTATATGGGCTCAGTATAGGAGTAACCCATCTTCCCAAAAAATCTTATGTTTCTCAGGGGACGCACCCTCCAGCTGGGAACAGGCTCTTTTCTGAGGCCTTTCATTGATGGACATTCACACTGACTCTCGCTGAGTTTTTCTCTGCATGGACCCCCTTCTGAAAACAAACTGTTCAAATCTGGGTGATCACTGGGGTTCAGAATCTCAGGCAGATCCTCTTCCTCATCGGGTTCAGGTGCTGGGCCAGGTATGTCAACAGCAGATGCAGATACTTTAAAAGAAATTAAACAGCACATACCAACAACAACCCCAAGGGGTATATATAAAACCATAAGAATATATCCAGGTGTGCTTCCCGCCTGCGCCGATTACCTGTATCATGGGTTGAGGACTTCATCATTGTGCCATCCAGGCTCAGGACTCTTAGAATGTGACACATAGAATTAAGCCCCCACCGATCCCCGGCTAAGTGCAAAAGGGATTTGGTGGAACAGGGGCACTACACATGGGACAGCATCTCAGTATTTACGTGTTATAGAGACAGTGCACACACTGAAATGGGAGGCAAAGGTTATTGTGCTGGAATTTCGGAGACCAATGTCCAATGGAAGCCATAAGAACATGGTGCCCATCATGGACCGGGAGCGACCTGTGGGAGTCCTGCCTGCCATTGCCAAGACTCACACTTCGTCCTACGGCCCACAGCCCCTTCATCATCACAGATAGAGGAGCCAGCCTCATACCGTGATAGGTGAGTTTGGTGAGGGGTCATGAGGGCAACGCATGACAGAATATAGCAGCAGCAGTTTGCATAAAAAGAAAAAAGTTATACAATTAAAATACAACACTACAACATTGTTCAAACAGCACAATTCATCAACTTTCAGTATTTCAAATATGACAGTGTCACAGATGGCTTGAAGAACACATGAACTATCAGGTTTATGCCTTACCTTGCTACTTCAAGGAGTGCTTTCGGGGTAGAGGTAAGGTCTGCAGTGCGGGCAGCCACTGCATGCTCTGGTATAACAGAGGAAGCGGGTGGCTACTTAAGAGGGCAGACACGATTTGAGGGAAAACTCAGTAGAAACAAACCCTCTTGTAGTGTCTTGAGATGACAGCAGGCAGAAGAGGAGCCAGCTTTGTGAAGATGATCTGGATTCTGAGTAACCAAGTTCAGGAATGGTGCAAGCAAGCAGCACAACAACACAAAGCGTAAGGGAGCAGCAAAGAAGAGCATGGAATTGGAGGACAGATGGATGGAAGGAAGGAGCAGAGAGGGCATATAAAAGAAAAAGGGCAACAAGCGTCGGTGCAACGAAGGAGAATAGTTGTGACGCAAGTCTTACAGGCTCTGTAACTGCTTTATGGAGATCTGCATCAGGTTGCAGCATTTCCTGATCTCTGACATCACACAGCGCATGCTGGATGTGGGCGCATCTTGCGATGGGCACCAGTCGTTGGCACGGACTGCTATCTTGGTGGAGGCAACGCTTGCTTCCACTTAGCCCAAATGGACCAAAAAAGGCGAATCCTGACACCAACTCACAAATGAGTCAAGGGTTTTTATTAATTTTGTTTCAAAAATCCTAATGGGCATCCCTCTCTCACTAACCTAGGGATGGGGATGCTATCCTAATCCAGGCTTCCCTCAACCCCCTCTGACAAGTACTAGTGATCAGTAAACACTACTACCTATAAACCTGTCTATCTTTTTGTGAGTGCTAAAGGCAGTTGCTATATGTCTCTAGTCTACCTCGTGGAACCATCTAGGGTTCCTATCCAGGATTACCCCAGTAAACTCTTATGGGTCATGCTGTCCAGACACCTGAGTGTCACTGACCTTGTTCCTAAATCGCTCTTCCTTTCCTCTCACCTCACTCTCTCATTATCCTCCTTCTCCACTCACTGGATCACCTCTTTCTCATTGGTTCTATCTCTTCTGCCCCTCTGATGTTCCATCTCTATGGTCTACCTCCATTACTACTTGCCCCTCTACACTCAAATACTACCACTCCACTCCAATCCACTAATACCACTCTGCCTACCACCACTACTCAGTCACTCTTCTTTCATTCCCTTAGTCACCCTTTCATCTACTCCCACCTTCCCACTACCACTCTCATACTACTAGCACACACATTCACTACAGGGTACCACTTTCTCTCACCGACCAATAATTAATCTTTTCTAGAAATCACCTGAACACTGTCCTTCATCCTTCTGATCTTTTGTTCCACCACCTCTGCCTCCTCTGACCTCACCCGAACAACGCACACAATGTTTCTCGTTCTTGGCTTTACTCTCCCCTTTCTTCTCCCATTGGCCTTACCCCACAGGTTCCCAGGGCCAATTGGTCCCAATCATCCCCACCTGGGAGGGTTCACAGACTTCATAACATACACATCCTACCAGTGACATCACACAGACCTTGACATAATACACATGAAACACTTACCTAGCCAGACAGATATACATGAAACATATACAACAGTTTTATTTATAATTTAAGTTTTTTCTGGAGAGTACTGTGTATAGCGTGTCAATGTATGTAGTATGAGTGTTTGTTATATGCCTGTATTAGGGTATGGCATATAACCATATGCTTTACATTCCGCAGCTCAGTTGTGGAATGATCTTCCATTGCCCATTAAAATGATGTTCAATCACCTGCTATTTAGGAAAGCTTTAGAAACCCATTTATTCTGACTTTTCAATGTTTTTGACCTACGTGGTTTTTTGCTCTATCTAGTTAGCCACTTGCCTCTCCAGCGCCATGATGCCTGATGTACTGGAGCCGTTGGGAAGGTGTCAGATGCGACTTCTTGAAATTGAGGGAGAAGCCCAGCCTGTGGAGGGAGCGGCAGGTGAGACCGAGGTGATCCAACGCTTGCTCGGGAGAGCCTGCCCGGATCAGCCAGTCATCCAGGTAGGGGTAGACGTGAATCCCCCCTTGCCTGAGATACGCTGCCACCACTACCATTAGCTTGCTGAAGACCCTCGGGCGGAGGTCAATCCGAACGGCAGGACCTGAAACCTGAAATTGGGATGAATCGGCACATGAAAGTAAGCATCTTGTAGGTCCACAGACATCAACCAATCCTGAAGTTGAAGGGCCTGGAGGACTTGAGAAAGAGTGACCAACTTGAGCTTGTCCTTCCTGAGAAGTCCAGGATGGGTCTCAATCCCCCATCTTTCTTGGGGATAAAAAAATAAGGGGAATACCATCCCTTATTACTCTCCGCTACCAGTTCTATAGCGCCTTTCTCCAGCAGGGTTAAGATTTCCTGCACAAGGAGCGGATCTGGAAGCTTCAAAGAGAGTTTCCCCGGTGGATTGTCGTGAGGCCGCTTTAGGAAGGGAAGGCAGTAGGGAAGGCAGTAGCCGTGGGCTATGGTATCCAGAACCCACACATCTGAAGTAATGGCTCGCCATTCTTTGAGATGCTGAGACAGCCTGCCCCCAACCTGCTAACCATGGGACATGGCCTCATGACTGTTTTGGAGCGGCTGCGGCAGCGCCTGGAGACAACGAGGCAGCTGCCTGAGTGGCTTTGTCACCTCTATTTCCCTGACCACCACGGGTACTTTTACGGTGACCCCTTTGACTGGCGGTTCCTCTCGTTCTACCAAAGGAGGAGTAGTAACGAAAAGAACGTCCCCTCCATTGCTGTCCCCTAGGATGAATAGGTGGAGGTTGACGCACTGCTGCACTTAAAGATTTCGCCACAGCTTTTGAGGTCTGCAACCTCTGAAGACTCTCCTCAGCCTTGCTGCCAAACAAATGCGCGCCATCAAAGGGTATGTTCAAAAGACAACCTTGCACATCCGGGGCAAAACCCGACTTCCGCAACCACGCAAACCTGCATATAACGGTGCTCGCAGCCATGGACCGGCTAACACTGTCAGCCGTGCCCAACCCCGACTGAAGGGATTCGCACATGGCATCCTTGCCATCCTGCACGAGAGCAAGGAACCCTTCCCTTTCTTCCCCCTCAGGAATATGCTCAGCCGCTAGAGAAACACAGTTCCACAGAGTGTGTGAAAACCTTGCTAAGGCACAAGTGGAGTTGGCTGATTTCAATGCCATACTCCCCGCAGAAAATACCTTGCGAGCCCAACTATCGAAGCGTTTGTCGTCTCTGTCCGGAGGGATGGTAGGGTATGCCGCCTGCCCGAGGTGGCCGTAGCCGCCTGAACCACCAAACTCTTGGGAGTGGGGGGAGTGGATAAGTAGCTGGGGTCACTACCGGAAGGGCAGTACTTCTTTGTCAAAGACTTGTTAACAGCCGGAAGAGATTCTGGTGACTGCCAAGCAGCTGCCACCCTTTTCTGTAAAGTGAGATGAAAAGGTAACACCGGGTCAGAGGACGGACCTTGATCTAAAATGTCAGTTAGATCATCCTGCACAAAATCTTCCGGAGGACTGGACCAGCCCAGATACTCTGATACCCTAGCCATGAGCCGCCTGTACGAAGACTCTGCATGAGCCCCAGGCTCCGGCCAGCCAAATTCTACTTCCGTAGAAGTGTCCAACCCACTGGCATCATGAAGGGTTTGCCTCAACTCCTCCAATTGACTGTCTCCAGAAAAGACGGGAGCCTCATCATGCTCACCAGGGTCCTCAAATTCAGACCTTTCCTCCTCTTCATATATTTCGTCCAGAGGCAGGTAAAATCCCGGCCCGGGGCAGAAGAGGGCCTGGAGTCGAATACTGGCCTCACAGACTTCGCAGTAGCCTTCCTTGGAGGATCCACCACATCCGGGTACTCCAATAGCAAATTTCGGGCAAAAATCCCTGAAGGCGCAGAGGGCGCCGAAGGCTTCAAAACCGAGCTCGTCGACAACCTTGGCGTCGTGAGTGCCGAAGGCTTCGGCGTCGACGCTGGTTCCGACGGCGCCGTGGGCTGATAAGACGGCAAAGCGTCGACGTCCGAGTCGGACAAACACGGCGCCGACTGAGTCGACGCCGGCTTCGAGCCCTTAGTAGGTTGCAGCATTCTTGCTGGGGACGAGGACCAAGACCTAGAAGCACATCTCTTGCAACTATCCGAAGCCCTGTCCGAACGGGACCTCCAAGGCTCCCGATGCGCGTCACGGACCCGAGCCCGAAGGCGTGCGAGCCACGGTACGAGACCATTCCTGGCCGGCTTCGTTAGAAGGCGCGAATGGAACTGTGCCCTGAGATTGAAATATTGCCAACATTTGCTCCTTAAAGTCAGCCCATTTCTCTGGATTAGAGGACTTTGTCGGGCATGCCTCTTTCTTCGGGGCTCCATCCTCCGAGGAGGACGGGGAAGGCGACCGGTGACGGCGCTTCCAAGAATGCTGCGACGAGGAAGAAGAATGGCGGGAAGCATTCCGGGACCGAGAACCCCGGGCCTCCTTCCGACGCAGAGAGTCGCCCCTCGAGTCGTCGGTGGACACCCCTTTGGACTTTGATTTACGAGGCTTACTGGGGTTAGAACCCCTACCTACCTGGAGCTTCCCCTTAAACTTCCACAAGGCCTTTTCAGTCAGCGACTGGCATTTTGAACAATTGTCAGTGTTGTGACTCTCGCCCAAGCACCACAAACAAATGTGATGCGGGTCGATGTTCGACATTTTCGACTTGCAGTCCTGGCAAGTCTTGAAGCCAGACCGCGGAGTCGGAGGGGTCGAAGAAAAAGACATCCAAACAATGAAACACACTAAGCGTGTCGAGTTTCACAAAGCAACACGTTTGTGGAAAAAACGTAACTGGGGCTACGGGCGTTGTGTGTCCTATTTATAACATCCGGTGACGTCGCCCTCGACGGAGGCCTTCGAGGGACATTGACCCGACGTCATTGACGCAGGACGCCCTCTGCCAAAAAAGTTTCCAAAGTGCACAGCTGTGGACATTACATGTCCAAGATGTGGAATACGTTGGAGCACACAATCCATTCGAAATGCTGGTTTCTTCGAGGATGCAATAGCAATTGATAATGATTTTCAGTAATCACGCCTAGGTGCGCAGGTTCACAAAAAAGCACAAGGCTTCCCGCAACATCAAGGGGCCATATGTTGCTCTGGGCAGCCAAAGAATGCAGGGCTGCCGGAGGGTGGGCAACAGCAGGTTTTCATTCCGCAGAAGAGAAATTGCGGAATTTACGAATTGTAAAACGCATGCACTTCTGTGTAGAGTTTGTGCACAGATGCAATTGCGTAATGTATGAATTGTGAAACTCATACGCCTCCTAGTGCATTTTGTATGAAAGATGTACATTCATTTTAGGCATGTGCCAAAAAACCCATGTTAAAAGCTGTTAAAAAAGCAACCAAAGTAACATTTTTCTAAACTATGAAATCGTTTATGTAAAATTCTGAAAATGGCTACCTCGACATTGTAATTTGGAATTATTTCAGATTTTTTCATGCAAGGGTTCAAAAGTTATTAAGAATTGATTTTCTGAAACTCCATAGAGACTTTGTCTTAACCTTAACTATGCCATGTGTTAGCAGGATGGCATAATATGGCTAATATTACATACCTGTAATTGTCTTTCTGATGCTTGTATCTGCTTAGATTCACATGCTTTGCATAGGCTGAGATCTAGTGGTTGGTGCAGAGTATTGCATGACTTGTTTTCAAACTTCAAAAAGGATCGTCGACAGGGCGTGTCTGTAATGCTATCCCTAGTGTGACGTGTACTGTACCCATGGTCCTTCACGCATCGAGATCTTCCAATTGTTTTGTTTCTGAGATTAGAGACCATGTTGTATATGTGTGAGTACAGGAAGGTGAATAAAGGTGTAAGATGTCTATGTTACTTCAACTCCATAGAGGGGAGGAAGGGTGGGCGCATGTGAATCTAAGCAGATACATCAGAAAGATGATTACAGGCATGTAATATTTGTCTTCTGAGGCTTGTGGATCTACTTAGAATCATATACTTTGCATAGACTAGCGAGCAGCACCTGGAGAAGGAGGTGGATTGTTAGAAGGTACAGCAGCAAAAGTATTAACACTGACTGGCCCACTTGAGAATCACTCCTTTTATGAGTATCCATGCAGTAATGTTGCATGAAAGTGTGAATTAAACTCTGCTGCCTTGAAAACAGCCTCTAAAGGCACATTGCAATGAATGCTAGAGTAGCACCAGTTCCTCGAGCTGAGTCTGCTCTGGGTATGAATGGTAAATTATTCCTGGCCAGTGAGTAGCAAAGTTGGATGCAATTTACAATCAATCTTGAAAGAGCTGATTTAGAGACATGATCCCCTTCTCTTCCAGAAGCTAAGGAGAAAAATAATTGATCTGTCTTCATTATTGGTTTTGTTTTTTGTAGTGTGATGAATCAGATGATGTTATCAGTCCTTTCCCTCGTGTGGCTAGGGGACGACAGCCATTACCTGATCCTGCCCCTGGGGGCTGCTATTTGAGGGAGGACCACATGGGCGGAAGCAACCCTTGGGGGGGATGACATGACATCATCAGGTGAGACATGGTATTCACCTTTCCCTTTTAGGGATATTGCCTCCATTCCTGCTTTGATGTTATACTTCCGTGGTCCTCTTAGACAACTTGCCAAGTCTACTGATAGTACTGTTCAATATCAGATAATGAACAAAGTGTCAAAAACTGAGATGAGGATGAGTTAAGGAGCAATGATGATTTTTCCCAACGAGAACCAACACCAGTAGTCCAGTAGCTGGAAGAATCTGACTAGCCCGATGCAGTTTAAAGCCATGCCAGGAAGAGAAGTATGGAGTTTGTCTGATTCATCCTGGTGGAGATCAAGAACACCGTGAGAACAGGAGATCTGAACAGCTATACGTCGACAGGCGAGCAGAGAAACTGGCAGTGCGGCAACAGTGCATAAGACGGGCAGCAAGACGATGCGAGAAGGCAGCCCGGTGAGCAGCATGCTCAGGGAAGCTCTGCGGAGGATGTGGCAAAGCAGGAGGCAACAAGCTGTGATTCCTGACTGCCGAGGGAGCTGGGACACTGACTGATGACTGAATGCCTGCTGGAGGTACCCGCGGATGGCAGGAAAAGAACTGGTGAGCCCAGAGAAAGGGTTGGGACACAGAAGCTCTGTCTGGCAAAGTATTGAAAGCTCTAGACCGTGGGAATGGGTTCTGGGACCCACAGTGCGAACTTGGGGAAGACCAAGAAGGGAAAATCAGAGGGACATTGTGTATTAAAAACCTGGCAGGAGAGTATACCAGGTATTATGTGTCAATGAACAAAACTGTCTAAAGAAACTGCATGTGAGTAGTCCTGGCAGGAGAGTATACAGATACAACCAGGTGTGTGAAGTGAGCTGCATATGAAAGTCCTGGCAGTAGAGTATACCGGCAAGGCCAAGTGTGTGAAGTGAACTGCATAAAGTCCTGGCAGGAGAGAAAACTAGGCAAAGTCAAGTGTGTGACGTAAACTGCATAAGAAAGTCCCAAGGAAGACATGTGCCCATTAGGATTGTTAATTAGATTGAAGGTGAAAAGAAACCTGGGGAAGAGAGTCATTTCCCTGGGAGTGGATTGCGACACCAAGAGGAGGGAGCTATCCTCTTGGTCTACAAAGAAGTTGATTATTCTTTTTGAACTTTTGTTTTGATGGAAAGAAACTTGTGGAAGGGAGTCGTTCCCTGGAACTGTGAATATTAAACATTTGAGACTTTTGTTGGATTTATACCTTATTGCTGGATTTGAGTATTTTGTGCACTTTCAAAGTCAAAGACAATGGCCCTGATTACAGGTCTGGTGGTAACCGTGCCAGTGATACCGGCGGGTTGCTGCCGGACCCGTAAATATTTACCGGCGCCTGACTTGCCGGTAATGCTGGGGGATTACAACCCTGGTGGACCGGAAAGTCAGGCACCGGCAAATTGTAAGTCCCCATTCCCAAAGAGTCCTATGCTACAGAAAATTCAAAAATAGTACAACGTTTGTTGAAGAAAATCACGGAGGCAAATCAAACTGTTCCAAGAGTGTGTTGTGCATGCGTAAACATTTAACTGAGGCAACGGGGCACAGTGCATGCTTCTTATGCCGTAATCAATGTCCAGTCCACATGCAGGAATGGTAACCGTCGACCAGTGCACCCTGCTGTCGAAATCGTTTTCCAAAACTGCAAATCACGATCCGAATATATCTAATATGAGGAGATGACACAATCCATTTGAAATTCCATTTACCAAAAATAATACGCAACCAAGCACTCCATCTTTGACTTCTTAAATCCTAACTTGTCGTTGTCACCCAGTTACTGAACTTTTACCAGCTAATGAGGGTAAAAAGTGTGCAGCTGGAGGACAACTGGAAAATGCCTCCAGTTCAGTTCTACATTTGGGGCTTGAAGGACAACTAGATGCGACTTTTGGCAATAATAGTGGTTTGCTTACTGAACCAATATTAGTCATTTCCTACAAAGTACATATTTTGTTTG
This sequence comes from Ambystoma mexicanum, assembly GCF_040938575.1. NCBI lineage: Eukaryota > Metazoa > Chordata > Amphibia > Caudata > Ambystomatidae > Ambystoma > Ambystoma mexicanum. The sequence continues at coordinate 1,062,383,716 of NC_090923.1, read as the reverse complement.
TGTATGTATATATTTGCTAGATTGGGTTGGAACTTCAACCATAAGTTCTGTACTGAGATCAAAAACAGAAAACTGAGGGCATCCCCTTTAAGGCGTCTGTTCATTGTTGCATTGCATGTATAGGTGGGGGCAAGCCAGGTGTAGTGGGTTAGGCCGTGGAGACATGAAAAGGGAACATCATCTGACAAGGAGACATACATACATTTAGGGTAAATTTTGGCTTTCAGCCAATGGCTATAAGAATAAATGTAACAGTGAAAAGGGTCTATCATATTTAGGATACCATGAGCAAAATGGTGCAAGAAGGCCACTGTAGAGGAAATAACTAAGTTTGGGTAGGGTGTTAACAGAAAAGAAACCGAAAGCAGCTTGGTGCAGATTGGTACAGGTTGGGGCCTCCATCTCCTGAGTCATCTTGCGAAAGGAGGGGGAAGGATGTGGAAGTGAGGATCAACAAAAGGAAAGCCGAAATTTATGTTTTTTAGAGTCTTTGTTAAAAGAAAGTCAAAATGTGATATAGTGTCTCTCACAAAGTTTCAGGTGCATCTCCTGGTCTTGGGTGGATATCAGGAAGATGACCCGGGCTTTTGTGTTCAGGGTGCGTGTTTTATGGGGGTTGCAAACACTTTTTGATTGTGTGCACTGTTCTCAGCCTCCACAGCTTACACATCTCACTTTCTGCAGACATCACTCCTTAATTATTCCAGTGTGACGTTGCAACCATAGTGCCTTCATGGTCTTTGCAAGCTGGACTCACCCTGGAAGTGGATTTCCCTGGCACCAAGGGTTGTAACATTGTTTCTTGCAAGGGGGAGGCCTTCCTTACAAGGTTGGAATTCTGGGTCTGGCTAAGGAAATTGGGATGGCTCTCTGGAAGTCTTTATCTCAGTCAGTGGAAGGCTTTACTTTAGGGGGCCTGTCTGGTCCCTATTCTTTATTCTGGTTAGCCTTAAGGTTAAGGGCAGTGAGGGTAATATCAGAAGGGGCATTTTGAGGTTTCACATCCTATCTCTGTTCCCCTAGGGGTCTTAGCTCTACACAGTGGTCAAGGGGTGGTTGAGCCAGTCTGGGGTTGTCTTCTTAGGGTTCCTGCTAAGTTGTAGGGGTGAACAATAGCTGAGTATACATGTGACTGTCCCCTGCCATAATAAGGGATGAAGGTAGGGTGGTCTTTGGATCCCCCTTATACCTCTTCCGGGGCAAGCTGGCATAGCTTGGCATGGACCCAGACCCTTTACTACCACACCTTCTATCCCCAAAGTTAGGCATGGGAATCTGTCCCAGTGTTTAGTTGTAGGCAACTGGATGGGGCGGCGAGAGAGTTTGGGGGATGAAATGCCTGGGTTTTTAGTAGGTACGTATTGAGATAATGGAGGATACAAATGTACACATTAACAGTAATAGGCATCAGGTTATGGTGGGGAAAGAGTTTGTGGGAGGTGTGATGAAGTCCCATGCTGGAGGCTAGAGGAGGGGACTGGGATGACAATTGAAGACAGGCTCCATGATGCAAGTCACAAAATAGGTACATGGCGCATCCCGTAGGCTCTCCAGTCCATCCCTAGCCTTGTCTATTTAACTGGCCCTATTGCTTTTAGATTTTAAAAGTTACCACTTTGTGGTAACCAAAGGGAGAATGGGGAAATAACCTTTTACTCTGCTAAACTGCCACTGCAGGTGTCAAAGGATCACACAGTATCGATAAGGAAGAATGGTTGAAAAACAAAGGGCAATAATTTAAGAGGGCTACTCACACAAAAGAAAGAAAAGGAGTCAAAACCTGGATAGGGAAAGATTTTGCATGAGGAGCCACCTGGCATGGTGACTGTTTTCGGAAGTGGGCGAAGAACTGGGTAAGTTGCAGTGGGCATGTGTTGTACATTTGAGTATTTATTTAGGGGAGCAACAGAGATGGGGGAAGGCCCAGGAGTAGGCTGAAGCAGTATTCCAGTTTACTGTAGACAAGGGTGGAGATTAGAGTTTTTACAGAGTGGTGGCGGAGTAACCAACAATCTTCCTGATATTTAGGTGGTTGATAATGGCCAAAGTGGCAATGTCAGTGATGAAATGATATAGTGGAAGTTTGCTGTCAAACAGAACCCCCCAGGTTGGGAGACTTGGATGATCGAGTGAGGCGATCAAGAGAGAAGAGATTTCTCACATATTAGGTGTTTAGCATCAAACAACGTAGGGCCACCCAGTGATGGATTGCAGGGAGGCAGTTGGGGGATGTGTTCTGAGATGTTCGAAACCAAAGTATGAGATAAATGTACCCATTAAGGAGGTGTAAAGAGTTATTAGGTGTGGGCTCAGACAGGGAGTGAGGTAGGTGTTAAAGGCATGGTCTAGTAAAACATTTTATTTAAAAAATAGATAGGCAACATTAAAAAAAAATACTAGCATTCTCTTTTTTAAAACTTCCTATGTAAAATTTTGAGCTATTCAAGCTCAAAATTCGCAAAAGCAAGAACATGGGCGCATCCATTTTGTGAAATGGAGGCCCTCCTGTGCTGGCTTTTGCTTTTGCGGCACTAATGAAGGAAAAGCCAGCCAGCTGTAGTAAACAAAAGCTACCGCTGGGTGGCTTTCCCTTCATTAGTGCTGTACGCGGAGGACGGGGACCAGAGACCAGAGCAGGAAAGCTGCAGCTGAATCTCGGTAAGTGCTATTTATTTATTTTTTTAAATAAGCACTAGCTGTGTTTTTTTTTCTAAGTTTTCCGGGCTGGATGACCCCGGAAAACTTAGAAATAAAACCGCAGCTTTAAAAACGTTGTATTTATGTTTGCGGTCGCTTTTGAAGCGACCGCAAACATAAATACAACGTTATTGTGTTGGAAAACGCTGCGGTTTTTCTTTCCGAGTTTCTCAGGCTCCCCTGGCTCGGAGGAGCCTGAGAAACTCGGAAAGAAAAACTGCAGCGTTTTCCAACACAACCGCGTTGTGTTTCTGCCTGCTGTGGCTATCACTTTGGGTCTCCGGTGCTCCCAATGGAGCACCGGAGACCCAAAGTGAAAGCCACAGCAGGCAGAAACACAACGCGGTTATGTTTACATGCCGCATAGTGTTTTTACCTACAGCTGATTTCCCATTTCGGGCTCTCGGGCTCCCCATTGGGAGCCCGAGAGCCCCAAATGGGAAAGCAGATTCAGGCAGAAACAACGCGGTTGTGTTGGAAAACGCGGCGGTTTTTCTTTCCCAGTTTCTCAGGCTCCTCCGAGCAGGAGGAGCCTGAGAAACTTGGAAAGAAAAACTGCAGCGTTTTCCAACACAATAACGTTGTATTTATGTTTGCGGTCGCTTCAAAAGCGACCGCAAACATAAATACGTTTTTAAAGCTGCGGTTTTATTTCTAAGTTTTCCGGGCTCCTCCAGCCCGGAAAACTTAGAAAAAAAAACGCAGCTAGTGCTTATTTAAAAAAAAATAAAAAAATAGCACTTACCGAGATTCAGCTGCAGCTTTCCTGCTCTGGTCTCCGGTCCCCGTCCTCCGCGTACAGCACTAATGAAGGGAAAGCCACCCAGCGGTAGCTTTTGTTTACTACAGCTGGCTGGCTTTTCCTTCATTAGTGCCGCAAAAGCAAAAGCCAGCACAGGAGGGCCTCCATTTCACAAAATGGATGCGCCCATGTGCTAGCTTTTGCGAATTTTGAGCTTGAATAGCTCAAAATTTTACATAGGAAGTTTTAAAAAAGAGAATGCTAGTATTTTTTTTTTATGTTGCCTATCTATTTTTTAAATAAAATGTTTTACTAGACATGCCTTTAAGAGATGCAGGAAATGTAGACGGATCTGTCAGAGAGATAAAAAGCCACCAATTCAAGTGGGTTATCATAGAAGCCAAGGTATGAGAGAGTTTGGAGGAGGGAATGATAGTCCACACAAGGACTTTGCAGTGCTGTGGTAGAAGAGAGACAAGTTGGTAAAGGTAGGGTTGAGTTGTTAGGGCCAGAAGGAGGTTTTTCAAGATGGGTATGGACGTGGCCACCTTGCAACAGTCTGGGAAGCAAGCACAGTGGAAAGAGGGAGATTAAAGAGCGAGGAACAGTGAAGATCAAAGTACCAAATGGGCTCTGCCAAAGGTGCATACTTGCCTTACTTTTCCTGCTATATATTAACGATTTGGCGATAGAAATTGTAAATTTGAATGTTGACGCCCCGATGATGACTAATAAAATGATCAGCATTTGATTATATGCATATGACACAGTCCTTATTTCAAAGACCTAAAGGGGCATCCAAAAACACTTCGATATTGTACTTGATTTCTTCAAAGGCAGAAACGTAAGCGTCAATCGCCATAAAACTATAGTGAGGTTCTGACACCTTACAAGCAAAATAAGATTAATACTACTCTGGATGGTGTTATTTTAGTTGAAGTTAAATATAATGATTATCTCACCATTAGGTTTCATAATGATGTAAAATGGATGAACCATATGGCCAATAGTGAACTCATTCTGGTACGCTGTATTAATGCGCTTTTCACTTTGAATAGTCATTTAGGGAACTGTGCCCCTTTAACGGCACTTGAGGTTTATCGGGTGCCAGCAGTCCCTGCTGCTCTTTAAGGGAGTGAGTTCCGGGGTATTGGCGTATTCGACCGACTAATGAAATCTGTAAATAAGTTTGTGAAAAGGGTCCTGGCCTTACCGCAGAGCACACCTTCAATTCCGTTACATTTGGAGGTGGGGATGCAACCTGTGACCTTCAAAGCTAAATGTATGCTGGTCCTTTACTAGATGCTTACAAAAAATAGCCAGGTTACACCACCAAAAAGAAATGGTTTGGGATGTCCTAAACACAGCCTGGGGAAAATCATGGCCTTGGTACCCCCATGTATCTACACTATTCATTAGGATAAACACAACCCATTTACTGGATAAAGATGTATACTTTCTGATTATATTTATAAGGGTACCAAAAACAAGCTCAAACGTTTAAATATAGAAACAGAAGTGATATTGTCTGTTACTTTGACAAGATTCCCCGGCTACATTGTGCATACAACTGATCTTGCCACAGAAATGTATTTAAATGAGATTTTTCCTGATCATAACCGGATATTGTTTACAAAAAATCACATCTGAATATCTTTCCGGGTGGCGAGTACTCCATTTGCAGTCTAGATAACACGAACCCGGGAGCCCGGGGCACAAAAGGTTCCGCACAAAAGCAAAGCGTGCTGTGAGCCGATCTTCCCGAGCCGTGCAGAAGGAGACAGCCGCAGGCCAGAGCCCGCAGCTGGTAAGTCGGGGGCGTGCAGGAGCAGGGGAAAGGGGCTGGAGGTGGGCGCGCAATGGTTCAGGGTTCGGGGGGATCCCCGAGATCGCTGGTTACAAAAGGCTGCACCTGTGGAATGCGCCCCTTTGTGGTACAATCAGCAGGTAAAGCCTTTTGTATGCGGTCTATATATATAGCTTTGAATACTCATACAGATGAACAAGCAGTCTTAGTGACTGTTGTCCCTCTGTCCAACTGTAACGGAAACCATAATCCACTTTCTTTTGGAATGTCCCAAATATTCAATTTTACCTGAATGGTGGCTGTTTCCCATTTTTTCTAAAATTTCAGGCCCAAACCACTAGAGATGCTCAGCAGTTTCCAGTTATTTAGCCAAAAAATGACGCATGCGCACTAAGAACTAGATGATGTCTGTGATCTTACCTTACATTTTCATGGTACAATATTGCTATCGATTTAAAGTGGTTTAAAGTGGTGTATTTTATTGATTGTGTCTAATAATATCACCAGAATCGTATTTCTGTTTTATTTGTTTATTTTTGTCAGTAATTGTGAAGTTTGAGTCCATTTGTTCTGTGCGCACATGTTTTAATGAATGGTTTGTTTTGCACTTTTGTCCTAACTCTTTAATCATGTGGGGTGCAAAGGGATCAAAAGAAGCACAGGACATGTTAATTGAGAAGAGGATGGGTTTAAGCTTGGCTGGGGAAGGAAGATAAAAGTGAGCTAGAGATAGAAAAGTCGGGGAGTGGAAGATGATAGAGTGAAGCAGGGAGGTGAGGGATAGAAGGATGGGCCAGGGTGACAATTTGGGGATTTCAGAGATGTATGAAGCAAAGTCTTCAGTGGGGAGAAAGCAGGATATGCAGTGACGTTTTGGGGGCAAGGCAGGCCTGAAGCGTCATGGACAGCTTGCAAGTGTGTCAGCAGAGAGAAAAGACGAATGCATTAGGAAGATTTGGCAGAATCAATAGCAGTGGTGCTCCAGTGAGGGGAGAATCAGGGAATTAGATCCACAAAAATACCGCCTACCAAAGGATCAGTCTGTAAAATTTGGTGGGGAACTAGGCCCACACAGAGTATCTTTACAGCAGAAAAGTAGACACATGATTGTCTTGAGCTGCTGGATTTGTCTGGACACCCAAGGAGTGTGCGATGGGGCTAAAAGAGAGGGCTGGGCCATGATAGTCAAAGAGGGTAGTCAGCGCAGTGCTGAACTCAGCACAAGTGGATTAAATAGTGTGCTGCAGAGTGAGAGAGTTTAAATGAAAGCTGTCTGAAGAGGACCATTTCTGGAGCAGGGCAAAGGGATAAGGTGGCAAATGACATATGAATAACAGAAGAACTCAGTCCTCCTGTGCCCATGGACATGTTTACTATGTCTTAAATGCTTTCTATTGTATGTGTTATATTCCTACTGAGGCTAGCCTTGTCCTTTGGGGCATAGTTATGAATCTAGTGTTAACAGTTTGGTAATTAACACTGACAATCATGCATCCTGACAGGCGTCATAGCCAGACCACCCAGATCCAAGAGAACCCTCTCAACTATCACAGTGATGAAGAACCTCGCATCAATGCTGAAATGCCTGCACCCCATGAGGCCTAAAAGCCTGGCCAAGCCATATTCACTGTCCACTCTAGGGTGTCAGGGAAACAGCATCAAAGCTACCCCAACACCCCTTGGAAATGTCTCAGAGGATATGCCAGCACTGCAAAACATTATCGCCCGCTGAGACAGCTGTCAGAACCAAGAGAACAAATAAATGGCTAATGTTGTCTTCACAAATGGTGCCTAACATAACATGTAAAGACCATATACAGGGAGGGCGTGCAGGACGCATTAGTATTTATTAGCAGATTCAGTTTAAAAAACATGCATGTGCTTAAAACACACACAGCCTCTAAAAATCAACATGATGTAAAGTCTAGTAAAAGAATGGCAGGATCAGCCCCAAATCAAACAATATGATCATCCACCAGCACACAAACTCAATCATTATAAAGACAAATGATAGCAATTGCTTGATTGGCACAAAAGGGGGGACGGTTACGAGAAAAAGTGCCATGTGGCTACAATTCATGTAGCTTCACCCAACAAAAACTGAACTTGTATCCATTAAGCGCAGGTTTAGGGCAGATGGGAGACCAGGGTTGCATAGATATGTTAGCACATGCTTCTAATGCAAATAGCGAAATAGATTTTAACCACAATGGAAAAACAAAAAGAAGGAAAACGCCAGTCAAAAATATGCAAGCTAACTGTGATATCCGAAGCAACAAAAAAAAAGAATACAAAAATCATTCCAGTTTGAAACACGACTCCCAAGGGAATGTGAAATAAGTCAAGACAAGTAGACAGCAGTAAAATAAATGTGATTGATAATGGGAAATCAAACACATTTTTGGCGGTTGAATGAAATACTGAGGCTGAGGACTGTCTGCAAAACCTGATTTTATGGTGCAATTATGAAACACAGAAAAATGAATACACCTTTATTGATTTTTTTAACCTATCTAAGGTTGCCACCAAGTAAAAATCCAAGGGTAGCATGTTGGGTGGATTTCCTATGTAGTGTGGCATGCATGCCCTTCATCAGGCAAATCTGAAAAGGACAATGATCTGAGGGAAGAGGAAGGGGATTGGCTATTATAGCAAGGGAGTAGCTTCATCTGTATACAATTTCTATTACCTGCAGTTAATGACTTTCCATGCTACATGTATTAACATCATCCTCTTATACCGCCCACCAGACAAAACTGCAAATTTCAACGAAGAGCTCAACCTCTTAGTACAACCCCTACACAAGCCAGGCAGCTCCACACTAGACCTAGAGGCCACGAATCTAGAAAGGAAACTAAACAATAATGACCTCACTGTACTTAACCAAGACCCTACCCACACAGGAGGAAGCGCCTTGATTGGGTAGCATGTCGAAACATCAATGTCAGAATCAAGGAAACCAGGTATGTACCTAGTCTGATCACCTTTTTGTTGAATTTCACACCCCTCAACAGCTAAAAAAGCAGCCTAATCCTCTAAAAAGGTATTGAGCAGTAATCTTAGGAAAATAACTCCCAAAGATCTCATGGAAGTGATCTCACTAATACTCTCTAATACCACCGATAATGACATCCCTAACGATCTGGCAATATCCTACAAACTGCATATGACAAGCATGCTTTATGGGATTGCGCCACTAAAACTAATTTCAGTAAGAGAGGGAAACTACCCCCATAGTTGGTTCAAACCCATACTAGAAGATCTAAAGAAAAAGAAAAGACAGGCAGAACTTGTCTGGGCTAAAACCAAGTATGACTATCACAAATTAGCCTGGAAAACTCTAGAAAAAAAGCTATATGACCGCCATCCTTGACTCCAAGAAAAACTTCCTAAATTACAACCTGGAAGATGCTTCCAGTCTCAGGCCCATCACAAACTCCCTCTTCCTTATAGGAGTAGTGGATACAATCACCACTAGGCAATACCAACATTTTCCTGACCAATATTCCATCCGAAGCAGTCTGGTTTCAGGGCTCACCACAGCACTGAGAGCGCCCTTCTAGACCTTCAGATCAATATGCTACACATGGTCGATAACAACAGATCTGGGTTCTTGGTGTTGTTGGATCTGTCAGCGGCTTTCGACTTGCTCGACCATAACATCCTTCTCTAATCTCTTGAAAAGTTTGGTAGATGATCCCCTTAGGTAACATCTTAGATCCACTCATTTATGGCTGATACATCCTCGACTGTGCACTGGGGAGATTAACACTCTGACTGTATCACCATTAGTCACCAGCTCTTTTTAACAAATACACAAGCCATGGTGTGACCTAACGGATGAGGTAAATGTCCTTTTTTCGAATTACACATACGACACACAACTTTCACTAATTTATGGATAGCATTTATGATCATGACAAACTAAATTCCATCTAGCTTAAGGTCAAGGAATGTAATGGATGACCACACATCTGATGTGCCTGAATAATACCAAGACTGAGCACTTGCTCTTCGGTCTCCAACACGGCAGATCAAAATTAGACTCCTGCTATGCCAATTTTATGATCAACAACCACATTATCCCCACTATGAGTAAGGTTAAAACCCTAAGGACCTATCTAGATTCTTTGTTGAGCACCGACTACCAGGTCAAACACATGGTGAAGACCTTGAGCTACTACCTAAAATTGCTAAAACAAGTCAAGCCTTATATTTCGGAAGAACAATGTGACACCTTGGCGAGCAACCATCTTCTCGCGACTTGACTACTGCAATAAGCTTCTGGGTGGGAGCACTAAAAACAACATTTTGAAACACATCACGAAGCACAGAAAAAACCTCAATTGGCTCAGAGTGAACCCGAGAATCTGCTTTAAAACCCTTACCTTGGAACATAAAATTATCTACGGCAGCGCGCCCCTCATACCTGAAGGAGAAATTCCAAACCCACCGTCTGCAGGGAGCACTTCGATACCGGACTCCTGGTACACCCTAAATTCAAAAGGGCAAATGGAAATGGAAGGACCTTCCCACTCATAGCAACCAATGGAACAGCCTCCCCTTGACACTACGATAGGAAAAATCGCTCCAAACCTTCAGAAAACAACTAAAGACAACCTTATTTGACTAGGTGCAGCCCTCCTCCTCTTGGTTTTCCTCTTCCTAGTGCTTCTGTTGTCCTATGTGTTCTTGTACCGCGCCCTGATGCCTATCGGGCTACGTCGCGTAACAAATAAATAAATAAAATAAATAGGCATACATCAGCTTCATAATCAACAGAGCCCTCTCCCTTATTGCCCAAGCAAGCTCTGTTATAAAATCCTGCTTTTTACAGCTAAACCTCCTCCACTGCATGCCTTATCTTCCAGAGTGACTGTTGTAAACACCCTAATCTGCACTCACCTGGATTATGGCAATACCCTAGTCAAACAATCCACCCCAATACTATGCACCCAAGTACTATCTAGGCTCCATTGGTTGTCCTAGGGATGTACAGCGTGGTTCCACAAGTACTGGATGGGGTCGGGGATGATGGAGGGATTAAAACCCGATCATGTCTTGGGCTAAAAGATAGAGAGCCTGTTAACTGTGGGCTATGGTTGGATGGGCTTAGGGGGGTGGCCAAATGGTATAGTGCCTTTCACCCCTAGGGTTCAAAGGGCTCAAAGGGGTATGATATGATATAATATAAGTCATTTATAACGTGCGTGTACACAAGTGTTTCTAGGTGGTGCAATACAAGAGGAGTAGACAGAGGGAGGACAAAACAAACAATCTCACTAGGCCTTGTGTCATTCAGATCGTGCAAGTACAAACAACGCAAAGTGCAGGGGGCGGGAGAAAGGGGAAGAGCAGGGGAGAGGGAAGGGGGAAGTGCCATCAGGGTAGCAATGCTCTGAGGACGAGCAGCCAGGGAAGCATGGCTCAGGTAAGTGCAAGGAGGCAGGGGACAGTAGGGTTACAGTTACAGCCTCTATGTGCGCTGTAGACCCGGAGGCAGTGCAGGGGATACTGGTCGTGGAGGAGCATGGTACCCAGTGAGCAGTGGAGTAACTTTGCTGAAAATGTTTGGGGGGACAGGACATCTGAAGAAAAGATGCCCCAGCCAAATGAATGGGGACAAAATGGTGTGCCATGAAAGTTGGGGGCGGGGGGGTCAAACACCCCTGTCACCCCCTAAAACCCTAAAATTACACCCATGCAAGTGAGACTCCAGGGGCAGACAGGCAACCAGTCAGTGCAGTGGACAGGAAGGTCAGCAGGGAGAGAGAGAGAGAGAGAGAGAGAGAGAGAGAGAGAGAGAGAGAGAGAGAGAGAGAGAGAGAGAGAGAGAGAGAGAGAGAGAGAGAGAGAGAGAGAAAGCAGAGGTGAAAAGGAAGGTCTTGAGCTACTTCCAGAATTTCAGGTGGTCCGGCTCAAGTTTGAGAGGGGCAGGGAGGCCATTCCAGAGGGAGGCACCTGCAGAGGAGAGAGATCTATCCCCCACTCTCTGCCTGGAGAAGCATCTAACCCTCAGTGTGTTGGAGGTGGCTGAGCGAAGGGCTCCAGACAAAGGTGTTTTGGAAGATAGAGTTGGATGAATTGCGGGCCCCGGCCCCAGAAAGCCTTGTGAACAGGGTCGGACTGGCCCCTCGGCCAATCGGCCTGTGGCCATTCCAAAATCATCATTAGTCCCCTGGGGGCTGGTGTCGGCCCCATGCATTGGCTGGTTTGAGCGAGGAAAAAAAATACTTTTTTTTCGCACTGAACTGTGCATGGACAATAATAACATGCCCAGTTCAGTGCGGAAAAAAGTATTTTCTTTTTGCTTTTTTGCCACGGGTGGCACACGCCGAGGGCTGCAGTCAGAGAACCTCAGCCAGCCAAGTATAATGGTGGCCCTGTTTCACTGTATTAAACTCACTGAATCTTGTTGTGTGTGCCTGCCTGTCGCATTTTATTGCACATGTTTGTTCCCAATTCCGGCTTTCAGCAGTCACGCTCACGTGGTGTGCCACCTGGGGGCACAGGCAAAGAACCTCTGGAGTGGAGTGGACTGGGCCTGGCTGCCAGCTGGCCTGTAATGGTGTCCAGTCATTTGGTCGACTACAAACTGGTCGACTTTGGTCGACGCAATTTGGTCGACAACCAAATGGTCGAATTTTTTTTTTTATTTCACATATTTTTTTTTCGGGTTTTCGTTTTGTGAAAAAAGGGGTTTTTAGAGAAAAAAAGGAGGTTGGGGGGGGGGGGGGGACCCCCCAAAAAATAAAAAAAAGGGTTAAAATAAAAAAAAAAAAAATTCGACCATTTGGTTTTCGACCAAATTGGTTCGACCATTTGTCTGGTCGACCAATTTTTTTTGACCAAATGTCTGGTAACCCCTGTAATTACAGTGCCTCCGGAATATCAACTGTCTGCTCTGCAGGGGGGAGGGGTTGTGCTGGCTGTGGCCGGGGCAGCATAATCAAAGCAAGGTAACCCTTGTTACCTTGCTTTAATTTGCATGCATGCATGATGTGGGCAGTGCATCATAAATTATTATGCATGCATCATCAGCATGCATGCAATTATGGTTATGCACACAACAAAGTGGAGGGGCGGTCCGGACCGGACGGTGCTCGGGCCTGGCTCCCGCTCCGCTCACACAGAGAGTGTGTCACTCATGACGAGAGAGTGTGGTGTTTGTTTGCAGCAACGTGTCAGTGTGAGAACTCACACCTGGTATGAGGCAGCAGGGCAGGCTGAGGAGCCTGGAGCCAGGATGCCTGCAGCGTTGGGCTGGGCAAGGGGCGCGCACATTAAAGTTGCTTTCAACTTTGCAGGAAGCAAGCAACAAATTTGTTGCACGCCACTTTGCAAAGTTGAAAGCAACTTTTATTGTCATTGAAAATGCAGCGAGACTTCGTGCCGCCACCAGCCCTCAATGCCCGCACCCTACTGACTATATTTTGCTTCGGCCCGGCAGCCTCTCTCTGACCCGGCTGTCGACTGTGCTGAGCTGAACCGCCCTGACACAGACTCACAGCGCAGAGAGGTCGGGCTGCAGCTTGCAGAGCACCTTCAGGCTTCAGCCACAAACGCACAGACAGAAAGGAGGATCACTGCCAGGGCCCAGGAATCCAGGATTCGGGAGGACCAGGGCCGTGCGAGTCAAGGTGGAGGAGGAGGAGGCCGTTGTCCGGAGGAGGCCAGGTGGCCGCTGTCCTCAGGCAGTCTGTCTCCGACGGACTCGGAGTCCAGACATCGAGGACCACTCAGGCAAAGCAGCAGTGTGAAGCAGCAGCCAGAGAGGGCCGCCGCCCCAGCCAGCCCAGGAGGGTACAGAGCGGCACTGACTCAGCCAGCCACCCGGGCCAGCCAGCCAGCCGGCACAGAGGCAACCCACCAACCCCCTACCACACAGCCCACTCACCACCACCACAGGCGCGCGCCTGAGGCTGAGACTGCCTACCTGCTGCTGCTGGTAGCAAGAGACAGAGAGGCAAATGGCCCTGAGCTGAGGTAAGAGATGCGCCGCCCTGATACTAGCCAGCACCGCATGGACACATTACGTTGTACCCTTGCGGTTCATACAGACTTATCGTGAAAGATGTGGCCAGCGACAGCTTCTGGGACCCATATTATGACACGAAATCTGCCATGCTGGAGGCATATACCCAGGGTCCAGGGTAGAGCTGCCAATTTAGGTTTCTGGGTTTAGAGCCAAGTGGCAATTAATTCAAATCCCTGCCCAGATCCTTAGTGCATGTGTACTCTTGGTGCAAATAATGCTGTGCCTCCGTTACCCTAGCGGAAGCAGAAAAGCGTGCATCATGCGCGGTGCGAGCAGAAGGTAAGCACAGAACTGATGAAATGCTGACCCTTCCAGCTGGGATGGAATGGGGGAGCTTGGGCACGTTGGTATTTGACATAGGTTTGGCAGAGGCCATGCCAAACAGAACTTAACTGGTCTGCTGTTAAATCTCAGTTACCAGTTTAATGGTATCCACTACATAATAATTGATCATTTTACTATAGCTGATATGATAGCTCAGTGGGTTGAGCACTCGCTGCTGCAATGTGTGTGTGTGTGATCTGCAGGTTGCAGGTTCGAATCCCAGCACGGCCATCTCAGCCTTTCATCCTTCTGAGGTCGATAAATGAGTACCAACACCGGTTGCAAGATATTGTATGCATATTTGTTCTATAAAAAAGAGCTTAAGCGTAAGTGCTATACAATAACATATTATTTGGCCTTGGACGTCTGCTTGCATCACAGTAATTTGACAATATGGATCTATACACACAGATATTAATGATACATATGGTGATCCATTTTTGTATGCAAAGTTATGTTATTTTATGAGTTATGTTGTAATGTAACAGACACATGAACCCTCCATAAGTAGCATTTTCTGTAAAGTCGTGAATCTACGCGATTCACGGATGATGGTTTGAGGGCCACTTTTTTGAGGCGAGGGGTGGGCCACTTTTTTGAGGCGAGGGGTGGGACACCTTTTTTTGGGTGTGCGGGCCTATTTCTTGTCCCAGTCCAACCCTGCTTGTGGACGATGCAGTGGGTCTTCAACTTGATCCTTGCAGCCATTGGGAGCCAGTGGAGGGATTTCAGGGCTGGAGAGATACAGCCCCTGGGCTTGAGGCCAAGGATAATTCTTGCAGTCCTGTTCTGGATTAGGTGCAGAGGGCGGATAGGTGCAGAGGGCGGAGAGTAGAGGAAGGCAGTAGTCCACCCAGGAGAGAACCAGGGCTCTGGAGACAGTGAGTTTATGGGGGAAAGTGAGAAAAGGGAGAATACCTCTGAATAGGTGCATCTGGTAGTGGGCTTTCTTGGCAAGGTACGTGATGTGAGGAGAGAAGAAGAGAGTAGAGTCGAAGATGACACCAAGGATTTTTGCATCACAGGAAGGCAAAGGAAGAGGGCCCAAGGAGGGCGGCCAGATTGGAAGAGGGAAAGCGGCAGGAGCGCTCCCAATGACAAGGATCTCAGTCTTACTGGCATTAAGGTAGAGATCATTGGAGGTGCAAAAATCCTGAATACTGGATAGACAGTCAGGAATGAGCGAGACAGGAGAATGAGGCAAGCCTGAAAGAGTACTGAGTGTCATCCGCTTAACATGGAAAGTTAGAGGAGAAGGTATAGATCAGGTGGGCCAAAGGGGCCAAGAAGACATTGAAGAACCAGGGTGAGAGGTTAGAGCCCTGGGGAACACCACATGAGGAGAGGGAGGTGGTGAAGAGGAAGGACCAAGTTGGACCTGGGAGGGTCGGTCCAGGAGGAAGGAGGTCAACCACTCCAGGGCCTGATCTGTGATGCCCAGGTTCTCAAAAGTCGATTGATCAGGATGGTGTGATTGGCCGTGTCAAAAGCAGAGGAAAGATCAAGAAGGATGAGGACAGAAGGAAGGCTTGAATCAAGATTAGGGAGCGGATCTTCACAGGTGTTCAGCAGAGCAGTCTCTGAAGCCAGACTTATGGTCATGGAGACAACCAACAGATTCAGTGTGGAGAGTAAGCTGGGAGATGGCCAGCTTTTCCAGAAGTTTGCCCAGAAAAGGAGTGATAGAGATTGGGTGACAGTTTGCCGGACAGGTAGGATCTGCAGAAGGCCTTTTAAGGAGGGCGTGCACAAGGGAGTGGTTGCGGAGGGAGGGGAAAGTTCCAGAGGCAAATTGATGATTGCAGAAATCGTCCAAGGCTGGAGCGAGGGTGTCAATGTGGTCCTTGATGGTTCTGGAGGAGCAGGGAAGCACCTTTTTGGACGACACTTTCATAGATAGAACGTGTCTAGAAACATTGTCAGGTGTAGTCGAAGAGAAAGAGGAGAAAGGAGGAGGAGAGTGTAAGGTGGCCAGAGGGGGGCCAGGAGAGGGAGAGGAAGAACAGAGAGAGGACAGGATGTCCTGAGTTTTAGTGGTGAAGTGAGAAGCCAGTGCCGTACAGAGGGCCTGTGATGGAACAGAAGAGGTGGAGACTGCAGGAGGATTGGCCAGCACCTTGCAGAATTTAAAGAGTTTGGCCATCTTGTTAGAGTCCACAGATACACGGGCTTGGATGTGGACTCTTTTCTTGGACAGGACAGCAAGTCTGTTTTGCCTTTGGAGTAGGCGGTAAACCCATTTTTAGAGGATACTTCCGATGCCCTCCACTTCCTCTCAGCCACCCTGCACTTGCATTTCAGGATGGTGAGGTCGGAGTCATACCTAGAGTTGCACTTGGAGGTAGGTTCAGATGGACTCTCATGACAGGGGCAAGGACGTCCAAAGTGTTGGAGATAGAAAGATTCAGATTAGAGAGGGCTGTGTCAGAGTGTAAGTCAGCTGCAGGTGTAGGAGGAGCAGAGAAAGTAGCAGCAAAGGCATACACTGACACACGTTTCATGGGCCGAATGACCAAGAAGGTAGGTGGCAGTGCTGGGGTGGGCTTAGCCTGGGGGATACAGAGCCTACCACCTCTAGAGATAGATGTAGATAGGAATGATACTGACCTGTTTGCTCTGCTTGACCCCGTATCGTAGATCAGTGACAAAGTGCTCACAGTTATTACTGGTCACGGAGTATGGCATTGTTTTCCCAACACACTGTTCAGCCATTCCTACAATTTTTGTGCGGGGCTGTGGTGAATACTTGCTGTCGTACTTGTTGTTTACACAATATTTGTTGCTCCCTGCCACCACCGCCAGAAGTTCTCTCTTCACCACAGCTCTTTCAGCAAATACAGACATTATACTCGATGATCCGGCCGAAGCATATTCACCTGCAACCCAAAGAGAGTGTTGTGATAAATGAGTGATGTGCATGCTACCAATATTTGGACAGACAATCCTCACTGCAGAATGGCTTGTGTTAATTAATGCTGTATGATACCAGAGGTTGCGTATTATCCCCATGTTCCTCCCTCAGTTTCACACTCCCTATTTGCCTGTCTCGTGAAATGAACAAAATAGGACAGACATGGAAAACCTATGCCTGTGCCATCTGCCCATTTTCTATTTCCCTTACTTACACCAAAAAAACTTGTTGATTAATTCCTGAGGGATTCTCCTCTGAACCCGCTCTCTTTTAATGAACATTAACCACACACATCTGTTTAGTCTTGTGAATGATATTAGGAAATGCTCATTCCTGAGAACTACTGCATGCATTTGGAGAATGTTTATTTGTCTGTCCACCATCCCCAATGCACACAGCAGGTAGAAATCATGGCAAATGCAATGTACACCCTCATCCACCTACTCCCACCCGCCTCTGCATCACCCCACATCCGGATACTGGACAAAAAACATTTGCTGAAGCTAATAATGACATCACAAATTGCATTTAATAAGGATGCCTGAGGAATGGGATAATGCAGCTTTTCAAAGTGCATAAAGCACATACATTAAGGTTTCACTGTCAGCAGAACTGTCATTACTGTGTGGTGTGCAGATACGGCTGTGGTGGTTCCTTCACATCTGTGGTTGTGCAGGGGCCACTGCAGCTACACCGCTTGGGCCATCGATTAAAAAAAACACAGAAACCTTTTCCGGTGGTTTTCTCCAGCATTCACTTAGGACTGGTACTTCTCTGTTCCAGGTGTTATTTCAATTTTTGTTCCATCGTTCATTGAGGCAGCTGCTCACTGGATAGCCAATTATTTCTCCCTGGGAATAACTTCCTTTTATTACCTGTGAGCCTCCCTTGCACGTGATAATCCATAGATATAGAACCCCACATCCACTCCAGCACTGTATTCAGGTCTTTAACTATCACCATCATACTTTGCCGCTCCTGTTTCTGCTCATCTACGTGCATTGTTTAGCCCTGCATCTCCCCTCTAGAGCTTCAGATGGGATCTGGTCCCAGGAGCCTTGTTCACTGATCGTTGTGAAAAGTGTGTTATAAAACTGTGGACAAAGCATGGGCAAACATTGCAAAAAGAAGTTTGCTGGCTGCATAAGAAGTATGAAGGAGTTCCAGAAGCATAGTGAATGTTCTTCAATCTCCATGAATCTCCATACAAGCTTTGATCCTGAAGTCAAGTTTGAGGCAACTGGGAAATTCAAAGTCGTTCAAAGGTCAAAAGGTTGAGGTACTTTCAGGTCCAATGCGCCAGTACGCAATCCCAGTGAGTTAACAAGCCTGCTGTAGATAGCTGTGTGCAACCTGTAGATCATAGGTTTGGTAGGATGCAGGGAGGACTCAGCCTTTCATCCTTATGAAGACAAGAATAACAATATCACGTTTGCGTACAGCACTTCATGTCAGATTCTTCCCACTTAAAAGTACTCAATGTATCCACCACAGAAGGAAGTAGAGTTGAATCGGCTTGGTATTCGAACCTCAGATTGCCATACGTCCACAGACAAAATTAATTGTGTAATTGGGGCGTGTTTCGATGGGTGAGCCGAGCGAAATGTGCAGAAAATGTGTTTTTTCCCCACATTTCGGACTTTGCGGGGGTGTCTGGGTAATACATTCTGGGGCGATTAGCACAAATCATACCTCTGCAGATTCCCACGGATGTCCTCTTTTCGGAAATGCATGGGGTTCCCTGTTTTCCTTGGTGGCTTGGACACCTGAGGCCCATATCTGTATGGTGTGCCGGTCGGCAGACCGTCTGAAATTCCGGTCTGAAAACAGACTTGGGGTTACTTGTGTTTTAGGCTTTCCCCTTGGCGCCCAGGTAGGTGCACCCACACATGTGAGGTACCGTTTTCATCGGGACACCTGTGGGAATGCGTGACGGTAGGCCATGTGTTGTTGGGGGCGTGTTTCGATGGCTGAGCCGAGTGAATTGTGCGGAAAATGCATTTTTTCCCCCACATTTCAGACTTTGTGGGGGTGTCTGGGTAATACATTTCGGGGACGATTTGCGCAAATCATACCTCTGCGGATTCCCACGGGTGTCCTCTTTTCGGAAATGCATGGGTTCCCTGTTTTCATTGGTGGCTTGGACACCCGAGGCCCATATCTGTATGGTGTGCCGGTCCTGGAGCGTCTGAAATTCCGGTCTGAAAACAGACTTGGGGTTACTTGTGTTTTAGGCTTTCCCCTTGGCGAAGA
The DNA here is from genome assembly GCF_040938575.1 of Ambystoma mexicanum. NCBI lineage: Eukaryota > Metazoa > Chordata > Amphibia > Caudata > Ambystomatidae > Ambystoma > Ambystoma mexicanum. The sequence continues at coordinate 1,062,364,944 of NC_090923.1, read as the reverse complement.
GTTAGGTGCACCCGCACAAGTGAGGTACCGTTTTCATCGGGACACCTCTGGGAACGCAAGATGGTAGGCCATGTGTTGTGGGGGCGTGTTTCGATGGATGAGCCGAGCGGAATGTGCGGAAAATGCGTTTTTTTCCCACATTTCGGACTTTGCGGGGGTGTCTGGGTAATACATTCTGGGGCAATTTGCGCAAATCATGCCTCTGCTGATTCCCACGGGTGTCTTCTTTTCGGAAATGCATGGGGTTCCCTGTTTTCCTTGGTGGCTTGGACACCCGAGGCCCATATCTGTATGGTGTGCCGGTCGGCAGAGCGTCTGAAATTCCGGTCTGAAAACAGACTTGGGGTTACTTGTGTTTTTGGATTTCCTCTTGGCGCCCAGGTAGGTGCACCCACACATGTGAGATATCGTTTTCATCAGGACACCTGTGGGAACGCGGTGTTATGTCTTGACTGTCGTGTAGAAGGAGGATACCTCCGTCCACAAGTGCCGCACAGGGAGACTACAAATGTCACTCTCTGTGCATCCCTTGAGGCCAGAGGTGGGAGATGATCTTCTGGAGCCACGAACTTCTAGGAACCCCTGGGCCACTGCAACTAAACACGGATTAAGTAACTAGCCACAACAATAATCACAAACCAAACAACAAGAAAGGAACGGTCTTACCAATGGCTGATAGATGCGGTTCAGTTAAACCTAGTGAGGGATTCCGGGACCCACCAGTGTCTTGCTTTCGATGCAGGTTGTTCCTCCCAAAAGGTAGGTGAAGTTCTTGAAGGCACCGGGCCCACCTGTTGATGGAGTCCACAAAGAAGTCCAGAAAAAACAAAACCAAGGCGAGATGGAAGATCAAAGGCAGTCCGTGATTCATAACCAGAGTTCCAATATCCAAGAGCCAGAACACAGGGCAATCCAAGAAACGGTCCGTGAAACAATCCAAAGGTTGAATTCCAAATGAGCCAAATACGAACCTAGCGCCAAACAGTAGTCATGAGAACAGCTGTGAAGCACTGAACACTCGTATCCGATCATTTAAATAGTGGCGCTACATTTGTCTTCTGGTCATGTGGTCCGCACCCGCATCATGTGATCGTGTTGTTGTTATACGTGAGTGGGAGGTGTCGGCCACGTGACGCGGAAGCAGGAAACGGGGCCGATCCCGCAACCGCCATGGAATACGCCAATGGAGTGGGCGTCCCCGGTGGTGGGCTGGCCGTTGGCGCTGCCGCCCTGGAACACGGGAAGAAGGCAGCGGTGGGTCCCGGATCCTAGCCTGTGGATGGGGCATAGTGGAGGTATGGGGTCTGGGGCTCTGGGGTGTGACATCGGGAACAACGGGAACTCCTAGGGACGTGACAGAGCCCCCACCCAAAAGCCCACGACCCCGTGGGCATGAAGGATTGTCCCTATGGAAACACGCCACCAAGCGCGGGGCGCAAACATCCTCAGCGGGAACCCAGGACCTCTCCTCAGGACCAAACCCAGACCAGTCAACCAGATAATGAAGGCGACCCCTACAAAGGCGTGAACCCAGAATCCCAGAGACCTCAAAAACATCAGGTGAAGACAAGGACACCAGAGCCACAGGCGCCCGAAGTCGAGTCGGACCAGGGCAAGGCTTGAGGAGGGAGACATGGAAGACCGGGTGAATCCGCCAAGACTTCGGGAGCGCAAGCCGGAAGGCCACAGGGTTGATGACCCGGGTGATAACATAAGGACCCACAAAGCGAGGGAGGAGCTTGCGACATCCCGCCAGGCGCAAGTGTCGGGTGGACAACCAGACACGGGAACCCACTGTATAAGACGGGGCCACCACCCGTTTCTTATCCGCCTGAGCCTTCATGGACACCTGAGCCTCGAGTAAATGAGTCGTGGTCTGAGCGTGGATGGAGGACAGGTCACTAGCACAATCGGCGGCAGCAGGGGTGACTGAGTAAGGCATGGCGAGGAAGGGCAGAACCACGGGGATGTTGGCCATACAAGACATAGAACGGGGAGAACCCAGTGGAAGAATGTTCTGCATTATAATAGGCGAACTCAGCCATGTGGACAACTCTCAGCTAGGAAGTTTGTTGCTGCAGGGTCAAACAACGCAAGAATTGTTCCAAGGTTTGATTGAGTCTCTCCGTCTGACCATCCGACTCAGGGTGGTATGCTGAAGAGAAATGTACGTCAATGCCAAGCAGTTTGGTTAATGCACGCCAAAAGCGTGACATGAACTGGGGACCCCTATCCGAGACAATGACCGTGGGTAAACCAAAGAGACAAAAAAAACCTTCAAAGAACAATCTGGCTAATGCTGGAGCGAAGGGAACGCCCTTGCAGGGGATAAAATGAGCCATCTTAGAGAAGGAATCAATGACCACCCACAGGGTGTCAAATCCCTGAACCCGGGGCAGGTCAGTGATAAAATCCATAGTAACAGTGTGCCAGGGTCTGGGGGGAACAGGCAATGGAAGCAGGAGACCAACAGGGAGACCCCTTCGATTTTCACACCCCACATGTATTAACATAGCACTCTACGTCTCTTTTCATAGAGGGCCACCAGCACCAGCATTTCAACAGCATTAGAGTACGCTTCTGACCGGGATGTCCATGCATAGGGGCATCATGAGACCATGCAAGGGCCATGTTATGGGTTTCATCGATCGGCAATGAACGGTAGCCCGTCATGAAGTGTGAAATCCCACTCCGATAATTGGTGAGGATGCAGGGAGACCCAATCCCGAACGGCTTCCAGCAAAGGCGGGGACAGGATACATAGACAAACCACCTTGCCGCAGTCCAAGAGAGTGTCGGGATATTTTGGTAGGGTGACCCCCCCAGGGGAGCGGGATAGAGCATCGGCCTTCCCGTGAGCCGAACCTGAGCGATGTTTGACAACAAAGTCAAAGGCTGCAAAAAACAAATGCCATCTGACCTGTCTACTGTTAATGCACTTTAGAGAAGCCAGATCCTGCAGGTTCTGGTGATCGGTGTACACGGTGACCTGATGTTTAGCACCCAAGAGATGGTGTCGCCAGACACGGAAGGCGTCCATGACTGCCAACAATTCTTTTTTTCGGTCACCGTGTAATGGGATTCCGTGTCCGTGAATTTGCAGGAGTGAAAGGCCACGGGGTGAAGCCGACCAGTAGCAGGACAGACCTGTGACAATACCGCCCCCAAGGCAAAGGAGGAAGCGTCAGCCTCCACGATGAATGGCAATTCCGGGTCCGGGTGTTGCAGAACCGGGGCGTTAGTAAATGCCGTCTTGAGAGAGTCAAAGGCCTATTGGTGTGTTTCGGCCCATAGAAAGGGAACATGAGGACTTGTCAAAGAAGTAAGGGGAGCCACTAGAGAAGAGAAGCCGAAGATAAACCGTCGGTAAAAGTTTGCAAAGCCAAGGAATGAATGAAGTGCTTTCAGATTTTTTGGAGTCAGCCAGTCTAATACGGCCCTTACTTTGGAGGAGTTAATGGCTAAGCCTCCAGGCGTAATATGAAAACCGAGAAATTCCACGGTGTCAGCATGGAATTGGCACTTCTCTGGTTTCGCAAAGAGTGAATGTCTTTGTAAACGCGAGAGTACCTCTCGAACATGGGGTATGTGTTCTTTCAGGGTTTGGGAATAAATCAGGATGTCATCTAGATAGACGACAACAAATACATCCAGAATGTCGGAGAAGATATCATTCATGAATCTTTGAAACGTGGCCGGGGCATTGCATAGACCAAACGGCATGACCTTATACTCATTCAACCCATATCGCGTGAAAAAGGTGGTCTTCCATTCGTCCCCAGGACGAACGCGAACTAGATTATAAGCCCCACGAAGATCTAATTTCGTGAATACAGAAGCATGAGCGAGACGGTCAAGTAATGGCGTAATCAGGGGAATGGGATATTGGGTTTTATTTTTGTGATAGCATTTAGTCACCTGTAATCTACACATGGGCGGAGGTCGCCCTCCTTCTTGGGGACGAAAAAGATTGGACTGGCTGCAGGTGAAGTAGATGGACGGATATGGCCTAACCGGAGAGACTTTTGGATGTACTCCTTGAGTGCTGTCTCTTCAGTAGGGGTCAGGGAATAAATCTGACCCGTGGGTACTGTACTGTCCGGTATCAGATCTATTGGGCAATCATAGGGACGGTGCAGAGGAAGCACTTCGGAAGAACCATGATCGAATATGCCCGCAAAATCCTGGTATTGAGCGGGAATGAGGGTAGAAATCAGTCCCACCATGTGGTGTTCAGTTGGCAAACTCGTGGTGTCCTCTATGGTTAAATGGGCTATAGTCCCCAGGGCCTGAGCAGGAGTGTGATCGTTGGTGTTTGCAGGAAGACAGAAGCATTGACATAACTCGGACTCAAAGTGAACTGAACCCGTCTTCCAGTTTATCAGCGGGTTATGCTCATGGAGCCAGGGGATCCCCAATATTAGGCCGAACTGCGGCATGGCAATGAGGTCGAAACTTATGGTTTCTTTGAGTGTGTCTTAAATTGTAAGAAGCATAGGAGCCGTCTGCTGTTTATTGGGCCCGGATATCAGGGAAGTGCCATCTACCGCCTGAACCGGTTCCGGCCTGGTCTTAGTCAAAAGGGGCAAGTTGAGTGTGTGGGCAAGCGTAATATCCATGTAATTACCCGTAGCCCCGGAATCAAGGATGATCGTGACCGGGTGTGAAATCTCAGGTGTGGGTTGGAGCGTGGCCTGTAAACGTATGGGCCGGATACGGCCAAAAGCGGGTATCGGGTCCGGGGTGAGAGGGACAGTGCTCGACCGAGTCCCCGGGTCTAGGGTTGAGCATTCCGAAAGCCCGGCGTTTCCGATTTTGGCCGGTGGGGGCACTCCTTAACATAATGGCCAGTCAGACCACAATAATAGCATGCATTTTCCACCCTCCTGCGCTCCCTTTCTGATGGTGTGATTGGACTACGCATGCCCCCTACCTGCATAGGTTCCTGATTGGAGCTGGAGGCAGTAGAGGTGGAGGATGGCACTGACGCAGAAGCAAAACCTGCCTCGGCTCTGCGTTCTGAATGCCTAGCATCCACTTGTAATGCCAGATCCACCAGGTCATGGTATGCCGTGGGTAGAGCAGGGACTACGGCAAGTGCGTCTTTCATGACATTGTTTAGACCCCTGTAAAAAACAACGGCCCTTTTACTTTCAGGCCATGAAGTTTCTGCTGCAAGTTGGTTGAACTTGGTAATGTACTCAATCAAAGACCCCCTACCTTGTCCCAGATCCAATAATTCCAAGTCTCGGGACTGCACCTTATGGCGGGTATCAAACACTCGGGCCATTTCTGTGATCAACAAGTCGAAATCATAAAGCACCGGGCTGCTGCTTTCCATGAGGGGATTAGCCCAAGTGGCAGCTATGCCCGCCAAATGTGATAGGGTAAAGGCGGCTTTTGCAGCCGAGTCTGGGAAGGCCTGGGGTCTACACAAAAAGTGCAGTTTGCACTGATTAACGAACGTCCTAAACTTGCCGGGGTCCCCATGATACCTTTCTGGAGCGGCCAAAGAGAAAGGAGTGGGAAGAACTATAGGTGTGGGAGCCTGAGGGACTGGAACCGGAGGAGAGGCTATTGGTGGGGCGGAAGGGGTACCTCCGAATTCCAAGTCAGGAGGCAGGGGATGTCTGATACTCTGGAGGTAGTCTAACCGTTGGTGAATGTCTGTGTTTGCTGCGGCCATGTCTGCATGTAACACGGTTATGGCCTGGACCATAGTGGCCAAGGGTTCTTTGGCGGCCCCTTCCATCGCCTACACGACAGGGTGGCTTCACAGTCTGTTATGTCTTGACTGTCGTGTAGAACGAGGATACCTCCGTCCACAAGTGCCACACAGGGAGACTACAAATGTCACTCTCTGTGCAGCCCTTGAGGCCACAGGTGGGAGATGATCTTCCGGAGCCACGAACTTCTGGGAACCCCTGGGCCACTGCAAAGAAACACCGGTTAAGTAACTAGCCACAACAATAATCACAAACCAAACAACAAGAAAGGAACAGTCTTACCAATGGCTGATAGATGCGGTTCAGTTAAACCTAGTGAGGGATTCCGGGACCCACCAGTGTCTTGCCTTCGATGCAGGTTGTTCCTCCCAAAAGGTAGGTGAAGTTCTTGAAGGCACCGGGCCCACCTGTTGATGGAGTCCACCAAGAACTCCAGAAAAAACAAAACCAAGGCGAGATGTAAGACCAAAGGCAGTCCGTGATTCATAACCAGAGTTCCAATATCCAAGAGCCAGAACACAGGGAAATCCAAGAAACAGTCCGGGAAACAATCCAAAGGTCGAATTCCAAATGAGCCAAATACGAACCTAGCGCCAAACAGTAGTCACGAGAACAGCTGTGAAGCACTGAACACTCGTATCCGAGCGTTTAAATAGTGGCGCTACGTTTTTCTTCTGGTCATGTGGTCCGCACCCGCATCACGTGATCGTGTTGTTGTTATACGTGAGTGGGAGGTGTCGGCCACGTGACGCCGAAGCAGGAAACAGGGGCGATCCCGCAACCGCCACGGAATACGCCAATGGAGTGGGCGTCCGCGTTGGTGGGCTGGTCGTTGGCGCTGCCGCCCTGGAACACGGGAAGAAGGCAGCGGTGGGTCCCGGATCCTAGCCTGTGGATGGAGCATAGTGGAGGTATGGGGTCTGGGGCTTTGGGGGGTGACATCGGGAACAACGGGAAATCCTAGGGATGTGACACGCGGGACGGTAGGCTATGTGTTCTTGGGGGCGTGTTTCGATGGGTGAGCCGAGCTAAATATGCGGAAAATGCATTTTTTTTCCCACATTTCGGACCTTGCGGGGGTGTCTGGGTAATAAATTCTGGGGCGATTTGTGCAAATCATACCTCTGCGGATTCCCACGAGTGTCCTCTTTTTGGAAATACATGGGGTTCCCTGTTTTCCTTGGTGGCTTGGACACCCGAGGCCCATATCTGTATGGTGTGCCGGTCGGCAGAGCGTCTGAAATTCCGGTCTGAAAACAGACTTGGGGTTACTTGTGTTTTAGGCTTTCCCCTTGGCGCCCAGGTAGGTGCACCCACACATGTGAGGTACCGTTTTCATCGGGACACTTGTGGGAATGCGGGACGGTAGGCCATGGGTTGTTGGGGGCGTGTTTCGATGGGTGAGCCGAGAGAAATGTGCGGGAAATGCGTTTTTTCCCCACATTTCGGACTTTGCGGGGGTGTCTGGATAATAAATTCTGGGGCGATTTGCGCAAATTATACCTCTGCGGATTCCCACGGGTGTCCTCCTTTCAGAAATGCATGGCGTTCCCCGTTTTCCTTGGTGGCTTAGACACGTGAGGCCCATATCTGTATGGTGTGCCAGTCGGCAGAGCGTCTGAAATTCCGGTCTGAAAACAGACTTGGGTTTACTTGTGTTTTAGGCTTTCCCCTTGGCGCCCGGGTAGGTGCACCCACACATGTGAGGTGCCGTTTTCACCGGGACACCTGTGGGAACGCGGGACGGTAGGCCATGTGTTGTTGGGGGCATGGTTTGATGGCTGAGCCAAATGAAATGTGCGGAAAATGCGTTTTTTTTCCCACATTTTGGACTTTGCGGGGGTGTCTGGGTAATACATTCTGGGGCGATTTGCGCAAATCATACCTCTGTGGATTCCCACGGGTGTCCTCTTTTCGGAAATGCATGGGGTTCCCTGTTTTCCTTGGTGGCTTGGACACCCGAGGCCCATATCTGTATGGTGTGCCAGTCGGCAAAGCGTCTGAAATTCCGGTCTGAAAACAGACTTGGGGTTACTTGTGTTTTAGGCTTTCCCCTTGGCGCCCAGTTATGTGCACCCGCACAAGTGAGGTACCGTTTTCATCGGGACACCTGTGGGAAAGCGGGACAGTAGGCCATGTGTTGTTGGGGGCGTGTTTCGATGGGTGAGCCGAGTGAAATGTGCGGAAAATGTGTTTTTTTCCCACATTTCGGACTTTGCGGGGGTGTCTGGGTGATAAATTCTGGGGTGATTTGCGCAAATCATACCTCTGTGGATTCCCACGGGTGTCCTCTTTTCGGAAATGCATGGGGTTCCCTGTTTTCCTTGGTGGCTTGGACACCCGAGGCCCACATCTTTATGGTGTGCCGGTCAGCAGAGCGTCTGAAATTCCGGTCTGAAAACAGACACGGGGTTACATGTGTTTTAGGCTTTCCCCTTGGCGCCCAGGTAGGTGCACCCACACATGTGAGGTACCGTTTTCATCGGGACACCTGTGGAAACGCGGGTCAGTAGGCCATGTGTTGTTGGGGGTGTGTTTCGATGGGTGAGCCGAGCGAAATGTGCGTAAAAAGTGTTTTATTTCCCACATTTCGGACTTTGCGGGGGTGTCTGGGTAATACATTCTTGGGCGATTTGCACAAATCATACCTCTGCGGATTCCCACGGGTGTCCTCTTTTCGGAAATGCATGGGGTTCCTTGTGTTTTAGGCTTTCCCCTTGGCGAAGAGTTAGGTGCACCCGCACAAGTGAGGTACCGTTTTCATCGGGACACCTCTGGGAACGCGGGACGGTAGGCCATGTGTTATGTTTGTGTGGTTTTCATAACGTTTTGACCATTTGCTGGTGCCCTTTGTCACACAACCCTTTCATTTCCCAAATGTGACCTACATTTAGTCGCTGCTTTAGGCACCACCATACTCTTTTGTAACCTGCACAAGTCACCTACCCTTGAAAAGGTCTGCCTGTGCTCTTTCAAAAAATGTATGCTTGCCGTTCCTCACCACATTGGTTTTCCCGATTTGCACATGCTAAGTGGGTCTGTTCAGGCCGTGAGTGTAAAACTCCTGTGTACCAGGGCTCGGTGTTTGGCTTGTGGTATTGCTTGTTTTGTAAATCACTACAAAAAATGTGTGCTTTCCTAACTGCAAGAGTCAGGGGAATGTAGCGGAGCATTGCTTTTCTCACAATTCATAGAAGCCATTGCCGTACCAAGCCAACCATGTCCAACACATACCTTTTTTTTCGGTCATTTTCCCGCTTTTCCCCCAATCCATGGCATTTTCCCCTACCTAGTGTTTGCCTGACCTACGCAAATCACCCGTTCCTAAACTTGGAAGTTTGTCTACTTTTCAGAAATATATGCCTTTCCGTCCTCCAATTCGGCTTTCCTACCCTTTTCTCCCATTCCGTCCATGCATGTCCAATTGGCAAAAATGGCCAACATCACCTACCTCTCACAAAATAGTTGATAACCACATCAAAATATTTTTTTTCCGTTTCCACTCAACCTGTTCTTGATAGCCAGGAAATTGGGGAATTCAGCACAGCAAACCATTTGTTCCTAGCTCTTACAAGGAAAAAACCACAGGATTTTTTGTACATCATTTTATTGGCATTTTTTGAAAAAACACCACATTTTCCCCCTTTTTGCCTATTTTCTCTCACCCCCCTACAGCAACCTAGGATTCCTGGATGGCGTTACGACCGCCTACATGTGGGAAAAAAGGAGCCAAATTTGGCCGAGATATCTCATGTAACAAAAAAGTTACTAGCCATTGAATGGCCACATACCGAAATCACCAAAAAAGGCCCTGCCACTGGGGAGAAATACCCATGGCACTTAAAGGGTTAAACAAAGACATATAAGCTGTAAATGTACTCCCTACGTATTTTGTTAATTTCTAAGTTCTCAACATTGAAACCTTTTCATGCGAGTTAGGCTGAACCTGTTTCCAACTAGTGAGGTGCTTAATTCAAGAAAGCAGATTAATGAAGGGGCTGATATTAGTAGACTTTGCAAAACACCAGGAGAAACAATAAGACATTTGACCCTCTCCTGTCCCAAACTTAAAATGATGAGAACTCATTATTGAGGTGCTCTCATAGATGAGGTACCAAATGGGAGTGCTTCAGACTGGTGGGAATATAGGTGTCGGGGTGAACATTTTAAAGTGATTTTTCCATTAACTATATTCTTAGATCACATTTTTGTAATGGTCATAATATGAAATTATGAATAACCTTTTAGATTTAATTGCTCTGTTTATTGTAGGCTGATTTGTATGTATAAACATATTTTAAAAATGATGTTACTTGTATTCTAAGTAAGACTGGTTTTATTGTTTTACTTTGGTCTCTAATCTGTTCGTTTGTACTGTATGTTATTTTATTTGGATGGATTTAGTATTATATGTCATTGGTCAATTATTTTTGTGTTTTTCTAAATTGGTAAATGATTGAAGTAAACCAAAAGCCTAAATAAAAACAAAAAAGAAACATAAAAGAAGCCTTAAGGTCAAGGGCTTCATAAAGCCTTCCAGGAGAACAGACCCCAGGCAGGAGAGACACATAATATCATCTGCCTGAAAAAGTCCCTGGATGATGGTGGGAGAGAGAAATAAGTAACTATTATGAGGGTTTAGAAATGTGAGGCGGCCGACTTTGTAAACAGTTTTCCAAAATTGTCATTTTATTAAATCAAAAAGGTTGGATGAACAACTCTCTGTCCCTACCCTAACGAGGATTTCCCTGCCTAAAGTAACTAACAGAAACACTGTAATAAAGGATAGTTCTCCCTCACACTTTAACATTCAACAAAGTGATAAGGAAATACATGGCAATTCAACATAAAGTAAACATCATAATTGAACCTGTAATATGTTCACAGTCCTGGCTTACCCTCTGGGTAAATTCCCCTTCCCCACATTCCACCAGTGTCCTTGTTCTACAGTTTAAAAAAAGTACGAAAATCTGGGTTGATAACAAAGTTCTAACACAGTCCTTCGTAACTTCCACTGGACAATAGAAAGTTCAAAAACTTCAAAAGAAAATGTTCTTTCTCTCCTTCGCATACAAATGTATCTCAGGATAATCTTCTCCACAAGGTAACACAAATTGTCTTTGTCAGGATGATTTTTACGACCATTAAATGCCTTCAAGAAATATACAAGTTTGCCTTTGTCAGGATGATTTTTGGCACCACTAAATGCCTTCAGGAAATGTAACTCCTCCACGGTAGGATTATACAATTCTCCCTTCAGTACCATAAATGAGAACACCTTGTTTATCAGGACCACAGTTTGCTACCTGGTCTCTTCTCACGTTAGGCCTACTGCTTCAAAGGTTTGCCACCCGGGTTTACTCGCCTGCCCAAATAGCTCTTTATAAACAGCTTGTGCTTCAGTGGTAGCAACAACTTGAATAACTTTGCAACAACTTCACAGTGCTCTTTGGTTAGCAGTATTCAACTTCCATCGACCTTTCAGGGAAACAAGATGTTATGCTCTTCAAGATTCCTCTGCAAATTATGCTCCTGTCCCTCTGAATAGGGCAGCCTATATGACTCTTTTGCGTCCCTACTGCACCAGAAACCATATATTGGCACCAATACAGATTTGCTTTGCTTCCTTTTTGGCTTTGGTAATGTGTGTTATATTAGCTGTTGTTATATAGTTCAGTATACATGAATGACAGACTAAACAACCCTAGGGTCTTCTATTACTCCCCTTTTGTCTTTGGCAATGTCTGTTGGACTTATTTTGCTCAGGGTTTAAATTCTCCTGGCTTGGGTAATAGTTGCAGGCATTAGCATTTAATAAGGTTGCCTACCTGGGTTGGTGGACTTGCCATAAACTCACATGCTGAATTTTACAGTCACTTGGTTTCTTAATAGGCCACTTTCACTGCTTTGTAATATTTCGGTATTCAAAATTAACTTTATCGCCTCTTTCATTCCCACATGGGTGAACTTGTCTACCTGCACCACACAAGCGGCATTCAAGCATCCCAGAGTCACTTTCCCACTGTAAACTCACTGGTCGGGTTGCTCACCTACGATCCTCTCTGCGGTTGCTGGTCCTCTGTGGCTTTGGCTTCCAGCGACTTGGCAAGCACCTTCTCCGGTTTGTCTTCAGTCCTCTTCCTCATCCCAGTTTTTCTGACTTCTGTTGCTTGGCAATAAGCCATTAAAAGATTTGGGTTTCTGGGAAAATTAAGTAAGGGGGTTTCCCATTCTTCCAGACCTATTTCCCCCCTTATGTCATCCTCCCGCAGAACATAACACCCAGGGTCGGAATCAGGAAGTGTCTGCCTTCCCCTGGCCACATAAGAAGGTTCCCAGGCCAGGTTTTCTGGAGGAATCATTGGCGCTATGCTGAGAAACCAAAGATCTCAGATAAACTTAAAGTGAATGCTGATAAATCCAAGGTCTAGGAGAGCCCTAAACTGAATGTTGACAAACGCAAAGTCCGGGAGAGACCAAAAGTGAATACTGAGAAACCCACAGTTGGGGAGAGACCTAGAACGCTACAAGGTGGAGACAGAGCCTGAGGCAAAGAGCCTGTGAAGGCTTAAGTCTGACGTTTGAGAACTGGAAGAGGTCTTACCTGGCACTGTGAAAGTAGGAAGACCAACGACAAGTCAAAACCGCAAGCAACACTGGAAGAGCCTTCTCAGGAATCCGTTTGCATTTTATTATCATTTTTATTATTATATGTTTTTATAGCACAAACTTACCTCGGGAACTATGGAGTGCTGCCCAGGTCAAACAGTAAAACATTGGTACAAAATCCTTCATCAAGTCATTAAGTAAACATCTATAATAATTATCAAAGTACTGTGAAGGCATCATGAAGAATGACCCAGGTAACAGACTTATTGTCAGGATTCCCCCAACTCAGAGACTACGCCATGTCATGTCCCACTCATCTTCTCGCAAGAGACAGTGCCGGGTTACAAGACCCCGGTGTAAGACTTCTGTTATTTCCCAATTTTCGTCAAGGTATACTGGGACCCGCTTACCAGGACAGGGAAACCACCTGCTGTCATCATTGAGCCGCCATCACGTCTTCCGAACAACCGTCATACCATGTGACGGTTACCATGGTGATTATGGCGTCCATTATGTGAAAGCGTACAAAGTGTTCAGGGGCGGGTTCCATAGGTATTTACTTCTGGGTTGGCGTCGCCAGGTGCTTCCGATTTTCTAATCCAGACGCTGTCTTTGCCTTGCTCTTGTTTTGATCCTGTGTTCTTGCTTCTTCCTACATTGTACGTTGTTCTTTGGATATTCATCAGTTTCAACAGTAACAAACTCAGACTCGCCATCTCTTACTGATTTTGCTTCCCTCTTCTCCAGCACGGCCCTCGACCTCAGACTGCTACTCAAACTGCATTGGCTCTCGTTTTGTCCTGTTACAGACAACACAGCTCTCGACCTCGGACTGCTACTCAACTTGCATTGGCTCTCATTTTTGTCCTGTTGCAAACCACACGGAAATCGACTTCGGACTGGTTAACGGCTTTTCTACTTATCCACAACATCCAACAGAGTCCATCATCACTCAAGCCCGTTTCGTGTATTGCCTCTTCAGCGCAGGAACTTTTGGACTTCCATCCCTGGCGCTCCTAGGTCGTAGGCGTCTGCATTTCGGATTCTGGGTCTAGACACTGCTGTTTCCGTATTAGGCGTACTCGTGCCGTCGGGACAGCTTATTGGGCAATATACACCGAGGGGCGACATCCACACTAAGCTGTCATTTGCAAACCAGTGGGTAAGTGTTCCAAAACTTCATTCTCTTTTTCTCATGTCCTCTTAATACATCTGATTTTCATTAGATCTTTTATGTTGCTTAGAGGGGGAATTGCCTGTTCCTTATTCTGACCTTCTTACCTCCGGTCTGCTACAGACGACTCAATACTCCACAATCAGGATTCACATTGTAGGTTAGCTAAAATTCTAAGGGTACTAGGTCCTTGAGGCTAGGTTCTTTATCTAACGATCCTGTTTTTCTACAGTACTCCGACCTAGGAAACTGCACCCCATTCTTGGATCCGTTCTTGGCTGATGTCATCAGGTTCCTGCTGGTGTCCTTCATCTCTCAGCCAATTGATCGCTCTGTGTATACCCTCACTCAGAGAGTTACATTGGTTAGGAGAAATCCTCGCCTACACTATGTGGGCAAAACTCCTATTTTACTAGGGGACTCAAGACAGTATCTGACACATATTTCAAACTAAATGACTTTATTAAATCTAATGTCAGGATGGTTGAAGGCCTATCTTGCCCTATGCTAATGTGGGATTTCCCTATCGGAATAAAACTCAGGAAGGTCTGAGTCAAATAGTTCCATTTGAAAGTCTGGCTTTATACTAACAATGTGTAGGGATGTTAATAACCGAAGAAGCAAAGTTCAATGCAAAGTTTGGTGCTTCTTCCAGCTCTCCGCTTTCTGTCCTCAAGTATAGGATAGTCCCGCAAAAGTCTCAAGATCACTTCTCTCGAGCGCCAAACAACATAGTTCAAGATAGTCGTCTGGGTTCCCTTCCCCAGGTCTCAGGCAACACAATTCCAAACAATAAAAAGGGAGGGGGTTCTTGTGACCTCGCGCTCAAGACAGCATGAGCAGGTTTTTCAGACTCAGGGCTCATTTCCCCAAGACTTCAACTTCAACTTTTGTAGTTGTTGTAGTTCGTTTTATCAGTTGGGTTTCCCAATACTCTGGGTCTTCAGTATTCAGGGTTCACTGGCCTAGGCGCAGTTGTTAGACCACACAGTCCACCCATTACAGGTCACGGAACCAGGATCCCTGGGCTCTTCAGCCCCTTGTCGGTTCCTTGACATTTGCTCATGTGCGCCAAGGGTTTCCTTGATGCTTGCTCCTGTGCCCCACGATGTTCCTTGGCACTTCCGCCTGTGCACCAAGGTGTTTCTGCTTAATGTCTTCCCCTTTGTCAGCCTCTGGGGTTGTATTTCAATGTTCTAATTGGGCTTCACATGTACATTGCTTAATAGTTTTAATGTACTTTGAATGTGAATTGCTCTCAATTCAATAGTTACTTGTGTTGCTTAAGGTTTAAGTCTAATTCTGAAAAACACACTCTTGTTTAACTGAAATGCATTCTTGTCCTTGAAGTTCAAATATAAGTTTGAAATGCCCTCTTGTAAGTTAAATATAAGTTTACTTTCCGTTCGGTATTCAAAATGCACTTTGGTAGTTAAATGTAGGTTTGCTTTCAGTTCGGTATTCAAAAATCACTTTTGCAGTTAAATGTGAATTTGCTTTCAATTCGGTATTGAAATTTTACTTTTGTAGTGAAATGTAGGTTTGCTTTCATTCGGTATTCAAAATGCACTTTTGCAATTAGATACAAGTTTATTTCCAGTTCAATATTCAAAATATATGGACCTGCACTTGCCTGCTGTCCGTTTTGGAGCTCCCCGGTGTCTGCGTGCCCTTCCGACATTCACTAGCGGTCTGCTCCTTCTCCCGGCGGCTCCTGCTGTTTCCGCTCTGCTTCTGGAGCAGGGAAACACTGCTGTTATGAGCCCCGCTCGCCTGCCGGATGCTTCTTGATCTTGTTCTCCGTTTGCTTTCCAGTGGATGCAAACAGCGTCCTCTGTGATCATGGTCTGCAGGCGTTCTGGTTCGGCCTCCAGTCCCACCACAGCTGCCTCCACGAAGAGCTAGTCCCCTGCTGGTATCTGCCACTTCGGCCTCCCTGCTACTAAAACTTCTCCCGCTTCTGGGGCTTTTTGGAGCTTCCCTCCCTTCTGGAGCTTCTCTACTGGGTGTTCCCAGTCCCTCAATGTATGTACCTGTAGCCTTCTAACAGGCTGCAGGCGTGCCTGGTGAATTAAATCTGCCTGACCATAGTTAGGAAGACATGTCTGACCTTCCCAATGCTCAGGATGCAGCTTCCTCGTCCCAGTACCTAAGTGGTGAAAATGTGTGGTGTTCATTCCTCTTAGTCTCTTCTTCCTCATCACAATACTGTCATATGTCACATTAGGGAAAGTGAGGGAAACAGGCTTTTAATAGCCCATAAAGGTTGGTTTAGGGTCAGGTGGTTTGTTGGTGGGAAAGGGGGCATACCATGTCTCTCCCAAGGGCACCCACTCCCAGTCCCCAAAGACCATCCACCCATGTGATCCTCCCTCGCTTGTTCACCCCGAGTGTCAGGATCCAAGAGCAATGGCCTTTCCCTGGCCACCTGGGCAGAGGGTCCATGGGGAATAGGAATGAGAGTACCCTTGGGTTTCTCAAAGTACACAGTATACGAATGGGGTGTGTGCATAATATACCAATTGGAATGTGTTGTTGGGAGATCCAGGTCTTCAGTTCTCTCTGGAACTGACAGAGACTTGGAGCAGTCCGAAGCAGTCAAAGGAGTGAACTGTAGCATGAGAAGGACTGTTTCCTAGTTTTTCCAATCTGGTGATGGTCTTACTGCGAGGTGCCTGTATGCCCCCTGATATTTTTGGTTTGATTGGGAGGTAGGCCAACGTACTGGAAGTGGTTGCTTTGCAGGTGAGGCATCTGGTTTTGAACCAGATCTTAGTCAGAATGGGGAGTGAGTGTAATTCGCACAAAGGTAAGGGTGATGCGGGCACATTTCCTAGAGCTGGTGATGAAGCAAGCCATAGCATGATGGGCTGCTTTGAGGGGGGCCATGTTAGCGGCCGGCAACCCTACAAAGAGAGCCTTACCCCCGTTGATATGCATTATCACTAGGTTTTACACCATCATTTGGAAATCCTGGGTTAGGAGGATGGGCTTGATCTTGCAGACAAAAGAAATTGAGCCTATTTTGTGAAGTGTTGTTGGAAGGATCCATTGCATCTATAATGAAGCCTATGGATTGTTGTGCTAGATGACGGCTCGACATATGAGAATAGGTTGGGAATGCTTTTGTTGGATACTTGATGGAATATTTGTGTTGCAATTTTGGGTAGCCAGGAGGCGACAAACTTATTAAGAGTAGGACTTTGAACGTTTATGTTGGCCATTTCGTTGGACATTCTTTTGTAGAATAGGGTATCCATGGAGAGACATGGACTTGAAGGTTTAGGTTAACAACTTGAGTACTTATCTTTGAAGGTGTGAAACATTTGAAGAAACCCCACTGTGTACTGCCCTATCCCTGACACAGTTTAATTAAAGAATCTCCTTATCACAGATATTTACCTGGTACCAACAGATGGGTGACCCAATCCCTATCTAAGCCAAATACTGAATAAAATAATTCATTTTAAAACATTTGGTTCATTCCTCAGCTTTACCAAGCAACCACAGCCTCGAACTCTAGGTCAAGTGCAAGGTCTAAAAAAATGTACACGTCACAGGTCTCACAGAAAGAGTGTGCCAAATTACTAGTGAAGGTCTCAGTGCACCAGAATGGAGCCATTTCAGACTTTAGCTAGCTGCCTCACTAGCCCTCCTAGAACGTTGGTGCCTGGAAGAGGCGATGCGAAAGGAAAGCTTTCTGAGCAGACTCAGCCTTAATACAGCACAGCCAATAGCGACATCATGTTCCTTAGTAGAACTTGGGTCCAGAACTCCAAGGCAACTGATGTACGACTTGAGAAGCTGAACAACAGAGACTGAATTTAAAGTAACTATAAACTCCTCTTTAAACCCCTGCAGATAGTAAAGTCAGGTAAAGAAGCCAAGCATGACTCCCTCTCATTGTTTTAAGAAATGACATGAGGAAGCAGGACTGTGAGGTTAAGTCTTACGAATATTCTTCGAGTTTGTGGGCAATATTGGGGGGAATCATTGTGATGTACAACATCAGGTTTTTGGATCAAACTTGGAACCTTTTGCAGAAGCAATATCAGATATATTATTTTGCCATCATTTCAAATTACATGTTTTTAGGATGTGCTTGTTGGGCATTATTTGCATCTGTGAATTATGGACTAGTGGGCTTTTGAACAGAGCAGTATACAAAGCAAGGTCTTACTTGGAGGCGCTAGGTGCACCACGTAACCATCTCCCACATAGATGGCCCAGTGTTGATAGCCAGTCCGGAAAATCTCGATAAGGTCTCCAAGCTTAGGGTCCATCTGGAAAGCAAGAGGGGGCACAATTAATCTCAGAAAAGGGATACATGGCGCATTATTTACACCTACCACTCCAACCCATTGAATGATGAATGACAGATCATTCCCCAGGAAATGTGTGTTATTAGGAGGATTGTGGTAAAAGGGGATAGTTATACTCCAGAACTGGAAGGGACAGGGTTTTCAAAAACAAAAGACAGAATTGTGTATTAAATAGTTTCACAAGGGACACCAGAAAAGTTATATGTACTGTGATGAGAAAGAGTGGGGCTAGTATTAATGAGGATTTATACTAATTTGCATTTCATTAGGGAGATTGAAAGGTGATGAAAAGGACTGCACATAGGACAAAGTATGAAGGGTGGGAAGGGCTGGACAGGATAAAGGGATCCCAGATCCAACCCAAGAGTTGGAGGGGAGAGGTGACCCAAACCCCAGGGGTAGGGGAAGAGGGAGTACGAAATCAGTGAAGGTAAAGGAGAAGCCCAGATGTAGCCATCATATTGTCACCACATCGCTCTTCTTTATCCCAGTCCTTACTTTTGAGGCATCCTAAAGATATGGATTGGACTGAGTTGAAAAGAAAGAATACTATGAACATACTGTGCACACATCAAACTGTATTGCATTAGAAACCAACGCACTCTGCCTTGTTAAAACTAGGGGCAGTTGCTCTGAGAAGCTGCAGCCTTTGATGCTGGATGAAAGCATTAGATATTGCCCAAATCACTGCCTTGAAAATCTCCTGAAGTGGTGCTGTCTGAACCTCATCCCAGGTGGCAGCCATTTCCCTTGTGGAACGCCCCCAACTCATCTCTGGTAAGATGTATAAGCTACCCCAATAGCACCTTTTGGCTCTAAAACCGTTTTTGTGTTACATGCAGGTAAGCATCCAGGTGGCCCAGATTCACAAGGTGGTCCTCTTTGAAAATCAACTTAACTACTCCATGAAGTCTCTCCATCTTTGAAGAAAATGTTGGTGTCACAGTGTTGACTCACTACGGCTAGCATCACAATGTAGTCACCCAAAGACTGTAGAACTAGCAAAACTATCAAATATGAATGTATCTCTCTATCTTTTGATGGCCAAGCGGGTTGGTTGCCCTTTCCATTTACACACTACATATTCCCTGTACAAAAGATGCCCCCCTGATAGTCCCCGAGGACAATTAGTTGCTGTGGTCCTTATATAAGGAGATATGAAGAAAATCAGATCTTGGATCTGTTTTCTATAATGATATGATATGATATGATAGGTTATTTATATTGCGCTTAATACCCAGAGGTTTCTAAGCGCGGACCCGGGGATCGAACCTGGGTTGCTCCATGTCGTCTAGCTTCCAAGGCGAGCATGTTGCCCCCGAGCAGTCCTCCCGGGACTTATTATCCACTGGTCCATGAATGACTCTTCCCTGAGAGCAGCGAAATGATTCAATCTGCCTACCACTGGAATCATCACTTCTTCTTCGGCATAGTCAGGAACATTGAGTCTTCTGGGGCAGCAAGCTCTTGCCACAGGTGCTGGGCTCCAGGCTTCATACTTGACTTCAACCTGCCTGTGATGTATGAACAGTGAGGCTTGGAAGAGTGCTGAAGAGAGGAGGTCTTGAGTCTGACTGATGGAATCTTGGCTTTCGTCCGAGGGCCAGAGCATGCTTGTCCTCCTTAGAAATATTATGATCCCTCTCCTCTAAATAATCCCCAGACAGCTTTCTCTTGGGAGAACTTTTAATGCCACATTGTTTCTGAAAACGATCTGTGTGCAAGTCTTTCCGATGAATGCATCTTCAAGTAGCCAATCCAGTATCTCTCATCAAACTTATGATCTGAAAGCTAGTGCATAACTACTCAAATGCCTAATCCTTTGTCGATAGTAGAATACAATTCCTGGAAGTCATTGAAGAGTGATTGTACGGCCTGAGTGGTATATATGCTGGTTCATAGCGGAAGATGAGCATCTATGTAATTTATGTTAAGGCTGCGGCTATCATCTTGTCCCAGGACCTTTAACAGATCCCTCTGCTGCAACCTTTAGACGGTCTACCTATGAGACTGGCTAATAAAAACACAATCTCTGGTGAGGGATGAAGCAAACCTTATACCCAAACAACAATTTTGCCTTTTTAAGCGAAAAACTGCATTTTTGCATGGTTCTTTCCATTCATGGAGCATCTTGCTCATGGCAGACAAAATCAGTATCAATTCCTTCCTGGCTGGCTATTTGAATTGTCTAATCTTGGGTTCCGGAGAGGGAGCTGGCTCTTCCTGAGTGTTAGGCCCTAGTCTCTGTGGTACATGAAGAAAATTCTGCTAGAGAGCACCTCTATATGAAGGTATTTGCCCTTTGGTTCATCTTTTGTTTCATCCCCATCTAAGGATGTATCAGGAACGGAGAAGAAAAGGAAGAGGAGGAATCTGGCTATTTATAAATGCCTTGCTTTTTGGAGTGACCATAAACTTCCTTAAGTGTTTCTTTATAAGGCTACCATCTCTTGTCACCTGAATGGGAGTCTTGAAAGGACCTTTGTATTTCCTTAGATCACTTATCGTGGGCAGTGAGATGAAGAATCAGGCACTGTTCTTTCCTAGACACACATTTTCCAGGCTGGAATCTCATATTTACAGTTTTTTACTTCTATCTGCTGACAAATGGCAACAATACATCTGTATCCACTCCTTTCATGTTGGCCTGTCTCTCAAGCATATTTGTGCACCAGACATGTGTGGGTCATATCCTGCCTCCTGCACATGCTGCCGTCATCAGAAATCCTTTAATGACTTGAAGGTCCACAACCCCATGGGCATTTTCTATATAGTGTATAGTACTATCAGCTCCTGAGGAGCCATCACTTTAATGTCAGGACTCCCAAGACTCTTGGGTCATTCAACCTGGCTTTCTCAGCAGGGATCAAGAAACACACCACTTGGAGCAACCTCCCACCTGTCAGGTCCCAGTTTATAACAAAAACAAAGAGGTGATGGCTGGAAGGTTTAGAATTAATCTTAACCGGGGAAAGGCCACCAGGGGGCGCGGGCAACATGGCTGCCTGAGCTGAGAGCTCCGTACCCAGCCCCGGGTAATTGCTGGCAGAGAAGAAGAGCGGGGCCCCCAACCTTCTCGAGACCCCCCCACGAGGCTGTGGGAACCTTCGGCCCCCAGCTGGGTCCAGTTCCGACCCCCGGCCGTGAAGGCATCGCCGAGTTCGGCCCTCCGGAAGATTCGCCGGCCCCTCCCCCCACGCGCTGCAGTGGAGCTCGATGGTAGGCCGCGGCGGCCGCGCCGGGCCCGGATGGGGAGGAACCAGACGCGACGCGGAGACTGGGAAAGCTGAGGCGGAGATTGGATGCGAGATCCGCGGCTAAGTGTGGAGACCACCCGATACCCGGACCCGGGTGTGGCGCGTCGGCCCGACGCGAGAGGTGAGATCGCCCGCGGCGCACCCACAGACTCGGAGAGGCGGTACGGGAGTACAACCCTCCCCACCCCAATCTTGAATCCTTCCCTTTTGGACTAGCAGGGCCCGAGGTGGGACTGCGGAGGCCTCACCCCCCCACCACACCACCAGACAGGAGAGCGGACGCGTGAGCACACTTCTCCACCCCTTTAAAACCCTCTGGAGTGCTCCTTTCGTGGACTGGAGGGAGACCCTCTCCAAATACCAATTCGTAGCTTCTGGAGGCGAAATGGCTGCGGGGGGCTCCCCCACCCCTCCCCCCGACCTGGGGGCGATACAAAATAATATCCAGATGATCCTGGAGGAAATACGCGGGATGCGAACTGACATGGGGGCCAAACTGGCGGACCTCGCCACCAAAGTCACCACCCTCGAGGACCGGATGGAGGGGGTCGAAAATAACCAGCTCTCTACGGCACTTCTGGAGACCCAAATGGAGGTCAGATTCCAGGACATACATCGGCGGGAGGAAGAACTTCGCTTCAAAGTGGACGATATGGAGAACAGAGAACGGAGGAACAACCTACGCATTTTCGGACTGGTGGAATCTGAGGGCGAGACCGTACAAGGCCTGGAGGGCAAAGTACTGGATATAGTAAGGATTGTCCTGGGTGAGAATGTTGGAGGCGAGATCAAGTTCGACAGGGTCCACCGGGCGGGGGGCGGAGGTAGGGGCCCGCGCTCAGTGTTGGCCCAACTGCATCACTACAAGGACAAAGCCAGGATCCTGGAGAAGGCAAAGAACCTAGGCAACATCCAATATGGGGACTCTAGGGTGTCCATATTTCAAGATCTCTCAGCCCTCACCCTGCTAATGAGAAAGAAATGCGGCCCCCTCACAAGATGGCTGCAGGGGAAGGGGGTCAGATACCGCTGGGGCCACCCCTTCTACTTATCGTTCGAATGGCAGGGAGAGAGGTACCATCTGGTCTCGGAGGGGGACATCCAGAGGGCCACAGATGACCTGCTTGGCGACACACCCGCTCCTTCGGGCAGTGCAATGGCCGGCACCCAGGAACCCCCTAGAGGCCCGGTCGGCCCGCGGAAGCTCAGCGGCAAGTCGAAGGTTAAGGGGACTCGCAAGTTTCAAAAAACAAGACACCCGCCACCAAGCTCCGAGGATTGCCCGGACCCGTGACTACGCTACTCCCTCGAGGATTGAGGGACTGTGCTGATGCTCCTGCACTCCAGGCTCAAGCAGTGTTGGAACATGAGACCCGGCCTCACGAGGCCGATACCGATCGCCATGTTGGAGTGAGATTTAACCCGCCTGGTTTAGGGGCGGAAAGCAGCGTGATGCAATGTTCATGGTTTTGTTGTGTTTTCCCCGGTTTGGGGCTGAGTGCTGGACTTTGGGGGGGAGAGGGGGACCGGGGGGTTCATTGGCTTCTGTGTTGACTGCCTCCATTGAGGCAATGAGTGGGGTCGACACATAGGGTAATATTACGAGATGGGGATCCCTAACACAAGAAATACCCGGGGCTGGGGTAAGAGTCCTTGGTGGTTCGTTGACCAACCCCGACACTAGTTGGGGGGCGTGGACGGACGCCTTACAATGACAGGGAAAAGGGAAAGGGGGGAAAGGGAGGGAGGGGAGGACAGGGGGGGGAAGGTGGGGGGGGAACACAGGGGAAGGGAGGGGGGAATAGCCGAGTCAAACCGGGATCCACGATGCGGACACAGACCACAGAGCGACATCACGACACAGGTCAATCCGAGGGGGCCCCCTTGTGCGACAATGGTTGAGGGCAAAATAGGCACACTGAATGTCAAGGGCCTTAACTCCCAGAACAAGAGATCCCTGACGAGTAACATGTTTTGCAAACAACATCTTATGGTACTCTTCCTCCAAGAAACCCACTATAGACAGGGCAAGGAATCACCCATAAGGGGAAGAGACATAGGATCTAATTACTGGGCCTCCCACAGAAGTTCAAAGAAGGAAGGGGTAGGGATCATCCTGAACAAAACGTTCCACCTATCCAACATGGAAACCAAGAGGGGCTTTGGGGGACGGTTCCTGGCAATCAAGGGCACCCATGAGGGCGAACGTATCACCCTGGCTACCCTCTATGCACCCAACTCTGGCCAGATTAGGTTTATAACCCAGGTGATGGGGGTAATCGATGAATGGGCGGAAGGGGCCATGATCCTCGGAGGTGACTTCAATCTCATAAGGGACCCCAAATTAGACTGGTGGACGGCCCGAGGGGTAGAACCCAAGGCGACTTCTAAAGATAACATCTCGTTCCAGACCCTCCTGAGAGAACACTACTGGGAGGATGTTTGGAGGGCGGCACACCCAGAACCGGGAGGTTATACATTCTTCTCCCCTCCACACAACACATACACTAGAATAGACCTGCTCCTGACCTCTAGGGAGGGAGGCGGAGTGGCCACGGACCCGCGAGTCGAGGCAATAACTTGGTCGGACCACGAACTCCTAGTGGTGAGCTGGCTTCTCCCCGTCTCCCCTCGGTCAGCCCATTGGAGGTGCAATGATGTGCTGCTCAGGGACCCAGTCTTTAGGGATTTCCTGAGAAACGAAATGGCGGCATACTTCGAGACGAACGATAATGGGGAAACAGGCATGCCAATGGTGTGGGAAGCTGCAAAGGCCACTTTCCGTGGCCTCCTCATAGCAGAGGGAGCCAGACGTAAACGGGAAAGGGGGCTCATCGAGGCCAGAATACGGGCTGACCTTGGAACCCTGCGGGGCAGGCTCAACCGGGGGGGGACGGACAGGGAATCCATTTTACTGGAAATGAGTGAGAAACGACAGGCACTACACACGGTTCTCATAGGGGAGGTGGTTAAGAAGCTGAGATACACACGGCAGAGGTACTACGAGAAGGGAGACAGGGTGGGAACACTGCTGGCTCGTAGAGCTAGGGGATGTCGACTGGAGAGGAGGGTTGGCCCTATTAGAGACCGGGGGGGCTCCATGCTCAACAACAAGGCCGAGGTGGTGGGCTCCTTTGCTGAATACTATAAGGAACTGTACACAAAACAGGGGGGAACTTCACCGGAGGAGATGCGGGCATACCTGGAGGAACACCCTCTGCCCCGCCTGACTGAGGCGGAATTACAGGAATTAGAGGCAGACATAACCACCGACGAGGTCGAGGCGGCCATCAAGAGGCTCAAGGTGGGCAAGGCCCCGGGGGGAGATGGCTACACGGCTGACTTTTACAGGCAGTTCGCACCCTCACTGGTGGGGCCCCTAGCCAAACTCTTTAACCAGATTCGGAACGAGGAGACGCTCCCAACCTCTTTCCTCCAGGCCCTCATCACGGTTATCCCGAAGCCGGGTAAGGATCCGAGGGAGTGCGGCTCCTATAGACCCATCTCCCTCTTAAATCTTGACGCCAAGATATTCACCAGAATCCTGGCATCCCGCCTAGAAAAGTGCCTTCCCCGACTGGTCCACCCCGACCAAGCGGGTTTCATACTCAATAGACAGGCCTCGGACAGCATGCGTAAAACCCTCCATGTGCTGTACGCAAGGGAGATCCGGAACGGGGGAGCTCTGCTCCTATCCCTGGATGCAGAGAAGGCCTTCGACAGGGTGAGTTGGGAATTCATGGGAGAAGTCCTGTCGGCGGTGGGGATGGGCCGGAGGTGGTTAGGCTGGATGGCGGCCTTGTATTCTTCCCCGACAGCCAGGGTGGTAGCCAACGGGACGAAATCAGTGTCCTTCCCCCTGGGGCGAGGTACAAGACAGGGATGCCCCCTATCTCCCCTGATATATGCCCTAGTCATGGAACCCTGGGCAGTCTCGGTACGCAATAATGAAAACATTACGGGGGTCCGATTGGGCGACTCCCATTGCAAGATCAGTCTATTCGCAGACGACGTCCTCCTGTATATCTCTAAACCATCTCAGACGATCCCCCACGTTCTACAGGCCCTGGCGCGCTATGGCAACCTCTCCGGGTACAAGGTCAACCTGGGCAAGTCCGTGGCCTTCGTAGGGGGCCAATTGCCGGAGCCGGAGATGCAATATGTGGAAAGTCTCCCCTTCCAGTTGCAGAGAGAGGGGTTCCGATACCTGGGAATCCTAATCCCATCCGCCCCGGGCGACCTCTTCGCGCGCAATTTTACCCCACTATGGACAGCAGTTAAGAGAGATACTGAGAGGTGGGCGGCGGCGGGGTTCTCATGGATGGCACGGCTGAACCTGATTAAGATGGTGATACTCCCCAAGTTTCTGTTTCTCTTCCAGATGCTCCCCACCCAAGTGCCGAAGCCCTTTTTTGGCTCAATGAAACGGGCATTGCTTCGATTCCTCTGGGCGGGGAAGAAACATAGAATCTCCTACGATGTCCTGACTAGACCAAAGGAGGAGGGAGGAGTGGGATTCCCTGATTTTGAAACATATTACAAGGCGTCACAGTTGAGGATCCTGGTTGACCATTTTAATCCTAGGACGGAGAAGCAGTGGGTGGCCCTGGACAATAGACTTCTCGCCCCGGTCACGATCGACGAACAACTATGGGTCCCAAGAACACACATCCCTAGGAGGGTACATGAACACCCGGTGTTAGGGGTTCTCTGGTCGATCTGGAAGGAGGGGAGCTACTTCAGGTGGCTCACGACCTGGCCCTCCCCACTGAGTTGCATTTGGGCGCCCCCATTCCTGGCTAAAATAGCAGAACCAGCTGCATATCAGAGTTGGTATGAGGCGGGCCTCGTTAGGACAGGCCACATGTGGGTGGGGGGATCTTTTATGCCCCTTCCTGACCTCGAGGAGGCCTTGGGTCTGGGCAAACTGTCGCCATTCCGCTACCTCCAGCTCAAGGGAGTTCTCTCAGAACCATCATGGGGGGACACTCTCAGGAGGGACCTCACAGATTTTGAGAAACTGATCATCTCCACCCGGGGCTCCAGGGGGGTGATAGCTCGATTGTACAGACTCCTCTTGCTGTCGATACCAAGGGATCCCCCCCCAGCACGAACGCAATGGGAAAGAGACCTTGGCGTGGCAATTGACGATAAGAGATGGTCCAAGATGTGTATCCGAGCCCATCGTTCAACCACGTCCCTCCAATACAGACACCAGGCACTAAAGGTACTACATAGGTGGCATTACCCCCCCCCAGAGAATATCCAAAATGCTCCCAGGCTACGACCCACACTGCTGGAAATGTCGAAACGCCACCGGAAGTTACATACACATGTGGTGGTCATGCCCCAGGGTACAGATATATTGGGGGGAGGTCCTATCTTGGATCAAAGGGGTTGAGGGGATAGACAGACCCCTCTGCCCCTGGTTGCTCCTCTTTGGGATCGAGGTGGGGGAAGATCAGGAGGACACTCAGGGCCACATGCTTCAGGTTATGCTGGTGGCGGCCAGGTGTTGCCTGGCCCAAAAATGGAAAAGCCCAAACATGCCACAGGAAAAGGAATGGGTCAACAAGGTCCGAGCGATCTATGACATGGAGTTCCTCACACATGTCCTTGACGAATCTAAGACCAACATTGGTGAACTCTGGCTCCCGTTTTTTGAAAGATATGAGCACAGAGCATAAGGGGTCCAATCACTGCGGTGGGACAGGTTTCTGTCTTCTAGACATCGGGGAACGGTAAAATTCAGAAACTCTATGGGCACCCAGCAACGGGGACGTGCTCCCTGCCCGACCACAAGGGGGGCCTAATTGACGGAGCCCAAAGACCAGTGTGCAATACATGCATGTCGCCTGTGCTCTGGAACTGTGCATTATGCTTTGAACTGTTAAATCTGGACTCTATTTTTGACTTCACGGCTAGGGGGGAGGGGGGAGGGGGGATAAAAGGGTTAATGAATAAATGTAATTTTGTTTTCTTTGGCACAATGTTTGCAGTAATAACCTATAAAATGTTAATAAAAACATATTTTCAAAAAAAGAATTAATCTTAACCACTGGCAATGCTCTGGGCAACCCTCCAGACCACCGTTCTTCGCCTGCCAAGCCATTACAGAAGGGAAAGACCATATGCAAATCAGGCTTGGCCCCACCCCAAAAGGGGCAGTCCAGCCCGAACTGCTAGGCCACATCCCTTCTGCACGAGACCACAAGCATCCCCAAACATGTTTCGCCCTTGTTGGGGCTCATCAGTGAGGAGTAGCTTGGGTCTCTAGGCCCAGCAGGCACGGGACCCACGTCTGGGCATACCCGTCCCACTCGGGGTGACATAGCAAAAACAAAGAGGTGATGGCTGGAAGGTTTAGAATTAATCTTAACCACTGGCAATGCTCTGGGCAACCCTCCAGACCACCGTTCTTCGCCTGCCAAGCCATTACAGAAGGGAAAGACCATATGCAAATCAGGCTTGGCCCCACCCCAAAAGGGGCAGTCCAGCCCGAACTGCTAGGCCACATCCCTTCTGCACGAGACCACAAGCATCCCCAAACATGTTTCGCCCTTGTTGGGGCTCATCAGTGAGGAGTAGCTTGGGTCTCTAGGCCCAGCAGGCACGGGACCCACGTCTGGGCATACCCGTCCCACTCGGGGTGACATAGCAAAAACAAAGAGGTGATGGCTGGAAGGTTTAGAATTAATCTTAACCACTGGCAATGCTCTGGGCAACCCTCCAGACCACCGTTCTTCGCCTGCCAAGCCATTACAGAAGGGAAAGACCATATGCAAATCAGGCTTGGCCCCACCCCAAAAGGGGCAGTCCAGCCCGAACTGCTAGGCCACATCCCTTCTGCACGAGACCACAAGCATCCCCAAACATGTTTCGCCCTTGTTGGGGCTCATCAGTGAGGAGTAGCTTGGGTCTCTAGGCCCAGCAGGCACGGGACCCACGTCTGGGCATACCCGTCCCACTCGGGGTGACATAGCAAAAACAAAGAGGTGATGGCTGGAAGGTTTAGAATTAATCTTAACCACTGGCAATGCTCTGGGCAACCCTCCAGACCACCGTTCTTCGCCTGCCAAGCCATTACAGAAGGGAAAGACCATATGCAAATCAGGCTTGGCCCCACCCCAAAAGGGGCAGTCCAGCCCGAACTGCTAGGCCACATCCCTTCTGCACGAGACCACAAGCATCCCCAAACATGTTTCGCCCTTGTTGGGGCTCATCAGTGAGGAGTAGCTTGGGTCTCTAGGCCCAGCAGGCACGGGACCCACGTCTGGGCATACCCGTCCCACTCGGGGTGACATAGCAAAAACAAAGAGGTGATGGCTGGAAGGTTTAGAATTAATCTTAACCACTGGCAATGCTCTGGGCAACCCTCCAGACCACCGTTCTTCGCCTGCCAAGCCATTACAGAAGGGAAAGACCATATGCAAATCAGGCTTGGCCCCACCCCAAAAGGGGCAGTCCAGCTCGAACTGCTAGGCCACATCCCTTCTGCACGAGACCACAAGCATCCCCAAACATGTTTCGCCCTTGTTGGGGCTCATCAGTGAGGAGTAGCTTGGGTCTCTAGGCCCAGCAGGCACGGGACCCACGTCTGGGCATACCCGTCCCACTCGGGGTGACATAGCAAAAACAAAGAGGTGATGGCTGGAAGGTTTAGAATTAATCTTAACCACTGGCAATGCTCTGGGCAACCCTCCAGACCACCGTTCTTCGCCTGCCAAGCCATTACAGAAGGGAAAGACCATATTCAAATCAGGCTTGGCCCCACCCCAAAAGGGGCAGTCCAGCCCGAACTGCTAGGCCACATCCCTTCTGCACAAGACCACAAGCATCCCCAAACATGTTTCGCCCTTGTTGGGGCTCATCAGTGAGGAGTAGCTTGGGTCTCTAGGCCCAGCAGGCACGGGACCCACGTCTGGGCATACCCGTCCCACTCGGGGTGACATAGCAAAAACAAAGAGGTGATGGCTGGAAGGTTTAGAATTAATCTTAACCACTGGCAATGCTCTGGGCAACCCTCCAGACCACCGTTCTTCGCCTGCCAAGCCATTACAGAAGGGAAAGACCATATGCAAATCAGGCTTGGCCCCACCCCAAAAGGGGCAGTCCAGCCCGAACTGCTAGGCCACATCCCTTCTGCACGAGACCACAAGCATCCCCAAACATGTTTCGCCCTTGTTGGGGCTCATCAGTGAGGAGTAGCTTGGGTCTCTAGGCCCAGCAGGCACGGGACCCACGTCTGGGCATACCCGTCCCACTCGGGGTGACATAGCAAAAACAAAGAGGTGATGGCTGGAAGGTTTAGAATTAATCTTAACCACTGGCAATGCTCTGGGCAACCCTCCAGACCACCGTTCTTCGCCTGCCAAGCCATTACAGAAGGGAAAGACCATATGCAAATCAGGCTTGGCCCCACCCCAAAAGGGGCAGTCCAGCCCGAACTGCTAGGCCACATCCCTTCTGCACGAGACCACAAGCATCCCCAAACATGTTTCGCCCTTGTTGGGGCTCATCAGTGAGGAGTAGCTTGGGTCTCTAGGCCCAGCAGGCACGGGACCCACGTCTGGGCATACCCGTCCCACTCGGGGTGACATAGCAAAAACAAAGAGGTGATGGCTGGAAGGTTTAGAATTAATCTTAACCACTGGCAATGCTCTGGGCAACCCTCCAGACCACCGTTCTTCGCCTGCCAAGCCATTACAGAAGGGAAAGACCATATGCAAATCAGGCTTGGCCCCACCCCAAAAGGGGCAGTCCAGCCCGAACTGCTAGGCCACATCCCTTCTGCACGAGACCACAAGCATCCCCAAACATGTTTCGCCCTTGTTGGGGCTCATCAGTGAGGAGTAGCTTGGGTCTCTAGGCCCAGCAGGCACGGGACCCACGTCTGGGCATACCCGTCCCACTCGGGGTGACATAGCAAAAACAAAGAGGTGATGGCTGGAAGGTTTAGAATTAATCTTAACCACTGGCAATGCTCTGGGCAACCCTCCAGACCACCGTTCTTCGCCTGCCAAGCCATTACAGAAGGGAAAGACCATATGCAAATCAGGCTTGGCCCCACCCCAAAAGGGGCAGTCCAGCCCGAACTGCTAGGCCACATCCCTTCTGCACGAGACCACAAGCATCCCCAAACATGTTTCGCCCTTGTTGGGGCTCATCAGTGAGGAGTAGCTTGGGTCTCTAGGCCCAGCAGGCACGGGACCCACGTCTGGGCATACCCGTCCCACTCGGGGTGACATAGCAAAAACAAAGAGGTGATGGCTGGAAGGTTTAGAATTAATCTTAACCACTGGCAATGCTCTGGGCAACCCTCCAGACCACCGTTCTTCGCCTGCCAAGCCATTACAGAAGGGAAAGACCATATGCAAATCAGGCTTGGCCCCACCCCAAAAGGGGCAGTCCAGCCCGAACTGCTAGGCCACATCCCTTCTGCACGAGACCACAAGCATCCCCAAACATGTTTCGCCCTTGTTGGGGCTCATCAGTGAGGAGTAGCTTGGGTCTCCAGTTTATAACAGCAAGGGTACAAGTCTGGTCACTCTTTGTCAGTCCATCTTCAGCTTCCAATCTGAAATGGGCACAGGCCCTACCGTAAGTATAAAGGGCAGATCGTACTTCACTGCCATATGCTGGTGCTCTATGTTTCCTTATTTCATCTGGAGTTGGTTTTACACTTGCTGGACTATACATCTGCGACAATCTAGATTAATATTGCTCATATATTCAACCATTTGGTTGCCCAAATTTCCAGAGGCTTAGATGCAACAATGTCATCCAGATATGTAATGTCCAATTTGAGATATAAACTATACAGTGCTGTTGGAAGTGAGACGCCCAAAAGGTGCCTGTTCACTAGGCAGGACTCCTTGAAAGTACGTACTAAGATGAGTATGCGGGACGTAAGTGTCATGGAACATGTTTAAAGACATTGCATAATTAATGCACCATGCGTAATTCCATTGGTGCTCTTTTGCACAATGTGTTACCCTTTAATTTTCATTGCTTGATATCTTATTTTCTGACCCGCCGTTTTGCATCAGCACTCCTTATCTCTGTGTTATTTCCTTTCACTACTTGCTCATAATTTCTCTCACTTCTTCACTGGGCTTAGAATTCCCCTCACACCACGTTGTCGCTCATATGACTCTTGTTATTTTAACATGCTCTTTATTCTCATTCAAGGCATTGCTCCTTTGGATCTGTTCCGTTGATTCTGCACTATACAAGTTGTCAAAAGTGGGATCAACAGAACCTGACATATGGGACCAGATTCTCAAAGCAGCCCAAACCACAAAGGGCATCTTAGATGTGCCCATTCAGAATCCCTTTTTCACCCCTTTGCACATTTGCGTAAAATCAGTAGGCATTTCTGCACATTCAATAGTGCAACCTAAATTCACAAACAGGATCTGCTTTAAAATGCACAGAAAATGTAGACTTTCCTCAGTACCAGTTTGGAAGAGGTGCAGAGGTTGCTCATTGTATGACAGGGTCTTTCCTGACCCTGTCATTCAATTTCTTTTTAACTGTGACAGCAGTGGTATGAACAATGTGCAGAAATAATTGGTTGCAGAAGATTACTGTACTGCGGCAGACTTGGCATCGGGAGTGTGTAATTATACTGCGCTCTAATGCCCCGGGGCGAGGTTATAAAATAAACAAATATCATTTTTTTTAAAGTGGGATGCACTGCTCCATGGAGACTGCTGCAAAAAGGGACCATCATACCAGTACCAGAGATATAGCAGAATCACAGGTTTTACTCAATCCTGTTTCTGGTACAAACGTACTCGGGGAAGTGCAGACCTGTGATGGACCAAAAAAGGAAATGTGTGACTTTACAAGCCATTGTTACTCTAATTCACATGGGAGATTACCTAGCAGCTTTGGATCCTAAAACTCTTAGCAGCATGTGCAAATTCACATGGACCCTCAGAAGTATGAAATTCAGGGTGCTCACTTTCAGATTGGCCTCGGCACCTAGAAAATTCACCAAGATAATGGCCTCTTTATGGGGCTGCTGCGCGAACAAGGGATCCAAACGTTTAATTATGTGCATCAATTGTGAATTTCTGCTTCAGTTTTATTAAGGGCTATGTCTGCAAGGTTCTCCTGACCTGACTTCTTCCTCAATTGGGAGAAATGTGACTTACAATCTGTCTCAACAGCTCATCAAGGTCGTCTTTTGCACAAAAAAGGGACGATTGTTTCTTCGTGAAGACTACATTAACACACTTCTAGAAGGATCAGAGTAACATGCAGGCGCTTTCATCCAATAGAGGGAGCAATGGCATCAACTATGCAAGTTATCCCTTGAGCACACTATATGAAACCAATTGTATAATTCCTTTTGTACAATTCCTTTTGTACAATTGGGCTCCAACTCACACCAATTTGGTCCCACAGTTGGGCCCTTCCCTGACTTTGTCTAAGGTTATCTCATCTGCGGTTCCTGTGAGACATTGTACCACTGGCCCCTGCAGTGAAGTCCAGGGGACACTGAGTTTCAATGGAGAGATTGTGAGTCTGGCCAGTGAGTGTAATTGGGGTACTACTATTGTTATGGCATTCCCAAGGGGGTCAATTTTGTTTCCTATTCTTTGGTGGTCAGTGGTGTTGGTGTAAATGCACTTGCGAGTGCCCCTTTAGTGGTCATGGGTGTCTATAGGAGTGGTGAGGATGTAAGGGCTCCGTATCTGCCAATTTCTTTAATGCATGGGCCCAGTGTGGGTGGTCTGGTGTTCCTAAAATACCTCCTCTGAGTCCAGCAACCACTAGCTCAAAGTATGCCCTCTGACCAGCCCACTATTGGTCTCCAAGGTAAGGCAGGGGATTTGATCACAGTGCCAACAGCAAAGCTGTTGAACATTATGCCATTATGTGCACTATTTTCATCCCACAAATGTGGAAAACCTTCCAGGCATTGTAGTCAATGGTAAAATCACAGCTGCCATTGAATCCTATGGACAGAGGGATACCATTTCTAAGGAGGCAATGCACCAGCTGAAGAGATGATGTAGAAGCTGCCCTCATTCTTTGCTTGTTCACAGTATCATGGATAAACAGTCATGGCCATCTCTGTTCTGTGTCCAATATTTGCCCATGGGATTTTTGTCCATGGTCTGTCCATGAATCACTGCTATTTTTCCCATGGTTTTTTGCCATGTAACCGACTATACACGGACAGGCAACATTTGGTTGTCCATGTTAGCAAACATAAATAAAGTTGCTTATGTATATACATCTTGGTTTTGTCTGTCTCAATTATTTTTGTCTATGGTCTGTCCATGAATCAGGGCAATAACATGATCCATGTTCCCTGTCCATGTAAAAGGTGCAGAGAAACCCCTCAACGTTCACACCAGAAAAAATACAACCCACTACGTAAAAAAGGCCCAGCACACCTCTTGCAAGGAGAACCAAGTTTTAATTCCACAAAAATAGAAATGCGCCAGCAAAGAGCTCTGCTTCCAGGGAACATTTCGCCAGAATTGGTACAAGCAACACTTTTTAAAGGCACACAGCATCATCAGTGACAAAATTATATACAGTACAATCCCAAATGCCTGGTTGGCGCGACCCTATACATAGGCTACCTGCTCCATATGGGATACCAGGCCATTCGTCCCAGCCCAGTCTGTCCATCTTCATCCACGTGGACTCCTCTCGCACATCAGGGGGCGCAAATTTACAATTAATTGCTTGTTAGGCAAAGAAAAACAATGCATTCTCTATCTCTAACCTGATGTGCACCTGGTACTGCAGACATGGGCTAAGAAGAGACCTTGAGGCCATCGATTCTAACCAACTACAGCTCGATTGCAGACACAGTGGTGCCCTCCTAATGCTTCCCACCTTCGTTTTGGCTATGTTGTTTCATCCTTTCTGCCAACTCGCAGCACAAATCACATGACTTATGGTGAGGGCAACTAATCCTTGTCTTCTGATCTATCTTGATCGAATGAGGGTCCAACAGTTTTTTGGTCGGTGGTCTGGGGGATGGCTGGCACTTTGGAATGCAGGGGATCTTGGGATGGGGGTGCTTGGGCGCTATTATTAAGAATTGGGCCAAGGCAGGTTGGAGGCTCGTGCCCTCCTTCTCACGGGATCACTTTTTACTGAGAGCGGTCAACCCCCTCATGGCCTTGTAGGGTGCATTCCTTCTGGGATACAAAATGTTAGTAACATGAAACAATGGAGGGTTTATGAATCTCTGCTGCTCTGGCCTTTCTCACCGTACCCGATCAACAACCTATTTCTGCATGGACGCACTTTATTTCTAGGTGTGTGACTCCGGCCTGCAACCCTGGCTTTAGCACAGAACTGGGCTTCAATTCCAATATGGCTGCTACTATACAAGGTGGTGCTGGGTTCCCCATGTACACCAGAGTAAAACGTACACCCCCCTCCCACATAATAGCCACTAGCAACACCTGCCTCCCCCCACTGCACACACCCAGGGCCTGCCTCATCCGAAAGCACTGGGGGTCCTGGGTCAAGCACCCCTCCTTCCTAACACAGGTTTATACAAGAACAGACAGCAAGAGCTGTCCATGGTCACACCATGTCCCATGCATCTTTGTGTTTGCTCATCTCTTCATTTTGTGGCTAATTACTCAATCTTAAGGGGTGTTAATGATAGGAAGGAAAATAAAAGATTTTCTGTTCAGAAAAAAATACTAGTTTTGTTTTTTTAGTAACCCCTCAAAGGGACCCCAACTCTAAACCCCACTTTTAAATCACAAATTGATTTCATACCAACCCAAAAAATTACCCTTTCCCTGCACCCTGTAAAAAGCTAGTTCATTTAAATCATTGTATTAGCAAAACCAGTGTGGCATGTGTGCAAATTGCATGCATCCTATGCAATGGGCATCCCAGGGGCTCCTTTTACCATGATAGAAAATTGCATGTTCTGTTCCGCAAGGCAGTATCTATCTGTATACCCAAGATGCTTTGCACAAATACAGCGAGTTATGTTGTCATTTCGACATGAATAAATACAGGTATAAAATAGTTTTCAGTGCACATATAAAATGTTTATTTCCGTAACACTGTTACAATCTTTTCACTATACAATGTATAAAGTCATCCTGATATTGTTAGGGTCCGTCAAAGGTGTGCACATAAATTGTGCAGCCACTTGTTATTCAACAGGAATACCTGGTTTCTTAAAAAAGATATTTTTGTACATGTGTCTGCTTTTGTGTTGATGGGGTTCTTGGCTAGGCAAACGTCATAGAGGGGTGGCGGTTTCTACCAGCAATACCTCCTGGGACCTTTGTCTTTCGGCATGACTATTACTAACCATGCTCATCTAGGGTGAATTTTAAACCACAAATTATTGACAATCCAAAGGTAAAAGAATAAGGGGTAAACAAATATGAAAGGCCATTCAAATGTTCATGTCCATAGTTATTCGTGGTTATCCGAACTCTTCAGGATTAGGTACAATCATGAAGGTCCATGGTACCATGGACATTATAACACCATGGTTATCTATGGTTGTCCACTGTTACTGAATATCTGCAGGATCATGGACAACCATGTATGTACACTAAAAGACCATGGTGGTCCTTGATCTTAAAAACAGGGTATGTGTGTCCGCCGCGGCACATTCATGTAGAAGTACGTAAGAGAATAGGGGCACTTAAAAGTTAGGGTTTGCACACTATTGCATTAAGCATAGACACTGCATAGACTCTTGCTCACTGCAGCGAAACAAAGACTTTTTACTACATATGTGCTAATAGTAATAGTGTGCAAACCTAACCTGCATACGATTTCTTTTTTTTTTTTAAACATGTTTATTTTTGGTTGACACATAGGAGAATCATACATTACAGATTATTAACTCATCATCAATTGTCCAGCCCATTAGTCCCTTTACTTTAGGCTAGCCCTCCTCCCCTTAACCCTCAGTCTAGATCCATCTCTCGCTCCCCCACCTGCCGCACCATGTCCGAGCACTCAGCCGCTAGAGCGTTTGCCACCGAGCGTGGCTTATATGTTAGGGCTGGATAACTCCTGCAGTAGTCTATTAATGGAGCCCAAATGTTTGTGAAGCGTTGAAGGAGACCCCTGCTTGCCGCCGTAATTTTCTCTGCTATGAATATGTCCCATATTTTCAGCCACCATAGGATCATCAGGGGGCCTTCCGGAGATTTCCACGTTCGGGCCACCGTGATTTTAGCGGCTAGCAGTAAGTGAGTTAGGAGGGCAGCCACTCTGCTAGATCTTGGGTATATGCCAGAGATCGGGGCTCCTAATAGGATCGGTTCTGGCTCCAGGGGTAATGTTATCTTCGTTACGTCCTCTATGACCAGGATGCATTGGGACCAGAAGTTTGCAACCACAGGGCATGACCACCACATATGTATGAATGATCCCGGGTGGCCACATTGGCGCCAACATCGGGGGTCTAAGGCTTGGTTGATGTGGTGTAGTCGGAGCGGCGGATAGTACCATCTTAGAAGTAGTTTATGGGCGCACTCTCGGTTAGTGATGCAATAGGAGGAGGACCGAGTGCGTGTCCAAATGTCTATCCACGTCTGGTCGTTTGGATGTCCTAGGTCCGCTTCCCATTGGGCCATGTACGATGTCCTGACCGCTAGGGCGCTTGTCTGCAACAATTTGTAGAACGTTGAGATTCGTCCTCGGTGTGGGGGATCTGCAATTGTCAGCTCTGTGGGGTCCAGATCTCGTGTCGCTGCAGTGCGAGTAGATGGATGGGAGCACCAATGTCTTAGTTGAACATATGAAAAACTATCCGTTTCCTGTAAGTTAAAGGAGCTCTTGCATTTATTACAGGTGAGCGGTTTATCCCCCTCATAGAGCTGACCCAAGGTGCTAAGGCCTCCTGCAATCCAGTTCTTAAAGTTCGCGGGGTGGGCTGCCGGCGAGAATGTCGGGTTATGAAATACTGGGGCTGATGTGCTCAGGTCTCGGGGGATACCCCTATGCTTACGAGTCCACTCCCATGCTTTCAGGGTATGCTTGGTGGAGGATAGCATGGTCGGCCATGTCCTCCGTGAGGCTGGGGGCAGATGCAGAAGAAAGCGGAGAGGGAGGGGTAAGCGGGATTGCTCAATCTCTGCCCATCGTGGTCGGTTCGAGCTATTAATCCAAGCTTGAGTACGGGCTACTTGTGCCGCTATCTGATACTTCTGGAGATCTGGGACCCCTAGGCCTCCCAGGTTGGAGTTGGTCAGCATAGTTCTCAGTGGGATCCTTGCTTTTTTCCCCCTCCAAATGAACTGCAAAATCTTCCTCTGGAGCGGGGGCTGGGGATCATAATTGGGAGGGCTGAGCAAGCGTAGAGAAGTCTTGGGAGGAGGTTCATTTTACACGCCGTTATGTGGCCTAACAGCGATATCTCCTGCGGGAGCCAGCGATCCAGGTCCTCCTCTAGTGTCTTGAATAACGGCTGAAAGTTTGTCCGATAGGTGTCTTCTGGGCGGGCTGGAATCCGGACACCCAGATAGGATATCGCCTCTTCTGACAATTGGATAGAACAGAGGGTTCTGAAGGACGTTTTATCGTGCGGGTCCATTCGCACCCCTAGGGCTGCTGATTTCGTAAAGTTTATGGCAAATCCCGACACCTTGCCGAAAGCGTGAATTTCTGCCAGGGAGGATCTCAACGATTGGGCGGTATCCGTTATGGTTAGCATTACGTGGTCCGCGTATAACGCTATCTTATGTTGGGAGGGGCCTACTTGGGGGCCTTTAATTCTGGGGTTAAGGCGGATTCGTTGGGCCAGGGGTTCCATAAACAAAGCGAACAGCAAGGGGGATAGGGGACATCCTTACCTGGTTCCACATGAAAGGGGTATCGGGTTAGATAGAAGCCCATTGACTCGGAGCAAGGGTTTCTGAGATTGATAGTTCGCTAGGATATATTTCTGGAAAGTGGGACTAAAGTGGAAGGACTCCAGGGTGAGCCGGAGAAATGACCAGTCCACCTTGTCGAAAGCCTTGGCCGCATCCAAGGCCAGGACTGCCAATTTTCGTGAGTCTCGCTGTGTAATTTCAATTAAGTTCAGGACTCTGCGTATGTTATCTACTGCGGCTCTGTTCATAATAAACCCCATCTGGTCTGGATCAATGATGTCTGGGAGCACCTTCGCTAGTCGGTTAGCCAAGACTTTCGAATATATGTTCGCATCCATATTTAATAGGGAGATTGGTCTATACGCTGTGATGTCTTTTGGGTCTTTTCCTGGTTTTAAAGCAAGAACAGTAATCGACTCTTGCATAGACGGCATGATTGTCTCAGAAAGAGCGAAAGAGTTGAAAAGCGTTGTCAGTGGGGCTACCAGCTGGGGGCGGAACATTTTGTAAAAGCGGTTTTAGGCTCTTGATAACATTGTTGACCTCTTCGGTTGTGATCGGGGCCTCTAGCTCATCTCTGGTCGAGGGGGAGATCTGGGGAAGGGCCGCATTCCGAAGATAGGATTGTTGGTCTTCACAGGATCTCGGGGACGCCGTCAACGTATCCGTGAGGTGGGCTACTGCAATGTTCAGTTTATCTTCTTCCACGAACTGGACTTCCCCCCCAAGGATCACGAAGGCCTAGAATAGCGTTCCTCTTCCTAATCTTCGCCAGCTTTTCCACCAAGAATTTGTTAGCCTTATTTCCCTTGGCATAATAACTTTGTTTAGTTCTGGCTAGAATCTGGGCTGTGTCCTCCGCATAATGTGCCTCTAGCTTCTTTCGGACCATCTGCAGGGTCCGTTGTGTCTTAGGCGTCCAGTTCTTTGCCTTACATACTGCTTCCACTCTCTCTACTTCTTCTTGCAGGACCTGGCGGGTTTGCTTTTTCTTCCTATGATAGGCCGCCCCTTGCGAGATTAAGACCCTTCTTACAACTGCCTTCATCGCGTCCCATCTGGTGGCCGGATAGGTGTCCTCATTCTTATTTTCTTTAAAGACATTTTTGATGGCTTTCGCTGTTACATCTCTCAGCGTCATGTCTCCCAGAATCGGGTCGTACAATGACCATTTGCGCTTTGGGGGAGGGTCCGGATCGTGAGCTCTTAGCGTTAAAATGATTGGGGCGTGATCCGATAGGATTCTAGGGCCAATGATTACATCGTCAGTATAGGCTAACGCCTGGGGAGTAGCCAAGAGCAAATCGATGCGGGAGTAGGTTCTGTGTACACTGGAGTAGAATGAGTAATCACGGACCTCTGGGTGTAGTACTCTTCAAGTGTCCACCACATCCAAGGTTCGGAATAATTTGAGGAGGGCCGTAGCAATGCTATAGTCTTTACGAGTCGGGGGGTGGGATTTATATTTGATTGGATCTGGGCCCCGTTGAAGTCACCTCCTATTATAGTCTGGCCCACCACGAACGGCGGCAAGGCTGAGTAAAACTCTTCCTGTTTTTTGTTCGGGGCATAAATAGAAACCAATGAGTACAATTGGTCGTAGATCCGACATTTGATCGCCGCGAAACGTTCTTCAGGATAGAGCAAGGTTTCTAAGATTTGTGGCCTAAGGTCCTTGGTGAATAGTATTGCCACCCAACCTTTCTTGGTGCCATCCGATGCTAGAAACTGTAACGGAAAATGTCTGTCCCGCAGCCTCGTGAAATCTGCTGGGAGCAGGTGGGTTTCCTGCAGGAACACCACCGAAGCCTCTTCGTTCTGCAACCGCCGCAGCATGGATTTCCTCTTCTGTGGTGCATGTAAGCCTCTGACATTGCTCGTCAGGAACCTGACTTTGCGGTGTGGTTGAGAGGTTCCGCTGTCATCCATCTGTTCCTGGGGCGACGTCTGAGGGGAGGGGTGGTGGGTATCAGCCAACATCTATGGGCTTGGTGTCTGTGCAGTTCTCCATTGGTCGAATTTTATGAAACCTCCAACGGGAGGGTAAACTTGTCTTCTTGAGGGAGGCCGATCTTTCCTGTTTGGCAGTTCCCACGGCCAACCGGGCCTTCTCTGTAACTGTGCTCCCAGCCAACGGGGCTGGGATCCAACCACCACGTAGGGTTGGTCTCCAAGGGTGAGTTGATGACATACTCCTTGGAGTAGGGTATGGGCTGCTCGGGACCCGCGGCGTTACTGGTTCCTATTTTCATCTTAGGATTGGTCAGGGAATGACCTCCGGTCCGGGATGTATCATTTTATCTTTCGGCGTCTGACTTCGACCAGGGTTGCTGCTGTTGTCTCTGGGGTAGCTGCTCGGCCCCCTCCGGCGAGTGCTGCGGGGTCTGAGCGGTCGAGGCTTCGGCGAGCTTGGGTGTAGGATGGATTCCGCGTCCTCTAGGTGGCTAATTCTGCGCTGGATTCCCCGAAATGAGAATTGGAGAGTGGAGGGGAATAGCCATCTGTAGCGGATCTGCTGGCTCTGTAGGAATAGCGTTAGAGGTCTAAGGGTTCTTCTTTTCTGTAGAGTCGTTAACGAGAGGTCCTGGAAAATCTGCAGCGGGGAGCTCATGAACGAAAGTTCATCTTTGGTGCGGCTAATGGCCAAAATGGCCTCTATAGTAGCGTAGAAATGGACCCTGGTAATGTAGAAATGGACCCTGGTAATAACGTCCGGGGGCTCGTCTGAATCCACCCCACGTCTTGGGCGAAGCCTGTGAGTGCGATCCAGGATAAGTTGGGTCCTATCCATGTTCAGGAGAAGAGCTTGGAAGAAATTGCCAATGTATTCTGGCAACTCTTTGTCTGGGATGGTCAACGGGACCCCTCGGATGTGCAAGTTATTTCGTCGTGCCCTGTTTTCTAGGTCTTCTTTCTTGAACTCCAGCACTTCATTCTTTTTCTGTAGCGCCAGGATCTCCCATTTCATGTCTAGGATCGTGGCGTCGTGACTCTGGGTCAGGTCCTCCACCTCGCCCAGCCTCTGTTTCGCCTCGATCAGTCTTTGATCGGTCTGGTCCATCCGTGCGGTAAGCCCTGACTTACATGATCTGAGCTCCGCCTTGATGTCCTGCATAAAGGCCTGGATGTCTTCCTTACTGGCTAATTTTCCCTGCTCCTTGGGGGGTTTTGGTGGGGTCATTTTAGGGGGAGGGTCCGACTTCTTCGTTCTGTCCGCCGCCATCAGCATAGTGGAGATGTCCGAAGATTTGGCTGATTTCGTTGGCTTTGACATTGTGCCGAAATGAGGGGCTCCGGGCTGTTGTGACCGCAGTGCTTAGAGATAGCAAGATAGAGCTCTCTAATCTGAGGAGGCAAGAGGCCGAGATCCCAGGGGAGATAGATGCGACTTGTGGGGAGGGGGAGACTCAGGAGAACAGGCAGTCTATCAAGAGCAACAAGGATCCTCAAGCCGGGCCTCCCCGGCGTTAGAAAGGGGCCGCCATAGAGATGCCTCCAACGTGAATTACTGAAGGGAGGTGGGTGGAACGTATCAGGTAGAGGGGGGGAGACCCCCGGAGCCAAGACTCAGGGCTGTGTTGTGGACAGCAGGGGTGGGCCGGGGCGCCCCAGGAACTTCACCAGATGGGAGTGGAGGTCAAGAAGGGCACCCGGGGCCCACCGCCTGGTCTTCTGGGCAGCAGCAGCCAGCCGGCACTTAGTTAGGCCTTAAACACTCTCCTACCTCATTAGGGCCCGGGCCACCGGGCAGGTCACTGGTGCTGGGGGGAAGAATGAGAGTGGAAGGAGTAGCCGGAGAGCCTGTTGATGTAGGGGTCGGCGAAAGGGACTCCCGCTCACAGCGGTATCCGTGCTGGGACTCCGGCGTGGGGTGGCGGGGCAGAGTGGGGCAGGCAGCAGTCCCTGTGGAACCCCAGAGGAGGGTAGACTGGAGGCCTCAGCTACGCCGCCTCAGCACGGCGGTCGGATCATCCATCTGCAGGGGGGGGCACCAGCCTCACCACAGCAGCATCGGGGGACCCTCTGTGTCCCCAAGCTCCAGGCCCTCGGGCAGCGCGGCGCAGGGGGCCACGCGATCCCCGCTCCCCGATGGCCGCGCTCCCGCTGTCAGCCCGGGCGGGCATCAGCTCGCTCTCCGTCGCGGGGGTTGGGATCGCTGGATCTCCCGCGGGGACGGCTCTCACTTCACGGGCGTATTCCTCGATTCCTCGTCAACGAGCCACTACGGCACCGGGGAGCTGGGTGGAAGCCACCCCGCTCCGGGGCCTCCGACGAACTCAGCACAGGGAGGAGGGAGGAGGGGGGAGGCCACCCAGCCACCGGGGCGCAGGGGCCATCAGCCCGTATCAGATCGGGTCCAGCCTTCAAGGAACCGATCTGAAGCTCAACGCGTCCCGCCTCGGGAACGGCGGGGATATTTCCCCATGTCCGCCATTTTGGAAGCCCCGTCAGGAGGTGGGGGCACCGGGAAGACGGGCCGAATCTCATCCCCTGGAGCGATATTGTTGTCCCCCCAGGCAGCAGCCGACGCCTCAGGGGTTCGCCTCTCTCAAGGAAGAAGGTCGCCGCAGACCGATCACTCGAAGTTCAGATTTGTTTCATTGCTGCAGGTCTCGTACGGAGGCCATCACAGGAGCGGCTTCATCGTTCGCACTCCAGGCCATGCCCCCCATACGATTTTTAAGTGCGGTTTGAGATGGTGATATAACCATCTCAGAAAAACCACCATCTCAAAACGTGCTTTAAATTTACAGTATGTACTTAAATAGTGTGCATACAACTAATAAATACATTACAAAGCTTTGAAAAGCGTGAAATCTTAGGCTGTACACTATTACACTTAAGCAATAAACCCCCCGATGGGTCATCGATAGTGGCAGTGGGGTGTCTTGTCTCTCCCTCTTTACAGTCTTGTTCAGAAGGTGCATATCCAACCAGATTCTCACTTCTTGCGGATTCTTTGGTTTACGGGTGAAAACAATGGGCGACAGCCAGAGGATGGGGCTGCAGGCTTTTTCTGTGATCCATGCCTCCTTTAGCTTGTGCAGCTCTTGCTCAACTTTGGGACAAATGAGAAATGGGATCCGTCAGTGCTTACGCGCAATCAATTAGATGGTACGGCCAATGTGGGGCTGAGCTTCCTTTGAAGATGTCAGCAAACCAATACAGCAAATCTTCAATGTCCGTGTCTGTGATAAACTTTCCCCTCTGTGGTTGTAGTTGTGTCAGAAAACCACTTGAGCGACTCCTTGTAATGTAATGGGTATGTCACTGCCATTCGCTAAAATGCGCACTTTCATGGGGCACAAGGTTGGACGAGGCTTTGTGCATGCAAATTGTGCCATGCTCATCACATTGAGCAAAGCTATGTTGTCAATTATGGCTGGCATTGGGTTACCTCCTATGATGATTCCACGCCAGGGGCTTTTTCTTTTTACAAATTTTCTTGATCATGGCTGAGATTAGGAATACGTCCCAATCGTCATCAGAATCCTCTTGTTCTTTGTTTATTGCTTCCATGTGGTGCATATTAGCCTGCTTCCCGATTTGCAAACCTTTGCAAAGTGTCCTATATGGCCACACTTGCCCCACTCTGCTTCTCACACAGGGCAATGTCCTCATGGAGAAAATATCACAGGTGTGTGGTCTTTCTCTCTGCTTGTGACTGGTGGTTGTATTGTGCTCACTTGCTCTCACTGGTCTCCTCTTTCTGATCGCCTATACTTCTTGGAGGTCGATTGTTTGGAATGCTGCCTCCATTTTACCAGCCCTCACTTCAGCTAGCTCGTGGGAGCAGCCCATTTCCAGAATGCGCTGTAGTGTAAAACTTGGTTCGCTTAGAATCTGCCATCACAGTTTGTTGGAGAGGCTTTCTTGTATTATTTGGGATTTCACTTTGTCAGTCTCATCGAGCAATGTGCATGTCAA
The DNA here is from genome assembly GCF_040938575.1 of Ambystoma mexicanum. Lineage (NCBI taxonomy): Eukaryota > Metazoa > Chordata > Amphibia > Caudata > Ambystomatidae > Ambystoma > Ambystoma mexicanum. The sequence continues at coordinate 1,062,321,087 of NC_090923.1, read as the reverse complement.
GGCCAATTGTCAGGGTCAGGCATGGAAGGCATCAATGGGTTCTAAGGCGCTTGCCTGGCCTGCATATGTTGAAAACATTCAAAATCAGCGTTGGCCTGGGTGCTGAAATATTCAGTTAGCACAGGTTTGGCTTTCCCATAAAAAGCATTGACAGGGTTCAAAGTTTGAAATATTGTGTGCACCACTGGGCCTGCATATAAAATAAGTGCAGACATTCTCCTGCCATCAGCCACAAAGTCTTGAGTTTTGTCAAAGTACAGCTATAACCTTTCTGTCCACACGGCCCATTTCGGACCCAGTGCTGATGGAACACCTTGCACAACAAATTCCTTTATGGGTGTGGAAGACATTCCTATCTTACTTGCTGTGTGAGAATTCGGAGGCGCTATCAAAGGGGCCACATCCTCCTCAGACCCAGGCATCCCACCCTCGTCGCCATTTGTGGTGTCTATAGGCCTTTCCCACATCCTCCCTTGAAACTTTGTGCTCTTCTCCTCGCACGCTGGTGCCGATGAATGCAAAGTAAATGCCCAAACTATTGGCTTCGCCAATGCTTGTTTCAATGTGCTATGACAAACATGTTCAAACTGCATTAAAATAATGGAAGTAAGGAAAGCCACAAAGAGTGGCAGGCTGGCAGATGTATAGGATTGGGTTACAAACCCTGAGGTAACTTTAGTTGTGTGTTGCCCAAGTCAGGCCCATGACAGGAAAGGTCGTCTCTGGGTGGACTGGGGACACTTCTGGTGGCAGAAATCACAGCTGTTAATATAGCTCCCAGATTGAAATTTTCCAAGTACTTACCTACCCCAGTAAAATGAATGAAAGAACTTATGTGGGCGAGGAGGGATTCTGCTGGGGAGGTGCATGGAAATATGCTAAAGGCCACATGATGGTCTTCTTGTGGCTACCTGAGGGTGTCTCAAGAGGTAAAATTTGGATAGAAGCTAAATGAAGGTTGCACTGTACTAAAGGTTAAATGAGGGTCATCTACGGGTTAAATGAGAGTGCTTTGAAGGCTAAATAAGTGAATGCCAGGGACAATATAAGGGCATGCAAGGGGTTCTTTGAGGGGGCCCTAAGGTTTGCAAAACTTCAAAGTGATGGGTGGAATGGGTGGAATTAATCAGAACCAATGGTACGTGTTCTGGACAGCCTTTGATTTAATAGTTTTTTAATAGTTTTCAGTCTGCTGCGCCATCAAAGAACAAAAACATTTGCAAATCAGTATTGGTCCCACCCCAAAAAAGGCAATCCATCCCAAACTAGTAAGGCACATCCAAGTTCTAAACTGGACATGACCCAGCAGTTACAGCTCCTATTGGATGAAGGATCAAGGCCGATTTGCACATGGCCCTCTGTAATGGTAGAGAGAGAAGAACGAAATAACAGAACAATGTATGTACAGGAGGAGTGGTCAAACCCTGATAATGTGAGGTCTGACTGGTGTTGGATTCTGGATTGTTTGCCTGGGGCCTGTACGAAGTGGGGGATTAAATTCCACACGTAGGATAAAGCAATCAAAGTGGCCTCCTGGAAAACAAAAGGGTATACTCATCTTACTAAAAAAAAGTAGAGATCTTGAGTTTCTAATGACATTGCATATAATTAATCTCCAGGAAGTCTGGTTCACAGACGCTCCCTTTTTAGATGGGTAAATGGTTCATTTTCAGCCTGGAGACCATCGCGGGAGCTGATTACAGCTATTAAGAATAATCTGTGGTGGGACAGTAGGCGGTTTCACTCTAGTTCAAGTATGTTGGCCGTAGTGCTAATGATATACCATGGGGATGATAATATGAGGAGGAATATATTGTTGATTAATATTTATTGGAATCAGATAGCCCTGGGTGAATTTTTTTAGTAGAGCAGGTGGCTGACCTTGTGCAAGAATGGTATGCATTGGGAAACAGATTTGGTGAGGGGGATAGCTCAGGGGCAATGTGTTCGCCTTAGAAGCAAGACAACGCAGCGCAACCCAGGTTCAAACCCGAACCTGTGCTTAGAAAACAATCTCTAATATTAAGCGTGTTATAAAAGAACGATTATAAATTATATAATTGTAGCAGGGGATCTGAATTGTTACTGTGCAAACAACATAAGCAGTAGGAAGTTAAACAAAGTTATGACTAATTTCAAGGTTAGAAACAATATTCCGAAATGGTAGCTGCTTATGAACAACTGGGATTTACAATGTATGAATGAGATATATGCCCCTGGTAATGAATTGGAAAAAACTTGCCACTGAAGCACTGCCTCCTCCATTATTGATGATATATTTATGTTTCAACCCATGTTAGACTGTAGCTGTGGATTTGAGATTCTAAAACCTCTCTGTGTCACGACTTGATTGAGGGCTCACCTGTTTAGGCTTTGTAAACTTCTTTTTTGATGGTTCTGGCTGCCTGTGTTTCTTGCAGGTGCGGGTCTCGTGGAGGTAAGGATGGACTTCTTCGGACGCCACACTGTCAATGTCCGTAAGGTTCCGGAATTCCTGTGTGGAGGTAAGCGGTCCGAGGGCAACCGCAAGAGCAGTCCTGGAAGGAGGGCCACGGAAGAGGTAAGTCGCAGCTGCAGTCGATGTCCGTTATGTTCCGGGAGTCCTGGGTGGAGGTAAGCGGTCCCAGGGCGACCGCAAGAGCAGTCCGGAATGGAGGACCGCGGAAGTGTTGAGTCACGGCTGCAGTCGATGTCCGATATGTTCCGGGAGTCCTGGGTGGAAGTGAGCGGCCCGAGGGTGACTGCAAGAGCAGTCCGGAATGGAGGACCGCGGAAGTGGTGAGTCGCAGCTGCAGTCGATGACCGATATGTTCCGGAAGTCCTGGGTGAAGGTAAGCGGTCGGAAGGCAACCGCAAGAGCAGTCCTGGAAGGAGGGCCGTGGAAAACAGACAGACACGGCCACGGCGAGCAAGGAAGGCACAATCCTAGGAGCGAGCGCAAGGAACAACACTCGAGTAAGGAATTGTGAGCGAATTGACATGCGCCGATCCGCAGGGGCGGGGCGCTTATCTAGGCGGACTAGAAACTATAACGTTGATTAAGGAGCTGCGCCCGCCATGTTGGGAGGGTGTTGGGCGCATTCTGGCACGCTGTTGAATGGACCAGGAGCTGAACGCTTGAGCTGAAACCCAAGGTTAATTGATGATCTCAATACCCATTTGGGAAATATCGTTGATTCAGTCTCAAGGCCAGAATGTGAGAAGTTTGTATAATTTTTTATAGATACAAAAATAAAGACCATGCAAGGCTTTCATAAACTGGCCCCACAAGGGGTAAGTGGAAGAAGTTAAGTATTCGATGCAGAGGTAGAGATAAAGAAAAGACAAATGAAAAGGATATACATATTCTTAGGAGATACACTGGGATTGGTATCTATTGGGTCAAATTAAGAGAACTAAAGTAATCATTTAAACATTGTCTAGAAGGGTGAAAAATACAAAGATATCAGGTTGAAAGTGAAAGAATGTTAAAATCATCATCCAAACGGGATGGAAGGGCCTTTTCATCACTTCTAAATGATGACCCTAGAACTCAAGCTTCACGACAGTTAAATCCTATTCCAGAGTCAGTGTGGGTGAACCATATGACCCAACTATATGCCTCCGTTAAGAGAGCTGGGAATACGGTTAATTAACAGGGGGACCATACATGGTATTTATCATTCGATTGGGAGGATATTGAATTGCTTATTCGTGCCGATAACCTGTTGCAGTCTGTTGGCCAAGACAGGCTTTCCAACTGTGTAATGAAGGCAAACCCAATGTTGTGGGCTGACATTTTGGATTTGTTATTTAGGGATATCATACTGTCTAAAAGGATTCCAGAATCTTGGAAATTTGCTATCATAATTCCAATTTTTTAAAAGGGCAATAAGTTATTGCCTATCAACTATCATACAATCACCCTGCTCAACATGAGCAGTAAGATCTTTCATGTCTCTAGCGTTGGATTCTTTAAATCAGTGAACCAGGACTGCTGAGAGATTTGACGAAATGCAGGCTAGATTCAGGAAAGGGTTAGGAACTCACCTAAATGGCTTCTTACTTTTCCTAATGATTAGAACAATGAGGCGAGAGAAGCAACCTCTCTACCTTTCATTCATAGATCTTTCTTCTGCGTTTGATAAGGTGAAAAGAGAAACACTCTGGTCTAAGTTAAGGCAATGGAATATGCCACAAAGTCGTCTACAGGTCCTGATGGCTCTGCATTCTAACACTAAGATGAGAGTGCGATTGGACTGTAAGGGCAATTTAACAAACCCAAGAGGGGTGCGCCAGGGGTGCGTATTGGCCTCCATCCTTTTTTATTTGTACCTTTCAGATATAGGTATGTGGCTGAGTCAAGCTAAAGCATTTGCGAATTCAATACTTAGCATGTGAAGATGACCTGGTGATACTTCATCAAACGCATATTGGACTGCAGCGTTCCCTTTCTTCTCTAAGTATTTTTATGGTGGCTCCTGACTTACCCATCAATGTCAAAAAGACAAAAGTAATTCTCTGTAGTTGTGGAAGGAAGAAACCCGCTTTTGTCTGGAAAATTAAAGGAGTGAAATTAAACTTGGTGAATCAGTAAGCATATTTAGGTCTTACAATATTTAGCTATCCAAGAAATGGATATAATTTTGACTGTATGAAAAGGAAATGCATAACGTTCTGTGAGCAATAAACAGGATTAATGGGGAGCTTGGAAAGGTCTCTCTTGTCCAATTAATCAAGTATTATAGAGCTACAGTGCTACCAGCGCTTCCGTATGATGTTGATCTGCTTTCCATTGTTGAATTTTCAATTTGGAAGATTTTATAAGGCCTGATTTGGAGGAGCATTTTGCACCTTCCAAATGGTATACCTGCTTCTATCATCCATCAGGAGTTGGGTCTTCTCTCTATAACATCATAGCTAGAGTGGAAAACGTTATCTTCTTATAGGAAAATTTGTTTACCTCCTCCTAACTCTTTATTTGCTAAATTAAAGACCTTAATGATTGGTAACAGATCTCAATGCCTCTCTAGTTGGGTAACATCATGTGAATTGGTGTTACAAGATCTGGCGCATTCTAGTGAATCTCTGGACTTATTCCAGCAAAAAATAAAAAAGGCTCTTTGGGAGCGGCATTTGGTAAGGACTAGGGAGGGAAACATGAGATATGCCCTATTTCAAAAGATATCATCGCTCCCGAAACCCATGATGGAATGCAAGATCTATATTAAACAATTTCCTTGTCCACTGTGGAGGAATACATTTCTATGGTTCTGTATGCATTTATTACCCACTGACGAAGTCGAGGGGGCCAGAAAGGGAGTAGACTGTTTGAAAAAAACAGATAAGATAAAGGAGTCTTTATTAACCTTGAAACACTTGTTAACGGTCTGTCCGTCTAATCTTCCTATAAGGTATAAATACAGATACATTTGTATCTGGTCTAAGATTGTACAGGGCTGATGAATTTTGGAAAGAGATTTTAGTAGGTAAACATGTTGCTTTAATTCTGGCCTCTATTGGATGCATAGAGGAAATTCTTAAATCAGATTCATTCTTCCTTGTTTGTATCTCCACTTTTACATGGGACCTTTTCATAACTGTTTATATAATATATTGTATTGTACTGTTGTGCATTATATTTATATGTATAAGGATTCACTTGACTAAGGCTCAATTTTTAATCTGGGATTTTAGATCAATTATAGGGTCATTATAAGTTTGCAGATCCAGGAAAATTGCCGGTAAACTGTGGGTGCTTTGCCTAGCTGTTCATGATGATCCTATCATTTTGGTGACAGGACCAAAACTGATGAGCATAGGCCTGTCCCTGTCTGGAATGGCACAAACATGTACAAATGCTGCAGTGGAAGCTGCCACAATAAATTGCCCATGGTTATAAGCAGTTCATCTCTTTTCAGTGTGTATATTAATGAGGGTATTTGAGGATGTGCAGAAGTGAAAATTTGTTTTCTAGTAGCTTTACGACTGTCTCCTACGAGATCTAGGATTTGCCAAAGGCAAAACAGAGGCCCCGAGGATGCATCCCGTCTAGGGTGCAATCTGGTCTAAGGCCGGCCCTGTCAGTTACAATCCACTTCTGCCTGCTCTCTGGAGCCCTGTTCTGGCTCTCGTGTGGATATCGCTCTGCCATGCCACCTGTTCTTCCTCTCACATATTTGCTATTCAGCCCAGCTGCGCGGATTCCTCTTCCTCCTACACTCCCCTGCATCGTCTGTACTGCCTGCCCTTGTATGCTGATTACAGTCCCCTATATGACCGTTGTCATGCTGCCTGCTCTTTGCCTCACAATTTACTGTGCTGTGCTACTACACCCCCTGTGCGTTCATGTCTTGGATGTGTGTATGTGTCTTGCATTGTTGGCTGTACTTTGCACGTCCTACTGTCTAATTGCTACATCACGCCTTCACCCGTCATTGCCATTTGGTTCAATCAGTTGAGCCATAGGCCTAGAAACTGAAAGGAAAAGCGATAAGCGAGGAGCTCGACCACATCCTCAAAGACATGACCTTGTAAAAGTGCATGGCGTGTGCGGCTGAGAAAATGTCATGTTGGTGGCCATGTTTTCAGTGAGTGGGAGCAGAGGGGAGGGTGGCTCCCTGTTCACTTTAGTGTTACAGTGTGTTTTATCTTTTGAAAGCTTGCCTGTTGTTAGGGCTAGCTGGGATCCATTTGGAAGTGAGAACCTAAATGTACCTTCTTGAAATCCCAATTGAATCACACTCTTGACCTGGGTCTTAATTGGAGAGTCACGGAAATAATGAATCTTGCTTCTCCAACATTGGATCGTCTATAAATTGAGATGAAATGCTCCACTGCAGGTTTGGGATGGTGAGGAGGGTATAAGTCACGGACGCTATGGGCCAACTCTGGATAAGCAGTTACATATGAGTAAAAGTGAGTTGTGTATGACTATCGCTTGGGCTCATGTTCACATTCACATGTCAGAGCAGTTGTCAGAGCAGTACAGTGGCAGTGCAAGCCCCAGCTTGATTGGAAGGAAATACTCGACTGTATCCATTATTGATTGTAATATAATTCTTTGTCTGTAGAAGCTATTTTCATGTTTCCCACAGTTGCAAAATGGATCTAATTAAATTCCTTTTTGTTTTTGTAAAACTGCTTCGTGGCTTGATACAGTTCTTAAAATCCGATTTTCTTTTGGTTTTTCTATGTGCTTATAACACAACCCTCTTTTCGCTACATGAGCCTGATTTACGAAAGCATTTTCAAACGGGAAAATCCCATTGAAAAACAGTTTGCAAATCAGGCTCAGTGTCGTTTCATCTACTTAAGGGAGATGTGCTTGGCGAACTGTTCTCTGAAACATTTAATTGAAACGGTTTAGAATGACCAGTAAACCTGGAAAGGAATTGCCTCAGACTGAGTGTGCCACTTTAAATCCCAAACTCATTCTTTTTACTACAAGTCATGCCTGTGCTCTATGCCTTTTACATGCATTAAAAGAAGCCTGGTTTGAACATTTGAAATGAGTGTCTCTCTCTCTCTTTCTCTCTGTGTTTCTTTCCCTCCCTCTCCCATTCGCACCCAGGGAAGAGCGCTCAGCCAATCAGGTGGCTGGAACAGCGGGCGAGCTTGCCTGCTGTCCAAGCCACCTTAGGCCCTTCCCGGGGTGGCGTTTTTCTTTTTTTTGTTCCCATTTCTCTGTTGCCCCCGCTTCAAAATGGCCCGCTTCCCCTCCACTTGCCTGCGGGACTGGAGCATTGCGCTCTTGTCCTGAGCTCCTCCATCTGGCCGCCGCCATAAACAGGGACATAAGGCCTCATTACGAGTCCGGCGGTAACCGAGCCGGAAAAACCGGCAGGTTACCGCCGGACCCGTATTACCATTCTGCCTCCGTGATTCCCAGAATCACCGGGCCCTTACGACCCCGGTGACCCAGAATTCCGGAGGCGGAATTGTGTAAGTCCCCATTCCCATGGAGTCCCATCGGACTCCATGGGGATTTTGACAGCCCTCATTCCAACCCAGGTGGTAAATTCCCTACTTTACCACCATGGTGTAAACTCGGTTTACATCATGGTGGATGGCGGATTTACCGCCCCATTCCAAGGTGAGTGGAGCGGTAAATCCCCAATCCCCATTTACCCTTCCCCATTCCCATTTTTGCCCCATAGGGCATAATGGGAGTGGGGAAGGCGCTAATTATGGCACCGTAAATTACGGTGCCGTAATTAGTGCCAAGGACGCTTAGCGCCTTGGTACTTAACGCCTGCTAAAAGCAGGCGTTAAGGTGGAAATCTGGCGTTAAGGGTTAACGGCGCCGACGGCGCCGTTAAACGGAAACATTGGTTCTGTCTATGACAGAGCCGGTGTTTCCATGTCTGCCTGCAGGCGGGTGGTGTAAATCTAACTCCTGCCCGCAGGACTCTTAATCAGCCGGTCTGGAAAGAATGGTGGCAGCGTTTTTACCGCCACCGTTCTTTCCGGACCGGCAGGGCCGTAATGAGGCCCATATGGTCTTAGTTCTATATGGCGGCAGCAGCCAGCTTTTTTCTGTTTCTTTTTCATTTTACATCAGGAGTTCGGCTGCGGAAGCAGTGCGGATCTCCCAATGCAACATTGTGAAAGCCATTCACACCTCGGACGAACCCCGGGGTGTGAATGTCTTTCATGCCGTGCCCTGCCTGTCAGGTGGACACAGCTTGTAACGGGCCACAAACCGAGCTGACATGAAAGCTACACTCTTTATGGAGGTTCTTGGGAAAACAGTTGTGTAAATAATAAAGCTTCCAATTCATATTCTTCAAAGCAGTTGGAAACCATGACGAGTTCTTATTTTATGCCAAACCTGTGCCTGCTGTCCTTTTTAGCGTTGCCTTAAATGTTATGCTATCTTACTAGGCTTGTATACCGTGCCACGCCACCACCAGAACAGTTTAAGAGTGCCTAGTTTTGTTTGTGGAGTGGCATAGTGGCCCCCCACCAGGGGAATCCAGACATTTGTCTGCTGGAAGAAGGAAAATAAGCGAGTAGAAAACGGAAAGTGGATGCAACAAAGTGAGGAAGGGTGTGATGCAGTGGGGGGAGAATGTTTTGTGATAGCTGCATGGCTGTGTACCTCTCCTATTAGGTAGACCATGGCTCTGCACATCCTTAAGTGTTGTGATAATTGGAGTGTGTTTCCAAGGCAGATTTGGAGAATTATAAGATAGTGCACAATGTCATTTTGGATGCAAGAGGGGCTTGAGAGTGTGCTCCGGCAATCCTGGATGTTTTGTGGTTTATTTGCCTGGGCATCTATATAATTTGCATCCTCAGGCGAAGGTAAGGGAATGGAGTGGTCAATCAGGAACAGTCAAAAAAGGCCTGGGACCTTGATTTCAACATGATACAGTGCGTGATACCCAACCCAAGCAATCGTAGCATTTCAAAACAGGGCAAAGCATAAACAAGAGTGTGGCCACATAGCAAAACATGTCACTGCTTAGCATGGCCGGCTGTAGGATTGGTGGGGCCCTGGGCGACAAAAGATGTGTGGGCTAATTTGCATGAATAGTGACATCAGTGATATCACAGAATGAGTCTTTATTACACAAAGGTATCATGGGAAGTTAAATTAGAAACCTGTTGCTATGCTTAAGGTTGTAGACAAATACACTGTAACGTCCAGTATTAGAATTGTCAATATTAATATTTAGCTTTGAGCCAATATCAGGAGTGAGGCATTTTTTTGAAGTAGCAGACTGCTAAATGCCTTGAACAGACTTCTAAATTTGGCAGATAAGGCATAGTGTGATAAAAGGATTTGCCCGGCAGCACTCGTCACTTTGATGAATTGGAGAGCAGTCTGCAATTCAGGAACTTGACCATTTCTCTTCCCAGATGTAATTGGCAGAAATACTGTTTGTAAAAGGTCTTTTTGAAACTTTGGTTTGAAAACACTATCTGTGGAAGGCATTGCAAAAATATGGTGATTGTGTTTTGCTAACTGAAAGTAACTGCTGTTTTTGCAGAAGTTTCACGATTGTTTTTATTTTTATTGTGTGTATATTTGGGCAATAGTAGCGCCCAGATGCCTACGGGCTTAGTGTGCTTTACAAATCTAAAAATAAATAAATACAAAATAAATAAATATTGTCCAAATTAGCAATATGCTTTTATTTCAGAAGCTACATATAAGGATTGATTTGACTGAAAAATAAATGATAGCAAATAATAACTAAGTTTATCAAGTGCTGCTCACTACAAAATGAGAAGGGAGCCTCATTATTGTACCCCCTGAGCCTTGATTGGAGGGGATGAGCAGCCAAAACTGTTCACCGGTGGAGAATACCAGGGGATCCTAAAGCAGAAAGTTGCTGAGATGTTATATGTTTAGACCTTCCTGTAAATCATGTGTCTTCTTTCCTATTCCTGCGGCAACATGTGCAGTAAAATGTGGGATTTGTAAATGGGGATGAGTATGGCTCCCTCGCTTCACTCAGTGTGGGAACTTTTGCCCCCATATCGAAAATCAAAAGCTGGCACCCAGGAATATATACGCACTGTAAGTGAACATATCTTGAAGTGAAAGATACAAATTTAGTTCAATTGCCCTTTCCCCTTAGAAGGAAGTGCACTAGGCAAAAGAGAATTGGCATTTCAAAAAAAGTAATCAACAATGGAAAAGTAACCTGAGAGAGGAAAATGTCCAATAAATACACTGGCAAATTATAAAAGGTGCTCACTTTTTAATCCCAGCAATATGTAGTGAAATATTCCCTGGGAAACAAAATCCCAATATGAGCATGTGCTTTGATGATAATTATATGTGTCTGCATTGCAAACATGACAACCTTGGTGAAATCCTGGTAGCCAAATGCTTGAGCAAGTTTGCTTACTTCAAAAACACCCAAGTGGGTTGTGTCCGCCCTCCGAAAACAGTTACACTATCCACCCACATGTATCCTTTACTTGTGTCCTGAAAAGCAGCACATGGCCACAATCAGGTAAAAAAACCTGCACCAGTCTCCAGGATTACAACCTCTTTTGCCACATCCTGGGTAAGTATTCAGGACTCACTTGCCCTCTCATAATTTCCCCTCCTCAATTCCATGCCTGGCTTTCAACCATACTATGCTTTATGAAAATGAATTGAAAAGTACACATACCCTAATAAGGTACCCACTCAAATATATAAATCCTGATAGAAATATGTTATGAAAAATGTGTACAATAGTGGCATTATTCCCTCATCTTAACTCTGAGACTACAAATACCAGAATGCAATTCAACAAAAGGCACATAAAATGGCTTTTGCATTTTCAAGAAGTGTAACATGTAATGTGTAAAAAGGTTACCTGTTTGTGTTTCAGGTTTTGACAAATGCAGGGTTCATATATAATGTGATGAATATATCACATTCTACCAAAATTAAACGCTTATTGGTGCGTTGAATATGAACATTTGAAAATAATGTAGCTAATTTAAAGCGGTTTTGTATGATATATTGTAATTGACCTAGAGGAGTGTTAGATTTAGGCAGCTAACTGGTGCTTTGCGTGTGCAAATCCCTATTTGCATTTCTTAACATAGAAATGTTACAAACATCTCCTCCAAAACAACGGTCTCTTAAATGGGCTATCACTTGCAAATTGCCACCATTTTAAATGCTCTGCTTGAAGAAAGTGATAAGTAGTCATTAAGGGGCCTGCGCGTCTGATGGGCCGCTCGGAGTGGGTGTGCGACACCCTGGCCTTACGCAGCCTTAGTACAGGGAAGCCGCACAGCCCCTCTTAAACAATATTCTTGGTCAAGTTGAGGCAGGCACTGGTGCCTGGGGCCCCCCTCTGACAGCTTCTGACAGCGGGGCCCTGAGCCTCCGCACAGACTGCCCATGCCTCGGGCTGGCTCTGCTGCTTAGCATACCAAACACACACAGTCACTCACTCTGCTCCAGACTCACCACTTCCAGGTTTGAAGTCTGCTGCTCTGGGGGTTCACTCTTTCAAGAAGTGAATGGAATGCACTTTTGTAGGGCAAGGCTTAGGGACCCAAGGCAAGTGGAATCCACCCTTCACACTCTTTCTTCCTTTCACCCTATGACAAATTGCTCTTTCCTCTCATTAAGAGGTGATATTTCTTCTTTCACTAAGAGGTACTAACTCTCCTGGATATAGGCAGAAACATTTGGACTCTTTCTGGCAAGTGAGTTTTGTCTCATTCTTTGACACATTTGGAGACTTTCATGAATGGAGTTTATTTGTTCCTATTTTTTACTGTGTTATTTGTTTTGTTATATGCAGGGCTAACATGCTGCCTTACATTTGCCTTCTAATTCTTTGAGACGCTGCAGTATTTTGCAAATCCCAGGAAAGAAAATAATGTAATTCATTTTGAAATAAATGCTTCAAACAAAAGAGGTTGTAGTGCTCCACGGGGTCTATGCATAGGCTCTAGGGCCAGGAGAGGGGCACTGAGAGAGAGTGATGTCCTTAAAACACCCTCTGTGGACTCACCCGCTACCTGGTTAGCCCTGAAGACCCTTTCAGGCAACAGAATGGAATGGGATGAAAGGTAATGTTGTGAAATGTGACATGTTATGTTAGACATCTTTTATACTGTGCCGAAAGTTACATGCTTGCATATTGTGCCAAATCACCACCGTAGCAGTTTTAGAGCACCCGGGCTTGTCCTTGGAAGGGCATACAGATCTTAGTCTGCAAAAAGAAAGAAAGAAAGAAAGAAAAAGCACAGGAAAGACAAGTAGATGTATCAGATGGGAACGTGAGAAGACGATGCTACAGAGGGAGCTAGAGATGCCTCCTCAGTAGATGTGCGTCTACACTATTGCACATGGCTGCCTGGTCAGGCGGTTCCAATCCTGCTCTTTGTAATTTGTATGTATCCCTGGGCTGGCCTCTGTGGGTCCACTGTAGCTCTCTCTTTTGGGTCCTTCATGTACTATTATAGCTGTTTTCTTAGTAAGTCTCCTGCATGACTCTGGGGCCTGATTCATGGACTATTTGCCCGGTACAAAGTGAATTTGCACTGCTGAAAAGTAACTTTGCACTGCCAACACAAACCGTGATTCATGGAACCGTGCAAAGTGTATATTTGTAGGGCAAAGGCTGGGCAAAGTCAGCACATAGTCACTTTTGCAGTATGAAATAACTTAGCCCGGACTTTGCACTGCAAAAATACTCTTTGCACGGTACCATGAATCACACACTACCTGTATACAACACTCTCAATACTATCTGCCTGTACTGTATAATGTATGTATGTATCTAATCTGTTTTGACTCCAAAGGCCAACTAAAATGCCTCATGTAACTAAGCTCATCACATGTAACAGCGCCACGATGCCCAAAGGCTGTTTGCGCGCTATATACATTTAAATAAAAGGGTTTGGGTCGGCAGTGGAAAGTCACTTTGAACCGAGCAAATATTCCATGAATCGGGCCCTTGGTGTCTGCAGTTTACATGGCCCGTGCAGATTTCCTTTATGCCTATGGGCGACTCTACAGCATATATACCGGACTATGATCTTGCTCAGTTCCGAACACATCAGAGGGACGTTGTAACATTGCCTGGTAACCACCCAACACCAACACCCTCATCTTCCACCCTCATACAGACCATCTGCAGGCCAACTATGCCACTGGCACCCGGCAATTTTTCAATCCATCCCTACAGATGTCAAACAACAGAACTCTACGCTTCTGTGGTGTGTGGCCCATTGAAATGTGGGCCTGTTGCCTCCTCAACAAAAGGGGCTCTGCCGGCACGTGAGAGCCAGTGCAGCAGAGCCCCAGGAAGTGGCAACTCGGGCCTGTGTCCTTTCTTGGGGGATCCGACTACCGCGTGATCACGGCCTATTGTAGCAGCCATTGGGGTGCCCCCAAGCCGAGGCTGTGGTCTGCTGGGTGCCCCCAGCGAGTGTATCCCGATCCGGTGTTCTGGATACAGCAGGGTGACCCCTGCCTTGTGGTTGCGGCGTGCCCGCAGCATAACTGTCCCGCAAGGGGATCCTGGCACTTGGTGTGGCCTGCCCTGATGACCTGTGGCGGGCCACCACATTGGCGACAAAGTGGTCGTGGGCTGTGAGGGATGCCGGAAGCCTGCGGCGGCCCAGGAAAGGGCATCGACTGTGTGGACGAGGAGGAGCGGTGCGGGCCGCGTGGAGGACGGGCGGCGTCGGCCACAACAAAGAAGCAGTGGAACGGGAGCACTGAGGTCAGTTGGAGACTCTCAAAGGGTAGAGGAGCTGCCAGCAGGCCCTCAGGCACCCATTTCGCGCCGGACAAAGGAGTCCGGTGAAAGGAGGCGGGCCCATCAAAGCCTGGTCCCGCAAAGTGACAAGGCCTGTATCGCTCGGAAAAGAGGAGGCGGGGCCGGTAAACAGCCAGGCCCGTGGCAGAAAACAGAAAAAGAAAAAGACACTGAGGAGGCCTGCAGTGGCCCGTATGGAGGGGGAGTGGCCTCCTTGCGGCGGTGAGGAGACAAAGAAAAGACTGCAGCCTGTCGCGTGGAGGGGGCATGGCCATCAAACACCAGGGCCTGGCGGTGAATAAAGAAATTACTTTTTGGCCGCAATAAAAGGAAAAAGTATTCTTGTCCTGCAGCAGCACCGGGCCTCGTGTTTGACCGCCCATCATTTAGCATCAGGTGATGCTCAGGGGGGGGGTGCCCACCCCAGGACATTCAGAGTGGTGTAACATTCTGTATTCCCTACTGAGTCAGAGGGGGGAGCAGACAGGCCTCTACAGTGGCCACAGGAAAGGGAAAGACAGCAGAGAGGCCTCCACCAACTGTTGCCCATAGCATGGACAGTGTCACAGTGCAGCCCACCCAGCATACCTGTTTACCACATCGGCCCTGAGGGCCCAGCCAGACACCAGAACAGCCCGGAGGGCCTATCCATATGCCATCGCAGTGGCTCCTCCACTGTCACCAAGGACCCCGGAAGGGTAGCTTCTCCACAGGGAGTGCTTGTGCGCCTGTTGGGGATCATCAAGCTGCTGACCGAGGATAGGTGCACACCTGCATTGGGTACTGAGTCCGCCATGTGAAGTCACCATCATGGCGGATGAAGAAAATGAAGGGGGATACCGTCAGAATGTGCAGCCGTCGCCTTTGTATCCGTTTGACATGGTGGGTGCTCCGGCCAGTCTAGGACCCCGTTGGACGGCGTGGGTGCAAAACCTAGAACTCTATTTCGAGGCTGTTGAGATCAAGAACAGAGCTAAACGCCCAATGCTTCTGTATTCAGCTGGCCCGACCGTCCAGAGACTGTTCAAAACTTTGCGGCCCAGGGATCAATCGTATGACGCAGCCATTGCAGCACTGAACGAGTACTTCATGCCCATGGTCAACCGGGACTACGAACGGTTCAGGATGAGATGCGCGAGGCAAGAAGTAGGGGAGAGTCTTGACGTATTTCATGGTAAGCGTCGCGGAATGGCGTTGTCCTGCGCCCTGGGCAACTTTGAGGATGAGATGAGGGCTCAGATAATCTACAGCTGTAGTTCGGCGAAGTTGAGAAAACAGGTCCTCAGGAAGCCAGGTCTGGGTCTGGACCGAATCCAGGCCACACCCAGGAGTTGGCAGATGTGCGTGCCTCGGCCCTGGACCTCTCAAGGCAACAGCTCAAGCCCCCCATGTTACGGGTAAAGTTGGAAGAGGTGTCGGCCGTTAGCAAGTGCCAAGGAGTTAGGCCAACAAGAAGAGGGGATTGGCCATGGAGAGAGCCAGGTGCCACAATATGCCATTAGTGTTGATGGGAGCTCCTGCACGCGCAGGAGTGCCCGGCAAAGCGGCACATCTGTGGGAGGTGCGGAAAGGTAGATCACTTTGCATGGGTGTGCCCAGCCTCACGCCGACCAGCATGGTTGGGCCATCGGCAGGAAGTGTGTCAAAGGAGGTCGCAGGGAGGAAGCCCCCAGAGTTGGGGCGGTCCAGGTCGCCGAAGAGCAAAAGAGGGGACTGTATGACTATGCCGATGAAGATGATGAGGAAACTGTGTTCTTCTTGTCCTGCAGCAGCGCAAGCGGCCAGTTTGATCCAGGCATTTTCTGGTACCCAGCGCCCGGCATCAGGCCCCGTGGGTGCGGGGACTGGAAGGCACTTGTTGTTTGCAGTGATTGAACAGTTCATCAGAGTGGTGTGCGGACTGGAATGCCCCACTGTTTGCAGTGAATTGGTAGTCAAGGGGTGGTGCGCAGACTAGATTACATCACAAAAGTAGACCCCTGTATAGGGTCGTAGTCTTAGTCTTATGTGTGCTGTGTTTTTGTTATAATAAAGGAGGGATGTGGTGTGTGGCCCATTTAACTGTGGGCTTGTTGCCCCTTTAAGAGGGCTCTGCTGGCACGTGAGAGCCAGTGCAGCAGAGCCCCAGGAAGTGGCAACTTGTGTCTGTGTCCTTTCTTGGGTGATCCGACTGCCGTGTGATCACGGCCTATTGTAGCAGCCCCGGCCAGGGTCTGCGGTCTGCTGAGTGCCCCCAGCCAGTTTATCCGGATCCGGTGTTCCGGATACAGCAGGGTGACCCCTACCTTGTGGTTGCAGCGTGCCCGCAGTGTAACTGTACCGCCAAGTGATCCTGGCACTTGGTGTGGCCCGCCCTGGAGACCTGTGACGGGCCACCACAGCTTCTACAACTTAGATACCACCCACCCTGGCCGATGCATCCTAGTCCCACTGGCACAGCAGGCTCCCATCTAGACAGAAATACTTATTTGCCCTCAACACAGACCACCCACAAAGACACCCTTCTGGAGGGCTCAGGGTACTTCCGGTCTGCATGAATCGACTCAGCAGCCAAGCTATTTTGCCTTTTGCCTCTCTCGCCACTAACCTAACCCCTGCCCTTCTCTTTCAGAGTGCCTGGAGGCAAGCAGTATAGACCCAGTCAAATATTTTCTAGGTTGTAGAGGGGATGTTGTCATAAGAGTTGACTTGAAAGACAATCCAGAAGCCATTATATATTTCTCTCAAAGCACTGGTTAACACTAACTCATCAGACAGGTGGTAAATGCACCGTGCCTTTACCTTAAAATAGAGGTTTCAATGAATTAAGGGTACAACTGTGCATAAGATTTCGGGAGGTAAACTGGTTAGACAAGTACTATTCAAAGCACGGTGCAATTAAATCCGCAATGAAACGACTCCTTCAATGCGGAAGTCTCCTGTAACACAGAAAGTGTGTCTCCTTTCTCGTTCAGTGATGAAATAATCTGAGGGGGTTTCATTTGGGGAATTTTACAGCCCGATCTGCGATGGTCACCATCTCAGAACATTTATTCATGACATTATTTGGCACCTTATAATGGCAATGGCGCTCTGATTTAATTCACTGTATAGCGCGTTGGCAAAAGTGCTCTATAAATCCAAACATATAAATAAGCAAATACATCTCCCTGAAATAGCGCTTCAAGAGTTAATCACACCCCAAATCTAGCTGATATTAAAAATATATATATTCCAATAGCGGATCAGGATGCCTCCTACAACCACAGAGGTCCCAGCAGTGCCACCTTCTGAGTAGGTGCCCTCTTTGTCACTCGGTTCTGGTATCCAGAATGTCTGCCAACCGGGCCGATGCTACCTGCCGACACCGAAAAGCTCTGCTCTGGGTGATATTGGTACACAGACTTTGCCCTGGCCGATGGAGCCATATGCAGCCAGTCTCCTTTCCTGGGACTCTCGAAGTTGCAGACAGGGCACTCCGCAAAGACAGGGTCCTTTCCAATCAGCTCTGGGAGTACTCCCATGGGCACATTTTCTTGTGCGAGGGGTCCTTTGAGCTGCGGTCTTTTTATTCTCTGGCCTGCACCTCTCATGCCAGCAACTCTTCAGCAATGCAGGTGCTCTAGGTGTACCTCTGCCCCTGATCCTTCAGCCAGCACAGTCCTTTCCTAGTACATGGGACACCCTTGGAGCACACCTGCAACTTTGCCTTACGCACTTTTAGGGGCAGTGAGTCTGCTATCTTCTTCCTGTACCCCCAGTAGCAGGTAACTCCTCCTTTTCTCCGTCTTCTTCGGGTTTCAGCACTCCTGGGCCCAGTTTCTGACCAGCTCGTTGCCGCTGTTGCACCTAAGGATGCTCGGGAGATTGGGTAAGGTGACATGAAGTTCCTTTATTCAGTTGCATCTGTAGGATCTTATGCAAGCCTCCCTGCAGGCTCAGTAAGATTCAGTGCAGACACAGTGCATGCAGACTCACTGGATCCCACTACCCAGGCTCTCTTTTCTCAAGTGACTGCCCCTGGAAGCCCCTTCAAGCATAAACATTGTAAACATCCACTCAACATTCTCTCATGAGGTCACACACCTTGCATCCAGCCACCAGGGGAATTAGATATAAAACACGATATAACACTTGGGCTCATTTCAAATGAAAAAGTGGAAAGGCCCTACCGCCGTCCCTGGCCTTTAGTCGATATTATTCAGTGTGCAAGCTTAGTTCTCCCATTTCTATATGTAGTACAACATGACTTTACAAATGTTTTCTGGTTAGCAAAATCGCGCCACCCTCGAAGACATGAACATGTAATATAAGTGGGTTTGCAGAGAACGGGCGTGGGGGCGAGGTACGACTCCCCCGTAATAAGAAACACAATCTTTACTTACTTTACAGGGCGGCCACTCCTCAGCTGTGTGTGTGGACGTGTTATATGGTTGTCGTGTGTCTTTCCTTTCGGTTTCACTTCCTCTGCTGGCTGTGGTCACTTACTTTCAGGTCCTAGCTCTTCTCTCCCGTGAACAGGGACAGGCTGCACCATCAAGGCAAATCCTGAGTGGAAAGGAACGGAAGGGAATTCAACGGTATCTTCCGTTGCCGTACCAGTTTTATTTTAATAAGGGTAGAGCTATTTTCAGTTCGTGTCGTCATTCATAACACACACTGCTGTCGCTTTTGTAACAGTGGCTGCCAACGTAGAAACATCAAAGCGCCTCGCCGCTCAGGCACCACAGACACGCATTTGTGTATTAACCAAACACATGCACTTATATACACGTCCCTAGTTCGGTAGGCTGCGTGTGCGACGCTTTGCAAGAGCCATGCGCGCGCGGCCACCCTTCCCCTCACGTTAGCTCCAAGGTGCCCGCTATTTATTTTCTCCCTTCCCAGTCATGCTCAAGGGGGATGGTTTGTTTCGAGAATAATAGTTGAAGTCACGAAGCTATTTGTAGAAGTAGCGATATAACGTTTTCACCAACCTGGAAAGATGGACTCATTCAGCAGCTAATCTCTGCCTGCACACGAAAGACAGGGCGACTGCCGTGTTGGCATAGCACTGACAGACTTGCGGAAAATAACTTGGGCGAACTTTGAACTCCTCCTGGAGGCGGATCGGGAATCGCCTTCACTTGTGCCAGGCAGTGGCTGCGGGAACTTCATTACGCGAGGGTGAGGGGAGGGGCAGGGTGGGATGCGTATGGGTGGGTAGGGCAGCATAAAAGCGGGCACCTCACCAGACTTCTGTTATTAGCGCCTCTGAAATGTACCTGTTGCAGAGACAAACCTCCCAAGTTATCCTACTGTCCATCTCGTGCATCACCCGTGGCTACCTTTCCCCTGTATGACCTTGGCAGCAGCAGCACTTAATGCTGGAGATTTGTGTATTGTATTTATTGAAGAACAGGGTGTCATTTCGTACAAAACTGCCCTACACAGTAGGCAATAAAAGAGAGCAGTGGCAGTTCCAGGGAAAGGTGCCTTTACACAAGAGCATTCTTTGATGGAATAATGTTTACCAGAGGGTGAAGGGATAAGTATGCGAACATATACCAGCGTCAGAAACCGGTGGCCATAACAATATTGTTTAACATTGTCAGCCTGTAGCCAGTATTTTTGACTTACTGCACAAAAACCCAGACTCATTTAAAGTGGAAAAGGTCGCTTTAATGTGACAGGCCAGAGCTTACAACTAACCACTTACCTGGCTCCATGGCCTTACAGACTAACAAAATATTTTAAACAACCAATTAATAATTCAACATTTTCATTTCCCCTAACAATTAAATAATTCCACTTCCTCCCTAACTATCCCTTGGACCCTACCGTCTCCTCACCACTTCTCCAGGTGTCACGGTTTCTCCCCGGGGCCATGCCCATCCAGGTACAATACCTGTTCCCCCGGGGCAGCCCGCTTGTGCAAACAGCACCACCCCATCCTTTCCCGCACCATTCCCCCATTGTGCTTCCCTCCCTCCACATCTAAAGGGGCCATGCCCCGGGCAACCCAATCAACTTCCGAACCCATAAAACTCCCCTCTACACCAATCTCCCGCTTCCTATGACCTGCAGCCAGTCTGACCTGCCACATCAGCAACAAGACATTTTGCATCACAACTTCATTAGTGCCCTAACCTGTCACACAAATCTACCACTCTTCTCGGCAGCAGGCAGGACACACGGATCAATTTCCACACACGGCGCAGACTAACGGACAGAAACGCATTACAAGGGACTCACTGCAAATCATCAACGGAGCTCTCTTAGATTCGATTCCACACCCTAGAAGAACGCACCGACTGCCATAAAAAATCTTTAAACCCAGAGTTTCATCACTAAAACTTCCAGAGTATTACCAACAGACTTCGGACCCAGGAGGGCGACATTACGTCGTCCTACATCATTTCAAGCACAGCAACCAGCCCTGCATCCCACTAAACCCATACCGGGGAGCCTGCAATATCAAGGGCGTGCCCACAAGGTTTTTGTGGGGTCACTCAATCGCCCTGAAGAAGGTGGCTTTCACGTCCCTCAAATTTGGTTACAAGATGGACGGCTGCCGAAACGTCATTTTTGAAGCAAAGGGGACTTATTGTGGTTCAGTGAGAAGATACTGCATGTTTACTTTTTCACTTAGATGTGGAACTTTCACCAATATACCCCCTGCAACGTTGGCATACAGCTAGTTGGGCTCACTTGGTCCCAATAGAACTTACCAGCACAGACATCTGTTCATTGGTAGATAGAATCTACCCAACTAAATGTAACCCAGGAATTCTTTTTTCACAAAAATACTTCTAAAGAATACAAGCTGTCGACTAATATAGATATGTGCTATATTCCTTGCACACTCTAAACACCTCTTGTTTTTTCTTTGCTTGTTTCTTATTACATGTTTTATTTCAGGATCTTTCTCTACAACACTTTGTTTAAGCTGGATTGTTTATTTGTAAATATTTTGATTTGTTGTTGTTTACAATCAAAAAAGTTAAAAATGTTTTGTATATATTTATAAGTATGTGTTTTCAATACAAGACATATGTTTTCACAGCCCTTGTAGTAGATGTTGGTTTTTTCCTCTGGACATTTTCTTTGGGTCAATTTATTCAAGATATAATCTATTAGTAAACAAAGTTAAGGTTCCTTGATATTATAAATTGGTCATGCTTTATTCAATGACAAATAATCAGGACAAACCTCTCCCAGTAGCAGAACTACTTTCTTTGTATTAGTGTATTTTGTGCACGAGTCTGCTACTTCTCACCACGGGTACACCGAATATTTGGGTACACAAATCTACCGAAACAATAAAGACCTTAAACAGAGACTAGAAACCCTGTAACCTTGACATGGAAGGTATAACCCGGAAGAACCCAACTACATGGACCTCCCCCCCTAGAAAATAAAACCAGTTACCTGACATAACCCGAAAAAGGAGATGGGAGGGCGGGTCAATCTCACGCACAACCGTTGCCTGCTTCCTGAACCTTCCCTGACCCTTTAAATACCCCCAGAGGCGCTCTCCCCGCAGGCCATCTGGCTGGCCATGTGCAGCGCCAAAATACATCCCGGGGGGAAACGCTTTGCGTTCCCCCAGGGCCTCCCTTACACATTTACAAATTACAAAGAGAGGTCCTGAGGGCAAGTGCAGAAGAGCTGGGTTGGGCGGTTAGGTTGGATAGACAGGTGGAAGGGTTTGGAGGCCTCCTACCCCAAGCACGAGGAGTTTGTGCACATTTGGAACAGTTTTTATTATTGTCTTTTATATTTGTTGTGTTTATTGAGGTAAGAAGGTGTTGCGGCCGGAAGCACTTAACAAAAGGAGCTCACTTCCTTCAGGGCAATCACAAAGCAGGAACTGTGCAATAGTACGGTGGGTAGTGAAACAATTGGCCAGTGGGTGAATAAGCAAGTGATGTGAGATAGACGAGGGATAGTACAGACAAGATACAGGCAAAAGTCACAAAGGCAGGTGGAGCAGAGAGGGGTGCAGGGAGGCCAAGGGGTGGCATGGGTGTAGATAGAGGGTGAAACTTCGAGGGTGAGGAGGTGACATTTTAGAGAGGTTCTGATGGGGTGTATTGTAGCAGAGCTTTTGATATGGGGAGGAAGGGAGTCAGTAATGAGGGGGCAAAGAGAAGCTGAGCGGAAGCAGGGGGGCAAGGGGGAACAGGGCGGGTGAGTGACATGTAGACTGTTGGGAGTGCAGGAGTGGAGGGTCCATGGAGGAGTGTCAGCAAAGTCGGAAGGGGAGGAGGATCTGCAGGGTCGGACTGGGACATAAACCTATCTCTGGGACCAAAAATAAGTGGGCCACAGTTGCAAATGGCTATTCATTTCTTTTTATGACGCTGTTTGAGTAGTAACCAAGGGGCAGTTTTTTGATAAAATGTGATGCAAATTGTGCATTTTAATGATTATTTATACAGCAACACTGGTCAATACTATTAGCCGCATAGTGAAGTAACTCATCAAACTGACCTATATTGGCAAAAAAAGTGGCCCATTTTGACAAAAAAAACGGCCACAACAGCATTTAGCATTTTTGGTTCGGCCATGTGCCTATTGCCCTACAGGCCAGTCCGACCATGGTGGTCTTAGGTTGTGAAGAGATTTGAATACAAGTAGAAGCAACAAGGAAAGGGATCTATGTTTCTTGGACAGCTAACGGGCATGCAGAAAGTGTTTGTAGTTGGACGCGGAGCGGCGAAGATCGTAGAGAGTGCGGGTGGCAGAGTTAGAGACTTTGGGGGTAATTCATAGAATCCAGCGCACAAGTGGCGCACGCGGCTGGCGCACAGTGTGCGTGTGCGACAGTCTGCGCCAGCCGCGTGCGCTAAAATCCATTTCCGAGCACAGCGTATTCATGGATTTCAACATCCAAAACCAGCCGTGGCGCAGAGTGGCGCAGCGACCCTGCAGCAGTGCCAGTTACACCCCAACCCCTCCCCGTGCACCATGCACAGCACACAAATCCCGTACATGGCGCACAGGCCCCCAACCACGAAAACGCCTGTAAAACTCCCTGTGCACCCCTCCGAATACATGTACACCCCGGCGCGGGGAGTTTCACACGCGATTGGCCCTGTGAGAGCGGGGTACGTGTATTACTGGTGTTTGCGGGAAGTTTCACACGCGATTGGCCCTGTGCGAGCGGGGTATGTGTATTACTGGGGTTCACGGTTGAGTTTCACATGCGATTGGCACTGTGCGAGTGGGTTACGTGTATTACTGGGGTGCGCGTGAACTTTCACACGCGATTTCGCTGTCAGAGCGGGGTACGTGTATTTCAGGGGTGTGCGTGAAGTTTCACACGTCATTTCGCTGTCAGAGCAGGGTACGTGTATCCAGTGGGGTGCGCAGGGAGTCCCACACGTGAATTGGCAGTGTGGGTCCTCCCAGGTGTCCCCTCTACCCCCTCCACAGCCCCTGCCGGCAGCCCACACCACAGGGGACTACCCTGCACCCCTGGTCATGTCCCGCACGCAGCCCATCCACCATGGGCATGCCCCCCAGCCAAGCCACATGTCACGTTGCAATATGGTCACCAACTCATGTCCCCCTGCACCCCCACCCCCCCAGCAGTGAGGGGCACCTGCCAGCAGGCCCCCACTCATGTCCCACTCATGTCCCCCTGCACCCCCACCCTCTAGCAGTGAGGAGCACCTGCCAGCAGGCCCCCACTCATGTCCCCCTGCACCCCCACCCCCCAGCAGTGAGGGGCACCTGCCAGCAGGCCCCCACTCATGTCCCCCTGCGCCCCCACCCCCCAGCAGTGAGGGGCACCTGCCAGCAGGCCCCCACTCATGTCCCCCTGCACCCCACCCCCCAGCAGTGAAGGGCACCTGCCAGCAGGCCCCCACTCATGTCCCACTCATGTCCCCCTGCACCCCCACCCCCCAGCAGTGATGGGCACCTGCCAGCAGGCCCCCACACATGTCCCACTCATGTCCCCCTGCACCCCCACCCCCTCAGCAGTGAGGGGCACCTGCCAGCAGGCCCTCACTCATGTCCCCCTGCACCCCCACCCCCCAGCAGTGAGGGGCACCTGCCAGCAGGCCCCCACTCATGTCCCCCTGCACCCCCACCCCCCAGCAGTGAGGGGCACCTGCCAGCAGGCCCCCACTCATGTCCCCCCACTACATGAAATAAAGAAGCACAATCATGGCCCACTTCCACACCAAAATACCACAGCATGCCACCCCATTCTTGAGACGCAATGATTTCCCAATCCACCACACACTGACATGCCTATCTCAAGACACAAACCAAAAGTCAACTATGTACATCAACACATGTCCATCACATACACACACTGGTTGGCATTGATTGTGTAAACCCACATTTTCACATGCATTAACCCAATGAGCGAATCCCACACATGGAACTAAAATATCAAAATGTGTTATGTACAAAAATAAAGCAATGAAATGAAAGCATAACAAAATAGCAAACATGAAATGAAACGCATGTGTAAAAGATGAGTAAATGAAAAGTATAACCAATCCAAAGAAATCCCAATGAAAAATAGTCAAAACTCTCCCTCCTCCACCAACGCAAATCCAAAGTAAACGTAAAAAGAAAAATCCATGAATCTATGGTGAAATCAAAAGAAAAATTTCAAATAAATCCATTGTCCAACTATGTACAATCCATTGTCAAGGGTCCATAAGCCCAACGAAAGAAATGAAACCTACCTAAGAAAGTACCTAGTAAAAAATCTATATACAAATGTGTCTGGCATAGTCCATTCACCACAAATCAAAGGAAACGGAAACCTAACACTAAAAACTATTTACAATGGCAGCGGTGCTAGTCCGACTGCTCACTTCCTGATTTCCTGGACCAGGGCATCATCGAACTCCTGCTCGATGTCCCGGAGGCGATCCTCTTCCATGGCCCTGAGGGTTCGCAGGAACGATGACATGTGGACCTCAAACTCCCTGCGAATTGCCTCGAGGCACTCGGCCCGCCTCAGAGCCCTCAGAGCCCATGGAGTTCTCCACCCTGACCATTGTGAGCCGTGCCTCTTCCGCCCGCTGCTGCTCCGCATCTATGGCCTGCCCCAACCGCTGCCACACGGAAGACACTTGCAATCCTGGGTCCTCCTGCCCTCTAGCCGATGCCTGCCCCTCCGATGTTGAAGGCCCCGAGCCATCATGGCTCCCACCTTGTAGTTCCTGCTGCTGCTGTACCTGTGCCTGTGCCCTGGCTCTTGCTGCCTGCACATCCTCCTCTGGCTGGGGTGCAGTTGTTGAGGTTGCCACCCCTGCTGGACGTCCAACTCCCGACTGTGACAGGGATGTGTCCTCCACCAGCCTGGTCGCAGGGTCAGAGGCAGCTCCACAGGGTACCCAGGTGATACATGGGTGGGAAGATGGCATGGAGGATGACTGGCGCATAGGGGGTTGAGGTGAGGAGGGGGTCGGAAGAAGGTCCAGCAAACGGAGGAATCCGGCCCTGGTGACCCGTCCCAGTAGGTCAACGCTGTCAACGAGGCATTCGAGATGACTTGCAGTGTCCTCACGAAAACACTGCAGGTCACCTCGCATGCCCCGTTGACGCAACGCCATCCCACTCAGGAGAGGCTCAACCCGGTCCCGGATAGCCACGGCCGCAGGGAGAGGAAGGCCAGTTGTTGTAAGCGGATCCCCTCCCTGAAAACGGGTCTGGACGTAGGCATCCCTGCTGGTGCAGGATGATGCAGTCACAGGATCAGGGACAGGATTACACACAGGCACCTCTGCGGCGGCCTGTGCTGCCTCCTGTCCATGCCACTACACTGCACCACTAGCACCAGTGGAATCCCCACCTCCAGACCCCGTGTCTGTCCCTTCCACGGCCTCCTCCTCCACCAAACCCCCACCAACCTGGATGACTACATGCCATCTTCCTCCGTCGGACAATGTGGGGTCTCAGCTGCCCCTTCTGCTGCCGAGGAGTCCAACTCTGACCTCTGCCTCTTGGACCTACCCTCGGCAGCTGCGACCTGGGACGCGGCACCGGACTCCTCACTCCCTGACGAGATGACAACCTGGGAGGGGAGCCGGGCCTTGCATCTCCGGCTGGCGGTGCGATCCCTGCCGCCTTGCTCCACAGCACCCTCTCCGCCCTCCTCATCAGTTGACGCTGCAGACAGGGAGAGATAGGACACGGGCATCAGGGCACTGTACAATGGACTGATACACACATGACAGTTGCACATGTGCGGCAGTGTCAAACTTCAGATATGGCATCACAATCCCTAACACACATGTCATTTCAACTCACACACATGAGCAATTCCACAGCAATATCGCACCAGGCAGCACCATCCATACAGATACAACAGCATGAGTGAGCCTGACATCACATGAAACATGGGGAGTGCACAAGACATGCACACACGCCACCACACTTACATGCATGTGTACATCTCCACCAACTGTCGCAGTGAGGAGATCGCCATCCATGTCACATCTGGCATTCAGCCTTCTACATATCAGTGTCACATGCATCCATGTTGCATCACAGTTGCACACTTGTCAAATACACACACATGCACATGTACACAGTGCAGATACATGCAGCTGGAACCAACATCCAAGTGTGACACCACAACCATGCCAACGTACATATGCAGTAATTCAAACATGGGTGCTCCCACATCTGCATTTGGCCTGCATGCTTACCCACACATACACCATCCATGTGTCTCACACATGAGAGGACTTGCATGTTTCAGCCTCGCCCCTGTACATACACATCCATACATGGCCCTACAAAAACACATGTGTAACCTGCACACTACTGGCACACCACGACACGCACAGCGTCCAATCAGTATGCATGTACACTTACTGCTCGACTCCAGACTGGTCTGCCTCTCAAGGACCTGGACGTGGAGCGCTGGGCATATGCGTTCCAGGACCCTCATTTGGTGGTCGGACAGGTGGTCCCTGCGCCCCTTGGCATCCGCTGCCTTCAAGAGGCGCCGGGCATTGTCGAGGGTCCTGGACCTGAAGTCCTCCCAGCGCTTTTTGACATGTTTGAAGTTGCAGACTGCCACCCCCTCCCCGTTGATGGCAGTCACGATGTCCATCCAGATCCTGGTCCGTCCTTCATAGTCGGCGCGAGAACTTCCAAAGAGGGCATCATACTGCCCCAGGACTTGCTCCACCAGGACACCAACTTCCCTGGCACTGAAGCTGGTGGCCCTCTGCCTCTCTGGCTGGGGGTTACCAGTGGTGCCAAATGGTCGTGTGCCCGACATGGCAACCCCAGAGGCAGGTTTGGGTGGGAAACTGGGTCCTGGCGCTGGGCTGTGGAGTGATGGTATCCCAGTCGGGAGTCTTCATTTCCAGCAAGGGTGGTCACAACAACTGCACCACTGCAGATGGCTGATGTGCAGGCAGCAAATAGCAGGGCACGTGGGCAGCAGGCAGGCAGCC
The DNA here is from genome assembly GCF_040938575.1 of Ambystoma mexicanum. Taxonomy (NCBI): domain Eukaryota; kingdom Metazoa; phylum Chordata; class Amphibia; order Caudata; family Ambystomatidae; genus Ambystoma; species Ambystoma mexicanum. The sequence goes on along the minus strand of NC_090923.1, from coordinate 1,062,293,468 downwards.
GCAGATGGCAGGTGGGAGCATGCTCGGGGCTCTGGGGGGGCAGTAATTCGGCCTTCTGGGCAGGTGCGTGGTCTTCCGTGTGTTGTTGCGTGGCCAGCTTGATACGGAGTGATTTGGCACGTGAAAATCTTGCACGTCTCCGTGTAATTTGAGGAAAGGCCCTTAGCGCATAAGCGCATCTGTGACGTTACGCGCGCGGGCATTTCCCTCCTGACGTGGGCATAGTGGTTCAGGGCACGTGAAAAAACTGCACGTCCGCGTGTGAATGCGTGTAATCCGAGGAAAGGGCCTATGTGTCTGTGACATGACGCGCAAGGGCGTTTCCCTCAACACGGTGCATGTTCATCATACACGTGCAAAAACTGCACGTCCGAGTGTCAGCTCGAGTAATTGGAGGAAAGGGCCTCAGCGCGTACACGTGTAAGTGACGTTGTACGTGTGGGCCGGTTTAAAAGGTACGTTTCCTTGTACGTGCTTTTCGTGGAGAGCGAGTGGGTGAATTCTGTACTTCTCGTCGGTTCACACGCGATTACTTCACAGCGTTTCAAGTTCGTACTCCCTGTTACCTCTGAAAGCGTTACATTTTTTTGTTGGGCCTGTTTCCTCAAACAGCATTCACTTCTTCTTTTGTCCTGTCTCCTCAGACAGCGTACAATTCTTCTTTTGGCAGGGGTGTTGCCAACGCGCACACGCGCGTCTTTTTCACGTTCTTTTTCCAGGCAGACGGTGAGTCGCGCACGTATTTACCAACTGTGCTTGCCCCGTGTGTCGCGTACCCCTTCAGAGGTCATTGTAGGCTGCATGTATTACGCGTATGCTTAATTTTGTGTTTCTGGGTGCCACAGCGTAGTGCGGGTTCATTTTTCCACGCACGTGGTCTACGAGGGGTTGCGTGCACGTTATTTTTTGTTTTCGGGGTGCCTGTGCGTTGCGTGACCCGTCATCTTCCCCCAGGGGTCACAGACAGCATTGCTAGAGCAATAGGGTACGAATTCCATCTATTACCCTACCCCTTTCACCCCCAATTGCCCAGGACAATCGTTTACTGCTACTCCCATACGCACAAGAACATCAGGGCCATGGTTGGAGGCGACCAAGCGGTAAGGGAGGCAAAGGTGGCTGACCTCCAAAAGGTGGGCGTGGTGGGCCCAGTAGGGGACGTGGCCAGGATTTGCAGGGTGCCCCTAGACCCCCATGTGTGGAGGAGCAATCAGGGACACCCATGCCCCCCCATGGTTGTGGGAAACGTAGCTGACACCATTCCAGCTCAGCCCTTGTTGGACCAGCCCATTGTGGCACCTGAACCGGCACAGGATGACTCCCAGGCTGACTTCCAGGTCAGCAAGTCTAAGCCACGTGTGGCGGTGCAAGTTGGTGTCACCAAGCCACGTGGATCTGGGGCAGCTATGTCATCTGCTGCCCCAAGTAGGCAGGGTGGGGAGGCTGCAGGGGCAGCTGCAGCTCGATCCACCCCAGCTCCGACTCTCCCAGCTGGGACAGTGTTGGTCCTGGTCCATCATACCGACGTTGCCCCTGCCAACATCACCCTGCAGCCAATGCCTGCACCAAGACCTATGGTCATTGTGCATTTGCACACTCCTAGTACCCAGTCCACCGGCACTTCTGCCCCTACTGACTAGAGCGGCGTAAGCCACTCAGGATCTGCACCACCTTTGAAAAAGAGGAAGAAGGGTGCTCTGGCACTACAGGCTGAGACCCCAGACACGGCTACACACTCCGGCACGTCAAGGAAGCCTATCTTTAATGACGCAGAACTTGATGCACTTGTGGCCTATGTCTCAGCACATAGCCGTGAAATGGTGGTGACTGCAGGGTGCAAGACCACACCTGGTCAATGTAAGGTACACTGGCAGACCATCGCGGACATCATTAGTGCCCTTGGATTTGTGAGGTGCACAGCTGATGATTGCTACAAGCGGTGAAATGACCTGAAACACAGAGCAAAGAACAAGCTGGCCTCAAATCATGCTTCTACTCTGGTGACTGGCAGTGGGTCTCCATAAGAGGACAACCAACTCACTGAACATGAGTCTATTGCTGGAACCTTCGTCACAGAGGAACAGATCCAAGGCGTGGGAGACCTACCAGATTACGACGCATTGTCCGGTGAGTGCCCATGCATGTGTGTGTAATCCATGTGTATGTTGTGTGGGTGACGGGTTCTGATTGAGTGCCAGGTGAGGGTGTGTGCACCTGAGTGGTATGGGTCACCCATGTGCTTCCTCCAAAACATTCACTGGCCTTGGATTTGGGTATGACGGTATCCCTTCTGCCAACAGTAGCCATTTAGCGCCACATTACTGCAGTTGCCCTTGAACTGTCATCTTGCAACAACATTGTTCAGAATTTTTCAGTGTTCGTTCAGGCTGATTGTTTCAATTCTCCCACTTTTGCAACACATTTTTCAGCCCTATTGTCACATACGTGACATGCTTCTGTCATTGATAACACCCCACATTGACCCACATTTTTTACCTTGTTATGTGAATTAGACCATTCAGGCTGATTGAGTATTGGCCTGCTCACATTGATTTTTGGTGCCTGTTTGTATGTGGTACATGATAGTTCTTTCCTGTCAAGTTTAAGTGACCAACCATTGATGTGTACATCTGCTTGCAATCACTGTATTCTTGCACACTGGATGTGTTGCAGTGAGTGGCACATGCGTATTTTGTCACACTATGTAGCATTTTTCATCTCATCATGTCCATCTCACATGGATGGCTGACAGTACTCATTCACTGACATATGGCTGTACTTGTGGAATGTACCATGGCTATGCTACATGCCATCTGTGTGATGGTATGTGTATTGGACATGCCACTCACAGGCTAATGTGTGATGCCAGTGCTACCCAGCATGCAGCAAATGTCTTGCTTTTCCATCTTGGTGTCATCAGTGTGTGCTTTTTGCCTCCTCTTCCAACTCATCGACAGTGCATGCATGCCAGGGTTATAGGCATTGTCATGATCACTGCTTCCAAGGAGCTAGGACCAGCCCAACGTCCTTGGAAGCAGGCCCCTAACCTTCATCCTAGGCACCAGCCGGTCCCCACTGGGACCTTTTGGACCTTGTCCTGGCGCCGGTGGCACCAGGCTAATCAAAGTCACTGGTTCCGGCACTGGAAGCGCCGGGCTCATAATTTGTATGAAGATGCTTGGGTGGACTTACCTGCAGCAGACCATGCTGCTTACTTACCAGCAAAATAGGAATCCTCTGTGAGCCGGGACTACTTTCTTACCTGGGTGGGGCAAGCTCCACTCCCTGGATACAACACTGGAACTCTTCTGGAACAGGAACTCTTTTCTTACCTAGGCGAGGCCGTGGAGGAAGACGCCTAATCACTCCAAGGCTATTTAAACCACACCCGATTGATGAAACGTGCTTCGCGTTATTCTGCATCTGCAGCAGAATGCTCACCGTGTCTGTTCCAGTTTTCTTCTTTCCGATCCTGAACCTGCAAGAACAAACGCTTACCATTCCTGTATCCAGCCTTCAGTAGCACCTGCAAAGACAAGAAACAACAGGTTAGCACGGCAACCTTCACGCGCAGCGCTTTCCTCACCTGATCCATCGGCAGCTACCATCTCTTCACGCTGCTCCTCCGCCTGTGAAGACAAAAGCATAGTTATTCCTGTGTGGAATTACTTACCGGCACTCCGCGAATTCCGGTTATCTTCAACGCTGCAATCCTGCACCTGAAAGACAAAAGAAGAGACATTAGACAGGTATTTTACTTACGCGCCATCGCGCCTGCCACAATAGGGCGCCTGCAAATACTCCGGCGTTTTCCAGCGTCTCTTCAACACCCGAACTCACAGCTGCAAGGGAAAAGAGACAGTTAGAGAGCTTTTGAAAAGCAGGCAACTGGCATTTACTTACGCATTTCCAAGCGCTTCATTCCAAGACTCTGGCTCGAACTTCGGCTTTCTTTACACCATCTTCTACCTCAAGAGCCCTGCAAGACAAATAGAAAAAGCATTATACAGAGCCCTGTTCCATATTAACGTGCCCACGCACCTAAAGACTGTAAGGACTTAAAAGGTGTCCTGAAACTCACCGTTCGTGCAGTTAACGACGGTAGCAATCCTCTGATGTCAAGAGGCCTACGTTTCACCCAGTGAAGGAACTGGCAACGGCACCCTGCACCAGACGCAGATGGAGAGTCCAGCATTCACCTATCTAAGGTGAGCACGTTGACCTTGGGGCTCCACGGAAAAGCGAGGAAGGGAAAGAGAGAGAGATACCCGACAACCCCAGATCATTAACCCCATATTCTTTCACCTGCAGATATCTCACTCTTCGAGTTAGACACACAGTGCGAAGAGGCTCAGCCCCGGAAGCCAATCGAGTCCTGCACTTCACTTTTCGAGTCACAGACACCATCCTGCCAAGACCGGCGCCTCTGTGGGAATCAGGTGAGCGTTACAGAACGCGAAGCCCACCGCAAAACTCCTACCCAGGCGCAATGGAAACCTCGGATACTGATCAATTGGCCCAGTTGCTTGGGGAACTAAGAGCAGAAGTACATGCAGCTCGTCAGGAAACAAACGCTCTAAGAAGAGAGCTGATAATATCCAAGGAGCGAACAGAGGACCTCGCTAGGCAGTTGCTACAAACGCAGGCAGGACAAACACCTTTGCCCGCTCCAGGAGGAAATTATCCTTCAGCATCCTTCTCAAATCCAGTGCAAATCAATCTACCCGGTAATGTGCCCTTGGCTCCGCCCGAACACTTTTCTGGTGACCCAAAGAGATTTGCAGTGTTCATTAACCAGTGCCGCCTACACTTCTTATGTAGACCAGCTGCCTTCCCAACAGATCAGGCCAAGGTGGCTTTTGTGCTTTCTTATCTCAGTGGCAGTGCCGCAGACTGGTCGATCCCTTTAGTCACTCAGGATGATCCGGTTCTTCATGATTTCCAGGCCTTCCAGTCCAGCATGGAGAAACTGTTCGCAAGACATGCACAAGGGCAGGCCTTGGACAATGAACTCCTTTTGTTACGACAGGGTAATCAAGACCTCTTGACTTACATTGCCTCATTCAACAGACTTATAGTGGAAACTCGAAGGCCTGAGGATAAAAGAATAACGCTTTTCTACAGAGGCCTGCGTGGAGAGCTCAAGGATGTGTTAGCTCAAGTTGTGAATCCTCCACAAGAATGCTCAGACTATATTGACTTAGTTGTTCAATTGGACCACAGATTACAGAACAGGAAGGCTGATCGTTCCAAATTTGATACCCGAGTGTTTTCTAAACCGTAGACCTCTACTAGGGGAGCTGACACCGTGGAACCCATGCAAATAGGGGGCATGAAAGGACCTTTAACCCTAAAAGAGCGAGAAAGGAGAAGACAGCTGCAATTATGCCTCTATTGCGGAAACTCGGGGCACTTTCTTCGAGACTGTCCAGTGAAACCAGCTAAGAAGGCTGTAGGAGCCGCAGATACCTGTACCACAAATTCTGAGCAGGGAAACGACCTAGCCCGACAAGTGTAGAGGTCCTCTTGCCGAGCGTTAAAATCAGTTCCGTGACCTCGCATTTCGTGGTGCCTATGGTCCTCATTAGCCCTGAACGTCCGGATCGTTTGCATGCAATTGAAGCTTACATCGACAGCGGAGCAATCGGTAATTATGTGGACCGTGAAATGGTAACAAGGATGAATCTACCTCTTGTCCCTAAGGCAGTAAAAGACGTCATTCCTACAGTGGATGGCACGGAGATAGCCTCCGGACCAGTAACTCACGCCACCCAAGAAGTGACGTTAGTGAGTCAAGATGGACACCGGGAGAAAATCGTGTTCGATGTGATCAAGGCCCCTCAGTTCCAGATCATTCTGGGAATTCCTTGGTTAGAGAAGCACAAACCTCAAATCGATTGGCGAGCAAAGACGGTTCAGTTTCCAGAATGTATCTCCACTTGTTATCCTCGGCCTGATGTTTCACTGGCGGCAATCTCTTCTGAGGTTCCCAAACTACCTCCCGAATACCAGGAATTCCAAGACGTCTTTCAGAAGGACCAAGCTAACACCCTGCCTCCTCATAGGTCTTACGACTGTCAAATAGATCTGATACCCGGAACAACTCCTCCTTGCAGTAGGATTTATGCCCTCACCGAGCCAGAGAATCTTCACCTCAGACAATATCTGGACCAATACCTAGCTAACGGGTTTATCCGTCCTTCAAAATCTCCAGCTTCCTCGGCTTTGTTCTTCGTTCCGAAAAAGGAAGGAGACCTTAGGACTTGTATAGATTACCGCGCCCTGAATCAAATCACTGTTAAAAACAGATACCCGTTACCTTTGATCCCTGAACTCCTGGACCAAGTCAAAGACGCATGTATATATACAAAGTTGGATCTCAGAGGAGCCTACCACTTGGTACGAATAAAAGAGGGCGATGAATGGAAGACGGCCTTCCGCACCAAGTATGGGCTATTTGAATATCAAGTTATGCCCTTTGGACTATGCAACGCTCCTGCCGCCTTCCAGTATTTTATGAATGATGTCCTTAGAGAATTCATAGATGTGTGTGTTGTTGTCTACATTGATGACATCCTCGTCTATTCATCATCTGAAGAGGAACATCAGAAACACGTTAAAGAGGTCCTCGAGAGATTACGTCAACATAACCTTTTTGCTAAGCTTGAAAAATGCGTTTTCAACGTAACTGAAGTTGAGTTCCTGGGATTCATATTGTCACCAAACGGAGTCCATATGGATTCAAAGAAAGTCGATGCAATCATCAAGTGGCCTTCACCAACCTCTGTAAAAGGAGTTCAAAGCATGTTAGGCTTCGCTAACTTTTACCGCAGGTTCATTCCTGAATTCTCTCGAATAGTCCAGCCCATCACCGCTCTGTTAAAGAAAAACAAACGTTTTGAGTGGTCTACCGAGGCGGAACAAGCTTTTCAGGACTTAAAAGCTAAATTCATCTCTGCACCTGTTCTAAAACATCCTCGCCCAGAACTCCCCTACATCGTAGAAACAGATGCTTCTAGTCTTGCTATGGGGGCAGTTTTATCACAAAGAGATCCGGTCACACACCAATTACATCCTGTAGCCTTTTGGTCCCGCAAATTCTCGGCTCCCGAGATCAACTATTCAATTACAGACAAGGAACTTTTAGCTATCAGATCAGCCTTTAAAGCCTGGCGGCATTATCTTTTGGGAGCCAGACACACAGTCACCGTAATGACAGATCACCGCAACTTACAATATCTGAAGACGGCCAAAGCTCAGTCTTCCAGGCAGCTCCGCTGGGCTCTGTTTTTGGCTGAGTTTGACTTTATAATTGCTTATCGACCAGGCAGTAAAAACGGAAAAGCAGATGCCCTCTCCCGGATGGGAATAGATGAACACTTGACCAATCCTGAACCAATACCCATAATCCCAGAACAAAGGATTTTGGGCTTGGTCAGCGCTCAATCCTTTGAAGACATCGAGACTACAGTCAAATCACTCCTAACTCCGGCAGAATTACAGGACTGGCAATTCAAGGGTAAGGATTTCTCAGTGGATCAAGACCTACCATATTTCCGAGGACGATTGTACTTGCCCTGTGAGAAAATACAAAAACAAGTAATCTCCTGTTATCACGACTCATTAATGGAGGGTCACCCTGGCATTACCAAAACCATGGAAAAGGTCAAAAGACATTTCTGGTGGCCATCATGGAAGAAGGATATTAGAGACTTTGTAATCTCCTGCGGTGTGTGTGCTCAGAATAAAAGTCAGAAGGAGAAACCAGCCGGCCTCTTACACCCACTGGCCATCCCTCCCTGTCCATGGCATACCCTCTACATGGATTTCATCACGGACTTACCTCCATGCTCAGGGTATAATACCATTTTAGTAGTCGTGGATCTATTCTCCAAGATGGCTCACTTCATTCCCCTGAAGGGCCTACCTTCAGCTTCAGTATTAGCCCGGGAATTCTTAGAAAACATTGTTCGGTTACACGGTTTTCCCTCGGTTTTGGTCTCCGATAGGGGAAGTCAATTCATCTCCCACTTTTGGCGAAGTTGCTGTCGCTTAGCCCAAATTGATGTGAGACTTTCAACCAGTCACCATCCCCAAACTGACGGACAAACCGAGAGGACAAATCAAACTCTGGAGCAATATTTACGTTGCATGCTCCAACAAACTGAAAACCCTTGGAAGGATATCCTTTGGATCGCTGAATACGCTTATAACAATTCGACCCATTCTGGAACCGGGAAGACTCCCTTCTTCCTATTATACGGAAACCATCCTAGGACCTCTAACCTGGATCCTCCCCAAGAATTCGAAACACCTGCTGTGGATCACTTGCACTCGGTGATCACTCGTACTTTTAAAGAAGCCACTGCCCATCTGCAAAGAGCTAAAGCTCTATACAAGAAAGGAGCAGATCAACACCGTAAAGAGGCCCCTCACTACGCAGTGGGAGATCAGGTCTGGTTATCCACTAAGCACCTGCCTCTAAAAGGACCCCGCACCTTCATCCCGAGATACCTAGGACCCTATCTCATCTCTGCCATAATTAATCCGGTGGCTGTCAAATTGGAATTGCCTTCGCATATGAAAATACATCCAGTATTCCATGTCTCCTTACTAAAACCAGTACAACCAGAAACCCGATTGACCGAACTCCCAGAACCTGTTCTAGTGGATGTAGAACTTGAGTTCGAAGTAAAGAACATCCTAGACTCCAAAATCTCCAAATCTAAATTATATTACCTGGTTGATTGGAAAGGATACGGCCCCCAGGAAAGGTCTTGGGAACCCTCAGAACATGTCCACGCACCTCGTCTGGTCAAGAAATTCCATCTGAATCACCCCGACGAGCCAAAACCCCCGGAGAAGACACGCTTGGGAGGGGCCTTGAGGGGGGGTGCTGTCATGATCACTGCTTCCAAGGAGCTAGGACCAGCCCAACGTCCTTGGAAGCAGGCCCCTAACCTTCATCCTAGGCACCAGCCGGTCCCCACTGGGACCTTTTGGACCTTGTCCTGGTGCCGGTGGCACCAGGCTCATCAAAGTCACTGGTCCCGGCACTGGAAGCGCCGGGCTCATAATTTGTATGAAGATGCTTGGGTGGACTTACCTGCAGCAGACCATGCTGCTTACTTACCAGCAACATAGGAATCCTCTGTGAGCCGGGACTACTTTCTTACCTGGGTGGGGCAAGCTCCACTCCCTGGATACAACACTGGAACTCTTCTGGAACAGGAACTCTTTTCTTAACTAGGCGAGGCCGTGGAGGAAGACGCCTAATCACTCCAAGGCTATTTAAACCACACCCGATTGATGAAACGTGCTTCGCGTTATTCTGCATCTGCAGCAGAACGCTCACTGTGTCTGTTCCAGTTTTCTTCTTTCCGATCCTGAACCTGCAAGAACAGACGCTTACCATTCCTGTATCCAGCCTTCAGTAGCACCTGCAAAGACAAGAAACAACAGGTTAGCACGGCAACCTTCACGCGCAGCGCTTTCCTCACCTGATCCATCGGCAGCTACCATCTCTTCACGCTGCTCCTCCGCCTGTGAAGACAAAAGCATAGTTATTCCTGTGTGGAATTACTTACCGGCACTCCGCGAATTCCGGTTATCTTCAACGCTGCAATCCTGCACCTGAAAGACAAAAGAAGAGACATTAGACAGGTATTTTACTTACGCGCCATCGCGCCCGCCACAATAGGGTGCCTGCAAATACTCCGGCGTTTTCCAGCGTCTCTTCAACACCCGAACTCACAGCTGCAAGGGAAAAGAGACAGTTAGAGAGCTTTTGAAAAGCAGGCAACTGGCATTTACTTACGCATTTCCAAGCGCTTCATTCCAAGACTCTGGCTCGAACTTTGGCTTTCTTTACACCATCTTCTACCTCAAGAGCCTTGCAAGACAAATAGAAAAAGCATTATACAGAGCCCTGTTCCATATTAACGTGCCCACGCACCTAAAGACTGTAAGGACTTAAAAGGTGTCCTGAAACTCACCGTTCGTGCAGTTAACGACGGTAGCAATCCTCTGATGTCAAGAGGCCTACGTTTTACCCAGTGAAGGAACTGGCAACGGCACCCTGTACCAGACGCAGATGGAGAGTCCAGCATTCACCTATCTAAGGTGAGCACGTTGACCTTGGGGCTCCACGGAAAAGCGAGGAAGGGAAAGAGAGAGAGATACCCGACAACCCCAGATCATTAACCCCATATTCTTTCACCTGCAGATATCTCACTCTTCGAGTTAGACACACAGTGCGAAGAGGCTCAGCCCCGGAAGCCAATCGAGTCCTGCACTTCACTTTTCGAGTCACAGACACCATCCTGCCAAGACCGGCGCCTTCGTGGGAATCAGGTGAGCGTTACAGTCATGTGGGACATGTGTTATTCATGTACTGGATCTCTGCCTTGTAAGGCCTATGTGTGTGCTATGGTGCTCATGCCTGTTTCCATTTGTTGTCTTTCATGTTTTTGCAGGTGATGACGCACTTGATGCTGTTGAGGTGGAGGAGATGGTGCAGACCCAGGAGGAATCTCAGGCACGTCCGGGCACCAGTGGAGGACGTGGTGTGGTGGTGGGTGAAAACCCTTTGTTACTGCAGACCATACTGTCCAGGGGTGTCTCTGGGTGCACCTCCCCAGACCTCTATTCAGGTGCTGAATCGGATGATGAGACTTATGTGCCATCGCAGGTGAGTGTTTCTGGCAGGGATTCTGTTCTGTCCAACCCACCTGCACCAGGGGTAGAACCCTCTGTGGGGATGTCAGTGTTGGTTACTCCGCCTTTGGCTGTTACGGATGCAGGGTCACACTCCACAACATCTGATCCTGTTCCTGGGCCAGCAGATCAGAGGGAGAATGCAGTTCTGCAGCCTCAGGCAGTGCCAGCACAGCAAGTTGCAGATTGCCTTGCCCCAAACAGGTGTGGTGCCCGCCGACGCGTGGCCGTATGCCACCAGGCAATACTGTATGGGAGAACTCCATGTACGATATGGCAACCCAACAGGCAGCATCAGTTGAAATGATGGCTCAGGCAATGGAGAGGGTGGCCACTTCCATTATCCCCCCTGAAAGGCAGATGGAGCAACAACAGCTGGCAACAGACTCCATTTGCCAATCACACAGGGAAGACATGTTGGCGTCCAACAGGGACCGACGGGCGGCACTGGAGACTCTGCGGGAAGCCATTTCTATAGAGTCACAGAGCCACAGGGAAGCCCTGATGGTAGAACTCCATAACCTCAGGGAGACTTTTGTTGAACTTGAGGCTTCCACAAATTTGAGGACAGAACAGCAGCTGGAGCGGCTCACACGTTCGCTCTCAGCTGAGCTGTAAGCAACTCGGGAGGAGATCCGGGCATCACAGGAGGCCATGCGTGCAGAAATGCAGGCAACCCGTCAGGTGCTGCATGGGGATCTCCGTACTATCATCCTCCAGAACAAGACCTTCCACACCTGCATGCTTGCTGCCATGGAGGACCATACCAGGGCTTTGCGTGGGCTGCCTCCCATAGCACCACCACCTCCTGATGCAGCAGCAGAGGGTAATGAGAGCGACAGCAGCAGTTCTCCCACAGTAGCTTAGCCGTGCAGGCCATGAGCCCATGGAGGTGTTTTTTTTTTTTCGCAACATCCACACAGGTGGGTGTTGGTGTGCACCTTGTCCTCGGACCTCCTGGGTGGCCTCGCCCCCCCGGCCCCCTCTTGGCCATTTTGTTTTTTTGTTTTTTTACATTGTGTTGCCTTGTGTGGCTCCCGTGGGCATCCACTGTGTATTCAGGCTGGGCACATACAGACTTGTCCTGTGTTTGGGTTAGATGCTTGGGTTCCTGACACACACACCCCTCCTGCTTCCCGTTTCCATGGGTTTGTAAAGGGTGTGACCAAGTGACAGTGATTTACACAGTGACATTGGGCTCCCATGAGCTGTGTGGGCAGTCTGTAGTCATAACTGTGTGGACATCCCTAGTGGGGTATGTTTTTGTATTGGACACTGCATGGTGTATTGATATGAGCTTGTGCATCCATGTCTTCCTCCTTATTCGCAGGTATCATCTTCATGTCTTCACAAGGCCTTCTCCTTTGCAGATGCAGTTCATGTTGTATGCAGTACACTGACACATTTGCCTGACAGCAACACTCTGGAGTTGGAAGGGGTCGATGTGCTGGCTTATTGAGGTTGTATGACTTACATTACTTTGAGTTTATACTGTCATATTTTGGCAATGATTCATGCTGTGTTGCTGTATTATGTTGCTGGTAGTATTTGGTCATGTGGGCTGTTTGTTATTGATTACTGGGAGCATATTGTCTGTGGCCTGTTTGCATTTGGGACAGTGCACTTTGTGACACTTGTGTCATGTGTTGTGCATTCCTTTGTTTGCTTTCACATTGCAGGACATGCCATGGTGTGTTGGGTGGCGGAGATGGGGAGGGGTTGGGTGACATGGCGCTATTTTCATGTTGTATTTTGCAAGGGGGTACTCATTCATGCAGCATGAATGTGTGTCTTTTTGTGACACAGCATTAGTTGTCTTTGGGTAGGTAGGGATGCACAATATGTAACATTTCCAGGTGACCAATCTCAGGCTGGTATGGTTGTGACAGTTGACTGTCTCTTATGTCATCATCAGTGATTGTCAGCTGGTATGTACCAGGGCTGTGTGCACTCTACAGGGGTGTGATTTTAGGTGAAGTAATTAGCCACCAGCTGCGTACGGGCTGCCTCACCACGTGCCCTTTCCCCTCCTATGCGCAGCAGCCGTGCTTGTGGGTGGGGATGTGTGGGCACCACCATGTCCACCGGCAGGCCCCGGCGTGTTGCAATGTTGTGCAGGACACATGCTGCCACTATGATCCTGCACACTACTGGGGGCGCGTATAGCAGCTGCCCACCAGAGCGGTCAAGGGAGCGAAAGTATGACTTGAGCACTCCGAATGTGCGCTCCACTATGCCCGGGTTGCAATATGGGCTGTGTTGTATTTTACCTCGGGTGGTGTCGTGGGGTTCCGAATTGGCGTCATCATGTGGGTGCTCAGAGGGTAGTCACTGTCCTCTGGGGAGGTGATGATGGGTATCATTAGTGGGGTTGTGACATTACTCAGTATCTGACATGCATGCATGTGCAGGGGCATTTATACTCACCAAGCAGCCATGTATCGTCATGCCGCCCAGCTTCTAGGTCCCGGTTTAGGGTTGACATTCTGTAAATGAAACTGTCATGGGTGGACCCTGGATAGTTGGCATATACTGAGGTAATGATTCCCTTGGCATCACATACTACCTGCACGTTGATGGAATGCCAGTGATTGCGGTTTCTGTAGATGTGCTCAGTTGCCCTGGGAGGACGTAGAGCCACATGGGTGCACTCAATGGCACCTAGCACTTTGGGGACATGTGCCACCCCGTAAAAATCCTGGACGACAGCCTGCCTTTCTACAGGTGTTCTGGGCAGGTATATGTGCCTGCTGACTGATGGGCGTGCAGTCATGATGGCCAACACCTGGTGCAGGAAGCGTGACTGCGTGGCCTGTGACACCCCCCCCACTATGGCACTTGTCCACTGAAATGAACCAGTGGCCAAGAAGTGCAGTACATTGAGCACCTTTTCCAAGGGGATCAGTACTTGGGAGCACAGGGTGGGTGATGTGAGGTCCTCCTCCCACTCACTCACCAGGTCGAGTATTATGTGAGGTGGAAACCTGTACATCCCATACACCTGGTCATCAGGCATCTCAAAAAGGCTGATTCTGGGTGTGAAAATTCTGGCCCTGACTATCCTCCTCCTCCTCCTGCGGTATCCCACGACCACTGCTCCAAGTAACGGTATATTCATCTTAGCGTCTGAGCTTGTTTGTTGTTTGCGCGCACTTTTATGCTGCGCAGGTCCACGTACGCCTGCTTCCTGCTGGTGTACGTGTTTCCGGATTAGCGCGTATTTTTTGGCGCACGTGTTAGCCCCGTTCGATTCCATGAATACGAGTTGTAGGTGCGCGTGTGGGCGTTCTGCGCATTTGCCTCCTGTACTTCCCCCGTGATGCCCACATTTTCACGCGTTGTTCCCCATTCCGCATGTTACGCCCCGTATTACGCCTACTTTTGTTGTGTGCGCTGCGCTATGTGCGCTTTTGCTGTGCGCGCGTGGGCGCCAGCGTGCGCCATGCAGGATTTTAGCGCACATCCATGGATTTACATGCGCACGGACTTCCATGAATCGCTGTCCGCGGGTTTCGCTGCGATTTTCGCACTTGCCCTGCGATTCGCATGCTTTCGCACGCTTGCGCGGATATTTTCAGCGCACATTAATTCCATGAATCGGCCTGTTTATCAAGCAGTGTGAAGGAGAATAGTGGGAGGCCTAGAAGGAGGCTGGCTCAGTAGTCCAGGTAACTGATACCATTGGTTCGAACAAGGGTTTTTGTGGTGAAGTAAGGGTACACATTTTCCTAATACTCAGTAGTTAAATCTTAGCTGCTGTGGAGGTAGAAGTGATGAAATAGTGGAGGTTGAGATTACTGTCAAAAGGGATGCCAAGATTGAGCAACTTAGGAAAAGTGGATAGTAAGTCAGATGGCAACGAGATTGGTGAGGGGAGGAGAGCTTTGAATAAATAAATAAATATAAATGGCTCCTTTTTTTTTAGATATGTGGGCAGAGAGTTCAGAGCGAATGCAGGGAAGGAAAATCTCTGGGGTACATTTAAGGCCCATTACAGAAATTCCCTTCAAGCCAAAAAAAACGCCTTCAAATAATGCCACAAAAGCAGCTGCGTTTTTCTTTCCCTGGCGCATATGTGGCGAGCATTGAAGACTGCCAGCCAAAGAATGGCTCTGCATTTGTTTTACCTTCAATTAAAGCATCAGAAAAGGGCCAGCATTCAAAACGGCTTTGCAAAATTGTTCTTTATATCATGAAAACATCACAAAGTTGTCCTCTTCGTGAAAACACACCCTTGCATGCTTTATTTCTTCTAATTGCCAAGAAGTGAGGCAATACATTTCGAAGAACAGCTGCTGTACTGATAAAGTACTTGAGGAGCAAAGAATTCTGTTTTCCACTTAAACACAGCTTTTGTTTTCTTTTACCGGGAACCATCACACTCAGAATTGCAGTAAATGAAAGAAATAACACAGCGTTTCTTTCTCTTGTGTCAATATCAAAGAGATCCTGGGCAGCATCCTTTTGAGTCCATAATAATAATAATAATAATAATAATAATAATAATTTGGCATTTATATAGCGCTACGAACCCTCAGGTATCTGAGCGCTGCTTATTATTACCCACGGTGTGTGGTGCTCATTTATCGACCTCGGAAGGATGAAACGCTGAGTTTGGCGCTGCCGGGATTCGAACCTGCGTTCGCAGGCTCTGCACTGATGTCAAAGCGAGCGCTCTACTCTAAATCAACCGTAGATGCCAAACACCCCAGAACATTAAGTGAAATGAAACTATGGTCTGGAAAAAAACACATTTGTAATCTCAAAATGCAAGGAAATCAACACACGTGTAAATTTGCTCTTTCAAAACAATGAAAATGCAGTTTAAGAGTGAAATGTCAAATGACAGCTTGTGCTTGTTTGCTATTTAATGTACAGTATATTTATCCCCAAAAGACTGGTTTCCTTTGAAAAAGAAAAAAACTCAGAAACCAGCAGAACCGGTTTATAGCCCAGGCACTAACTTCAAGGAGGCCCTGCCCCCATGGGAAAAGTTGCATCTCTAAGTAAACCGGCCCACAAGGACCCCTGAAAGGCCCAAGAGTGTGAAAATTCACTGCCTCGCCAGACTTGGCGGCATCCCTGCAGAAAGGAACAAAGGACCCAAGTGGAAATAGTATTTCACAGAGGTGCGATTTTCTCCTGAACCCATTCCCAGGACAAACTACAGGGCTTCAAAGGGCGTCATAAAAGTCCTTTGTGCAGACTGACCCAGGAGGAGACAATTTGGCTGTGGGGTTTGCAGGACCACCCACACAGTGTCAAATCCAGCTCATTTACTTTAAAGAACTTTTTCCATTAAGACATTTCTCTTAATACCCTGAATAAGCAGTAATGTAATATTATGACAGCTTTACATAGGATTTTTAGACAAACACATTTCGGGGTGAATTATAAATGGCACAGACATGAAACTTGGTGAAAAGATGCAGAATGTTAGTGGGCATATGTGTAGCCATTTGCAGAATTTGAGATATTATGCTTTTCATGAAAATGGCGAAATTGTGCCAAAGGGCGATGCAACGTCACACAGAGTTGGCGATTGGACTGTCCGCTTCCCTGCGACATATGGTATCCGCATATCTGATTCTTATGATGGTGACTAGTATACATTTGAAGATGTGCTCCATAACTCATTTTTGATTAAAAAAATAGCTTTGGGAGACAAAGAAATGTCATAAACACACACACATAAATGATGTTATTTCCCCTGATCCAATCAGCCCCAGGGGAGGAGGGAGGACCAGTAGCCGGGCCGATCCCAGGATCGGAAGAATTCCTGAGTACTCCCCACCCCCAGATTGTAAACTTCTATGATGTCACTTTGGCTATATAAGGGGGAGACAGTGCCACACAAGGGACATGCCACTGAAATCCATTCAAGATCCAGGAAAGCAGAGATCCATCAAGGCAGAACCACCCATACAGATCCAGGCATACCCAAGAATCCAGGCAGAAAGGAGGAAAGGTAGCTGATCCCATCCAGGAGAGCCCGCTGTCCCAGTGACCAACCCCTTGCCCAGCTGATCCCATCCAGGAGAGCCCAGCAGTCCCAGTGACTAGATCTCTTGGCCCTGCTGTCCCAGTGACCAGATCCCTTGGCCCGCTGTCTAGAGACCTCGCTGGCTGTCCAGAAACCACAAACTCAAGCTTACATTGTAAGTATCACATCACCCAGTCCCCAAACTGCATATCCCGCTCTTTTGACATTTGCATCCTATTCAAATCCCATTGAAGTCCCAGTCATATCCCAAATTGCCAGTATCATCTGTTCACCTTTCCATAGGCAAACCTGTATTAGCCTATGTATGTGTCATGCGTGCGCCATGGGCGCATCCATTTGCGCTCACTATGGACTATTTGTTTATCATTTATTTACAACAGACTCTTGGATCCATCTATATTTACTTTGGGGACTTTATTTCCCATTTGCGAGACTTTGGTGCTTTGTTATTTTTTCCAACAAACTACGCATACCATAATGCACTTGGCTACAAGCATCGATCCCTGGCTGTTCCTATTGGTCATCAAAGGAACTACACCCCCCAGAAGCCCTAGGGATTTGCTCTGCTTCCACCAGCCCAGGAACAGAAAGGGAGGTGGCCGATTGCCTGCAGGTGTGCTTAGCCAGGTGCAACCAATTAGCCTGCCTCTGTGCTGGGCTAGGCAGTATATAAGGCTGCTGCCTGCAGTTGCTCAGCCTCTTGCATTGAGAGTCCTTCCTCCACCTTTCGTGTCTTTCTACGGATCTTTGTATGCTGTTTACCATCACTCCTGCTTGGACCCTGCCTTGCAGCTTGCTACACCCTGCTGCCTACAGCCCTAGCCTTCTAGGCTCCCTGCCTCAGTCCATCTCCTCTGGGCTTCCTGCCTTGCAGCCTGTTACACTTCGCTGCCTACAGCCATAGCCTTCCAGGCTCCCTTCCTCTCCGCCCTTGCCCTGCCGGGCTCTCCACATTGCAGCCGATCACGCTCTGCTGCCTTCCAGCCTCCGCCCTTGTCCTGCCGGGCTCTCCACATTGCAGCCGATCACGCTCAGCTGCCTTCCAGCCTCCGCCCTTGCCCTGTCGGGCTCTCCACATTGCAGCCGATCATGCTCTGCTGCCTTCCAGCCTCCGCCCTTGCCCTGCCGGGCTCTCCACATTGCAGCTGATCGCGCTCTGCTGCCTTCCAGCCTCAGCCCTTGTCCTCTGGGCTCCCTGCTCTTCAGCCTGCCTCTCTCCGGCTGCCTTCAGCCCTTGTCCTCTGGGCTCCCTGCTCTGCAGCCTGCCTCACTCCGGCTGCCTTCAGCCTTTGTCCTCTGGGCTTCCTGCTCTGCAGCCTACCTCACTCCGGCTGCCTACAGCCCTTGTCCTCTGGGCCTTCTACTTTGCAGCTTATCACGCTCCGCTGCCTACTACCTACCTTTTTCCGCTGGGTTCTCGGCCTAGCAGCCTTCTACAGTCCTCTGCAACCTTCTACGTTCAGCGGCCCTGCCCCTCAGGGTCTACTCCTTGCTGCCCGGTCCTTCCGGGTTCCTTGCCGTGCAGCCTGCTTTACTCTGCTGCCCTAAGCCCTTTTCCTCTGGGCTCTCTACCTAACAGCCCTGCTCCTGTGGGCTTACTTATTGCGTTCCTGCTCCTCTGAGCTCTCAACCTCGTTCCTTACTGTCCTCTGCTATCCCATCCTGTTACACGACTTTCCCTTCATTTCCTTCTGCTAGTTTGCTATCACCTCCTTTCCTGGATTTGTCTGTAAGTATCTTCTCTTGTACTGTTTGTAGACCCTTTTGTACAGAGCTTGTCTGTTGGTTCCCATCAGTCAACCTCTGCCCCTTCCCTTGTCTCGTTTCTACATTACAGACACCCATAGCTGCTGTTCCAAGCCATGAGCAAACAGCGTGGGCCTCTGTTATAGTAAACTGTGCAGAAGGCTAGAGTATTTCCTAAGGTTCGTGGAATACTCTTTTCCTAGATCTGCATACACCCCAAGAGGGAATTCATTCTGTACCTTTTCCCTTGCTACTCTGGCCTACTCTTCGTTCTCTTTCCTCTCTGCTGTGTGTGTACTTATCTGTCCACTTTATTTTGGCACAACCACCCAAACCCTTTCTGGGTGTCCTGTGCCACTCTTAATAGAGTGCCATCCCTGACAGTATGTTAGCGTATTCCTTTAAGAAATCTTTCAGTTATCTGTGTAAGTCCCTAGTATCATTTGAAGTAAATCATTTAATTTCCCCATTGAAAATTCACATTTATTATTGTTGCCATTCGAAATCAACAATTTTGTCGAGTGTTTTTACTAACTATAGTCATTAAAACATAGTCTCAACAGAAATAGTCTAGTGCAACAAAACCCGAATTTGCATGTGCATTGTGCTTTCCTACCCATTCCGGTTTGCATTCATCCCATAGAAAAACCCCATCTGTAATTTATTAAGAATAACCCCTTTCTATCAGAATCCTATCTGTTATGTGTCTGTTTCCAATTCTAAAAAACTATTTCCGATTTTGACAGTTCCGCCCTTCTCTGTGGCTGTCTGTCATCACAAGTTCTGTGTAGAAAAGAATTGCCATTCTGCTGTGTGTTTTTTCTTTTGCACTCCGTTTTTTCCCCCAAAATCGATTTTCTTATTTGTGTCCACATTACCTTGGTGCTGTTTAGTATCTGTAAGCTTCCTTGTCTCTTAAGTGCAGCCACACAAATTTCTGTCTAGCTATCCCACCGCAATTGTAAACTGCTGCGCAAATAATAAGTGTAAACCGATTATGACATTTTGCTCCTAAATAAGGTTTTCAATTTATATTTCTGGTCTCCCATCTGGGGGTGGTGGGCTAAATCAAAAAGTTGATCTTTCCCTCTTCATTCTGACGCCACTGCCTTCCATCCTAAAAGAATTTAATTAGCAGATGTTTGCGGTGAGTGTTGCAGGGGGAGTGATTAACTTAAAAGCCATCTGTTGATTTTAAAAATGCTTTCTCTTCTGTTTTGCTATTAAAGGTTTCTGTGTATATGTTAGGAGTTTGAATTAACTGTGCTGTGGGAATCTTTGCATTTGTATTGCCACACTGGTGGTTGCTGCCCAATTATTTGATTTTGCTCTGATCTTTCATTGAACCATAAAATTAATAAATATCTTATTGTTATACACCGGCCTGGTTACTGGTCCATTGTGACATTGGGTGTGTGTTAAGGTGGGCGTGAGACGGGTTGGAGGCCTACTAAACAAAGAACCCAGGGTTCAAATAAAAATAAAAAGTGTTTTTATTGTGCACCACATTCATTGTCAGTGGAAGAAGTCCCTGGCTGGGGTGTGCCGTGTTATAAAACCGTTACACAGTGGGGGCTCTTGCCATGATTGAGCTTAGAGTTTCCACCCGTAACAGTCTAACACAGCAGGGTAACCCATCGAAGATAGTGATACTGTAATTGGCTAGAAAACTATTTTACACTGTAAAAGCGCCTTCCCGAAACGTATACCCTAGGTATCAGGCCTGTGTTTCAAAATCAAGTAAATTTAACCCTAAACTGCACAAGAGCAGGGTACAGATTTGTCCTTGCATAGATAATTAAATAAAGGAAGACCACTTTTCATAATGAGCACCGTCAAGATTAACATGCTGTGTTTGCATGGAAGCTCCCGCAAGCTGCGCCCCCTTTGAGCACTGTGTCCTTTATTACACGGCCAGGGCCCCTGTAGCCAGCTGCTCCCTTCAGGGAGCGTGCTAGTTCCTCGTCCCAGCACCTTTTGAGGCGGCAAATGCCAGATCTCTGGTCATGACGAGACACAGCTTTACCCAGTGAAGGCTCCCTGTACCTACACAAGACTCATATCTGGTCCCAGGAAGATATACTCGCTACCTGGCACCCACGAGCTATGATGGATCCACCTCTCCTTGATGTACGAATAAGGACTCAGCAGTACAAACCACTACTGATCTGCCCTTTTCCCTCCTGGATTCAAGCTCAAGGGAGACACAATCCTTTGGCCCGGAAGAAGGCACCAAATCCTGGAAGCCAAAACGTCCTAGGGTCCAGCCATACTATTGCTGCTCCCAGCTACACCTTTGGGTATCTTTTGTTCCCGACGTAGACCAAAGGTTGGTCACCTATAGTGAACAGACTATTGTCTAAAACATATAGGACTTGTCTCGACCTTACAAGGACAAGCACCTTTTCTATACATTTATGCTTGCACTAGAAATTAGTGTCTATTAGACCTACTTATGTTTCACTGCAGTCTATTTTTATGTTGCACCTTACCAAACTGTTGTAAATGACTCTCTATGTTATTTTGATTTTTCTTGATTCCCATACACTTCAGTCTACAACTAATGTGTTTTTTGTTGAAGCATAATTACATGTGGAAAAACTTACATTTTTGTAAACTCACTGTTGCAGAAGACTTTTAGGGTACATGCTTTAAAAATGCTATCTGTTTGTTCTTTAAGGTATCAAGTTGCCCTACCTTGATTGTTGTTGGCCTGTTACCAAGAGCTTCTTGTAATACATTTGCACCACGTAAAGCTTATTATTTCTTTTCCGTTCTATGCTTACATGTACAAATGAATGTGCCTGTAGCCTCTACCTCATGGGGTCCCTTAGACTTAGTCACAAGTATGGACCAGTGGTGATCTCTGCAAACACTACAACCACCTCTTTTCTAATAATGGCATACAGAACCATGAGTATGTTTCAACTATTGTTAGGCGGCTACCCCCTTTTGTGATATAAGATTAACATGCTAGGAGGCACCTTCTGTCTGAGAATGGGCAGAGCAGGAGCCGGAATCCTGGCTATCCAGCATGATGCAACAGGTCACCTCCACAAGCATGGATGTGTGGCAGGACAGTGGCCTGTTACATCAAGCCTTGACTGAGTTTTATATGACTCAGAATATCAAAGAGGAGCAGCTTAAAATGGTCCAACTCACTGCCTACATATACCTCCACATGGTGGTAATGGAAGAAAAATATCAAGAAATTATAACATTTGCACAAAACCAATCTGACCACCAAAATCAAACCCAAAGTTAATTAAAGCAGGTAGAGGAAAAAATGCAAGAGAGCCAAAATTATGAGTCAGAGTTGAGAAATCTCATCAAACAGTTAAAAGAGGTGTTGGGAGTACAACGACGAACTAATTCAGAACAGGAGGCCCAACTAGCTACATTAAAAGAAGAGTGTCAGGAAAGGGTTGATTCCCTGAAAGAGAGTCAACAAAAATTAAAGCAACAAATAACGTACAACAGAGTCTGCTTAGAGGACGGACATGAACGCGCTACAAAAACAGATTGAGAAATTGGACAAACAGAATAATTACTTAATCATTAAAGAAGTTGTTAAAGTGGGTCTCTTAAGTTCTTACAGTTACGTATGTATTGTATGGTTCTGGAATGTTGCCATTCCAGAACTATAATAAATGCCTCATTGAGGATGGAAAAAAAATGGTCATGCGATGATGTTGTATGGGTGGAAAGGGATTCCAATATGCCAAGTACCAGTAAGTCAAATACTCAAGTGGTGACAGATCACGCAAACAGGAGAATACAGGACAGCGGTTCTGACAAAAGAGACAGTGAAGCGGGAAGTAGGAGTGATGTTTCAGGAGGCATATTATCCAAGAGAGAGGTGCTTGGATACCTAGGGAACACAGATGTATCCTTTTTTATCTCTGTAATGTTTTACTGTTCTTGTGTTCTTTTTTGCTTTTGTTTTTTTTTCTCTTTCTCCTCCTGTAATTGACTAAACGCTTTCCTTGTTTTGTTTTATTTTAATTATTTGCTTACTTCTTCTTTCATAATATAAGGGAGGGGCGTGTTATAGTGGGTCTCTAAATAAATGCCTCATGATATTTACTACAGGAGTCCATTCCCAAACAGAATTTGACCAGGAAGGCCAGAAATTAAGCACTATAAAACAGAGGGATAACCTGACTGAACAGATGGGCACCCTGTATCAAGAAAAATATGCCCCATGCAAGGAAGTGTGCCAATTAAAGACAGACCTGGAGAGAAGGGAGTCAGATCTTCATGAACTGACTGACCTAAAAGCAGAGTATGAACAATTAATGGGACATAGGAGACAAACTAACTTGATCTAGAGCAGGCCATAGAGGCCAAAGCGGTGCAGAGTGAGGAGATGCATCTCCTGCAACAAAAATGGTCTGAGTATCCCCAGGCAATACAAGAGGCCCATAAAAGAAATAAGGGCCTTTGTGATGTGAACAGGGGACTCCAGAGCCAGGTAGCAGCACAAGAGAAGGTAATAGAGGTCAGTCAAGCCCTGATAGCAGTGGAAAAGGCTCAGGCCTTTTCCTACCGTCAGGAGATAGGGGCTGAGAAAGAGAAACTTGAGAGGTTAGGAGAAGAGTGTGCTAGGTTGTATCAAAACTTGAGGGACAGGGCCACCCCTGATCACAGTTTGAGGCCCTCTGTACCAAGGGCCTCAAACCCATTTACCACCTTGTATGCGCAAGGCACTGCTGACTTCATGTCCACCAGTTCACAAGAACCGGGAACCATGAGGCAGCCAGACTCAATTAGGCCCAGCATGATGGAGCCGGCAGGCTACCGCACATCACAGGTTGATGGACGGGCATCCCTGTTTAGGTTAAAAAATGTAATGGCTGATGGATCGGAACTGGAAGACCCCTATGAGGAGAAAATCAGGGAGCTAGAATTGCAGAAATATCACCTACAAAGGAACCACTTAATTCGCTTTGCAGAGAAAAGGGAGTCTGAGTTGAGGCCCCAAAAGAGAATTTTGAAAACCTCCACCCAATCAGGGAAGTGGAGGGAGTTCTCCACCAACCCTGGAAGCAGGGAGGAGGCAGAAGACTACTTTCCTGTGTGAAAGAGGGAGTCCAAGGGGAGTGACCCAAAGAGTCCAAAGTACAACAAGGGAGATGAGACTAGGCCCCATCATTCTGGGAGAGTCTCCCAAGCTCAAAGAATTAGGGAGCGCCTAGAGATAGCGAGGGGACCTCAAATAGCAGCCGCTCTGAGTCTGAGGGCGAATGGACTCAGGTGCAGCGGCAAAAGAAGGCTAACAGACAAAAGAGGACTCTGGTGAAAGACCCCACTAAACAGATTAAAGCTATTAGGAGTTTCATGATCTTGAACCACAAAAATGCCAAACATTTAGCCTGGGAGGATCTGGAGCTATATGACCAGATGATGACCTCTTTTAACATTAGAAATTATCAGAATTCCATAGAATTTGCAAAATGGACGTTCTCTCCGGAGTACTACAGCTTCTTTGCTGGGCTGGGAGACCAGAAACATTCAAGGTGGTCCACCTACAAGGCGGCCACCTTGAAACACTTCTCCACACACAGGAACCCCCAGAAGGCTCGCAAGGCGGCCACAACCTTCAGTGTGGAGAGGATCAGGCCCCAAGAGAATTTGTTCCAAAATGAAAGCGGGCATTTGCGCAAACTACTAGGCGGGTGCGCACAAATAGTAGGGAATTTATAAATAGCTATTTTCATGCACTTACATAGTACATCATGACCCAGTTGGTACGGGATTTCCATGATGACAGGGGCCTGGACTGGGCAATAGAGCAAGCTACCTGGATCTACGAGGTCGAAAAACCTGAAGAAACTAAAATCCAGCTAAAAACCCCATACAAACCAACACCCCCGGTGCTGCCAATGTGGCGGAGGTGAAGGTTACCCCCATTTTGGGGTTTGTAGTGATAAAATCGTGGTAAAAATGCCGCCTGAAGAAATAATTGTGGCAAAAATGCCATGGTTTGACCCGTTAAATGTGTACCCCATTACACCACTTAATGGAAGCGGGGGTTGTGGTGGTGTACCCCGCTACCCTTAAATGGTATAATAGGTCCGGGGATTGCAGGGGTGTCCCCTGCATCCTTTACAGGGATTGCAGTGGAAAACCCACAGCCTTTTTTCCTGCAATATTTTGTGTTCACAGCCATTTTTGCCACGATTTTAACACATGGAACCCATTTTGGACCGAGAAATGGCGGGGCCTAAAAATACACCTTCCGAAAACCAACCAAATCAGAAGCAAAGAAGACCCTCTGACCAATCACAAACAGGTGGTAGTCAGGTAGGTATGTGTCTGCACTGGAAACATGACAGCCTGGGGGAAATCCTGGTAGCCAAAATGCAGTACATAGGATAACAGTCAAATACATAAGACAATAATAAAAAGTGCAGCCAGCTGGTGGCGAGTGCAAGGCTAAGAGCAGGGGTCAAGTGCTGGTAACATGTAATGTGTGAAAAGGTTACCTGTTTTTGTTTCAGTGTTTGACATATGCAGGGTTCATATATGATGTGATGAATATATCACATTCTACCAAAAATAAACGCTTTTTGGTGCATTAAATATGAACATTTGAAAATAATGTAGGTAATTTAAAGCTGTTTTGTGTGATATATTGTAATTGACCTAGAGGAGAGGTAGATTTAGACAGCTAACTGGTGCTTTGTGTGTGCTTTCAGAATGCAAATGCCTATTTGTATTTTTTAACACAAAAATGTTACAAGGATCTCCACCAAAACAATGTTCTCTTAAATGGGCTATCACTTGTAAATTGCCACCACTTTAAATGCTATGCTTGAAGAAAGTGATAAGTAGTCTTTAAGTGGCCTGCAGTGTCTGATGGGCCGCTCGGAGTGGGTGTTGGTCTCTAGAGAGCCACACGAGGTTGGGAAGCGACACCCTGGCCTTACGCACAGCCCCCCTTAAACAATATTCTTGGTATAGTTGAGGCAGCCACTGGTGCCTGGGGGCCCCACTCTGACAGCTTCTGACAGCCCTGAGCCTCCTTACAGACTACCCATGCCTCAGGCTGGCTCTGCTGCTTAGCATACCAACCACACACACTCACTCACTGTGCTCGAGACTCACCACTTCGAGGTTTGAAGTCTGCTGCTCTGGGGGTTCACTGCTTTCAAGAAGTGAATGGAATGCACTTTTGAATGCCAAGGCTTAGGGACCCAAGGCAAGTGGAATCCACCCTTCACACTCTTTCTTCCTTCCACCCTATGACAAATTGCTCTTTCCTCTCATTAAGAGGTGATATTTCTTCTTTCACTAAGAGGCACTATCTCTCCTGGCTATAGGAAGAAAAATGTGGACCCTTTCTGGCAAGTGAGTTATGTCTCATTGTTTGACACATCTGGAGACATGACTGAAGTTTATTTGTTCCAATGTCTTACTGTGTTATTTGTTATATGCAGTGCTAACATGCTGTCTTACATTTGCCTTCCAATAATTTGAGACACTGCAGTATTTAGTAAATCCCAGGAAAGCAAATAATGTATTTACACAGCGTCTGTGCATAGGCTCTAGGGCCCGGAGTGGGGCACTGAGAGAGAGTGATGCCCTTAAAACACCCTCTCTGTGGACTCACCCGCTACCTGGTTAGCCCTGAAGACCCTTTCAGGCAACAGAATGGAATGGGATGAAAGGCAATGTTTTGAAATGTGATATGTTAGACATCTTTTATACTGGGCCAAAAGTTACATGCTGTTAACATGCTTGCATATTGTGCCAAATCACCACCGTAGCAGTTTTAGAGCACCCAGGCTTGCCCTTGGAAGGGCATACAGATCTTAGTCTGCAGAAAGAAAGAAAATTAGCACAGAAAAGACAAGTAGATGTATCAGATGGGAAAGTGAGAAGATGATGCTACCGAAGGAGCCAGAGATGCCTCCTCACTAGATGTGTGTCTACACTATTGCACATGGCTGTCTGGTCAGGCGGTCCCAATCCTGCTCTTTGTAATTTGTATGTATCCCTGGCTTCTGTGGGTCCATTGTAGTTCTCTCTTTTGGTTCCTTCATGTACTATTATAGCTGTTTTCTTAGCTAGTCTCCTGCATGACTCTTGTGGCCCGATTCATGGAATATTTGCCTGGTTCAAAGTGAATTTTCACTGCTGAAAAGTGACTTTGCACGGCCAACACAAACCCTGATTAAATTCATGGAACCGTGCAAATTGTATTTTTGCAGTGCAAAGTCCGGGCAAAGTCAGCGTATAGTTATTTTTGCAGTACAAAATGACTTTGCCCGGACTCTGCATGGCAAAAATACACTTTGCATGGTTTCATGAATCAGGGTTTGTGTCGGCAGTACAAAGTCACTTTTCAGCAGCGCAAATTCACTTTGAACCGGGCAAATATTCCATGAATCAGGCCTTTAGTGTCTTCCTTTTATCCCAATGGTGTCTGCAGTTTACATGGCCCATGCAGATTTCCTTTATGCCTACGGGCGACTCCACAGCATATGTACCTGACTATGATCTTGCTCCGAACACATCAGAGGGAGGTTGCAACATTGCCTAGTAACCGCCCAACACAAACACTCTCATCTTCCACACTCAAACAGACCATCTGCAGGCCAACTATGGAGGTGTCGACGAAAGAATGGAGGAGGCACCCTAATAACGGGGGCAGGATCCTCTCCTCCCTCCCCCCTGGGTAAGGGGGAGGTATGCAGGACACAGGGCCGAGGGGCGGGAAGCCTGCGAAAAGCAGAGAAATGCCTGGGAAATAAACAAGGCAGGGGGCGTGCCAGGCGGCATATAAACCGCCCAGGTTCCTTCTGCAGGAGATTCCAGCTCGATCAGAAGGACGCCCACTGCACCGAAGGACCAGTGGTTTTCCATTTTTATTTCCTGTTTCCTTTTATTTTACAGCCAAGCTGATTGCATGGAGTCGGGAGTTGTGGTCGTGGAAGAGGAGCTCGAGCACAGGCACAGAAGCATGATTGATCCAGCCGCGGTGCGAGTGCCTTGGGGCTGCCACGCGGACCCGCTGCAGCCAGGAGGAGCTGCGTTGGAAGAAGCAGAGCAGTGCGGTGAGGGAACCTAGAGGGGAGCCGGTGCTGCCGAGAGCGTGGTGCAGCGTTGGAAGAGGCAGCGAGGGACCGGAAGGTGGAGCGGAGCACCCGACAACGAGGTCCTGCATCGGAGGAGACCCGAGGCGCAGAGACAGCAGTAACCGAGGTGAGCCGCCGCAAACAGCAGTGGGGGAGCAGACGTTGACGCCCCGGGCCGCGTAAGGGTGAAATTACAGAAACTAAACTTCTACTCATTTAAACGCGCAAAGGACACGGGCTGCAATTGGGTGAAAGTGACTTGAGCATAAACTAAACGTTACCATAAAAGTAAACGGAACCGGCCGGCAAAAGCTGCATTTGGGGTGAAACGTTTCGAACTGCCGTAAAATACATTGGGCCTCATTACGACCATGGCGGTAGGGGTATTACGCCGGCGTAGTGCATATCGTACATTTACGCCATACTACGAGTTCCCTTACCGCCATGGCGAGTTTAACGCCTGCTTTTTGCAGGCGGTAAAATCCATGGCGGTAAGGGGCATTAGAGTTAATTACGCCACCGTAACTTGCGGTGGCGTAATTAACGCCTTCCCCACTCCCATTATGCCCTATGGGGCCAGAATGGGAATGGGGAAGGGCAAAATGGGGATTGGGGATTTACCGCCCCGCCAAGGTCGGGATGGGGCGGTAAATCCGCCAACCACCATGGCGGAGTTGGCAGCTTAGCGCCATGGACCATGGTGCTTATAGCACCATGGAACTCCGCCATGGTCGTAATGAGGCCCATTGCCTTAAACCGAACGTTACCGCAAGTAAACGGGCTGAGGACCTGGGCCGCCGGAGGTGCTAGTGGGTGAAAGTTATGAAAAATAACGGAAATCAGTGAGAAAGGCAAACAGGAGAGGGGCCCTGGTTTACAGCATTGACGCGCACCGTGGTGCACAGTACTGGCACAGAAGGAAGGCATTTCCTGACCTCGAGCGGGGCTGGCTCAGTAGAAGGCAGGGAAATCGGCCCGCGTTTTTAGCTGAATCTTGAACAGTGTACGATCCTGCATGCTGGGGTCTGAAAGTTGAAGCAATATATAGGATATTTTGAAAGGGAGGGTGCCATATGAAATGGTTGTAAACGCCAACTGTCATGCATACATGTCCGGAGCAGTTTACTCTATTTGCAGCCCCTGTAGCAGGTAACTCCTTCTTTTCTCCGTCTTCTTTGGGTTTCAGCACTCCTGGGCCCAGTTTCTGACCAGCTCGTTGCCGCTGTTGCACCAAAGGATGCTCGGGAGATTGGGTAAGGTGACATGAAGTTCCTTTATCCAATTGCATCTGTAGGATCTTATGTAAGCCTCCCTGCAGACACAGTGCATGCAGACTCACTGGATCCCACCACCCAAGGTCTCTTTTCTCAACTGACTGGCTCTGGATGCCCCTTCATGCATACACATTGTAAACATTCACTCAACATTCTCTCATGAGGTCACACACCTTGCATCCAGCAACCAGGGGAATTAGATATAAAACACGATATAACACTTGGGCTCATTTCAACTGAAAAAGTGGAAAGGCCCGAGCGCCGTCCCTGGCCTTTAGTCGATATTATTCAGTGCGCAAGCTTAGTTCTCTCATTTCTATATGTATACATGACTTTACAAATGTTTCTGGTTAGCAAAATCGCGCCACCGTCGAAGATATATGAACATGTAATATAAGTGGGTTTGTAGAGAACGGACGTAGGAGCGAGGTACGACTCCCCCGTAATAACCAACACAATCTTTACTTACTTTACAGGGCGGCCACTCCTCAGCTGGGTGTGTGGGCGTGTTATATGGTTGTCGTGTCTTTCCTTTCGGTTTCACTTCCTCCGCTGGCTGTGGTCACTTACTTTCAGGTCCTAGCTGTGATGTCGGCTGCCTCCGGTAGAGCGGGCGGCAGCAGGGGAATGAACGCGGCCTTCAGCGGAAGCCGTCTTGCTCTCGTAGCATGTAGGGCACCGCGCAGCAGTAACACGCGACTCTGCGTTAGGTTGCATAAACCCGGACTGGCGCGAATCCGCCAGTTCCGGTGATACCTTTATTTTCTTCTCCCCTTCCTGTGTCACGTGACCTTTCACGTCAGGGCACGTGACACCACATTCCTCCCCAATTTGGAGGCAAAATCACAGATAACAATGGAACACATTTTAACCTGGATTGTTGTCTCTTGCACCAGTTCTTTGACGGTATATTCCGTCCACGACATACCCTTGGAGGCGAGATGACGGCTTGGGCTTCTCTCTCAGGCTGTAGCGGGTGTTCCTTCCTTTGGGCGAGCTTTCTATGGTGGTCTTTTCCCCCATCTCTGTCTCTGGTGGGTGCGGTCCGTCTGACTCTTCCGGCGCATTTTCACTGCTCGATGGCATGCGTCTTTGGGGCGTGTCAGCGGTCCTTTCTCTCGGGGATAGGGGGTGTTCTTCCCACATTTCCGGGGGTACTTTCCTAAAGTGGGAAATGTTCCGGGTCACGGTGTCCCCTCCTCGGGTGGCAGTGACCATGCTGTGGTTGGTGGTCTGGACTGTCCACGGACGAACCTCGAAGTTTAGGGACATCTTCTTTGGCTGTGCCCGGTTCTTGACGAGGACCGTGTCTCCTGGGTTTAGTTCTCGATGGCACGCGCGTCTGGCGATGCTTTCTTGCTCGTTGTGCCTCTTCCTTCTTGCGTCCATTTCTGGGATGTCTAGCTCTGGTGCAACCCAGTGTGGATGTACCGGGAGTTCCGCCTCTATTGGTACTCCAAACATGAGGGCTGCTGGGCTGATTCCAGTGGCGGAGTGTGGGGTTTGCCGGTGCGTTCTTAGAAACCGATACACTGCCTTTAGCCAGGGGTGCCTTTGCTCCTTGGCAATTCTGATAACTTTGTTCAGCGACCCCATGAAGCGTTCCGCGTCACCATTTGCTTGAGGCCATCGTGGGGTAATGCGCTGATGTTTTACGTTTACTTCTTTGAAAAATTCCCGCAGCTCCTGGCTGGTGAATGATGGTCCATTGTCACTTTTCACTTTCCTCGGGATCCCATGCGTGGCAAATATTTTCTCCAGCGTGAGGATGGTGGTTTCAGCGTTGGTGGATGACACATGCTCTACTTCGGGGTATCTGCTAAATTCGTCTATCACTACGAGCAGGTATCCCTCGCCTGCAATGGTGCAGTGGTCCATGCTGACCGCGTCCCATCGCTTGCAGCTCCGTGGGACACTGTTGATCGGTTCTGGGTTCTCTGGTCTCCTGGACGCTTGGCAGGCTGCGCACGACTCTACCAGCTCGGTGATTCTTTGGTGCATGTTTGGCATCCACATTCGGGACTTGAGGTACGCCGAGGACTTGACAATCCCTTGATGTCCACTGTGGGCTAGTTTGAGTGCCCTTTCTTCGAGGGATTCTGGCAGTATGATGCGGTGACCTTTCAGAAGCACTCCTTCCGGTGCTATCGAGAGTTCGTGCCTGATCCCAAACAGGGCTCTGAGTTTGGTTTGAGCTGATACGGTGCGGTGGGACGTCGACATGAGATAGTTTTTCCAGCTTCCTGATTGAATGGCTGAGGCAGTGTGTTGCAGAATTGTGTCCTCTTTTGTCTCTTGTACTACTTCCTGCAGTGTCAGGGCTCGCGGCCTGGCGCATGCTACCACGTGACAGACATGCTCGTCCGTTTCTCTTGCGTGATGTTGTTCGCTGTCGGTAGCGGGTCGTGGATGGCGGGACAGATAGCCTGCCGGGTTATCCGAGCCTGGCCGATATTCTACCTCAATGTTGTACGGCTGCAGTTGCAGCATCCACTTCTCTATGCGGGCAGGAGG
Organism: Ambystoma mexicanum; assembly: GCF_040938575.1. Taxonomy (NCBI): domain Eukaryota; kingdom Metazoa; phylum Chordata; class Amphibia; order Caudata; family Ambystomatidae; genus Ambystoma; species Ambystoma mexicanum. The sequence goes on along the minus strand of NC_090923.1, from coordinate 1,062,262,131 downwards.
GTGTGGGGCGGAACCTCGGAATATCGGGATCAGGGGCTTGTGGTCGGAGAAGACTTTTGCCTGTTTTCCTAACAGGTACACCTTGAAATGGCGGCACCCCCACAGTATGGCCAGGGCTTCCTTTTCTATGTGGGCATAGTTTTGTTCGGGCTTCGTGAGGGCCCTGCTGGCAAACGCGATGGGGAACACTCTACCCTCGCTGTCTATTTGGGTCAGCACAGCTCCTAGGCCCACGGGGCTGGCATCTACAAGGAGTTCAGTCTGCCGTTCCACGTTGAAGAATGCCATGGTCGTGGTGGCGGACAGGGCGTCTTTGATCTGTTGGAACGCCTGTTGGTGTACTTCGGTCCACTCCCATCTTTGGTCCTTCTTGGTCAGTTCCCTGAGAGGGCTCGCGATGCTGGCGAGATCGGGGATGAAACGCGCGCAATATGTTGCCATCCCCATGAAACTTCGCACCTCTGAGGCAGACTGGGGTGGCTTGAAATCTTTTATGTCATGTACCTTGGATGGGTCAGGGGATACTCCTGCTGCGCTGAAGATGTAGCCGAAGAAACATAGTTCGTCTTTGTTGAACTCACATTTCTCTGCATTGAGTGTCAAACCCGCCTCCTCAAGTCTTTTCAGGACTGCTGCCAGCCGTCGGTGGTGCTCGTCCTTGTCTGAGGCGTATACAAGGATGTCATCACTGATGTTGGTGGTACCTGCCAGCCCTGTGATGACTTTGCGGATCTCATGCTGGAAAACCTCTGGGGCGGATGATATCCCAAAATTTAGTCGCTTGTACCTCATTAGGCCGAGGTGGGACGAAAACGTGGTGATATAACGTGATTCTTTGGATAGTCTTAGCTGGTGGTATCCCGACCGGAGATCGAGTTTGCTGAATACTTTCGCTCCTGTGAGATCCACGATGAGCTCGTCAATGGTGGGAGTTACGTGGCGTTCTCGGCCGATGGCTACGTTGGGGAGCCTCATGTCAATGCATATTCTTACTGCGTTTGGCTGTTTCGGTTTCTGGGCTACCACCATTGGCGAGACCCACGGGGTCGGGCCTGATGTTCTCTCGATGATTCCTGCGTCTTCGAGCTTAGATAGCTCTTTCTCTACTGCATTTCTCAGGTGAAATGGGATCCGTCGGTGGCGCACCGCCTTGGGTTCAACGGTAGGGTCTATGTGGAGTTTGATAGACCTCCCTTTTAGGCATCCGATGCCTTGAAACAGTTTCTTGTGTCGACCTAGGATGTTGCTAAGTTCGTCGTGTTGAACGCTGAATGCAAAGTGTATCAGCTTCAGTTTCTCTGCTGTTCTGCAGCTCAATAAAGTTTCGCAGCCGGCATCTACAACGTAGATCCGTGCACGGCAATTTGTGTTGTTGTGCGCAAAGTCTGATTTGAACGATCCCTGCACTGGGAGGGGTTTCTTGGATCCATAGGCATATAGCCTGACTTTCTTCTTGTGGAGTTCTGGTTTTGGGTGAAGTCTGTTGAATGCGGTCACAGGCATGACGTTTACTGTCGCGCCGGTGTCAATTATTACTTTGAGGGGGTCTCCGTTGGAGAGGACTGTGCACGATGGTCTCTTCTTCTGGCGTGACCGGCCTGATTTGACTGCTGATATTAAGTGTACTCGGTGTACTTGTCTTTTCCCTTTCTTCTTCCTCCCTTTGTTCCACCTTTCGGGGGATGAGCTGCTGTCGCTGTCGTCGCAGTCGCTCAAGCTCGGGGATCTTTGGGACTCATCGACTGCTCTAGCTTTACCTCTCCTCGCTTGTTGGCGGGAAGGTTCTCTGGGTGCGAATTTTCTTCGTTGTTCTTGTGCTGGGCGTGAGCCTGGGTCTTTGTCATTCCTGTTCGGCGGATTCAGGCAGACGGCTGCATAGTGGTTAAGTCGATTGCATTTTCTGCATGTGGACCCCCAGGCGGGGCAAGATTCGCCTTTATGCCATGGGCCTCCGCACCATTTGCAGGCTTGATCTCGTCCTTGTGACAGGTGGGGCCTCTGGTTCTGTTTCGGGTGCGTGCTTTGTTGCTTGGAGATAGCTGCTACGTCTTCTGCGGGTCTGGGGCTGTCTAGCGGTAGTCTCTGGATGGCAGCTTCCATTACCGCTACTTGGTCTTCTGTCTGTTCACGGAGACGCGCTGTCTCGAGAATGCGCGATAGTCGCATGTTCCTCTCTGATAGAATTGCCCTTCTTAGTTTTTCAGAGGAGATCCCATTGATGATTTGGAGGCGAATGGCGAATTCTTCATCCGGGAATTCACAGCCTACGGCCATTTCGCGAAGGCGAGCGTGGAATTTGTCCACCGTCTCTCTCTCGCGTTGTCTCGCCATACAGAAGTGGAACCGCTCATAGTCTGGATTGAGGTCAGGCTTAAACATGTTGGTGAGCGCAGCTCTCGCTGCTGCGTAGTCGATGTCGCTCCCACGGTTTGGCAGGGCGTTGAAAAGGCGCAGAGCCGCTGACCCTACGTTGAGCAAAAGGAAGGTGCGCATCTTTTTGGGTGTGGCGATGTCTCTGGCCTCTAGGTGCATCTCAAATTGTTGCAGCCATATTTCCCACCTGATGGCAGCTCCGCTGGTGAAAGGGTCGAATGGTGGCATGAATGTTGTTAGCGTGGGATCGCTGCGCTCATCAGTGATGCTTCTCCTTGATGATGATGAGTTGGTGATTCTTGTCGGGCTGGTGCTTGGGCTCGACATGCTGCTCTATTGGGTGCTGAGTGTTGCTGGTGAGCTTGTCGTGGCCGCTGGGGTGCTTGGTGTGATGGCACGTGACCCCACGTGGAGCGCTGCAGTTCTGGGCGGGCCGCGTGTGATATGCGCGGGCCGCGTGTGATAAATCGTGCTGTGGTTCCCTTGGGGCGCTGGCGTAACAGGTTTATTTTTTTTTCCTGTATATATGATTGTTGTCGTTTTATTATTATTAATTTTTTTTCCAGGTGCGGCCAGCAGGATCGTGCATTGAGCGTGGGCGGAGCCGGGGACAGTGCTTACCGGCATCCGCGACGATTACGTGGGTCCGTGGATGCAGCGGCTCCCTCCGATGCCGGGAGGCGCGCAGTCCACAACTGCCTCGTCGCCAGTGTGATGTCGGCTGCCTCCGGTAGAGCGGGCGGCAGCAGGGGAATGAACGCGGCCTTCAGCGGAAGCCGTCTTGCTCTCGTAGCATGTAGGGCGCCGCGCAGCAGTAACACGCGACTCTGCGTTAGGTTGCATACACCCGGACTGGCGCGAATCCACCAGTTCCGGTGATACCTTTATTTTCTCCTCCCCTTCCTGTGTCACGTGACCTTTCACGTCAGGGCACGTGACACCACACTAGCTGTTCTCTCCCGTGAACAGGGACAGGCTGCACCATCAACCGACAGACAAGCATTTGTTGTATTAACCAAACATATGCACTTATATACACGTCCCTAGTTCGGTAGGCTGCGTGTGCGACGCTTTGCAAGAGCCATGCGCGCGCGGCCACCCTTCCCCTCACGTTAACTCCCAGGTGCCCGCTATTTATTTTCTCCCTTCCCAGTCATGCTCAAGGGGGATGGTTTGTTTCGAGAATAATAGTTGGAAGTCGCGAAGCTATTTGTTGAGGTACCGATATAACGTTTTCACCAACCTGGAAAGATTCTATTATTATTATCAGGTAATATTATCGTCACCAAAAATTTCGCCGTACATACGGTCGTCGTAGGCGATATTATTGGTGGGGATAATATTATGGGGTAAACGGATGGGGGGGTTGCAGGGCTGTCCTCCGCTCCCTTTTAAAATATATGGGGGTGCGGTGGTGTCCCCCGCAGGTTCCATGGGGTAATATCGCCGCAAAAATATGGCAAAATGTTTGTACGGCGATATTTTTGCGGCGATATTATCACATGGAACCATAATCTCTGCCTGCGCACCAAAGACAGGGCGACTGCCGTGTTGGCATAGCACAGACAGACTTGCGGAAAATAACTTGGGCGAACTTTGAACTCCTCCTGGAGGCGGATCGGGAATCGCTTTCACTTGTGCCAGGCATTGGCTCAGGGACATCATCACGCGGGGGCGGGATGCGTATGGGTGGGGCGTGCAGCATAAAAGCGGGCACCTCACCAGACTTCTGTTATTAGCGCCATCTGAAATGTATCTTTTCCAGAGACAAAGCTCCCAACTTATCCTACTGTCCATCTCGTGCACCACCAGTGCCCACTTTTTCCCTGTTTGACCTTGACACCAGCAGCACTGCTGGAGATTTGTGTTTTGTATTTACTGAAGAACAGAGGGTAATTTCGTACAACACTGGCTTACAGAGAAGGCAATAAAAGAGAGCAATGGAAGTTCCAGGGAAAGCTGCCTTTACACAAGAGCATTCTTTGATGGAATAATGTTTACCAGGTGGTGAAGGTATAAGTATGGGAACATATACCAGCGTCAGAGACCGGTCGCCATAACAATATTGTTTAACATTGTCAGCCTTGAGCCAGTATTTACACGTTTCCAAATAACAAAGAGAGGTCCTGAGGGCAATTGCAGAAGAGCTGGGTTGGGGTGGTTAGTTTGGATAGGCAGGTGGAAGGGTTTGGAGGCCTCCTACCCCTAGCACGAGGAGTTTGTGCGCATTTGGGACAGATTTATTATTGTCTTTTATACTTGTTGTGTTTATTGAGGTAAGAAGGTGTTGCGGCCGGAAGCACTTAACAAAAGGAGCTCACTTCCTTCAGGGCAATCACAGAGCAGGAACTGTGCAATAGTACGGTGGGTAGTGAAACAATTGGCCAGTGGGTGAATAAGGAAGTGATGTGAGGGATAGTACAGACAAGATACAGACAGAAGTCACAAAGGCAGGCGGAGTAGAGAGGGGTGCAGGGAGGCCACAGGTGGCATGGGTGTAGATAGAGGGTGAACCTTCGAGGGGGGGAGGTGACATTTTGGAGAGGTTTTAATGGGGTGTATACATAGCTCTCAACACACACGCTTTTGGCGGGTGTCACCCGCCTTCTAAAGGGCTGACTCATCCGCCAAGCCTCCTGCACGCCCATTCATTTCAATGGGCGTCTCACCCGCCAAAAACAAAATCGGGTGATTTCACCCGCCTTTGCAACACAAATGGTTGAGAGCTATGGGTGTATATGTATTGTAGCAAAGCTTTTCATATGAGAAGGAAGGGAGCCAGTAACGAGGGGGCAAAGAGAAGCAGAGTGGAAGCGAGGGAGGGGGGCACAGGACGGGTGAGTGACATGTAGAATTGTTGGAAGTGCAGGAGTGGAGGGTCTATGGAGGAGTGTCGGCAAAGTCGGAAGTGGGTGGGGGGATCTGCAGGGTCGGACTGGGACATAGTATTGTCTCGGGCACCAAAGAAAAAGTGGCCCTCATTTGCAAATGGCCATTCATTCCTTTTGTGACACTGTTTCAATACCAAGGGGGAGTTTTTTGATAACGTGATGCAAATTGTGCATTTTAATGAATATGTATTCAGCAAAACTGGTCAAAACTATTAGCTGCGTGGTGAAGTAACTCATCAAACTGACCCACATTGGCTACAAAAGTGCCCATTTTGACAAAAAAAAAACTGGCCACACCAGCATTTAGCGTTTTTTGGTTCGGCCATGTGCCTATTGCCCTATAGGCTAGTCCGACCCTGGGGATCTAAGGTTGTGAAGAGATTTGAATACAAGTAGAAGCAACAAGAAAAGGGATCTAAGTTTCTTGGGCAGCAGCTAACAGGCATGAAGACAGTGTTTGTAGTTGGACGAGGAGCTGGGAAGATGGTAGAGAGTGCGGGTGGCAGAGCTTATCAAGCAGTGTGAAGGAGAATGGTGGGAGGCCTAGAAGGAGGCGGGCACAGTAGTCCAGGAGACTGGTACCATCGGTTCGAACAAGGGTTTTTGTGGTGAAGCAAGGGTGCACATTTTCCTAATACTCAGTAGTTGAATTTTAGCCGCTGTGGAGGTAGAAGTGATGGAATAGTGGAGGCTAAGATTACTGTCAAAAGGGATGCCAAGATTGCGCCACTTAGGAAAAGAGGATAGTAAGTCAGATGGCAACGAGATCGGTGACGGGAGGAGTGCTTTCAATAGATAAATAAATATAAATGGCTCCGGGGGGGGGAGCATGGCTTGGTGACCATGTAGGAAGACGTGTGTCCGCCATGTCTCCTGCAAATCCAACAATGATCCGGATCATAATGCGACTAAATGCAGCCATAGAAGACTAAAACTCATACACATGTGCTCATGAAGCTGGCAGGCACAGGCAGAAGCTATTGAAACCGGCTATGAGCTGTGATCCAGTCAGTTATCCGCAGAAGAAAGATTACATGGGAAAGGATCGGGCGATCTCTAAATGGTGGCGACTAGAACAAAGAGATCCGTCGCTGCGGAAAACGGTGGGTCCTGGACTGTGCCCAGATGATTGCACTGCGATAGCGGGCGGAGCAAGCAAAACGGTGCTGCACCCTTGGATGGAGAGACTTTATGCTGGGATGCCGCACCCCATACACGCTGGAGTGTATGCCGTGGGACAAGGGCAATGGCATATATAACAGATAACTGGGATGCAGCCCGCGGAGCAGGTACTGCGCTCGCACCGGATTGCCCGACACTCGGAAGGGTGGCCCTGCGGGTCTGTACTGCGCTACGAGAGGACGCTGACTCCCCTCCGACACCAACCGCGGCGTGGATACAATGTAGCAAGGCCACTGCTACATTGTAAAACTGATGTGGAATCTGCCTCGACGGCTCGCCCCAGTCCAAGTTTCATTCCCCAAGGAACGGTGATGTCAGACAGTGACAAGACTGGAGCTCCGAGACACAGGGTGTGATATCCATGTATACTAACGAAGCCAACAGAATAAACAGACAGACCCACACAAGCATACAATGGGTGGGTGCTGAGCGCGAACGGAGGTACAACAAAAACAATTAAGATCACAAAAGAGAGCAGTTCATAAAGGAGCTGAACCCCCAGACCCTGCATACTATTTGTGGGTGCGGGAGTCATGGGATATCGCCTGCGGGCGCCCGCACTGGGAAGAGGAACACTGCCTGGGTGCCGTCACCCCGCTCCAATTGAAGGTAGGGCTGGGAGCTCGCCTACAAGTTGAATACTCATAGCAGCAAGACCCTGTAGTCACTGTTGGTTGGAAAAAGTGGTGCCCACGTGGCGCACAACCCCCATAAGGCACACGGACATGCATAATCAAAGTGACCCTGCAAGCTGAGGGGCCAGGCCACGGCACACTCGCATTGAGGTGCACACAGCAACGGGTTTGTGCAGCACGGCCTTCCATGGCGGAAGACTCAGATACTGCACCTACGGGTGGGACGCCTTCTATCAAAATTGGCCTCGCATTGTCTGCAATCTTGTAAGATGGTACCTCAGGTGGATGTGTGATGGAATCCATAAAAGTGGTGGAACAGGCGACCCTACAGAACACAAGCTGGCATAAACTATTGGCATGGTGGCAGTGCGAGGCATCGCAGCATCGGTTTGTACACCTCACTCTACACGAGCAGGAAAACACAAAACACTTCAAAACTCCCTGTGCAGCTCCAATGTCAAGTTAATCATCTAAGCACAAATCCTCATAAAACATTACTAATTATATAACATATTCAAGTATTGCAGGCTAGACCCGCGCCACCTGGAACTGAAGCACACAACGACACCGAGATGACGTCTAAACAGGTCAAGACAAAAGGGAAGCAACCCACACTGGAAGAATTTGCAAGGACACCGCAGCCAACGGAAGGAGCCAGAAGTAAGGAAAAGACCCCAAAAATGGAAACTACCCCAGCACGCAATGATCAACAGATCCTGGAGGCGATTGCTGACCTGAAATTAATGTGGGAAACCAAACTGGAGTCAGCCATGGTTGAACTCAAGGCAGCAATGGGACTCAAAGTTGGCGCAGTCCAGGAGGAAGTGAATCTGCTCAGGCAAGATGTAAGAGCAATAGCAGAACGCACAGGCGAACTGGAGAAAGAAGTGACCCCCAACACAGCTGCATGTGCGTCTCACGCATCGGAGATTCACATACTGAAGCAACACATGAGCAACCTGGAAAATAGAGCGGAGGAAGCTGAAGGACGCGCTCGGAGAAACAACATACGCATCGTTGGGCTTCTGGAAGGTGAAGAGGGACCTAACCCAACGGATTACGTTGAGACGAAGTTGCTGCAAGAAATAGGGGGATGGGTGCTCACCCAGGGGTTCGCTGTGGAGAGGGCACACAGAGCCCTGACAAGAAAGCCACCGCCGGGAGCCACTCGAAGACCAATAATTGCCAAAATCCTGAACTACCGAAACAGGGAGAAAATACGGAAAGGTGGCACGATACAAAGGGTATCCGCGGCCATTACGGCGTATCCAGACTGCACACTGCTGGTGCAGAGAAGGTGATTGAATTATGGAACGGTGAATAAAAGATTGCGGGAGGTGGGCTACAAATACATGCTGATGTGCCCGGCGAAACTGAAAGTGTTTCACAAGAACAGAGCCCTGTTCTTCGACACCCCTGAAGATGCGACAGAGTGGTTGGATGCCCAGAACTGCCCGATGGTAACGGACAACCAGAAAGAGAATGGAACGGATAAGTGAGACAGTGATTGCTATATCGAAGGTGCTGTATAAATTGTAACACTGGGACTTGAATATAAGATGGGGCAATGCTGGCTAGAATCGATAAGCTATGTGTCGAAAAGAGGGGGGCGTAGCTACATGGCCACGTAGAGGACGTGCACTGAGGAGCTCCTGCCGATCCGACGAAGATCCGTGGCACTAAAAGGCAAAAAAGACAAGATATTAACAAAAGAATGAAAGCCGCGGATGTCTGAACAGTCTGGACACAGAGCGGGGTGAAGTACTGTAACGTTCGTGAGGACGATTCATTCCGCTTTAACATATTCCAAGATGGCCACACCGGTTTATGAACGCGGCGACTCCAGCCACGGTCTAGTTGTTTCCCTGCTTCGAGTCACACAGGAAGCGGAAGTCGATTTCCCCTCAGCATATCATCCGGGAAGTCCAGGATACCGGCGCGTTGCTACTCTCTTAGGAGTATACGGACGCTCAGTGAGTATAGCTTACCAGCTCCTTTTCTCATTGTTTATCTTTCCTCTTCTTCTCTCCATACCTGGTTGCCTCCATCATCTATTTTCCGTTTGTTCTCAGGATCCGGATCACGATCGGATCGAGGATATCGTATTTTTTACAAATAAGCCACGCCCTCTCCGTGCGTGGCCCATCTTGACATATTCACGTTTTTCTCTTGAAGGTAGAATTCATTATTGAACCATTCAGTTCTACCACTTGTCTTTCTTTTCTGTCTTAACTCTCATACATATTGCTTCCCAAAACGTCCAGTTTCTTACGAAGAAATAGTTCTTGAAGAGGTTCGGTTCCCTGATCCCTCATCTAAAAACTCCTTGTCTAGATGTCTGAATGGTAATTCCTGATCCTTCATTCTCATCACCATTTCTTATTGCGTGACTTTCTCCTCTTTCAACTGAATCTCATATCTTTACCCTTATACTTATCCAGCTTTAATCAACAGCCTTTAATCAACCTAAGACGTCATCATTGGAATCTGAGGTCCATCAGTCCCCCTGATTCGTTTGCCTTTACCAACGATCCCTAGCAGCTCTACACAGGGTTTTTTCCCCCACGAGGGTTTCCCTGGGTTTTTCCTCGGTCGCCAAGTATCTTACTGGGCTCCGAGGGAGGAGTCAGGGGGATTCCTATTCTCGACCTGGGTTCAGCTTAACTTTCTGGTTGATTTACACCTGATACTTCTCTGGAGGTACGAGCTGGTCGATTCGTCCATTTCCAGGTAGGAGATTCTACGTTTCCTATGTTGCAATGTTTAAAGACTGACTTATTATTGAGAACGATTGATAGTGATCATTACAGATAGCAACGCCTATAAAAATAAAATATTCCCGGTGTCTTTGGTCATTGCAACAGGGAGTCTAGGAAATCCTCATAATGGATTCCCAACAACAACAACAGCAGATCCAACAATTGATCTCTGCTGTGCAATCCTTAACCACTGAAGTTCAACAACTCCAGCAGGAGAATACTGCCTTAAGGCAAAATCAACAACAGACATCCCAGCAGATAGCACAACATACTACTGCCTCACGAGTTCCACACTGTTCGGAGGTTCCCCCAGGACCCCTTCCGGGAGGCCAATTCGATGGGAATCCCCATAAGGTGAAAGAATTCTTAGATTCCTGTTACGTTCAGTTTTCCTTTAAAAATGCCTTCTTTCATACTGATCGGGATCGTGTGGGTTATATGGTGTCCCAAATGACTGGTTCAGCTTTAGCCTGGGTCACACCTTTAATTGTCAGCAATAATCCTATACTAGACTCCCATACGGCATTTTGTAATAGTATTCGTACTATGTTTGGTCGACAGGAGATTAGAGTAGCTTCCCAAGAACACTTACTAGATTTAAAACAGGGAAATTCTGACATTTTGGCCTATATAACTAGATTTAAACAAATGGCCAGCGAAACCACTTGGTCCGATGATGCACAAATCACCATCTTTAGGAGAGGACTGTCGGAAGAGTTGAAGGATGAATTGTCCAGGGTTCCTCGTTCTTCTTCTTTGACCGAGCTTATTGCATTAGTCCTTCAGATTGATTATCGTATGAAGGAACGCATCAGTGAAAGAAGGAAAGGACGAATGTCTCGTTTTTCTGCTAATATTCCTGCTATTCCACGTGTTTCATCTACAGATGAACCCATGCAATTAGGTACAACAGGCAGAGGGCCACTTTCCCCTGAAGAACGGAGTCGAAGACGATCCCAGGGTTTGTGCATGTATTGCGGTTCCAATACCCACACTGTACAGGAGTGTACTATCGCACCACCAAGGAGATCGGGAAACGCAAAAGCCCGGCCGTAAGGGGAACCACGGTTCGGGATCCTTTGATTAAACAAGGTTCCTCACAAGTTGTCCATACATCTACCTGTAGCAATCCCTCGGATACTACCATGGTGATTGTAAAGGTATCTCTAACCTTTGGGAATCAAGTCGTACAAAATATCCCGGTTCTTATCGATAGTGGTGCTGCTGGGAATTTTATCGATGATCATTGGGCCTCTACTCATGGTATCCCACGGTCCTGTAAGATCGAATCTATTCCCGTGGAAAGTGTGGATGGCAGTCCTTTGACATCTGGACCTATTACGGATCACACTGGTTCCCTACTTATGTCTATCTCTTCTCATCAAGAACTCATAGTTTTAGACATCATTCGGGCAGCTCACCATCCGATTATTTTGGGCATACCATGGCTTAGGAAGCATAATCCCTTTATTAACTGGACAGCTGGGTCTTTCTTTTTGGGTTCCGAATTTTGTCTCGGCCACTGCATAAAAGATCAACAAGAGGTTCTGTTGGAAACCAATTCCTCCGCTCCTGAACTCCAGGAAATGACTACTCTTAATCAAATCACAAGTCTTCCCAACGTGTACCATCAATATCAAGAAGTCTTTTCCACCTTTGAGTATTCACAGTTACCACCCCATAGACGAGACGATTGTGCTATTGATCTAATACCTGATCAACCTTTACCCTTTGGTCGAATGTACATCTTATCTCACAACGAAAAAGAGGTGCTACGAGAATATCTTAGAGTAAATCTCATGAATGGGTTGATCACTGAATCTACTTCACCGGCAGCTGCATCATTATTTTTTGTGTCTAAACGGAACACAACGGAACTACGTCCCTGTATCGATTTCCGAGGGCTCAACAAAATCACTATCCCAGACAAATATCCGATGCCCCTGATACCAGATATTCTAGAAGCAGTCAGGGGGGCAAATCTATACACCAAATTGGATCTCAAGGGAGCATACCATCTGATAAGGATCAAGGCCGGAGATGAATGGAAAACGGCATTCCGGACACCCTTTGGTCATTACCAATACCGAGTTATGCCGTTTGGACTCTCTAATGCCCCGGCGATTTTTCAACGCTTTATGGATCACCTCTTCGCCGATCTACTCTTACATAATGTAATTGTATATCTAGACGATATTCTGGTATTCTCTAATACCCTACAGGACCATGTTAAACATGTGGAAGAGGTTCTTCGTCGTCTTCACCAAAATCACCTGTTCTGCAAATTGGAGAAATGCTACTTTCATCAATCTCAAGTCATTTACTTAGGTTATGTACTATCGGTAAAAGGTGTAGCTATGGACCCAGAGAAGGTCTCTGCAGTATTGGATTGGCCTATCCCAAACTCAGGGAAAGACATTCAGCGGTTTATCGGCCTTGCCAATTTTTACCGACGATTTATCCCGGGATTTTCAAGCCTGACTAAACCTCTGACTAATCTTCTAAAAAAGGGGGTACCCTTTTCTTGGCCTGAGACTACAGATCAAGCCTTTAAGAAACTTAAGGATCTGTTCACGTCCGCCCCTGTTCTACAGACACCTGATCAGAATCGCCAGTTTATTGTGGAGACTGATGCTTCTCAATATGCTTTGGGAGCAGTTCTTCTACAGTCCGATAATTTCGAACAGGAACATCCAGTGGCATACTTATCTAAGACATTGGCACCTGCAGAACTAAATTACACGGTATTGGAGAAAGAGCTGTTAGCCATCAAAAGGGCTTTCGAAGAATGGCGACACTTATTACTTGGAGCTAAGTACCCGGTAGAAGTTCGTACGGACCATCACAATCTCCGTATTCTCCAGTACGCCCAGACTTGTAATAGTCGTCAGGCCCGGTGGGCTCATTTTTTTTCTCCGTTTAGGATTACTTTTTCCTTTATACCTGGGAAAGATAACATAATTGCTGATGCCTTATCACGTAAGGAACAGCTCCCTAATGATTCCTTTAGATCTGAACCAATTTTTCCTAGGATGGCATTAGGAATACATGCTTCCCATGACTTCCTGATTCGTCTGAAACATCAATCTGAATCAGTTGGAAAATCAGGAATCTCACTAGGGGAACTACCTACATTGGTCAAAGAGGATGGATGTTATTTCCTTGGTCATCGAGCCTTCATCCCTACAACCTCACTCCAGAAGGAGGTATTGGATATGTGTCACAAATCTAAGGTAGCAGGACATCGTGGAATAACTTCAACATACGAAATGATTTCCCGTTGGTTCTGGTGGCCAACTTTACGGGAGAACATAAAAGAATACATTGGATCTTGTCCAGACTGTCTTCAGAACAAGTCTTCCCGAAAGTCTCCATTGGGACTACTGGTCAAGATGCCCCTTCCATCTCATCCATGGCAAATAATTTCAACGGATTTTATCGTTGATCTTCCCCCCTCTAAGGGGTGTTCGGCAATAATGGTGGTGATTGATTCTTTTACGAAGATGGCTCACTTTATACCTCTCACCAGAATTCCTACAGCGGCCGTTATGGCCCGTATCTTCATCAATCACATTTTTGCTTTACATGGCTTACCAGATACAATTATCTCTGACCGTGGAACGCAGTATACCTCACTCTACTGGAAACACATCTGTCAACATCTTGGGATTTCTCGTGCCCTTAGTTCCGGTTACCATCCCCAATCCAATGGTCAGACGGAACGTCTCAATCAAACTCTAGAGGGATATCTAAGGAATTACATTTCGGCAGCTCAGGATAACTGGAAGGATTTACTTCCATTGGCAGAGTATGCTTACAATAACTCTTATCACTCTTCCATTCGCACTTCTCCTTTTTTTTGCTCCTATGGATTCAATCCTTCAACATTTCCGATTCTAAAACGATCGGAACACAGAATTCCAGATGTAGATCATTTAATGAATCAAATCAGACAAGGTCACAAGAAGGCTAAATATACCCTATTACAAACCCAGGATAGAACCAAGAAATTTGCTGATCGTTCCCGTTCTCCTGCACCAATCATCAAATCAGGAGATAGGGTGTGGTTGTCTTCACAATTCCTCCCTAGACACCTGGTACCATCTAAACTGTCTCCAAGATACTTTGGCCCTTTTCGGGTGGACAAACCGATCGGCAGTGCTGCCTTTAGACTTATTCTTCCTGATACCTGGTCTCGTATTCACCCTGTTTTCCATGTTTCTCAATTGAAACCGGACAATCGAAATTCTTTTCATCCAAAGATAACAACTCGCCCTCCTCCAGTTTTGACCTCATCTGGTCCTGAGTTTGAGGTGAAAGAAATTTGTGATTCTCGTATTTTTCGAGGACATTTACAATATTTGGTTGATTGGAAGGGTTATTCCCCTTCAGACCGTACCTGGGAGTCAAAAGACACTGTACATGCACCACGCCTTGTTAAACTATTTCACTCCAGACACCCTGACAAGCCGGGAGGGGTTGGACCTAAGAAGGGGCATACTGTAACGTTCGTGAGGACGATTCATTCCGCTTTAACATATTCCAAGATGGCCACACCGGTTTATGAACGCCGCGACTCCAGCCACGGTCTAGTTGTTTCCCTGCTTCGAGTCACACAGGAAGCGGAAGTCGATTTCCCCTCAGCATATCATCCGGGAAGTCCAGGATACCGGCGCGTTGCTACTCTCTTAGGAGTATACGGACGCTCAGTGAGTATAGCTTACCAGCTCCTTTTCTCATTGTTTATCTTTCCTCTTCTTCTCTCCATACCTGGTTGCCTCCATCATCTATTTTCCGTTTGTTCTCAGGATCCGGATCACGATCGGATCGAGGATATCGTATTTTTTACAAATAAGCCACGCCCTCTCCGTGCGTGGCCCATCTTGACATATTCACGTTTTTCTCTTGAAGGTAGAATTCATTATTGAACCATTCAGTTCTACCACTTGTCTTTCTTTTCTGTCTTAACTCTCATACATATTGCTTCCCAAAACGTCCAGTTTCTTACGAAGAAATAGTTCTTGAAGAGGTTCGGTTCCCTGATCCCTCATCTAAAAACTCCTTGTCTAGATGTCTGAATGGTAATTCCTGATCCTTCATTCTCATCACCATTTCTTATTGCGTGACTTTCTCCTCTTTCAACTGAATCTCATATCTTTACCCTTATACTTATCCAGCTTTAATCAACAGCCTTTAATCAACCTAAGACGTCATCATTGGAATCTGAGGTCCATCAGTCCCCCTGATTCGTTTGCCTTTACCAACGATCCCTAGCAGCTCTACACAGGGTTTTTTCCCCCACGAGGGTTTCCCTGGGTTTTTCCTCGGTCGCCAAGTATCTTACTGGGCTCCGAGGGAGGAGTCAGGGGGATTCCTATTCTCGACCTGGGTTCAGCTTAACTTTCTGGTTGATTTACACCTGATACTTCTCTGGAGGTACGAGCTGGTCGATTCGTCCATTTCCAGGTAGGAGATTCTACGTTTCCTATGTTGCAATGTTTAAAGACTGACTTATTATTGAGAACGATTGATAGTGATCATTACAAGTACGTGCAGAAACTCACAGCAGGCACAGCACTTTGAGAAGAAGAAGGTTGGGTGATATGGCGAGCTGATGAACCAAAATGGCGCCCGGCCGGGAACAAAGGAGAGGAGAAGCCGCATAGCAATTGGGGCCGACAACAGAGCCCCGTTCTGCAGAGAAACCGCCTTGGAGGTATTGAGAAGAAGCGGTATAATAACAGGAGATGTGGCGAGTCAGCTGGAGCTGAGCGACATGCAGCCGGCAAGCGAGTGTAACAACTACGTGAAGCGAAGGACACATTGTATCCAGAGGTACCAGCTGAACAAACAGAGAGCAGCCGAAGAGAAGACGCGTGGCACTGGCGTTCACAGAGAGGCTGAGCAGAGCGTGGGGCCCTCGAGAGGTGATGCGATCGGGGGCCGGGCAGCAGATCTCTGATAAGGCCCCGGCCAGTATATCACAGACGGAGCAATAGTGAGGCAAAGCAGGCCGGTCCACGCGGGATGCAGCTCAGCGGTGTGGAGCGCCGGCTGACAGGACTCACAGACAGGATTCGAACAGAGTACAAAGGCACTCGGAGAGCAGGCAGAGGGGAAGCACCATAGGATTTCACTCCGATGGACACGCATGCAAGCACAACAAAAGGGCACCTGCCCACGAGTAAAATAGTAATTTAAAAAAAAATAATAATAATAATAATAATAAATAAATAAAACATATTTTTTTTTAAAAATGAACATTTGCACAGCTGAGCCCGCTCTGTAGAGGATCAACACCGGAGCCCCAGAGCAGACGCTGGGAGATAGAGGAAGCGTCAGAACAAGCGGAGGAAAAAGTTGCTGACAAGCGGGATTATAATGCTACCCAGTGGACGAAACATTGCATCAGAGCAGCAGGTGTGCGGCGGTAGAATACACACAAAAAATAGGCATACATGCAGTGGCTGGGTGCAGATTGAGACCCCTGAGCGCTGGAGGAAAAGCACAATATGACAACTGGAAGTTGTAACATCTGATACACACAATACCCTTATGTGCTGGGGGCTAGATAAGCACCACAATACCTGTGGAGGAGACACTGCTGACTTGAAACACAGAGGGACCACTAGCCCCAGAAAGTGATGTGGACAAGTCTGGTGCGAAGAAGAGAAAACAGAGTGAGGATGTACAGCTCATCAGCATCTTGAGAGGACATAGATAAACGACGGCTTGAAAACAGAATATACCGCTGGCTTTGCTTGGCAGTACTGCAAGTGACAAGAGACACGCCTGGGCCCACATAAGAGCGGCCGGTTTCCCCGGGCGGAACCTAGCTACATCGGGCCAACACAGGCCCTAGACAAGGACACTGCAGCCTTGGAGGTCGCAGGGAGCACAACAAGTAACAAGAAGATGGTGGCCAAAACACGCAAGTTGAAAGGGAAACAGCCCACCCTAGATGAATACGCCAAAACTCCAACGCAGACAGATAAAGTTAAGGACAAAGAAAGTAGCTCACAAGCTGACACTGCACCCATGAGCAGCGACCAACAGATCCTGAAAGCAATAGCAGACTTGAAGGTCACCTGGGAAACTAAGCTCGAGGCAGCGATGACAAACCTAAAAACATCGCTGGAGCACAAGATCGATGCAGTACAGGTGGACATGACCCTCCTGAGACAAGATGTGAGAGCGATAGTAGAGCGCACCGGAGTGCTGGAAAAAGAAGGCCAAGAAAATACTGGGACCGGCAAATCGAATGCCTCCGAACTCCACGCACTGCGCCAGCAAGTAAATAACCTGGAGAGCATGGCCGAGGAAGCCGAAGGACGTGCCCGAAGAAATAACTTGCGCATAATAGGACTCCTGGAGGGTGAGGAGTGCCACAATCCCACAGAATACATTGAAAACAAGCTATTGCAAGAAATAAACGGAGGGGCACTGACTCAAGGATTTGCAGTAGAAAGAGCCCACCGAGCACTGATGATGAAACCTGCACCGGGAGCCCCCCGAAGGCCAATCATCGCCAAGATACTAAATTACCGGGATCGAGAAAAGATTCTGGAACATTTTCGGAAAAAGGTGGAACAATCCAGAGGGCATCAGCGGATATAACGGCATATCCGGACTATATGCTTCAGGTATAAAGACGCAGAATGAACTTCGGAGTAGTGAAAAGAAGGTTGCGAGAGGCGGGCAATAAGTACATGTTGATGTACCCAGCAAAATTGAAAGTACTCCACAAAAACAAAGCCCTATTTTTCGAAACCCCGGAGGATTCTATGGAATGGCTGGACGTACAGAATGGCCCGCTGGAAACGAACGACCACACTGGGACTGGAATATAAACCTGAGCTGGACAGCCAGCACCAAGGCAAGGTTAAAGGCAGGCAAGCATATGTAAGCACTGATGCAGGAGATGCAGTGCACCCACCTCACACCCCATTAGATAGATTAGATAGATTGTCATTAGAGTGGCAACCCCCTGCTTGACCTGGCACCGGACTAGTCGAGGCAGGTCTAAATGCGGGATAGCCTGACATCCAGGGATGAAGCTGGGCAACTGTTGGGGAAGGGAAGTTGGGGATGGGAAGGGAGGGGGGAGGGAAGTAAGTTGGGAAAGTTGCAGTGCTGTGGACTAGGGGTAGTTAAGGGAAAGGAACAAGCCAACATGTATGGAGATAGATACCTTATCCAACAGAAGGAGGGACAAGGGAGAGGTGGCGGGACTAGGCCGAATTATGGGAGACGTTAAGGTAATTTCTTGGAACGTAAGAGGGCTCAACAGTTACCTAAAAAGAAACAAGGTAATGATGTATCTAAAGCGGCAGAAAATAGACATTGCCCTCATGCAAGAAACTCATCTTACGAAGGAAAAGCTAGGGATAATGCAGAAAAAGTGGAAAGGGATGGTTTACGGGAAACCATATTCGGCGTATGCCAGAGGGGTGATTAGCTGGGTAGCGCCGCATGTCCCATT
Source organism: Ambystoma mexicanum (assembly GCF_040938575.1). NCBI lineage: Eukaryota > Metazoa > Chordata > Amphibia > Caudata > Ambystomatidae > Ambystoma > Ambystoma mexicanum. The sequence goes on along the minus strand of NC_090923.1, from coordinate 1,062,243,809 downwards.
TCAGCTATTGCACTCTGCAGCAGATGAGGATGGTAGAATGGTGGCATTACGGGGGCTGGTGGATAACAGAGAGGTATGTATTATCAACACATACGCCCGAACCAGGATACAGTGTCATATTTTAAAACCCTATATACCAAATTGAGCCCGTACCTTGGGGAGGCGATGATCTGGGGAGGCGACTTTAACAGTACACTAGACCCCAAGATAGACAGATCAGATAAAAAGCTAGATAAACCCGCACCGGCCGCCAGGACCTTGAAGGGGCTGCTTGTAGATCTCCGGCTAGAAGACAAATGGAGAGTACAACACCCGCAAGACAGACAATACTCACACTACTCTGCCCCTCAGAACTTATACACTAGGATAGATTATATATTTGCCACACAAGACATCTTGGCAGATATAATGCGTACCGAATATAAAACAAGGGTCCTATCGGACCACTCACCTCTAGTTGTAACATGGCAATATCGGCCCCCAAGAGCTAGGGTCGCAACGTGGTGGCTCCGAGCAGAAGCACTTAAAGACATAATGTTCAGGGAAGACCTAAGAGAAGAGATAATACATTACTTTGAAGAAAACACGGGGAGTGTGGACTCGGCCGGCACATTATGGGAAGCATTTAAGGTGGTGGTAAGAGGAATAGCCATAGTCAGGAGGACTACAGGGAGAGATAATCAGAGACCTACAAAAGTCAGAAAAGGAGTTAGAGACACTGATGGGTAAAGGGAGTGACACCAAGGAAGATGCAGAAGCCATAAGCGAACTGCAACAGAAATGCTCGGGATACTGGGAGAGACTGTGTAACTTAAACTACAAAAAATAAGTAGAGAGGCAGCATGCAGGAGGAGATAAATCAGGGAGAATGCTGGCCTGGCTGTATAAGGGCGAGACTCCCAGAGCACCAATCAGAATAATAATAGGAGGAGAGGGGCAGGTGGTGAACACCCAAGAGGGAGTAAACTTGGAATTTCTGGAATACTATAAACACTTGTACGAGGACAAGGGCAAGCTTGATGTTAGAGAAATGATGAATACGCTGGAAGACATAGGCATGCCAAGAATAAGTGCAGAGGAGCGAGCAGATTTAGAAGTCCCCATTATACTAGAAGAGATGGAAGCGGTAGTAGTTCAGCTGCCCACTAGTAAGACTCTGGGGGCGGATGAACTCCTCAGCGAGTTTTATAAGATGTACAAAAATGAAGTGCTTCCCCCCCTGCTAGCCATGTTAAATGTGGCATTCGAAATAGGGAAACTACCAGAATTCCTTAGAAAAGCCATAATAATCCCACTCCCCAAACCCAACAAGCATAGCAAAGACTGCGGATCATACAGACCGCTATTGATGCTGAACCAAGATAGCAAAATACTCACTGCGGTGCTAGCCAGTAGAATGAAACGGGTCATCAGCAAATTGATACACCCAGACCAAACTGGATATGTCCCTGGACGGAATATCTCAGATAATCATAGAAAATTACATAGGGTCATAGAACACACAAAGGGAGACCCGAACAAGATAGCAATTGTGTCACTTGATGCCATAAAAGCATTTGACTCAGTCAAGTGGCCTTGGCTAAATGCAGTTTTGACGAGTTATGGGATTGGACCGGGATATCGCAAATGGGTCAGATTATTGTATAGTGAACCGCTAGCCAGAGTCAAGACAGCAGCGATCATCTCGGAGAGATGGCAAATAAGCAGGGGCACTAGACAAGGATGCCCCATGTCACCAAGGTTATACATACTAGCGCTGGAACCGCTAGCAATATACCTGAGACAGCAATATGAGGAAATAGGGATCAGTGTGAAAGGGACACCGCACTTAACTTAGCTGTATGCAGACGACATGGTATTATACTTAAGATATCCAGAAGAGAACCTCCAATACATATTAGAAGTGATGGAGCGCTTTGCGGCATTATCTGACATTGCAGTGAATTCTAAAAAGTCCTGTATATTCCCTTTGGGTAGGTATGTTGGGGTCCCTGGTGAAAAACTACCAGTCCTGCCAATACCATGGAAAACAGATTTGTTTAGATACCTAGACCTAGACATATACCATACAGTAGAGGCAGAGCATATACACAATATGGAGGAGGCGGTAAAGAACATTAGCAATAGCGTGAGGTTTTGGACCAAGCTCCCCTTGGCAATGATGGGGAGGGGGGCATTACTGAAGATGGTGGTACTACCGAGGCTATTGCATTTCTTTGGGAACATACCATACTTGATACCAAAACAGTTTTTTACTAAACTACAGAGTATAAGCAGAGAATTCCTGTGGCATGGTACTAGAAGCAGAATCGCCCTTTGGAAATTGCAAAATGCGTATGACAAGGAGGGCATTAAATTACCTAATTTTGAGGTCTATTACCTGGCCAGCCAATTGCAATATGTAGCGAGGTGGCTGTCAGAGGAATCAACCTCAGAATTGGGACTGCTAAGGGAAGAAAGTGCCCCTTTCGTCCTGAAAGAAATAATATGGCTCCCTATAACACAACTGAAAGGGCACTCTGATTTGATGCTATTGGGGTGGAAAATATGGCGGAAGGCGTGCCAGGCTATGGAGAACCCGACCCTGTGTTCCCCGCAGGTGCCGTTAGTGGTGCTAGCGGGAGGAGATGGGCAACTAATAAAGACGATCTGTAGGTACTGGGAACTAGTGGGGATAACAACACTGGGAGACATATGGCAAGAAGGAGAAATAAAAGGATTCAAAGCCCTGATAGAGGAAACCAGCTACAGGCAGGACAATATATTGCATATAACCGTATTATACGATGGATCACAGAAACATGGTCCGAAATAAGATTGGGGGAGGAACCTGATATAGCCATTGAAACGATATATGACATAGCAGATGGAGGGCACGAGATCTCCAGATTATATGAGCTTCTGATGTTTAGGGTGGGGAAGGAGTTGGCCCAACTGAGACAAGATTGGGAAGAAGAAGTAGGGGAAGCCATGAGCGATGGGATGTGGGAGCGAGCACAGAGTTATCATAAGAAAGTGTCCAGGAATGCAAGGCTACAGCAAATACAATTATATGTCACCCACAGGGCGTATATGATGCCCCTAAAATTAGCCAAGTTTAAAAATGCAGAACCACATAAATGCCCCAAATGTGGGTAGGAAAATGCTGGGATGATGCACATGTTCTGGGCATGCCTGGAAATTGGGAAGTTCTGGGCAGAAATAGCACAACAGCTAGATGAGAAAGGAGTCAAGCTAAATGTGGAATCGGAGTGGGCATGCATGATAGGAGGGTTCCCTAGACCTCGCCAAATGAAACATGTAAGCAAACTGAAGGATCTATCATATATACTTGCCAAGCGCAGAATAACCATGGGATGGAAGGCATGTACCAGACTAAGGGTAGAAGTCTGGTGGGGAGATCTGCAGAAATGGTCTGAGGCTGAAACGGCAGTATGGCAAGAGGCGGGAGATAAAGGAGGGGAAGAAGAAACAGAATCTGTGATGGCTTGGAAACGCTTGATAGCTACCCTGTATGAGCCCATCCGAGACTGGTCTACGGACCAGGACTCAGCGGAAAGGTACTCAAATTGAATTGGTAAAATGGACAGAATGAAGTAGGCTCGAGTTGGTGGGTGGGAATAGGGTAGGCAGTGGTCATTGATCGGCATAAGTAAAGTGTTGCAATATTGTGATATGCACTGCAAGTTTTGTTTTTGGTTTGTTTCTTTGTTGGTTGTAGAAAATAATAACATTATTTTTTTTAAAAAAGGCTATGTGTCGAATAAATAGATATAAACTAGCATGGCGCAATAGTGTGAAGGTGCGGGAGGCGCGATGGACTCGCACTCATAAACCTATAGACAGTTTAGTTAGGTTGTTGCTAGTGCAGCAATCTCCTGCTGTGTTCCTAGCATCGGCACGCCGCGGAAGGACTAAATGAGGGATAGCCTGAGATCCAGGGATGGAGCTGGGCAACAGTTGGGAACGGGAAGGGAGGGGGGTGGGAAGGGCGTTGGAGGGTGTGCAGTGATTTTAGTTAGGGAACAAACCTATGTCCACGCGCCATGGCGCAAGATGCAGAAGACAAAGGAGGACAGTGGTGGGTCTGGGTATGGATGAATGATGGGAGACCTCAAGATAGCCACCTGGAATGTCAGGGGGCTAAATAGTTACCTGAAGAGAAATAAGATCATGATGTCCCGGGAGGATAGCTTAACCGCAACGTGTGCGCCTTGGAAGCAAGACGACACAAAGCAACACAGGTTCAATCCCCGGGTCCGCGCTTAGAAACCTCTGGGTGTTTAAGCGCGTTATAAATACGTAACTAAGACAAAAAAAACCCACGCAACTAAAAAAACGAACAATTCCTGTAACAGCGCCTCGATGCCCGCAGGCTGTGTGAGCGCTTTAAAAATGCTGAATAAATAAATAAAATAAAATGTACCCGAGAAGGCAGAAAGTGGACATTGCACTATTACAGGAAACCCATCTCACCAAAGAAAAACTAGAAGTGATAAAGAAGAAATGGAAGGGAACCACTGGGGGCAACATACTCGGCATATGCCCCTATGGGTAATTACCTGGGTAGCACTGCATGTCCCTTTTCAGCTATAACAATCTGCGGCAGAGTCGGATGGGAGACTAGTTCCAATACGGGGCCTGATAGAAAACAGAGAAGTATGCATCATTAATACATATGCCCCAAACCAAGACACTGTGTCCTACTTTAAGACCTTATATAGCAAAATAAGCCCATTCCTGGGAGGTGTGGTCATATGGGGAGGTGATTTTAATTGCACGTTGGACCCCAAGATAGATAGGTCAGATGGGAAAATAGATAAACCCACCCCGGCAGCCAAAATCCTGAAGACCTTGTTGAAAGACCTTAAACTAGAGGACATGTGGAGACTACAACACCCATATGATAGACATTACTCGCATTGTTCAGCCCCACATAATTTGTACACATGGTTGGACAATCTGTTTGCCTCCCCAGAGGTAATAGGGGAAGTAGTGCGGTCGAAAGTCCTTTCAGACCACTCACCGCTAATCTTAACATGGCAGCACCAAGCCCCCAGAGCTAAAATTCCAAAGTGGCGACTGCGAGCCGAAGCACTAAAGATATGTTTAGAGAGGACCTGAGGGAAGATATAGTAGAATATTTCAGAATTAACACTGGGAGTGTAAACTCGGCCGGTACCTTATGGGAGGCGTTTAAAGTGGTGGTAAGGGGATCGGCGATAGCAAAATCCAAAGGGCTGCAAATCCTCAAACCAAATAAGCCGAGCATGGACCGCGGATCATATAGACTGCTGTCCATGCTGAACCAGGATAGCAAGATTCTTGCAGCTGTGTTGGTAGGGAAATTGAGACAGGTTATAAGCAAACTTATTCATCCCGATCAAACTGGATATGTCCCGCATAGAAGCATATCCGATAACCTTAGGAGACTTCACCGGGTCATGGAACAGACAGAGGGAAGTCGCAATTGTTTCCTTTGATGCAGTCAAGGCGTTCGACTCTGTTAAATGGCAGTGGCTTATTGCAGCCTTACGGGAATATGGGATAGGGCCTGAATATCTGAAATGGGTTAAACTACTGTACAGCTCACCATTGGCCAGGGTTAAGACGGGAGCGGTAATCTCAGAAAGATGGCAACTTGGTAGAGGCACCAGACAGGGGTGCCCCTGCTCCCCGATGCTATATGTTCTCGCACTAGAACCCCTAGATATATATCTAAGACAACAGTACGGAGAGGTGGGGATTTTCACTAAAGGAAGGCCACATTTTATATCATTGTAAGCAGACGATATGTTGCTATATTTGAGATATCCGGAGGAAAACTTGCAATACATCCTAGAAGTAATGGAGTGATTTGCGTCGCTCTCCGGCATTGCAGTTAACCCTAAAAAGCCATGCATATTCCCCCTAGGGAGATACAAAGGGATATCGCAAGAGCACCTACCCATTTTACAAATACCCTGGGAGACCGATACCTTCAGATACTTGAGAAAAGATATCTACCATGCTGTTGAGAATGGACACAAATATAACACAGAAAAGGCAGTAGTGAACATTGAGAACAGCATGAGATTCTGGGCTAAGCTCCCATTGGCTATGGAAGGGAGGGTGGCTTTGTTGAAAATGGTGGTATTGCCTGGGCTAATATACTTTTTCGGATACATAACATACTTGATACCTAAGCGGTTCTTTGTCAAACTCCAGAGCATATGCAGAGGTTTCATCGGGCACAACACTAGAAACAGTATAGCCTTGTGGAAACTACAGAACACAAACGATAAAGGTGGCATAAAACTTCCTAACTTCGAGATCTACCACTGGGCCAGCCAGCTGCAATACGTGGCCAGGTGGTTATCTGAAGACTCGACAGCTGAATCCAGACTGCTGCGGTAAGACTGTGCTCCATTTCTTCTGAAAGAATGGATATGGCTGCCCAAAGCTGAAATAAAGGGGTGCCCGAGAATGCTGGAACTGGGATGGCAAATGTGGCGGAAGGCTTGTCAGGCCATGGCAAGCCCGACCCCATGCTCCCTGCAGGTGCCGCTAGTAGCACTGACCAATGGGGATGCACAACTGAGGCAGTTGATACGCAGATATTGGGAACCGGTGGGTATTGCAACACTGGGAGATATATGGCAAGACGGGAACATACTGGAATTTAATGCACTGGTAGAAGAAACGGGCCTACATCTGGGGCAACATATCACATATACTAGACTGGTACGTCGGTTTAGGAAAACATGGTCCGAGATAGTGCTAGAAGACCAACCAGATACAGTGATCGATACAATATATGACCTTGCAGAGGGAGGGCATGAGGTCTCCTGGATCTACGAATTGCTGATGACTAAAGTGGGGAAGGAAGTGTTCCAGCTGAGACGGGATTGGGAAGAGGAAGTGGGAGAAAGTATGAATGATGGGCAGTGGGAGAGGGCTCAAAGGTACCATAAAAAGGTGTCGAGAAACGCAAGGCTGCAACAAATCCAGCTATAGGTGACTCACAGAGCGTATATATGACCCCCCAAAGGATAGCCCGATTTAAGAACGCAGGAATACAAATATGCCTCAAGTGCGGAGAAGTGAATGCCGGCATGACACATATGTTCTGGGCATGCCCAGAAATTGGGTAGTTCTGGAAAGAAGTGGCCCGGCGACTGGCGAAGAAAGGCATTACGCTAGTGGTGGAATCAGTGTGGGCATGTATGTTGGGGGGGTTCCCTAGACCACGCAAGCTAAAGCATGTGAGTAAACTCAAAGACCCGGCTTATATACTGGCCAAGCACAGAATTGCCATGGGCTGGAAAACATGTAACAGACCCAAGCTAGAGGTCTGGTGGAATGACCTTAAGAAGTGGGCAGAAACCTAAATGGCAGTATGGACCGAGGCAGTTAATAGAGGAGGAGAGGAAGAGGTAGATACATTGACAGCCTGGAGGCACTTAGTGGCCTTATTGTAGGAGTCTATCCAGGAAAGTCTAAGTGGAAATGATACCTCTCGAGACACGGAAGAGGGTACATCGCTAGAGGATGTGGCGGACAGCGAAGTGGAATGGGCTCATGTTGTTGGGGGGAGGGTAAAGGGGTCTTGGGCGGCTATGGTTAAAACATGACACGTGCTATGTAAAATGTATAACATATACTGCTAAGTTTGTTGTTATGTGAATAACTGATTGCTGTAAAAAGTTAATAAAAATTGTTTTAAAAAATATATATATAAATGGCTCCGGTTTAGGAAGAGTTTAGCATGAGAAAACAAAGTGCTATTCAGTGGCAGAAAGGCAATTAGATATTTGTGCAGAGAGTGCAGAGTGAATGCAGGGAAGAAAAAGAGAAATTGCATGCCATCTGCAAATAGGCAGTAGGCGAACAGGAAGGAGAAAATGATTTGTCCAAGGGAGGGGGAGTTATGGGTGAGTAGCGGGGACTGAAGGCAGTGTCTTGAGGGGCCCCTGTTGGTATATGGGTCAGATGTATTGTAAGTGATTTCAATCTGGCACTTCACCTAAGTCAATGCCTAGCGTGTAATGCACAACTGAAATCCTTATTTATTTATTTATTTGTGTCTAAAAGTTATTTTATTCTGAACGATGTACCACTTATATCATGCCTCTCTCTTGGAACCTCAATGGTCACACTGAACCAGGAATCAGGCTGGTTTGCAAGGTTAACATATTTATTTATATATTCACAAGATAATCACACTATTTTGAAAGGGGATACAATAATCACCAATGTGGTGATGTCACACTAAGCAATCTCTTTAAGCACAAGGAGTAATAATGAGCAAAAAACAATGCAGCACAACAGTAATGCTTGTGTGGGTATGTGTTCAAATCAAATAGCAATGCGGTTACTCTTTACCCCTGCACACCCCTCAACCACCCAATACACAATGTAGAGAGATAGGAAGAGAGAGAACTGGTTTCAGGAATGCAGAATTCAAGCAAATATATCAATCCCCATTTCCCCCCAGCAAACACAAGAGAGAAACATAACTGATTGGCAAACTGTCAAAATGGTTTTAAAATTGTCTTTGAATGGAATGGGTAAAACACTAAATATGGGCTAAATCACTGAAATGGGTTAAATTCTAATGGGAGCCGCTTTATCTGGTTGCAGACAAACACTAGCAATGATTTGAGAGCAAGAAGCAATGTGAAAACTTAATTTTGAGGTCGGGTGCAATTGAAAGCTGTTTTACACGTTATAGAAATTCCCTAAGACAAAATGCGCGGCAAAGTTTTCCGCGCGCGATAATCGAAATTTGAAGAAGTTATGGACGTTTTCGTGGAGGTCGTTTTATTTCAGATAGAGGAAAATGAGAAAACAAGGATGTGCTTTTAAAAGAGAAACAGGATTTCTTTACACTAGGGATGGACTATGAAGAAGCAAATACTATTCGACAGCACAGCCACCAGACCAGGACACCTCTGGATCAGGTTTTTGCCTGCCGGGACGCTTGCCTTCTCCAGATGAAATATATCATCGCAAAGATCGGTTTAACACTACTAGTACAGAAAGAGATATTAGGGATGAGATAGAAAGTTCAGGCAGTTCAAAAATATTCTAACAATGCAGTTCTGGATATCAGATAGGATGGGTTTGGATAGGGATTGCTATGGACAGTACATAGGCTACTGACAGTCCTATACTAAGGATACTCACTATATAGGTTTGAACAGAACCGCAGGTATTCTGGTCTGTCAAAATCAGGGGTTCTGGTCAGAAATTTTGCTGGGCACACTGGACTGGGACAGGCTGCTGGGCACACCGGACTGGACAGGGTCGGCAATGGCTCTGGTTCACAGCTATCTGGTCACAGCACGGCACAGCACGGCACTACTGGTTGGATCTTTGGATTCTGGTAACAATTCTTAGCAGGAAAGTGGTTACAGCACAGCCCGGCTGTTCTTTGGTTCCCTTTAGATGTCTGGGGTAAATTTTGGTTTCTGGAATTTTAAGGCCTAGCTGAGAATGGTTCAGCTATGGAAATGGGCCTTTCTGCTTGCCAAGTTTCTGGAGTCTGGAGCAGGGAAGATGTCAAGTTCTCTCGCAAAGTGCTCTGCCAGCAATCGGTTGGTGGGTGAATCATTGTGTCTCTAAGTCCTCAGCTGTCTCTATTTATGCATTTGATAAAGGGGTGTGTATGCTGGATTATCCTAAGCGCGCCCCCTAGGTTGGCTATAGGTTAGAATCTTCCCTCTCGCTTGATTGGAGGAGAAAACAGGGTGTCACCATGATGATGTGGTTTTATGAGTCCGGGAATCCTCCCCTTGGCTTTTGAACATGACATCTACTTTTCGTATGATACATATTTACAATTTTGCAAACTTTATAATAATAACATCTAGATCACATATTTTGTGGAGCAAATGCTCTTCCAAGCCCCGTCATGGAAGGATCTTGTGTCGGCTTTTGACAGAATTCTGCCCTTTTGGGCCGGAACACAATATCTAGTTTATCAAAAATTGTGTACAACTGTGCGCATTGCATATGGGCATACGCGTGTGAAGCTTCATACTTTTGATATGAATACATTTGGTATAAAACCACAATTTCTACAGTTACTTCCCAGAACATAGCACAGAGTTCTGGCTCCTCTTAAACTGTACAGCCCAAAATTTAGGTTTAGAGGTCCAGAGTTTCCATATTTTTTACAATTGTCCACAGTAAATTATCAGTCTTTTTAGAAATATACTTTCTGTCCATTGTGAATCAACAAAAGTTGTCTGTCCCCGCCTCCTTCTCCTGCTTGCAGCTCAGAAGCAATCTCCGCCCCTTCCTCTGGTAGAGGCTATTTACGATCCTTCCTGATTAGCATCTCCTTGCATGAGAGGAAGTCCATTGTGCCTTTCCCAGAACAGCCCAAGTGCTCCTCCCCTCTCAATCAACACATGAATTCACATTCATGTGTTGATTAAGAGGGGTTCCTGGTCTAGAGAGTAGAATGGGGGTGCCTGGCTCTGTGGGGGAAGTTGTTTGTGGTTTTGGCTGGGAATCAGGCTCACTTTAAATGTCATTTTGTTACATTTTTCTTTGTTTAAAATAAACTTGCAATTTTAAAACAAGCAGCTAGAACACTGATTCCAGACTTTAAATCATGAATTTTAAATGGTTACAACCTAGGTTACTCTTGATAACAGGTCACTTAGATATTAGACATTAGATCTTAATGGTACAAGTTTACAGTTTTAATGCAGGCTTTTGAAACAGTCGTTCAGGCAGCCGCTGGTACTGCGCCCACATTTTGACAGATTCCACAGGCAGGCCCTGGCTGTGGGTGTTTTGATGATAAATTCAGCTTTCCAGGATATTGCAATTTCACAATGATTTCTTGAATTCAGTAAAATGTGATACCCAGCAAGAAGATTGGGTGTTTGTGGGTGTTTTTCACCAGCATTCTGTATTTTCAGCAACCAAGAAAAGATTTAAAATGCAAGATTTCGGATTTCTTTCAGCCAGCACTGCTTTTCATGTAGACTCAATTTTTACATGTTGGGCAGCCCAATGACATGTTTCAGGAGTGCAGTCTCCATTCCACCACTGACAACATGCCTGGTAGATTTGGCAGACATCTTTTTGTGCTTTGTAGAGTGCAATTTTCATGGGTTTTGGCACGCATAGGGGTTTTGCGGCCATTTTGATGATTCTGGTGCCACCAGCACACAGTGATGCCGCAGGGCAGAGCATAAGTGGGTTAATACAATCCGCAAAGCCCCCCCTCCCGACTTGACTTTTGACTGCCCGTCAAAGGGAAGTCGGGAGATTTGGGATGTCCAGTTTTTCTTTTTTGGTCCAAGTGGAAAAATGTGTCTGCTTCTCCCATCAGTGGTGGATCGACAGGTCCTCCTCGCCAGTTCCGAATGAGAGTATGGAGCGATAACATGGGCCCCTTGGGTGTTTCCTTCCGCTCCCTGAGGGGTCCTCCTAGGTGCTTAGGATCCATGGTTTTAATCCTATGATGACAAAACAGAGCATATTTGTGGACATTTCCCCACCACTATTCATGTAGTGGGGCAGACGCATACATTTGACATATAATGACAATTCTTCCTGCTTATAACTATTATTGATTATAACAGATGGAATGATTTTTACAGTCGGAATTTCTAGGGAGCTGCTGGAATGTCCCCCTCTGGGTTTCCAGATGAATCCTCTGGTTGCTGCAGAGTGTGCCTAGGATGGCAAAACTTCAGCTGGTTGATATGGACCCACTTATCTTCCCCTTCTGCCAAGCTGCCTTTGGGGATACAGATTTTGTAGGCGACTGGTGAGATTCTGTCTACAATTTCTAAAGGACCCCGCCAGCTAGGAAGAAATCTGCGCTGTTTGGCCTGGTTCCTTTGGAAATTGTACAAGTCGACCCGGTCTCCTACTTGGTATGCTTTTTGAGTAGTCTTAAGGTCATAGTGGGTCTTCATACTGTCTGCAGATCTTTCTAGATTCCGCTGGGCATAGGCAAAAGCATGTTGAATGTGTTTTCTCAGATTCTCAACTTACTAATGAGTTGTGGAGGCATTTATCAAGGTCTGCTTTTGGGTTCTGTAGAGCAGATGCTGGGGAAGCACCATCCTTCGTCCAGTCATCAGCTCAAACGGCAACATTTTAGTTGCAGAAGAAGGGGTAGATCTGATGGCCATCAAGACAAGAGGTAATCGAATGTCCCAACTTGGCCCAGAATCTGCCACAAACCTTTTTAATAGGCTCACAATTGTCTTGTTGTATCTCGAAACTCCACCACTAGAGGCTGCCGGTAAGCAATGTGTAGTTTCCTTTTGACCCCAAGCATCTCCCACATCTTTGTCATCACTTCGCTAGTGAAGTGGCTACCTCGGTCTGACTCAATCCTTTGGGGTAGTCCAAAACGCGAGAAGATGTGGTTGATCATCAGGGTAGCTTCTGTTTCTGCCTTGCAATTTGGGGCCGGGAGACATTCCACCCATTTAGTGAACAAGCATGTCACGGTCAACATGTACTTGACTACACTGACCCAATGAAATTGAATTGTACATCTGACCAAGGCAGTGTCATCCCCATCTTTTGGAGAGGAGCACGGTGTGTGAGTGATGTTGGCTGAAATTGTAAACACACAAGACACCCCTTCAAGTATTGGCCGAGGTCCTGCCCCATGTGTGGCCAGTATGCAACCTCTCTCAAGATTTCTAGTGTCGTATGAAACCCCCGATGACCGGCTGTGGCCGCATCATGGGCGTGACTTAGCATCAGGCTTCGGAATGAGGTAGGGAATACCCACTGGTCATGGCCAGCTTGGGATCTCCTCACCAACAAACCGTCTTGGATTCGGAACATTTTTGGACATTTCATCAACACTCTGAGGTCCTCTTTCCCAATGTAATCGGTATCCGTCAGGGGAAAGTTCTCAGGGTCCTCAATGTGTTGATAAAACTTACCAATTATTGGATCCCCTTTTTGAGCCGTAATCAAATCAGCATCTGGGGTCTCCTTACTCCATTGTGCAGTTGAGAGTTCATTGTGAGCATTTGTCTGGGACCTAGTGATAGCAATGACCTGGATTTCCCCCAACAGGGACTGGATCTCAAGTAGATCCCCTTGGATGGCTCTGGTTTTGGCCAACTGATCAGCTAGGTCATTTCCAGTTTTGTCTCGTCCCTCTACTTTGGAATGACCCCTGATCTTTTTCCAATAGATGGTCATCCCATTCGAGGTGACCAGATCATCAATATTTTGGATTAATTTCCCATGTTTCAATGGTTTGTTATTAGCACATAGCATGCCTCTGGTTTTCCAGTTAACCAGGTGCTCCACGAACCCGTTCCGTACATAACCCGAATCAGTGATTATGACCAGTTCGTGGAGTTGGTGTTGGACAGCAGTGAGGATGGCTTGATGCACAGCCATCAACTCTGCCACTTGACTACTTCAGGGACCGATTTTGTACCCAGTGGAGGGTTCTGGGGCATCATTCACCCATGCATTCCCTACGCCTGCCACAAGTTCTTTTTCCTAGTTGTTGTCAACATGGTAAGTGCATCCATCCACATAGACAGTGGGCATTCCCTCACACTTGTCTTCTTCAAAGACTTTGTGTGGGGAATTAAGGTATGCCTCCATGTTGTCCTTAATTTTAAGACTTTCATCCTCGAGACAGTTTTCACTGGCACAATCATGCAAGTTAGCCAGACCTTGCGCGAGGGGACTCTTCTTATTTTGGCCATATCTGACCTCCACAGGAAAACCTTGCATTGACAGAATCCAGGAAGTAATTCAGGAATTACTCACATTTCCGGCCGGGACTCTGTCACTTTGGAGATATTGCAGAGGCTGGTGTGGTGTCTCCACTATGATGTGTTCCCCCTGGATAAACGGGTGGTAATTCTTCAATGCTCACACCATTGCCAGGACCTTGTCATGCTTTTGATATAATACTGCAGTCATGCATGTATTTGAGAACCCTGTCTCCAAGAAGAATTCCTTGTTTTTGACAGGGTAAGCTAGGCAAGGCACTTGTGAGAGGCTTCTTTTGAGTTGTCTTACTGCCTTGGCTTGTTCTGCACCCCACACCCACTTGACCGACCCCTTCAAACGATGGATCAGGGGTCTTGTGATCTCTGCGTAGTCCTCAATGAACTTTCTGCTGTAATTAGTCAGTCCAGGGAGGCTCCTTAGTTCCCGCAAAGATGTGGGGTCTTTTAATTTCTGGAGTGCTTCCACTTTCTTTTCCTGGGGACAGAGACCCTGAGGAGTAATCACATGCCCCAAGAAATTGACACGGGTTCTACTCCACTGTGCCTTTTGAAAGGAGAGTTTTGCTCCGGCAGCCCTCAACTGTGTCAGAACATAACGGATCTCCGCTATGTGTCCCTCCACAGTTGAGCTTTTGACTAAAACATCATCTACATAGGCCAGGTTACCCCTTTCACCCAGGTCGGGCATGGCCTTATGTAGAAAAATGTTAAAGTCATTGCTGGAGTTGATGTATCCGAAGGGAGTCCGAGTCCAAGTGTATTGCTGCCCCTCGAAGTTGAAAGCCAGCTTGTATTGGTCCTCCCTACTGACAGTTACAGTCGAGTACCCATTGGCCAGGTCTATTGCAGTGAATACCTGTGACCCCTGGATCTGGGCCAGCCCTTGGTCAATGTAGGGAAGAGGCCATCGGGAAGTATGGACCCGTTTGTTGAGCTCCCTTAGGTCAGCGCAGAGTCTCCAATGGCCGTTTGGTTTCAGAATCCCCAGCACCGGATTATTGAAGGTGCTGTGGACTGGACGAATTATCCCACGGGACTCAAGGTTCTTAATTATTTCAGTAAGGGACTCCATTGATGCGAGAGGCAAGCGATATTGCTTCACAAACACTGGAGTCATGCCAGGGTCCGTGGGAATTGTTGTTGTGTGGATATCGGTGCAACCACAGTCATATGAGTCCACCGCAAAGAGATCTTAAAAATCTAAGAAAACTTGTTTCAATTTTTGCTTTTGCTCCAGAGTCTCACGGGCATCGGCTAGGTTGACTCTCTCTTCAACCATCTGCCTGAAGCCTGGAAAGACTTCTGGTTCTGCTATCTCAGCGGCCTCCTCCAGCTGGGTGGAGAAGTCCCTGGTCAAAGTGCTGATTTGGACTGATGGCTTCAGGTGAGGAAAGCTGCCCTCGCGGACCTGGAAGATCACCTCATCCCTCCTGAAGTCACAGGTCACATCTTCCTTACCATAAGGGCAGGAAGTGTACACCAGGAAATTCCCCCCATGCCGGGTGAAGATCCTGTCTGGTGTTGTGTCATCATCACTATCACTGTCAAAACAGTCCTTGGAGATTGGTCCTAACATTTCATTACCTAAATCAATGGAAAAATGTCGGTCATCAACTGCCATTCCAATAATGGTGCCTGTGGCTAGAGTGATACTCTTTAAGTCGCTGTTATCCACCTCTATTGGAATGGTGTCATGTTCTATGTTGACTAGTGGTGTTGGATTTACCCCCAACCCTTGCTGTTGGAAATGAGCATTAAGATGAATATAGGCGTCAGGGTTTTTCAGTTTCTGTCCTCTTTTAACTTTCACTTCCAGTGAGAAGTGTCAGGTTCTTTCAGGGATGGTAACTTCCTCTACTATCTGAATTTCAACTGCATAAGGCAGCAGTTGAGCTGACCTAAATGCTTTCTCTGGGTCATCAAAGTCCATGGGATTACCCGCTAATCGGGACCAGGCTTTGAAGTTTATCAGGTCCAAAATAATGGCAAAGCGATTGAGAATGTCACTGCCTAAGTAGAATGCAGCAGGGACATCTCGCACGACCCAACAATTATGGACTATGCTCTTGTTGCCTATGGAAATTTTGAGCATACACCTGCTAGGCAGGAGATGTAATTGGGTGTTTCCAGGTCCATTTCCCATTTGTCTATCGGTTTAAATGTGGGAATGGCTGGATCTTTTGGAAGTTTGAGGAACATGGCTTCGCTGATGAAGCTCTTACCGTTGTTCACACACACACGGGCGAGAACAGAGTCCTTCACCTCATTTAACTGAATAGGGATGAACAACTGCTCTCCAATTTTCTGAATATCAGCAAGGCATTGAGCTGATTTTTCATCTTTCTGGACTATAGGAGTGGGATTCTCCGATTGTGAATTAGTAAAGAATTTCAGAGTGTTTCCTTCCAGTGTGGAATGCCACCTTAGACTGGAAGGAAGGTTGATTTTCAGAAATAGAGAGGGCCCCCCATCACCAGTTTGTTGTCCTACTGCAATTACTGTCACGTCTGGGATTTGATTATTCTGGAAGTGAAATTCTATTTGGTCGGATTTTTGTTCAATCATGTGGCATGTGCCGTTTAAACTAACATGGTTGACACTCTGTTTCAATTTTATTGGTCGGCTAGTCTGGGTCCAGAGGACCGTGTTTACACAATCTATCAGGGGTGACAACCTATGCAGGATGTCATTTCTAGTAAACAAGGTGTGCCCTCTGGAGTCACAACTATGACCGGGTGCTTCACTTTGTGTCGCCCAATTTTAATGTCCAAATCTGCAGTCCCCTCGACGGGAATTTCCTTCCTGTCGAAATTCTGAAGTTGTCGAGGAAGAGAGGTGGGAGGAATTTGGTATTTCTCCCCCCTTCCAGAATTCAGTTGATCAAAGGCCCTTTTTGACAGAAGGGTAGCTTGGGATCCAGTGTCCACCAGTGCCAAAATTGTACACTGCCTCTGTATTTGGACCAGGGCATAGAATCTTCCCTCCTTCTCCTCAAGGGGGCAAAGATAATGTACATTTTTGGACAACTGGTGGGTTAGTTTCTTGGTTTTGGACACTGAGAGGAAGGTGATTTGGGTAGGATTCTGTTGGGAGTCTTGGGAATCTGGAAGAAAAAGGTGACAGCTGGATATGGGGGAGTTTTGGGTTCCCCTGGTTCTGATTCTGGGCCGCCCCCCCTTTATGGAGACAGTCACCAGGATGGGTTTGAACCAGGGAATTTTCATGCTGGTGATTCTGGGGTTTGATGATGGGCAGTGCTAAGTCAGTCCCCATATCTACCCAGTCTGGATTTGGATCCTTTGGGACCCATTTTTCTTTGGGAGGAGTTCCCCCATCTCCGAAGGAGAAGCTCCTTTTCCCAGGATCCTCTGAGGACCCCTCTCCTTCAAACGGGAAGATCTGTACCTCCTCCACAAAATGGGTCTTTTTGGGCTCTTTATTTCTCCTACCCCCCCCTCTGCTCCTTGGGTTGCAGACTTTAGGGGGCAGGAGATTTTGGTTCCGGTTCCTGGGTTTCCAGGGGCTTTTTACAAGTGGGGAAGGAAGCTTCTTCCAAGGCTTTACACCCCCCTTCCCCTTGTGCCTCCTTCCTGGGAACCGGTGGGTTGTTGGGGTTCCTCCCCCGTCATTGCTCTGGAGCACCAGGTCCTGGATTTGAGGCATTCTGCACCGCCATGCTCATCTGAGGGTTCTGTTGAGCCCTCAGCATGTGACCCAGATCCTGTGCCATGTTCTGGACCTGGCTCTAGTTGGGACACCCGCTCTGGCTTGTACGGGTTTCTCATGTCTCCCCTGGGTTGATCCTGGGAAGGTTAGCTATCCCTTCTCACAAAATACCCCGCGTTAGGGAAGTTTGGGTACCCCTCCACCCTTGGCCTCAACTCTCCCGGATTGGGCTGTCTGCGCTCAGGTAAGTGGGGAAAGAAGGATGGATTGTTTTGGGGGTTAAAGTTTGGCGGATACCTTGGGAAGGAATTCTGTCCGGTATTTGAGGAATTACTGGCCTCCTGGGGAAAGTGAGGAGGGAAGTTCCGTGGGTTTCCTGTGGTCTGGTTGGATCCCCCCCTTGGGCTGGAGGAGTCCAGACATAACTCAGGATGGGTCTATTGCCCTTGTAGCGTGGGCTGATGTAGTCAGGGGAGTTAGGGGTCCCATTTGTGGTATTACCTCCCTGGCTCCCTGTTTGTGATTGGCTCGAGGGCCTTCTGGGTTTGTGGTTGTTTTGAATCTGTGCGGGCAGATTTTTAGGCCCCCCCATCTCTAAATCTAAAATTGGGGCAAGCTTCACCTCTGCCACTTTAGCAGCAGCAGGGGTGTTGGTTGTTTTGGGGCTTTTGGGATTATTTTTATTTTCCACAGGCTTTTGCACCTCATAAATGCGCGTGGCTCGTTCAATGACCCAGTCTAGCGATCTTTTCACGTGAAAGTCCCTCACTAGCTGGGTCATGATATACTTAGGGAGAGCATGGAAGAAAGTGTTTACAAACTCTTTGCTGTCAGTGCGCACCCTTCTAGTGGTCTGCACAAAGGTGCGTTTCAACTCTTGAACAAATTCTTGGGGAGCCTGGTCTTCCCCAGATTGCAAGTTATAGGCTGCCTTGCGAGTTTACTGAGGATTCCTGTGAATATAAAAAAGTTTCAGGATGGCCGCCGTATAGGTGGACCACCTGGAATGATTCTGATCCTCCAGCCCCGCAAAGAAGCTGGAGTCCTCAGGAGAAAATGCCCACTTTAAATACAGCTTTGGATGTCCTTCAAATGGAAAGTTTCCATCATTTGTTCAAATAGCTCAAGGTGCTCCCAAACCGAATATTTTGCATTCTTATGATAGGGCGTGATAACGCTTCTAATAGCTTTTATTTGCTTTAGGGGATCCTTGAGCAAGGCCCTCCTGATCTTGTTGGCTTTTTTAGTTCGGGTAACCCTGGTCCACTCATCCTCTGACTCAGAGGCACTGCTACCAGAGGTGCCTGTCTGGTCTTCTAGGCTCTCCTGGATTCTGCAAGCTTAGGAATGGCTGGCAGAATGTGGGGGCCTAGTTTCTTGAGTCCTGTGGCGCTCAGAAGAGTCTTTTGATTCTTCCTTGCTCCCAGGATTGGCTGAGTACCTCCCCCCTACCGCCTCCCCCACTGTCCTAGCTGGGAAGAGGGTTTCAGGATGCCCTTAGTGGGCCTACTCTGTTGGAGTTCCCCACTAAATTTTACCATCTGGTCTCTGGGAAAATGATATTTTTGAGGATCCATTTCTCTGACCCTCCCCTCATTGTGTCACACATCGGGGTCTGAATGACCCGCGCGCCTCCTCATCACGCCAGGTGAAACCGCGCGCCTCCTCATCACGCCAGGTGAAACAGACCACTTTCAAGGTACCTACCAAAGTCGTGGCGCTTCGCCACAGTATCCGACGTTTCTCAGCCCCTTATTTCGCTCGGTGGCGGTTACCCTGGAGATTGGGCTCAACAACATCAAAGGTATCGACAACCCAGCCTTTGCCTACAACTCCCAGGAAACCGATTTTTTGCGTGTAGTTCCGACTATTCGGAACGTGAGCTCTGACGGGCTTACGGCGCTCCGCCTCCTGTGTATATTAGGCACTGCAGCGGGAAGGACGCTGCTTCTGATTAAAGTTGCAACTGGCATCCGAAGTTTCGTCTTCTGTACCTTTCCAATCATTGCCTTCCCGTGTACCAATTCCTGTTTTTCCAATTACGGACTGCCTTGAGACTTCTCAAGTCTTCTGCCTACCTGTGTACCAGACCTTTGCCTGCTCTACGGTTTGCTTGCTTCCTGATTCTGTACTGTCTTCTGCCTACCTGTGTACCGGACTTTTGCCTGTCCTACGGATTGCTTACTTCCTGATTCTGTACTGTCTTTAGCCTGCCTGTGTATCAGATCTCGCTGCCTGTTTACTGGATTGCCTTCCTTCTGTCCTGATTTATCTACCACTGCCTTCAACTCACCTTCCCAGCTGACTCCAAGTACTGGGTACTGTTTCCTTCTTCAATTCCAGTGTTCTTTTGTGGATTCCAACTCCATCCCGTTGTTTTGGATTTGCTCCCTCAAGTGTACGCAAGGACGCTTTGCTGATTATTACACAAAGACTCATTTCTGAAAGGGCACACAGGGACGCCTTGCTGAGAAGTGTGCACCTACCCGTATCTAGTGCGCCCCTCGTGCCGCCCGGGTATAGCATCCCTACTAACCTTCCTGTTTATTGTTTTGTACCTCCGTTGTTCTAACCTGGATTGTTTAGGTTATTTCAATTCCTGTTCTGGTAAGACTTCCTTAACTTTCTTTATTAATTCCTATCTGAATCCTCAAAATAGAAGTTAATCTCTTTTCTGTACTTACAGGGGAAATTCTATTTCTGTTCCTTTTCGATTACAAGGGGAGTGGGTGACCCAGGTACTTTCTGCTTTTGAGAGGCTTTTTTCTTGTGGTGATCTTTGCTCTTCCCAAATATTTACCAATTGTCTTTTTCTTTTAGCTGGGTCCGTGGCGGTGTGTTCTCCCCACTCTTTTGGGTGATCAGTCTCTCAGTCTGTAATTTAGTGCAGCTGAGAGTCATATCATCAAAAAGAGCTTATTCCCTCAACAGAGAGGAGGCTCATGTAGAGGCTCCATCTCGAGCTCTTCAAGGAACATCCAGTACAACCTTCCTGGTCACTTGCCTGAACCACTTGCCGGCCGGTGAGTAACAAAATCAGAAGCCATGGATGAGACGGACCCTCTGAACGCTTTGGCTCGCTTGGTGTCCGAACTCCGTACGGATATGACGGCAGCGAATGATGCATTGCATCACAGGATTGACAGTCTGCAGAGATTTCCAACTCCTCCGATTCTGGGCATAGATTCCTCCGGTGCTACGGCTTCAGGTTCTGGCACCCCTACGGCTGCCGCCTCCGGGTTTTCCGCAAACCCTGTGCTCATGGCTACACAGTTCCCGTTGGCCCCCCGGAGCGTTTCACAGGTGATCCAAAACAATACCGTACTTTCATTAATCAGTGTAAACTACACTTTCTTTGCCGCCCAACTGCTTTCCCCAATTCCACGACAAAGGCGGCTTTCATTCTTTCTCATCTAGGGGGGACGGCAGCTGCTTGGGCTAATCCTTTACTTGAATCTAACAGTTACGTTCTATACGACTGTGACGCTCTTATCACAGCCATGAACAGGGTCTTTGATACCCGCTACAAATCACAGGCCACAGACCTGGAATTTTTGAACCTACGACAGGGCACTTCCTCTCTGTTTACCTACCTTACTCGTTTCAACCAATTGGCGGCTGAAACAGATTGGCCTGAGGAGAAGAAGTCGGCAGTATTCTATAAAGGGCTGTCTGAGGAATTAAAAGACATCCTAGCTACTGCCCCCGTGGTTCCTACTGTTTTTGGGGAACTTTTGGATTTAGTTTTGCAGATAGACACCGGAAGGTCCGAAAGGAAGGGGGAGCGTAAGCCATAAGCAAACTTAACTCCCACCTTTGACCCTGTGCCAACACAACCTTCCGCTCCAGAACCAATGCAAGTGGGGGCAGTGCGGGGCCCTCTAACCCCTGCACAACGTGAGTATCGACGTTCTCACAATCTATGTATGTACTGCGGCTCGGCCGATCACCCGCTGAAAGACTGTCCAAAGAAACCCAACAAGAAGGCGGGAAACGCCAAATCCCGGCGATAGACAGAGTCCCTACGCCGGGAATCTTATCATTGGACTCTCATGGTACTGCCTCCGCCCCTGTCACTTTGCCA
This sequence comes from Ambystoma mexicanum, assembly GCF_040938575.1. NCBI lineage: Eukaryota > Metazoa > Chordata > Amphibia > Caudata > Ambystomatidae > Ambystoma > Ambystoma mexicanum. The sequence continues at coordinate 1,062,222,329 of NC_090923.1, read as the reverse complement.
GTAGTATTTACTGCAACTGCTGACACTTCTTTTTCTTCTCTGGCTATCATCGATTCTGGGGCAGCAGGGAATTATATGGACTATGATTACGCCATCAATCACAAGGTTCCTGTATTAGATAAGGCCCAAGCGGAGGCGCTCCACGCAGTGGACGGTACTTCTCTGGTTTCAGGGTTGGTAACCCAAAACACGTCTCTCGTCCGTATGCAAACAGAAGACGGACATGTGGAGACTATCTCCTTTGATTTGATAAAAGCACCCCAGTTTCGGGTCATCCTGTGAGTTCCATGGTTACGCTATCACAACCCGGCCATTGATTGGGCTGCAAAAACTGTCCAATTTCCTTCCTCGGTCTGCAATGAAAAAAGTTTTTAGGACTCGAATGTGTTGGCAGCCTCCAATGCATTTATCGGTGCTATTACTACTGCCAAGGAAGTTCATGTTCCCTCAGAATACAGTGATTTCCAGGATGTCTTTGACAAAGAGGGAGCAGATGTTCTGCTCCCTCACAGACCCTACGACTGCCCTATTGATTTAGTGCCAGGAGCTAAGATACCAGCAGGAAGGGTGTATTCGCTTACACTGCCCGAAGACAAAGTACTTAAGGAATACATCGACAAGGCCTTGATCACCGGGTTCATCAGACCATCTAAGTCTCCTGCGGCATCTCCCCTCTTTTTCGTCCCTAAGAAAGAAGGCGATCTTCGCCCTTGCATTGATTACAGGACCTTGAACGCTATAACTGTAAAGAATCAATACCCTCTTCCGCTGATATCTGTTCTTTTGGATCAGCTTGGTTCTTCGGCAGTATTCACTAAACTGGACCTTCGAGGTGCATATAACCTTGTTCGAATACGAGAGGGGGATGAGTGGAAAACAGCCTTCAAGACCCGGTATGGACTGTTTGAGTACCTGGTGATGCCCTTTGGGCTGTGTAATGCGCCTGCTACCTTCCAGGCATTCATGAATGATATTTTGCATGACTGTCTGGATCAATTTGTCATTGTCTACTTAGACAACATTTTGATATACTCTTCTTCAATGGAGGAACACATTGACCATGTTCGTTTCGTGCTTCAGAGGCTACGAGGCAATCATTTATTTGTTAAAGCTGAAAAATGCGTATTCAATTCTACTGAAGTAGAGTTCTTAGGGTACGATCTTACTAACCACGGCATTAGAATGAGCCGTTCTAAAGTCAGAGCTGTTCTTGAATGGCCTGTGCCTACTACTACCAAGGCCTTACAATCCTTTTTGGGTTTTTCAAACTTTTACAGACGATTCATTCACTCGTTTTCATCCATCTCAGCTCCTTTGACAGCGTTGACCAGCTCTAAACGGGTATTTCAATGGAGTCCGGAGGCGCAACAGTCCTTTGAAGCTCTGAAAGCCGCCTTCTCGACTGCTCCAGTACTGCAACATCCAAATCCACTCTTACCATATCTAGTGGAGGCCGATGCCTCAGGTTCCGCCGTTGGAGCAGTACTATCCCAGCGTTGTCCCGATTCAGGTGAAATCCATCCTGTTGCTTTTCATTCACGGAAGTTGACTCAATATGAACAAAACTACCCTATCACGGAAAGAGAGTTGTTGGCCATCAAGGACGCTTTTTCTGAATGGAGACATCATTTGCTGGATGCGCGTCATCCTGTCACAGTATTTTCAGATCATCGGAGTCTTCTTGCGTTCAAGTCCATGAAATGTCTTACCGCTAGACAGGCTCGCTGGCATCTCTTCTTTTCACAATTTAACTTCACCATTACTTATCGGCCAGCCCGATTCAATACCTGTGCTGACGCTTTGTCACGTTTGTCTTCCAATACCGGTGGTAAAACTAACAAGCACTCTCTCTTGCTACCGTGTAGAGTGGTCTGTGGGTGCACTCCTCAACCTCCACTACGCTCCCTGATCTCTGAGTGGGTTTCCTCACATGCAGGGGAATGTGAGGCTCTCAACCTCGATATAGTGCAGGGTTTGCCCTACATCCAGGGCAGATTGTTTCTACCTCCTGGTGATGGGCGTTTACGTGCACTTGCTTGGTCTCATGATTTGCTTATGGCGGCTCATCCGGGACAACAAAAGACCATTGACTCTTTGCGCCGTTGGGCTTGGTGGCCTTCTATGTCCAGCGACGTAATTGATTATTTGGCCTCCTGTTCAGTATGTTCTCAGTCCAAAATCTCTAGATCTAAACCTGTGGGTTTGCTGCAGCCTCTTCCAGTGCCACACAAGCCATGGTATATGGTCTCTATGGATTTTATAGTCGATCTTCCTTCTGTGGATGGCTTTGATACTATTTGGGTTGTCATCGATTATTTCACTAAAATGGCACTGTTCATTCCGTGTTCCGGGCTGCCTTCTGCACCTATATTGGCCTCACTGTTTCTAAAGCATGTTTTCCGATTCTTTGGGCTCCCTTCCATTGTGGTTTTGGACCGCGGCCCTCAGTTTACGTCCCGCTTCTGGAGGGCGTTGACATCGTCTCTTGGTGTTGATGACAGATTCATTTCTGCTTATCATCCGCAGACGGATGGGCAAACCGAAAGGCTCAATGCAACTCTTGAACAATACCTGCGTTGTCTCTGTCTTCATTTCCAGTCATCCTGGTTGGCGATGTTGCCACCTGCCGAATTCGCCTATAACAACTCGTGACATTCGGCTTCTGGTGTTTCTCCTTTCTTTGCTTTGTATGGCTACTATCCTCAGTCTTTGCCCCTGGATCCTACACTTCCTATTGACAACCCGGCTGCACAAGCTTGTATTCGGGATCTCAAATCTGTTCGTAAATCTGTTCTGGAACATCTCCTCCATGCTCAGGTTAAGGCTAAAAAATATGCGAATCAGCATAGGTTTCCTGCTCCCAGTTATAAAGTGGGTGCAAAAGTTTGGTTGTCCACTCGCAACTTGAAGATCCCTGGAAAACGCTTGCTCCTTCCCAAGTTCGTGGGTCCGTATGCCATCACTGAGGTGATTAGTCCGGTTGCTGTGCGGCTTTCTTTGCCTTCTTCTTGGAAAGTGCATCCGGTTTTCCATGTTTCCCTGGTTAAGCCTTGCTCGCCTTCTACTCGTTTGCCTGCTCGTCCTCCCCCGATCAGGGTGGATGGCGATGGCGAATACGAGGTGGCGGATATCCTGGATTTCCAGCTGCGCAGGGGTCGTCCGTACTACCTTGTTGATTGGAAGGGATACGGCCCGGAGGATAGATCCTGGGAACCACTGGAGAACATCCGAGCTCCTGAGCTTCTACGCCGCTTTCATGCCCGCAAGGGGTTGGCGCTGCCTTTGGGGGTGGATGCTGTCACACATCGGGGTCTGAATGACCCGCGCGCCTCCTCATCACGCCAGGTGAAACCGCGCGCTGTCAATCTGGAAAAGTGAATACCCTTCATTTGGATGATAGACGTATCTTGATGGCCGAAGGCCAACCGTCTTATGCACAGAATTATAGAAAAACAGACTGCTATGCTTGACCAACAAGCAGCCATTTTAAACGTAGCAAGAATCGCCATTTTGCTTGTTAACCATTGCTCATTGCTTTCTGTCTAAACTGCTTTGCAGCTTGCAATTCTTGCAAATTCTGCTTACTCTGCTCAACTGTTAACATTGTTGTCTGAATATGAAAGGGCAAGGCCGCGGGACTGAGGAGTTCGTTGAAACTCCTCATGAGCAGCCCAGAAAGGAATGCCCACGCTCCCTCTCTGTAGCCTTGAGGGAGAGCTGCAGGGCATTTAATCATTTCACAGCTGCCAGCCAGTCTCGTACTGTGGTAGAATATGTTAGAATAAAGCAGCTAAAGGCTTGAATTATGCTCTTCGTACGGCCCCCCTTCACAAAACCCTTTAGAGCGTGTCGGCTCCCAGGACACGAATAGCACCTCATAGATAGCAAAGCTTGGAATGTGACTCTTCCCCCGTGTGCAGCTTGCTTCCAAGAACAGAAGCACTGTGTTATGTTCAACAACTAGAAGATGCCTCCGCACTTTCTAAATTGCACATTGTTACTAGAATAGACATCGAAAGTGTCATAATTGTCATACTCGTCAGAAATGTCCATCATCATCCCGAGTTCAAAGAAACTCAATAAAAGGGGGGTATTAAACATGTCATAGCTGATTGTATGATATGCATTTTGTATATATGTAACTGATGTACGTAATTCGCTCTCTTGCGTCCCTCGAGGTCTAGAGAATACACGTCGTGGGGCGTGAGACCATAGTTGGCCAATTGGGACTATTTTGCTTGCAATAAACCCTAGCATTGGGAATTTTAACCTCGTGTCTGGCGCATCCTTTCGTGTATGGTTATTGCCTTGTTTCCATATCGCGAGGGACCCCTAAGGGCCCCTTTCAAGATGGCGCCCGAATAGGGACCCTCCCCCACTTGCCCCTTCGTAGACGTTGTAACGGAGTAGAGGCGGAAGAACGGCGAGGACGGGACGATCGAGCTGGGATCAAGAGGTGTACGGGGCGCCTTGTACAAGTGAGGAGAGATTCCTTCGCAGATCTGCACACATCTGATCCCTGAGCGACGTACCGGGCCAGAGGGCAAAGGAGGCGAGGGTCCCGAAACGAGGCAGAAGCCAGAGAAGCGCAGACACGACGTTGGGAGGGGTTGCGTCAGGACACAGGAGACTTGTTTTATCAGGTGATTCATTCCCCGATTCAAACAAAACCCTGATTATTGGTAGAGTGTTGATTTTGCAAATTCAAACATCCAGAGTAAGGTTGGTTAACCAAGAGGAAGGTTAAAAACATGCCTGGAGTACTGTCCACTTTAGCGGGGCTTTTCCGCTGCGGTAGACAGTCCTTGGAAAATGGCCAAAGTACACCGCCTGGGGCAACGACGGCTTATGGCATGTATGCAAAATATGGTGTGGGTGCGATAATATTTTGTGAAATTTGGCATAGGCAAACTAGAAAGCAACAGGACCATCAGTGGCCAATTAATGGTAGCTTTGAGATTGCGAGGATAGATAACCTGGAAAGGGTGTTGATAAGGAAAAAAGCGCGACCTGCAGCAATGCTCCAACTTAGGAGTAGAGAGAAGCATGCACGTAGGCACAAATCGAAGCTTGAGGTAGCAGAAGAAAAGGAGGAGGAGGAGTGGACGGCAAGTCTAAGACGGGAAGGGAGACGTGAGCAAATGAACATAGAAGGAATATACCCGCAGCGGGAACTACACATAGCAGACGAATTAATGGAACGGTCGAGGCCCAAAACCAGGATCAAAACCAAACACGCCAGTAGTGACTGCGCAGGCCCAACCAGTAGCTCTCATACCCCCTCCCACAGCCCAAGCACTTCCCCTCACGCAAGCATTAACCCACGCCCCACCCACAGCTCGAGCCCTCCCATAAGCGCAGACAGCACACGTGCAATTTCCCAGCACCCAGCAAGGGACTTCACAGATGCCACCTGTGTCACTTGTCCCATCCGCACCTCCCGCTCCAGAGACAGATTCAGCACCATCCGCCCCTCCCGAAGTCGAAATTGAGACCGGGGAGGCGAGAGGCGGGGCTGAAGGAACAGGATCTGGACAGGTAACTCGCAGCGCGATCAGCAAAGAAAGAAAGGTTGAATTACAGCAAGAGGCAGAAATGTACATAGAAGGAAATGATGGGACGGCAGCATTGGCCTCATTATATGGGTACCGAAGAAGCAACGAGAGACAAGTAGTGTTGGAATACATGGGGGAATTTTTGGTGGGAGAATGGAAAAAGTTACATGGGAAATTACCGCCACAACGATTGTTAGATTTGAACCAATTAGCATGTTGTAGAATAAAAGATGAAGAAGTAAAGGAACATGTGAATGGACTTTTTGATCTTAAAAATGAGTTGGATAATGATTATGCTGAAATGTTTTCTGCACCTGGGCACAGGGGTTGGGATATTAGAAGAGATGGGAGAGGGACGGTAGAACCATACATACAGCAGAGACATTCAATGTCATCTGTACAGAGGGGCGACAAGCTGAAAGTATGTATGCGGGAAGCGATAAAGTGGATGTCGAATCCTAGTATCCCAACAATGGTCATACATGACATATTTGACGAATATTCCATGCCAATGAAAAGAAAGGCACTGCAATCGATGGCTGAACATTTAATAGACAAGGATATAAAAAACAATAAGGCTAGCCCACCCGAGATACTAGCGGTATACAAGAGAGCATTCGAGCGAAGTACAGGAGAAACGGGCCTATCACTGGATTTAGGAATACTATTGAACCTAAGAGAAGGGGGAGGGATCGTGAGTGGGGCATTTCCAATGAGAGAGGTTCCGCCCACGTTTGTACCAAAAGTAGAGGTCCCTGCAACGGATACAGTAGAAGCGCAGGTAATACCAGCCCATTTCACCGCCCAGTATGTGCATGTCCCCTTTTCCAGGCAAGAGGTGAATACTATAAAACAGACGATTCCCGATATAAGAAAGAATCCAGCAGGTTTCTTCAAGGAAGTAGAGTCAACCCTGAGATCAGCAGTGCTTACTATGAGCGATATAGATTTGATTTTCCCAGTCATTTTGCCAGCAGATATATGGAAACAGATAAGGACGGTAGATGACGTGGGGGCTTTTGGCACCACATGGGCGGAGTTACTATTGGAGCACAAACATAAAAAAGTAGGGGAAAATTCGGGAACCCGCATGGCAGATCTACCAGAACGGATAATCGGAGATTGAGAGAAATAATTCCAGAAAGAAGGATTCAGCGGGACATATTAACTACATGTGTACAGGGCAAGGATGAGCCAGTAACGGATTATTTCAATAGATTTGAAGGAGTATTCACAGACTTCAGTGGGCAGGATGTGAGCACAGAGTCGGGGAAAAGGCTATTTGTTGATAAATATGTGAGGGGACTAATATTACCAATTCAAGATATGTTAATGGCGTCGGAAAGTGCCTGGGCAGCAAAACCGGTGAGTGAGATATTACACATAGCCCAATATTACGAGAACAGGGTAAATGTGGCGAAAGAAAGAGAGATGAAGGATAGAGTAATTTAAAAACGAGGGTGTTACTGCAGCAGGTAATTGGATACAATAGAGATAGAGGAAATGCACAAGGCAGGGGAAATTTGAATAATATGCACAGGGTCTCATTGGGATTAAATCAATGTGCGTACTGTAAAGAGGAAGGACACTGGCGAGTGCAATGCCCGCACCTACAGAATAGAGGTGGGTTTGGCCAGAGAAGGCCTCATAGAGGACATCAGGGGTCAAATGGCCCAAGCAGAAATAGCATGCAGCAGCAGCAGGGATATACCAATGGAGGTAATCAAAACCAATCCCATGGTCAAAACCAAGCTCAACAGAACCAGGCATTGAACCAAAGTGTTCCGAACCAAAATCAGGGCGGGCAGGGCCAACAGAGAAATGATCAGAGTGGAGGACACTGAGGGGGAAATGGGAATATTTTTGATACACAGCCAAACACGTATTATAGCAGCAGCGGTGACTACACATCTGACGATGTGTTATTCTTGCAATAGGACAGCCCACGGCAGGGGTCGGAACCAGTGTCTATTCCCGTGAATCAGAGAGGACCCTACGTAGAAATGAGAGTCAGGAATGAGGAGCACCGTTTCCTTGTAGATACAGGGGAACAAAAGTGTTCGATAGACCACCACTTGGTTACGGAGATCCCACTGTCGGGGCAAAAGAATGTTTCTGTAGGGTTCGCAGGTACACCAGTAATTAACCCCGTGTCCGAAGCTGTCCCAATTACAATAGGACCATTTACGGAACAGTGTCCATTTCTTCTGACAGAAAATTGTGGGGAGAACTTGCTAGGATTAAATTTGTTGAGAAAATTGGGGGCAGTTATACATTGTACGGCAGATGGGGTGTTCCTCACGATTTGGCCTCACGATGCACCGGTGACGGAATTTATGTCAGAAGCGTTACCAGAAGAGCTAAGTAGAGTACCAACCTGTCTGTGGGCAATGCATGATAACGATGTAGGATGCTTGAAAATAGAGCCAGCAAAAATAACTTTGAAAGAAGGTGTTACATTACCACGAATTCCCCAGTATAAAATTTCTGTTGAAGGTGAGAAGGGATTAAAGAGTATTGTTACTGACCTGGTGAGATGGGGGTGGTTGAAGAAATTGCAGGTAGCACATGCAACAGCCCGATTCTTCCAGTTTACAAGAAAGGAGGCGATGAAGTACCATATCGTTTCATAATTGATCTGCGCGCATTGAACAAAGTGGTAGACCCACAATTCCCTTTGGTCCCAGATGTCACAACAATACTGACAATGATACCGGCCACTGCAGAATACTTTAGTGTAGTTGATTTGAAGAACGCGTTCTTTAGCATTCCAGTGGATAAAAGCAGTAAATATCTGTTCGCGTTCACTCTAGGAGGTCGATCATTCACATTCACACGCATTCCACAAGGATACACAGAAAGCCCGAGCATTTACAGCAGGGCACTAAAGGAACAGCTAGATATGCTAGAACTACCAACAGGTTGCGCACTCTTGCAGTACATAGATGACTTGTTACTAGCTGCTGACACAAAAGAGATCTGCAAAGAAAGTACTATATTACTATTCACACACCTAGCGACCCATGGTCACAAGGCAAGTTTGAAGAAATTCCAGTATAATCAAAAGGTGGTGTCTTATTTGGGTTACCTACTTTCGAAAGAAGGGAGAAGATTAACACCAGAAAGCATAGAAAGTATTTCTAGTATGCCTATTCCAAAAACTCAAAAAGGAGTGAGAGCTGTAATAGGCATGGCCTCTTATTGTCGGCAGTGGATCAGTAATTCGGCATTGATTGTGAAGCCAATGATAAAATTAACTAAAAAGGATGCAGTGATGCCTTTGCAGTGGGATGAAGAATGTCAGAAAGCGTTTGATCAGTTGAAAGTGGCTTTATGTTCTGCGCCAGTTTTAGGCACGCCAGATTATGCTAAAGTATTTAGACTGTTTATAAGCGAGAGTGAAGGATGTGCGTTGGCGGTTTTGACACAGGAACAAGGTGGGAGAAATAGGCCGTGCGGCTATTTTTCTTCTGCGATGGACCCTGTAGCGCGCACTACCACGATGTTTGCGATCTGTTGCAGCGGCTCAGTGAAACAAACAGAAGGAATGGTATTGGGGCACACTTTAATTCTGATGGTGCCACATGCTATAGACGTTCTATTAAATAGGACCCAGACGCAACACCTCACCTCCGCGAGATTAACAAGATATGAACTCATCCTGTTTGCACCCCACATCCAAATTATGAGGTGTAGCGCATTGAATCCTGCAGAATTAATGCCATTGCCCATAGCAGAAGTTGGTGACAACGAATCACCACCCCATGATTGTTTAATGGTCACCGAGGAAGAAACGAAGGGAAGAGTTGATCTGAGTGACACCCCACAAAAAGAGCCGGATGGGGAGTTGTTTTGTGACGGCTCTTGTTTCAAATTACCAGATGGCACGTCAACTGCCGCGTATGCTATCACTACTCTAGAAAGGGTTGTGGAAAGTAAAAGAATCCCATATAATTCAGCACAAGCCGCAGAAATTATAGCCTTGACTAGAACTTGTGAACTCTCTGAGAATTTGAACGTGAATATTTATACTGACAGCCAGTACGCCTTTGGCGTGGTTCATAACTTAGGCCGACTCTGGGCTGAGAGGGGCTTCTTGACATCACATGGGGCCAGGATTCAGCATGGCCCTTTGATTGTGCGGTTGTTGTCTGCACTCGCGTTTCCAAAGCACCTGGCAATAGTAAAATGCGAAGCGCATAAAAAGGTGACATGCAAAATAGGAGAAGGAAACGCATTTGCAGACACGATTGCGAAACAAACTGCCACTGACCTACATAATAAGATGATGACAGTATAAACAGAGGAAGTACCTTGTATGATAGAGAATGGAGTTGCCACAGTCAAAGAAATGCAGGCTGAGGCCACGACCAAAGAGATTCAGGGGTGGGCTGAGGGCTCTGCTGAGTTAGATTTGGAAGGATGTTGGGTGTACAAAGAGACCAAGAACTGGATGTTGCCAAATTGTTATGTAACCGCAATGGTTACAATGGCGCATAGCCGTACCCACATTTGCGTGAAGAAGATGGTACAGCATTTATCCACAGTATGGAAAAATGAGCACATAAAAAAGAATGCAGAAAGGCTAGTGCAGAATTGTATTACGTGCCAGCAACACAATGTAGGGAAGGGAACCGTGACTCCAGTAGGTAGTTTTGGCCCACCCTCTATGCCATTCGAGGTGATCCATTTTGATTTCATAGAAATGGAAAGGTGCCAGAACTACAAATATGTGTTAGTGGTGATTTGTGCATTCAGCAAGTGGGTGGAGGCATATCCTTTAAAAGACTGTACTGCCATGTCAACGGCAAAAGTAATGTTGAAGGAGTATTTCTCCCGGTTTGGGCTGCCCCGTGTCCTGTGGTCAGATAACGGCCCACACTTTGTGGGCGCAGTAGTACTACAGATCTGTGCAGGTCTGCAGATTGAAAAGCGATTCCACAGCTCCAGGCATCCGAGTTCCGTCGGACTTGTTGAGAGACATAACGGCATCCTAAAAGCCAAGATGGCAAAAAATGTGCCGGAAGCAAGTTGAGTTGGGTAGATGCATTACCTCTAGCACTTTTATGCATGCGCACATCTGTACAGGCTAAAACTGGGCTCTCTCCCTATGAAATTATCATGGGGAGACCGGCAAGCCCAAAAGATTATGTGAGGTTGAGCATCCTGTGTTAAGCACGTACTGTGGCCTTTTAATGCAGAAGTTGCATTTGATTCATCAGCAGGTGCAGGAGGCGTTACCAGTGCGATACACCGGACCGGGGCACGCGCTGGAGCCTGGAAGCTGGGTCCTGATTAAAAACTTCCAACGGAAGAAGTCATTAGCACCCAGGTGGCGCGGCCCCTACCAAGTACTTTTGGCGACACAGACAGCCATTTGAGTGGACGGTCGCAAGGCATGGATCCATGCGACACATGCCAAAAGATTCCCAGGACTGCTGACAACTTCCGACGACCAGAGAAAGGAAACGGTCTCGGAAACGAAAGAAACTGTTGCCAATCGAATGACACAGCACCAGCCTGAGCGAGAAGTGAAACTCGAAACAAAGCCTGAGCAAGAAGTGAAACAGAAACCAGAGCCTGGAGAAACTGCCAAAAAGGGGGAAGGGCGAACAGGGCCCCAACGCTGCCCAGCAGAAACAACATCATTGTTGAACGACACAGAATCAGCATTGCAAACAGCTGCAAAAACGGAGCGTGTGCCCCTTTGGCACCCATCAGATCTTGTAACCGCACCAGAGCCAAAAACAGAATCTGCATCATTGCCGCGGTGCTCCACAACATCGATCATTGCACCGCAGGCTGACACTGAGCCTGATACTGGAAGTGCATCGGCACTGTTCACCGATCACACAATACCAGGAGTAAAACTTTAGGATCTCAGGCCTCGAAAGGCAAAGTGATCCACTGATTCTTGGTACTTCTTGCCTTTGGTTCCACTCACGGACGGGGGAGGAACCAGGGGTGTAGAGGAGAGAGGTGTGAGAATTGTGCAATCGGACAATTCAAGACTCACGGCTCCTCGGTGCGTTTATAACAGAGTACGTGTGTCAGAAGCCAGAGTGGGACCTGCTGGATGCACATAGTACTCTGTCACAAAATCTGTTCAGAAATCGTCTGAGCAGTGGGAAAAAAGGAATACTACTAATCTTGCCCAAACCAATGGTAAAGGACTGGCAGACTGAACTATGACATTTTTCCGTTGAACTTTTGGCATCAGAGCAAGTGTAACAACGAGAGATATCCACAACGAACTTTTCCAGTAAGAAGAAGGACGATGAAGAGCAAATCGAAACTGGTTCCAGCTTCCTCCTGCACCGCTGCTGAGAAAATGATAGTTATAGTTATAGAGACTGTAAATTCAGGGAAAAGGCATACTAACTTGGACACTGGTTCTGTGTTTCATAAGTATGGTAGTACCAATGACAATAGCCATTGTATTATGGTGCATGGAGTCAAAGCACCCATTAGAAACACTCTTACCAGAAACAAATGCGTCCACTACTGAAAAGCCAGGTTCATGTAATCACAGGTACATTGTCCCCAATTGAAGAGAAACATAGAGAAGGGTATGGCATCAACACGTTGTTGCTAATAATGAACATGACCCATGCAGTTTTAAAGAAAAGAAACTGCTGGGTGTGTGCACATTTACCACAGCATGGTGGGAAAGGGATAGGATGGTATGTACAACCGTTGCCATTAAGTTCTGCATGCAGAGCATCTTTGGGTGCAATGTTTTTTGGGAAATGGAACAGAAGCAGTACGGGTCAATTAGATAAAACAAATATGAATGATTTCGAGGAAATTATCATGAGACCTGTGGGCTGCGCCATATTCCATAAAACACATGTAATAATCCCAAAACCCACGCCAAAGAGTACACGAAAAATTACAAAACTATATAGGCAGGATAGATTGTCCCGCCAGAAAAAACATCAGTAATGACGTTCCGCATGAGAGAAGAATGGAACAAAGACGCTGTGCCACCTTCCTATGCGGTAAATTACAGCCCAAGAACTGTCCTGTTATGCCTGAAGAAAAAAGGTACCTACTTAGTAGGCACATCCTCTGGGTGCATGAATACAGTGGTCCTAAAATATGAAGTTGAACCAGTATACGTAGGAGACCCTGTTTATTTCATATGTGGGGAAAGCGCATATCCATGGTTACCTAGAAACTGGGGAGGTACGTGTTACCTGGGTCTACTATTCCCATGAGTGTTCCTCTTAGAAACTGCAGAATTAGTGAGGCGATTAAAAGGTAGAACCCGAAGGAGTAGTGAAGATGGAATGATAGCAATAGATGTAGCCAAATCGTTTATACCATTCTTGGCCCAAATAGAAAATTCCTATAATATAAGAAAACTGTCTAGAATATTAAAAAATACAATAGATTCAACAACGGATATTTTATTCAATATGACGTTAGGAGAGAAAGGAATAAGACTAATGGCACTACAAAACAGAATGGCTCTTGACATAATATTAGTTGATCGTGGGGGAGTTTGCAAACTCGTAAAAACTGCATGCTGTGTGTTCATAGATGACTACTCCCCCACCATATTCAGAGCCATCAGGAAACTACATGTCCTTAGTTCCACACTCTCTACTGAAGAAGGGGGTTGGGGGATATGATCCTGGTTTTGGGGACTATTGCGGTCCTGGGGATGGAAGGTAATTTCGATACTAGTGGTGGTACTTGGTATATTCATCACATGTTGCTGTTGCATACAATGCCTACCAATAGTTTGCACTGAGATAACTGAGGGATGTACTAAGGAATGTATGCACATGGTGTCGAGAAGAAAACAAACGCATTACCGAAATAACAAAGACACTGATGAAACAAAAACAGTAAAACAATTCATGGCTATAGACATTAATGATGAAGATGATGCTTATGATAGCATGAAAGGTTCAGACATAGATACCGCAGACCTATCCTCATCAGAGGAGGATACAATGAATGAATAAGACGCTTGGCATACGGCCAAAAGGAGGGTTTGTCAATCTGGAAAAGTGAATACCCTTAATGTGGATGATAGACGTATCTTGATGGCCGAAGGCAAACCGTTTTATGCACAGAATTATAGAAATACAGACTGCTATGCTTGACCAACAACGGCCATTTTAAACGTAGCAAGAATCGCCATTTTGCTTGTTAACCATTGCTCATTGCTTTCTGTCTAAACTGCTTTGCAGCTTGCAATTCTTGCGAATTCTGCTTACTCTGCTCAACTGTTAACATTGTTGTCTGAATATGAAAGGGCAAGGCCGCGGGACTGAGGAGTTCGTTGAAACTCCTCATGAGCAGCCCAGAAAGGAATGCCCACGCTCCCTCTCTGTAGCCTTGAGGGAGAGCTGCAGGGCATTTAATCATTTCACAGCTGCCAGCCAGTCTCGTACTGTGGTAGAATATGTTAGAATAAAGCAGCTAAAGGCTTGAATTATGCTCTTCTTACAACCGCCCCCTTTGCAAAACCCTTTAGAGCGTGTCGGCTCCCAGGACACAAATAGCACCTCATAGATAGCAAAGCTTGGAATGTGACTCTTCCCCCGTGTGCAGCTTGCTTTCAAGAACAGAAGCACCGTGTTCTGTTGAACAACTAGAAGTTGCCTCCGCACTTTCTAAATTGCACATTGTTACTAGAATAGACATCGAAAGTGTCATAATTGTCATACTCGTCGGAAATGTCCATCATCATCCCGAGTTCAAAGAAACTCAATAAAAGGGGGGTGTTAAACATGTCATAGCTGATTGTATGATATGCATTTTGTATATATGTAACTGATGTACATAATTCGCTCTCTTGCGTCCCTCGAGGTCTAGAGAATACACGTCGCGGGCGTGAGACCATAGTTGGCCAATTGGGACTATTTTGCTTGCAATAAACCCTAGCACTGGGAATTTTAACCTCGTGTCTGGCGCATCCTTTCGTGTATGGTTATTGCCTTGTTTCCATATCGCGAGGGACCCCTAAGGGCCCCTTTCAGCGCCTCCTCATCACGCCAGGTGAAACAGACCAATTTCAAGGTACCTACCAAAGTCGTGACGCTTCGCCACAGTATGCGACGTTTCTCAGCCCCATATTTCTCTCGGTGGGGGTTACCCTGGAGATTGGGCTCAACAACATCAAAGGTATCGACAACCCAGCCTTTGCCTACAACTCCCAGGAAACCTATTCTTTGCATGTAGTTCCGACTATTCGGAACGTGAGCTCTGACGGGCTTACGGCGCTCCGCCTCCTGGGTATATTAGGCACTGCAGCGGGAAGGACGCTGCTTCTGATTAAAGTTGCAACCGGCATCCGAAGTTTCGTCTTCTGTGCCTTTCCAATCATTGCCTTCCTGTGTACCAATTCCTGTTTTTCCAATTACGGACTGCCTTGAGACTTCTCAAGTCTTCTGCCTACCTGTGTACCAGACCTTTGCCTGCTCTACGGTTTGCTTGCTTCCTGATTCTGTACTGTCTTCTGCCTACCTGTGTACCGGACTTTTGCCTGTACTACGGATTGCTTACTTCCTGATTCTGTACTGTCCTTAGCCCGCCTGTGTATCAGATCTCGCTGCCTGTTTACTGGATTGCCTTCCTTCTGTCCTGATTTATCTACCACCGCCTTCAACTCACCTTCCCAGCTGACTCCAAGTACTAGGTACTGTTTCCATCTTCAATTCCAGTGTTCTTTTGTGGATTCCGACTCCATCCCGTTTTTTTGGATTTGCTCCCTCAAGTGTACGCAAGGACGCTTTGCTGATTATTACACAAAGACTAATTTCTGAAAGTGCACACAGGGACGCCTTGCTGAGAAGTGTGCACCTACCCGTATCTAGTGCGCCCCTCATGCCGCCCGGGTATAGCATCCCTACTAACCTTCCTGTTTATTGTTTTGTACCTCCGTTGTTCTAACCTGGATTGTTTAGGTTATTTCAATTCCTGTTCTGGTAAGACTTCCTTAACTTTCTTTATTAATTCCTATCTGAATCCTCAAAATAGAAGTTAATCTCTTTTCTGTACTTACAGGGGAAATTTCATTTCTGTTCCTTTTCGATTACAAGAGGAGTGGGTGACCCAGGTACTTTCTGCTTTTGAGAGGCTTTTTTCTTGTGGTGATCTTTGCTCTTCCCAAATATTTACCAATTGTCTTTTTCTTTTAGCTGGGTGCGTGGCAGTGTGTTCTCCCCGCTCTTTTGGGTGATCGGTCTCTCAGTCTGTAATTTAGTGCAGCTGAGAGTCATATCATCAAAAAGAGCTTATTCCCTCAACAGAGGGGAGGCTCAGGTGGTGGCTCCATCTCGAGCTCTTCAAGCAACATCCAGTACAACCTTCCTGGTCGCTTGCCCTAACCACTCGCCGGCCGGTGAGTAACACATTGGAGTCTCCCTGATCAGAGAAGATGGCCCTAGCCCTTGGGAACCCATACACAGATGCCCGCCCATCCATTCCTGGGAGGTGCTGATCTATGAGCCCCATATTCCTCATTGGATTATAGTCTGCCATCCCCGTGGCCCTTGGCTCATGTGAACCAGTGGACATGGGGGTGGCAGAGTCCATGGAGTTGAAGAGATGAAAGTCTCTGGTACCAAAGTTCCTGAGGTTATGCTCAGGTGTTTCCCTCTACCAGCGGACCTCATCTCTCTCAGCCCCTGCTCCCTGTTGCATTGCAATAATCTGGCCCTTTTGCTCTTCTATCAATGCCTTACTAGTCTCTATTAGTTGTTCCTGCATAGCCACCTGTTTGTGGAGCCTGTCATTTTTCTTACAGAGAGCCTCATTGTCTCTCTGTACTTCCTGGGCAATTTTGGAATATTGGGCCAATTTTTGCTGCAGGAGGGTTACCTCCTGAGTCCTGTCCTTACTGGTTTGGTCCTTCTTTGCTAGAGCATCTTCCACCCTACTGGCGTGCTCTAACAGTTTTTTGTGGTCTTTTTGGTGTTCACCCAATCCTTGAAGGGCCAGGTGATTTTCTTCCATTTTAGCCTTTAAATAAATGAACCCTGGCCTAAGGTGTCCCTTCCCTGAATGAGAGTACCCCTCTGTGCGGCCAGGTCATCCTTTTGTTTTTGGAGTGCACCAGCTTTCTGGCGCTCTTCATCAAATTTTGTCTGGGTGTCAAGGTCTTTCAGGATTAATTTATTATTTTCTTCTTTTTCTTGGTCTAGGCGATTTTGCAGGGTGACTACCTGCTCTGTGCATGCTCTATTAAAATTTAATTGCTGTTCCAGCTTTTGTCGGCTCTGTAGTAGAGAGTCCAAACTTTCTTGGCACTCTTTTTGCAGCGCCATTACCTTGGTATCCTGCCCTACCTTCTCTTGCTGCAGGATATCCAGATCTCCTTTTACTTTTACCAGGTACTGTCTGGTTTCATTCTCTGATTCTAGGTTCTTTTGTAGCCTTTGCTCTGCAGAGTCCACATCAGTTTGGGCTTTTTCTACTGATTGTACACGCCTATTTGCCAGATCTAGGTTTTCGGCATATTTCTCCTGTATTGCTCCAATATGGAGGTACAGATGCCCCGCTATTCTGGCAATTTTACGTTGCTCTTCTTTTACTTTAGGGGCCATGTACAATTCACTCAGTGCCATGTGTAATGGACCCTGATCCTGCCATATGTCTAATCCTGTGGCAGTGGCCTGTTCTTTGATTTCCTGCAACCAAACATTCTGACCCTGCTCTGTCCATTCACCCCTGACAAATAATTTGTGCAGCAGGTGTTCTTTTGCCATATTCATTTCTACCAGGGTCGCCATTCTAGAAATATTAATTTCCTTTCTGACTTACAGGAGTTATTTTATTTTTGCAAAACAGACCAAATTCCTTAGAGTGTTTCTATTGAAGGGTGCTTTTCACAGTGCAGCACAGTGTGGTAGCCCAACAGGGTTTATGTACCCCGTCAGTTAGCACGCTGTATTAGACTGTCACAAGTGGTATGTCAAATGCAGGATCTCATTACGAGCCCCCAATCTGTAAGTGATTTCAATCCGGCACTTCACCTAAGTCAATGCCTGTAATGCACAACTGAAATCCTTATTTATTTATTTGTGTCTAAAAGTTCTTTTATTCTGAACGATGTACCACTTATATCACGGCCCTCTCTTAGAGCCCCCCCAGTCACACTGAACCAGGAATCAGGCTGGTTTGCAAGGTTAAAATATTTATTTATATATTCACAAGATAATCACGCTATTTTTAATGGGGATACAATAATCACCAATGGGGTGATGTCACACTAAGCAATCTCTAATCAAAAGCAGTAATAATGAGCAAAAAACAATGCAGCACAACAATAATACTTTTTGTGGGTGTGTGTTGAAATCAAATAGCAATGCAGTTACTCTTTCCCCCTGCACACCCCTCAACCCCCCAATACGCAATGTAGAGAGATAGGAGGAGAGAGAACAGGTTTCAGGAATGCAGAATTCAAGCAAATATATCAATCCCCCAGAAAAGATTTAAAATGCAAGATTTCGGATTTCTTTCAGCCAGCACTGCTTTTCATGTAGTCTCAATTTTTACATGTTGGGCAGCCCAATGACATGTTTCAGGAGTGTGATCTCCATTCCACCACTGACAACATGCATGGAGATTTGGCAGCCATCTTTTTGTGCTTTGTAGAGCGCAATTTTCATGGGTTTTGGTGTGCATAGGGATTTTGCGGCCATTTTGATGATTCCGGTGCCACCAGCACACAGTGATGCTGCAGGGCAGAGCATAAGTGGGTTAATACATCACACAGTATTAGCACTCCAAGAAATGTAGTAGAATCAATGGAACAGGTAGGAGGTAAACCATGCAAGAGTAGTGCCCGGGATGCTGAGGCTGGAGAGGATCATGAGGAGGGAGTGTCACTGAACAGACGGTTTTGATGGCCCGAGGGAGAGCATTCCAGTACAGTGCTGCAAGTAGGGACAAGGAAAAAAGACAAGGGTAGGCACAGGGAGTGCGGTGGACTGTTAGGTTATGAAGAGGTAAGAGGTAGAGAGTTGAAGAGGGAGAGAGCAGTGCGATGCAGTCAGCAAGACAGTCGGCTGCAAGACAATGGATGAATTCATAGACGAGTAGCAGGACAATTAAAAGGAGAACTATTTTGCATAGAGTCACACAGCATGGTGATGGAAGGTGGAGGTGGATCTGCGTAGGTTGAAAAGGGTGCACGTCGCTAAGTTGAGGGGATCAAAAGAGTGGGGGGGAAACTACAAAGTAGGCTTGCTCAGTAGTTCATTTTGCTGAGCACACGAGTAGAAGTGTTTTATTTGAGTGGTGCATGAGGTGTGAATGGATGTTTGTAATGTTTAGGAGGTAGAGTCTGGCTGCAGAGGCTGGGGGCCAGGAAGAACTAGAAGATTTTCAATTTACTGTCAAAGAGAGCCCCAAGGTTACGAACCACAGGTGAGGGGGAGATCAGGTTGGAGGGAGGGAAGGGAGAGTGAGGTTAACACTGGAGGCAGGGAGAAAGATGACTTCTGTCTTGGAGGATTTGAGCACGAGGCAGCATAGAGCCTTCCGGTGCCAGTTGGCAGTTAGGCATTTGTGAATTAGGGGAAGTAAACACAGATCTGAGTATTATCAGAGGTGATAGTTAATGTAGATAGAGGAGACAGCTAAAATGAAAGGAGGCAATGAGTATGCAGAGGGAAGAGGAGTATTGGGTGACGAGAAGTGAGCCTAAGACTAATCCTTGAGATAGCCCATTGGGAGGGTTGTCGGGAACGAGGTGCTAAACTTCCAGGGGATCTGAGGAGAGGCCAGAGGGATACGCAGACTAACACACAGTCGAGTCCAGGATCCATGAAGTTCAAGAGGAAAATAGTTTGAAGGAGAGGTGGGATGATCCAGTGTCAAATGCAGTGGAAAGTTCTAGGACAATGTGAATGGAATATGGAAAAGAGTGTTAGACAGTAGTAAGAGAATTGGCAACGTGGATAGGAGAAGTCTCAGTGGACTGTTGGGATTGGACTCTAGGGTGGGAGGGTTTCATCAATTGAGAGTAGCTCGAGATAGTCAACTAGGTGTTTGAAGACAACCCTCAAGGATTTTTGATTGGTAGGGAAGGAGAGAGACAAGTCTTTTAGAATGAAGGGTTGTTGGGACCAGCCCTTGGTTTCCATAGTCGAGGTTTGACTACATCTCAGTTGAGAGATTAAATAAGGCATAAAGGTGAGCGGAGGAGATAGGTGCAAGTTCCTTAACAATTTGTGGTACATAGGGGTCAACTGGAGTGCAGGATGGGTTCACAGAGTGAAGGAGGAGTAGAAGTTCAATGGGGATGTGGTGGAGAGGTGAGATAGACAGTGGAGTACAGAGAAGATGGGAGGAGGGGAGAGTGAGGGACGGAGCGAGAGAGTTAGAAGGGTGTCACATCTTTTGGAGATTTTAGTGGAGCAGGAAGAGATACATTGATTGCCAGAGAGAGAGAGGAGGAACTGGAACAATGTTCAGTGAGGAAAGCATGTCCTGGAGGGTCCTTAATAGTTTGCGAGGGTGAAAGTGAAGAGAGGAAACAAGATTAGTGTAATGGAGGGATTTGACTATGTCTAGGGCTTTGGTCATGATCAGGAGAGAGTCCTTGTAGGCAGCGATGAGAGTGGGGTTCGGTCCTTTCACCAGCAGTGCAAGCAGTGACTCTTTATTTATTTATTTATTTGACTCTTGAATGTCCTCAGCAGCTGGATGGCTGTGGAGATTTATGGTTGAGCAGGCCTACAGGGTCATCAATGGCATCAGTGGCTACTTCTTACTATTAGGTGGCACCACCATTCACCAAGTCACTTTATGTTTCTTTTGCCATGGGTGGCAACTTTTTATGTTCACTATGAGGCAGAAATCTCCACCCTAATACGAGCAAACGAAGGGAGAAGGGAGAGTTTGGGGTTGGATGGATTCCATGGCTAAAAATATTTTCAAACAATGAATTTCAATGGTAAGTTTTACATTACATCTTCCATAAGATATTTTACACACAAAATACGATTTGCAGCCAGATCTGAGCATGAGATATTCCAATACTTGAAATACCAGTGTGTCAGTGAAATCACTGAGAAGACGAGTAAAGAAAAAGCAAAGCCGTCCTTGTGTGACCTCCCAAAAGGGGTTACTGTAGAAAAGCATTGATGTGGGCACCAATGTCAAAGAGTCGAACATGTGCTCATTTGTTGTTTAGTTTTTTTTACGTTTTTCATCTTGGTCAGCATTTGATATAATTACAAACATTTCATTATATAAATCTATACCTTAAGTAGTGTTAACAAGAAAGCACAGGCAATTTATAACTGAGTGTCACACAAACTTAAGGATGAATATTGAAGTATCACAGGGAATGTGCATGCACATAATACTTAAGCTCAGAGGATGTCCCCTGGTCCTGTACATTCCCAGCACTCTGATTAGAGGCCTCCCTGAAGTCCTAGATGATGTGTTACGTGTTGTGACAGACAGCCTTCATAATCTCAGGAATACGAAAGCTTTTTCAAGGGTTTTATTATCAGCAAAACAAATGGACTACTTCAACGCTCTTGAGACCACAGGTAGACTTTAGTAGTGAGTGCTTCTAACTGACCCCTCACTTTTGCACCCTAGCCCAGGCTTCCCGAACACCCACAATTAATGTGAATTTTAGAGATCAGTACCCCCTAATGCCTAGCCTAACCCAACTCCAGTTGACCCCTATGTACCACACAATTTAAATTAATGAACTACGACGAGGGGCCTGATGACCAAAGCCATATCTAACTTACTCACTCTGGGGCTTCCTAAGGATGTCCTACCATAGAATCCCACAAGAATGATCCCAGTAATAGTCTGAATGGTGCCTGTATTTTTCCGTATGCCTCCCTACTCACTACTCCCCTTTCTCCCCCCTACTCCCTCTTGTCTCCTCTTCTTCCATCCTACCTTCTCCTCTCTTCCCTTTACTCCCTCTTACTCTCTTGGTCTTCTCACCCCCTTCCTCCTCTTCTCTCTCTCTTTCTCGCTCTCTCTCTCTCTTCACCTGTCCCTCCTATCTTCTCTCACTCCCCTCCTTTCTATCCTTACCACTTCCAACGTCCACCAATTACTTCTGCCTACCCCTAGCCTTCTCCTTTGCAACTCCTTTCTCTCTCTCACACTCTCTATTTCTCTGTCCCACACTCACCCTGTACTGTCTTTCACCCTCTACAATCTCACACTGCCTCGCTACACTCTTCTCCACTAACACAGAGCTCCTCATCTGCAACTTTATCAAATTATTCCAAACACTCTTCACAATGTACACTAGTAGGTTAATTGGTGGAGTATCATGAGACCCGCAGTAATAATACCAGGTATCATTCTCGGGTATGTACGTACCAGGCAGCATCAATAACTCATGCAGTAATCTAAGTCATTTCATTGAGTGTTCACCTACTTCCTGCCCCTGTGCTGATTGCTGCAGAACCTCTTTCTCTATGGTGGGCCAAACAGTTATCCCTTACAGCCAATTGGATAAGCGAAGATGCCATGAGGGCATCAATCTGAGTGTTGTAGCCCTCTTTTCCAATAGCAAGCCAAAATTGATGAATATCATTTTGCCTCGTCTAACTTGAGGGGCGACGCCCAGTCAGCCCAATTCAGGAGCTGCTAATCCCGGTCAATCGCTCCAATTCTCTCAAAGGTCAGCCTAATATTTCTGTACCTGTGGACATGACACAACTTGTGTACAAATGTAGACCCATTAAATTGACACTTGGGACAGATGTACTGTTAAAACAAAATGACTACTGGTCTGCAGGAGAACAGGAATGAGTAGTGGCTAAACCACCAACTGAAACCCTACACTCTATAACGAAAGCAGCAGTGATCCCAATCATAAAGGTGAAACAGGCACAGCCCAACAGGTATACCTCTTTCACTGTTTGGGTTGCATGGGCTGAGGGTAGGCTTTACCCTTCAGGAGTGGTCTGAGCTGATACAGAAGCAATCCAAATGACCCTAGTACTGTAGGACCAAAATAAAAGAATGTCCAACCAAGGTTCTATAAAATAGGATCTTTAATTAAACTAGCAAAAATGCGCACAACTAATAAAAACATGACTGGCCTAACCATGTAATGAAAAAAGAGAGGAAGCAGAATTTAAATTAAAGGCACACTCTGAATTGGTTACACAGAGCTGCTCAGGCAAGGTCATCAGCAAAATGTCACTGTTAATTAGTGTGTCAAAAGGTTGAGAAAGGGCTTAAAAGTCACCAAGGTCCTTTAAATCATCCCAGGAGGGACAGGGCTACCTCGGATACCATCAGTTTTTGTCTTTCAGGGCTCAACAGATTCAAGCCTGGCTTTTTAGTCTCGAACAGGGAGTCTGGAAACTTTTGCCACAGAGCTGGGATTGAGTAGAGGAGTGGTGGCAGTGTGTTCCAACAATGCTGTGCTGTTCGGCAGTGGCGATTACTTGTAGGTCGCAGACTCTGGAAAATGGCACGCAGTGTCCGGTCAGTGGCACTGGAAGACTCGGCAGCTTTAGGTGCATAGAAGCGGGATCGACGGGCTCAAAACAGTGCTGTGGTACTGCAACAGTGATGGCTTCAGGATTGAAGGGGCTAGTAACCTGGCAGCCAGTGTCGAGCTGGGGACACTAGAAGACCCAGTACATCTCAGATGCTGAGAATGAGCAGTTTCAATGTCGGCATCGAGCAAATCTCAGAGATGAGGAGGCAGTCGAGTGTCATGGTCGAAGATGACTCAAGTGGTTTCAATTGAATTCAATGTATTGACCTTGGTCGACAATATGTCATACCGTCCACAATACAATTACACAATACAAACACAATCATAATATTTTTTAAAGTTAAGATACAACATTTTCTAAAAAGCAGCAAAAATTGCATTAAAACAGTCAAGTAATCCATGGAAATTATTCATGAAGCAGAGGTTGTGGTAGGTCTGAAAAAAGGACACAGACTCTGAATAGACATTACACTGGTGTATATATTAAAAAGTATAAATAAAGCCTGTCTTTCCCTTTTCTACAAAGTGTCTCTACCTCACAAAACTAGCTAAGGTCCGCGTCTGTCGTCAGTGAATGTCTATAAATGAAACCATCCACCATCTGACTCTAACCTATCTGGCCCCACCACTAAAGTCACAGGAATATCTCCCTTCTCCTGAGGTTTGTTGGCTTATTGTTCAGCCACCTTTCAATAGATGGTCTTCAGATAATCTCTAGTAATCATCACTATTATCAGTTTTTACAGTTCTTTTGTTATTGGTTTGCACTTCTGTTTCTTCTCTTGGGGAATCCTGCTCTCCTCCCCTGGGGAGTTTATCCCACAATTATATTTTCCTTCTGGGCTATAACTTGTATTCCTAAATAGTTCATAGGGCCTCATTATAAGTGTGCCGGTCCAGTAACAACGGTGCCGGTAAGCCTACCAGCACCGTTGTTACTGGGCCGGCACACTACAGGTCTGCTTGCCGGAGTTGCTGATCCAGGCAGGTGGGACACTGCCGGGCACAACGGCCCCCGTAAGCAGACCTACATGGAAGCACCGGCACCGTTATAAACGGTGCCGGTGCTTCCGCGTTCCCCATTCCCATTGAGTCCCATCGGACTCAAATGGGAATGGGGATTAACATTTTCCGGCGCCTGACTTCACGGACCGCCAGGGCTGTAATGCCCCAGTGTTTCTGTGAAGCCAGGCGCTGGAAAACATCACAAGTCTGGCAGCAGCCTGCCGGTTTTACCGGCACGGCTACCGCCGGATTTGTAATGAGGCCCATAGTCTCTAATTTCTCTTTTCCCTTTGTTCAGATATAGTTTTTACAAAGTCCAGCTTGTTCTCAGGTTTCTCTTTTATAACTGTTCTGTTATTTCACTTAGGCCTTCTTGGTATGAATTATTATGAATTGGGTCATTCCCACAATATATCTCTTCCACTTCTCTGTTTGTACTAGCTGTACAATACTTCCTTTTAGGCTGAGTGGAATATCAGCATTCCAACACAGATTCTAATTCACTCTTATTATATTTTCTCTCTCTTGGCTGGGACGAGTATGAGCATTCCAATAATGATTCTCATTCACTCTCATTATGTTTTCTGTCTCTTGACTGTGAGGAGCATGAGCATTCCAATAATGGTTGTCCTCATTCACTCCCCAGTGTCTCCCGTTATCCCTGTTACTTTCCTTTCAGAGGGTTAACATCACCAGGGTTTTCAACCATTGAGGATCAACTCCCTTTCCTTCTAATCTGCCGTCTCTGGTCCTTTCACCAGCTTCTCTTTCCTCTGTCCTTCTTAGATGGCTGTTGGGTATCTCAGGTATCGGCTTCTCCCAAGTGGGCTGCATCGGGATTGGTTTAGGCGTTGTTCTCAGGTCCTCTGGTTCACCACAGACCTCCTGTGGTCTTGGGTTCGGGATGCCACACATCCAGCTTCATTTCTTCCGGCTTCTCTGCTTCGAGCAGTAGCACGCCTACCACCGCCTGTTCTCTCACATCTCCAGGATGCTGCATGTCTCACTGCTGCTTTGCTCTGCAGTCAGCGTTTATGTCCTTTTGAAACTCGCAGGCTCTTCCTCCATCTCCCCAGGCTCCTTCCCCCTTTGAATTGACGAAACCATGGGGCTTCCCCTGTGCAATTCTCTGTTCCTTTTTCTCTTTCTGTCACGTGTTCTCTTCTCCTCCACACGTCCTCTTCTTCGTCCCAATAGAATGGGAGGTTTTCCATTTCATACTGGCAATTACACATATTGACCATCTCCTCACAGTTATTGCTACAGAAAGGTTTAAAGGTGTTATACTGCAATGTCCATTAGGGAGTTCCTCCTGGGAACGGGAGTCCTCGTCCCCAAAGGGGGAGTCTCTCCCGGTGAGGTCCCACTTTCCTCTACCCCTAGGAAGGGTATTGTGGAGTGGATTCACCTCCCTAGCTTCACAGGGCCCCGCCCCCCATTGTGGAAAAGGGATGAATCCCCTTGATTTGTCACAAGGTCCATTTGTTGATTTTATTTTGGTGTGTCTCCCCAAATCATGCTCTGTGGAGATAGTTTGCCACCAAATCTATGGTCAATTCTGTTGCCTCGTAGAGGCCGTGTAAAGGAGGACGCGCACACCGGAGATTGCAGGCTGCTACTTTATTTTTACAAACGTAGCTCGAACTGGCGCTTAGCTCGCCCTACCCATAAAACCCTCTGTCTCCCTCGTCCTCCCGCCGTATCATAGCCCCGCCCCCACAACGGTGGGGGCAGCACTCCTTAACCCCTGAGTGCTTGGCAACATCACCCCCGAACAATATATTCAAACATCGAGATCAACATTCTTCAACAAGTCTCACAGGTTTTCTTACAATTCTCCGTGGCCTCTCCTCTTGTCACCTGCCTCTTGCAGTTCCGTGGTCCTCGCTTCTCTGCTTGTCCCTCCTGGGTCTCCTCCTGGAGGGACCCACAAGTCATCCCGCGTCTCTCGCGGCCCTGGAGAGGCCGATCGCTGGAGCGGCTCTGTTCCTTCTCGTCTGGAGTAATGTCTGAATTGTTGACAGTTCCTGGTGACAGCTCTACTTTGATCCTCGGCTGTCACCATCGTGCCTTTCACTGCGGTTACTCTCATGGGGCTTGGAGCGAACCGCGGATCGGTCTTTCTGGGCGTTGGTTGCTGGACGAGTACTTCGTCTCCAATGTGGAAGTCTTGTATCACTGCATGGCGGCGGGCGTCTGTCTCTCGTCTCACTCTCTCCTTGGCTTCTGCATCCCTTCGGAGCACATCCATGTCAAGCGGCTCCTCATCAGATGGGTTGTACGGTATGCGGGTTCGTACTTTGTAGCGAAACATGAGCTCGGAAGGTGTCTTGTTGGTGGCTTCGTGAGGAGTGTTTCTGTAGTCCCGTAGGAGTCGGCACAGCGCCTGGTGTGGGTCGACCGCTTCTACTCTGGCTCTTTGTCTCGTTTTTTTGATCGATGCCATGAATCGTTCAGCCATCCCATTCGCTTGAGGGTGGCGAGGAGTTATCTTCGTATGTACAAACCCTAGGTGTTCTGCTAGTGTTCCAAATTCATGTCCACTGAACGGGGGCCCATTGTCGGATTTGATTATTTTGGGGATCCCCCACTCGCTGAACACTTCTTCTATTGCCGCTGCTACTTGGGGGAATGCGGTGGTGGTGACCGTTTTGACGATTGGGAAACGTGAGTGTTCATCTATTAGGAGCAGGAGGTAGTCACCCTCTTCCGTGGGTCCGTAGAAGTCCATGGCTACACGTTCCCATGGCCGTTCAGGTATCTGTGTGTGTTGGAGCGGGGGTGGATGTTCCGCAGGAGCTGTGCACTGACAGGCATGGCAGTTCTTCACCCATTCTTCTACTGCCGCGTCCAGGAACGGGAACCAGACATGGCGCCTCAGCTGCCTTTTGGTGTTCTCCGCTCCTCTATGTCCCTCATGGGCCGTGCTTACTACTTCATTCCTGAGCGTGGCGGGGATGACGATTTTGCACCCTCTGAGGAGGATGTCGTTGTCCTTGACGGCCAGTTCGCTGTGTACCCTGGCCAACCTTTCAATTTCTTGTTTGCACGCTCCCGGGTGTGCCAGCGTTGCTCTGTGGTGATCCCTCCATTTGCTGGACAATGTGAGGCTGATGGCGAGTGCCATGGTGGGGTCAGCAGCTGATGCGGCAGCTACTCTCTCCAGGGACAGCGCCGGTGGGAGCGAGTTTGACGCTATGTATTGTACATAGGCGATGTCTCCCTCGCGGGTCAGTGGGGCCCCAACTGGGTGACGTGACAGGTAGTCAGCGGGGTTAAGGTCGCCCCCAGGACGATGCACGATGTCATAGTCATATTCTTGCAAGCGGATTCCCCACCGCTCGATTCTAGGAGGCATCTTGGTGTGCGGGTTGCCAAAAAGCGATAGCAGGGCTTGGTGGTCCGTTATTAAAGTAAACTTTTTCCCAATGATGAAGTCATGGAAATGTTCGCACGCCCAGACGGCGGCTAAGCTCTCTTTTTCCGCCTGGGAGTAGGCCAGTTCCGGGGTGGACAGGGCTCTGCTCGCGTACGCGACAACGTGTCTCGGGTGGACATCCGCCCCGCTGGTTTGGGCTAGGACGGCACCAAGGCCCACCGGGCTCGCGTCCACCACTATTTCAGTGTGCCATGCGGGATTGAAATATGCCAGGCGGTGTGCTTCCATCAGGGCCCGCTTGATGTCGGAGAAAGCCTGGAGACACGCAGGGGTCCATTCAAACACCGTTTCTTTCTGGAGGAGTTTCCGTAGAGGGTCGGTGAGGGACGCGTAGTGCGGTATATACCTCGCACAGTAGCCAGCCATGCCGAGAAATGAGCGGACGTCAGCAACCTGTCGCGGTTCTTCTAGGTTGGTGATAGTGTCAACCTTATCAGGATCCGGCATCATGCCTTCGCTGGAAAAGATGTGTCCAAAAAATTTCAGCTTGGTCTTGCTGAAACAGCATTTTGCAATATTGAGGGTGAGGCCTGCTTCTTGGAGTGCTGCACATGTAGCGAGCAGAGCCTTGTCGTGAGACTCTTTCGATGATCCAAAAACGAGGATGTCGTCACTGTAATTCAGTGTGCCCTTGATGGGTCTGATCACCTGCCGGATGGCCTCTTGGAAGATTTCTGCGGCCGATGAGATGCCGAAGTTCAGGCGCCGATATCTGTAGAGACCGTCATGGGTCGCGAACGTCGTGATGGGTCTGGATTCCGGATGCAGCTCCAGCTGATGGTATCCTTGGTTGAGGTCGAATTTGGAGAACATCTGGGCGTTGTTCAGTTGCACGATCATGTCCTCGATGCAAGGGCCCGGATGCCTCTCGCGCTAAATGGCAGTGTTTGCCACCCTCATGTCCACACACAAACGGATCTTCCCTCCCTCTTTGGGTACAACCACGAGTGGGGACACCCATGGTGTCGGGCCTGTGGCTGGTTCAATGATGCCATCAGACAACAGTTGTTGGAGTGCGTCTGATACTGCCGCTTGCAGGTGGAAACCTACTCTCCGGGGATGTTGCGGTACCGGCCTCACCGATGCGTCAATGTGGAGTCGGATGGGAGGGGCCTTGAGTTTGCCCAGCCCTGTGCAGAGGTTGGGGAAGTCTCTTGTGATGTCAGCCTGTGTGACCAGGTTCTGCAGCTGGTAGCATCCAATGGCGCCAACTGTGTCTCTCGCGTTTGTGCTCTCGGAGGTTGCTGTGATGGAGTCTCCCGCCCTCACGTGTATTTCGATTAACCCCAAGCGGGACCCCGTGTGATAACTGAGCAGGCATCGGCTTCTGGCAAGTGACCGGATGATGTGTATTGTTGTGTCTACTTTCCGGCCATTCAGGAGAAGGCGTTGTGTGAAACATCCTACTGTCGGTAGGGGGGTGGTGGCGCCCCACTGAAATATCCTTGAGCGGGACTGTTGAAGTGCAGGTGGGTTCGGTAGTACGGCATAGTCCTGTTCGCCCATAATGTTAACAGTAGCGCCTGAGTCAATCATGAATTGGAATTGTCTATTCCCCATTTTGATGGGGATTTTCGGGGCTTCTCTGGCCTCTTCAGTGTCGAGTATGAGGTTGACAAACTCATCTTGGTCGTATGAGTCATACGGCATGTCATATGCGGCTTCCTGCACCTCCTGGTAGAGAGTCTCAGGCCCATATTCCTCTGGTGGATGATCATATTCATCCGTGAAGTATCTGGTCCGATCAGTCTGCTCTGGCTGTGGTGGGTACCCCGGCGTATGGTATTCGTCAATGGCTCTGACGTACCGTCTCTGTCCTTGGCTTTGTTGGTAATATCTGGGTTGAAAGTGTCTAGGAGGTGACAAATGTCCTGACTGGCGTTTGGGGTCTCGCGGGAGGAAATGGTACGCCTTCGCGGCACACCGAGTGGAAATGTCCTTCTCTTCCGCAGTTTGTGCATCGTTGAGACAAAGCTGGGCAAGATCCTGCATGCGGAAAAGACATCCCACAGCGATAACATTGTCTCTGTAGGCGGGGTGTTTGGATGTTTTGAGTTCTGTATAACTGTGGCCCCCTGTCACCTGGACGAGATGGTTGTATGGTTGCGACCAGTTCCGCTGCATCGTGTTTGGGGTTGCTTGGACTGGCCATGG
This sequence comes from Ambystoma mexicanum, assembly GCF_040938575.1. Taxonomy (NCBI): domain Eukaryota; kingdom Metazoa; phylum Chordata; class Amphibia; order Caudata; family Ambystomatidae; genus Ambystoma; species Ambystoma mexicanum. The sequence continues at coordinate 1,062,192,715 of NC_090923.1, read as the reverse complement.
ATGTAGCTTGGGCATCGACCCTTTCATGTATGCGAGCGAGCTTGCTCACTTCCTGGATGGAGAGGGGTTTTTTCAGGAGCTGTTTCTTGAGGGCAAGGGATAAGCAGCCTTCAATGACCCTCAATCTTATGGCTTCTTCCAGAGAAAATGCGTCGAATTGGCAATTTGCACCTTTTACTCTCAGGCGGGTTATGAATTCATCAACTGTCTCCTGTGGCATTTGAGTGCACTTGTTGAAAAGGTAGCGTTCATAGTCACGATTGACTTCTATGATGAGGAGTTTGTCTAGGGCACTTATTAAGTCCTTGAAATTGTTCTGTTCAGCTGCAGGAATAGTCTTGACCACAGTCTTTATCTCGCCCCCCACCAGATTAAGGAAGATGTCCCTGATATTGGGGGAATTTCCATCACCAGATCCCCTGACGTAGTGCTGGAAATCTTCCATCCAATCAGTCCATCTGGGTCCTTTCGTGGCTTGTGGGGTCATGGTGAAAGGCGGTGGTAGCCGCAGTTGAATTGGCTGCACCACGTGAGCTGGCTGCCCCACGTGATCTGGCGTAGGCGACCCTGGGTTGGACCCTGAAGCGGAGGCCGGCGTGCTCATGATGCCGGAAAAATATGTACCTTGCGCCTGATTTGGCCTGATTTGGGTAGGCTGGTGGAGCTTGGCCCGTCTGAAAGGTGGAATGTTATGGAGGGGGGTGTCACACTCCAAATTTCGCCGCGTGTCTTTATTGCGTTCCAGGGGACCTAGGCAAACTCACCGGCCTGCGATGTGTGGGGGGGGGGTCGCAGCAGATGTCCAATGCTTCCCTGCGCTGTGCTGCGCTGTGCCTGGGGCGCTCGTCACACTGTGGTGGTCAGGCAGGCTCCCAGGATCCACCACCGACGACCCTCTTGAGGTGTTGAGGGAGTACTGAGAGGAGGAGGAGGGCTCCCGCCCGTGTCGGACGTCGAGATGTAGGAGGAGGAGGCCCAGGGCCTTCAGGGCGAGAAATTGGCGGACTGCCAATACGGATGCCTTTGAACGCGCTTGCGGCGTGGAGAGTGGCGGAAAGCCACGGAGGAGCGGCGGACTGCCAAGGAGGACTCCGTGGGCGCATGGGAACGAAACCTCGTCGCCAGTGTTGCCTCGTAGAGGCCGTGTAAAGGAGGACGCGCACACCGGAGATTGCAGGCTGCTACTTTATTTTTACAAACGTAGCTCGAACTGGCGCTTAGCGCGCCTTACCCATAAAACTCTCTGTCTCTCGTCCTCCCGCCGTATCATAGCCCCGCCCCCACAACGGTGGGGGCAGCACTCCTTAACCCCTGAGTGCTTGGCAACAAATTCATCATTAGTTTTGTGGCATAATGCAATGGTTTGCGCAGTCCCTCTAATCAATATAGCTAGAATAAATGGCTTCAGGTATTTTCTCCACAAGTCCAGATATAGCGGGAAAATTAACATGAAATGTGTGAGATTCTCTAACATTTCTTAACATTGACTGCACTTATTTGTGTGAGCACAGTTCCATTTGTTAAGCAATACAGTAACAGCCAGTATTCAAATTGTAAGTTTGATGCATAAAGCTCTCAAATATTAGGGCCTCAAAACATTTAGATACCTTTCGTAGCCAGGTGCTTGCTTAACGTTCCAGTAAATACGGAGACTCGCCGATCCTCTCATTTTCTCCACTGTGACTTCATGGTATTTGGCATTAAAGGCGGTCTTCACAATAGATTTTGTTAAATTGCTGATTTTATCTGGTCTGCTCTGCTCCAATTTATCACTACAACCAATCCTACCAAACATTTCCTTGATAAAAACACACCATGGCACCTCCGTCCTGTGTCAATAAATCTTCTATTGCATCTCTATATGTTGTTAGCCTAAGGGAGGGAGTTATAACCCAGTAGCACAGAGGTCTTATTTAACCAGGCACTCTATCCCCTGCAAATTGGTTTCCCTGTGTAACGGTGTATGTTAGGAGAATTGGTAGGTAGGCCCAAAATATGCTTTACAAACCTGTTCTTGGTAACAACAAGCCTGTTGCAGTTCACATTGCCCTAGAGTTCTACCCCATAAAGGGCTACCTTGCCGGGCTTGTAATCTGTAAGCCTCCAGGGAAACTCTTACTTCTCCATTACCATATTCGCTGGTGAACCGTGCAATTGCGCCACTGTACCTAGATAACACCACTTTAGCTTTTTCTACTTGATGTGCACAGGAACAATTATCACTGAACCTTAGCCTGAGGTAGTCATATGTTTTAAAATGCTCGATTTTCTCACCTTGAAACTCAATGTCAAACCTAGCTTGTTTTCATTTCCTGTTTTTTCTGAAAACCACTATTTTTGTTTTTTGAGCATTTATAGTTAAGTCCTTGTCATGGCAATAATCTTCAAATATTGTGAATTGGGCCCTAAGACCAACAGGTGACAATGAGATGAGAACTGCATCATTCCCAAACATTCTTTTTTAAAAAACAGTTTTATTGGTTTTTACAACAAAAAATCAACAATCAACAAAACCAGCGGTACTTATAATCATACTTTAACATCATGTGCATATCATTAAGTATCTACCGCTTTCCCTGTACCCTCACCCCAATTCGAGCCTACTCCACTTCGCATTCTGCTTATTTTTCCTTTGGGGGAATCTCCCCTCTATAATCTTCGAGAATTCCTGATCGCTTAAGCAGTCCTGGGTGGACCCATACAATGTGGCCACTAAGTGTTTCCAGGCCGTCAGGGTTTCTACTTCCTCCTCCCCACCCCTGCCAGCCGCTTCATGCCATACTGCCGTTTCGGCTTCAGTCCATTTCTGGAGGTCACTCCACCAGACTTCCACTTTCGGTCTATTGCATGCTTTCCACCCCATGGCAATTCGACGATTGGCTTGTATATATGCCAGGTCCTTAAGCTTGCTCACATGTTTGAGTTTGAATGGTCTAGGGAACCCCCCTACCATGCATGCCCACACTGATTCAACGTTTAGCTTAATACCTTTCTCGTTTAATCGGTTGGCTATTTCTCCCCAAAACGTTCAAATTACTGGACATGCCCAAAACATGTGCGTCATCCCTGCATTTTCTTCTCTACATCTGGGGCATGTCTGTCGCTCAGTGTTCTTAAACTGAGCTATCCTTTGGGGGGTGATGTATGCTCTGTGGATTATATATAGCTGTATTTGTTGTAACCTCGCGTTCCTGGACATTTTTTTATGGTACCCTTGAGCCTGCTCCCATAATCCGTCACTCATGAGTTCCCCGGCATCCTCTTCTCAATCTCGCCTTAATTTGGCAACTTCCTTCCCCACCCTGGACATCAGCAGCTCATAGATTCGAGAAACCTCATTCACGCCCTCTGTTATATCATATATCGTTTCTATGGCCGTGTCAGGTTGATCTGCCAATATTATTACAGACCATGTTGCCCTGATCCGCCATACCATTCTAGCATAGGTAACATGCTGCCCCACATGTAAACCTGTTTCCTCTACCAGCATCCCGAAATCCTTTATTTCCCCTTTCTGCCACAAGTCTCCCACTGATGCAATCCCCACCAGTTCCCAGTGCCTGCGAATCGTCTTCCTTAATTGCATGTCTCTTTCGGTCAGCGCCACTAGCGGCACTTGCGGATAACACGGGGTCGGGTTCTCCATGACCTGGCAAGCTTTGCGCCATATCTTCCACCCTAATTCCATCATCCCCGGGCACCCTCTCAGCTCAGGTTTGGGCAGCCATATCACTTCCTTTAGAAAAAACGGGCCACGCTCCGATCTCAACAGTCTAGACTCTGATGGCGGGTCTTCCGTTAACCATTTGGCCACATATTGCAGTTGACTGGCCAAATAATAGATCTCAAAGTTAGGCAGTTTTATACCCCCTTTATCATACGTGTCGTGTAGCTTCCATAGGGCAATTCTGTTCCTAGTTCCATGCCAAATAAAGCCCCTGCATATGCTCTGGAGTTTGACAAAAAGCTTTGGTATCATATATGGTATATTCCCAAGAAAGTGTATCTTCAGCAGCGCCCACCTCCCCATCATAGCCAATGGGAGCTTAGTCCTGAACCTCATATTATTCTCGAATTTCACTACCGCTTGTTCAGTGTTGTGTTTATATTCTGCTTCCACCGTGTGATGAATATCAATCCCCAGGTATCTGAACGTACTGGTCTCCCACGGTATTTGTAGGACTGGCAGTTGTTCCAGTGGGCAATCTATATATCTCCCCAAGGGGAATATGCACGATTTCTTGGGATTAACTGCAATGCCAGAGAGCAACGCAAATTGCTCCATTGCTTCTAGGATGTACTGGAGATTTTCCTTGGGGTATCTCAAATATAGTAGCATGTCATCTGCATATAATGAGATTAGGTGTCGTCCCCCATTTGTATGAATCCCGACTTCTACATATTGTTGTCTCAAGTATATCGCCCGGGGTTCCAATGCTAGGATGTACAGCATTGGAGACCAGGGGCATCCCTGTCTGGTGCCCCTACTGAGTTGCCACTTCTCCGAGATGATCGCTCCCGTTTTTACTCTGGCTAGCGGCGCACTGTATAATAATTGCACCCACTTGAGGTACCCGGGTCCCATCCCATATTCTCTTAAAGCTGCCATCAGCCAAGGCCATTTGACGGAGTCAAAGGCCTTCACTGCATCTAGTGATATGATTGCTATCTTGCTCGAATCTCCTACTGTGTGCTCTATGACCCGGTGAAGCCGTCTGAGGTTATCTGATATGCTTCTACCTGGGATATATCCGGTCTGATCAGGGTGTATCAGTCTTCTTATGACCTGTCTCATTCTGTTTGCCAGCACAGCCATCAGTATCTTGCTGTCCTGGTTCGGTCTATACGACCCACAGTCAGTGCTTGGCTTATTAGGTTTGGGGAGTGGGATAATGATCACCACTCTCAGGGATTCTGGTAGTGTCCCTGTTTCAAATGCTTCATTTAACATCGCGAGCAGCGAAGGGAGCACTTCTTTCCTATATATTTTGTAGAACTCACTGGGGAGTTCATCCGCTCCCGGGGTCTTGCTGGTTGGAAGTTGCTCTATCACTGCTTCTAATTCTTCCAATGCTATTGGGGCATCTAGGTTCTCACACTCTTCAGCACTTATTTTTGGCAGGCCAATATCCTCTAATGTTTCCTTTATCTCGCTACTTTCGCTCCCTCCTACGTCCCCATACAGCTGTTTATTGAATTCGAGGAACCCTCCGTTCACTCCCTCTTGGGTATCCAATATTTGCCCACTCTCCCCTATTACTGCTCTAATCGTTGGTCTGGGGGTCTCGCTTTTATACAGCCATGCTCGCAGTCTCCCCGGTTTGTCTCCCCCTGCATGTTGCCTCTAAATGTATTTCTTATAGTTTAAATTACACAATCTCTCCCAGTGCCCTACACATTCCTGCTGCAATTTGTTTGTGGTCCCGGCATCGTCCCGGGAGTCACCTCCTTTGCCCAAAGCTGTCTCTATTGTCGCCTCCGCCTTCTGTAGTTCCCTTAGTATTCCTCCTTGCAGCCCTTTGGATTTGGCTATAGTCGATCCTCTCACCACCACCTTAAAGGCTCCCCAGAGGGTGGCGGCCGAATCGACACTCCCAGTGTTATTTTCAAAGTATTCTATAATTTCTTCTCTCAGGTCCTCCCTAAACACTGTGTCTTTCAATGCCTCGGCTCTGAGTCGCCACGTTGTGATCCTAGCTCTTGGAGGCAGATATTGCCATGTTAAGACCAATGGCGAGTGATCCGAGAGGACTCTCACTTTGTACTCTGACCGCACTATTTCCACCGTCATCTCCTGTGAGGCAAACATATAGTCTAGTCTAGTGTACAAGTTCTGTGGGGAGGAATAATGCGAATACTGTCTGTCGTGCGGGTGGTGTAACCTCCACATATCCTCTAATCGGAGGTCTACCAGCAGGGTCCGCAAGGTTATGGCGGCAGGGGTGGGTTTGTCTGATTTCCTGTCCGACCTGTCCACCCTCGGGTCTAGCGTGCAGTTAAAGTCACCTCCCCATATCACCGCACCTCCCAGGTACGGGCTCATTTTGCTATATAGGGTCTTGAAGTAAGCCACTGTATCTTGATTTGGGGCGTACGTATTGATAATGCATATTTCTCTATTCTCTATCAGTCCTCTTATCGCCACCATCCTCCAATCGGGTACATGTGGTGCTACCCAGTTAATCACCCCTCTAGCATAAGCGGAGTACGTTGCACCTATGATGGTCCCCCTCCATTTCCTCTGTATCAACTCTTGTTTCTCCTTCGTGAGATGTGTTTCCTGTATTAGGGCTATGTCTATTTTCTGCCTTTTTAGGTACATCATAATCTTGTTCCTCTTCAGGTAACTCTTGAGGCCCCTGACATTCCAGGTAACTATTTTAAGGTCCCCCATATTTCACTCATTCCCAGTCCCCTCCAATGTCCCTCCTCATCGTGTTTCAAGCCCAGGCGCGCATGTGTGTAAGCTTGTTCCCCAACAACAAAAAAACACTGCAAATCCCCAAACTCCCCAGCCTCCCCCCACCCTGCCCGTCCCCAACTGTTGCCCAGCTCCATCCCTGGATCTCAGGCGATCCCACATTTAGTCCTATCTCGGCTTGTCGCTAGTAGGAACCCAGCAGGAGGTTACCACACTACCGGTAACCTATCTAAACTAACTATTGGGGTGTGATAGTGAGTCTGCTGTGTCTCCCGCACTTATGCTCATTATGTTATACACGCTACTATTTTCCTTAAAACCTAGCCCATTACTCAGCTTACGCTTACTCTATCTTATATTCCAGTCCCAGTGTCTTAGTTTATAAAGCACCTCAACCTCTGCAGCCACTGCTTCACTTCTGTGTTCCGTCCTCCTTTCGTGTGTCTGTCCCCGATGGGCAATTCTGTCCATCCAGCCATTCTGTTGCCTCCTCTGGGGTTTTGAAAAAAATGGCTCTGTTCCTGTGAAACACTTTCAGTTTCGGCGGGTACATCAGTATGTACTTGAAGCCCGCGTCTCGCAGCCTTTTCTTCACAGTCCCGTAGTTCAGTCGCTTCCTCTGCACCAGGAGTGTATAGTCCGGGTAAGCCGTAAAGGTCACGGCTGCCCTCTGTATTGTGCCCCCTTTTCGGAAGAACTCCAGGATCTTCTCTCTATCTCGATAATTCAAGATTTTGGCAATTATCGGTTTGGGGGAAGGGGGGCTCCTGGCGGCGGTTTCGTTGTTAGAGCTCTATGCGTTCTCTCCACCGCGAACTCTTGGGTTAGTGCCCTTCCTTCAATTTCTTGCAGCAGCATGGTCTCGATGTAGTCCGTGGGGTTTGGACCTTCCTTTTCTTCCGGGAGCCCCACTATGCGTATGTTGTTTCTGTGGGCCCGTCCTTCAGCTACCTCCACCCTGTTTTCCAGGTTGCACACTTGTTGTCACAGTATGTGGATCTCCGAGGCATGTGATGTGCAAGCGGCTGTGTTGGAGCCTGTTTCCTTCTCCAGTTCGCCTGTGTGTTCCGCTACTTTCTTTACATCTTGTCTCAGAAGGTTTACCTCTTCTTGTACCGCTCCGATTTTAAGATCCAGTGATGTTTTAAGTTCGACCATAGCCACCTCCAACTTGGTTTCCCATGCAATCTTCAGGTCCGCAATAGCATCTAGGATCTGTTGATCGTTGCGTGCTGGTGCGTTGTCCGTTTGCGGGTTCTTTTCCCTGTTCCTGGCCCCTTCGGTTGACTGAGGTGTTCTGGTGAAGTCCTCCATTGTTTGTTGTTTTCCTTTCGTTTTGGGCAGCTTGGGCGCCATCTCGGAGCTGCTTCGCCTATCAGTTCACAGTGTTTGGCATTGGCCTTCCGACCCTACCGCCCGTCCCAGCACGTCTGATGCTTGGTTCCGTTTGTAAGCTATCAATGTACCATTGAGGGTTCACCCAATTTGAAGGTTGCCGCTACAACCCTGATGATACCTGTGTGATCTGGTGCTTACTCCTCACTGCTTGTGCTGAGGTGGGCCACACAACCAGGCACCTTTCCTTGCAGTTGAAACTTCTCACGATGTGGGCATTTCTTCCATGAGGTGCAATCTTGGTGGCCCTATGTGACTGCTAATGTCCAGCCTCGGCTCCAGACCTGCGGGGTTATGACTGTTCGCTCTGTTCCATGCAATGATGGCTTCCCCGCCGTTTCCCTCTGTATGTCAGAGGCGGATCAGCAGCCTCCTTCCTTCGCTGTCCCACTGAGTAGCTGAAGCCCCAGCCTTCCAAGCCGCAGCCAAGTTCCTGCTCAGTGTCAGCCACGTCTCTATTGCTGCCCCAATCCTTATTCACCCCAGTGGGCCAGCTGTCAGATGCCCATATTCAGCTGGGATGCTCGCTGCAGCCTTTCTGTCATTATGGCCACATCCGGTCTCTAATATTACGCAGGCAGCCCATGTCTGTGGGCGTTCCTTGTAGCTCATACAGGGGTGTATGAGCTGTGGCCTGGTCTTGGCATCCTATCTCTTCGTGGTGCCGTCAGTGTTCCTGGAATGCACACCAGAGACTTTGTGCCTGTCCATTTATAAGGAGCTTCACGGCAGACACGTCCTCTCACATGGCCCTGTAGCCACGCCCCACCACCAAGCACAGAGTTAACAGGCTTTATTCTGTGTGCCCCCTCCGAATAATGGACCGTAGGTGCCTCCCAGCTCAGCACACATTCTGTAGCTGCACCCTGTCTGTTGCGGCTGATTCAAACTTCTTTAGCCTTAAACCCGGGCCTTCCGATACAAAGTAATCTTTCCTCCGGCGAGTGTCCACACGTTTGCTAGCAATCTGTTTTACTACTTGGGCAGTGTGCTACATCATTCGTTACAGTAGCAGCCTGATCGTTCCTCTTCTTCTGCACACAGCATACTTTGCACGGTTCCGGATCACGGGACTCAGCGCGGCAGCTCCGTGCAGCTTCTCTGGTCTCCGTATAGGCGGACTTTGCATGCCTCTGTCGCCCTGCGTGTCGGGGGTCATTCAGTGGTTCCGCTCAGTCACTCGTACCTCTTAATTGGTTTATACTCGTTGCGAGGCCCGCCTGCCCAATTATCTGCAAGCTCTCTTCCCCCACGGGCATCGTGCTGTATGTAATATACTACAATCCGGTGCCAAGTACTTTCGGATGTTGAACCTCGTGTACAGAGTCCGATACATTCTTTTGTTAATTTCCATCCGCTTCAGGTTCATCAGGGTGTGCGTCCTCGCTAATATCCAGTGTGCGCTGCATCAGCAGATGATGGCAGGCACTCTTCGTTATGCTCCCGTTGCGCGCCAACTCCTTCGCAGATCCGCTCAGTCCTTTGTTCTCAGGCCGGGGCCGGATGGCATTTTCTTCTACAGTCACCGCTGTCTGCGCTAGTCACCTTTCCTCTCGTAACTGCAGTGCCACGGTGCAGTTTGCTTCTACAAGGCATTCCACCTGTTCCTCATTGTTTCCCACAGCTTCAGGTGTGTCCCCATGACTCGTGCAGTAGTTTAAGCATCTGTATCTTCAGGATCATGAAAGGATCGGCAGGAGACAGCCCAAGACACGTCCTATACCATGGCTGTTTGGCCACGCCCCCATCATTCCCAAACATGAGTGTTGGGTATCTCTGTCCGGCCATGAATGGGGCATCAATTGGAGTTGCCAATAGATGTTCTATGGCATCATTAATAAAGATGCACAACAGTTTTGGCGCAAGGACGCAGCCTTGCTGAACCCCCTTTCTTACCTCAAAAGATATCCTGCCATCCCGGTTCCACCTCACCACAGCTTCATTGTTATTATAGAGAAGTTGTATAGCTGAGACAAGTGAGGGGGGTATACCAAGATCTATTAGGGCATTCCATAGCCTGATACAAGGGACCCAGTCAAAAGCAGTTTGCGGGGCAAAAAACATGGTGTAAGAGGTCATATTCCTTAGCACAACGTTCTTGTTGTGAAGAAGCTGCAGCCACAAACTCCGAATGATGCTGCCAGTGCCTACTTGAAAGCAAGCCCGCAATTGATTTATTAAAGTTCTTTCTTCGACCCAAGATTCTAAGTGTGATTGAACTGCTCTGACGAATACTTTGTCCCCAGTGCCCAATAATGAGATTGGACGATAGATGCATGGGTCCTCTCACCTACACTTCTTGCACAGGGGAACATTTTATGCTCTTGTCGAGGATGGCGGTGCAGAAGTTTCTTCTAGCACAGCATTAAACAGACGTGTATGCTACGGTGCTCAGGTGCGGGGTTCGGATTTATACAGGTCCATTGGGATTTTATCAGTACTTGCGGCTTTGTCATTTTTTTGCATCTTGATAGCTACAGTAATTTCTTCCTCAGTAAATGAGAGGGTAGGATACCCTGTACCTTTTCTACATGGAGAGGAGAGGGCCTGGTCTATAAAAGTGTGTGTTTCGCCATATATATTCTTGAAGTGATCATCCCAGATCACCTCTGGAATGTTTCCCTCTATTAAGGTATAGATCTCAGTAATCTATGTTCTCACCTACTTCCAGGAATTGGTTGTATCCTTGGTTTTAATGGCCATAAGTAATGAGTCCCACGTGTGGGAAGCATGCTCCTCCTTCTTTGTTTTTTTTTCTTCAACTTATTTTTATTGGCATATGTTTATATAAACAACCATCCTCCCCCACCCCATCCACCCTACCACCCCCATCCACCCTACCACCCACAACATGAGTTCATTCCAAGATTCACGGAGGTCTATAGCCTCCCAGGAGACACCTCTCCCTTCACATTATATCCAGTATCCGTGACTTCTGAGGGCACCACTGTTTCATATAGTCCCCGCAAAGGTAGTCCATAACCATTCCCCAATCATGTCTGAATCTTGCTTCTTCGCCTTGAATTCTATAAGTTACCCATTCCATTGCCAACATTCCCCAGAGTTTATGAAGCCATTCCACACATACCGCTATAAGCATTACCATAAAAGCTTTCCCCTGGGGTTTAGAGGGGAGTACGATCTCTGGGTTAAATAGCCCACTCATCCATTCCCTTGGGGTAAGTGTCAAGGGGCACCAGACCATTGATTGTATTTGAGCCCCAACCTCTGTCCAGAAGGCTCCCAGTTCCGGGCAGTCCCACCATATGTGTCCAGTCCCCTCTCTCCATACACCCCCTCCAACACTCCTGCAAGGTGGTAGAGTACATTTTATGCAGCCTTTCCGGCATGTAGTGCTATTGGATCATAATCATATACCAGGCCTCCCTAAGTTGTATCGACCTGGTTAGCTTTGGTATGTTCTGCCAGAGGTTCTCACAGTGATCTCTTTGAATCTCCTCCCCTATTGTAAACTCCCATTTCTTCATGCACCCCCAAACTTGATCTGGCTCCAAGTCCACCAGTATTGAGCAGAAATTAGAAACCATCTGTGTGTTGCCCGTGTGTGTAGTAACACATTTCTCAAAGGTTGTCAATTCCACAGTGGCCGATTGCTTTAAATCTGGGTGCATTAGCCAATGTTTCAACTGCTAATATTCCATTCTATCCTTCTCGGTTACCCCAAGCTCTTGTCTACACTCTTCAAATAATCTGATGTACACACCCAACTTCATATCACCCACCTTCCTACACCCCACCATGCGCCACTGTTTGAAATAGCCCTGCACCATTCCCAGGTCGAACTGTGGGTTCCCAAAAAGCGGCGTAAAGGGGGAAGGACATGTTGTAAGACCTCCCTGCTCTACCAGTTGGTCCCAAATGTCACACGTTACAGCTAAAACTTGGTTGAGGCGAGTATTCTGTTGTCTGTCCTGCTTATTCAACCATAAGAGTCCCTCAAGTGGGGTCCAGCCACTGCCATATCCATTCTTGCCCATGGTTTAGTCATAGCTCCCTTGAACCATTCCTGTATTACTCTTAGTTGCGCTGCCTCGTAATATTTCACAAAATTCTGGAGGCCTACTCCCCCTTTATGTCTAGGAGCCATTACCATCCCCATTGCCACCCTGTCGCTTATTCTGCCATACGAAGCTCGAGATAATTCTACTGAGGGCTTTGAAATAAGATTGCGGGATCCGAATTGGGATTGCTTCGAAATGATATAACATCCTAGGGAGTTACCATTTTAATCGTAGTGATCCGACCTAGCCATGAGATCCGTAGAGGCAACAACATCCCCAGGTCTGCCTTAACTTGATGAAGCAATGCCGGGTAATTTTCTTCATACATCTTGGGGCTTGTGGTGACTATATTGACCCCTAGGTATCTAATACTATGCTTTGCTATCGAAAATGGGGAGTACATTGGTAACGTCTCCACTTGAGTAGTGGACAGTCCCAGGCTCAATAGTTCAGATTTTGACATGTTTATTTTTAGACCTGCCACCTTTTCTATCACCACTAGTTCCTCTATCAAGGCAGGGATGGACGTTTCCGGATCTGTCAGAGTTATCATCATACCATCGGCAAACGCTGCTATTGTATGTTCCCCGCCGCCGAATGGAATGCCCCGTATACTTGGATTATGCCTTAGTGAAATAAGTAATGGTTCCAAGTAAATTGCATACAGGAGCGGGGAATGGGGGTATCCCTGTCTCATACCTCGTCCTATCGTGATGGTCTGGGATACTGTCATACTCCCTACCCCTGACCCCCACTGGCAAGTCAGCCTGCCAGGTAGGGCCGGGTTTCGGGGTTCCATTATGGCCTTAAAGGCCTTAAAATCTCACCCAAGACTCTCTTGGAGTCAGTCCTGGCGCCTTTGGCACCAGGCTCATAATCACTATGGAGAACACCTTTAGGTTGTGACTATTATACTGCAACTAGTTTCTTGGGGGCTTCAGTCAACATGGAGGCACTCACATAGCTCAGTTCCCAAGAACTGAGCTATGCGGTATAGTGTTTAGGGTGTGGCTAGCCTGGGACTACTTTACTTGGACTACTTTACGTGAAGACTATTTAAACCACACCCAAACAGCAGAACACGCTTTGCGTTATTCTGCTGTTTGCAGCGTAAAGCTCACTGTGTCCAGTTGGATCGCCAGTATTCTTTGATGCCAGCTATTCTTGGAACCGCGTGCCTGGAGAGAGAATAAGAACATCGTTATTGGAATCTTACCTGTGAGTAGCATCCTGTCTTCAGCCCATTGTCAACTCCTGATTCTGCTTACCTGGAGACATTCGATCCAGTAAACTCCATCATCTGGGCAACGCATGCTTCTTGGAACGCAGCAACCTGAAAAGGGGAGAGAGATGAACAGCATTAGTGAGCGCATACTCACGGTTCCACTCGAACAACGAAAATCACAAGATTCTTACCGGATCAGTCGCCTCTTGTTCAGCATCATACCGGAACATCACTGCAACCGGCGAAGAGCACCGAGGCCTACGAAGGAAGGGGAAAGACACAGGTTAGCATATAAAAGGCAAAACAGCACCGCGCATCGCGCATTATTTACCGGACAGCATCGCGCACACAGCGCCTTCATTTACCGGCTCGTGCTCAGCTCCAACCCGCATGAAAAAACACCAATATCTCTTTGCATACCTAAGGAGAGGAAATAAGACATTAATAACAATAAGAGGAAGGAAGGAAAGAACAGAATAGAATACAAAGACGGTAAAGCAGCAAGACCTACCTTAAAGACACTCAAAAGGGCTCGCACCAGTGAAGCAACTTGGTCGCTCACACCCACACGAGACTACGCACCCCTGCCACGAAGAGCAGGACAGAGAGCACGCCTTCTAAGGAATTAAGGTGACAAGAGGGCCAAGGGAAGGTTTTGAATACAAGGGAGGTGGGAAGACACCCTACCAGAGACAGTTAAGTCTTGAATCCATCTCTCCTGTATTTCAGGCTCAACTTCCATCAGAGGCACTACCCAGGGATCGGGGAAAGGGGTTTGAGGCGCATATCATCTAACCAGGGCTGAGTGGCATCCCTGTGGATACCAGGTCTGTGTAACAGATACCAAGGAGTTGATGGATAGGGGCATCAAAGGGCTCCTGTAGTTGGCCCTGACCATCTGCATACATTTAGTGCCCACCCCCATGTGCTCCAGGGCTGCAAAGAGGAAAGGCCATTAAACCCGGTCTAAGACCTTCTCGGCGTCAAGCGAGATAAGCACAGGGGGGACCTGGCATATGGCTGCCTTCTCCAACAGGTGGTTCTCGGCGTCAAGGGAGAAAAGCACAGAGGGGACCTGCCGTATGGCTGCCTTCTCCACCAGGTGGATCATCCGCCTTCTCTTATCCCACATCTGTTGGCCCTTTATGAATCCTGACTGATCCATCCGTATAAGAGTCGGAAGTAGGGACACCAGCCTTGCCGCTAGAATGCTAGTGTAAATCTTTGAATCTATATTGAGCAGTACTATGGGCCGATATGACCAACACCTCTTCTTATCTTTATCGGGCTTCTCAAATACCACTACCCGTGCTTCTGCCATTGTCAGCATTAACCCCTCTACGCATCCCATTGAGTTGAAAAGAGTTGCCAGTCTTGGGCTTAGTTTGCGGCTGTATTTTTTATTGAAGGCTGCCGTATAGCTGTCCCGCCCCAGTGCTTTATTCGCCGGTAGGGATTTGATGATAGTTTTGACCTCTTCCACCTCTATATCCTCCTCCAAGCATCCATGGGATTCAGTTTTGGCATGGGGAGAAGACACAGATATTGCTCAATTGCTAATCTATCAGGGTTTTTCCAAAGAATACAGAGCCTTATAATACTCTGAAAAGACCGACACTATAGCCTCTGATTCCGTTAGTATCTACCCATCCGGCTGTTGTATGCGTTCTATGGTGCTGGTGGCCTCCTTCCTTCGCAGCTCTGTAACTAACAGCCTGTCAGCTTTGTTGGCTCTAATGTAATATCTCTGCCTTAGCCCCAGAAGGGATCTTTCCGCCGTGCAAGTATGTACTAGTTCTAAATGCCCTCTGATATCCTTTAATTGCTTGTACAGAGCCTTACTCTTCCTCCCCACCATAGCCTCCATCACTCCCTGCAATTGGGATTCCAGATCAATTTCCATCCAGAGTGGGAACCCACTTTTGTCTTCCAACATAAAAAGAAAATGTGCATCTTCAATCTACAGTGCCAAAGTTACAGTAGCAGGGGGGAAGAGAAACGTTGATAGGCATTTTGCAGTGATAAAAAGTTCAAAGTCCCCAATCAGCCTGTTAATGGTGTCTTAACTTGCCCCTGAGTTCTCAAAGGAATGCCTGGAGCTTGCTCTACTGGGACTCCAATGCCTTATTTTTAGTCCATACTTGTACCCGTCCACTACCTCTGCCTCCTGTCCTATGAATTATTGCCCTAGGCTGCAGACCTAATTCAGCAATATCGATTCTGTGTTTGCTCTAGAGAACTTATGCTAGTAGTGCTGGAGCATAAACTATGCTGGTACCTGGCAGTCCCTGAAATGCCAGCCCAGTGTGATTGTTGCAATGCTGGCACGGGATAGGCATCCCTGTGGCTGGCATAAAATGCTCAATTGCCTCCACGTCAACCTTGGTATTACTGATCAGGCCCTGGCCTGGTTGACCTCCTTTCTCACCAACCGACCGTCTCAGGTGCAACTGGGGTCTTTCCTCTCTTCTATCTCTCTCTACTTGTGGTGTTCTCCAGGGGTCTAACCTCTCTCCCTGGCTCTTTAACCACTACCTGGCACCTCTTGCCCACCACATCACTATTTTCTGCTCCAATTTTCAATGTTATGTGGATGGCTCAGCTCTCTTTCAGTCACCTCTGCTTCTTCTTTCATACCAGAATTTCTGGCAGCAATTCAGGAATGATGTGCCAACAATGATCTCTGCCTTAATGACAGTAAGACTGAGATCCTCCTAATTGGGACACCCGCTCCCTCCTTTCCTCTCTCTGGTTGCCACTCTGGGCCCTCTTCCTGCTCCTTCCTGTAAGGCTAAGAACCTTGGTGTCATCTTCGACTCCACCCTCTCTTTCTCTCCTCACATCTCTGACGTCTCTAAGAAGTCAGACTATCAGCGGCACCTGCTCAGGTATTCTTCTTTTTCTCACTTTCCCCCAGAAGCTCACTTGTCTCCAGAGCTCTGGTCCTCTCTAGGCTGGACTATTACAAAAGCCTCTTTCTATATCTTCCTACCTCTACTCTTTGACCTTTACAACTTATCCAGAACAAGACTGCAAGACTTGTCCTTGGCCTCAAGCCCAGGGATCGTATCTCTCCAGCTCTGAAATCTCTTCATTGGCTCCCCGTGGCTGCAAGGATCACGTTCATGACCCTCTGCATCATCCACAAGGCTTTCTAGGGCCTGGGACTGCTCTACCTCCAATTTTCTCTTCCAAAACATCTTCCTTTCGAGCACTCTGCTCATCCACCTCCAACTCTCTGAGAGTCAGATGTTTCTCCAAGCAGAGAGTTGGGGGCAGATCTATCTCCTCGGCTGCAGCCTCCCTCTGGAACTCCCACTCAACTTGAGCAGAACCACCTCCGGTTCCGGAAGCAACTCAAGACCTTCATTTTCTCTTCCGCTTTCTCTCTTCCTCTCCCCTGCTGATGAACCTGACTGCTCCGCGCACTGGTCTCCCTCTGAACTCGGGCCCAGGCATGTCCAGTTGTCCTTGCACTGCCTCCAGGCTCCCCAGCACTTAGGGGTCTGTATCTGCAACCGTACAGTCCCTTCTCTCTGCCCTTATGAGCCACCTGCGGGCTGCACTTGTGAGTTAACTGAACTTCCCCCTTCCCCTCTCCCCTGGCACTTCTCCCCTTCCGTCTCCCCGCACTTGCGCGATCTGAATGACACAAGGCCTAGTAACATTGTTATTTTGTCCTCCTTTGTTCCCCCCTCCTTGTCTTGTCACGCCTAGAAACACCTGTGTACAGGTGCGTTATGAATGCCACATTTTATCATATCACATACACACACATTATGAAAATCATTTTCCCAAATTAAGCTGTCTGCGATCCTACAAAATAGGTAAACTAAACACAGCAATTTAAATGCTGCTACAGAGGCATTATTCAAAGTTTCTAATTATTTGATGAAAAACAAATGTAATTGCAATTGTAAAGGGTGCAATGACTCCCATGGCTGAGTCTGTTGCAAGAGATTTTAAAAACTGTCCTGAATGTATGTCTGCCATGTCAGGTATGCGATTAGGTGAAAACACTATGGCAAGGAAAGTATCTGTACGATCAGCCAATGTGATTGCCTTTCTCTGTGAATCTGCCTCTTTCAGACATGAACTTCCTGAAATCAAAACTTTGATCCCATCTGACAGCATCTGGTGCTGTTGCTGTTTCAAGCTATACACCAGATTACTGAGTACGGGTGGATAGCATGCAGTGGCTGCTTCACAGTGAAAGTTCTGATTGGTTTCCTACATTCGAAGATGGCCGACAATTTATAGGAGACAGCTACTAATAAAAAGAATTGAAATAAATATGTTTTTGAAGTTAATACCTTAAATGCAAAGGTTCTTTTTTATATAAAGAGCAAATAAACCACCCCAAAGCTCTTGCCAACGTAAGGGTTGGAGACCCATGCCATAGACCCTCCTGCGTGACACCCTGACCTTCATTATTCATGAAATATTAATCAATTTTGTTCCCTAGAGAATACACCATGACCAGATTGTATACTATATCTCTGGGGAAGGTACATGCCTGTAGTCCCCTGAGTGGCCTCCATCCCCGCATTGTCACTATTAGGGGGGCATGATCTGATATCGAGATAGAGCCTATTTTCACGTCCTCCACTGATCCCAATATGCTGGCCGCAAACCCATCACCTTTAAAACCATGTGCATAACGCACAGGGCAATCAGAGGACAAGGAGCAGAATTCCATCAAAAGAAAATAACAGTCTACAAACCAAAGAGGACCCTCAGATCCAGCAACGAAATCCGCCTGGAACTAAAACCATACCTTAAGAAAAAACTTGGATGCACCTCCTTCTACCACTTAGCCGCAAAAACCTGGAACAACATCCCAAAAGAGATAAGAAACACGGAAGATCACCACAAATTCTGAAAATTACTAAAACACCTTGCTCTTCAAGACCACAGACTCAAACTGAAAACCGAAACAACAAAGAAAAAGGATGATACTGATGGCCCCAGAATCGACAGGGAAGCTCCCGCAGTACCGGACGGATGACACCAGATAGACTGAAACACAGGTGACACCCATGGAGATGGAGTCAACTACCCCAGACATTCCCACCAACAACCTCATCTCCCCCCTTAGTTACCACCAGGTACCAAAGTGTCATTCAATCTGTCGAGACACTGACAATCACCACACTTGCTGAGTGGTGGACATTGGCAGGTGCTCTGGCCACAGAAGTAGGAAGGGAGGACAGGTGGGGTTGTGAGGGAGGCGGGTTGAGGTGGGGGACAGATGTGAAAGGGACACTGAATGCAAGATGGGCACCAATCAGATCAGTGGTGCATCGGGAGAGACTACACAATCCCAGCGCCTCAATTTAGGATAGAGATGCCAACTAACCAATTCCAGTAACAATTTCCCTCCTCTGCACACACCTCTCAAACTCCAAACAAACACAACCACAAACCTACAGCACAACAAACCGCACAAACCTCACTACATTACAACAACACAAAAAACAAAAAACACACATAGACTTCCACAACAGTACACGACGACTACCGGCCGCAAACACCGTAGGCCCAGCCAACTGACCCACCGGGCTGAGGCCACCAACAGCACATCACTGCTCTCTTGCACTGTTCCTGCTTTCCCCCACTAACTCACCCTCCCTTCCTCTTTCAGAGCTGCCAGTGCGCCAGGGGACCACTCCGGTGGTGATAATGCGCGGTACAAATGTCCTGTAACATTAACATTAACATTAACCCACACATAATCTATTCTAAATTGGGTCTGGTAGACATGTGAGAAGCATGTGAACCCACTCACCTCTGCCTTCATGGCCCTCCATACGTCCCTGAGGGCCAAGTTTTCAAAGCCCTCTCGAGGTGCAGTAGTGGGAGCCAGTCCTCCCGATCTCGCCCCCATGCTCCTGTCTTTATCCGAGTTCCATGCTATATTAAAGTCCCCTGCTAACATTATTGCTCCAATTGCAAATGTTTCTAACTTGGACACCACCCACCTTAAAAAGCTATCCTGTCCTACATTTGGTGCGTAAATCAATGCCAGGATCACCGTCCTGTGGCCTATTCATACTTGCACAAAAAGTTACCTTCCTAATGTGTCAGCCTCCACTCGGAGGATTATGGCCTTAATTGAATCTCTGAACCCTATTAGGACACCCGCTGTTTGCCTTGTGTATTTGCTTGATGAATCTGCGAGAACTGTTGAAATGTAATCCGTAGCCGGTCCACTTTCCATATAGGTGTCTCCTGTAAAATTATATTGCTGTGACCACGTCTAATCTGTATCTCCACCTTTTTACGTTTTACCGGGGTGTTCATTCCCCGGCATTATGCAATAATATCTTGATAACTATATTCCAAAGTATGCCCCTTCCCCTTGTGTATAATGATCCCCCCTGACCTGGTTGGCCTCGATAATTGCTGATGTTGTAGGATCCCCCACTCCCTCCCCCTCCCTCTCCCCTCTGTTTCCCCACCCCCCTCCTTTCCCCCTGACTCCTTCCCCCCTCATTCCCCCATTCCTTCCCACCCCCTGTCCCACCTCAACCCACCCTGGGTCTGACCAGAGTTCCTAAAATTCCCCCTGGGTGTACCCCGGGGCTCTGGGCACATGTATCCGCAGTACTAACCCCTTGGGGCGACCTACACCCCCAAGTGGATTCCATCATCGTCTCCCGACTATCCTGCCACCCCAGGCTCCTTACCATCAACCTTCTAAAACGCCTCCCTACCCCTTGTCCCACCATATGTACCTTTATCCCCAATCTATGTCCCCTCCCCCCTAGCCTTATGTCTATACCTTAACATTGTACATCTGGCCCCGGTTCCCCCTCTCCTTATCCTTCCTCGTTCACATTTCCCCCAGCGCCTTTTAGTTTTTCCCCTCTATTCCCCCGTCTCGCCCGCCCCCTGGACCTCTCCCAAGGCCTGCTCCCCCTGCAGAGGAGGGTCCATTCCAACACATCAACTCTGCATCTTCTTCTTCCAGGTTCAGGATTGATAGGCCTCCTGCACACATAGTAGCTCGATGCTGTTTGCCCTCGAAAGTGAAAAGAAGGCCAAAGGGGAAAGTCCACTTGTACAGAATATGTTTGGCCACCAGCACCTTCGTCACTGCTCCCATCGTCCTCCTTTTTTGTAGAGTGTAAAGCGTTAGATGCTGAAATATCTGGACCTGCGAGCCATTCACCATTAAGCTCCCCTGGCCCCTTGCTGCATGCAGAATATTCTCTTTCATTTCATACAAGGTTAAAGCAACAAGAACGTCTTTCGGACGCAGTCCAGGAACTGACCTCTTGGGGCCCACTCTGTGAATCCTGTCAATCCTTACATCTTCCAGTTGTGTATCTGTCAGTAAGTTCACATTGCTGGATGGTCCCTTTCAGCTCCATATCAATGATTGATTCATTGAGGCCTTTCAACCAGATATTTGATCTGTGAGAGTGGTTTACTGAATCTTCTGCTTGCAGTTCTAAATTGTTAGTGCCCCTAGCTATTTGTTCTAGCAGTTCGCTGTTTTGTTTCACCTCCTCTGGTAAGTCTGTCAGTCCCTGTTCTGCGAAATCCACTCTGTCGCTGAGTTTCGTCACCTCCACTCTTATTTCCTCCAAGGAGTTTCTCAGTTCTTCTCTCAAGCTTGTAAACTGCTCTTGAAAAGTGGCCACCACTCTCCCCTCAAAGTCCTTAAGGCATTCCTTAAGATCATCTTTATTGAGAGCCATGCTCTGTGGAGTTTGATCACCCTCACCTCCCTCTTGCTGTTACCCTTCTGCTGCCAATGGGCCTTCCTCCGTGCGATGTCTCCAGCAGCGCTCCGATGGACCCCCTAGAGGCTCGGAGGACCCTTTTTGCACTTTTTGTCTAGCTAAGGTGTGTTTCCCTTTTGCCCCTGGCATCTGGAGCAGCCTACTACCGGCTTTGAATCTAGGTACTGAAGTAACCACCCCAGGTACCTCCTCCTTGTTGCCCCAGTCATGGGGTGCATCTTTTCTTGAGGCTGTGCCCTCTGCGCGTGGTTCTCCTGCCGCTTCCTCACCTCGACTGGGGGCCTAATCCCGCTGCAAGTATTCAGTTTCACCTTCCCAGACTTGGTCTTCAATCCTCTGTGACTCCAAGGTGGGTGGGGAGGGGGGCTATCTCTCAGGTATATCGATGTCCCTCCTAGGCCCATAATCCTATTGATATCCCTCTTCCAGGCTTGGTCACACAAATTGGGGTGCCACTCTGTCTGCTGTCCGACCCACTGGGCCTTCACGGCGCTAGACCTAGGTGGCCCCTCCCCCCATGTCTTCAGCATCCAAGGAGGCCCATGGGGCCCATTATCTATCCCCAGCACTATCCCCAAAGCCCCCTGGCTTGTCCCTCGTCGCCAGACCCCACCTGGGCCACCAGTAGCTGTGGTGCTAGTGACCGAGTACACGCATATGCTGTAACTGAGGGTGCACCTCATTCACCCTTCGGTCCTCCGGACCACACTTCCAAAGGGTCCTCGTACACCTCTGACCCCCCGACAGGCCCAGTCTGTGCTCACATCAAGGATTGCCGTAGTCGACAAGCTCTTGAATGCCCTCGCTGAGTGGGGGATGGAGCTCTGGTGGTCATATTCTGCTTCTCCCTCAGGCCTCTTCCCGTTCCCCTCTCCTCCGGTCCGCAATGTCCGCTGCGGTGTACCCAGGGGTTATGCGCTGTCCTCGACTGGTGCTCTTCTTAGGCCTCCATCACGCCGGGCAAGGGCTGGGGGGCTACACCAGCACTTCTCCTCCATTCCTTGGGAACCCTGCCTCCATGGGGTGGGGGACGAGGCACGTCCCAGTTCTTGTTCCCTCCACTGCTCACGCCAGCCTCGACTCTCCTAGCCGGCTCCTCAGTAGCTTCTCAGTGGGGGCCTCAATAGTCAATGAGGCGCTGCAACATTCTCTCCCCTTCACTTCTATGATGGTATCTGCTGCTTAATGAGGGGCTGCGCCGGTCTGAGGGATCCGCGTGCCTTGCCACTGGACGATACGTCATTACTCATCAGCAGCCATTTTGGAATCCCCCCTTCTTTGTTTTTAATAGTTTTTGATAACATGCTCTTGCTTGGCGCAATGCCATATTGCTTACAGAGGATACATTCTTTGCACATGCAATTAATTCATGTTTGGCTTTGCAATACTTTATGACAGACCAGGGTGTTTTGTTTAGAGCCATTTTTTTAATCGACCTGTTGCTTGACTGTGTTAATGTATGATAGGATTATACTCTCATTGGAGATATATTCATTCCCAAAGAGTTCTACCAACGATGGTAAGATACTACTATATATTTTTGGAAGTGTGTCTTCTTTGTTGTTGGCACTCCGTTTAATCACCCGGCTGGCTTGGCCGAAGATGACTAAATCAGTATTTCCACTGCAGTCGCCAATTGAATTGACCGTGAGCATATCATTGTCCGTTAATACTAGTGAGCAATGCCCGCTTTCATGCCTTGTTATTATCTCGAATATTTTTTACATATTTAATTAGAATAAAGTCTATAAGGCTTGTGCGAGGACCACTACTGAAAGTTTGGTTTGCCGGTTGGTTTTTGACAACCCTGCCATTACATACCCTGAGATGAAGTGCTGCCAATCTGCTGGCTACAATGGCAGCGTTTCTATATGATCTCTTGGGGGGTGGCTGCCATCAGATCAGGGATGCACCAGAGATTGTCCTGCTCTTCACAAATCCCATCCATTACCACCAGAGGTTCAAATTGTAAAATAAATCAACCACAATAATTGTTTTGGGGTTAGGAAAATGCATCTCCTTCCATAATTCTACCTGTTCCTTTACAAGATTAAACAGACTCAACCCCCCACCAGGGTATTGCCTATTGTACATATTTATCAACGATAGCTTCTGGCCATTCCCTAGTTTTAGATGTCACTTCAGCAAATCACTGCAGCCATTATCTATGTCTTCTATAGTCACATCGACAGAAGCATCGATCCATACTTTAAGGCCAATGCTCTGTGGCCCACAATGGCCTTTAACGGAGTGTCATATGTAGCATATGCCTGTATATTAGGAGTAGTAATGGCCTCTGTGTCTAGTAAACAAATGATCCGATAAGATCTAAAGAATTTCCCCCAGTCTTCGTCATTGAGATTTTTCATTAGACCTGCGATATTCCAGTGCTGCCAGCAGGGATGCCAACTGCCGGGTCGAGGTGCACACCATGTTAATCACCCCTGCCATGGTAGTTCGCCACATTTGAACTTGCATGGTCATTTGTTGAAGCGCCTGTTGGGCTTCTCCCATGGCTGCTTCCACTGCAATCTTAGTTGGTGCCCCTTGAATGGTCCGAAGTTTGGAGAGACTGGTTTTCGACATAGTGGTAGATGGGTGCTCATTAGATTTAGATGTCAGAACAGATGTGCGTTTGATTACAATGAGTCCTACAGGGTCAGTGCTCCCATGTCCTGTGATGATGGGTATCTGGTCATTTCATCTAAAGCATTACCATCGAATGCCATTCCATCGACAAAATTGCATCGAAAAAATATGCATTGGATGCATGTTTTTTTCAAGGTGAAGGGGTTAGTGTTATTTATAATGGGGTTTAAAGGGTAAAAAAGGCGTTGGTGGGGACCCCCCATTTTAAGAAAAATTGAAAAAACATGCATTCGATGGTCATTTTTGTCGATGCATTTTTTTAGATGGAATGGTAATCATGGAACCCACCAATCTTTTCTCTTGCTAGTCGAATTCATGTATTCATTCATCTTGTATCCATCGTATTCCCACAAACTGGTGGTCAAGGCCTCATGGAGATCTCTAAGCCTTGGGGGCGGGGGGGAGTGGGGGGGGATAGGGCCTCTGTTCTACATTCAGGAGCCCTTCTACTAATACTCTCTCTTTTAGTTCAACCCTATGAAATCATTCAGTTTATTATTTGGGCATGGGTGCTTTATACAAACAATTATGTCACTCCTGATAGCACAACAGCCTCTCTTCTCTCTAATCCAATGGGTGATCTTATTTATTATGGCATCCCTATGTTCTCTCAACCCTCTCTCCAATTTCGGAATATTCACTAGGTAAATGAAGTCTTTTTGTTCTGTCAAGGCTCCATTACACACACCTACGGAACGAGCCAGCCTATTGGTTATTTCTCACCCTCATCTTGACTAATGATTTTCTATGGCCATTATTTTCGTTACCGATTTTAAATTGCCCCTTCGACAGACAACACCACATTGTCTTTTGCTATGCAACCTGATAGGCTTTTTGCAACAAATGAATCTTTTATCGTATTTACCTCGCTCGTCATGATGCTGGTCTTGGTTCGAGAGTGCCCTCATGCAGACCACTAGTATCTGCTCAATTTGACCCCCTCACCCCACTGTGGTTCCAAGAGGCTGCTGTCAACTGCACTCTCCTTCGCACCACTGGACAAGAGTCCAGAGAGGCCTGCTGTCAGGTTCAGGTGTTCCCTTCACCCCTTCCGATTCACTCCAATCCCCCTCCTCCTCACCTGTGAGTTCTGAATGTAGGGTTCCTCCGAACCGCTTCCTCCACCGCTCTTCTTTCTTCTTTCCTTTTTTTTGTGAAAGGGTTCTGCCCCAAAGGGAAGCCACCCTGACTTCTGAATAGAAGATCTGGGGGGGCCCCCCTTCCGGTTCAGACCAGCGGGGAAAAAGCCGTAGGCATAAAAAACCCCTAGGTGATGGCCTGTGGTGAACTGCAATTCGAAATTGGCAGAAGGTGAGTCCTTGTCTGGGAAACCGGTTGGAAGTAGCAGGCAGTAATGAGAGGGCTGGAGAACCTGAGAGCAGACCGCGAGAATACAGCAGAAAGAGGGAGAGGGAAAGCTGGAGGACAAGGGGAAGGGAGAAATAAATGCTAAGTTCCCTACTAAACCTGGGGAGCGCCTGCGGGACCCAGGGCGGTAGATAGCACAGAAGAAGGGCGTAGCAGATGGGAATAAAGCCGGCACCGAGGAAGGGCGCCGAGTAACACACAAAAGGAGAGAAAACTTACGAGCGCTTCAACCCGAAAGCCTGATGCGAGTAGGTTGCAACGCGCAGACTTCCGGGTAGGAGCGGCCCAAGAGCAATCCCCTCCCGGCGGCCGGCCGGGAGACTAGACCGCTACCACTGAGCGTTGCACGGAGACGTGGCGGAACAGCTAATGGCCGCTCCAACGCCATCGGCTCCATGCACGCCAGTCGCGGCGGAGCATGACAGTATGCCCCCCTCCACGGCCCACACCCCCCGGCTTACCCGGATGGAGTCGGTGAAACCGCCGAGTCAGCCTGGGTGCATGCACATAAGACACAGGCTCCCAAGAGTCCTCAGAATGGGGAAACCCTTTCCAGGCCACCAAATACTCCAGTCGCCCTCGTCGATACTTGGAATCCAGAATACCCGACACTTCGTATTCCTCGGGGAAAGGCTGTTGAGCTACAGGCAAGGTCAGCTTTCGTTTGTAAGGAGTCTCAGAATCAACCGGTCGGAGTAAGGAGGAGTGAAACACAGGATGAATCCGGTGCATACTTCTGGGGAGTTGTAGCCTAAAGGCCACCGGATTTATCTGCTTGACAACCTTAAAGGGACCCAGAAATCGGGGAGTAAGTTTGTTCGGATGAACCCATCATGGTAAATACTTGGTGGACAGCCACACTCTGTCACCTACCTTCCACTCGGGACAAGGAAGGCGAGATCGATCTGACTGCTCCTTATACCTACTGCGGGATTGGCGTAGACTTTGCTGAGCAGACTTGTGCGCGGTGGTTATTTCAGCTAAATGGGATTCAAGCGTAGGTATATTGGAAGAAGATTTGAAAGAGGGAAGCAATCCCCGTGGGTGTATACCATAGGTGCAAAAAAAAAGGACTAAGACCTGTAGCTGAGTGCAAGGAGTTATTATATGCGAATTCCGCAGTAGGTAGGAGGGATACCCAGTTATCCTGTACACTATTAACATAACATCTAAGATATTGTTCGAGCGAGGCATTAAGCCTCTCAGTCTGCCCATTAGTCTGCGGATGAAACCCCGAGGAAAGGGCACGTTCGATTCCCAAACGCTGACATAGCGCCGCCCAAAACCGAGAGGTATACTGACTTCCTCGATCACTGGTAATCTTCTCAGGCAACCCATGTAACTTGAAAATGTCCCTAAGAAAAACTTCCGCCATGACTGAGGCAGATGGCACTCCGGTTAGAGGGGAAAAATGAGCCATTTTGGTAAAAGAATCTATAGTAACCATCAGACAGGTACAGCCCTGAGACGGAGGTAGTTCTACAATAAAATCTGTAGAAATATGGGACCACGGTTGTACAGGGATCTCCGGTTGTTCGAGGAGGCCATAAGGTTTATGAGTTGGATTTTTATTCTTGGCACAGGTCAAACAAGTTCTACAGTGTCTCTTGACATCTTGGGCGAGAGTGGGCCAGAAAAAAGATCGGGAAATAAGATCTAAGGTACCCTTTATCCCTCTATGACCGGCTGTCACATGGTCGTGGCCCCAACGTAGGATCCCAGATTGTAGGGTCTTGGTGGGGATGAACAACTTCTGACCCACCAACAATAAACCATCCGACCATCGGACCTGGTGTTGTTGGTTCCGAGGTATCTGAGTCTCTGATTCAGACGTAGTGACCGTTCTGACCTCTTGAAGAAAGGCGGAGACCAGACCCACCAAGCGGTTCCTAGGAAACATATACTCAGGTGTGGTTTCTGGTAGTAGTTGGGGGAAGTTGCGTCTAGATAACGCATCTGCCAAACCATTCAAGGTTCCAGGTATATAGGTAATGATGAAATCGTATTGACTAAAGAAATGAGCCCAGCGTGCTTGTCGAGAGTTCACACATTCCATGTTCCGGAGGATCCGTAGGTTCTTATGATCCGTGCGTAAGGTGAAAGGATGCAGACTTCCTTGTAACAAGTGTCTCCATTCCTCGCAGGCAGCTTTCAATGCCAATAATTCTTTCTCAATCACCGAATAATTCTTCTGACTGCTAGTGAGGGTCTTTGAGAGGTAAGCCACTGGATGTTCCTTCCCATCTCTAGGCTGTAGAAGAACCGCTCCTAGGGCTCTTGCTGATGCGTCAGCTTCTACAATGAACGGCTTGGTTTGATCTGGCTGACTCAAGATCGGAGCGGTACAGAACCTCTCTTTAAGTGCTAAAAAGGCTTGGTCCGCTTGTTCTGTCCAGAGAAAAGGTCGTGACTCCT
Organism: Ambystoma mexicanum; assembly: GCF_040938575.1. Classification (NCBI taxonomy): domain Eukaryota; kingdom Metazoa; phylum Chordata; class Amphibia; order Caudata; family Ambystomatidae; genus Ambystoma; species Ambystoma mexicanum. The sequence goes on along the minus strand of NC_090923.1, from coordinate 1,062,165,469 downwards.
TCTTGAGAAGGGCGGTGATGGGTAGAACAATTTGTGAGAACTGACCTATAAACTTCCTATAAAAGTTTGCCAACCCCAGGAAGCGCTGAACCTCCTTAAGGGAAGTAGGAGCTGGCCAGTCCAGGATAGCCGACACCTTCCTGGGATCCATCGTGATGCCTTCGGAGGAAAGGATATACCCCAAATATGGCACGGACGAGACTTTAAAGAGACATTTCTCTGTTTTGACCTTTAAATGTTGGGATCGAAGACGGTTAAGTACTGTTCTCAAGTGTTGGGTGTGTTCTTGGTGAGAGGACGAGAACACTAGGATGTCATCAAGGTAAACGATGGTGTTCAGAAAGAGTAAATCCGAGAATAGACGGTCCATGAAGCGTTGGAAAACGGCTGGTGCATTAACGAGTCCGAAGGGCATAACCCTATACTCAAACAGACCAAAAGGTGTTCTAAACGCCGTCTTCCATTCATCCCCTTCTTTGATACGGAGGAGATGGTAGGCGCTCCGTAAATCCAATTTGGAGAAGACCGAGGCGTTTTGTACGGCCTCTAGAATGTCTGAAATAAGCGGCATAGGGTAGCGATCCCGGATGGTGACCTTATTTAGGCCACGATAGTCTATACACGGTCTTAGTTCCAGGGAATCCCGTTTGGGTATAAAAAATAACGAGGCTCCAGCAGGAGACCGTGAAGGTTGAATAAGCCCGTTAGTCAAATGAGTGTCCAAATAGGTGCGAAGGGCCTTCTTCTCGGTCACAGATAACGAAAACATGCGCCCAAAGGGTACTAGAGCATCTGGGGTCAGCTCTATGGCGCAGTCTTCCGGCCGATGAGGAGGCAGGTCCTGGTCCGGAGTTTCCTTGAACACTTCTTGGTATTCCGACAATTCTGGCGGGATCCGACACACAGTGCAAATGTTCTTATCTTCAGAAGTAATGATCTGCACAGTATCGGCCTGCGGCTGAGCAAGACATTTCTGTCTACAGAAGTCTGATTCAAAAGCCATAGTGTTGCGGTTCCAGTCTATAGTAGGATTATGTCTCCTGAACCATGGAATCCCGAGAATAATCGGGAAATGAGCCGCTCTAATGAGATCGAATTGTATCCGTTCGGAATGCTGAAGGATGGTTGCAGTTAGGTACTCCGTGGACTGAGTAATTGGTCCGGAGGAGAGTGGGGTACCATCCACTCCTTCCACCTTCTGAGCATCTTCACGTTGTAAGAGGATGAGACCTTGCTGGTTGGCCCACACGGTGTCCATGAACACCCCAGCGGCCCCGCAATCAAGCAGAGCCATGGTGGTAAGTTCTACGTGTCTTGTCTTCAACTGGATAGCTACTACAATGAGACGCGCATCCATCGCTGGGACTCGGGGCGAAACGGTAACAGAAACATAGGGACTAAAGTTAAGACCTCGGATACTAGTCCCCTTTAGGTCCGAGGTTGATCGTTTCCCGCCCGCCTAGGTGGTACAGCTGGGCAGTTTCTGAGTAGATGGGTGTTAGAACCGCAGTACATGCATAGACCAGATTCTCTCCGTCGTCTTCTTTCCTCTCAATGGAGGCCGAGCTGTTCCTATCTGCATCGGTTCTTCCTTATGGCACAAGGATGGGACGGTAGGTAGAGGGGAGGTAGAGGGGAGGCTCCAGCGGGATGGGTGACCCCCCCCAAAAAAAACAAAAAAATGTTGATCCTTTTTTTCGGTCGAATTGACTCGACCCTTTTGTCATTCGATCCTTTTGATTCGGTACTATGACCTATAACCGTGGTTGAGAGATCAAGAGTATGTGTTCGTTCTGGCAGGTTTTATCCAGACCGATTCTGGCTGCGTTAGGCCTGAGGAGAACGCCTGGCTGGAGGGTGTGTAACCAGCAGTGTTTAGTTAGAGTGAGGGGAGTATGAGGCGGATGTTAGTATGAGAACAGCTATACCGAAGGGTGTCATAGTATCTCTGTGTTCTAGTTGAATGGTGGTGTAAAGAAGAGAGTAAGCGTGGTGATGTCATATGATGGTTTACATGCTCTTTCAAATGTTCTATGTACTCCAAACCATTCCATGTATTTCGCGTAATTCTATGCGCTCCAATCTGTTCCATGCACTCCAATCCACTTCATGCACTCAATCCGTTCCACGCACTCCAATCCGTTCCACGCACTCCAATCTGTTCCACGCACTCCAATCCGTTTCACCCACTCCAATCCGTTCCACGCACTCCATTCTGCTTCATGCACTCCAATCCGTTCCACACACTCCAATCCATTCCACGCACTCCAATCTGTTCCATGCACTCCAATCGGTTTCATGCACTCCAATCTGTTCCATGCTCTCGAATTCGTTCCGTGCACTCTAATCTGTTCCATGTTCTCCGATCCGTTCCATGTATTCTAGGTTGATTTATGCACTCCATCCACATACTTCACCCATACCTTCCACATATTTCACCCGTACCTTTCACATATTACACCAGTACCTTCCACATACTTCATCTGCTACACCCACATACTTCACCCATTCCATCCACATACTTCACCTGTTCCATCCACATACGTCACCCGTTTCATCCACATACGTCACCCGTTCCATCCACATACGTCACCCGTTCCATCCACATACTTCCCCTGTTCCATCCACATACTTCCCCTGTTCCATCCGCTCTACGCACTCATCCGCTCTAGGCACTCGTCCGCTCTAGGCACTCGTCCGCTCTAGGCACTCGTCCGCTCAAGGCGCTCCAAGCACTTGTTCTTTCTATGCCCTCGTCCGCTCTACGCACTCGCCCGCTCTACTCACTCACCTGCTCTACTCACTCACCCGCTCTACGCACTCATCCGCTCTGCGCACCCATCCGCTCTGCGCACCCATCCACTCTAGCCACTCATCTGGGTCCAACTGGGGTCCTTCCTCTCTGACATCTTCTTCTCTACCTGTGGTGTCCCCCAGGGATCTAATCTCTCTCCCTGGCTGTTCAACCAGTATCTGGCACTCCTTGCCCACCACATCGCCACTCTCTGCCCCAACTTTCAGTGCTATGCGGACGATACCCAGCTCATTTTCAGGCTACCCTCGGCCTCCTCCTCTCCTTCCCTCATCTCTGACTGTCTGTCTGCTATCCAGGAATGGTGTGCCGCCAATGACCTCTGCCTTAATGCCAGTAAGACTGAGATTCTACTCATCGGCACACCCACTCCCTCCTTCCCTACAGCGCTCTGGCCAGCCTCTCTTGGCCTGCTTCCTGCTCCTACTTGCAAGGCAAAAAACCTCGGGGTCATCTTCGACTCCACACTCTCCTTCTCTCCTCATATATCTGACGTCTCTAAGAAGTCACACTACCAGCTGCACCTCCTCAGAGGCATTCTTCCCTTACTCTCCTTCCCCCAGAAGCTCACGGTCTCCAGACCCCTGGTTCTCTCAAAGCTGAACTACTGTAACAGCCTCTATCTTAATCTGCCTGCCTCCACTCTCTGCCCTCTGCAACTCATCCAGAACAGGACTGCGAGACCTGTCCTTGGCCTCAAGCCCAGGGACCGTATCTCTCCAGGACTGAAATATCTACACTGGCTCCCTGTGGCTGCGAGGATTAAGTTCAAAACCCTCTGCATTGTCCACAGGGCCTTCTGGGGCCTGGGGCCTAAATACCTTCAACTCTCTCTTCCTAAATATCTTCCTTCCCGAGCCCTTCACTCATCTGTCTCCAACTCCCTCAGGGTCAGCTGCTTCTCGAAGCAACGAGCTGGGGGTAGATCTCTCTCTGCGGCAGGGGCCTCCCTCTGGAACAGCCTTCCTGCCTCCCTGAAACTTGAGGAGAACCATCTTCGGTTCCGGAAGCACCTCAAAACCTTCCTCTTTGCTTCTGCTTTCTCTCTCCCTCTCCCCTGCTAAATTATTCACTGAAACTGCACTGAAACTGCACTGAACCTGCACCTGGGCCACTCTCTCCGACCTCGCTCCTTGGCCCAGCCACTCTCCACTTGCACTGCCTCCCTGGCAACCCCTGCACTGCGGGACTGTCTCTGCATCCCTACAGCCCCCCCCCTCCCAGCACTTGTCTGCACTTACCTTGCACTTGCCACCAGCTGGCCCTATTTATTTATTTATTTTTTATTCTACTTACCCTGTCCTAGTAGGATTGTTGTCTGTCTTCCCCCCCTGTTCCCCCCTCCCTGCCTCGTCGCGCCTTGAAACACTTGTGTATAGGCGCGTTACAAATGCCATATCATATCATATCTGCTCTAGGCATTCCTCTGCTCTACGGACCCATCTGCTCTATGCATCCATCCGCTCTACGCACACATCCGCTTTACGCACACATCCGCTCCGCGCACCCATCCGCTCTGCACACTCATTCGCTCCACGCACTCATCCGCTCCACGCACTCATCTGCTCTATACACTCATTTGCTCTATACCCTCATCCACTCTATACACTCATCTGCTCTACACATTTATCTGCTCCACACATTCATCTGCTCTATGCACTCCTGCGGTCTACACACTCCTCCGCTCTTACGCACTCATGCATTCTACATGCTTATCTGTTCTATACAGTCATCTGCTCTACACACTCGTCCACTCTACGCAATCGTCCGCTCTATGCATTCATCCACTCTAAGCACCCTTCCGCTCTACGCATTCGTCCGCTCTACACACCCATCGGCTCTACACACCCATCGGCTCTATACATTCATCCGCTCTACACACTCATCCGCTCAACGCATTCATCCGCTCAACGCATTCATCCGCTCAGCGCACTCATCGGTTTCACGCGCTTCATCCATTCTACCGATTTCATTCGCTCCACTCACTTCGTTCATACATCATGCATTATCAGTTCAGGCCATGTCACTTGCCAGACGCACTGGATCCGTTCCGTGCTCTCTATCTGTTTCATGCACTACACCCGTCTCATGTACTTGAATCGTCTATTCTGCACTTTCTAGTTATGCCATGCACTCATACATTCCATGCCATCTGTCTGTGTACACATCAGTCTCCTGTATTCATCTTTCCATCGTTTTCTCTTTATTCATTTCGTCCATTTTGTTCATTTGTCCATTGCAATCACTACATCCATTTCGTTAATTTAAACCGCAATTACTGTTTTTGTACGATTTATTCTTTTTATCCATTTCACTGCTTTGATCTACTTTCCTCATTCTATTCTGTTTGTCCTTTTTTTTTTAGCGGTTATTACTTGTCGATTTCTCGCTTGGATCTTGATTTTGTATTGTTATTTGTCGTATTGTTATTCAAGATCTACTAGTTTGTTGGGTTGGTGTCATTGCAATGCTGTTATTCAGTTTGAGTTAGTTTGAGTACAGGGTTGGTTTTAGGGGAAGAGCCAAGTTTTCAGTAATTTGCGGAAAGACATTAGATCTTCAGTTAGGCGGATGTGGGGTGGGAGTGCGTTCCACAGCGTGGGGGCCAAGGCTGAGAATGATGATCCGCCTAACCTGACTGAGTTTGTTTTAGGTATGACTAGGAGGCCGGCTGAGCTAGATCTTAGAGTACCTGGAGGGTGATAGGGTTTTAGCTTGTCTTGAAGATATAGAGGTCTGGTTTTATGCAGTGCTCGGTGTGAAATGCATAAGGTTTTGAAGGTCACCCTTTGGGCCACCGGAAGCCAGTGCAGAGTTTTGAGGGCTGGGGAGATGTGGTCTCTCGGGCCGAGCGCTAGTAGCGGTTTGGCTGCAGCGTTTTGTGCTCTTTGTAGTTTATTCAGTTGGTAAGCGTGGACTCTGAGGTAGAGTGGGTTAGCGTAGTCCAGTCTTGACATAACAATTGATTGGACCGTGGAGAGTCTGTTGGGAAAGGAGAGGTATGAAAAGATGCGCCTAAGAGTTTTAAGGTGGTAGTGGCAGGACTTTGAGACGTTGTTGACTTGGCGCGAGAGTGTTAGGTCAGAGTCCAGGGTGCATCCAAGGTTTTTTACTGACTTAGAGGGAGTCGGTGAATTGCCCATGGCAGATGGCCAGGGTAGTGGGTGTGGAAAAAGATCAGAGTTGCCACATACCTGTCACAGATTTCCCCCTTTCTCACCTTACTTCGATGTTTGCTGGAATTCTTGGAAGGAGTCTTCTTGCGTACGGATCGGGCTTTATACAACCCCGAGCGAACGTCTTCTGGTTCCAGCGTGCGTTCATCGTTCTACGTCCAGGTTTACTTGGAATCGCCGGGAAGTCCAGGAACAAAGGAGGTGTACTCAGAGGCGGGTACACAAGGTCTGGGAACCAAGACAGAATAAGGAGGAAGAAAGGTAAAAGGGGGAATCGGGGGTCCGGGAATCAGGAAACCAGGAAACAAAGATAGCTACGGCGAACTACGGAGTACACGTGTAGCCACTGTAAGCGGTAGCTTTGAGACGCACAGGGACGCGGGAGCATGGTCTATTTATAGAATGAGCTACGTCTGACGTGGATGCTGGAGGAAGGCGCTCCACGTTAGATGGCCATGTTGGGAGTAGTATGGAGTACAAGCCCCGTTGTGTCAGGGACCAGGAAGTCCAAAAGGGGCGTGTTCCACGGAACATGACAGCATGCCTCCTTCGAAAACCTGTTCCACCAGGTTTGCCCGGGTGTATGAGATGAAATCTTCTGAGTAATCGGGGGTATTCAGATTTGAGAATGGTTCCCAGGTGCGTTCACTAGGAGGATATCCTTTCCATTCAACCAGGTATTGAAGTTGACCCCGTTTATACCTGGAGTCGCATATTCTGGATACTTCATATTACAGTTGATCGTCCACAACCACGGGGTTGGGTCTGAAGGACTTCCGGGAGGATTGGATGTAAGATTTTATTAAAGAAGTGTGAAAAACTGGATGAATCTTCTTCCAGGAGTCTGGTAGTATGAGTCGGAAGGCCACTGGGTTTATGATTTCCTTTATGGAAAAGGGGCCATAGTACCGGAGAGCCAACTTGTTCGGTCGTAAATGTCGAGGCTGTAGTTTCGAGGACAGCCAAACCTTATCACCCACTGCATAGGAAGGTCCTGGTCTTCTCTTAGAGTCCTCATAATGCTTGGTGTTAGTTTGGGCCCTTTCTAAGTGTTCTTTGGCTTCCTAGTGTATGTTGATGAGAGTTTCAATCCAGGAGTCAACTGTTGGCATTAGTGTAGGACGTGGGAGAATAGAAGGTAGAACCGGAGGGTGGAATCCTTGGCTGCAAAAAAAAGGGCTGGTCTTGACAGCCGAGTGATCAGAATTGTTGTAGGCGAATTCAGCCACAGGTATTAACAGTGACCAATCGTCCTGTACCTTGGTGGTGAAACAGCCAAGATATTGCTACAGGGTTTGATTCACATGTTCAGTAGCTCTGTTAGTCTGTGGATGATAACCTGAAGAGAGGGCACGTTGGATTCCTAGTATACGGCATAAGTGTTTCCAGAATTGAGAGATGTATTGAGGTCCTCTGTCTGATATGATCTTGGAAGGGAGCCCCCCATGAAGTCGAAATATGTGTTCCAGGAAGATGCCAGCAAGTTCTGAAGAAGATGGTAACTTGTATAATGGTGTAAAATGAGCCATATGAGTGAATAAATCAATAGTGACCATGATAGTCGTGTATCCCCTGGAAGGTGGTAATTCCACAATAAAGTCTGTAGCAATAAATTCCCAGGGCCTTGTCGGTAGCGTAGGTTGAAGTAGGAGACACGCCGGTCTCTTGTTATCATGCTTGTTTTGATTGCAGACTGCACAGGCTTGAACGTACAGTTGAATGTTAATTTTCATTCTTGGCCACCAAAATTGTCTTTGTATTAGCCGGAGGGTGTTGGTGATGCCACGATGTCCTGAGTGAAGGGTATCATGACAGAGGTTTATGATCCGTAGTTGTAGTTTCTGTGTGGGAATGACCAGGCCATTATTCTTGAACAGATACCCGTCCTTTGTTCTAAGATTCCATCGATTCTTACCCGTAAAGTCCTTCCAGATCTCAGAGGATTGGGTTTGTATCCGAATGTCTTCCAGGAGGCTGATTGCTTGGGCTACAAATATTGTGTGGGGAAACATCTTTGGGAAGGACCGATCTTCAAGAGTTTCGTAGTCGGGTCGACGGGTCAAGGCGTCAGCAATTATGTTCTGTGATCCAGGGACATGATGGATCTGGAACTGGTACTAGGCAAAGAAAAAGGCCCAACGGGCTTGACGACTATTCCTACATTCCAGGGATTGTAGTACCTAAAGATTTCGATGGTCTGTACGGACCTGAACAGGATGTTTTGCTCCCAGAAGTAGATGGTGCCATTCTGTGAAGGCTTGACGGATGGCTAAGAGCTCCTTTTCCAAAACGGAGTAATGAGTCTCGCTGGGAGTCAGAGTTTGTGAAAGATAAGCAATGGGATGTTCCAAGTTGTCCTCGAATTCCTGCTTTAGGACTGCTCCTATGGCGTAGTTAGAGGCATCCGTCTCCACTAGGAAAGATCGATTAATATTAGGTTGAGCCTGGATGGGGGCTTGTGTAAACTCTGCCTTCAATCGTTGAAATGCTTCATTTTGGGCTGCTGTCCAGAGAAACAGATTATCCTTCTTCAACAATGTAATGATCGGTTGAACTATCTCAGAAAAGGAAGCTATGAATTTCCGGTAAAAGTTGGCAAGTCCCAGGAAGGATTGAATCTGTTTCACGGTAGTGGGAGCAGGCCAGGATAGAATGGCTTTTACTTTTGAGTGGTCCATTCCAATTCCTTCGGGACTAAGGACAAATCCTAGATAGTTAACAGTAGAGACATGGAAAAGGCATTTCTCGGGTTTAGCGAGGAGTTTGTGTTCATGTAGCCGTTGTAAGACTGCCTTAACATGTTCTTCATGCTTAAGATGATCCTTGGAGTATATCAGAATATCGTCCAGGTAAACTATGACGAAGAGGAACAGCATATCGGAAAACACCCTGTCCATGAAACGTTGGAAGACCGCTGGGGCATTAGCGAGTCCGAAGGGCATGACCAGGTATTCAAAGTGACCAAAGGGTGTTCTAAAGGCTGTTTTCCATTCGTCACCTTCCCTAATACGGATCAGGTGGTAGGCACCCCTGAGATCCAATTTCATGAAAACTACAGCTCCTCTTACTGCCTCCAGGATATCTGAGATTAAGGGCAATGGGTAGCGGTCCTTGAGGGTGCATTGATTCTACCCACGATAATCAAGACAAGGTCTAAGCTCCTTAGTGTCTTTCTTGGGAACAAAAAACAACGAAGCTCCAGCTGGAGATTTGGATGGTCGTAAGGTGCCAGTTTCAAGGTTGGTATCTACGTATTCTCGGAGAGCCCTTTTTTCTGGTTCGGATAAAATGAACATCCTTCCAAAGGGAATCACTGCTGAGGGTTCAGTATCAATAGCACAGTTTTCAGGTCTGTGAGGGGGTACGGCTTGAACAATGGCATTTGAAAACACGTCAGTGTAATCCTGATAGGCCCGAGGAACCTGGATGATATTTGAAACCATGAATGGGCCTTGCTGGTCTGTCAGCGTGCTTTCGGAAGATGTCGACGAGGAATCCTGGAATAGACAGTGAGACATGCAATGCTCTGAACCAAGAAACAAGGATCCTGTTGCCCAGTTGATGTATGGGTTATGCTTCTGTAACCAGGGCATACCCAGTACCATTGGGTAATGAGCTGACTTTATGATGTCAAATTTGATCATCTCTCGATGATGGTTTATCGAGAGCTGGATCTCTTTGGTTTGTAGGGTTATGGGTCCTGAAGAGAGAGGTCTTCAATCGAGAGCCTCTACAGGTTGCATGATGCCTCGAGTTTCATATGGAATGTGGTGTTTAAAGACCCAATCTTGATCTATGAATATCCCCATGGCTCCACAATCCACCAAAGCCAAAATGGGGTAGGTTTCATTCTTGGATGGCGATAGAAAGGCCTGTAATATCACTGGATTGTTTTGTCCAGGAGAGTTCAAGGATGGAATAGATGTGGAGCAAACATCTCTCTCCCGAAGCCTTGCTCCATCTAGGATCGGGAGCTGGCGTTTCCCGAACGCCGTGGAGGGGCTAGAGGACACTCTCTCACTAGATGTTTATCCGAGGCACAATACATACATAACTCTGTGTGGATCCTTCGCATCCTTTCTTGCAGGGATATGGGTCCACGGAAGGCCCCTAGTTGCATGGGTTCTGGATCATTAACAGAGGCAGGGGTAGGATCAGACTTCGAGGAGGCCTCTATCGGAATTTTCTGGAAGGGGTTCTTAGTTTTCTTCTTCTCAGCCTTACTTTCCTGGATACGAAAGTCTATCTGCATAGCAAGATCCATAAGGGCCTGGAATGAACCTGGGCGAGCCACTCTGGCTAGTTCATCTTTGATGTCTTCATTTAGCCCTCTTCGAAAAAGAGTAAAGCAGACTTCTGAGGACCAAACCGCTTCTTTGGTCAATTGTTTAAAGCATGTTACATACGTAAGCATGTCCTGGGAGCCTTGTTGAAAATCAAGCAGACTTTCCTGGGCGCTATAGACCTGTTCTGGGCGGTCCAACATGGTCTTAAGAGCCTGTATGAATCTGTCGTAGTCCTCCAGGAGGGCATCTCCGGAATTAACTAAAGGAGTGGCCCAGGTTAATGCATTCCCGGAAAGGTGCGAAATTATAAAGCCCACCGTAGCTCTGGGGGTAGAGAAGTAGTTTGGCTTAAAGGTAAAGTGGACTAAACAGGAGTCCAGGAATCCACGAGGGTTTTTGCAGACCCATCGTATTTATCAACTATGCCGCCCAATAGTACGCTTTCCTTTGTAGCGGAATCACGGGACAAAACGAATTGTTTTAGTGCGGCATTCTCCACTTTCAAATTCTGTACTTCGGTCGTTAATTCTTGCATGCCGCGCATGAGATCTTGAACGGCCGCCTCTATGTCCATATCGACTTCTGTTGTTTGGCGTCTCAATCTGTCACACATTTCCCCCTTTCTCACCTTACTTCGTTGTTTGCTGGAATTCTTGGAAGGAGTCTTCTTGAGTACGGATCGGGCTTTATACAACCCCGAGCGAGCGTCTTCTGGTTCCAGCGTGCTTTCAGCGTTCTACGTCCAGGTTTACTTGGAATCTCCGGGCAGTCCAGGAATGAAGGAGGTGTACTCGGAGGTGGGAACCAAGACAGAATAAGGAGGAAGGAAGATAAAAGGGGGTCTCGGGGGTCCGGGAATCAGGAAACCAGGAAACAAAGATAGCTACGGCGAACTACGGATCACACGTCTAGCCACTGTAAGTGGTAGCGTTGAGACGCGCAGGGCCGTGGGGGCATCATCTATTTATAGAATGAGCTACGTCTGACGTGGAGGCTGGAGGAAGGCGTTCCACGTTAGACGGCCATTTTGGGAGTAGTATGGAGTACAAGCCCCGTTGTGTCAGGGACCAGGAAGTCCAAAGGGGGCGTGTTCCATGGAACATGACAATACCATGATTTCGGTTTTGGAGGGGTTTAGCAAGAGGTGGTTTTTGGTCATCCAGAGCTCTATGTCGAGGAGGCAGGAAGCGAGGTCAGGTCGGCAGTTGGCTTTTGAGTTCAGGAGTTTTAGAATTAGGAGTGTCATCAGCGTAGTTTTGAAACCAGGATGTTGTGTGAGCGAATTATTGGTGGGAGGGTGATCAAGTAGAGATTGAACAGGAGGGCAGCTAGGCATGCTCCTTGTGGAACTCCCGTGTTGACTTGTCGGGCTTGGGAGGAATAGGTGGAGAGTAACGTTATTTGGTACCTATCTTTGAGGAACGAAGCTATCCATTTGAGAGCGGTTCCACGAATTCCTAGGCAGTGGAGGTGGTCAAGGAGGATTGAGTGATTGATTGTGTCAAAGGCGGCTGATAGGTCGAGAAGGATTAATGCAGCGCACCCAGCTGAGTCTGCCGTGATTTTAAGGTCATCCCAGATTGAGGTTAGGGTGGTTTCAGTTCTGTGTTGGGCTCTAAAACCTGATTGTGCGGGGTCTAGGAGATTGTTGGTTTCGACAAAGGCATTTAGTTGGGAGTACGCGGTTCGGTCAATGAGTTTGGCAATGAACCTGGTGTTTGAGATGGGGCGGTAGTTTTTGGGCTCGAGAGGGTCGAGAGAAGGTTTTTTTATTAGTGGTTTGACATGAACCGTTTTGCATGCGTCGGGAAAAATACCTGAGGAAAGGCAGTCATTTATGATGGATCTTGCGTGTTCTCCTGCGCAGGTAGAAGCGAAAATGTCTTTGAGGGTTGTGGCTGGGCAAGGGTCTAGTGGAGAACCGGATGGTTTGCGGGCAGAGAGAAGTTTGAGAAATTGATCGGGTGATATTGGACTAAAGGAGTCGAACGTTGGTTGCGTAGTGGTCGCAGGCGGTGGGTTGGCCGGTATGGGGGGGAGGGTTGCCTGGTGGATGTAAGAGAGCCAGCTTGGTTGTTAGAGCATTTGTTCTTTCGAGAGCCGTGGCGTAAAAGTGGAGAGAGAGTGAGTCGCGCAGCGATTGTAAGGGGGTCTGGACGGTGGTAGTGCATGATGGTTTGGTGAATTCGGTGATGATTTTGTGAAGTTCTTTGCTGGGGTTTTTGCAGTTTAGGATTCGGGAGTTGTAGTGGGCTTTTCTTGCTTTCTGGATTTCGGCCTGATGAAGGTGCCGGGCCAAGGTGGCTCTGCTCTCTTGGGTTTTTTCTTGCCGCCACTTGCATTCTAGGTATTTATATAGTTGTTTAGTGGTCTTCAAATCAGGTGTGAACCATCTAGGGAATAGGCCACGGCGGGTTGATGGTTTGCAAGAGGGTGTGAGCTGCATTAGTGAGGTCTTGAGCCATGAGTCAAAGGCGTCGGGGGTTAGTTGTTTATTCAGTTGGCAGGTAGGTGGAGGAGACTGGAGGAGTGCGTCGGCTAGGTCAGGAAGGATTATTCGTTTTTTCCAGCATTTGCATAGATTAGGAGGTTCAGGTTCCAGTACGGGAAGCGGGTCGAGTGAGCGAATGGCGAACAAAACAATGACGTGATCGGATCAGATGAGAGGGGTGGGGGGGTTTTAGATGTATCCGGTTGTGTGAGCTGAAGATGGCATCAAGAGTGTGTCCTTTATAGTGAGCCGGGCCGTTTATGTGGGGTTGGAGGTTAATCGCGTCTAGACAGTCAACCAGGGAGTGTGTCGTAGGGTTGGTGGGGATGTCGAGCCATATGTTGAAATCTCTTAGAAGGGTGAGGTTGGGATGGTTTAGTTGAAGGGTGGCGATAGAGTCGCAGAGGTTGTTTGAGAATTGTCTATCGTAGCCAGGGGGTCTGTAGATTATTAGGAAGCTGTGTGAGAACGACGGGGAAAGGGATAGTTTAAAGAGGAGTGATTTGCAGGAAGGAATGGAAGGTTGGTTATCGATTATTGATGCGTGGAAGTGAGACTTGAAGACGAATGCTATTCCCCCTCCTCTAGAGGGACAGTTCAGTGGGATGAGGGAGTAGGCGGGGGGCTTCACTGGTGATGGGGGCGAAGTCGTCAGAGAACCAGGTTTCGGTGATGAAAACCAGGTCTGGTTTGTCAGAGGCGAGGAGGTCGAAGATGCTGTGTCTGTTTTTTGCTACGGATCGGGCATTAAATAGGATGCAATTTACTTGGGTAGGTGAGGTTGGTGTTGGAGCTGCAGCGATGGGGGGTAGGGAGGGAGAAGGTGGAAACTGGAGAGCGTGAGGGGTGGGGTGGTTGATGATCAATGGGAAAAGTGGGCGAGCAGAAAAGTTGGTGGGTTTCGGGCGGGAGTGGATGGATGTGTGTGTTAGGGTGATTGGTTTTGGCACGGGGGATTTGAAGGTGGGCTGTGGGGGGTTAGAAGTTTCAGTTGCGGTCGGTGAGAAATCGAGGGAGAGGGGTTTCAGGAAGGGTGAAGCAAGGGGGGAAGGTGGTGATTGGGGGAATGAGGTGGTGGGTCGAGACAGGGGAGGCGATGAGCGCTGAGAGATTGAGGGGGACCAGGTACGTTTCCTCTTTAGTGTCTTTGTTGTGATTGGTGTGAGCGAGAGGGTAGGGGGGTCAGAGGGGGAGAGGGATGAGGCTTCTGTTCTTGCTAGGGCTAGGTGTGCGGTTTTTAGGGAGGGGAAGGGGTGTGGTCGGTGGGATAATGGTGGGGGTTAGTGGGAAAAGCGGGGGGTGTATGATTGCTGGGCAGGGTGCGTCTGGTATGTTAGTGAGGGGAGCGGGTATGATCAAAGTAGGCTGTCAATCTGGAAAAATGAATACCCTTCATTTGAATGACAGACGTAACTTGATGGCCGTGGGCCAACCGTCTTATGCACCGAATTATAGAAATATAAACTGCTATGCTTGACCAACAAGCGGCCATTTTAAATGTAGCAAGAATCGTCATTTTGCTTGTTAACCATTGCTCATTGCTTTTTGTCTAAAACTGCTTTGCAGCTTGCAATTCATGTGAATTCTGCTTAGTCTGCTCAACTGTTAACATTGTTGTCTGAATATGGAAGGACAATGTCGCGGGACTGAAGATTTCGTTGAAACGCCTCATGAGTAGCCCAGAGAGGAATGCCCACGCTCCCTCTCTGTAGCCTTGGGAGAGAGCTGCAGGCCATTTAATCACTTCACAGCTGCCAGCCAGTCTCGTACGATGGTAGAATATGTTAGAATAAAAACAGCTAAAGGCTTGAATTATGCTCTTCCTACGGCCCCCCCTCGCGAAGCCCTTTAGAACGTGTCGGCTCCCAGGACACGAATAGTACCTCATAGATAGCAAAGCTTGGAATGTGGCTCTTCCCCCGTGTGCCGCTTGCTTCCAAGAACAGAACCACCGTGTTCTGTTCAACAACTAAAAGATGCCTCTGCACTTTCTAATTGCACATTGTTACTAGAATAGACATCGAAAGTGTCATAATCGTCATACTCGTCGGATATGTCCATCGTCATCCCGAGTTCAAAGGAACTTAATAAAGAGGGGTGTTAAACATGACATTGCTGATTGTATGATATGCATTTTGCATATATGTAACTGATGTACGTAATTCGCTCTCTTGCGTCCCTCGAGGTCTAGGAAACTCACGTCGCGGGGCGTGAGATCAGAATTGGCCAATTGATACTATTTTTTGCTTGCAATAAACCCTAGCATTGGGAATTTGAACCTCGTGTCTGGCACATCTTTTCTTGTATGGTTATTGCCTTTCCAGAGCACGAGGGACCCCTGGGGGCCCCTTTCAAGATGGCGCCCGAATAGGGACTCTCCCCCACTTGCCCCATCGTATACGTTGTAACGGAGTAAAGGCGGAAGAACGGCGAGGACAGGACGGTCGAGCCGGGATCAAGAAGTGTACGGGGCGCCCTGTAGAAGTGAGGAGAGATTCCTTCCGCAGATCTGCACACATCTGATCCCTGATCGACGTACTGGGCCAGAGGGAAAAGGTGGCGAGGGTCCCGAGACGAGGCAGAAGCCAGAGAAGCGCAGACACAACGTTGGGAGAGATTGCGTTAGGACAGGCGACTTGTTTTATCAGGTGAGTAATTCCCCGATTAAAAGAAAAACCTGATTTTTGGTAGAGTGTTGATTTTGCAAATTCAAACGTCCAGGTAAAAGTTAGCTAACCAAAGGGGAAGGTTAAAGAAACATGCCTGGAGTACTGTCCACTTTAGCGGGGCTTTTCAGCTGCGGTAGACAGTCCTTGGAATATGGCCAAAGTGCACCGCCTGGGGGAACACCGGCTTATGACATGTATGCAAAATATGGTGTGGGTGCGATAATATTTTGTGAAATTTGGCATAGGCAAACTAGAAAGCAACCCGACCATCAGTGGCCGATTAATGGTAGTTTTGAGATTGGGAGGATAGATAACCTAGAAAGGGTGCTAATTAGAAAGAAAGCGCGACCTGCAGCTTTTGAGACTGTCAAAGATTGGAGGAGGGAAGCAATGCTCGACTTAGGAGTAGAGAGAAGCATGCGCGTAGGCACAAAACGAAGCTTGAGGTAGCAGAAGAAAAGGAAGAGGAGGAGTGGACGGCAAGTCTAAGACGGGAAGGGAGACGTGACCAGATGAACATAGAAAGAATATACCCGCAGCGGGAACTACACATAGCAGACGAATTAATGGAACATTTGTTAACTAACACGTGTCGAGGCCCAAAACCAGAATCGAAACCAAACACGCCAGCAGTGACTGCGCAGGCCCAACCAGTAGCTCTCATACCCCCTCCCGTAGCCCAAGCACTTCCCCTCACGCAAGCGTTAACCCAAGCCCCACCCACAGCGCGAGCACTCCCACAAGTGCAGACCGCGGACACACAATTTCCCAGCATCCAGGAAGGCCCTTCACAGATGCCACTTGTGTCACTTGTCCCATACGCACCTCCCGCTCCAGAGACAGATTCAGCACCATCCGCCCCTCCCGAAGTCAAAATTGAGACCGGGGAGGCGAGAGGCGGGGCTGAAGGAACAGGATTTAGACGGGTAACTCGAAGCGCGATCAGCAAAGAAAGAAAGATTGAATTACGGCAAGAGGCAGAAATGTACATAGAAAGAAATGATGGGACGGCAGCATTGGCCTCATTGTATGGGTACCGAAGAAGCAACGAGAGACAGGTAGTGTTGGAATGCATGGGGAAATTTTTGGTGGGAGAATGGAAAAAGTTACTTGACAAATTACCACCACAACGATTGTTAGATTTGAACCAATTAGCATGTTGTAGAATATAAGATAAAGAAGTGAAGGAACATGTGAATAGACTTTTTGATCTTAAAAATGAGTTGGATAATGAATATGCCGAAATGTTTGCTGCACCTGGGTACAGGGGTTGGGATATTAGAAGAGAGGGGAGAGGGACGGTAGAATCATACATAGAGTGGAGACATTCAACGTCATCTGTACAGAAGTGCGAGAAGTTGAAAGTATGTATACGAGAAGTGATAAAATGGGTATCAAATCCTAGTATTCCAACAATGGTTATACATGACATATTTGACGAATATTCCATGCCAATGAAAAGAAAAGCACTGCAATCGATGGCTGAACATTTGATGGAGAAGGATATAAAAAATAATAAGGCTAGCCCACCCGAGATACTAGCGGTATACAGGAGAGCATTCGAGCGAAGTACAGGAGAAACGGGCTTATCACTGGACTTAGGAATACTATTGAACATAAGAGAAGAGGGAGGGATCGTGAGTGGGGCATTTCCAATGAGAGAGGTCTCTCCCACGTTTGTACCAAAAGTAGAGATCCCCGCGACGGGTACAGTAGGAGCACAGGTAACACCAGCCCATTTCACCGCTCAGTATGTGCATGTCCCCTTTTCCAGGCAAGAGGTGAATACTATAAAACAGACGATTCCCGATATAAGAAAGAATCCAGCAGGTTTCTACAAGGAAGTAGAGTCAACCCTGAGATCAGCAGTGCTTACTATGAGCGATATAGATTTGATTTTCCCAGTCATTTTGCCAGCAGATATATGGAAACAGATGAGGACGGTAGATGACGCGGGGGCTTTTGGCGCCACATGGGCGAAGTTACTATTGGAGGACAAAAATAGGAAAGTAGGGGAAAATCCGGGAACCAGCATGGCAGACCTACCAGAACGGATAATGCAGAGATTGAGGGAAATAATTCCAGAAAAAAGGATTCAGTGGGACAAATTAACGACATGTGTACAGGGCAAGGATGAGCCAGTAACGGATTATTTCAATAGATTTGAAGGAGTATTCACAGACTTCAGTGGGCAGGATGTGAGCACGGAGTCGGGGAAAAGGCTATTTGTTGATAAATATGTGAGGGGACTAATATCACCAATTAGAGATATGTTAATGACGTCGGAAAGTTCCTGTGCAGCAAAACCGGTGAGTGAGATATTACACATAGCCCAGTATTACGAGAACAGGGTAAATGTGGCGAAAGAAAGAGAGGTGAAGGATAGAGTAAATTTAAAAACGAGGGTGTTACTGCAGCATGTCATTGGATACAATAGAGGTAGAGGAAATGCACAAGGCAGAGGACATTTGAATAATATGCATGGGGTGTCATTGGGATTAAATCAATGTGCGTATTGTAAGGAGGAAGGACACTGGCGAGCGCAATGCCCGCACCTACAGAATAGAGGTGGGTTTGGTCAGAGAAGGCCTCATAGAGGACATCAAGGGTCAAACGGCCCAAGCAGAAATAACATGCAGCAGCAGCAGGGATGTACCAATGGAGGTACTCAAACCCAATCCTATGGTCAAAACCAAGCGCAACAGAACCAGGCATTGAACCAAAGTGTTTCGAACCAAAATCAGGGCGGGCAGGGCCAACAGAGAAATGATCAGAGTGGAGGACATCGAGGGGGAAATGGGAATATTTTTGATACACAACCAAACACGTATTATAGCAGTAGCGGTGACTACACATCGGACGATGTGTTATTTTCGCGATAGGACAGCCCACGGCAGGGGTCGGAACCAGTGTTTATTCCCGTGAATCAGAGAGGACCCTATGTAGAAATGAGAGTCGGGAATAAGGAGCACCGTTTCCTTGTAGATACAGGGGCACAGAAGTGCTCGATAGACCACCACTTGGTTCCGGAGATACCACTGTCGGGGCAGAAGAATGTTTCTGTAGGGTTCGCAGGTACACCAGTAATTAACCCCATGTCCGAAGCTGTCCCAATTACAATAGGACCATTTACGGAACAGTGTCCATTTGTTTTGACAGAAAATTGTGGAGAGAACTTGCTAGGATTAAATTTGTTGAGAAAATTGGGGGCAGTCATACATTGTACGGCAGACGGGGTGTTCCTCACGATGTGGCTTCACGATGCACCGGTGACGGAATTTATGTCAAAAGATTTACCAGAAGAGCTAAGTAGATTACCAACCTGTCTGTGGGCAATGCATGATAACGATGTAGGGTGCTTGAAAATAGAGCCAGCAAAAATAATTTTGAAAGAAGGTGTCACACTACCACAAATTCACCAGTATAACATTTATGTTGAAGGTGAGAAGGGATTGAAAAGCATTGTTACTGACCTGGTGAGATTGAGGGTGATTGAGGAAATTGCAGGTAGCACGTGCAACAGCCCGATTCTTCCAGTTTACCAGAAAGGAGGCAATGAGGTACCCTATCGTTTCATAATTGATCTGCACGCATTAAACAAAGTGGTAGACCCACAATTCCCTTTGGTCCCAGATGTCACAACAATACTGACAATGATACCGGCCACTGCAGAATACTTTAGTGTAGTCGATTTGAAGAACGCATTCTTTAGCATTCCAGTGGATAAAAGCAGTAGATATCTGTTCGCGTTCACTCTAGGAGGTCGATCATTCACATTCACACGCATTCCACAAGGATACACAGAAAGCCCGAGCATTTACAGCAGAGCGCTAAAAGAGCAGCTAGACATGCTAGAATTACCCGAAGGTTGCGTACTCTTGCAGTACATAGATGACTTGTTATTAGCTGCTGACACGAAAGAGATCTGTAAAGAAAGTACTATATTACTATTGACACACTTAGCGACCCATGGTCATAAGGCAAGTTTGAAGAAATTCCAGTATAATCAGAAGGAGGTGTCTTATTTGGGTTACCTACTTTCGAAAGAAGGGAGAAGATTAACACCAGAACGCATAGAAAGTATTTCTAGTATGCCTATTCCAAAAACTCAAAAAGGAGTGAGAGCTGTAATAGGCATGGCCTCTTATTGTCGGCAGTGGATCAGCAATTTTGCGTTGATTGTGAAGCTGACGATAAAGTTGACTAAAAAGGATGCAGAGATGCCTTTACAGTGGGATGAGGAATGTCAGAAAGCGTTTGAGCAATTGAAAGCTGCATTGTGTGCTGCACCAGTTTTAGGCACTCCTAACTATAAAAAGATCTTTAGACTATTTGTGAGTGAGAGTGAAGGATGTGCATTGGCGGTTTTGACACAGGAACAAGGTGGAAGAAAAAGGCTGTGCGGCTATTTTTCTTGCGCGTTGGACCCTGTAGCGTGCGCACTACCACGATGTTTGCGATCTGTCGCAGTGGCTGCTGCGTCAGTGAAACAAACGGAAGGAATGGTATTGGGGCACACTTTAATTCTGATGGTGCCACATGCTATAGACGTTCTATTAAATAGGACACAGACGCAACACCTCACCTCAGCTAGACTGACAAGATATGAGCTCATCTTGTTTGCACCCCACATCCAAATTATGAGGTGTAGCGCATTGAATCCTGCAGAATTAATGCCACTGCCCATAGCAGAAATTGGTGACAACGAATCACCACCCCATGATTGTTTAATGATCACTGAAGAATAAACAAAGGGAAGGATTGACTTGAGCGATATCCCACAGAAAGAGCCAGATGGGGAGTTATTTTGTGATGGCTCTTGTTTTAAATTACCTGATGACACATCAACGGCCGCATATGCAATTACTACCCTAAAGAGTGTTGTAGAAAGCAGAAGAATCCCCTACAATTCGGCGCAAGCCGCAGAAATAATAGCACTGACCCGAGCCTGTGAACTCTCTGAGAATTTGAACGTGAATATTTATACTGACAGCCAGTACGCCTTTGGCGTGGTTCATAACTTTGGCCGACTTTGGGCTGAGAGGGGTTTCTTGACATCACATGGGGCCAGGATTCGGCATGGCCTTTTGATTGTGCGATTGTTGTCTGCACTCACGTTTCCAAAGCGCCTAGCTATAGTGAAGTGCGAGGCGCATAAGAAAGTAACATGTAGAGTGGGAGAGGGAAACACATTTGCAGACAGGATTGCGAAGCAAACAGCCACAGATTTGGGGAATAAAATGATGACAGTACAGACTGAGGAAGTACCTTGCATGATAGAGAATGGAGTTGCCACAGTCAAAGAAATGCAGGCTGAGGCCACAACCGAAGAGATTCAGGGGGGGGGGTGAGGGCTCTGCTGAGTTAGATTTGGAAGGATGTTGGGTGGACAAGAAAACAAAGAACTGGATGTTGCCAAATTGTTAGATGACTGCAATGGTTATAATGGCGCATAGCCCTACCCACATTTGCGCGAAGAAGATGGTACAGCATTTATCCACAGTATGGAAGAATGAGCACATAAAAAAGAATGCAGAAAGACTAGTGCAGAATTGTATTACGTGCCTGCAACACAATGTAGGGAAGGGAACCGTGACTCCAGCAGGTAGTTTCGGCCCACCCTCTATGCCATTTGAGGTGGTCCATTTTGATTTCATAGAAATGGAAAGGTGCCAGAACTACAAATATGTGTTAGTGGTAATTTGTGCATTCAGCAAGTGGGTGGAGGCATATCCTTTAAAAGACTGTACTGCCATGTCCACAGCAAAAGTAATGTTAAAAGAGTATTTCTCCCGGTTTGGGTTGCCCCGTGTCCTGTGGTCAGACAACGGTCCCCACTTTGTGGGCGCAGTAGTGCTACAGATCTGTGCAGGTCTGCAGATAGAGAAGAGATTCCACAGTTCAGGCATCCCAGTTCTGCCGGGCTTGTGGAGAGATATAACGGAATCTTGAAGTCAAAGATAGCAAAAATCTGCGCTGGGAGCAAGTTGAGTTGGGTGGATGCATTACCCCTAGCACTGTTGTGTATGCGCACGTCTGTGCAGGCTAAGACTGGCCTCTCCCCCTATGAGATTATAATGGGGAGACCAGCAAATGTATGGTGAGCACCGCAGCCCAAAAGATTATGTGAGGTTGAGCATCCTATGTTAAGCACGTACTGTGGGCTTCTAATACAGAAGTTGCGTTTGATTCATCAGCAGGTGCAGGAGGCGTTACCAGTGCGATATACCGGACCGGGGCACTCGCTGGAGCCTGGAAGCTGGGTCCTGATTAAAAACTTTGAACGGAAGACAGCATTAGCACCCAGGTGGCGCAGCCCCTACCAGGTACTTTTGGCGACGCAAACGGCCATCCGAGTAGACGGACGGAAGGCATGGATCCATGCAACACATGCAAAAAGATTCCCAGGACTGCTGACAACTTCCGACGACCAGAGAAAGGAAACGGTCTCAGAAACGAAAGAAACTGTTGCCAGTCCAATGCCACAGCATCAGCCTGAGCGAGAAGTGAAAGTTGAAACAAAGCGCAAGCGAGAAGTGAAACTCGAAACAGAGCCTGAGGAGGCTGCCAGTAAGGGGAAAGGGTGAAAAGTGCCCCAACGGTGCTCAACAGAAACAACATCACTGCCGAGCGACACAAACCCTGCATGGCAAACACAAGCAGAAACAACGCGTGTACCCCTTTGGCGCCCACCAGTTTCTGCAAACGCACCAAAGCCAAAGAAAGAAACTACATCATTGCCACGGCGCTCATCGCTACCCATCATTGTGCCACAGGCGGACTCTGAGCCTAATACTGGAAATGCAACGGCACTATTCACGGATCATACAATACCAGGAGTGAATCGGTATAATTTGCGGCCTCGACAGGCAAAGTGATCCACAGATCTTTGGTGCTTTTCTTTTGCCTTTGGTTCCACTCACGGATGGAGTAGGAGCCAGGGGCGTAGAGGAGAGAAGTGTGAGAATTGTGCAAGTCGGACAATTCAAGACTCATAGCTCCTCGGTGCGCTTATAAAAGTACATGTGTCAGGAGCCAGAGCAGGACAAGCTGGACGCACATAAGTACTAAGGCTGATAGAGTACATGTGTCCTAAGCCAGAGCGGGACAAGCTGGATGCACATAGTACTCTATCAATAAAGAACTGTTCAGAAATCGTCTGAGCAGTGGGAGAAAGAACAACTAATCTTGCTCGGAGTGCATAAATGATCTAGGCTGTGAAAAGGCTGGCAGAATTGAACTGTGACATTTTTCGTTGAACTTTTCTGGCATCAAGAACGAGAGACATTTGCGACGAACTTTGCCAGCAAGAAGAAGGACGATGAAGAACAAGTCAAGACCGGTTTCAGCCTCCTCCTGCACCCCTGCTGAAAAGATAATAGATTTAGAGACTGTAAATTTAGGGAAAAGGCATGGTAAAAGGAATAAGGTACTGATTTGGACATTGGTCCTGTGTTTCTTAAGTATGGTAGTACCAACAATAACAGCTATTACACTATGGTTCCTGGAGTACGTACACCCATTAGAAACACTTTTGCCAAAAGCAGCTACTGAAAGCCCGGTTCATGTAATCACTGGTACTTTGCCCCCAATGGAAGAGAGACATAGAGAAGGATACGGCAACAATACATTGTTGCTCATCATGAACATGACCCATGCGGTTTTAAAGAAAAAAGATTGCTGGGTTTGCACCCATTTACCACAGCACGGTGGGAAAGGGATAGGCTGGTATGTACAACCTTTGCCATTGATTTATTCATGTGAGGTAACATTAAGTGCAATGTTCTTTGGGAAATGGAACAAGAGTAATACGGGTCAGCTAGATGAGACCAATATGAATGAATTTGAGGAAGTGATCATGAGACCTGTGGGTTGTTCCATATTCCAAAAAGCTCGCGTGTTTGCACTAGAACCCATGAGAAAGAATACACGAAAGATAACAAGACTAGATAGATTACATAGGCAAAATAGACCAACCCCGCCAGCAGAAAAAAACATCAGTAATGACATTTCGAATGAGGGATCAATGAAACAAAGATGCTGTGCCCCCTGCCTATACAGTGGATCACAGCCTCAAAACTGCTCCCCTATGTCTACAGAAAAAGAGTTCCTATAAAGTAGTAACGTTTAGCAACTGCCTAAACACAGTGGTTTTAAAACACGAAATAGAACCTGTGTACGTAGGTGACCCTGTTTACTTTATATGTGGAGAAAAAGCATATCCATGGTTACCTAGGAACTGGGGAGGTACATGCTACCTATGTCTACTGTTCCCAGGAGTGTTCCTCTTGGAGACAGCAGAAGTAGCCAGACGAACAAAAGGTAGAACTCAAAGGAGTAGCGAGGATGGAATGATAGCAATGGATATAGCCAAATCATTTATACCATTCTTGTCCCAAATAGAGAATTCTTACAATATAAGAAAACTGTCTGGAATATTACAAAAAACAATAGATTCAACAACGGATATTTTATTGAATATGACGTTAGAAGAAAAAGGAATAAGACTAATGGCACTTCAAAACAGGATGGCTCTCGATATAATATTAGTTGATCGTAGGGGAGTTTGCAAACTCGTAAAAACTGCATGCTGTGTGTATATAGATGATTACTCCCCTACGATATTTAAAGCGATCCGGAAATTACATTTCATAAGTTCCACACTCTCCACTGAAGAAGGGGGTTGGGGGATAGGATCACGGTTTTGGGGATTATTGCGGTCTTGGGGATGGAAGTTAATTTCGATACTAATGATGGTACTTGGGATATTCATAACATGCTGCTGTTGCATACAATGCTTACCAATAGTCTGCACTGAAATAACTGATGGATGTACTAAGGGATGTATGCACATGGTGTCGAGAGGAAAACAAAAGCATGGCCGAAATAACAGAGACACTGAGGAAACAAAAACAGTAAAACAATTCATGGCGATAGACATTAATAATGAAGATGGTTCAGACATAGATACCCCAGACTTATCCTCATTGGAGGAGGATACAATGAATGAATGAGACGTTTGGCATACAGCCAAAAGGAGGATTTGTCAATCTGGAAAAATGAATACCCTTCATTTGAATGACAGACGTAACTTGATGGCCGTGGGCCAACCGTCTTATGCACCGAATTATAGAAATATAAACTGCTATGCTTGACCAACAAGCGGCCATTTTAAATGTAGCAAGAATCGCCATTTTGCTTGTTAACCATTGCTCATTGCTTTCTGTCTAAAACTGCTTTGCAGCTTGCAATTCATGTGAATTCTGCGTAGTCTGCTCAACTGTTAACATTGTTGTCTGAATATGGAAGGACAAGGTCGCGGGACTGAAGAGTTTGTTGAAACTCCTCATGAGTAGCCCAGAGAGGAATGCCCACGCTCCCTCTCTGTAGCCTTGGGAGAGAGCTGCAGGGCATTTAATCACTTCACAGCTGCCAGCCAGTCTCGTACGATGGTAGAATATGTTAGAATAAAAACAGCTAAAGGCTTGAATTATGCTCTTCCTACGGCCCCCCCTCGCAAAGCCCTTTAGAACGTGTCGGCTCCCAGGACACGAATAGTACCTCATAGGTAGCAAAGCTTGGAATGTGGCTCTTCCCCCGTGTGTAGCTTGCTTCCAAGAACAGAACCACTGTGTTCTGTTGAACAACTAAACGATGCCTCCGCACTTTCTAATTGCACATTGTTACTAGAATAGACATCGAAAGTGTCATAATCGTCATACTCGTCGGATATGTCCATTGTCATCCCGAGTTCAAAGGAACTTAATAAAGAGGGGTGTTAAACATGACACTGCTGATTGTATGATATGCATTTTGTATATATGTAATTTATGTACGTAATTTGCTCTCTTGCGTCCCTTGAGGTCTAGGAAACTCATGTCGCGGGGCGTGAGATCAGAATTGGCCAATTCATACTATTTTTTGCTTGCAATAAACCCTAGCATTGGGAATTTGAACCTCGTGTCTGGTGCATCTTTTCTTGTATGGTTATTGCCTTGTTTCCATAGCACGAGGGACCCCTAGGGGCCCCTTTCAGGGGGGTTCGGGGAGCAGTGGTCTTAGGGTGGTTGGCTCGCCATCGTGCCCCTCTGGCTTGGTGTTTGGAAAGGGGATGGGTAGGGGATGAGGTGGAGGGTGGGATGTTTTGGGGAGGGGGGACGGGAGGCAGGGTTGGCCAGAGGGCGGAGGCGGTCCAAGGTGGTCGTTTCTGGCATACCTTGGTGGATTGGGTGCACTCATGGTTAGTACCATCTATTAGGTATAGTTTCAGATGCAAATTACACTTTATATTTGGACTTTATAATTGGACTTTATAAATTCGGCTATATCACTGGGTGAGATTATTCTTGGTTTCTGGGTTCCACTAGGCAGGGTGATATTATTCACTTATTCTAGGTTTTAATGTACTAATTGTAACTAGGCTGCAGATATGCCATTAGGCCGTTTTGAAGTGTAGCTAGACCTTAGGATATGCTGTTGGGCGGCCTATTTAGTTGCAACGGCAGCACAGTTACGCTGTTGGGTAGACTTTCTTCTAGCAGGCTGGAATACAGGTACGCTATTAGGGAGAAATTGAATGTAACAATGCCACAGATATGCTTTTAGGTGGACTTTAAAGTGCAATTTAGGAGGAGTTTCTAATTGCCGTTCTAGATTCAATCAGGGCACGCTATTAGGCACACTTCTAGATTCAGGCTAGGGGCGTTATTAGGCACACTACTAGATTCAGGCTAGGGACGCTATTAGGCACACTTCTAAATTTGAGTCTTGTACAGAGAGGATATTGGGGATGCTTCTATATTCAACTAATACCCCAACGCTAATAGGCACACTTTTGTACAGAGAGGGATATTATGTACACAGAGAGGATATTAGGCACATTTCTAAGTTCAATTTGCACAGAGGATATAAGGGACACTTTGTCAGTTCAACTAGGGCACGTTATTGGGCACACTTCTAAATGCAAGCAGGCACGCTATTGGGCACACTTCTAGAATCAATCAGGGCACGCTATTGGGCACACTTCTAAATGCAACTTTGCACAGAGGGGATATTTAGGCACTCTTCTAAATTTAACTTTACAGAGGGAGGATATTAGGCACAATTCTAAATTCAACCAGGGCACGCTATTGGGCACACTTCTAAATGCAACTTTGCACAGGGAGGATATTAGGCACACTTCTAAATGCAAGCAAGGCACACTATTGGGCACACTTCTAAATGCAACTTTGCACAGGGAGGATATTTATTTGAAACAAAATGGTGGCGTCCTGCCACATACATTTACATCAATTTGCATTATAATTTTCTGCAAAGGTTATCTCATTTGGCATGCTGAATATCAGAAACACTGTATACTCATGATTATAAGAGATATAAATACAAAAGGAATCTCAAGTTTGACTTTTAGCTTATTTATTTGACTAAGGTCAAAGCAAAAAGATAGAATAAGGGTTCAGTTTCCCTTAGTATTTAGTGATTTTTACAAACAACACTTGCCTTCAGGTTGGCAAACATGTTGGAAATGGAACAAAACAGAAAGCAAATAATAGACACAGTTCACAAGCTATTTGTACATGGTCATAAAATGGCTAGTGCATGAACATAAGAGCAGGGCAGTTATTTCAGCAATTATGATCAAGAAAATACATAAACCATACAACTGTGAATAATAATAAACCAGAGTTAGGTTTTCACATGGAACATCCTGGTAGTTGTTTCCAAGCTGTGTTGGATTTTTTTGAGGGAGGTTACCAAGTCTTTGGCCGCAGGAAGGATATTTAGGCACACTTCTAAATTCAACTTTACACAGGGAGGATATTAGCCACAATTCAAAATTTAACCAGGGCACGCTATTGGGCACACTTCAGAATGTAACTTTGCACAGAGGGGATATTTAGGCACACCTAAATTCAACTTTACACAGGGAGGATATTAGGCACACTTCTGAATGCAAGCAAGGCACGCTATTGGGCACACTTCTAAATGCAACTTTGCACAGGGAGGATATTAGGCACACTTCTAAATGCAAGCAAGGCACACTATTGGGCACACTTCTAAATGCAACTTTGCACAGAGGGGATATTAGGCACATACTAGGGTGACGCCATACTCCATGAGAGCGAGCATCCACCGTTCAATCCTTGTCGGTGGCTTGGACGAGTATCCCGTCAGAATGGGCAGCAGGGGCATGTGGTCCGTCACAACCGTTACTGGCCGGCCCAGGATGTAGAGTCTGAAATGCCTGCACCCCCACAGTACTACCAGAGCCTCCCGTTTGATCTGGGAGTAGCGCTGCTCGGTGTCAGACAGCGTCTTGCTGGCGTATGCTTCGGGGCGGACGCCACCATCCCGGCCAATTTGTGTCAATATGGCCCCCAGACGAACGGGCTGGCGTCAACGATGATATCCGACGAGAGGGTGGGGTCGAAAAACACAATGGTGTCCTCGGCTGTGAGAGCGCTCTTGATATCCTCGAACGCAGCCTGTTCGAGAGGGCCCCAGTGCCATGCTGTTTCTTTTTTTGTGAGGGCCCTCAGGGGCTCCGACCTGAACGCTAGGTTCTGGATGAACCGACCGCAGTATGTCACCATACTAAGAAAACTCTGCACATCCGACACAGATTCAGGTGGACGGGCTTCTTTGATGTCTTTCACTATTCTCGGATCTGGCGACACACCCTCTTCTTTGAACACGAATCCAAAGAATTCGATGGTCAGTCGCAAGAACTCGCACTTATCCCTGTGGAGCGTGAGGCCTAGTGACTGCAGCCTCTCAAAAGTCCTAGCCAGCTTGCGTAAATGGTCCACCTCAGTCTTGCCGAACACCAGGATGTCGTCACTGATGTTTAGAACTCCATCCAGGTCAGCGAGGGCCCCTCTAATGATGTTTTGAAACACCTCTGCTGCTGATGACACGCCAAAACGGAGTCTCTTGTATCTATATAGGCCTCGGTGGGTTGTGAAGTTCATAAAATACCTTGACTCTGGGTGCAGGACGACTTGGTGGTAGCCAGCCCGAAAGTCCAACTTTGAGAAGAAACGAGCCCCTTGTACCTCTGCGATGATGTCGTCGATGGTTGGGGTCAAATGTCTTTCCCTTTTGATGGCCTTGTTGGGTGCCTCATGTCGATACATATCCGGACAGAGTCAGGTTGCTTCGGTTTCCTCGCCACCACAATTGGTGATACCCATGGTGTGGGACCCTCAACCTTCTCAATGTCTAGGCTTACTAGATTGTCCAGCTCCTTGTCTACCTGCTCCCGGAGATGGAACGGCAACCTCCGATGTTTCAGGGCTATGGGCTGCACAGACTCATCAATGTGCAGCCTTACTGGGTCACCGGCCATCTGACCAATTCCTTGAAACAGGGCGGAGTATTTGTCCAACAGGTCATGTATGTCCTCGAGATATACAGAGTAGGCAAAGCTCACAATGCCTAAGGCCTCCGCCGCAGCACAGCTCAGGAGGGTATTCATGCTCACCGGTGTGACATAGAATCGGGCTGTGATCTTTGATCCGTCATGCTCCACCTTTGCCACGAATGTGCCGTCCAATGGAATGGGTTCCAACCCACCGAAGGCGAAGATACGCCTTCGGACTTACCAGCTTCGGTGGTGTGTCCATTGCATCGTAGTGTCCACGGGCCATCACGTTGACCGACGCCCCCATGTCTACGAGCACCGGGACGGGCGACTTGTTCACTGCTACCACACATCTCGGTTGACGTCTGCTCTTTGATTTTAGAGCCCCCACGCTGGACACGAAGAATATATTCTCTTCCTCTTCTTCCTCCTCCTCCGCGGGGGCACCATCTCCTCCTTGGTCGACCTGTGCCACGTTCGGGGGGCGATTTTGACGCAGGAACCCTGACCGAACTGGGCCCCTGGGCACTATCACAGGCAGGGCCGCCTTGCACACACAGGAATAGTGATCTGCAAGTCCGCACCTCCCATAAGTTCTTCCCGCCGCTGGACACTCAGCAGGGTGGGGCAGGTCATAGCCACACTTATGGCACGACTCACCAGCTCTCCCGCCCCTGTCGCGGACACTGGTACCTGGCCTCCTGATACCTCTGCCACCCCGCCACATGGCACATACCTCTTCCGTCTTCACCGGGCGCGCCAAAGCTTCCATCTTGGACGCCCTGGCCTCCGGCACTTCCTGGCAGCGTCCAAGTTCAAGGATACGGGCAAATGTAGTGCCTGGTTCCCTCAGCACCTGCCGCCTCAGTTTTCCTGACGAACAGGCCTGTATTAGCATAGTTCTGATCATGTCCTCCGAGTCACCCCAGGCACACGCCAAGGAGAGGCGTCTGAGACGGCCATAAAAAGTGTCCAGCGTCTCGTCTTCCTTCTGTCGGGCCGACAGCATGAGGAACCTCTCATAATCAGCATTGGCGAGCGGCAAGAAGTGGTTGTGAAGGGCTGTCTTGGCAGCCCCATAAGAGGCATCAGTGGTCTGAAGGGACTCAAAAATGTCCTGCACTGCAGGCTCAGTCTAATACAGTAGGGTCGCCAGCTTACTGTCCTCATTTGTCTCCATGGTGGCCCTGAAGTACATGTCCAAACGGTCCACCCACCATTTCCACCTGGGCCCCATGCAGGATGGGGGGGCCTGAGACGTCAAACTCTGGAATAGGATGTAGCGCCGCAGGGGCCCGCATTTGCGCCATGACTTGGGGAACCGGCTGAACGACTGGTTGTGCGACAGGCGGGGGTTGGACCTGAGGCTGTTGTTGGTCCACGGGCTGCCCACCGTCCTGGTTGCCAGGCGCACTCATGGCTTAGAGCGCACAGGCACCCCCAAAATGAAACTGGGGGTGCAACTCACCCAACCAGCACAGGCCCAATGGGGGACGCAGAGTGCACCAGTCCAGACACACACAGGAATCACTTGTCCAGACCTGATGATGATGGTGGGTAGCAGAGACAGCAAGCCACAGAGTGTTGCCAGTCCAAATTGTGCCTTTATACACAGCAGCTGGGCATGATGATGAAGGTGACAATGAAGATGGAGATCCTCAGCTGCAGGATGTCGTGGAGTAGCTGCAATCTATGATGAATGTCCCAAAAATTGAGACAGGGAAGTGTAGGGGTTAAGCAGGCTCTAGCATCTTTCCCCCTTTCCTCACCTTCATTAACTTGCCCAAAAATAAAAATGTGGACATGTGTGGGCAGGTATAGCTGCCCGCTATCAATATTTCCAGAAATTAGGCATGGATGCCCTGCACAGGCCCTACTGGAGCCCCGTGAGTATCCCCTGCCAGGAATCCAAAATGGCCGCTTGCTGCGTGGCGTTCACTCTGCCCATGGCATGGAACGAATTCCCAAAGTTATCCGCTCTGCATCAAAAATGGAAGAATTATTCACCGCCGGGCCGGGGCAATGCGCCAACCTCGTCGCCACTGTTGGGGGTCCCTCCGTGACCCATGAGGCAGTTCCCGTGAGCCCCTAACCCCACGGACTCAGGCACACACGTCTGTTCAGCTCGGGCTCCCCGGTCGCACTATCGCGGCCGGGAACGCCCCCTTTATTTATAATGCACGCGGCGGCGTGCAACGTCACGCCGCCGCGTGCACGTCCCTTAAGGGGGCAGCACCAAAGTAAGGGTCTGGATTCCTTAATTAGTTTGTTTCCTTGTTTATATCCATGATGGTGGAATTTTTGGGTCCTACACCGATACAGGGAAAATTGGCATCCCTAATGCCCCTATTCAGTTTCCAGGCATAATGCTGGCTCCAGCCAGTGGCGCAACACCATTAAGCAGATTGGGATCTAGTACAACCCCCGTCCCTGAAATTCTGGATCTATGTGATTTTACCGTAGCGGAATAACCCGCGATGGAAATGTTTGCATGGGAAATGTACGCACAACATTTCCCATGCGAACATCCATTACAAAACCATACAAACATACACCCCCACCCACACCACACCCCCAACATACCCCCACAACCCTACTTACCTTCCCTTCGCACTGTGTCCCTGTGGCGCCGGTTCCCTTTAACTTCCGTGACTGGGAACCGGCACTGCAGGGTCTTTTTCTTTTTTTTTTTTTGGGCAGCCATAGGGGTCTCCCCCCCAACCCCCGCTCACCATACTGTGTAGTATAGTGAGCGGGGTGTTGCGGGGGACACCCCTGCAGCCTCCATTTTTTTTCCTGTCAGGTGTGCTACTGTACAGTCTAGTGAGCAAGGTGTTGCGGTGACACCCCCACAGCCTTTTTTTTAATTATTTTTTTCAGACCGACCCCACAAATAGACCTAAACACATACCACAAAAAGTTCAAACTTTTGGTAGTTAGAACTTTTCGTGGTGTGTGTTTAGGTCTTTTGGTGAGGTCAGTTTTTTCGGGTTAGGTAATTTCGTCCTAACCCGAAATTCTGAGCTATGTTGACTCAACCTGGCTGACCTACAGACCCGTAGCAGGACAGGACACTGACTGGCACCTGGGCTTCGAAAAAGGCCCTGCAATTACTAACGTAAAGCATTCATTTAGCACTTGCATCCGTATGCATACATTTTTAGGCAATTGAAATGTGATGTGGGGTTAGTACTTGCATGCCATTGGAGTGATTGGAAGGGGAGGGGGACAGGAGACAGCTCATTCTCACAGCAGTCCTTAAGTGTGTGGTTTCAGGCATGAAGGTCGAGTGATAACTGCTCGTAACATTAAAGCTTCACCAGAATAGTCTCATTAGAATGTTTAAACGTACAGGCGGAGTTGGCTGCAGAGTTGCAGTCTGTGGCAGTCACTCCATTCCTCCCAGAGACCGGAGTCTCTCTACAGTTTCCAGCATTTCATTTTGTGGCTAGACCCATAAAAACCTCATTCAGCCGCGGAGCGGCCGCGGAGTTGGCTGCAGAGTTGCAGTCTGTGGCAGTCACTCCATTCCTCCCAGAGACCGGAGTCTCTCTACAGTTTCCAGCCTTTCATTTTGTGGGTGGACCCATAAAAACCTCATTCAGCCACGGTGTTGGCTGCAGAGTTGCAGTCTGCGGCAGTCACTCCATTCCTCCCAGAGACCGGAGTCTCTCTACAGTTTCCAGCCTTTCATTTGTGGGTGGACCCATAAAAACCTCATTCAGCCACGGTGTTGGCTGCAGAGTTGCAGTCTGCGGCAGTCACTCCATTCCTCCCAGAGACCGGAGTCTCTCTACAGTTTCCAGCCTTTCATTTTGTGGGTGGACCCATAAAAACCTCATTCAGTGGCAGTCACTCCATTCCTCCCAGAGACCGGAGTCTCTCTACAGTTTCCAGCCTTTCATTTTGTGGGTGGACCCATAAAAACCTCATTCAGCCGCGGAGCGGCCGCGGAGTTGGCTGCAGAGTTGCAGTCTGTGGCAGTCTCTGCATGGCTGAATTGGCCTCAACGCCAGTGTGCTCACCCTTCATGGCCATGGACCACGAACTCGTGGAAATAGAGGAGGGCCGCCTGCTGAGAAGCGCGTGCCCACGCCCCGCTGCAAAAGCCCTACAACAACGTAGTGCACAACTACACCATCTGCTTAGTCTGTCACAAAAACATCTAAAAACCCCAGCAGCAACAACAGTAAACGCCTGCTTAAAACGGGACTTTTTTGAACAATCCGCGGCAAAAACTTCCAAAACATCAACAAACTTGCCAAAAACAAGTCTTGCAGAGGACCCGCATCAACATGTACCTGGTCCCTCGCCTCCAGCGTCGGATCCGGACCTCGTCAGAGCCTTGCCAGCGCTCCCTCGCCAACATGTTCCTGCTCCCCTGCATTCTGCTTCGGATACGGACCTCACCGGCACCCGGCCAGCGCTCCCTCGCCCGCGACCCCCACCCTCACAGATCCGGGACCCGATGGCCTCCGGAGGGAGGATCGAGGACCGTGACCAGGGGGGGGAGCTCGCGCCTGTGGGGAGCACGGAGTAGATGCCGCGAGCCTGCCTGGGGGGAGAGCTAAGTCCTGCACCCCCGCTTTTGACAATGGCTGCCCCGCAAATGGTCCCGAGCGAGGCCACGCAGCCGCAGGCCTTTCAGGCGGAGGAGCCTGACTCCATCTCTCCTCCCCCTGCAGGACGTGATCAGCATTTGGATGGGCTCGGAGGTCATAAGGCCACACCCCCCGCCGAGGAGGACTTGCATCTAGTATCCTCGCAACCAAGCGGAGCGAAAGAGCCCTCTGGGGAGGAGAGAGGTCTCGAAAAGCATCCAGTTTCCACTACGGCAAACCCAGTCACCAATGTGTCGCTACAAATAGTAGCCCAAGTGCACTCTAGCATGCCACCCAAAGTTTTTCCTTGCCATTCGGCAGACGAGTGCAGGGTCTCGGCGACCCCAGGAAATGAAGACCAGGACTCTGGCCTGGGAAAGCCTACGACCCCCTCGCCTAACCCTTTGGCAGGCCTGATAAAAAAAAAATGCAGTAGGAAAGAGGCGGAGTCCCCCGACACAGGAAACACCAGAGCCTCCAGGAAGAAAGTACCCCCAAAAACTGTCAACAAAACACAAAAAAGTACAAACAGGCTACAGATGCCAAAAAATAAAAAAATGGTCAACCACCAAAAAAAACAGGGATCTCAGAATCCATAAAGCCATCGGTTGCCAGCCTCGCTCGTAACTGACTTTTTTCATGCATTCGCACCAGATTCCCACTCCAGGCAAACTGACCTTATCGATGAGGAAATCCTGGAAGCAATTAAAACCTGTCAACCTTCAGAAAAAGCGAGAAAAATAGGCTCATCGAGAGACCTGCGTGCTCAGCCCCAAAATTCCGCAAATGACAAACAATCTCCTCCATCCCCAAAACGGCCTCCGCAGGAGAAATCATTAAAGCAAATTGACTCGACCCCCCATCTTGATTTGGGTCCCCAGATCGTATCTGAAAAGGAGAAACCGCCAAAACAAACACCAGAAACTGACTGAGACATCCTAGCCACTGACAAGCTCACCGGCATGACGCCAATAGCCTCTCCTTTGGAAATCCCCGCTCTTGTCAAACTTAAAGCCATTCAAACTCACATTGAAGGTTCCTTAAAATCAACCCTGCCGAAATCTAAAGCCTTCCCTGCAACCTCAGGGCAGGCAGGGACACAGATGCCTCAGGAACAAGCCTCAGAAACCCAGAGGCCAACACTACCGTTAAATGGACAGAAACCTGAAACTCCCACACACAACGCAGGCTCACCCTGGACAAACAAAGATCGGCCAGTCGGCACCCGGCAGGAAGGCGCTCCAACCGTCCTTCTACTCAAACCACAGCCTCCGGGGCGACTCAGTGGTGGCCTATCTGACCTACCATCTTCGCCGGTAGTAAGACGGCTCCTAAAGGAGTCCTATTCACCTTCTCCAGCTCCCAAACAGCGCCCCCTCGCCCAGGGCGCGCCTGTCTTGTGTTGAGAGTCGTGAAGATATAGGAGACCTCCGTCCCCAAGTGCCGCACAGGGAGAACGACTTATTCACTCCCTGTGCAACCTTTGAGGCCACAGGTGGAGATGATCCGAAGCCGGAACCGAAGTACTAGGAACCCCAAGGCAGCTGTGGAAAAAGGCAATGATTACATACCAAGCAGACAGGATACTACATATATTAATCAGAAGACAATCAGAGTCTTACCGGGGATCTGATGAAAGGGATGGTGAACCTGAACGGGAGGATGGTTCCGGGACTCACGTAGGCAAAGGACCCACCCTGCGGGATAGATCTGGATGTTCTTCGCCAATCTCCACCTGGAGAGTGTATGTATAGTAGAAAGGCCCCAGGTAATCAGGTGGCGGCCACCAACTGGAATGTGAGATTACCCGTGCAGAGGTGCAAGCAGGGAGGCCCAAGAGAAGTCCGTTGCCAAAAAAGGTCTGAAGCCAGGAAGAGCCGTCCGAACCAAAGTGGAAGAACAAAAACGTGATCCAGAGGAAGTCCGTAGTTCAGTCCGAGGTCAGGAGCCGTGATGAGCAGAAGAGCCGATGTAGCAATAGCTAAGCGTGATCCACAAGAAGTCCAGAAAACAAAAGCTAGGTCCAAGGAAGCCAGGTGAGCAACAAGGGTAAGTAAGCAAAACAGTGTACCAGGTAAACCAGCTGTGAAGCGTAGTGTACCGGCACTGCACTGCTTAAGTATCGTCTACTTCCTGGTCACATGACACTAAACGGAGTCACGTGACCGCGAACCCGGGACACGTGACCGTCTCCTCGGGTCACGTGATCGGGCCACTACGGTACGAGCGAGTGTGTTACTGCTCGAGCGGTGGCCTAATCTCCATGGCAACTGCCAATGGAGAAACGGCCGCAACCGCGACTGTAGGGTGTATGGTGTTTGTTTTGCTAGCGCGCGAGCCAAACTGGGTTGCCTGCGTGAGCCCCGGGAGACAGGTGAGTGGGAGGGACAGGTTACTAGACTGGGTGTCGGGGCATGGCCGGAGGAACGACCCGAAGGCATGACAGAGCCCCCCCCCAAAGGCC
The DNA here is from genome assembly GCF_040938575.1 of Ambystoma mexicanum. NCBI lineage: Eukaryota > Metazoa > Chordata > Amphibia > Caudata > Ambystomatidae > Ambystoma > Ambystoma mexicanum. The sequence continues at coordinate 1,062,129,607 of NC_090923.1, read as the reverse complement.
CACGACCCCGTGGGCAGGAAGGATGTTCCCGATGAAACCGAGAAACCAACCGAGGGGCATGGACATCCGAGGCGGAGACCCAGGTGCGCTCTTCCGGACCAAAACCCAACCAATCGACCAGATACTGCAGGCGACCCCGAAGGAAACGGGACCCCAGAATGCCCGAGACCTCAAAAACATCAGGCGCATCCAGGGAAACGAGGGCAGGAGAAGGGCGAAGACGCGTCGAGGACGGGCAGGGTTTGAGGAGGGAGGTATGGAACACTGGATGTACCCGCCAAGAGGAGGGGAGAACTAGGCGATAGGCCGCCGGGTTGATGACACGGGAAACAACATAAGGACCCACAAAACGGGGCAGTAGTTTGCGACAGCCCTTCAAGTGGAGATGACGGGAGGACAGCCAAACCCGGGAACCAACGGGATACAACGGGGCCATGGTGCGCCTAGCGTCTGCGGAGGCTTTCATGGATGCCTGTGCCTCCTGCAAATGAACGAGGACCTGGGCATGGAGGGTTGACATATCCCGAACGCAGGCTGCTGCGGCAGGGTTCTCGGTGGGTGAGATGTCGGGGATAGGGAGGACCCTGGGATGTTGGCCATACATGGCGTAAAACGGAGAAAGACCAGTGGAGGAGTGTGTAGCGTTGTTGTAGGCGAACTCAGCGTAACGTATGTTCTGTAACCAGGTCGATTGTTGTTGTAGCATCAAACAACGCAGATACTGTTCCATGGACTGATTTGTTCTCTCGGTCTGGCCATCGGTTTCCGGGTGGTACGCGGAGGAGAACCGTGCATCGATACCTAGCAGAGCGGTCAATGCACGCCAGAAACGGGAGGTGAACTGAGAGCCTCGATCGGACACAAGGACAGAGGGAAGGCCATAGAGACAAAAAACGGTATTAAAGAAAAGTTTGGCCAAGGCAGGGGTAGACGGGATACCATGACAAGGGATGAAATGAGCCATTTTAGTGAAGACATCGACCACTACCCATACGGTGTCGTAGCTCTGGATCCTGGGTAAATCGGTTACGAAATCCATGCTCAGGGTGTGCCAGGGTTTTGGTGGCACGGGTAAGGGTCGCAGTAGCCCCAATGGACGACCCCTACGATGTTTGCCCTGAGCACAGACTGAGCATGAGTTTACGTAACAGCCCACGTCGTGTCTCATGGAAGGCCACCAACACCAGCGTTTCAAGAGGTCCAAGGTGCGGGCCTGGCCCGGGTGACCATTGATCGGGGCGTCATGGGACCACTCCAGGGCTAGGTTTCTGGTGTCAGTGGAAGGGAGAACTAGGCGATCCTGTACATATGGCAGACCGTTGTGGTAAGTGGGATCCCATTCTGACAGCTGATCGGGGTGCTTTTGAACCCAAGAACGAATCTCGTCTAGTAGTGCCAGAGGCGGTGTGCATGTGCAGACAACATGCCCCCAGGGTAAGAGCGTGTCAGGAAACACCGGTAACGAAACCCCCCCAGGGGAGTGAGACAAAGCGTCAGCCTTGCTATGCTCTGTACCAGAGCGATGTTTAATCTGGAAGTCGAAAGCAGCGAAGAACAGATGCCACCTGACCTGTCTACTGTTCACGCATTTTAGGGCTGCCAGGTCTTGCAGGTTCCTGTGATCTGTGTATACCGTAACCTTATGTTTGGCCCCCAACAGGTGATGACGCCAGATTCGGAAGGCGTCCATCACCGGCAGTAGCTCTTTTTCGGTTACGGTATAGTGGGATTCTGCGGGGCTGAACTTACGCGAATGGAAGGCTACAGGATGCAACCGCCCTGTAGCGGGACAGGCCTGTGACAGGATCGCCCCCAATGCAAAAGAAGAGGCGTCAGCCTCAACGACATAAGGCTGGTCGGGGTGTTGGAGCACAGGGGCAGTGGTAAAGGCGTTCTTCAACGCCTCGAAGGCCTGCTGGTGTATCTCCTGCCACTTGAATGGAACGAGAGGACTGGTAAGGGATGTGAGAGGTGACACGAGAGGAGAACCCAGAGATAAAGCGCCGATAGAAATTAGCGAAACCCAAAAAGGACTGCAAAGTCTTTAGGGTCTTTGGTGTTGGCCATTCGAGGATCGCCCGAACTTTAGCGTGATTCATGGCCAGACCACCAGGTGTGATGTTAAAGCCTAGGAATTCCACGTTAGACACATGGAACAAACATTTTTCGGGTTTGACAAACAACAAGTGTTTTTGCAGCCGGGACAACACTTCTCGTACGTGTTGTATGTGTTCTTTCAGAGTGTGAGAGAAGACGAGTATATCATCGAGATACACCACCACAAATGTGTCTAATATGTCCGAGAAGATGTCGTTCATGAAATGCTGAAAAGTGGCAGGGGCGTTGCACAGGCCGAAGGGCATGACCGTATACTCAAAAAGGCCGTACCGTGTACAGAAGGCGGTCTTCCATTCGTCACCCTTTCGGATGCGGACGAGGTTATAGGCCCCCCGCAAATCCAACTTGGTATATATGGAGGCGTGGGTTAACCGGTCCAAGAGGGGAGAGATGAGTGGAATCGGGTAGCGGTTCTTCACCGTGACGGCATTAAGCCGTCGATAATCCACACAAGGACGAAGGTCGCCCTCTTTTTTAGGCACGAAGAAAATGGGACTAGCTGCAGCTGACTTAGACGGACGGATGTGACCCAGACGCAGCGCTCTATCGATGTACTCCTTAAGAGTCAGGTCCTCCGATAGGGACAAAGAATAGATGCGGCCTGAAGGTACCAAGGCCCCGGGAACTAGGTCAATCGGACAGTCATAGGAGCGGTGAGGAGGGAGTACTTCAGAGGAGCCCTGATCGAATAGCATTGTGTAATCCTGATAAACCACAGGGATGTGAGCGGTGACTAAACCCACTATATGCGAGGCAGGGGGAATGTCGTCGCCCAGTATCGTGAGCTGGGCAACAGCACCAAGTGCTAATGCTGGGGTGTCTGCTTCTCTGTCCACGGGGAGGCAGAAGTTCTGACAGAGCTCAGATTCGAAATGGACGTGTCCCGTTCCCCAATCGATATGCGGGTTGTGTTCCCGTAACCAAGGTATTCCTACTATGACGCCGAACTGAGGCGTGGATATCAGATCAAAGTGGAGGGTTTCCCTATGGACTGATAGGATGGTTAGGACGAGGGGGGTGGTCTGTTGCTTAATGGGACCAGAAGCGAGTTCTGTCCAATCGACTGCTTGAACCGGTTCGGGTCGAGGTTTATTGATCAAGGGTAGGTTCAGTGTCTGAGCTAGAGCGATATCAATATAGTTCCCGGAGGCCCCGGAATCAATAACGATCCGCACGGGGTGGATGATACCAGGGGCAGGCTGTATGGTGGCTTCTACCTGAATGGGCCTGATTAGACCAAACGATGGGATAATTCTCGGGGAAGGGCATGGAGAACTCGATCCTACCCCCGTATCTAGGATCGAGTTGGATGAAAAACCTGTTTTTTGGGTCTGGGTCTCCGGGGACACTCCTTCACAAAATGCCCCCCTAAGCCGCAATGAAAGCAGGCGTTCTCAGCCCTTCTGCGCTCCCTCTCTCTTGAGGTGATGGGACTCCTAACACCCCCTATTTGCATAGGCTCACCGGTGGATTCAGAGGACGACGACGAGATAGCAGAGCTGGCCGTCTGGGAAAACCCGGCCTCAGCCCTGCGTTCAGAGCGTCGTGCGTCCACTTGGAGAGCCAAGTCCACCAGGGCCGGGAACTGGACTGGTAGAGACGGTACCATAGCCAAAGCGTCTTTCATATGGCCGCTCAGTCCTCTATAGAATACAACCGATCTCTTACTTTCGGGCCATGAGGTCTCCGCTGCCAGTTGGTTAAATCGTGTAATGTACTCAATAAGGGAGCCCTTACCCTGGGACAGGTCCAGCAGTTCTAGATCATGGGATTGTGCTTTATACCTGGTGTCGAACACTCGGGACATCTCTGATACTAACTGGTCGAAATCATAGAGGGCAGGATGATCGGTTTCTAACAGCGGGTTTGCCCAAGCAGCAGCCGTGCCAGCTAGGTGAGAGAGAGTGAATGCTGCCTTGGTGGTAGGATCTGGAAAAACAAGGGGTCGACACAAAAAGTGCAACTTACACTGGTTAAGGAAAGTCCTAAACTTTCTCGGGTCCCCATGGAACTTTTCTGGGGCAGCCAAAGGAAAGGAAGAGGGCAGGACCACCGGAACGGGAGCCGAAGGAATCGGGATTGGGTGTGCAAGGGGTATCGGTGCTGGAGGGGCGTCTCCGAGCTCCGGGTCCACGGGTAAGGGATGTTGGGCGCTCTGTAACAGGTCAAGACGCTGATGGACCGCTGTATTAGCAGCCACCATGTCGGCCCGTAGTACCGTGATCGCTTGGATGACAGCGGCCAGGGGGTCTTCAGCGGCTACCTCCATATCTTACACAACAGGCTTCACAGTCTGTCTTGTGTTGAGAGTCGTGAAGATATAGGAGACCTCCGTCCCCAAGTGCCGCACAGGGAGAACTACTTATTCACTCCCTGTGCAACCTTTGAGGCCACAGGTGGAGATGATCCGAAGCCGGAACCGAAGTACTAGGAACCCCAAGGCAGCTGTGGAAAAAGGCAATGATTACATACCAAGCAGACAGGATACTACATATATTAATCAGAAGACAATCAGAGTCTTACCGGGGATCTGATGAAAGGGATGGTGAACCTGAACGGGAGGATGGTTCCGGGACTCACGTAGGCAAAGGACCCACCCTGCGGGATAGGTCTGGATGTTCTTCGCCAATCTCCACCTGGAGAGTGTATGTATAGTAGAAAGGCCCCAGGTAATCAGGTGGCGGCCACCAACTGGAATGTGAGATTACCCGTGCAGAGGTGCAAGCAGGGAGGCCCAAGAGAAGTCCGTTGCCAAAAAAGGTCTGAAGCCAGGAAGAGCCGTCCGAACCAAAGTGGAAGAACAAAAACGTGATCCAGAGGAAGTCCGTAGTTCAGTCCGAGGTCAGGAGCCGTGATGAGCAGAAGAGCCGATGTAGCAATAGCCAAGCGTGATCCACAAGAAGTCCAGAAAACAAAAGCCAGGTCCAAGGAAGCCAGGTGAGCAACAAGGGTAAGTAAGCAAAACAGTGTACCAGGTAAACCAGCTGTGAAGCGTAGTGTACCGGCACTGCACTGCTTAAGTATCGTCAACTTCCTGGTCACATGACACTAAACGGAGTCACGTGACCGCGAACCCGGGACACGTGACCGTCTCCTCGGGTCACGTGATCGGGCCACAACGGTACGAGCGAGTGTGTTACTGCTCGAGCGGTGGCCTAATCTCCATGGCAACTGCCAATGGAGAAACGGCCGCAACCGCGACTGTAGGGTGTATGGTGTTTGTTTTGCTAGCGCGCGAGCCAAACTGGGTTGCCTGCGTGAGCCCCGGGAGACAGGTGAGTGGGAGGGACAGGTTACTAGACTGGGTGTCGGGGCATGGCCGGAGGAACGACCCGAAGGCATGACAGCGCCAATGGATTGTCCAGCGCAACACAAGAGAGACCTTCTATCAATAATGTCAGCAGTCACCATTTCAATGAACCCATTTACCAAACTTTACGAAGGTATTAACGAAAATTTGAAAGACAACACCTCGATCCAAGCAACAATGCTCTTGAAACTAACTTTCCTGAAAGGATACATCACAGCCTTAGACGATAAATTCAAAGGCCTAAGGCTGGACGTGGAACAAGGACATAAAGATATTGTGATCCCTCTCGGGGATCAAACCGGGAAGCTCAAACCCTTCAGTGCAATTTTTATCTCCTCCTTCCAGCGCCGTCGCCCATCAGTCATCGAACCTCGGCCTGCCAAATTCCGAAATGCACAAGGTGATTGACATTACAGATGATACTGCCAATGCCCCGCTTCCCCTGGAACCGCCAGTGAGGGTGGAAGACCCTTCGTACCCCCTGTTCACAGGTCCGAGACCAGAAAAATCAGCTCCCGGGGGAAAATCCAAACCCCAGAAACTAAACTCAGCTAAGCAACAAAGTACATGCTCATCCAAAAGAAAAGAGAAAGTAAGAAACCTGGCCCAGAGTCCGGCCGCAAGCCAAGAAACATCAAAGGCATCAAACGCCTACCCCAGAACATCAGATGATTTCCTGGCAGACGAGGTCTTGATGAACATCTCTCAGCACTTAGACGTCACTCAAGATATATCACCGGACAAAAGAAGAAAAAAGCCCCAACCATCTAATCTGCAGGCCTCTTCACTCGAATGTGAACAAAGAGCTGAGAAAGAAACCTCTGAGGAATCGTCTGAAGAGGACTTTGCACACAAATTTACCACTCTGGAAGAGCGTAGGAAAATCCTCCAACGTCGGAAACCCTCCAGCCCCTGTAGCCCTCCGAGCTCTCGTGTGGTGTCATTCATATCTCCATCAGCCTACGAGCATCAACTCGCAAAAAGCCAGCCTCTGGCATCCAACATCTTCAACAGTCCACGAGACGAAACCAGGACCACCACTCAAAGCCTAAAGGAGGCTCATCTTCGGAGTTAAAGAAATCCGACAAAAGGGGGCAACACTCGTGACCCCACTTCACTTCAAGGACTGAGCAACACCGAAAAAGTCATGACTCCTTTAGGGAATCTCCCATCAAGCTCGAACAGCATTCTGAAAACGACGATGACATAATACTGAATAGAAGAGGGATACGTTATTCAGCCTGATCCCAGCCCTCAGGGAAATAAAGTCCTCAGACTTAAAAATAGTCGACCCATATCACTCAAACGAAAGAGCAAAAGCCTATATCCACGCAGCGTCAAAGTGCACCAAGACGATAATTGCGCGAGCAACAAACGACTTGGTTGCGCTAGGATACTTCGTGCAAAGGGATCCTCAAAAAAGCCAACATCTGGAGAAGTTTTGCTCGGAAAGGAAATCGGCTCGTAAGGACAAAACCCCAGACAAAGAGAAGAGAGTGGAGCATCGAAGAACTTCGGAACTCACTCGAACAGTGGTAAACTTACACTACAAGCCACAGGCGAGCCCCTGTGGAAATACACAAGATAAACCCAGGCGCGACAAACCGACAAAGTCCATCGATGCGAAGACCCCAAAGCCCAAACAGCCAAACGCAGATCTACCTAACTTGACCACGACCGTGCTCACGGCGCAGAGAAACAGGTCAACCACCAGAGCACCAAAAGAGAGTGTTAATACGTCCTCAAAATCAGCTGCTAAACTACAGGGGCTGTGGGCCTGGCTCCCAAAGGCTCTGTCCCAAGCGACAAAATAGCAATCCGCAGGTCAGGTCGGCTTGCTGAGTCCCCGGGAAAACGGAAAGTCGACCACTTCATATCTTCACTACACTTCTGCTCATGGAACACGAGAGGGTACTTACACCTTACAACAACGGGGGACGCAAACCTAGCCTCATTTGACATCATCTGTCTCCAAGAGACCTGGCTTAGGCAAACCCCGACTATGGATGGATACAACACTATCTTGGCCCCAGCCAATAAAGGGGTTCTGGGTCGCCCAACATCAGCTCTCCTTTTGGCCTGCCGACAGGGAATCGGGCTGACACTCAAGTCCACTCTTCAATCAAATCTCTCAATATTAGCAGTACTACTCGACTGGGCCGAAAAACCCCTTTCCAAACCATCACAAATAGCGCTGATTAATACCTACTGGAACCCAGCTGCCATCAACCACCACACCTACCTCTCAATGATGGAAAACCTGGTTGACAAAATTCAAGCAATACACCAGGTCTCTTCAATCATAATCTGTGGGGACTTGAATGCCAAATGCTCCAAGGAGTCGCGAATGCCGGATGCAACCTCTCAAACAACAACAGCAGTGAAAAGAGGGTGTCTATGGTCCTCTTTGATGTCCTCCAGAAAGTTCGATAACCTGAATTTCGTTTTCCCAAACGATCAGCGTTTGCCGACTTGGGAACAAGGATCACTAAACGCGACTATCGATTACATCTACATATCCAGACCCCTCCTGAGCAAAGTAAATACCTTTGAAGTTCGAAAGACCACAGCCAGCGACCACAACCAGCTGACGATGTCTCTGGCAAATCACTTCAAGGAGCCTACATCGTACGCCATGGAAGTGGAACCAAACGCCCGTGGAAACCGCCTAAACTTGATAACTCGAGCGGTCACATCTTTGCTGGTAAACTATACCGGGGAAGGAAGTCCCAAGGGCGCCAACTGTCTGGACTACGTGCCTTTGTTGCTAAAACATGTGGTGAAATCAAAACAGAAAGTCCCGTCCTCCATCTCTCCAAATCACACTTACGACATCATCCTGGTGGCAAAACGACGGGAACTCCGCAAACTTAAAAGACAGCTGGGAAACCATCCGTCAAATAAAGAAAAACTAAAATCGGCAATCTCAACCTACAAATCATGGGTGAAAGAACATCGACACCGACTATACCAACAAGACGCGGAAACCATGTTAAAAGCCATCTGTGGCAACAAAGTCAAAGAATTTTGGTCCTTGCTGAAATCTGTGGCGCCTTCATACAACAATTCGACAATCAACGCTATGCCGGAGCACAAATGGATCACACACTTTACCACGGTCTTCCAAGCCCCCGTCCCAACCGCCCTCCTGAACAACTCATCTCAGACGACAGCCTGGCTCAAACTGGATGACCAACAAGAAATCAGCAATCGCATCAAAAAACTGAAGATCTCCAGAGCAGCGGGCCCGGATGGGATCTCAAACATCGATCTGAAAGCAAACCGACCGGAATGGGCCGCGCTGATAGCGTCTAGTTTCTAAAAATGCTCTGAGCAGAAATCTTTGCCGCCGTCATGGACAAAAGCCATCATTGTCCCCATCTACAAAAAGGGGAACATCACTGACCCTCTAAATTATCGTCCCATAGCACTGTTAGACTGCATTGGAAAAGTCTTCGGGAGTTTGCTTCTGAACCGTTTTCAATCTTGGCCCGAATCAGCCCCATGCAACGATAAGTTCCAATCGGGCTTCAAGAAAAACATGGGCACAGCGGCAAACATTCTAGCGATCAGTACCTTGAAAAGCAAGGCTTGGGAAAGAAAATCTCGGATCTTTATTGCCTTCATCGATCTCTCCCAGGCTTTTGACCTTGTCGACAGGTCTTGCTTGTGGAAAAAATTGGAGGGGTGGAGCTGCCCACAGGAAATACTACAACCAATTAAAGCCCTCCACACGGACACCACCCTCAGGGTTCGCCTTTCCCAAAGAGGTACTCTATCAGATGAAATCCAGATAGGACTGGGGGTAAAACAGGGTTGCCCTCTAGCTCCTGCGCTGTTTCTTGCATACATTGGCGACTACGGGGCCTCAGAAGATTCGGAGCATACTTTTCCACCGTCACTTGCATCCTCGAAAATAAGCCATCTGTTATACGCTGACGATTTAATACTACTGGATCAGACCCAGATCGGCCGCCAGAGACAGTTATCCAATCTCTTGAGCTACACTGCTGAAAACAACTTAAAAATAAACCAAGAGAAAACAAAAATCATGATACTGGAAGCGGGCCAGAAGAAGAACAAAACCTCAGAAAAATTCAAATGGTTCTTTGAGAAATATGTGACCGAGAGGGTCACTGATTACAAATACATAGGCGCCCAGATCGACTCCTCGAAAAATGAGGCATTCATGCAGAACACCCTTCAAATCAAGCTAAAGGAATTAGCCTCTCAAGGAAAGGCTATCGATTCAAAATTCGGAAAATTTTCTTGCATTCCTGTAATTCAATTCATAGAATTTTACAAGAAAAAAAGTTGTCCCTTCGATCACCTACGGAGCCGAGGCTATGCCAACGATCCCAGAAAGAACCTGGCAAAAATTGGAAAGCAGGTTCTGGAAAACGGTCCTGGGTCTGCCGAATTCTACATCTATTGCTGCAATCCGCCTGGAGCTAAGCCTATTGTCACTAACAGCAACAGTCAACTTAAACTCACTCAGGCTATTTAGGAAATGCATCATGGACGATAGTGAGCAAATCTTTGGCCTGTTGAACAAAGAACTACAATCTGGAAAAGTCAAAATGCTAACAAGCTGGAAAGATAAAAACATGTTCCTTCTTGAATCAGTCACGTGCTCGGAAGCTGATCTCATTACAAACCCGTTGAGAGTCTGCAAGAAGATGAAAGAAACAGACTGGATCCAAACTCAAGACTTAGTAACCAGAAACAAACTCCTTCTTCACCTACCTCCTTCGTTCTCCAAACTAAACGAGCCGATGCAGTGCCTCCAAAAATTCCCAAACAGGGGGGCACGCAATTTCATGCTAAGGACTAGGTTGAACCTGCTTGAAACCAACAAAATTTTAAACATCAGAGGCCTATCAGACTCCAGTACGTGTCGACTATGCAAAGCCAAGACAGAAACCATCAGGCACTTACTGTTGTCATGCCCGAAAACTCTAGACTTAAGATTGGCCTACATAAAGCACTTCAGCCTAGAGGAATGTGGGTGGGACGAAGATATCTGCTGGCAAAGACTGATCGGAGGAGACCGAACCTCCTGGCTCCTAGCAACCATCAAAATACTCCAACCTACTCTGATGAGGATAGATGGATGAGGGTCCCACCCCTGTGTAGTCACTGCCCTTTTTTGTTTTCTCTGCCCAACTATCTTTTTTGTAAAGTTCTTATGAACATACACAAATAAAAAAAATGTTTTTAAAAAAAACATACATGCCAACCATCCCGATTTAGGTGGGAGACTCTTGACTTTTCTGTGAAAAATTATTCTATTTTTTACATTCACCTGCCTAAAATATTTCTAGCCCCAAAGCATTGCTATGGGAAAATGTACGTCTCCCCATTTCTATGAAGAAATCTCTTCCCAGGTGCCTCGGAATGTTGGTATGTATGTGTAAAGAAGTTAGATACCCCCACACAAATAAGTTTGGCCAGCCCCCACAGTCTCTTACGTTAGCACCTCTCCCAACATTTGAAGGGTTAGCGCCACCTCCCTCCGATACCACCACCCACCTGAAATGTTAGCCAACGTGCACCCCATACCTGCCTAACCCTGGGTTTAGCGCAGATACTCTGGGTTTGTACACACTTTTCTGGGTCTCCGGGAAGAGCATGGAGTTTCCGGGTTTTCTGGCCCATCAGGATAACACTAATATAAATTAGCCTCATTGCAGCAACATTGCCATTGCTGCGCTTGCAGTAAACATTAACATACAACGCAGTCTAGGCCTGTGGCCAGAAAGAACGCCTACAATTGCATTTGCCTGGGGGGGGCATGCCCCCTTCCTCCCATGCTCAACACTCACCTGTGTGAAAGATGTAAGTACTCTTCTTGACCAGTGTGCCCAGTGTGCTACCCACCACCCAAGCTCTACCTCTTGAGACATCGCCTTCCGCGCCTCAGCGGGTTGGGCAGCCCGTCCTGCCGCATCGTAGCCACTAGTGCACCCTCATAACACATTTTACAAATTTAGTCCAGCATACATGCCAACATCCCGAAGCACCTGGGAGGGAGATTTCGTCAGAGAAATCGGGGGACTAAAATGCTCCCATAGGAATGCATTGGGGAAATAGGACAATTTGAAAAATAGCAATATTTGTCACCGAAAAAATGGGGAGACTCCCGCCTAAATTGGAAGGGTTGGCATGTATGGTCCAGAAATGATCAACCCAAACTCTTTCAGCTATGACTTTCGTTTGTGACAAATCGTGTAGAATTTTCCCCATGTTTTTAATAAATCCCATAAGGACTGCATCATTTGATTTAGTTATTAAGAGGAAGATTTCTAGTCAATTAAAGGATGGTGCTGTTAATCAAACTTCCTGTTGGGGGGGGCTGCCCTGTTTTCTGTGCACTTTTTAATTTGGGCTATTACTAGAGCAGGTCGTGCGAGAGTGAGCCGTTGAAACTATAACTTGCCATTTAAATACGCACTGCCAAGAATCTCTTAATTATCTGTTATGGCAACAAGCGCAGCTCGGAACTCCGCTGCTTTGGTCTGCAATAGATCGGAAGAAGGGACTGTAGTCAGGCGCAAGGGGGCGGTGCTGAGGCCAATCAGCGATGGCCCCGAAGACAGGGATGGCAGAGCGGTGCATACCAAATATTACATAGCACCGGCACTCATTGCGCGCGTGAAATCGTTCACTTGTTTGCCTACCCGTGTCGTTTTAGAGGCGGTGCCAAACTTCGGGTCTCTTTTTCCTTCTCCGTTCAGATAGTCGGAACCTGTTACTTGCCAATTTCGTGTGAGAAACGTCAGGTGATGCCCGCTACATAACCGAAGGTAGTGTCATAACAATACAAAACTGCACTTCGTCATCGGCAGACGCGTAACATCTATTAAATAGCACATTTCACGGCTTTGCGCTATGCAATTAGCGTGCCGTCTTGTGGCTAGGTTTCCTGCCTTAAAGCGCACATCCATTGAGACCAGGTTCGAATCCTCAGGGTAGCACTGTGACTACCCATTTCAAATGGGAAAGCACTTTTTTAAAATTAAATTTTTTTCCGTTCCTTAAACGGACAGGGAGGACAATGTCCACACTGTCAAAAAAAGTGGGCGAACGCCTTTCACTGGCGTGGTCCCTCGACTTGTGCCCTGGGTATATGGCATGTAAAAAGCTAGTATTGTGTTTGGGATCGTGTTGAAAGCTGTTGGCGGTTGCACGTGCAAACCTTTTATTGTGTAATAAGGTAGGTCGTGTAGTCTAATGCATTAGGGGAAGCATATGTTTTTGTGAGAGTCTGGGTGAAGGTTATTGTGGCGTCACGACTGAAAAGTGGGTGGGAGTAATTTTGATTTTTATGCCGATTGTGTGGGATAGATAATGCTGTTCTTTAGTTCTCAATGTTTATGCCGCCTGGGGGTCGGAGTGGACAAGTAGCTACGTTTCTGTGTGTCAGTTTTCCCCACTTGCCTCAATTGTGATCACATCGTCTTTCTGTGCCTCTGCTCAATTGGCGTTTGATATTGTCAGTGCCTTCAAAGGGGATGGAAGCATTAATTGCATGCTGTATTAAGGTATTGATCTGGTTACTTACCGATATTACTTACTTTTAGTCTTGCTCTTCCTCGTCAAAGAACTTATGATATTCTTATTGCTAGATCCGCCTTTATTTCTTTTTAGTTTTGGCGCCAACTATAAGCCAAAATGATTGTATTAGTAGGGCTCACAATGTTCACTCAACATTAGCCATTGGCTAGTGATAATTGACTCTTGTTAAGAAATGGTGTGCTCTGTGCAAGTGTAGAATTGGTGTGAGAGCATATTTTTGGCTGCCTAGTAGCTTGCAACTTGAAATGTTGACTGCTGGCTTTATAGTTCAGCTAGGGAGAAGTAGCCTATGAGGAGGGACATACAGCTTGTAAGTGTGGTTTGGTGTTATACCCACCAGTGCCCATGCTAATCCTTATGGCTAGTTCCACCCACTTCCTACCTCCCCTGCCTAAATATATCGTCCTGGGATCTTTTTCAGCTAGCTTTTTCAAGCCTTGCCATCAAACGTTGTGCTTGAAGAGCCTGCCAGTGTTTTTCAAAGCAGTCTTCTGATAGTCAATTGCTTAATTGGGGCTGTAACTGTGCAAATGGTGTAGTATAAATGTCTTAACAAGGTCTGCCTTCAGCTACTTGCTTTATAAGCACTATGCATGTCCTCCACTGAAGCTCAGCTAAAAGCACCAGTTTTGGCTTGTGTAGAAGTATTAGGCACTTGCCAGGCACTGCTATTAGATGCTCAGCTGTTACTGTTGATTTCCAGTAAATACCACTATGACAGGGCTTGAAAGTAGATCCTGGGTTTCGGGGCTTTTCCTCTGACCAGGAGTTACTCACCTGACCCAGGAGCTACTGAAGTGAAATGCCATGAATGCCTTCTTGCCGTAGTGAATGCGTAATGGATGAGATAAAAAAAAAAAAACGAAATAAGCACATTAGAGAAACGGATTGAACGTATGTAATAATCGAGAGATGCACTCTTGGCAGAATAGTCACCCCGGAGTACTTAGAAAATTATGTAACTTGATCTTATTTACAAACCGACACACACCTGAAAATTAATACACCACCCGCTCTGCTCCTGACTATTGGTTCCTCTGTATTTTGCCATATTGCTTTACAATGAATTCACTTTTACTTCGTGTTGTGGGACAATGTTCCTCTATGCTGCTACCTCTCACTTGGTCTTTATTTAATATGTCTGCCATTATATCCATCATTGTAACTGTATATATGTCGATACATGCATCTATGTCGATACATGAACATCCATTGCTACCTCTTCACTGCCCTGGTAGTTTTCTCTTGCTGTCTCTTCTCTGCTAAACACTTGTTCTCGTGCTGTACTGCTCCAGTTTCTCTTTTTGGCCGAAGATCTATGGTAAGGTTTGAAAAGTAATGGACTGTATTTGTTTGCCCTTTTGCATAAGACCAGCGCATTGATTATGTCTGATGGATCAGCATGGCAGGAGTGGGCTAATGGGGTTTGGGGGCCTTTGGGAGTTGGACCAGCTATGGAATAATGCTTGTTTTTATGGGTATCTGGATCTCCCATTGCATGGTAAAAAGGAGCGGGACATAATCAGCCATCACATTGGCTCTCATGCCAGATTCTGACAACATTGCTAACTTACTTGCGCAAAAATGTGAACCTCACTGTATCACAGTAAATGCCAGTAGCGTCACTACATTGCAAATAACAGATGTTGCTGTTATCAAACTAAATGACACTCATTATGACTGCTGAAGAAAGGCAGGCAGGGACAGCCCTGCTAGAATTCAAACATATGTGTGCAGTTTGCACCAATATCTATGTAGATTGAGGTACGTGTACCTGGCCTCGTGGGATGAACCCACTTTGCAGTAGTAAATGTTTTCTTTTTTTTTTTGTTTTGTTTAATGCTGCACAATAATAATATACATGCAAGTAACTATTGCAGCTGAAAATTGTATAGCCACTAAAGCTGGTAATGTAGACAAACCGCTCCTTGGCACCACTACTGTTTTTGCACAACAAGCAGACCTCATTGACCAGTCGGCTTTAACACGTTTGAATTCAATCAATACTTGGTCATTTGTTTTACTTAAGAGCAAGCACTGATTGAGAAGCAAATGGGGTATTTGAAACGCAAATGATTCTACCCGGGGTAATGGCACAATTACTAACAAATAAGAAGAGGTGAGAATTCTTAGAGGAAATGCGCACCTGCTACAGCCTTCGTATTATATGCTGTAGTTACCAAAGGCAGGGTCCAATTACACACATACTGTTTTAAACAATGTGGGGGGGAAAAGGATTTCCAGCACATGCTGAGGCACTTTTGCAGAGCGCCCATTAAAATAGCTGCAACGCTTTGCATGCAGGGCCATCATGATGGCTCTCGGATGCAGCAGCATCTAAATAAAATTGCCTTGGCTACCTTTCTTGTAGACCCATAAGAATGCTGCTGTACACATACATTTTTAGTTTGGGCTATTAGTTGTCGCCTTGCAACACCTATAAGCCGAAACTATTGCATTAGAGTACAGATAGGGAGCAATGGCATATGAGGAGAGATACAGTTTGTGGGTGTTTGGTTGTTAGCCCACCCATTGAGTGCCCATTGCCATGCTAATTCCAATGGCCATTCCCACCCATTAGCTGCCTCTCCCCGCCCAACACACCTCCTCACAGGAACTCTTTCAGCTTGCTTTAATCAAGTCTTCATTAGACTTTGCGCTCAAATGCCTGCTACGGGTTTTTCAAAGAAGTCTTGAGTGTGTTAATGACTAAGGTGTCGATTAATGGAATTAATGTGCGCCGAAAATTCCCACGCAGAGGCGCCAAAACGTGCGATTCGCAGTAAAAGTGCGAAAATTTCAGTGCAAGTGCGAAAATCGCAGGGAAACCAGCGCACATCGATTCATGGAAGGGCGTGCGCGAGAAAAATATCGGATGTGCGCGGCGCACGCCGGCGCACAGGATATCTAACGGCGTGCGCCACAGCGAAATCGCACATAGCGCGACGCACACAACAAAAGTAGGCGGAACACGGGGCGTAACACTCGGAATGGGGAACAACTCGTCAAAATGTGGGCGTCACGGGGGAAGTACAGAAGGCAAGTGCGCGGAACGCTCACACGCTCGCCTACAACACGTATTCATGGAATCCAATAGGGCAAACCAGCGCACGGTCAAACCAGCGCACAGGCCCAAACGCGTCCGCCACAAGAAAGCAGGCGGTAGTGTCCCTGCCCCTGAAATAAATGTGCGCCAACAAAAAGCACCTATATACAGCTATGATGAATGTCACATACTGTGGCCCTCTAAGACAAATGACGTGCAAAGGGGTACGCGACAAACACGGACACCCGCTGTGTGAAAAATAGCGTGTGCGTGTATTCTGTGCTGCTCGGAAAGTCCCACACGCGATTTGCCTGGGTACGTGTATTCTGGGGTGCGCGGAAGTCCCACACGCGTTTTGCCTGGGTACGTGTATTCCGGGGTGCGCGGGAAGTCCCACACGCGAATTGCCTGGCTACGTGTATTCCGGGGTGCGTGGGAAGTTCCACATGCGATTTCAGCAGGTTACGTGGATTCCGGGGTGCGCGGGAAGTTCCACACGCGATTGGCCTGGGTACGTGTATTCCGGGGTGCGCGGGAAGTTCCACATGCGATTTCAGCAGGGTACGTGGATTCCGGGGTGCGCGGGAAGTTCCACATGCTAATTCTGCAGGATACATGGATTCCGGGGGTGCCGGGTAGTACTACACGTGCATTGACCGTGTGGGTCCTCCCAGGTGTTCCCTTTACACCCTCCACGGCCCCTGCAGGCAGCCCACACCACAGGGGACTACCCTGCACCCCTGCTCATGTCCCGCAGGCAGCCCATCCACCATGGCCATGCCCCCCAGCCAACCCACATGTCACCTTGCACTACTGATCACCAATGCATGTCTCCCAGCATCCCCACCCCCCCAGCAGTCAGGGGCACCTGCCAGCAGGCCCACACACATGTCCCCCTGCACCCCCACCCCCCAGCAGTCAGGGGCACCTGCCAGCAGGCCCACACACATGTCTCCCACCCCCCAGCAGTCAGGGGCAGCCTCCACCAGGCCCCCACTCATGTCCAACTCATGTCCCCCTTCACCCCCACCCCCCAGCAGTCAGGGGCACCCTCCACCAGGCCCCCACTCATGTCCCCCTGCACCCCCACCCACCAGCATCCAGGGGCACCCTCCACCAGGCCCCCACACATGTCTCCCACCCCCCAGCAGTCAGGTGCACCTGCCAGCAGGCCCACACACATGTCTCCCACCACCCCCCAGCAGTCAGGGGCACCCTCCACCAGGCCCCCACTCATGTCCCCCTGCACCCACACCTCCCAGCAGTGCGGGGCACCTGCCAGCAGGCCCCCACACATGTCCCCCAGCCAACACGTCATCACAATCCAGATCCCAGGCTCCTATGCCCACCCAAATCCCACCCCACGCCACCCCAGTCCAAACACCCAACCAAGCTTTACATCCATTCAAAATGGAAATACCCATTACATGATAGATAACAAATAAGCAGTATGCGCATGAGTACAAGTCCGTCAGACCCACACAATGGCAACACATGACTGTGAAAACCCACATTGTGACAGGCATGAAACCAATGAGAGAAGTCCACACATTGAAGTAAGAAACAAAAATGTATTACAGTGTAAATGAAGTGAATGAAATCTAAACAAACAATAATGGCAACAAATATCAAAATGCAGCATGTCCACAAAAATAACGAAAATGGGAATCCAAAATAGCCGTAAAGAAATTGTGTCCAAAGTCACTGTCCAACAAAGCAAATCCAAAGGGAAAGTAAAGTGAAAATCAATTGCTCCATGGTGAAAAAAATGATAAAAGATGAAGGCCACAAATCCACTGTCAAACTATGTACAAAGAGCAAATCCATGGTCCATGATCCCAACGATGTAAATGAAACCTACAATAAAACCTACCTAACTAATAACTATATACAAAAAAGTGGGGCATAGTCCAAGCGCCCCAAATTAAAAATAAAAAGTAATAAAACCTAACACTAACTATATACAAAGCCGGCCGGCTAGTCCAGCGGCTCACTCCGTGGTGTCCCGGGCCAGGGCATCATCGAACTCCTGTTTGATGTCCTGAAGGCGGTCCTGTTCCATGGCCCCGAGGGTCCGCAGGGACGCCGACATGTCCTCCTCCAACTCCCTGCGGATTCCCTCGAGGCACTCAGCCCTCCGCATGGAGTTCTCCGCCCTGACCATCGTGAGCCGCGCCTCTTCTGCCCGCCGCCGCTCCGCACCTATCTGCTGGCCCAACCGCTGCCACACGGAAGACACTTCTCGTCCTGGGTCCTCTTGCCCTCCGGCCGATGCCTGCCCCTCCGATGTAGATTGCCCCGAGCCATGATGCCTCCCACGTTGACTCCGCTGCTGCCTCCGACGCAACTGCCTCTGCCAGCACGACGGCATCCAGGCTGATGGAATCCACCGACGCTGTCATGCACGTGCCCTGCCCAATGATGCCGGCACATCCTCCATCTGCTGGGGTCCAGTTGCTGTGGTGTCCACCCCTGCTGGACCTCCGACTCCCGACTGTGGCAGGGATGGGATCCCCACCAAGCTGGCTGCGTTGGTCAGGGCAGGTCCACAGGGGGCCCTGGTGGCATCTGGGCCAGAAGACAGCATGGAGAACGACTGGCGTATAGTCTCCACAGAGGAGGAGAGGGCCGCCAGATTGGTCGACACATGTATGAAGCCCCTGACCACGGCCGATCCCAACTGGGCCATGTCGGCACGGGGCTCTTCGTGATGACGTGCAAGCTCCTCCCGAGAAGCATGCATGTCATCACGAATGACACCCGTGCGCAACGCGACACCAATCAGGACCTTCTCCATACGGCCACGGGTCCCCTCGTCCGCAGGTGGAGGGGAGTCAGATGACATGGATATCCCACCCTACCTGCGGACCTGCCTGGGATGGGGCATCCCTGCTGGTGCATGGTGGTGCAGTCAGTGTCGGGGACAGTGACATGCACAGGCCCCTCCACGGCGACCTGTGCTGCCTCCTGCCCCTGGACTGCACGGATGCCCCCACCAGGCCCCATGTGCGCCTCAGTAGCGGCCTCCTCCTCCTCTGTGGAAACCACCAACCTGGATGGCTCCACACAGTCTTCCGCCGTTGCAAGCCCCTGTGGGGGCTCACCCACCCCTTCCGCTGCAGCCGTGGGGACATCCCCACCGCTTTGCTCCACAGCGCCGTCTCCGCCCTCTTCTTCACTTGCCGCTGTGTAGAGGGAGACCTAGAACACAAGCATCAGGGTACTGTAAATGGTCCCCTAGATAGGAAGCAATGGCAGATGAGTGGCACTGTCAAAGATCACTTCCATCATGTCCCTCCACAACACATGGGTCAGTGCAGGCAAAACACACGCAGTAACAGGCATGGCACATGCTATGGACATTTGCATACATGTCCAAGGGACTCTCCAAACATACAATGTTGTTATGGAACTCACATGCATCATGGGTCATGCCTATCACATGCACACACATCAACGTATTTTCATCCATCTGGCCTTGTGCACCCCAGACACAGTGGATACAAGGTTAACTAGGCTGCATCTGTGAATCTGTACATTGTCACAGACATGTGTCATGCATCCATGGCATTCACAAGTCACAGACACGCAGGTCAGACACACAGACATGGATATGGCATCAGCACCCATCCCTCACCGCCACCCATGACCAGGAACAGAGACTGGCATGCTCTCATGTGTCCAAACCGCATAGGGCTCCCCATGTTGCATTTAAACACATGCACCAACCGTGTGGTTCACACATTACTGGTCTCACATCCATGACCATGATGTCCCTGCACACATACATGTGTACATGGCCTATGTCACACATACAGGCAAGCATCAGACAACCAGCACACTGCAACATGCCCTGTCTCACACAGCAATGCTTGCCCACTTACCGCTCAACTCCAGACGTGTCTGCCTCGCAAGTATCTGGGCGTGGAGCGCTGGGTCTACACATTCCAGGATCCTCAGCTGGATGGTACTCATGTGGCCCCAGCCCCCCTCCACGAGGCACCGGGCCTTCAAGAGGGTCCTGGACCTTAAGTCCTCCCAGTGCTTCTTGACTTTCTGGATGTTGCGGGTTGCCACCCCCTCCGCGTCCCAGGATCTGGGACGACCACCAAGTCGTCCCAGATCCTGTCCTGTCCTTCCTTGTTGGCGCGTGTGTGACAATGTGCAAGTCTTATTATGGAGTCTGCTTTTCTTTTATTTGTAAAAGGGGATCATAAAGCCTTACTGACACGGAGATACTGAAGCAGGAAGTAAAGCATGTAGGGCCTTTCCTCTAACCCTGTGTCTTCGTTCCCTAGGAAACGTGTGGTGAGGAGGAGGAGATCGAGCCCAACGGTTACAGCTGGGCGTATTGAGGAGAGTTTGGATATTGAAAGGCTCTGGTCGACGGGGCACTGAGTATTGAGGAAGAGAGCCGAAAGAAATAATGAGGCGATGGTGGGCACTCTTCCAGAACAGTGAGTGACAAGTCGTGAGGTTAGACCAAGAAGATTAATCTTACATTAAGTAATGTTTGCTGCGCTCGTTTAGACCGCTGAATGAATGGGCGGTTTGAAAACGAAGCAGGTTGCTGAATGAAGCGGAAAGCGATCGTAATCGCTACTTGAACATTAAATAGTAGCAGTGCAGTTGTGCTACGAGCCGAGGCTCCTACTGAAGCAGATAAGTGACGACGCTGTGTGTTCGGTGATGAAAACAACGCTGTGGCGTTGTAAGGAGTTGAAGTGTTTGAGGTAGGTGCCGTTGCGCTACCTGAAGAGGAGGTTAAGGAACGGCGATCGTTGTCGCCGCACGTTCATATTAAGACGACGCCGTTGCGTTGTCTGAGGGGAAAAGTTGAGAAAAGGCGATCGTTGCCGCCGCATGTTTGATCTAAGCTGACGCCACTGCACCTGGTCTCCGGAGTGAAAAGAGAAAGGTGATTCTGATACCTGAAGAGGAGAAACTGCCCGGGTAAACCATTATTGCACATGCAAGATTGAAGTTGGGCACCAAAGAACATTGCTCTGAAACAAACTATATAGAGCAGGAGATGGAACTGTAAACAAACAAACAGACATAATGAGGTATAGACAGAAGTGTTCCACAACATAGAGATAAAGAGACTTTGGGCAACAGAGGGAGAGGAGAAGAAATTCATATATTAAGAAGTCCAAATAGAAGAGATATGCCGGAGTAGAGATAAAAGACTGAGAAAACCAAACACAATCCGAGAGTGCCTTAAAGTTATTAACAAAACAGAAATATTACGTACCTTAACGCATCACGAGGTGGTATCCTGCCGAGGAAAGCTGACCAGCACGAAAGAAGACATATCCTTTTTTCTGAAATATAAAGAGAAAAGAGAATTTAAAAAAAATAAAAGAATTGGGCTCTCTTCTAGTCCAAACAACTTACTTATTGGCTAAGAACTCGTTTGTTAGCTAACACTTCTTTGACTCCCCACAGCGTGACGATCCAAAGAGGGCATCATACTGCCCCAGGACCTGCTCCACCAGGACACCAACTTCGGTGGCAGTGAAGCTGGTGCCCCTCTGCCTCTCTGGCCGGGGGTTGCCACTGGTGCCAGATGTTGCAGTGCCCGACATGGCCACCCCAGAGGCAGGAGTGGGTGGGCAACTGGGTCCTGGGGCTGGGCTGTGGAGGTACAGGTTTCCACCTCACATAATACTGGACCTGGTGAGTGAGTGGGAGGATGACCTCACATAACCCACCCTGTGCTCCCAAGCACTCAGCCCCCTGGAGAAGGTCCTTAATGTACTGCACTTCTTGGCCACTGGATCGGATCATTTCAGCGGGCAAGTGCCATAGTGGGTGGGGTGTCACAGGCCACGCAGTCACGCTGCCTACACCAGGTCTTGAACATCATCACTGCACGCCCATCAGTCCGCAGGCACATATACCTGCCCAGGACACCTGCAGAAAGGCAGGCTGCCGCCCTGGATTTCTACGGTGTGGCACAATTCCCCAAAGTGCTAGGTGCCATTGACTACACCCATGTGGCACTACATCCCCCCCCCAGGGCATCTGAGCACATCTATAGGAACCGCAAGCACTGGCATTCCATCAACGTGCAGGTAGTATGTAATGCCAAGGGAATCATCACCTCAGTATATGCCAACTATCCAGGGTCCACCCACGACAGCTTAATTTACCGATTGTCTACTCTAAGCCGGGACCTAGAAGCTGGGCGGCATGGCGATACATGGCTGCTTGGTGAGTATGAATGCCACTGCACATGCATGCATGTCACATGCAGAGTTATGTCACTACCCCACTAATGATACCCATCACCTCCTCACCAGGGGACAGTGCCTACCCTCTGAGCACCCACATGATGACGCCAATTCGGAACCCCATCACGCCTCCCGAGGTAAGATAGAACACAGCCCATATTGCAACCCGGGGCATAGTGGAGCGCACATTCGGAGTGCTCAAGTCACGCTTTCGCTCCCTTGACCGTTCTGGCGGGCAGCTGTTATATGTGCCCCCAGTAGTGTGCAGGATCATAGTGGCAGCATGTGTCCTGCACAATGTTGCAACACGCCGGGGCCTGGCTGTGGACATGGTGATGCCCCCACATCCCCCAACTACATGCACGCCCGCTGCGCATGGGAGTGGAAAGGGCACGGGGTGAGGCAGCCCGTACGCAGCTGGTGGCTAATTACTTCACATAGAAATCACACCCCTGTGGAGTGCACACAGCCCTGACACATACCATCTGATAAGCAATGATGACTCGACCTGACAATTATGACGAACAAAGGGACAGTCAACTGTCAGAACCATAGCAGCCTGAGATTGTTCATGTGGAAGTGTCACAATGTGTGCATCCCTACCTACACAAACACCACCAATGCAGTGTCATCAAAAGACACACTTCCATGCAGCAAAAATGAATACCCATTTGCAAAATACTACATGAGAACAGTGCCATGTCACCCAACCCCTCCCCGGAACGGCCACACAACACACCATGGCATGTCATGCAATGTGAGAGCAAACAAATTAATCCCGACAACATGCCCCAAGTGTCACCAACTACAGTGTCCCTAATGGAAACTGGCCACACATGAAATGTTCACAGTAATGCAGGACCAACAACACACATTACCAAATCCTACACAACCTCCAACCTACCATAAACATGACAGTACAGACTTAAAAAATTGGTAGCCTCACTACCTGATAATGCCAGCACTTCGAACACTTCCAAGTATACAGTGTTAGGGCCACGCAAGAGTGTAGGTGCACTGCTTACAACATGGACTCCAGTTCCAAAGTAGACAGCCTTGTGAAGACATGAGAAATGGACCTGCAAATTAGGAGGATGAGATGGATGCAGAGGCACATATCAATACACCATTGACTGCTGCAGTGTACAATACAACAACAATATGCACTAGGAATGTATACACAGTATTGACTACAGACTGCCCACACATCAAATGGGAGTCCAACGTCACCGTGTACGTCAATGTCACTTGGGCACACCCTTTGCAAGCCCATGGAAACGGGAAGCAGGAGGGGTGTGTGCCTCACAAACCCAAGCATCTGATCCAAATTCAGGACAAGCCTGCATGTGCCCAGCCACAATACACCGTATGCCCACGGGAGCCACACAAGGCAACACACTGTCCAAAAAACTAAAAAAAAATAAAAATCAAAAATGGCCATTAATGGGCCCGGGGGGGTGGGGGAGGCCACCCAGGAGGTCCGAGGACAGGGTGCACACCAAAACCCACCTGTGTGGATCTTGCGAAAAAAAAACACCTCCATGGGCTCATGGCCTGCACGGCTACCCTATTGTGAGAGATTCGCTGCTGTCTCTCTCCTCACCCTCTGCAGCTGCATCAGGAGGTGGTGGCACTATGGGAGGCAGCCCACGCAAAGCCCTAGTCTGGTCCTCCATGGCAGCAAGCATGCGGGTCTGGAAGGTCTGGTTCTGGAGGATAATCGTGCGGAGGTCCCCATGCAATAACTCACGGGATGACCGGACCTCCTCACGAGTTGCCTGCATCTCAGCTGAGAGCGTACGTGTGAGACGCTCCAGCTGCTGTTCTGTCCTTGTGTTTGTTGAAGCCTCAAGCTCAACAAGAGTCGTCCTGAGGTGACGGAGTTCCACCCTCAGGGCTTCCCTGTGGCCCTGGGACTCTATGGAAATGGCTTCCTGCAGAGTCGCCAGTGCCGCCCGCCTGTCCCTGTCGGACGCCAACATGTCCTCCCTTTGTGACTGGCAGATGGAGCCTGTTGCCTGCTGTAGTCGCTCCATCAGCCTTTCTGGGGGGACAATGGAAGTGGCCACCCTATCCATGGCCTGAGCCATCATCTCTGATGATGCTGCCTGTTGGGTTGCTATACCGTGTATGGATTGCTCCCATGCGGTATTTCCAGTTGGCGTACGGCCACCACGTCAGCGGGCACCACACCTGTCTGGGGCAAGGAGAACTGCGCCTTGCTGTGCCGGCACTGCCTGAGGCTGCAGGACTGCATTCCCCCTCTGATCTGCTGGCCCAGGAACAGGATCAGATGTTGCGGAGTGTGACCCTGCATCCGTAACCACCAAAGGCGTACCTGCCAACACTGACATCCCCATTGAGGGTTCTACCCCTGGTGCAGGTGGGTCGGACAGAACAGAATCCCTCCCAGGAACACTGCCCTGCGACGGCACATAGGTCTCATCATCCG
Organism: Ambystoma mexicanum; assembly: GCF_040938575.1. Classification (NCBI taxonomy): domain Eukaryota; kingdom Metazoa; phylum Chordata; class Amphibia; order Caudata; family Ambystomatidae; genus Ambystoma; species Ambystoma mexicanum. The sequence goes on along the minus strand of NC_090923.1, from coordinate 1,062,104,867 downwards.
AACCGACACCTGAATACAGCTCGCGGGAGGTGCACCCAGAGACACCCCTTGAGAGCACGACCTGCAGCAGTTGTGGGTTCTCACCCACCACCACACCACGTCCCTCACTGGTGGTCGGTTGGCCCTGAGACCCCTCCTGGGTCTGCACCATCTCCACAACCCCAGCAGTATCAAGTGCGTCATCCCCCGCAAAGACATAAAAGAAAAGAAATGGAAACAGGCATTAGCACTATGGCACACAATTAGGGCTGAGAAGCTACAGAACCAGTACTTGATTGACACATGTCCCACATGACTAAAACCCTCCCATGCATGCACCGTCACTGCGTATGAAGGGGAGGCAAATGGCACACATTGATGACGTCAAGATGGAAGATCAACACATTTGCTGCATGCTGCCTAGCAGTGGCATCACACATTGGCCTGTGATTGGCAGGTCAAATGCACATGCCATCACACAGATGGCATGTACCTTAGCCATAAAGTGAAAAGGGAGAGGAGGGCACCAATTGTTCATTCAGTCTAGTTTGCTCATGAAATTGCTTTTTTAATTGAAATAGTTCAAATGTTTAACCTGGAGCTGCCAGTCCAAAATGGTCCTATAGCACAGGGACATGGCTAAACAAATGATATCCAGGAAACAAAGTCAGTCCACTTTACCATAGCCATGTCAGACATGTGACAATAGGACTGAGAAATGCCTAGTAAAAGTGGTGGAATGCAAACAATCTGCCTGAATAAACAGAGAAAAATAAGCAACAATGTTGTGGCAAGATGACACTTCAAGGGCAACTGGCGTGGTGTTGGGCTAGATGTCTACTGTTGGCAGAAGGGATACTGCTATACCCAAATGCTGGTGCACAGAATGTATTGGATGAGGCACAAGGGTGACCCAAACCACTCGGGCACACACACCCTCACCTGGCACCCAAACAGAAACCCTCACACACACACCATGCACATGGATGACACACATGCATGTGCACTCACCGGACAATGCCTCGTAATCTGACAGTTCTCCCACGCCTTGGATCTGTTCCTCCGTGACATAGGTCCCACCAACATGCTCATGTGGAGTGAGTTCTATGTCCTCTGCTGAAGACCCACCTCCAGTCACTAGAGTAGCGGCATGACTTGAGGCCAGCTTATTCTTTGCCCTGCGCTTCAGGTCATTCCAGCGCTTGTAGCATTCAGTAGCTGTGCGCCTCACGATTCCAAGGGCACTTATGATGTCCGCGATGGTCTGCCATTGTGCCAGATGTTGTGCAGGTGTGGTCTTGGATCCTGCAATAATCACCATTTCGCGGTCATGTGCGGACACATACTCTACAAGTGCATTCAGTTCGTCCTCATTGAAACTGGGCTTCCTTGACGGGCCGGACTGTGTAGGCGTGTCTGGGGCATCAGCATCTACTGGACGAGCACTCTTCCTCTTCCGCTTGGAAGGTGGTGGGGATCCTGAGTGTCCTACGCCGCTCTGGACACTAGGGGCAGTAGCCCCGGTGGACTCTGTACTAGGAGTGTGGGATTGCACACTCAGCATGGGAGTTGGTGCAGGCATTAGCTCAAGTGTGATGGTTTCAGGGGGAATGTCAGCAGAATGAACTTGGACCGACACTGTCCTGGTTGGGTGTGAGAGGTGGGGTGGATGGAGCTGCAGCTGCCCTTGCAGCCTCCCCACCCTGCCTACTCGGGGCAGCAGATGACCTAGCCGCCCCTGATCCACGTGGCCTAGACCTGCTGACCTGGAAGTCGGCCATGGAGTCACCCTGTGCCAGGTCTGGTGCCACAGTGGGCTGGTCCAACAAGGGCTGAGCATGGATGGTGTCAGCCACGTTACCCTCAACCAGGGGGGGCATGGGTGTCCCTGACTGGTCCTCCACACATGGGGGGCTAGGGGCACCCTGCAAGTCACGGCCACGTCCCCTACCGGATCCACCACGGCCACCACTTGGGGCTCGGCCACCTTTGCCACCCTTACGGCTTGTTCGCCTCCCAGCCATGGCACTGATGTTATTGTGCGTATGGGAGTCACTGTGAACTATTGTCCTGGGCAAATGGGGGTCAAAGGGGTTGGGTACCAGATGGTAATTGTACCCTAGTGCTCTAGCAAGGCTGTATGTCACCCCTGGGGAAAGATGACGGGTCATGCAACGCACAGGCACCCCAAAAAAGGGAAGTAAGGTGCACGCAACCCCTCCCTAGACCACGTGTGTGGAAAAATAAACCTGCACTACGCTGTGGCACCCAGAAACACAAGAATGAACGTATGCGTGTCACACGCAGCCTAGAATGACCTCTGAAGGGGTACGCGACACACGGGGCAAGCACAGATGTTAAATACGTGCGCGACTCACCGTCTGCCAGGAAAAAAAGCGTGAAAAAGACGCGCGTGTGCGCGTTGGCAACACCACCGCCAAAAGAAGAATTGTACGCTGTCTGAGGAGACAGGACAACAGTAGAAGGGAACGCTGTTTGAGGAAACAGGCCCAGGAAAAAGAGGAAAAGAGAAAAAGCTGTCAGAGGTAACAGGGAGTACGAACTTGAAACACTGTGAAGTAAATCGCGTGTGAACCGACAAGAAGTACAGATTTCACCCACTCGCTCTCCACGAAAAGCACGTACAAGGAAATGGTGTTCTACACGTACCTTTTATACACATGTCACAGACGCGCATACGCGCTGAGGCCATTTCCATCAATTACACGCTTTGACACTCGGACGTGTATTTTTTTTTTTTTTTACTCGTGCCATTCTCAATGGCCATGCGCGTGACGTCATAGACGCGCCTGGGGGCCTTTGGGCCAATGAATTAACGTACGTGTGCTGACGCGCTTACGCGCTAAGGGCCTTTCCTTGAATTACACACAGACGTGCTGTATTTTCACGTGCCAAATCACTCCGTATCAAGCTGGCCACGCGTAAGCACACGGAAGACCACGCTCCTGCCCAGAAGGCCGAATTACTGCCCCCAGAGCCCCGAGCACGCTCCCACCTGCCATCTGCTGCTGCCTGCCTGACTGCCTGCTGCCCACGTGTCCTGCCATTTGCTGCCTGCACATCAGCCAGGGGTGCTGTTGCTGTGACCACCCCTGCTGGAACCGAAAACTCCCGACTGGGATACCATCGCTCCACAGCCCAGCCCCAGGACCCAGTTTCCCACCCACTCCTGCCTCTGGGGTTGCCATGTCGGGCACTGCAACATCTGGCACCAGTGGCAACCCCCGGCCAGAGAGGCAGAGGGGCACCAGCTTCACTGCCACCGGGAGCATGTCCTGGGGCAGTATGATGCCCTCTTTGGAAGGTTGCGCGCCGACAAGGAAGGACGGACTCTGATCTGGACGGACATCGTGACTGCCATCAACGCGGAGGGGGTGGCAGTCCGACTATTCCATCATGTGAAGAAGCGCTGGGAGGACTTCAGGTCCAGGACCCTCAAGAAGGCCCGGCGCCTCCTGAAAGCAGCGGATGCTAAGGGGCGCCGGGGCCACTTGTCGGAAGATCAGATGAGGGTCCTGGAATGCATATCCCCAGCGCTCCACGTCCAGGTCCTTGAGAGGCAGACCTGTCTGGAGTCGAGCGGTAAGTGTACATGCATACTGATTGTAAGCTGTGCGTGTGGTGGTGTGGCAGGAGTGTGCAGGTTGCACATGTGGTTTTGTGTGTCCAAGTATGGGGGGGGGTACAGGGCCGTGAGGCTGACACATGCGAGGTATACACATGCATGCAAGTGTGGTGGTGTGTGTGAATGTGTAGTGCACTCCCTGTGTCGCATGTGATGTCTGGCTCACCTTTGCCTGCTCATGCTGTTGTATGTGTATGGATGGTGCTGGCTGTTGCGACATGGCTGTGGTATAGCTCATGTGTGCAAGTTGAAATGACATGTGTGTTGGGGATTGTGATGCCATGTCTGAGGTTTGCCAATGCCACTCATGTACAACTGTCATGTGTTTATGAGTCCATTATACAGTGCCCTGATGCCTGTGTTTTATTTCTCCCTGTCTGCAGCGTCAACTGATGAAGAGGGCGGAGAAGGTGCTGTGGAGCACAGCGGCAGGGGTCGCACCACCAGCCGAAGACGCAAGGCCCGGCTCCCCTCCCAGGTTGTGATCTCGTCGGGGAGTGAGGAGTCCGGTGCCGCGTCCGAGGCCGCAGCTGCCGAGGGGAGGTCCACGAGGCAGAGGTTGGAGTTGGCAGCAGAAGGGGCAGCTGGGACCCCACAGGGCCCAACGGAGGAAGATGGCACGGAGTCATCCAGGTTGGTGGGGGGTTTGGTGGAGGAGGAGGCCGTGCAAGCAACAGAGGCGGGGTCTGGAGGTGGGGATTCCACTGGTGCTAGTGGTGCAGTGCAGGACCAGGGACAGGTGGCAGCACAGGCTGCCACGGAGGTGCCTGTGTGCAATCCTGTCCCTGCTCCTGTCACTGCATCATCTTGCACCAGCAGGGATGCCTACCTCCAGACCCGTTCTCAGGGAGGGGATTGGCTTACACCAACTGGCCTTCCTCTCCCTGCGGATGTGGCTATCCTGCAACAGGTTGAGCCTGTCCAGGGTGGGGTGGCGTTGCGTCAACGGGCCATGCGAGCTGCCCTGCAGTCTTTCCATGATGAGACTGCACGTCTTCTCGCATGGCTCGTTGACCGCGTTGACCCACTGGGACAGCTCACCATGGCCGGATTCCTCCGTTTCCTGGACCTTGTTCCAACCCCCCTCCTCAACAGAACCCCCTATGCCCCAGTCGTCGTCCATGCCATCTTCCCACACATGTATCACCTGGGTGCCCTGTGGAGCTGCCTCTGACCGTGCGGCCAGGCTAGTGGACAACAGATCCCTGCCACAGTCGGTAGTCGGACGTCCAGCAGGGGTGGCCACATCAACAACTGCACCCCAGCTGGAGGAGGATGTGCAGGCACCATCGGACAGGGCACATGGACAGCAGCAGCAGGAGGCTGTAGGTGGGAGCCACAATGGCTCGGGGCCTTCGACATCGGAGGGGCAGACATCGGCCGGAGGGCAGGAGGACCCAGGACGGGAAGTGTCTTCTGTGTGGCAGCGTTTGGGCCACGCCATAGATGCCAAGCGGCAGCGGGCAGAAGAGGCACGGCTCACGGTGGTCAGGGCGGAGAACTCCATGCGGAGGGCCCTGAGGCGGGCCGAGTGCCTCGAGGCAATCCGCAGGGGGTTGGAGGAGAACATGTCGTCGTCCCTGCGGACCCTCGTGGCCATGGAACAGGACCGCCTCCGGGACATTGAGCAGGAGTTCGATGATGCCCTGGCCCGCAACATGCAGAAGTGAGCCGTTGGACTAGCCCGCAGCCATTGTATATAGTTAATTAGTATTAGTTATCTTTTTTTTTTTAATTTGGTGCGTTTGGACTGTGCCCCACTTTTTTGTATATAGTTATTAGTTAGGTGGGTTTTATTGTAGGTTTCATTTACATCGTTGGGATCATGGACCCTGGATTTGCTCTTTGTACATAGTTTGACAGTGGATTTGTGGCCTTCATCTTTTATTATTTTTTCACCATGGAGCAATGGATTTTCACTTTACTTTCCCTTTGGATTTGCTTTGTTGGGCGGTGACTTTGGACACAATTTCATTACGGTTATTTTGGATTCCCATTTTCATTATTTATTATTTTGGTGGACATGCTGCATTTTGATATTTGTTGCCATTATTGTTTCTTTTGATTTCATTCACTTCATTTACACTGTAATACATTTTTGTTTCTTACTTCAATGTGTGGACTTCTCTCATTGGTTTCATGCCTGCCACAATGTGGGTTTTCAGTCATGTTTTGCCATTGTGTGGGTCTGACGGACTTGTACTCATGCACATACTGCTTATTTGTTATCTATCATGTAATGAGTATTTCAATTTAGAATGGATGTAAATCTTGGTTGGGTGTTTGGACTGAGGAAGCGTGGGGTGTGATTTGGGTGGGCATAGGAGCCTGGGATCTGGATTGTGATGACGTGTTGGCTGGGGGACATGTGTGGGGGCCTGCTGGCAGGTGCCCCGCACTGCTGGGAGGTGTGGGTGCAGGGGGACATGAGTGGGGGCCTGGTGGAGGGTGCCCCTGACTGCTGGGGGGTGGGGGTGCAGGGGGACATGAGTGGGGGCCTGGTGGAGGGTGCACCTGACTGCTGGGGGGTGGGGGTGCAGGGGGACATGAGTGGGGGCCTGGTGGAGGGTGCCCCTGGCTGCTGGTGGGTGGGGGTGCAGGGGGACATGAGTGGGGGCCTGGTGGAGGGTGCCCTGCACTGCTGGGGGGTGGGGGTGCTGGGAGATATGAGTTGGACATGATTGGGGGCCTGGTGGAGGGTGCCCTTGACTGCTGGGGGGTGGGGGTGTAGGGGGTCATGAGTGGGGGCCTGATGGAGGGTGCCCCTGACTGCTGGGGGTGTGGGTGCTGGGAGACATGAGTTGGACATGAGTGGGGGCCTGGTGGAGGGTGCCCCTGACTGCTGGGGGGGTGGGGGTGCAGGGGGACATGCGTTGGTGGGCAGTAGTGCAAGGTGACATGTGGGTTGGCTGGGGGGCATGGGCATGGTGGATGGGCTGCCTGCGGGACATGTGCAGGGTAGTCCCCTCTGGTGTGGGCCGCCTGCAGGGGCCGTGGAGGGTGTAGAGGGAACACCTTGGAGGACCCACACGGGCAATTCACGTGTAGTGCTCCCCGCGCACCCCTGGAATACACGTACCCTGATGGAATCGCGTGTGATACTTCCCGCGCACCCCTGAAATACACGTGCCCTGATGGAATTGCGCGTTACTTCCCACGCACCCCTGATGTACATGTACCCAGGACAATCGTGTGTGAAGCTTCCCGAGAACCACTGAAATACACGTTCCCCGCTTGGCGTTTGCTGTTTGGCAGCCCTGTAAACTGGTCCAGGGATAGCGCAGCCCTTTGCGATGGTTTGGGAATTTTGAAGGCTTTTCCTTGCGCGAGGGCGTTCTTGGGGGCGTAACTGGCGCTGCTGCAGGGTCGCTGCACCACTCTGCGCCACGGTTGGTTTTTGAGGCTTAAATCCATGAATACGCTGTGTGATGAAAAGGATTTTATCGCACGCAGCTGGCACAGTGTATCGCACGGGGACACTGTGCGCCAGCCGCGTGCGCCACTTTTGTGCGAATTTCTCTGAATTACCCTGTTAATTGGAGCTTTAAACTGGCTACTTGTGCAATAAGTGTCTTATCTAGGGTCTGCCATCAGTCGCTCGATTTTACAAGCACTAGGCACGCCCTTGACTGAAGCCCTGTTCAAAATCGGCATTGCCAAAGCCAACCGTTTTGGCTTGTAAGTATTGGGCATTTGCCAGGCACTGCTATTAGAGCGGCTGGTTCTCGCACCATTTTGCATCTGCGGTCATCAATGACCAGTTAATACCCTACGGCAGTGCCTGGCAAGTGCCTTTCCCATGCCTTCATGGATAAATTAGATGTTCCTGTAAAACGGAGTAAATCTAATGTATCTTTTGAAGTTTCAATGAGCCTGTCTTAATTCGGTGCTGCACTACAAACATGAAACAAATGCATCTGTGAATGTACTTCTAGTTTCCTCGGAGAAGGATGTTTCAGCGTGCCAGTTTGGCGTGGACGTTTTGCCACAGGAGCCGGTTTGGAGCGGTCACTTCACTTAAATTTAATTGAATTAACAGTGCACTTTTATGTAATTAGGGCCGTGGCAAAACCTGACCTGCAGGGCTGGGAGACTGATGACTTAATCGCAAGGCCATAAATCTCATTTCAATTTGACTTCCACCAGCTACTCATATGCTTTAAGAGCATTCTTCATGACCCATGTTAATATGAGTAACTGGTGCGGCTGATACTGATAAGATCGCCACAGCCCAGTGGTTCGCATCCCTGCAAGCCAGGGTTCGATTTAGCATTTTATCTAATTACAAAATAGTGCTGCAGCGCCGAAACGTGCTGCCGCAAAAGATGCCAGCGCCGGACCAATCATGCCTAACAGGCCGCGCCAAATCGGGCCGTGCCGAAATGGGGTGTACCGAAATTTCTTGAAGCTCGTGTTATGCTCTACTCCCATCTAGCAGTGGTAGCTGGCAATCGCAGCAGAATCAATTTTTCAACTAGTGCATTTTATAGCTCCTGGCAGCCTTAGTGGGAGGCCTTGGCAGGAGCCAAATCACTCAAACCAGGAGCCATTTAGTGCCCAGTGCCCTGGAATTTTGGACCCTGCTTTGGCAATGCTTGGCAGATGCCTTTCCCATGCCTACACAAAAGCCCAAACTGTTGGCATTGCCAATACCCGTTTGTTTCTCGGTAGTAGTTGTTGGGCAAAGTTTGCATGCAGTACCCTCTGGGACCACTACACCCAACTATGACTACAGGTGTAAGCAAAACCAACCTTTGGTATAAGTCTGTACCACACAGTTTTTGGTAGCGAGCTGAGCAGCCAGGCTTATCTCAAGAGGGAATGTGAGCTTTTAATGAGGTTGCACAGAGGTCTACAGCTACAAGTATTCAAATAGACCCTTACACTCAAGGTTTCTTGGTAAAACACTTATTAATTTATTACACAGTCAGTTAGAAAACATTCACTAAAAGGAGGCAATCAATATCACACAAAAATATACTACAGTACTTCACACTATCAGGTTCTGAGGCATTTAAACTACTTTGAAGGAGGAGCAAAATGGCATTCAGAGCATTTGAAGTAGGAGCAAAAAGGCATAAGTTAATAAAAACGAATAGTAGAGTCCCTCTTAAACAGTGCAAATAGTTTGAGTTCACCAGAGGAGTGTTCCAATGCAATAGGTAGGCCAAAGTCAATGGGCTAGAGTCTTGTATAAGTAAACGGTTCTAGTATTTAAAAGGAGAAGTCTTTGCCACGGTTCTCAGAAGTAGTTCAAAGAAGAAAGGTTCACATGTCGGGTCACAAGCTGACTAGGCCTGCAAGTTGCCAACGTTTCACGTACTTTCGCAGTGAGAGGTAAGTTCTCTCGGTCGGGTTTTCACAGTACCTTAGGTTGAAGAAAAAGAACAGCTGAGGAATTCAGTTCCTGCAGATCTCGCTGTTCCTGAGCCTCAGTCGTGGGGACAAGAGGGAGGACGTTGGGGTACTCCAGTACTTCACGGGGACTGGTCACAGAGCTGGCAATTCTTCGATTCTGGCAGCTGTCTTCAAGCACCAAACTGGTGGTGTTCTCCCTGGTTATTTGTTTTCCTGTAGCACTCGGAGGAAAATACAACTAGCTCCGAGAATGATGTCCAGGTGGCTTACGAGTTGATTGATCCCACCAATTCAAAGGAAGAAGTTGTCCTTGAAGGGCTTCTCTGTCGAGATGAACTTGGCGATTCGGCCCTGCAGCAGGGCTTCACCGGGCAAACCAACAGTCCAGGAGTTGCAGCAGCCGTCCTCTTCCAGCTCGTCTTCGGTTCTTTCGTTCCAGTGGTTGACTCTGCCTTCCAAGCCAAGAGACTCGCCTTTTAAACCGTTCTCTCCCATTAATTCCAGCCTAGCTGCCACTCACCCAGCAGGGTGGCTGTCCTTGCTGTACAGTCAGCCAGCCAATCGCGCCAGAGTGCATTTAGGTCTCCTATGAGAATAAGCACATGGAGTTTTGGGTACCTCCCTCGCTTGCTGCCCACCCCAGACACTCAGGCGCCAGAGGCAGTCTTCAGTCCTGAAGCTCGCCAAAGGCGTAGGAACAAAGGGACCAAACCTGGTTTGGCGCGCAGAGACACAATCTAGAAGGACCTTTCCAAAAAGAAATGGCGAAAAAAGAAAACCGGGACCTGTTTAAACAAAGGGGGCTCAGACACCATCTTGAAAAACATGGCTCCCGCGATTTAACGCTACCGGTGTTTGCGCTCGGGGAAAAATCATGGTAGTACATTGTAAAACCACTGCTACCATCCATTTCGAGAGGAAAGGGTAGCATTTGACTGCTACATGAGTTTCTAGACATAGGGGATACTAGGTAACCCCACAAGCACTCTATTGTAAGATTGGGTGTGCTGGGTCTAGGAATTTAAAAAGTCAATATAACTTTACTTTCTCTGGGAAACAGTAGTTTATCCCAGAGAAGGTATTTAAACCTTGGGACAGCCTAAAAGGCTTCCCTGTGTCACTGCACTGCGGGGGCTGTGACACATGAAGATGACGCCTTTGGAGTTGTCTAAAACTCCATATTCAAAGAACACAAGAGTAAAACGCACATCAAAATACATGAGAGAGTGGGAAAAAAGGCTCACACTCTCTCCAGGTAAAAAAATCGTCCTCAAAATCCAGCAAAGTTGCTGGGGTTCTCTAAGGTGAAGGGAATTAGCACATTTATGAGAATTCTCCCTAACAGTCTTGTGTCTTTTAAATGTCAGCGTGGTCTGAGCTTTGTTGAGTCGTGGCTCGGGTGGCATAATTCTCCGGCTTTTTCTTTCAGCTAGTAGACTCGCATTGCTTGATTTGAACACAACTTTTCCGTCACGTGATGAGGAGGTGGAGTGTTGCTAGGTTCCGTTTCTCATATAGGAACTAGACGCTACGGATATGGGCATTACATATGCAAACGCTAATTTGTGTTCTGTCTCCATGGGGTCAACTAAAATAAAAGTTCAGGTGCATTACCTGTGACCTGCCTGTGATTCAAAATCATCGCTGCCCTGCGGATCTCTTTATTTGCACTGCGGCTACAAGGAATACGGCGTGCGGTCATTTATACTGGGTGTGAGGCTATCTGTTTGTAGTGGGTCTCATGGGAGATGGTAGCAACTCTGCGAAGTAAAGGTGCCGTGTAATGTAGATGCCTCGACGGTGGCAATGGCAGAGGGTTTTTTGGATAATAGGGCGATTAAAACAGAATTATGTTTCTCCTTACCGGTGACATCAGTTGCACCAACTAAAACAGAGCTGTTTGATATTAACACAAGTTAGTGAAGCAGATCAATTTATGTGAAATGGGGGATGCAGTGGGAAAATTCTCTGAAAAGCTAGACCGGGCCTTCCTAAGTTTGCAAGGTAACATAAAGGACATGGTGGTAGATGACATGGGTGCAGGTCCGGACCTAGTTTCTGATGTCTCAATGTTAGCCTCGGTCGTTTCTCATGAGCTGGGGAAACGTGTAAGGCTATCCTTGGATTTTAAATCGAACCAATGGTTACTAACGGAAACACCGGCATCTCCACATGTCTACACCAAAATACTTGTGCAATAACTGGATCAAGGTCAAACTGACAGTGATGTAGATGAGGGCCTCTTAGGCATAAAAAAAACCCTCGGGAGGGCTCGTTATGGGGAGTCGGGCGAGTGGGCCTCCAAGGATAATGAGTGTCGAGAAGGGCAAGAGGTAGGGGGACTTACTTAGGCAATTGAGCAGGTCACCACAAGGCTGAAGTCAGGAGACCCCGTGAAAATCACTATTAGAAAAAATAGTGGTTGATGAATTGTCATTTCTAGTTTTATCCAGGTTGCTATACTCCATGGATTGAATCACTAAATTTTGAACTCCGGGAGGTGGAACAGGTCCTGAAGGACCTTCCGGGGAAGGTTAGCTTCTTCAAAGGGTTTCATCACGGCCTGTTGGGGCTCACAATTCAAGCAAAAATGTCCCCTAAAACCACACAGATGCCCATATAACTTTTTTCACAGTAACGTGGGGGTCGACACGCCAGTGGAGGTGGTAAAACCTAGTGTGGAACTGACCAAGGAAGAAGCTCTCCCTTCAGTTTTCTGTATTGGGCGCCGGGGATGTGGTGGCTCTGAAAATCTAAGTAGTAACCATCTGGAAATTATTGCAGAACCTGTGAAGTGACAGGATGTAAAGTAGTTGAAGTACTGCAAAAAACCTTCTAAAATAAATAAAGATGGTCTAAAATATTCATTGAACCCATCTGCCCATACGTAACTTGAATTTAGACGTACCGAAAGACTGGGACATGAATGCAGAGGGAGAACCCATCCTGCAAATAAGTTAAAAACAATGAGAGGGGAGGGGGTAAAAAGGAACAGCAGAGAAAGGTCGGGGAACCCCGCTCAAGTAAGGCGCTCAAGTAAGGGACGAAGCCCAGTTGAATGATTCTTGGGAGACTGGTGTAGCGGAGAGAGTACGCTCCTGGACCTAATATCTCAGTATACCCCTGTGACGATTCAATGGAGGGGTTCTTTGGGAAGACCATAGCACAAAGAGGGTCGGATAAGGGAAAATGCATTGTTATTAGGGACTCTGAGACAACTGCCTTGAGGGGAAAAGGGAGAATTGCTATCTCGGGCGATGGGACGAAGGCACGTTTCCATCCCCAAATAAATCAGCCAAACATCTTTCCAATTTTCTCTAAAGTTAAGGTGGGTACAAAATTAGAGCAGGCCCCAAAATCAAACCCATTGTTGATAGTCGATTGCCCATACGTCTCACACCATTGAGGAAACGGGCATCGGTTCAGCTAAAAGCAGTTAATTGCTAGATGGCCCTCTAGAGAACCTGCCCCTTAAGGGCGACGTTAAAAAGAAAAAAAAAAAAAAGTGTCAAAGGGGGAAAAACTGGCAGTCATTGGGAAATGGAGAGTCAAATAAGGGGAAGTTGGGGTCCAATATTGTGTATTATTAAGTCTCCTCTTTAAAAGTTCCAACAGAATTCCACTGAATCGGACCTACATCCTCTCCTTGTTGGTTACGTCTGAAGACATTGAAAAGGTGCGGTTCTTATACCGAGACTGCTTTGATGTGGTGTATCTGCACACCAGTATTATCAAAAATGCAATATTAATGGAGGAGGCTGGTTTTCTCACATTGGGTTTCGAAGTAGTGCATTGGGGAAGGGCTTCTGTTATGAACACAATTTTCCAAAGAGGCACCCAGTCTGGGGTGGCACCGGTACGTGGCGACAAAGGGGGGGGGGTTTACCCAATTGTCAAAGGAGGAGTTACTGATCCGAAGGCAGTCCCGAGGTGAGGGACTGGACCCATGTAATCCCTACTGCTCCGGGTACAATCACGAAATATGGATGGGATGAGTGAAGCAGGGTGGGAAGAATCATGTCTTGCAACTCCAGGGGGTTTCCAAGCTTTAGGGATTGCCAGGCAAAGCTGGCTCATTGTGCTATTCTCTTTATTCAAGAGATCCTGTTGATGGACATACCGCTAATTGATGGATATGAGGTTCTCATTGTTAAGGCACAACGAGGGTTGAGGGGATGCCCCTATGGGGGTCTCCTAACAGCAGTAAAGCGCAATATGGGTCTTAAATTGCACCAGGTAAAACTTGAAAGGACCGATATGCTGGAAGCCCTACTGGAGTGGCCGGTTAGGGGGTCTAAAGCTCTGGTGAAGTGTCTGTTTAATGTGTATGTAAACCCTGATTCTGACAGAACACGAGTTTTTATCTTTTGTGTTGTTCAGTTTTGAGCCAGTGCCCAGAAAAAGGGGCCTCAATAATTATACTTTGGGGTTTCAATGCTGAGTGTTTGGAGGATACCTGGTACCAGGCCCCCCAACAGAGTGAAAACCTCCATTGAAGCACGGGAAAGGGGGCACTGTATTATGAGAATTGGAAGCATGGGGTATAACAGTTCTAAATGGTAACTATACGGTGATGTGCCCCCATCTTTTACATGGTGAAATTCTCTACATTGGATTAGGTTTATTTATCTCGTGACCTATGTGGGATGGGTATGGGTTTGGAGATTTTGTACTCTGAAGTCAGCGATCATTCTATGGTGGTCTCACTCATCCCAGGAGCACTTTGGGGGGGAACAGAGGTTTCCAGGTCTTATTATAGAAATAGGACCGAAATTGTGTGGTAAAATGGTCAACTAAAACTGCCTTGGTATTCGAGGAACGTGTGGCCTGACTTTTCCTAGACGACGATAGTGCTTTGGTGGTGCCTGGGGGTTTTGGTCATATAGTGGCTGCCTCACTGGGCGCCTTGGTACCAGCAAGGCAACTGGAACAGGGAGTGGGGGGGGGGGGGGCACAGTAAAAAGTATTCGCCTAGGGACCCATGGTTCAGAGACAAAATCTATTGCCACTGTCAAAAGGGACTATTCTGTTTTAACAAATGAATGAGGATAAAACCTATTTTTTATCCTTCCAGCTGTTGCTCTGTTGAACAAGAATGCCATTAGAAGACGCAGGGAACACAGGCTTTCTTTTTTTTAATGCGCTGTAATGTGGTAGTGTAGTCGATTGATTGAGATGAACTGATCAAAGACTACACGTCCCCAATTCTTGTTTGCGAAGACCCACTGTTGGATATATGTGATGGCATCCTCTGCAATTTACAGTCAATTGAAACAATATTCAGCAATGTTATTGTCCTGTTTAAATTATGCTGCTTCGGCGTGTCACCCTTGTCTTCAATATTCAAGTTTTATTTGAGTTTAATATTTTGATTGTTCAATGCTCCAGTGCATTTCGAATACAAATATGTTGGATCTGCGTTGAAATGTAAAACATCCCTCCTTTTTAAGAAGCTTTTTTTTGGCTGTTCTCTGCATACTGTGCTTTGGGTCTGGCTAATTTGAAATGTCTGAGTGATAGGTGAGTGGTTGAACTTGGTTCTTTTGTGGATGGATGAGTGGTTGCATCGGTGGGTAGACAGATGACTGAATGAATATTGCTGGACTAGTGTATGAATATGTCTGTGGGTTATCATGGATGTGTGGCTGAATGGGTGACTGGTTGTATGGGTGGATGGAGGATTGGGGAATACAGTTGGGTGGATGAATATGGTTGGATGGGTGGAGATGTGGGTGAATACCCACTGTTTTCTTCAGTTCTGAAGAGGAGTTAAGTGGGTATTACATGGCTTTGAGACCGACCTTAGGAAAGCGCAGTATTATTTCTATGGGAGGCACATTGATCATTCTTTGTATGCTACCCAGGAAGCAAAGCAATGGCCCACAACAGCGGACTGCTCATTGCAAAGTGAAGGCTTTGGTAGTGTGAGCAGCTGGGAAATGAGTACCAGCTGATGAAACTGTCCACAACAGCCAGAGCGCTGTAGCGGAGTGGTGGGCAGAGTGGTCAATGGCGGTCTGCGGTGGGAGTGGTGACCAGTGACCCTATTGGCTTACATCTCGGTGGGGTACAAAAGACCAACTGCTGGTAAGCTGTAAGCCCGATACCCTGCATTGCTTAATATCTGGCAATTTTACCTCATTGTGTGACCGTGACTTGGGAAGTACAGCCCGCCCTTTTCGGTGGGTGCTCGCAGATTTCACTGGTGCAATTACATCTAGTCCGCATTATTGCTGTTAGCCAAATGCGAACTAACATATAGGGTAGCTATTACATTTTCCGTCGCCTTCTTTCTTATTGTGCTAATGCAACATATTGTACCTGTGAAGATTAAAAATACACGGTACAATTCGAGGAAAGGAGGAGCGGTTTGCGCTCCACAAACTGCTCCGGCCAATAAAGGTATGGAAATGGGGACCACAGTTGGCAACGGACCTACCACTCGACTGAAAGGCACCATACCTGCATTCTTTCTGTAGGAGCAGCCTCCTTCTATGTCGCACATCACAACTGCTGAGTCTGAAGCTCCTATAAAAGAGGGAGGGATGCAGCGGGATTCAATTAACTTTGAAGAACATTGACAATAACTCCCTCTTGGATTTGTGTCTCACTATACAGCAGAATATGATTTCAGCCGTGGAAAAGGCCACGCCTGCGAAAGGTGAACCTCTAGTAGTTAGCCCCCAAGTATTCAGGGGAGAGACAGGCTCTATCTTGCCCTTCGTGTATGATCGCCTTTCTGCTTCGCCCAATTTGGTTATGTACTCGTCGGGGGCCATTCAGATCGAGAGTCGGCACGGAGTGAACCAACAATATTGGGTGAGGCAGCAGTCTTTCATGGCCTCAATTCACTTCGCTATGAAAATGCTACTTAAATTGTGCAGCCGTATCCACGAAAATCCGCAGACATCTCCTATGGGTAACCCTCGGATTACTTTGGAAGAGGCACAGCTGACTAATTTACCTACGCTGAGGTACAACAGGAGCCGGAACCGGTTCCCGTTCCTGAAGAGAATATTACTCCTACCGATTCCTCAACTATTTTCTTCTCAAAGAAGCAACGCAGGCTGGCAAGACGCTTCGGCAATACATTGTAAACACGCTGAAATAGCACATCTTTTGTGTGCATATCAGGTGCAACTTTTTGTGGGGTGGGGGGGTAGAGATTGATGTGAAGGTGGATGCACTGGACCCGGCCCTGCCAGGTAAAGGGGGATGGGACAAAGGTCAAGTGGCACTACTGGACCAGCTTCCTGTGAAGGAGAACATGCAGATATCGGACATCCAGACTATGTTAAAGTGGTTGGCAGGGTCGTTGCCAATAGCAATGGGCAAACAATGAGAATGGATATTAATGTCCTGGAATACCCGTGTGTTTCCCCACTTTGTCTCCCCTGGGCTCATTACCGTCTATCACGCTAAACACGTTCTTTCTGTTCCAAGAAACATGGCTAACACGTGGCTAATAGATGGTCACACTGTACATCAAACATTGGCAAAAAAAGGCCGAAGAGGAAGACCATATGGGCGCATAATCATGGAGGTAACGCACAGCTTGAATTCCCGGAAAATATCAACATCAGAACACGACTTTGCGCTTGCTGTTGATGTCTTCTTGGACTCTGGGGAGGGTCAGGGGAAAATAATGTTGATAAATGTTTATAATCCCACTGGCGCTAAAGATGGAGAACAACTCCAAGATGAATTGAATGACATCATGACTAGCTGGAAGGCGGGCACGGGGAAGTTTGCAATATCATCGGCAGGGATTTCAATTGCAGATGTGCCGATTAGAGGGGTAATTATGTAGAAGGTACATTGATGCCCAGGAGTATAATGAGGCAGCACCTTCCTGATGAAGAGGGTTTGAGCTGGCTGAGGTATTTTGACAGCTGGGAAATGGAGATTCTGAATGGGTGCACATTGGGTTATATCCCTGGTGAATACACATGGTAGGTGGTAGCACTCAAGCCACTTTGGACTATGTAAATAGGGAGGTGGCCTATAGGGTCTCAGAGTTGCATGTGAGCAGCAATCGTTGGAGTGACCATGAGACTTTAGTCCTGAGGCTTAGAGCTTCCACCCCCTCGCCCATTATACGGGATATAGGGGATCTGATTACAATCAATCAGGCTAGTTGCACTAGATGGTCAGAAACTAAAATACTAAGGGCCAGAGATATTGCGATACACCTCACTGACCAAGATCTTGATGCCTTCCACAACATGAATGTGGAGAACATATAGATGTGGATTCCCACATTTTATGGCACTCCCGCAACCACACCTCATCAAAACTATGATAAAGTCATTGGAGAGATGAAGTGCAAGCTTCGTGGGGACCTAGGCAGAGCTAAAACTCAAGCAATTGCTCTTTGGACCTATCTCACAGCGACTAGACACCTTAAAAACACCTACCGTAATTGGTTGCGATGGTGTTGCTGCTTGAACAAAGATGCAGCTTGGCCTACTATGGTGGCAGCTCTTAGCAGTGGAGACTCAAAGAGCTTCTGGGCTTTACTGGGTGAGGCCAAAGGGTGAAAGAAAAAGATAATGATAAACCACATAAATGAACACTCATGGGTAGCTTTCCTTCATAAACGTAACATAAATGAACTTGCCCCATTTTCTCTCCAGGCTGATGTTAAACCCCTGGGTAAAACACTAAGGATAGAGGAAGCAGACATATGCCTAAAAATTGCAACACTCGAGGCTTCCCGGGGCCGGATGGTGTGGCTAATGTAGTCATGAAGCGCAATCCTTGTTTTCGGCCTCATTGTTCCCCAGCAAATAATCTGTGAAAGCTTAATTTCCGGGTTGAACAATCACAAGGAAAAAAACGCAACACCCCACCCCACTCTACGCCCTATTTGTTGACTTTTAATTCAGCTTTTGACACCATTAATAGATTGCGGCTGTGGCAAAAATTAGAACACCTAGGCTGCCTTCCAGGGATCCTTTACTATGTTAAGTTGCTACATGCTAACAATACAGTTTCCCTTAGATTGGACTCTGGTGGCACCATGACGGCCTTGGTAGCCCAAACCAGGGGGGTGAAGCAAGGGTGTGTTACAGCACCACTCCTTTATAATCTGTATACTTCTGATCACCCGCAGCATCTTTCTTTAACTAGAGGCTGTCCACCTAAAATGGATCAGATACATTGCAGGGTCTTCGCCTCTGTCAAGTGGCACAGCGAGCAGAGCGCTCGCTTTGACATCCGTGCAGAGCCTGCTAATGGTGGGGCCAAACTCAGCCTTTCATCCTTCCAAGGTCGATAAATGAGCACCACACACCGTGGGTAATAAGCAGCGCTCAGATACCTAACTGAGGATTCGTAGCGCTATATAAATGCCAAATTATTAATATTTATTATTATTAAATGCTGATGATCTGGTGATACTAGACCATACCTTTACTGGCATGCAGCGTATGGCTAATTCTCTCTGGACCTATGCTGCAAATAATGGTCTTATAATCAACAAGCACAAAACACAGATCATGCTGTTTTACCACCAAGCATGTAGCCTGTCCTAAACTAGTAATTTCTAATCTGGTAATATCCTATACTCCTTCCTGTAAGTATCTGGGGGTTGAATTTGACACAAGATTAAAATATAAAATTTGTATTGAGACGTGGATCAGGAAAGCTAAACGACTAACCTCTTTAATTGTTCAGTTCAACAAAAGAAGGGGTGGCTACATGCAAGCGGGGGTGATGCGGCTGTATTCCCAATGTCTGATCCCAGCGGTTATCTATGGCTTGGAGAGTTTAGTCAATGTCAATTTAAAATGGCTACAGCGAGTAGAGGGCTCATTCTGGAGAAGCATACTAGGCTTGCCACAGTGTGTCCCTGTGGCAATACTGCGCCTAGAGCTGGGTCTGCTTTCTCTTGAGGCACAGGTACTGAAAATAAGGGCTACCATGTATATTAAGATGAAGAGCGACGCGGCTAATCCTTTTCTTAAGAGCTGATATAAGGCAGAATGTACACTCGGAACCAAATCTAGCTATGTCACATGCATCAATACACTATTTAGTGACATAGGGTGGACTCCCGAACATCAGTACCCTCAATCACATGCTCGAAAAGCATTTGGGGCTTTGGTACTGAAAGGAGGATTTCAGTCCTCTCAGGACTTTGAAAAGCTTCTCTTTTGTCTGACGTTTTATATGTACATAAGAAAGCCCAATTGTACTTAAACCTAAGTTCATCGAGTGAAATAAAGAGATTTATATCGCTCTTGCGCAAAAATCGATTACCTATTTTAAGTGTCATAGGCCCCTCACTTGCACTGAGAGAAGATTGCTTCTGTCGGCTTTGCTGCATTAAGTCTAATCCTGAAACAGCCAAACATATCTTGACCAAGCGTCCCACCATGGGGACAGAATATGTGAAGCATCTGGGCAAGTACACACATTGGGCATCATTACAATCATGGCGGTCTGGGAACTACGGTACTGGTAAGCATGCCGGTACCGTAGTTCGCGGACCGCCATACTACAAGCTGTGCTCACGGGTGCCTGACGACCCGCCAGGAAAAACCTGGCGGGCTGACGGCACCCGCGAGCACAGCACGTCAGATGCACCGGCACAACTCTGCATGTGCCGGTGCATCTAATGTCTCCATTCAGCCCTATGGGGCAGGATGGGGAGTTGCATTTTTCCTGGTACCCGCAAATGGGCAATTACCGGGTCCGCCGAGCTCGGCATGACCCGGTTCTTGCCCATTCACTGGTGCCGGGAAAAATGCAACTCCGGCGGCAGCTGTGCTGTTTTGAACGGCACGGCTACCGCCAGAGTTGTAATGAGGCCCATTGTCTGTAATCCATCCAAGCATGTATCGACTCTTTTCAGGGTCTGGAAGATTGTGACTGGGCGACTAAGTCTAATATTGGGCAAAGAGAAGGCTGATAACCCGATAGGAAAGAGTCAATCCTGTGCAGGAATGAATGAAAGAAGGAAGGTTAATAAATCAAGGCATCAAAAGTTATGAAATGAGTTTGTGAATACAGACGTAATTATTCAGTTTTAAGGCTGGTTCATGTGTATATGAAGAATCTCTTTAGTTCTTACTTTTAGTCTTTCTAAGCATTGTTTTTATTTTCATCATTTGAATATTAAGATTCAGAAAGACAGATTAATGATTGAAGGTGATGATGATGATGATGATGTTGAGACAGACTCCACAATAGAACAACTGATAATTCGTTTGCCTCCCCTTGTTTAATCTCATTCCCACTAGTGTATTTGTCATGAGACCCAGGGGACTGGGAATGATTACCTGTCTGTTTGTCTGATATGATCCGATTGCACATCTGCTGGTCTTCATTGGCTGTTTTTAGTGAAATGTATAATGTAATACTTTTAACTTTTGTGTTATATTATTTTTTTATGTGTAAAGTTTGTTTAAACTATAACACATTAAAACGCAATGATCAATGCCTTTGTCACACTGTACTGCTTCAATTGATTTTCATTAGATATTCTGGTTATTTTACCAAAAAAGTATAATTTTTATTCACATTACAACAATCTATAAAACAATTCTCTAATTCACATTTGCCCTACCACATTTAGACCCAACAATTCATTTAATTTATCAGACACAAAACAAACCAATGATTACAATCTTGGGACCGTCCGAATAGGCCCGACATCTATATGTTGTATCTACAACCACAACCCTGGTTAGTTCCAGTGCTCATTCAATCCTAAATTATGTTTTTCATATATACGACCTGCCCCTTATTTGCAGTGTCGTTTTACATTCATCAAAATTCAACACGTTGTGTTTTGGTCGTCTCCAGAACAAGTAGTGATGTTCTAATCGTTTGCAGCCTTCATCATCATCGAAGTTGGGGCTAGATAACCCACTATATTAGTAGAGGAATTACATAGTTCACCCGTGCCTGCAACTTGCAGGTCCTTATCCCAAGCAAGCCAACTTAATAATTTCCAAAGTGATGAGGATCAACCACGCCTACTATATGCAGGTTCTTTATTCCCACTAGTAGGTCTCTAAATCTCTGGTGGTTGGTTACTTCAAAACTAGGGCGGACTAGTCCTTCCCAAGGGAAGGTACGTAAAAGCTGGGAACTCGTATCAGAATATCTAATGAAAATAAATTAAAGCAGTAGAGTATGACATAAAGGCCTTGATCATTGCTTTTTGATATGTGATTGTTCGCCTGGAAGATCAATGCCTACCAGGCCCCCTTTATATGAACCTGCTACCCGGGAAGTACACTAATCCCTGAAATTGTAAGGAGTGAACTGTGGCAGACACTTTAAACAATGCTTGGTTTAAAGCGGGTCCTGTGCTGCAATTAACTTGACCTTGCAATACGCTCTGCTGAAAGCCCTCCTTTTTGCTTCTGATTTGTACCTCAGCAAAGTACACTTTTGAGGCAAACTGAGCATCTTACAAATGCAGTATTATACTGAAATAGTGATACTGAATTTTCATTTTAAGGCCATTTATCAAAGGCTTAGACATAAAGGCTTAGGCGTAGAAGCTCCCGGATTTCCGCTACTTCTTTTCTAGCACGGTCTATCTGGGCTAGAATTACAGAAGGTTTGGTTGATTGGATGCCTATTATTTGGTTGGAACCCATGCCATGTCACTTCTGAAGGAGTTTGAGCTTGATGGTTGTTCTAACATTAATAGTTGTATATAAGGCATACATTGTCTTTAGCCAATGAGGAAACAGTGAGCGAGAGCCCAGTTCATTGGTTTGCAACCTGCACAGTTACATCGGATGGACAGTGAGCTTGACAGACTCCATGGTATTGTTGTGATGCTGGAAATGCATCAGAGGGACAGGGCCTCTGAATCCTTGTCCTTTTCTGCCTTTTATCGTGTGTTCTGTTATGTTTTCTGCCCAGGAGTCCATTTGGGACTCCTGGCAGTGCAGCTCTCTCTTTTGGTTTGGTGAACAGACCCATGGGATACCCTTATGGCACCCCTGGGTAGGGGTACAACCCTGTGCCCCTAGTGTATGTTTTTGGGCACCTGTGGGTGGCCCACAGAGCAGGGTATGGGCTGGTGGCAGCTCCATGCTGAATTGGACAGGTGCTCTGGGTGTCCTCCGTTTTGGGATACCCAGGCCCTGCCATTGGGATCAGTTGATTCCTGATAGAAAACAAGATGGCCCCTGTGGCCTCTTGCTTTCTATTGCCTGTTGTCTTGTTTTTCCCAAAGTCCTGGGAAGCCCTGACTCTGTCCCTTCCCCCTGACTGGCTGTTGGGTGGAAGTTCCATATATGGTGTTGTTGTGAAGGCCCAGCTAGACTGACTGGAGCCTTCCCCTTTGACTGTATGTTGTGGGTGCCTCCTGTGGGTGGGACCTGGGTGAATGGAGTGTGTGACCAATATGCACTTCTTGTTGTGGTTGTCTGGTTTCTGGTATGTGAGACAAAGACTGAGACAGCCCTGCCCGAAACTGGCCTGAATGCAGTGTGTAGTGTTGAATGGCTGGGTACTTGTCCCAATCCACATTCCTTGTTGTGAGTGTCTGAAAGGGAGGAGTGTGGCCTGAATGCACTGTGTGCCTGATTGGCTGACTGACTGCATGAATGCCCTTCTGTGTGATTGGCTGCTGTGTGTGTGCCAGCAGTGTGGATGAGAGACAGAATAGTATATCTGGGGACCTCTCACCACTGGAAATTGTTCAGAAGCATTCAGAAGCTGAGTCTCCACTCAAGAGTAACTGGATTTGCTGATCCTCGACGTCCAGCTGGAAGAAGAAGACTTGCTGTGGCATTTGCTTCGACAGAAACTGAAGGTTGTCGAAATCGTCGAGGACTGACCCGAGAGAGGACCTGGTAAGGCGCCCTCTTCCCGTGCTCCGAGGGACCATCGAGCACCGCTGAATCTTCGCCGAAGCGCCCTGGAAGTCAGACCCTCAAAAGGCTGCCGACCCGAGACGGGACCGCCGAGGAGATCGAAGTGAAGCACCCGGACATCGACGCTGTCGAAGTCCATTGCCGTCGACCAGGGTTCGCAGGTCTGTGTAACCGCTGGAGGCCCGTCGAAGTTGTGTTGCCCAGCCGTGGGAACCACTTGACGCCGTGCCGCCGACGACCAGAGCCGTCCGCTCCTTGCCTAAGAACATTTGCCTTGAAGGACTCCCTCGTCCGCATCGTCGACCGCTTTGTCCCGCCGGAGAAAGTCGAGGACGACCAACGCGCCGAGGAGAATCCGCCGGTGGGTTTCCCGCCACCTCACGACCCCAAAGACTCGAGCGACTCGACGCCCTTGCTGGGCCACCGTCATCCACAATCTTTGCGGTCCAGAACTAGTGTCGCCGAGGTGCCCCGCACGCCTCTTCCTCGCAGGACGCCGACGTCTCGACGCCGACGAGCACCGCTCGGATCGAAGCCTGCCGCCTCATCGACGCCGTTCTACCTTGTTTGTTGTCGGACGTTCGACGCCCCGTGTCTCCCGCTTGAAAGGGAAGGCATTCAAGAAGGGCCGTCGATTCCCCGACACCGAACACCGAGTTCTTCGACGCTTCTCGACGCCTCTCGACGATCCGTGACTCCTGCTTTAAAGGGGGTCATTCAAGAAGGATCTGTCGACGCCTCTTCGAAGAACTCGACTCCACCAGGTACATTGGGGGGGTAAAAACATTATAGGAGAGAAATAGACTATTGAACAATATATGGACTGGGCTGGTGTTATATCTCTTTATTTTGCAGGTTGCCCAGGTGGGGGGATCTCCACACAGAACTGTGTCCAGTGGTAGGGGCCAGTATTCTGCCTATTGTTTCAACCATCTTTTATCTCTCCTCTCTCTATTGCTGGTTTCCTTCTTATTGATCTGTGTGCCATTTTTACAGTATTATGAATGCACTTTAATGAGGTCTAATAATAGTGGTACCACTTTAGAATTGTAGATATTTACCATTGCTGATTTTCCTGAGCACAAAGTGCGTTATTGTGATAAGTGTACATAACCCTTGAATATTAATTATATAAAGACTGTGTTTTCAGTAATACAGTGTGTGGACATTCCTTTGTGGGGGCTTGGGGATACACTGTACTTAAGAACCAGCCTGCATCACCTCCTGAGAAGCTAGGCCTTGATTGCTCGTCCATCGTTACCATATTAGAGAATCTTGGCTGGGGTCCTCTGTGCCTCCCCTCTACCATATAGAGAGCGGAAGTACAGACCCCCCTACCAGTCTTTACAAAGCTGGTGGCAGCGGTGGGATGCTTATGGTTTTAAGACTCAGTGTATAACCGTGCCACTTACAAAATATCCGCACTTTATTAGATTAGGGTTCGGGTGTGTTCCAAATAACTGCATTACAAGCAATGGAGTCCATTGCAAATGGTAAATTGACTCGGATGAGCTTAGAGGCTCTCCAGAGTGCTTGTGAAGCCAGGGAGTTAGACTTTGTGGATAAGTCTAGGGCTGAGCTGATAGCTGCCCTGGTGGACTACCAGACTGATGGTGAAACCCTTGATGAAGGGGGGGGATGCAACCAGTGAGGACTCTGCCCCTGGGGTTGTCGCTGAATCTGTTTCTGGGAATGCCACCATTCCTGCTGCCTCTGTTCCAAACCCCAGCAATTCCATGGAACTTGAGTTATTGAGGATGAAGTTAGCCTTTGAATATCGCAAGTTGGAAATAGAAGCTGAGCTTAAGAAAGAGGAGCTGGCACAGCAAGTGGAGCTCAAGAATAGGGATCTTGAACTCAGAAATAAGGACCTTGAACTCAAAAGCCAGGACACTGAATGTCAGAGAATCCAGCTAGAGAAAGCTAGAGTGGAGACTTCAGCTAAAACCAGTGAGAGTGTCAGGTCCCCAGCCACCAAGTTTATGAAAGATTTGGTTGGTGTGTTTGTGGAGGGTTCAGATATCCTCCAATGGATTGAAGCGTTTGAAATGGCTTGTGCAATTCATGATGTAGATAAAAGAGATTGGGCTAAGTGTTTGTTAAGCAGAGTGCCTCAAACCGGGTATGACTGTATTCTGAAGCTGAGTGTGGAAGAAAGGGGTCAGTATGAGTGTATGAAGTCTGCTTTGATTGCCAAGTTTGGCAAGACACCTGCCCAATACCTTAAAAGGTTCAGGGAATTTAAGAAAAGAGAGAATGTGTCTTGGGTTGACTGGGTGAGTACTGCGCACATGAACATGATGGGGTGGATTGATGGATACAAGGTGAAAACTTTTGTTGAGTTGTCCCACCTCTTGTTTTTTGAGCATTTTTCTGAAGCCTGTTCACCAGAGCTGCGTCAGTATGTGGCTGACCAGAACATTTTGGACCCCTTTAAGCTGGCTAGGTTGGCTGACAAGTGGGTCTCCCACCGGGTGTCCCCTAAGGACTCCAGTGGGAAGGACAAGGACAAAGAAAAGGGGGCCTCTCAGAAAGCTGAGGAGTCCCAAAAGCAGTCACAGTCGGGTAAACCAAAACCTTCCTCTCCTAAGACCCAAAAATCTAGTGGGGATAAGTCCTCTGTGGGTGGGAATAAGAGTAGTGGTCCACCTGCTACAAAGCAGGCTCCCAGTGGTTCCAGTACCGTACCCCGCACTCCTGGCACTTGTTGGGATTGTGGGGCTCTGGATCACAAAAGGGGTGACCCCAAGTGTAAAGGTAAGGCACTTGGAGTACAGGCTGTCAGCCTGACCTACCCTTACCCCGTGTCTGAGGTGGAGGCCACTGTCCTCCCCTCCTCTACAGGAATCACATTTGGTGCTCCGGTAGAGATTTCCTTAGTGTCCCTTGGGGCCTGGGACCAGTACGCAGAAGTACTGGCGACTATCCCACAGAACACCCGTAGGTTTTTGAGAAGTGTCCTCTTGAATGGCCAGCCTTCTACTGGTTTGAGAGACACTGGGGCAAGCATGACAGTGGTGGACAGGACCCTGCTCAAGCCAGAGGACTATGAAGGTGCTCCTCTGCAAACCACCAGATTAGCTGGTGGGCCTCCCAAATTATCACCTGTAGCCTTAGTCACACTCATGATTGGAGACAAGACAGCAAAGCTTCCTGTCCTGGTTCAGGACAATGTCCCTGCTAACATTCTGTTAGGTAATGATCTAGTGGAGTTGGGGTTGATCTCGGATGGTCTTCCCCTGACTGCTGCTGCGGTCACTAGGTCGCAGGTGACACCGGGTCTGGCTGTGAGTCAGGTACCCGAGCCAAAGGCGAGGCCTAAGGCAAGAAGAAGGAAGACCAAGAAGGCCACCTCTGTGGAGGGAACACCTTCTCTTCCTGCTGTTCCGACAGCACCCATTGGGATCCATGCTCCGGACGGGCTGGGTCCAGTGGAAAACCCAAACTCAACTCCTGTGGGAGAAGAGGCAGAAGACTCTCCTGTGGGAGAGGTTCTTAACCCGGAGGAGCACCCCGACCTTCAATGCTTGTTAGCTGAAGGGGGACCCTCCCGGGCAGACTTCTGTAAAGGACAGAGAGAGTGCCACTCTCTCGAGGGTCTGAGGAAACAGGCCCTGTCCCAGGCACAAGGTGAAGTGCCTAGGACATTCAAGATTTATTGGGAGGGTGAGCTCCTTGTTAGTGAGCCCACTAAGCCTGAACCTGGTGCCCGCAAGAGGTTGGTGGTACCCCAGGTTTACAGGCCCTTCCTACTGCAGTTGGCGCATGAGGTGCCCTTGGCTGGTCATCTTGGGACTAAGAAGACTAAGCAGAGGCTCTCTGCCCATTTCTACTGGCCAAGGATGGGGGTAGAGGTGGAGTCCCACTGCAGGACCTGCCCCACTTGTCAGTTGTCTGGCAAGACTGGAGGCCGGATCATTGCCCCACTGCAGCCATTACCAGTGGTTGGCACACCATTTGAGAGGGTGGGCATCGACATCGTCGGTCCCCTTGACCCTCCCACTTCAGGTGGACATCGGTTCATCCTGGTCTTGGTAGATCATGCCACCAGGTACCCTGAGGCAATACCTCTTCGGACTGTTACTGCCAAGGTGGTTGCCCGGGCTCTCCTGGGCATTTTCACCCGTGTTGGATTCCCCAAGGAGGTTGTCTCTGACAGAGGATCCAACTTCATGTCTAGTTACATGAAAACCATGTGGAAAGAGTGCGGGGTAACCTACAAGTTCTCCACCTCTTACCACCCCCAGACCAATGGTCTGGTTGAGAGATTTAATAAAACTCTCAAGGGCATGCTAGGTGCTTTGGAAGAGCCCCTAAGGAGGAAATGGGATCTCCTCCTGCCATGCCTGCTGTTTGCTTACAGAGAGGTACCTCAAGAGGGTGTTAGTTTCAGCCCCTTTGAGTTACTCTTTGGACATCCCGTGAGGGGGCCCCTCGCCTTGATCCGAGAAGGCTTGGAAGCCACCCCTCCAGGTCCCGCCAAGCAAGTGGGGGACTATGTGTTAGGCCTCAGGCGGAGGATGATACAAATGATGGGTCAGGCAACAGCAAATCTCAAGGCCAGCCAGGAATTGAACAAGTACTGGCATGACCTTAAAGCTTCGCAAGTGGATTGGACTCCGGGACAGGAAATCCTTGTGATGGAGCCTACCAAGCCTAGAGCTTTGGCAGACAAGTGGACTGGACCCTTCAGGATCATCTCCAAGATGGGCGAAGTCAATTATCTGGTTGACATGGGAGCCTCTGGGGTAGCCCCCCAGGTATTCCATGTCAACAGGCTCAAGCCTTTCCACAGGCGAGCAGAGGTCTCATGTCTCTTGCTAGCTTCAGGGCAAGAAGAGGATGAGAGTGAGCCCCTTCCTGATTTGCTGCATAGCAACCCTCAGGATGGCTCAGTGGAGGGAGTACAACTCTCTCCCGATTTGACAACAGAGCAGCAGAGGGCCTGCAGGGCTTTGCTCCAGCAGTATGCCTCTCTGTTTTCACTGACACCGGGCCTTACACCGTGGTGTAAGCACGAAATTGACACTGGTGACAGCGTGCCTGTCAAAAGCAGGAGCTATCGTATGTCAGATACCGTCAAAAACCACATCCAGGCTGAGGTCGCCAAGATGTTGGATCTGGGTGTTATTGAACCCTCAACCAGTCCCTGGTCCAGTCCAGTGGTCCTTGTCCCCAAGGCAAGTTCCCAGGCGGGTACCAAGGATTGGAGGTTCTGTGTGGACTACCGAGGAGTCAATGCCGTCACCAAAACTGACGCGCACCCATTGCCCAGGGCTGATGAGCTCGTGGACACCATAGGTGCTGCCAAATTTGTGAGCACCTTTGACCTTACCTCAGGCTATTGGCAAATAGCTCTGACGGACCATGCCAAGGAAAAGACGGCGTTCTCCACCCCTGAGGGACTCTACCAGTTTAGGGTCATGCCCTTTGGGTTGAAGAATGCCCCTGCCACCTTCCAGAGATTGGTCAACCATGCGCTCAGTGGGCTGGAAGCCTTTTGTGTGGCTTACTTAGACGACATTGCCGTCTACAGTTCCACCTGGGAAGAGCATTTGACCCATCTGGATAAGGTGTTGCAGGCCTTGAAAAGGGCTAACCTCACTATCAAGGCCACCAAGTGCCAGATAGCTCAGGGGAAAGTTACCTATCTTGGTCATGAGGTAGGAGGGGGTCAAATCCAACCTCTCTCCAGTAAAGTACAGGACGTACAGAACTGGGAGACTCCCACTACTCAAACCCAGGTGAGAGCCTTTTTGGGCCTCACTGGGTACTATCGCAATTTCATGGCAGACTATGGAACCATAGCTGCACCCCTGACAGCTCTAACTTCGCCCAAACAGCCTAGGAAGGTTAATTGGACCGAAGACTGTCAGAGGGCCTTCAATGGCTTGAAAGAAAGTCTGTGTAGGGCACCTGTGTTGTGTGCGCCTGACTACAGCCGACCCTTTATCGTCCAGACGGATGCCTGCGACACCGGAATTGGAGCTGTCTTGTCCCAGTTAGATGACAAAGGGAGAGAACACCCTATCATATTCATCAGTAGACAACTCGAGGGTAGAGAACTTAGGTGGGCTACTGTTGAAAAGGAGTGTTTTAGCATAGTTTGGAGCCTTAGGCGTTTTAGGCCCTACCTTACGGGGTCTACCTTCAAGGTCCAAACAGATCATAAGCCCCTGAAGTGGCTTATGCAGATGAAGGGTGAGAATCCGAAATTGCTCAGGTGGTCCATTAGCCTGCAAGGGCTAGACTTCACCATAGAGCACAGACCAGGGAAGAGTCACGATAATGCGGATGGCCTTTCCAGAAGGTATGTTGACCGTCTGGATGAGGGTGTCTATCCCGTGGGAGATTAGACACCCTCCACCTCAGTCTGGGGGGGGCGACTGTGATGCTGGAAATGCATCAGAGGGACAGGGCCTCTGAATCCTTGTCCTTTTCTGCCTTTTATCGTGTGTTCTGTTATGTTTTCTGCCCAGGAGTCCATTTGGGACTCCTGGCAGTGCAGCTCTCTCTTTTGGTTTGGTGAACAGACCCATGGGATACCCTTATGGCACCCCTGGGTAGGGGTACAACCCTGTGCCCCTAGTGTATGTTTTTGGGCACCTGTGGGTGGCCCACAGAGCAGGGTATGGGCTGGTGGCAGCTCCATGCTGAATTGGACAGGTGCTCTGGGTGTCCTCCATTTTGGGATACCCAGGCCCTGCCATTGGGATCAGTTGATTCCTGATAGAAAACAAGATGGCCCCTGTGGCCTCTTGCTTTCTATTGCCTGTTGTCTTGTTTTTCCCAAAGTCCTGGGAAGCCCTGACTCTGTCCCTTCCCCCTGACTGGCTGTTGGGTGGAAGTTCCATATATGGTGTTGTTGTGAAGGCCCAGCTAGACTGACTGGAGCCTTCCCCTTTGACTGTATGTTGTGGGTACCTCCTGTGGGTGGGACCTGGGTGAATGGAGTGTGTGACCAATATGCACTTCTTGTTGTGGTTGTCTGGTTTCTGGTATGTGAGACAAAGACTGAGACAGCCCTGCCCGAAACTGGCCTGAATGCAGTGTGTAGTGTTGAATGGCTGGGTACTTGTCCCAATCCACATTCCTTGTTGTGAGTGTCTGAAAGGGAGGAGTGTGGCCTGAATGCACTGTGTGCCTGATTGGCTGACTGACTGCATGAATGCCCTTCTGTGTGATTGGCTGCTGTGTGTGTGCCAGCAGTGTGGATGAGAGACAGAATAGTATATCTGGGGACCTCTCACCACTGGAAATTGTTCAGAAGCATTCAGAAGCTGAGTCTCCACTCAAGAGTAACTGGATTTGCTGATCCTCGACGTCCAGCTGGAAGAAGAAGACTTGCTGTGGCATTTGCTTCGACAGAAACTGAAGGTTGTCGAAATCGTCGAGGACTGACCCGAGAGAGGACCTGGTAAGGCGCCCTCTTCCCGTGCTCCGAGGGACCATCGAGCACCGCTGAATCTTCGCCGAAGCGCCCTGGAAGTCAGACCCTCGAAAGGCTGCCGACCCGAGACGGGACCGCCGAGGAGATCGAAGTGAAGCACCCGGACATCGACGCTGTCGAAGTCCATTGCCGTCGACCAGGGTTCGCAGGTCTGTGTAACCGCTGGAGGCCCGTCGAAGTTGTGTTGCCCAGCCGTGGGAACCACTTGACGCCGTGCCGCCGACGACCGGAGCCGTCCGCTCCTTGCCTAAGAACATTTGCCTTGAAGGACTCCCTCGTCCGCATCGTCGACCGCTTTGTCCCGCCGGAGAAAGTCGAGGACGACCAACGCGCCGAGGAGAATCCGCCGGTGGGTTTCCCGCCACCTCACGACCCCAAAGACTCGAGCGACTCGACGCCCTTGCTGGGCCACCGTCATCCACAATCTTTGCGGTCCAGAACTAGTGTCGCCGAGGTGCCCCGCACGCCTCTTCCTCGCAGGACGCCGACGTCTCGACGCCGACGAGCACCGCTCGGATCGAAGCCTGCCGCCTCATCGACGCCGTTCTACCTTGTTTGTTGTCGGACGTTCGACGCCCCGTGTCTCCCGCTTGAAAGGGAAGGCATTCAAGAAGGGCCGTCGATTCCCCGACACCGAACACCGAGTTCTTCGACGCTTCTCGACGCCTCTCGACGATCCGTGACTCCTGCTTTAAAGGGGGTCATTCAAGAAGGATCTGTCGACGCCTCTTCGAAGAACTCGACTCCACCAGGTACATTGGGGGGGTAAAAACATTATAGGAGAGAAATAGACTATTGAACAATATATGGACTGGGCTGGTGTTATATCTCTTTATTTTGCAGGTTGCCCAGGTGGGGGGATCTCCACACAGAACTGTGTCCAGTGGTAGGGGCCAGTATTCTGCCTATTGTTTCAACCATCTTTTATCTCTCCTCTCTCTATTGCTGGTTTCCTTCTTATTGATCTGTGTGCCATTTTTACAGTATTATGAATGCACTTTAATGAGGTCTAATAATAGTGGTACCACTTTAGAATTGTAGATATTTACCATTGCTGATTTTCCTGAGCACAAAGTGCGTTATTGTGATAAGTGTACATAACCCTTGAATATTAATTATATAAAGACTGTGTTTTCAGTAATACAGTGTGTGGACATTCCTTTGTGGGGGCTTGGGGATACACTGTACTTAAGAACCAGCCTGCATCACCTCCTGAGAAGCTAGGCCTTGATTGCTCGTCCATCGTTACGATATTAGAGAATCTTGGCTGGGGTCCTCTGTGCCTCCCCTCTACCATATAGAGAGCGGAAGTACAGACCCCCCTACCAGTCTTTACAATTGTTAGCTGTAAATGGGATTTAAACAGACTTACATAGATTTCATAGCCTTGAGCTACTAAAGGGGCTGGTGATGGGCCTATTTAATCAGCCTGGTTCTTCAAGAAATCATTTTAAATTACTATTTTTTTCAAAAAATGTTTGCATAATCTAATTGAAGTTGTTATTGTATTAATGACCCTGGTGTTGTGCTAGGTTTTAGAAGAGGTGGTTATTGTTTCTAGTCTGCTTTTTTTTTTTCTAACTAGGTGGCCAACATAAAGCAAATGGAACAACATCACCCTACTATGTTTATACCACCTGCCCTCTTAATTACTGAGATTGAATCATTACTGTATGATCTGACAAACAGGCTGGGTGTGGTCATTCTGAAGACGCGGAATGTGTGACGTTGGATGCTCCAAATTTGCCAGTCCATTGTTATGGGGGGCACACGTGTACAATCTACCTTGTTTGGTGCAACTGGGGTTCAGTGAAGTGGGCACAACGCACATGTTTATTTTATATTCTACTAAGGACTGCCATTCAGTTAATATTGGAAAAGATCATTTAGCCACATCCGAATTTTCTTGGGTGGTGCACCAAGAAAGTGGCCATAATTCTGAAATTTGAGTTGAAGTCCATGCTGTGAAAAAGTTGGTAGATTTAAGACAGCAATTCATTAAAAAAAACCTGGGGTTCAGTTGGGAAATTAGGACTTCCAATATCTTATATATGAAGACTCGTGTGAAAGCCTGTGTACAAGTACCAAAGTGTGTGAGGAGAGCAATTTTCGCAGTGTTATGTTATCCCTAGGGCAATAGCTTCCTCTAGGGGTGACAACAGGCGAAGGGGCAGGCTCTGCTGCGCATGACTGCATCGGACAAACATAAATCTGGACATTTATTATATTGTATGATATGGCATTGTGTAATATTGTCCCATTGAGTTAGTTTGGGGTCAGGTTTATTAGAGCCTTTTTTTAAAATTTATTTTTTTATTTTATTTTTTACATATGCAGTATAGTGGCCTGAAGTGGTTGTGGAACTGTGTGGTAGATTATGCCTGCTGTTGTGGAGGTTTTCTTGCCAAGAGATACTTGGCTGTGTGTGAAGCTAGTAAGCATACAGTTGTTTTTGTACTTTAGAAGCATTAGTATCACATATTGGCCATGTGAGTTTATTTGTATGCTGGAACAATTGTCTGAATTACAAAAAGGCCATAATATGCTATGAGTTGAGTCCAGCAGAAGCTGGTGAAATGGAATGGGTTCACAATTTGTTATGGATACATACACATATTGTTAATTAGGGATGTGCTCTTGTGAAACGTGGTTCCATGAATGTTTCCACGTGTCTGAAATCTGGATATTTCATTTATGGGGATGTTTTGGGTTTCTAGTACTTGTAGTAATTACATTTAGAATTCCTGTGGAGATTACTGTGTTTATGGTGAATTGTACCATTCCTGTACAGTAGTTCAATTCTTGCCTTCTACCTGCAGACCAGCCCTTCAAAGGAGGATTAGTGCTGCATTGGAATGATAGAAGCAGGGATCCACTCTGGGAAAATCAAGGCTACACCCCCACCGGGAGGTTTGGTTCTGTGGGTCTGGGTTTGGAGAGGATCTTGTTGCCATCGGGAAGGAGTGTCGAAACTCGTGACAGAGCTGGCCGTGAACCAAGTGTTGGTGAGACAGAGTACATCCAAATCAAGCTCTTCCAGGAGATGGCAGATGTCAGAGGAGTGTTTGACAGCTGAACGAGAGTTCAGAGTGTTAAGATGGATTTCTGAACTCTGACCTGGTGGGCAGAGGTTCAGGAGGCCAACCTAGCTTCTTGGAACAGGGTAAGGTTCTGGACAAGCCAGACCAATCAAGGTAGGTTGGCGGCGGTCAAGATTAGGTCTCGGGAGGGGTAAGGGTGACTGAAAGACCTCAATGAGCACACCGAATAAGACACTTACAAATCACTCCCAGTCAGGCGTAGATGTATTAAAAATACATATACATTTATTTCAAGGCCTTTGAGTTTCAAACACCCAAATCAAATCACAGTAATACTTATTAGACCAACACAATCTTATCTAAATACATATATACAAGACCAATGTCTTCTAAAGGGTTAATGCACACAATGGGTCCACAACCTAAAGGCGAAGGAAACGTGCAGTGCAAATAGTCTTTAGCCCCTTCCAACACACTCCTAACTAAGAGGCAGTCCAATCCCTAAGAAGAGGGTAGCCTAATGCTCAAAAGTACAGGCAATGCAAGCGCACGCGGTAGTTCCAATGGGCAAAACGGGGTCTCTTCAGGGGTCTGTAGCAGCTCAGGAAGGTGGGTGAGGTGATGAAGAATAGATTCTCACTATTCAAGGCGGGTCTCCACTTGAGGGCAGAGTTGATTCCAAGAGTTGGGATTAGATCCAAGAGTTGGGATTAGTTCGCACTAACAGTGAAAAGGAGAGGGGCCCTCAGGGGCCACTTGTGCGTAAAAATGGATGGAGGCGCCAGGGGCCAACGGCTAGGGTTGTGATTACTCACCGACCCCCGGCGCATCTCAGACCGAACTTCGGCAGTCGAGTCCAATTCGGTTGCAGGTTCAAGTGCAGCAATTTGGCGACTCTGCGGCTTTCAGCGGCAAAGATGGCAGCGATGATTCCCAAATAGGACAGTGGTGTTTTCTCTGCTCCTGGTGGATGGATCAGGCCAGTTTCACTGCAGCAGGCTTCAGGGGCAAGGGGGCAAGAGCGTCACAAATGCAACGCACCTGCAAAGATTGTCAACACGGCTGGGCGATACGGTAACCGTGTATGCTCTGGTTCTGGCGCACTCGTCTCACTTCAGACCTGGGAATGCCAAGTCTATCAAATTCGGTGTGAGGGTGCCATGAACACAGAGCTATCGGTATACCAAGTTTCGAGGGTCTCCTCGAAACGGCGCCGGAGACAGAGAAAAGGTCCTGCGTAAGCTGGTCAGCCCACTGGATGGGCCAGGGACACTTCCGAGAAGGCTTACTTGCAGGTTTTGGTGAAGGTGCCGAGAATAGTTGGTCCCACTATCCCAATGGATCAAAGGATCTTTGCAGACCTTCTAGGATGACCAGATGCAGAGGGGTCCCACGGGACGACAGCGGGCTCAGGGTGCCAAACCTTCCAGCTGGTCACCAGTCGTTCCTCAACTCCGCTTTTTAGCTTCAGGATACTTGTATCCTATCCTTCGTTCAGTGAGAACCCCAGAGATCGACATAGTATGGGTGTTTGGGGGCTTCTCTTATCCAGAATCTCCTTCGCGCCGAACCGAAGAGGACCCAATGGGAGATCTGCTCACATTCAGGCATACCATACGTGGACCAATCACGCACCACAGTGGTCCCAGGCATTCACAACACTCCATACTCTCTGGCACCCGGGATGTGAATTGGGGGAACGACACCGCAGCCCCACATCCTGAAGGCACACACACGAGGCATGGAGAAGCCCGCGAAAGCTTGGTGTTTCGCAAGAAAGTACATGCCCAAATAAGGACTGACCCGGGTCAGCTCGACCTGGAGAAGGCAAAGGGGCAAGATGGCCAAAGGACAGGACAAAGAACCTTGTGGCAGGGCCATTGTGGAGCCAGGCCACCTATTAGTGCCAAACACGGTAATCGCTGTTTACCTGGCAGGAAAGGGTTAACATTATATGAAAAGATAAGCTGCCACCAGCCCTGTCTGTGACACATCTGCACATCTCCTAAAAAATCCTTTGTGAGTATCTAGGGCCTTCGGAAATGACTGAGACCCAAGTGTACTGTACTGGAAGGTACATTTGTTACATGTTGCAGAAAAGTTGCAACAGTGGAAAAGGACTAAGGGAAACAAGTCTCCCAGTACTGACTGTCTTAAGGGCATGTCAGTTTCCCATGAAAAAGTGAGCTAAAAGCCCAGAGGAGTGCAGCAGAAGGCTGGGCTCCTCTGGCAAAGTCTAGGGTGTTAAACAGCAGAAAAAGTTTGGGGGTACACAACTGGAGGGAAAATTACACATAAATGGATATCTTTCCTAACAGAGTAGCGATGTGGAGCAGGTTGCCACAGTTGAAGGACTTCTGGGGAGGGGTCAGAGAGGGAGAAGAGAGTGCCTGAGGGGTGGCAGATGAGGGAGGCAACAGGGTGGCCAAAGAGGCAGCAGGGGGTGCCAAAGAGGTGGCAGAGGATCCAGAGAGTGGTAATAAGGGATGGCAGGAGAGGAAAGGAAGTTAAGGCGTGAGAAGCGTCTATCAAAGAGGAGGAGATTGGCCTGAGGGTCCTGGATCAAGACGGTGCCATTTAAGTAGACATTGATGATGGTCTTGGAGGAGTGGAAGGGGGCCAGGAGGGCCACCCACTGGATGCCACCATTAATGGTAGAAGAGAAAAAAAGGAGAGAGAAAACAGAGACCATATTGGGGGTCCATGGGCCTGGAGAGGGAACGAGAACAGAGACCATATTGGCGGTCCATTGTCCTGGAGAGGGAACAGAGTATGTTGGTAAAGGTCTGTCTGGCGGAAGCAATGGTATAGGTATCAGCGATAGGGATGCCTGGTTTGGAGACCAGATTGTCCCTTTTGAGCTTCTTCCTGCCATACTTGGTGAGAGGGATAGGATAGTCGATAGAAAAGCAGTTAGGAAAAATAGGTGAGACAGACAGCATCATAGGGGGAGCACTGGCAGGGCAAGAGAGGTTGTGTCACGTGTGTGGGGGGTTGGGAGCAGACAGGAGGGAGGCACAGGGGGGGCACCAAAGGGAGTGGGCACAACAAAAACAAAAACAGACCTACAAATCAGATGCAGTACAGAACCATCAGAAAGGAAAGGGATCAACTGGGAAGCTAGAAGTAGAGAATGCAGATGTAGTACAGGACAAAGGCAAAGCACAACAGGGAACCTGGAAGTAAAGAATGCAGATGCAAAGAAGGACCAAAAGCAAAACCGAGGTCAGCAGCGAATTTAGTAAAACGCAGTCAATTGCAACATGATGCCACAAACCGTGTATAGCAACACAATGGGCACGGCTACTGCCGAAGTCGTAATGAGGCCCAATATCAAGAACTGTAGAGCGCAAACAAAGTCAACACAGTCAACATGGCACAGAACACAACAGGAACCTAGAAGAATGCAGGCAATGCAAAGTAATGCCAGAAAAACAGTGGAACACGTCTGAGTAGTACACAATAAATCGAAGAGGGATGGGCTGAGATGCGAGAGGAAGGAAGGGAAACGCAGGAGCGGGGCACACGATGCAGGACCATACAATCCGAGGGAGCGCACACGGCACGAGTGTGGCAAGGGAGCGCTTTCGGTCAAGTTGTGGGATAGGTTTTTGAACACAACGAACCCAGATTCGACTTCAGTTGCAGCCGGTTGATGGCTGCAGGCTAGGCGGGCACCGGCAGACACCTTTTGAGCTGTCCTTAGTCTTTGGCCCTTGACCGAGGGGGCAGGCACGGTAGGGGGTGCCTTGGGTGGCCGAGCTTGCCACCCAGTGGCAGCACGGTGGGAGTGCCAAAAGACAAGGAAGCAACCAGGACCAAGGGAGGGGGAGTGGGCACATATGCACTGCAGCGCAAGAATAAAACTTTTCTGCCCTTTTCTTCATTTGCCCTTGATCTAAGAGCAGAAAGGAAGAGGCAGGACTAAGAAGTTGGTTGGTTGGTTGGTACTTAGGCCAGGTGACCTAGATCCACTTGCACCTCACCACCAAGCACCTGGATGTTGGCAATCTAAATGTTCTTGTCATGTGGCTATGTTTGGATTGAGTACAGGGTCCCGCATACCTCACACTTGGCTTGTAGAAGGGGATAAATATCTGCACATTTGTTTGAATGAGTTCAATGGTATTTATTTAGAAGACATGTCGTCTTTAGTGGTCGGATGGTATATATTTGGAAGAAGACATCTAGTCTTTAGTGGTCAGCCGACACGTGCTTCGTCCTCTAGGGTCTTTATCAATTCCATTCAAATTGCAATGAAGAACAGAATACGTACAGACGAGGACACTCAGCCTAATGGCAACAACCAATCCAAGACTGGAATTTACCGTACCTCAAACCTCAGCCTATACAGGGACCATCATCCTGGGACATCCGGGCCCTTTTATCTACATGATACCCATGATAAAGACCCTAGAGATCGAAACGCGTGTCGGCTGACCGCTAAAGATCATGGGCCCAATCCATAGAATCCAGCGCCGAAAAGGCGCAAGGGCTGCATGCTGAGAACGAGCATGCGCCAGCCGTGGCGCAAAGAAACAATTGCGCGGCATGCGTATTCCTAGATTTCCTGAGGCATCACTAGCAAGGAACATCAAGCAGTGCCAATTAACGCCCCCAACATGCCCCCAGATGCAGTAAAAAGCAAGTAAAATGCGCCCCCAACAAGCCCTAGCACCATCCCCGGACCAGCATACAGCCCCACCCAGCCAAATCGCGTGAAAACTCAGTGCGGATGAGGTACGCACTGAGTTTTCACGTGATTTGTCTGGGGTGCGCGAGGTAGGTGCTGAGTTTTCACCCGATTACCCAAATCGCATGGAAACTCCGCGCGCACCCCATTCGCACCCCATTCGCACCCCATTCGCACCCCATTCGCACCCTATTTGCTCCAAAACAACACGCAATACCTGCACAAATCCACAGGAAGAAGACCCATCCTGACGGGACACGCACACCCCAGCCCCCATCATCCCAGCCTGCAGGCAGCCCATAACACCTGTGACACCCCAGCCCCATCACCCGAGCCCGCAGGCAGCCCCCACTACATGTGACCCCCCCCCATCACCCCATCCTGCAGGCAGCCCACAACACCTGTGACACCCCAGCCCCATCACCCCAGCCCGCAGGCAGCCCCCACTACATGGGAACACCCAGCCCCATCACCCCAGCCTGCAGGCAGCCTCAACACCTGTGACACCCCAGCCCCCTTCACCCGAGCACGCAGGCAGCCCCCACTACATGGGACCCCCAATCGCCCCAGCCTGCAGGCAGCCCACAACACCTGTGACATCCCATCACCCGAGCCCGCAGGCAGCCCCCACTACATGGAATTCCCCCCAGCCCCATCACCCCACCCTGCAGGCAGGCCCCACTACATGGGACCCCCAGCCCCCATCACTCCAAACTACAGGAGGCCCACACCACCTGTGACACCCCAACCCCCATCACCCCAGCACGCAGGCAGCCCCCACTACATGGGACCCCCAACAGCCCCCATCACCCAGTCTGCAGGCATCCCACAACACCTGTGACACCCCAGTCCCCATCACCCGAGCCTGCAGTTAGCCCCCACTACATGGGACACCCCAGCCCCCATCACCCCAGCCTGCAGGCAGCCCCCACTACATGGGAGCCCCCATCAGCCCAGCCGGCAGGCAGCCCCCACTACATGGGAGCCCCCATCACCCCAGCCTGTAGGCAGCCCACAACACCTGTGACACCCCAGGCCCATCACCCGAGCCCGCAGGCAGCCCCCACTACATGGGAGCCCCCATCACCACAGCCTGCAGGCAGCCCACAACACCTAAGGCACCCCAGCCCCCATCATCTGTGACAGCAACGTGCAGGCAGCCCCCTCCAGACTGGACATCACCTGAATGCTGACATAGTGACACACGTTCACTCCATCGATGGCGTGTTCAGGAACTTAGTGACACCACCCTTAGCCTCCTGTCCATTAAATATCCTGCAAAACCCCCAAAAGAACATACACCTGGCCCACAAGCTTTAGTGTCCCAGCTGATCATACGCAATTGCTGACTGAAACCATATCCCAACATAGACATCACTATGTCAATGTGAGGCCCTGCATGCCATGTGACAAAGTAATGTCAACAATTCACATGTACAAATAATCACTCAGTGACAGAATGCAAAGCACCCTCGATTTGTGTCACATGAAGAGACATTGTCCTGGCGTGTCACGGCATGAGCCTCAATGAGCACACATCACCTGAACAGAAAACTTCATAAACACACAAGTGACCCTCCCATGTGTGAAGGACTTGAGATGCAATCAAATGACATGTAATTCAGAATGCACATGTACACAAGTGTCCAAAGGGCCAAAGAGTCCCGGGAGGGGGAAGAGAGTGGCGAAGACGGATGCAAGAAACGTGTTGGGGCAGGTGACATTGAGACGGTGTTAGTGCATGGGAAGTAGTGATTGATGAAATTTGGTTGCGGAGGTGCCAGTTCAGCACATGTGAAGGACATTATAACAAATACACCCAAAAAGACAACAAAGAAAACCTGCCCAGCCGGTGTCGATTCCAAAAGTGCAGTCGGGACGTGCAAATTGTCAGTAGGTGTCTGTTGGCATACATAAAAACAGTCTAAAGATTGGGCATGCCTGGGAGCCAGTGCAGGTGTGCAAGTGGCGTGCGAGGGGATGTATTGTCAAGTTCAGAGGGTAGCCAGCTGACCAGAGCAGATTCACACAGGACTTCATCAGGGCAGAGGAGTACCAAAAGCACAAGCACAGAGGAAGACTTAAGTCGTGATTGAGTACATGTCAATCATACCGTGCCCTGTCCACCAATACTGCAGCATTGTTCTGGTCATGTGTAAAACCATACCAATTTAAAAAAGGTATTGCAAAGCAAGATGGCCAACTACACGAGAGACAATGAAATAAGCACAAAGACATGCTGATGAAGGGCACAGCACGACATATGCGTTGCATAAAGCGAATCCTGGGCCCAAATTGCTAACATTTTACACTCCCATCACTCACCCCATCCACCAACCTCCCAAACAAAGTGAGGGACAATACACATTGATGCTGCACATGTGAAATCAAATGACACTACACCGTGCACACTCCAACTCCACCCATCCACTTGTCATGCACACCAGAATATTCCCCATGCAAAGGGATGTCAAACATGACACATGCATGCAAGTGTGCACACATATCACCAACAGTGGTTCTTAGCAGGGATGCATAACAGAGTAAGGAAGCGTCAGACTTGAAGAAAAAAAAAACATCAAACCTCACTTGGATCAAAATAAATGAAATATATTTAAAAATAGTATTCACGTCATACATCTTTTAAAAAAGAATAAAAAGGTGCACGAACAAAGACATCAAATGTAAGAATATCCAAATGAAAATCCAGTGTACGTAAACAAAAGATTGAAAAGTCCATGCCCATAAATGATTTTCAGAAAGCAAATCCAAATGAAAAATAAAACATTCCACCATGGTGCAGACAAAAGTAGGGACAAAAATGAGAACTATGTACAAATGAAAGGTCCAATGTCCCAAATGCACACCAAACTGGGAAATAAAACTCCACAAAATGACACACAAAAATAACTATGTACAGAAAGCGGAGCACAGTCCAAACACTCCCATAAAAAAAAGTATAAAATTAAAAGGAAACTGTAAAGAACTATATATACAATGGCAGCGGGCTAGTCCTTCTCCTCACCATGCTCCCTCAATGTCTCGGCCAGGGCATCATCGAACACTGCATCCAATTCCCATAGGCGGGCCTCGGCTCTCACCTTGAGGGCTTGCAGGGACTCCCAACATGCTTGTCTCCCACTCCCTGCAAGTCTCCTCGAGGACCTCAGCCCGCCTCTCTGCCCGACGCAGTGAAATCTCTGCCCTGGCCACTGTGAGTCTTGCCTCCCGTGCCTGCTGCCCCGATCTGCTGCCCAAAATGCTCCGATACCTGCCTCCCTTAGATGCCATGCCCGAGTACTGTTGCCTCCTAATCCGAGCCTGCTGCTGCCAAATAGCCCAGTGCCTGCTCCTTAAGGACAGTCTCCGGGATGATAACCCCTGGGGCTGTCGTCCACGTGCCCTGCTCCTTGGTGCCTGCTCTCCCTCCATTGCCACATCTCCTGTCTCCGGCTGGAACTGCGTGGTGACCACCTCGGATGATCCAACTTCGACTCCCGCCTCTGGTCGGGCTGTGATCTCCACCAGACTGGCTGCCGGGGTTGGGACAGGTACACAGGGGGGCCCTGGTGGTATCTGGGCCGGAAAAAAACGTGGCAGGGAGGATGACTGGCACACAGAGGAGGAAGACAAGGAGGTAGTCTCAGAAGTGGCCAGCCCACGCACTCAATTCAAGACCAGGAAATGTGCTAGCCAGTTCACGAGTCTCAGGACCTCATCATGATGATCTGCAAGTCCCCGATTGGAAGCCTGCACATCATCACGAATGGTGCCTGTACGCCTCATGATACTGGCTAGTAACGGTTCCACCCTGTACCGAATGGCGCCATCCGCAGGTATTGGTGTTTCCGTTTGTGTGGAAACATCAGCCACCGGCGGATGGGTCTGGCCTGGGGCATGCCCTGGTGCCGTACTGGCGCAGTTGCAGCCCCAGGGGCAGGATTAGGCACAGGCAACTCCATGGTGACCTGCACCGCCTCCTGCCCCGGAGTCTGTATTGGACCAGTCACACCCACCTCATCACCCCCGCTGCGCCTCCTCCGCCAACCTGGATGCCTCCCCACAGTCTTCCGCATTGGATTGCCCCTGTGCAGCCTCATCTGTCCTTCCCACTGCCGAGACAACTGCCTTCGTCCTCTTGGACCTCCCCTCAGCAGCTGCGGCTTTTGTCTCTGACGGGGCACCAGTCTCCTCGCTCCCCGAGGATGAAATTGCCTGGGAGCGCGACTGGGTCTTGCATCTGTGCCTGGTGGAGGCATCCCCGCTGCCGCTGCCTTGCTTCACAGCACCTTCTCTGCCCTCTTCTTCCAACATCGCTATGGATAGGGAGACATCGGGGTATGTGTGTGGCACAAAATATATGCGCATGAATTGCACTAGCAAACGCCACAAACATCAGCCTCCAAAACACACTGGTACGTGCACACAAGCACATACATGACTGTCCTTCACAACTGTCAATCACATCCTTGGACAAGGCACTGTCAGCACCTACAAATTGTGCATGCCCCTCACATGCATAATGGGACATACACATGTCATTCACACACATCACCTGACAGTCCTGAGGCAGGGCATGGAGCCATCACATCAGAGTCCACTCAATGTCAATTTGCTAGCAAGAGTCAAACACACATTCAAATGCTCCAGTAACATTCATCCAGGAGTGTTGGCCAGTCACACACTCACTTCTCAGACACATGCACATGTACACCTGTATGTCCATGATGTTGCCGATAGCATCCATGTGTCGCACCTCTCACACGGCCACATGTATACAACCATGTGCACGTTGTTACATGCTGGAGCGCATCACACATTCCAATTGAAACACCGTTGATATCACACATGCTTGAATGGACACACATGCAGCACTGTATGGGACATGCACACAAACATCCGTACAAGAGGCATGCCTGACATAAGGTCAAGGTGCACACTCCAACCACATATCAAGATGCACATGCACTGTGGAGGACAACACATGGACACTTACCAGTCGACTCCAGACGGAGCTACAAATCCATGAGCTGGGCGTGCAGCGCTGGGTAGAACCTCTCCAGGACCCGCATGTTGGTGTTCAACCGGGCCTGGCGCCCCCCTTGGTTCCCACCAGCCTGGAGGAAGTGCCAGGTCTTGTTGTGGTTCTTGGCTTTGAAGTCCTCCCAGCGCTTGTGGACATGGCGGAAGTCCCTGGGTGCCACCCCCTTCGCGTTGATGGCACCCATGATGTCGGCCCAGATCATCCGTCCTTCCTTGCCGACTTGCGTTGGTCCGTTGAAGAGGGCATCATAATGCCGCAGGACTTGCTCCATCAGAATGTCAACTTCGCTTGCGGTGAAGCTGACAGCCCTCTGCCTCGCTTCCGGGGGGTTGGCACTTGCCTCCGATGATGTTGGTTCAGACATGACAACCCAGAGGCAGGTGTGGGTGGGCAAGGTGGTCCTGCTGCTGGGCTGTGGAGTGGTGGTCTGGCACATTGGGAGTCTTCTGGATCAGCAGAGGTAGTCACAGGTCCGACGACAGCCCTGGCAATGGCTGTACAGCAGGTACCAAAATTGCACGGCATGTGGTGAGCAGCAGGCACACACAGTGGGAAGGCAGCAGCAGATGGCTCGTAGGAGGCAGCTCAGGGCACTTTGAGGCAGGTAAATTGGCTGATAGGCAGGAGCGTTGGTCTTCCATGTTACTCGCGTGGGCAGCCGGAAACTGAATGACTCCACACATGTGGAAAGCACGTGTTAGTGTGAAATCGGAGGAAAGGGCCTAAGCACGCAAGTTACCTGACATGTGCTGAACGTTGGGCCTGGTGTTCAGGATCGGGATAAAGTAGTGCGTAGGAGACCATCACATGCTTGCTCGAGTTATAGCGGACGGACGTGTGGACTTTGTTTCCACGCGATCTCTTCACTACTGCGACCGTGCAAGCTTCTTCTTTCTTTTGGTGGGGGAATGCCTCTGCGTGCACGCGCCTGCACTTTTCAGGCTGACAGTGAGTTGTGTACGCATTTTGCATACTGTGGGTGCCCCTGTGTGTCGCGTACCCCCTTACTTAACATAGCTTGCGTGTCCTTCGCGTACATATTTCTTGTGTTGCTGGCTGCCACAGCGTACTGCGCAACATTTGTTCTTTTCACATGAGCTACCGAGGGTTTGCGTACACGTATTATTCATTTATGGGGTGCCTGTGCATTACACGGCCCGTTTATATTTCCCCAGGGGTTACACTGAGCCTTGCTGGGGCACACTGGTACGTTTAACATCACGTACACTGCCCCCTCGCTCAAATTGCCCAGGACAATTGATGGCTGCACCTCCCATTGCACTAATCCATCAGTGCCATGACTGGGAGGGCAACAAGTGGGAAGGGAGGCAAAGGTGGACGAGGTGGCTAAGGTGGCCGAGGTGCCCGGGGCCATGCATGGAAAGCCATGCCATCCACCCAACAGGGTTAGGGAGATGCAGCTGATGCTGATGTCCACAGCACCTGGGGTCCTGGAGCAGCATTGCCATCTGCTGTCCACAACAGGCAGGGTCAGTAAGCTGCAGGGGCAGCTGCAGCAACCACCACCACCACCCAGGCTCAGGGTCACCCAGCCAGGCCTGTAGTGGTCACGGCCCAGGCCTGCAGAGACCCAGGGGCGGATGTCCTTGTCACAGTCCATGGCCCGGTAACCCAGACACGCGCTAACACAGGCTAACTTCCCCATACT
Source organism: Ambystoma mexicanum (assembly GCF_040938575.1). Taxonomy (NCBI): domain Eukaryota; kingdom Metazoa; phylum Chordata; class Amphibia; order Caudata; family Ambystomatidae; genus Ambystoma; species Ambystoma mexicanum. The sequence goes on along the minus strand of NC_090923.1, from coordinate 1,062,060,140 downwards.
GTTGTAGGGTTAATGCACTAAAGGTGCGCCCTGGGCGCCACCCCTAATGACTTCCATCAAATGTGGGGAAAGGCCACTTGGACCTCGTCCTGGCACCTTTGGCATCAGGTGCACCAGGCTCATGGAAAGTGTACAAAACATTGAAGAACATCAACTTTCTGGTAACTCAACATGGTGGAGCATTGAGCCATTGTCTCTATCTGCACATGCAGACCAGTGTATGGGTGTGGCTGATCTTTGGGTGTGGCTACGTAAGCCACACCCCTGCCTTGCAACGTGCTTTGCGTTCTGCTTTCAGCAGCGGAACGCTCACCGTCGGGATCAGCAACCTGTAACAGCAACCTGCAACGGTCTCTGCCGTGAACCGAAACGTTAGGATTTGCACGACCGCTTAACTACAGCCAAGAATCTACTTACCTGAACTGTTCCGACCCGCCGCAGCAGAATCTTGAGCAACTCCAATGTTTTTCCATGGTGCCACGGTGCCGACCGGCACCTGTACCTGTAAAAAAGAAAAGGCAAAGTAAGCACAATAAGCAACGATTCGGAAACATCGAACTCTACTATAACGTCGCCCCCAGACTGGGCGCGCGCATACTTGCGGCACTCCAGCGCACTAAATCCTCCTGCGCTTGTCATCCGCACTGGAGTCTGCTTGGTGCACGCACATCAGCAACAGCAGGAAGTCCCACACTGAAACCTACAAACAAGGAAAAGACGAATACCCAAACCAGAGAAACACTACACACCTAGAAGGAGATTTTATTCAAATAAGGAAAGACTTGAGCAAACAAACAAGCAAAAGAACAGTCCTAGTCACTGCCGCAGGGTGTCCAGTCATTTTTTCGAATACAAAAGTTTCGGCAGGCAAACGTTTTTTGAAAGTTTGCCTTTCGAAACTTGGGTTAGGGTTAGATTTGGGGCTTGGGTTAGGCTTGGGGGGTGGGAGTTCGACGTGGGGGTTGGGAGGGCTGAGGGGGGAACCCCCCAATATACACTAAAACCGTGAAACGTTAAATGGAGCTGTACAGTGCTGAAATTACAGCACTGGACAGCTCCATCTAACGTTTCAACGTTACCAAAAAAAATAAAAATCATTGAAATGCTACTTTTAACATGTGAAAGTGCATTTCAATTGAAACCAATCCATGACTATTGTCGACGGATTGGTTTCGAAAGAAATGCACTTTGCATGTTAAACATAGCATGTCGCAGCTTATGTTTTCGAAACTATGACATTAAACCCTGCCGCGGCTGGTCTGGGCTTGAACTCTATGAACCAGTGGAGCAACTTGGTTCTAAATACCAAAACTGCGCCCCTGCTGAGAGCAAGCAGGATGGGGTAGCTTGCCTACAAAACACATAAGGTGAGGAGCATTCCAGGGGATCGGGGGGGGGGGAGAAAGAAGCCCAATACACTTGAAAACTGGAACACTGGGTAGTGGGAGTCAAGGAACATAGACAGTCCTCGTATATCGCCATCTCCTCATCATGGGTGCCGTCCCTGAGCAGACGCCCACGCCAACAGTGCCTGACGCCACCCCAGAGACAAGGTGAGCATTACAGAACACGAAGCCAAAAAATGTGAACCTCTGCCTGAGCGTCATGGAAACCTCAGATACAGGTTAGCCCAACTATTGGGGGAGTTGCGAGCCGAGGTGCATGCCGCCCGGCAGGAGACCAATGCCCTGAGGAGGGAGCTCAAAGATCGTACTGACGAGCTGGCAAGACAACTAATTCATACGCAAGCCGGTCAAACCCAGCTGCCCGGAAGCAACCCATCGGTTGTGGCCCCTCAGTCCACCCCAGTGCAAGTAGTCCTGCCCGGGGCCGTCCCGTTGGCCCCGCCTGAACGTTTCTCTGGTGATCCAAACAAATATGCCACATTCATGAACCAGTGCAGTTCCCAAATGACCAGTCGAGGGTCGCATTTGTGTTATCCTACCTTGGAGGTAGCGCTGCAGATTGGTCAATTCCCTTGGTAAACCGGGATGACCCTTTGCTTCGAGATTTGCAGGGATTTCAATGAGAAATCGAGAAGTTGTTCGCCCGTCACACCCGAGGTCAGGCCCTGGATAACTAGCTTTTATCACTCCGACAGGGCAATTGGGACCTACTGACCTATATAGCTACCTCTGGCTGGTTGCGGAAACTAATTGGCCGGAAGGGAAGAGGACCACACTTTTTTACCCTGGCTTTCGAGGGGAGCTGAAGGACCACTTAGCCCAAGTGGTGATCCCTCCAGAAGGGTGTGCAGAGAACATCGACTTGGCCGTTCAGCTAGACCATCGACTGCAGGACCGAAAGACTGACCGAGCTCCATGACAAGGAAGAACGGTTTATGTACGTCGCAAAGAAAATCAGTCTAGACAACCCGAGAACCACTTTGAGCCGATGCAGATTGGGGGTTTGCAGAGACCGCTCACTAAAGCCGAGCGAGAAAAGAGAAGGCAACAGCAGCTATGCCTGTATTGTGGTAAGGCTGGTCACTTCCTCCGTGAATGTCCCGTAAAACCACCAAGGAAAACTGTAGGAGCCGTGGATAAGGAGGAGACTTGACCAAACTCGGAAAACTCCAACACCCGGCAAGTGTAGGGGTCCACTTGTCGAGCAGAGAGCAGGAAACGCAGACCTTGCACCTAGTCGTACCAGTAATTCTGATCTACCATCAACAACCGTATAAGATGCACGCCTTGGAGGCGTACATACACTGGAGCGATTGGTAACTACATAGACCAGGACCTGGCAAGTAGGATAGGCCTTCCCCTCCGTCAAAAGACAACGGAAAATGTCACGGCAGTAGATAGTACCCAATTATCATCAGGTCCCGTGACAAGTTGCATGGAAGAAGTGACTCTTCTTTGTCAGGACGGCCCCCGGGAAGACATCGTCTTCAACCTCATTAGTGCTCCTCAGTTCCGGATGATATTGGGGATGCCGTGGCTGGCCCATAACCCTCAAATCGACTGGCGCTCCAGAGCTCTAACCTTCTCAAATGAGTGTGCTCATTCCGCCTATAGCGTAAGATCCTTCACCGGAGTACAGGTGAAAACCATTCCAGAAGGAGCAGCCGTGCTGGGTTTAACAGGTACTTTACCACCGGAGTACCTCGATATCAGGATGTTTTTCAAAAGGAACGGGCAAGCACTCTTTCCCCCAGACATGCCCAGCGACTGCCAAATAGACCTCATACCGGGTGCTCAGATTCCCTGCAGTCGTATCTACGCACTAACAGAGCAAGAAAGCTTCCACCTTAAAACATACCTCGACCAATATTTGGCAAATGGGTTTATTCGCTGTTAGGGAGAATTCTCTGTAAAGGCTAATTTCCCAAACCTAGTGAGTCCCCCAGCAGCTTTGCTGGATTTTTTTGGGGTTTATTTTTTTCTCCTGCTCAGAGTGAGACTCTCTTTCTCCAACTCTTAGACATGATTTGAGATATCCTTTGACTTTGTAATGTGTTTTATGGGCTATGGGGTCTTTTACTCCATAGGGCTTCATGTGTTTTGGTATGTGTGTTACACAGCACCCTCCGTGCAGTAACACAGGGGTGTCATAGTGACCCCCAAACATAGACTCCGCACCCTGGGACTGACTACTGTCTCCCAGGGCATGTAAAGTCACCATTGGCTTTACTAGTCCTAAATTGTGAACAGAACCAGTACAAACCATCATATTGTGGACGTACTGGTAGGGGCAATTCGATTGCCCCTGGGTCTGTTGTTCGAGGGGGCACCGTCCAGCCCCGCCTGATCGAGTTTTGGCTGGTGGCAGTGGATACTACTTTTTATATTCGACCGCAAATCTATTCCTATGGGATTTTCCCATTGTTCGAGGCTACCACTTTTTAGCATAGCCTCAAACATACCGCCGGTTTATTAAATTAATATTAATTCACCGGTTGGGATTTTTTGCCAGAACACGGTGCCAAAATGGCATCTGTGTTCACTTTTGTAACTCTAACCCAAGTCGAGCCCTTTGTTCCACTTTTTGGCGGGCTTCTGCACCGAAGCCTCCAAAAGTGGTGCCACTCTGTCTGGGTCTACAGGAAGTGTGGGAGGGGGGGGTTTAGGCACCCTGGACTGAGTTGTCTCGGCAACTCAAGTCGCACGCTTGTGTGATTGGCCCAGTGGTGAGCCGCCCGGCTCACCACTTAGCATGTTTGAGTGACAGCTAGGACTGATGAATGTTGGTTTTCTGCATAAAAGCAGGGCTTTGGGGACTGGAACTTGAGAAGTCGCCACAGGACCAAAGAATCCAAAGAGGGAGAAGCTGAGCCGACCGGCAACGACGACACCACCGGTGGAGCCCTGCTGAACCGCCTCACCACTTCCCGACGACAGAGAAGATCTTCATCCCGGAGAGTCTTCTTCCTCTGAACTGGTGGGGATAACCAGTTCGCCCTCCTTTTTCGCCTTCCTGCATCGTCTCGTGGTCGACGGGGGCCGGGTTGCCACACTTCACCACTACCGTGAATAAAAGGGTAGCTCCTTTTTAACCGGGAAACTCCCCGGCTGGTTTCTTCTCTGGCAGAGCAACGACCTCCAGCTTTCCTCCACGTCGAGATCTTCTCTTCCCCTGGACGAAGCACTGACTTGCACCCGCTGCCAGGAACAACTGCCCCCGCTGGAGCTTTCTCACCATTTCAGGTACTGTGTCCCGCCTGGTCTCCCTTGCAACAGACTGTTCAAGGTGTCCCGTAAATCCTTGACTCTCTATCCTGGGGCGACCTGGGGCCTGTTAACTAACTTTTTCTGAACTGCTCCAACTCTTTTTGAACTAGCTGCAAAGACTTTTAAAGTATCATTCAACTGTGTGATCTTGGACACATTCCGCCTTGCCCTCTTGAACAGTGGGCCTGGCCTATGAACTTTCTTGCTCTACAGTAGACTCTGCCTTTTCTGAATTGCTGCTTTTCTTTTAAAAGTGTTGGTATTGTGTGCTTTCCTAATTCTGCCTTTTCCCTCCCTTTTTAATGAACTTATTGGAGTGCCATCTTAGGTTAAGCACTCACCTCTGTCTGCAAATAAGTGGTGTTTTAACTAAGACTTGTTCAATAAGTAATCAGGGATGTATATATATTAATAGTTATTGTGTTTGAACTTGCTTGCCATATTAGTGTTAGTGTATTTTTATAAGTGTGTTTTTAAATAATTATATACTTTTATACCAAAGCTCTGGTCAGTGTTTGCTTGTGCTACTGTATTTTGGTACCTATTTTGAATACTTTATATGCTGCCTAACTCTTCTTGAGAGAAGTCTGACTGCTCAGCCACAGCTACCAGTTAAATCTGGGTGGTACAGACTGCTACAAATTGGGTTTACTGCCAACACCTGTTGTCCTAAGCCTTTTGCAGTGTTCCCTAAGGGAACTGCACATGTTTCTGCCTAACATTCGCCCATCCAAGTCACCCGCAGCCTCGCCCCTCTTCTTCGTGCCAAAGGAGGAGGGGGATCTGAGAATCTGTATTGACTATCGATCACTGAATCAGATAACTGTTACCGCTTATTCCTGAGCTCAAGTCGAGGATGCGCAAATCTACACCAAACTGGACCTCATGGGGGCGTACCACCTGGTGTGAGTGAAAAAAGGAGACGAATGGAAAACCGCCTTTCGCACTAAGTATGGCCTCTATAAGTACCAGGTTATGCCATTTGGGCTCTGCAATGCCCCTGCTGCGTTCCAGTTTTTTTAGGAACGATGTACTGCAGGAATTGCTTGACGTCTGTGCACAGGTATACATCGACGACATCCTGATATACTCTGCCACAAAACAAGACCATGTCATCCATGTTCGTGCTGTCCTTGAGAAACTGCAACAACACCGGCTATATGCCAAACTGGAAAAATGTTTCTTTCATGTTACGGAAGTTTCTGGGTTTCATCCTCGCCCCTCAAGGCGTTCGAATGGATGCTTGGAAGGTGGACGCTATTCTCAACTGGCCATCACTGCCATCTGTTAAAGGAGTCCAGAGTGTTCTTGGATTTGCAAACTTCTATCGCAGTTTCATACCCGGATTTTCTCAGATTGTTCATCCGATCACATCTCTGCTACGAAAAAACAATCAATTCAGTTGGTCCACAGAGGCAGAAAAGGCCTTCCAAAGCTTGAAAGAGAAGTTCACTTCTGCCCCAGTTCTACGACACCCTCGACCAGATCTCCTGTACGTGGTCGAAACCGACGCCTGTAGCATTGCCATGGGGGCGGTCCTCTCGCAGAGGGATCCAGATACCGGCCAATTACATCCGGTAGCATTTTGGTCACGCAAGTTCTCAGCACCAAAACTGAACTATGCCATCACAGGCAAAGAACTTCTAGCGATTTAAAGCAACTTTCAAGGCGTGCAGGCACTACCTCCTAGGGGCCAGGCATACGATAACGGTAATCCCAGACCATCGTAATTTGCAATACCTGGTCTGCCAGGGCGCAGTCGTCACGGCATCTCCGATGGGCCCTATTCTGCAGAGTATGATTATCTTATCACATACCGTCCCGGAATACGTAATGGCAAGGCCGACTCCTTTATCCCACATGGGTTAGGGAGAAGACGCATGCGCAACACCAGATCCGGTAGCTATCGTTCTGGAGGAGAAAATCTTAGGTGTACTGGCGGAAGCTTCCCCCTGGGATAACTTAAAGTCAGAAATCCGACATCATATGGACAGGGAGACGCGGTAGGCATGGGCTTCAAAGAGTGAGCAACGCACAATCGCCGATGAGCTACCGTATTACTAGGGACGTCTATACCTCCCAACCAAAGAATTACAGGACCAGGTTGTTACCAGTTACCACAACCCACTAGTGGAAGGACACCCGGGAATAGCCAAGACTCTGGACAAGGTTAAGAGGAATTACTGGTGGCCAACCTAGCAGAGGCATGTAATCCAGCTCATCTCATCATGCGGGATATGCGCAAAGAACAAATCCCAGAAACAGAAGCCTGCGGGCCTTCTACACCCTTTGGCAGTACCTCCTACCCTGTGGCACACGCTGTCACTAGATTTCATCACGGATCTTCCCCCTTGTGATGGTTACAACACTATCTTGGTGGTAGTAGACTTGTTTTCAAAAATGGCTGATTTCATCCCACTGAAAGGCCTACTAACTGCCTCCACCTTGGCAAATGTTTTCCTGGAACAAATCGTCCGATTACACAGATTTCTATCAGTATTAATATCGGACCAGGGCAGCCAGTTTATTTCACGGTTCTGGAAAAAGAGCTGCAAGCTTGCACAAATCGACGTTCGTCTGTCCACAAGCCATCACCCCCAGACCCATGGCCAAACAGAACGAACTAATCAGACATTGGAACAATTCCTGAGATGTATGTTGCACCAAAGGGAGAGTAACTGGAAGGATATATTATGGATAGCAGAATATGCGTACAACAACTCAACCCATACAAGCATCGGCCAGAGCCCATTCTACGTGTTACATGGACGACATCCTTGTGTGTCCATTTTTGATCCTCCAGAAACGCTTGCACACCACAATCGCCCATGTTTTCAAAAAGGCAGCCGAACACCTAGCTAGAGCCAAGGAAAGACACAGGTTTTCACACCAACACCGTAAGAAGGCTCCAATTTACCAGGTCAGGGGATGCGTTTGGCTAGCGTCCAGACATGTTCCTATGAAAGGACCCCACACATTCCGCCCCAGATACTTGGGTCCATACACCATCAACCCTGTTGCTATGAAATTGACTCTACCATCAAACATGCAGATCCATCCGGTATTCCATGTTTCTCTCCTGAAACCTGTGCAACTCGGCACTCGTATCAAAACACCTCCAGCCCCGTTATTGTGGATAACAAACCCGAGTTTGAGGTTAAGGATATTTTGGACTCCAACTGGAAAGGGTATGAACCTCAAGAAAGAACATGGGAACCCAACGAACCTATCCATGCCCCACGTTTAATAAGGCGTTTCCATCGCAATCACCCATCCAAACCAGGACCAGAAAGGAAATCGCCCTTGAGAGGGGCCTTGCGGGGGGGAGGAGAGGGAATACTGTCACCGTCCGTGGCCTGTGAACACACAGACACACACACAGTCACACGCAAACACGGGCTAACCGCCCCCATACTGTTGTAGGGTTAATGCACAAAAGGCGCGCCCCGGGCGCCACCCCTAATGACTCTCATTGAATGCGGTGAATTCGTCCTGGCACCTTTGGCATTGGGTGCACCAGGCTCATGGAAAGTGTACAAAACATTGAAGAACATCGACTTCCTGGTAACTCAACATGGTGGCGTATTGAGCCATTGTCTCTATCTGCACATGCAGACTAGTGTATGGGAATGGCTGATCTTTGGGTGTGGTTGTGGCTATATAAGCCACACCCCCTGCCTTGCAACATGCTTCGCGTTGTCCTGCTTTCAGCAGTGGAACGCTCACCGTCAGGATCGGCAACCTGTAACAGCAACCTGCAACAATCTCTGCCGTGAACCACAGCCTGCAAAGGAGATGAGAAGCGGAAACGTCGGAATTTGCACGACCGCTTAACTACAGTCAAGAATCTACTTACCTGAACTGTTCCAATCCGCTGCAGCAGAATCTTTGGCAACTCCAATGTCGTTCCACTGCGCCACGTAGCCGACTGCCACCTGTAAAAAAGAAAAGACAAAGTAAGCACAAGAAGCAGGGTTCAGAACCATCAAACTCTACTATAACATCGCCCCAGAGTGGGCACGCGCATATTTACGGCACTCCAGCGCACTGAATCCCCCTGCGCTTGTCATCCGCACCAGAGCCTGCTTGGTGTATGCACATCAGCAACAGCAGGAAGTCCCACACTGAAACCTATAAACAAGGAAAAGATGAATAGCCGAAGCAGGAAAACACTACACACCTAGAAAGAGACTGTATTCAAATAGGGAAAGACTTCAAAAAACAGCAAGCAAAAAAACGAGCAAAAGAACAGTCCGAGTCACTGCCGCAGCTGTTCTGGGCTTGAACTCTATGAACCAGTCGAGCAACTTGGTTCTAAATACAGACACTGCGCCCCTGCTGAGAGCAAGCAGGGCGGATAGCTTGCTTACAAAACACATAAGGTGAGAAGCATTCCAGGGAGTGGGGGCGATGAAACCCAATACACTTGAGAAAACTGTAACATGGGGTAGAGGGAGTAAAGGAACATAGACCGTCCTCATAAATCACCATCTCCTCGCTATAGGTGCCGTCCCAGAGCAGACCAAGCAACGTCACTGATGATCCAACCTCTGAGTAGACGCCCATGCCAACACCACCCAGGGTCCTCGAGCAGCATTGCCATCTGCTGTCCACACCAGGCTGGGCCAGGAAGCTGCAGGGGCAGCTGCAGCAACCACCATTCAGGGTCACCCAGCCAGGACTGAAGTGGTCCTGACCGAGGCCTGCAGAGACCCAGAGGCGGATGTCCTGGTCTCAAAGGGCAAGAGACGTGCGGACAAAGGTCCAGCCACCAGAACCCAGGTACAGATGCCTGCAAGGCTACCTACAGTCAAAGCATCAGTGGTTGATGCCACAGCCCAGTCCACCAGTGCTCCTGTCCCTACTGACCCAAGTGGTCCCAGCCACTCGGGGTCTGCACGACCTTGCAAGAAGGCAAAGCGTGCAGTAGGCAAACGGGCTCAGACCCAAGGCACGGCACAGGAAACCCACACGTCGAGGAAGAGGAGCTTTAGTGATGAGGAACTCCAGATTCTTGTGGATTTCTGTGCTTCTACTCTCCTCCCTCTGCAACTCATCCAGAACTGGACTGTGGGAATTGTCCTTTTTGTCTTGGGGCCAGGTATTGTATCTCCCCAGGACTGTGATGATGGCACTGGCTCCCAGTGTCTACGACTGTTAATTTCCAATCCCTATGCATTGTCCACAGAGCCTTATGGGTTCTGCGGCTGCAGTTCCTTCAACTCCATCTTCCAAATTCTCTTCCTTCTCATGGTATTTGATCATCCCTTTCCTACTCCCTCAGGGTGAGTTACTTCTCATAGCAATTACTTGGTGGTTAATGTTTAACTTCGGCTGGGGCCTCCCTCTGGTACAGCGTCCCTGCCTCAATGGAACTGGAGGTGAACTTTCTCTGAGTCTGGAGGCACTTCTGATGCTTACTCAAGTGTTGTGGTTTCTCTCCTCCTCTCCCTTACTGGAGTCCTGGATGACTGAGAGAATGCACTAGTCACCTGCCCACACTCTGATCTCCGACACAGCCCTCTGAGCCACCAGTTCAACCCATGCACTGCCTCCCTGCCATCCCCCACACTCGGTGGCTGTTTACTGTATCCCTACAATCCTCTAGCAGCAATTGACACCTGATGTCTGCACTTACACTTCCACTGCCACCAGCCCGCTGCATTTTTGTTACTGATTATGTATTTGTATTTTATTTGGATGCCGTTCCCATGTACTGTACTGCCCACTCCCACTTCCAACCCCAGGTCTCGCCTTCCACGTGCCTATTCACTCGCGTGATGTCAATGTGACCTGGCCTCATGGGATGGGTGTGACTGGCTTCACTCTATTCCACCGCCCTAGCATCGTAGCACCTTGTGACATTGAGTTTGTGAATTACATGTCATGTCACATCCAATCTACATGGCTATGGGACAGTAGTCGGCAAGTTCCATCTCATTCAGTTTGACAGATCAGGCATGGCTATGCTACGTGGCATCTGTATTTGCATCGGGGATGTTGGTGACTGAACTATGCCAGTCAGGTGCTCGTGTGTGAAGCAGGTGCTATGCACTACATGTGGTATTTAGCCCTTCCACATATGTCCATGGCTGCTTTCATGCTACCCTTCGCTTCCATTGAGACTGCGTACGTGCGGGAGTTTGTGACATGGCAGGTTAATGTGTTGCATGACGACATTTGATGCCTATGTGTGGGCTATGCTATTTACATGGGTCTTCATGTATTTTATGTCCATGTACAGGTGATGAGGCACTGGATGCAGAGGAGCAGGTGGAGGAGGAACAAGTCTTTGCAAACAAGTACCAGTGGAGGATGTGGTGTGGCAGTCCATGATGAACCACTAGTGCTACAGTCCACCCGGGGCCTGATTCTGTATGAGTCTGCCTCTGATGATACCGATGGCTCTTGTGGTGAACCTGAATTCGATTCCTCTGTGCTGTCACAGGTGAGTGCATAGTGTGGGTGCTGTTGTATCCCAAATGTCTGAAGGGAGGGGACAACCCCTCACAGGGCCAGTCAGTGTTGGTACATTTGTCCGTGGTGGTTATGGCTGCTGGGTCACGCTCCACAGTATTGACTCCTGGTCCTGGTCCAGCTGATCAAGGGAGGGATGCAGACCTGCAGCAACAGACAGTGCATCACATTGAGCCAGGTTCCCTTGGCCCAAGCAGGCATGGGGTCCGCCAACGCGGTGGCCGTGTGTTAGCTGGGGATACTGTGTGGGAGCAGTCCATGTATGCTGTTGCACATTTAACAGGCTGCTTCATATGAGATGTTGGCTCAGGGCATGGATAGGGTGGCCAATTCCATTACAACCCCAGCAAGACAGGTGGAGCACCAGCAGCAGGCATTGCGGTCCTCATGCCACTCACACAGGCTGAACATGGTGTGCCAAGACGGGCAGAACTGAGGGCTCTGCGTACATCCATGGCTGCAGAGGGTCGGGCCCACAGGGAAGCCCTGAGGTTAAAGTATAGGGCCCTCAGAACTACTCTGGCCGAATTCGCAGCCAGCAGTAGACGGTCTGAACAGCAGATGCAACATTTGACTCATGCCATCATGGAGGAACTACATGCATCCCGTGAGGTGTTCCATGGGGACCTCCGAGCCATCATGTTGCAAATGCAATCATCTCAGTCCCGCATGGCCACTGCCATGGAGGACGATGCCAGGGCTATGCGTGGTGATCCTCCCTTACCACTACCACATTCTGATGCTACACCAGAGGGTGTCGACAGCAGTAACCGGTCTCCTGATCCATGCTAGCTGTGCGCCCATTAACCCATGGAGTTTATTTTTTTTCCTTTATCAACGTCCACACGTGTGGATGTTGATGTGCACCCGCCACCTCCTCCCTCCTGGGTGGCCTCCACCCCCATCCCCCATGGGCATTTTTGATTTTTTTTTGTTACTTGTTTTTTGTCTTTTGTGCATTTATGTGACAGTGTGTTGCTTTGTGTGGCAGCCGAGGGCATCCACTGTAGATTCCAGCTGTACCCATGCAGGCTTGTCTCGTGTTGGTACCCTCCTTGTTTGTGTCTTAGGGTCCAGACACATATGCCACTCCTGCTTCCCCTTTCCATGGGCTTGCAAGGAGTGCAGCGTGTAAAAGTAACTTGCACAGAGGCATTGGGCTTCCGTTATATCTGTGGGCAGTCTCAAGTCCAACCTGTGTATACACCCCTAGTGGGATTCATGATGGTTTGTCCAGTGCATGGTTAGCGTCCCTTTTTGTTTGGACATTGAGATCCATCCTTTGTTCATGTCCCATCTTAATGTATTAGCTTGACTATCTCCATTATTGTTTGCCTTCCGGTTGTATGCACTTCCCTGCCCCCTTTTAGTTAGCAGAGCCACACAAAAAATCGAAGGGTGCCATGTGCAAGTTACGACACATTGTGGCACTTGTGAAATTATGATTGGTCACTGTCAGACAGATTCACTCTTGGGTCATGTGTTTCTGGTATGTTGTACTGGCCAATTGATGTTCATTTGTACATTGTTGTTTTGATGTGTGACAGTGAGTTATTTCTGAACTTATGTTGATCGTTGAGCGCTTTGTGACCGTAGTGTTGTGTTGGCCATTTTTTTCACTTTTGACATTGCATGCCATGGCACAAATCCCCTCTTCTGTAGGCTGCCAGGTTCTTTCAAAATTAGGGAACGAACTAGAGGAGAGGGAATAATTAGCCTAACCTAATCGTATCTAAAGCTGTGGATGTAATCAAACGGCTTTATATCTGCGGAAGTAATTGGGCTAAGTTCAGGAATGTCAGCAAATAAACTTAGGGTGTAAGGTCTATTAAAAGTACCTGGTCCTCCGTCTTCAAACACATGGTATACAATTATACTTGGCTCATTTGGATAGGCAGGAGGTCTCAACAATTCAGGTTTTCATTAGTTCTGTTTTTTTCGAATCTATCATGAGCTGGTTTATCGCAAGATTCTCTTGTGCCATTGGTGATTTTCTGATCTTCATCATGAATTTTCATACACAAGTAATTTAATTTGGCAAGACTACCGGGATTGCATGGAGCCCCATTGGTATGAACTAGCATATTAGCATAATCAGACTTCACTGGCACAAACGGAGACTGCTCAATATGAAGAGGCGCCAATTTGGTATCGAAGATTTTTTGCTGAGTTTATCTTCAATAAGTGTACGGACTGATTCCTCACACAAACCCTTGTTCGGTAATGACCGATTACCTGCTGTAACTCCCTCAGGGGCTTTGGATTCTAAACAACCCACATGTTGAGTCTTGTTTAGTAGCAACTTTTGGAGGGGTATGACCGGCCTCTTTTCAGACCATTTGTTTTAGACAAGCCGATCATGTTCGTTTTTTTTTTTGTTTTTTTGAGGCAATTTCACCTATTTGAGTGGTTTTCTCAGTTCCACATATGGAGCCTTCAATATTTTGTTGGTGGCATCAAAGTGTTTGGTTCATTCAGAACAGATGTTGAACATGTTTGCATTTCATTTGTAATTAATGGTCCCATTGAAGTTGGCGTCTTGGTGCGAGAGATGGGAGCAGAATTTGTAAAGTTGTCAAATATATCTTGAACACCCATCTCTATGGATTTTAGCTGTCTCTCGATCCTTCCTGATGTCCCATTATTTTTGAGCACCTCAGATAACCTTATAGTACCTTCGGAATATTCGCATTGCGTGGATCTGGTTTCAAGATCCTTTTTTTCTTTTTAGATGGTAGATTAGATTGCTGTTAGTCTTTGTTGCCTAAATTCTGGGGACATATTTCGAAAACCAATATAACCTCTTTGTCGGCCTGGCAGTCTAGTATGGCGTCATTCAAGTCTCCGGCTCTCAAAAACGTGCGTGATATTCCAGAGGCCTTCAAAGCCAGTGTGTGTTTGCGTCTTAGTCTTTTTCCTTTGATATTTTTACTTTAAATGGAACCAATTCATCAGTATAATCGTTGGATACCTCATTATGGGTCTCTACATTGAGTTCAGAGTTAACACCCGTGGCTACAACTCACATTGCTATCGGGCTGTTTACGGGTTCAGATTGGATGTTGCTTGTTGGAATTAAGTTTGACGTATTGCAAGTCTGCATATTTGTGACTATTTTGCCACACATCTCTGGCATTGCTGTTAAACCAGCATGATTTCATTGAAAATTCTGGTGTTTTTTTTTAATTCATCAAGGATTTCTTTGTTACTAGTGATCTTATCCTTAGGATCAACTCGAGAATCGTCCATTTTGTGGGCACCAAGTTTGTGATCATCGAAATGCATAGACATTGTGTCCAGATGTTGCGTGAGGCCCGATAGAGTAATCTCACAAGTACTAAAAATAGGCGGTGTGTTTGTAAAATAGCTGGAATTCAGATCTTTCATCAAATTGATGCTTTCAGACTCTGTGCTTATGCTTTTAGGTGGTTATATGTATCGCACCTCTCCAAACGGGGATTGCGAGGTTTCAAAATGTGCGTCCTGTTTGAATTCTACATTTAAATTAGCAGTGATGGCATGATCATTTGAACACTGTTGCGCGCATTCGACTAGATCATCCGTGTCGGAGGATCCTGGAAGTGGTAAGGCTGCTGCACGTGTTATGCTCATGCAGCGAGGTCTTTGATGGCAAGAATGCACCTGTGGTGTCCTTTTTAGAATGTTTACGCCTCATGCTTTCTTTCACACAAGACATGACACGAGAATTACACCAAAGCTTATAGTGCCAAAATGCCTAGAACTACGACCACAACCTTCGATAGCCTTTTCCTACAAAACTAGCTTGGAGCATACATCAGCTAAATTATCCACAAATCAACAATCAACTTAATAATTTCAACATTTCGTTTAACTACAACCATCTGCACCTTAATCGTTGATAATACTTTCTCTGGTACGCTCGCAGTAATTACTCAGTAAAAGGGTACATCTGTTAACAACGCACTTGTTTTTTTTTTTGTTGTTTTTTTTAAAGGTCCCCATTAAAAAATCTTCCGTTGATGTAGAACTTCTTTGAACAACATAGTCGGGACTTTCGCACAACGGGTTGGTCAATGTTTACTTCTTCCCGTTTGTTACAGGCTAAACCCGTGCCTCGGGCCGCCTCATACGCACATGCACACTCACTCATACATAGAGACACGGATATTGCGTGTGTTGCTTCTGAGGTCCCGGCGGCACCTGCCGTACGGGACGTCTTTATTCCATCTGTGCATGCGTGGCCAGAACAAGGCTCGCGCACGCGCATTTCGTCTTCACAACGTAACATCCCTTCTTTTCTTTAAACAGAAACAAACATTTAACAACAGTTAACCAATTAACTTTAACCAAACTCAACGTGAGTCAAATGTCAGGGCCAGATACCGGTTCAGTCTCCTGAGACCATGATATAGTCCTTGAAACCTACCAGTGGTTGGCGTCCCTGTCTCGCCGGATACCGGCTGCTATTCCGTGAGGTCGGCAGCGGCATGACGTCGATGGGTGGTGCATCCTCCGGCCTATCTGCTTTGGGAATATCAGATATGGCTTCTCTTCTCGCTGTGTCCGCCTGCTGTCCTCCGCTGTCACGCACTTCGACTTTCTTAAAGAATGACTTGTTGCGAGTCACTGTTCCCTTCTCGTTGAACGCCGTTACCATTTCCCCTTTTACGTGAGTGACGGTCCACGGCTGTGGCTCATATGTGAGCGATAGCTTTCCCTCTGGTCGGCGGTTCTTAACCAGGACATAGTCTCCTACCGCTACTTCCTTCTCTCGCAGGCCTCTCCTCTCGTTCTCCTTGTCATTTTTGGCTGCTCTTTCCTGTCGAACTCTGTCAATGTCGATCACACCTGGCTCACGCCCCTCTATCTCTGGGATTAGACCCCTCGGGCAGCGTCCGAAAGTGCTTCCGCTGGCGCAACCCCGGTCGATTGGTGGGGGGTCGTTCTATAGTCCCGTAAGAATTCAAACATGTTTCTCTTCAGCTCCCATCCGCCGTTTGCTGAGATGCGGAATACCTTATTCAATGCCTTCATGAACCTTTCCGCTTCCCCATTTGCCCGGGGCCAGAGTGGAGAGACCTTCCTGTGTTGAATTCCCTTCTCCTTCATGTATTGTGCAAACTGGTTTCCAGTGAATGGTGGATCATTGTCGGAGCAGAGATTGACTGGGAAGCCATGAGTTGCGAACATCTTTGCAAGAGCCAAGATGCTATGATCACTTGCAGTGGAGTCCACACGTTCCACCTCAGGGTATCTCGGCCACTGGTTGACGACGGCCAAAAAGTACATTTCCCCTCCCCGTCGAGCCGAAGTCCACGTGAACCGTACTCCACGGAAGTTAGTTCCTGTCCATGGACTTTATGGGCATCGCCCTTTCCGCAGGACTTGCTGCTTGACACGGTATGCACCTCTTCAGATATCCTTCCACCTGGCTCTCTAGGTCGGAGGACCACACTTCCGTTCTTAGCCGTGCTTTGGTCTTTGCGACACCTTGGTGACCGGTGTGTGCCAGCTCCAGGACTCGGGACACCAGTGCGTGCGGGACAACGATCTGTCTTCCACGTAGTAGGAGCCCATCGTCTGAGACAGAAAACTCATCTCATACTTTCCACAGGGCATGTAGATCTTTCTGTGCCCTCTCCTCACGCCTCGTGTTGTTGTTGAGCACCTCCTTCCACTCTCCGCTCTGTATGGCTGACCGTATGATCTTGAAGATTTCATCGTTGCTGGATTCTTGGGCCACCACCTCCCTTGATCGTGCCACTGGCATAGCCCCTTCGACGACATTGTGGACAAGTTCCTGACACTCCACCAACTCCCCTGGACCTTCCTCATCTTTGCTGTTCGGGTGACGGGACAAGTAGTCCACAGGATTGTTCGTTCCGGGCTTGTACACCAGTTTCACACCGTACTCTGAGAGCCAGCATCCACCGTTCAATGCCTGGCGAGGGCTTGGACGACACACCCGCCAGGATTGCTATCAACGCTTTGTGGTCTGTCACCACTAATACAGGTTTCGCCAGAATGTAGAGGCGAAAATGCTGCCAGCCCCAGAGGATGGATAGCGCCTCTCTTTCTATTTGTGAATATCGCCTCTCAGTCTCAGTTGGGGCCTTGCTGGCATAGGCGATTGGGCGCATGTTTCCTCTGGCGTCCGCTTGCATGAGCACAGCCCCCAACCCCACCGGGCTGGCGTCCACCACTATTTCTGATTCAGCCGTTGGATCAAAATATGCCATTGTGTCCTGATCTGAGAGTGCCTTCTTTATGTCCTGGAACGCTTCCTGCTATACCGAGAAAGCTGCACACCTCGGTGGGCGATTGAGATGTGGTGGCCTCCCGGATGTCGGAGACCTTTTCCGGGTCAGGTGATATCCCGTTTGCGTGAAAGATGGAGCCAAAGAATCCAATGCGATCCTGGTAGAACTCGCATTTTCCCCGATGCAGCGTCAGGCCCAGCTCGCTCAGCCTCTGTATTGTCCGCTCTAACCGTTCATGTGTTCCATTTGAAATGACGCGAACACCAGAATGTCATCGCTCATATTGAGCACTCCCTTTAAGCCCGCCAGCGCTCCTCTTATTGTGTTTTGGAACACTTCGGCGGCAGAGGGCACGCCAAAACTGAGACGCTTAAATTGATAGAGGCCTTCATGGGTGGTAAAAGTTATGTATCGCGAGTCTGGGTGTAGCTCTAGCTGATGATACCCGGACCGCAAGTCTAGCTTTGAAAAGACCTTGGCTCCTTACAATTCTCTCACGATGTCATCCATTGTCGGCGTGATATGGCGCTCGCGCTTGATAGCGGATTTAGGGAGTCGCATGTCTACACAAATGCGGGCTGCACCAGGTAGTTTCGGCTCTGCAGCTACCACAATGGGCGAGAACTAAGGCGTTGGCCCCTCCACTCTTTCAATAATGTCCATCTCGATGAGCGATTGCAGTTCTTTCTCTACTTGCGATCTGAGTTTGAAAGGGATTCTCCGGTGTTTGAGTGCCGTGGGTCTTATAGTTTCATCAGTGTGGAGGCGTACTGGGTCTGCCTTTAGTTTGCCCACCCCTTGGAAGATGCTTGTGAACTTGCCCAAAAGTTGTTAAATATCGGTTTAATATACTACAAGTGCAAAATGAACAATGTCCAGGGCCTCCGATGTGGCGCAGCTCAGAAGTGAGTGTGGACTGACGTCAGTGACGTAGAATCGCACCTTGATGGTCTTGTGTCACTGGTGCAACGAAAACACCCAGTATCGGCAAAGGCGTATCGCCACCAAATGTGTTTATTGTCGCCTTGGATTTGTCTATCAGTGGTGGGCCAGGGATTGCCTTGTAGTGTTCCGTAGCCAACGCACACACGGAGGCCCTTGTGTCGATCAGTACTAGTGTGGGGGCACCATGGATGTCTACGACACAGGTGGGCTGCCTTCTTCTCTTGGTTCCTGTGGCAAGGTTTGAAATAAAGATCTTGGTCATCCTCCTTCTTCTGCAATGTTGAGCCTCTGAGCTTCCTGTTCCTGTCTCCTAAAACCGCCCCCGCTAGCTCTTGCGGGTCCTCTGTGCGTCGTTACCGGAGCTGCCGCTCGGCACATCCTCGCATAGTGGCCAGGTGTATTGCACCTCCCAGATACCCTCGATTTTGCTGGGCAGTCTTCAGTGTGTGGCAAGTCATACCCGCAGTACTGGCACACTGCTGGGGAGCCTTGAGTGGAGGACGCTTCTTGGCGTTTCTGGCTCCAGCGTGTTTTCGCCGGGGTGGACTTCCCAATGGCGAATGCATCTTCTCCTTTGCACGGGCGTACAGCAGCGTCCATTTTTGCGCCTCTGCTCTCAGCGAGCTCATACACCCTGCCATTGTTCAGGATTTGCATCAGTGTCATGCCTGGCTCTCTCAGGGTCTGCCTCCTTAGCTTGTTGGAGCTGCATCCCTGTATGACCTGGTTCCTTATCATTACCTCCTCATTGTCCCACCTGCACGTGCTTGAGAGTTGACGCAGGCGTGTGCAAAACTGGTCCAAAGACTCCTCATCATGTTGTCTCTCCCCACACATCACGAACCTGTCAAAATCAACGTTGGACAGTGGGATAAAGTGGTTCTGGAGTGCAGTTTTGACAGTGGTATACGTCACCACTCAGAGATTTAAGGCTTCGTATATGCGCAGCACCTCGGTGCCTGCCGAATATAATAGGGTGGCGACCTTCGCATCATCATCGTCCTCCACTGTCGTCCTGAAAAACATATCCAATTTCTTTATCCAGATGAGCCACTTGGGACCCAGTTTAGAGGGTGGGCCTGAGGTATCAAACTCCTGCATGGGCGCTAACGAACCCTGCTGTCTCCGAACCATTCTTACCGGTGCGGCTGTCTCACTGTCGCTGTCGCCCATCTTCACAGATCGCACAGGCCCCTCACTTCAGGGTCGAGGCCGCAAACCTGTTCTCCTCGGGTCTCCTGCAGACCTGGACGTGTAGGCGATGAACTGTGGTGTACCCTCACCTTCAGTCAGCTCCAGAAACTGTGATCCCAGGCTCGGCAGGCATCCTCTCCACCATGTAGAGAAACGGGGGTCCTCACGGACCAAATTCGCAGCCTTCCGGAGTGGGGGAGCCATGAGGAATTCCAAAATTATTTTTCTGTTGTTCCACAGCACGTGGGTAGTGCACGAGCACCCTCACGGGCCGCAACTACACCACGCGCCAAAACAAAATGGCCACCCGCTATCGTGTCGGGTCCGGACTGCATCGGATGAACGGTGTGAGATTTGCTGCACTCGCGCGCACTAATCCTCCTCCTCGCGGCAGCCGTTCCTCATCGCCAATGTTACAGGCTAAACCCGTGCCTCGGGCCGCCACATACGCACATGCACACTCACTCATACACAGAGACACAGATGCGTGTGTTGCTTCTGATGTCCCGGCGGCAACTGCTGTATGGGACGTCTTTATTCCATCTGCGCATGCATGGCCAGAACGAGGCTCGCGCATGCGCATTTCGTCTTCACGACGTAACACTGTTGTGACCTGTGACTGCAAGTGCGTGAAATAAACCGCTTTCCGCTTTCACCTTGCAGCTCTCAAGGCAGCCAGCATGTCATTTCCCCTGCGGCGGTTCGCTTGTAATCAGAGTTGTGATTATACAATGCGTGTTTCCGGCCCCACAGTTCTTAAGCAAATCTGCCTCTATGCGGTTTGATTTATGACTTGTCGCACAATTAGGAATGGAATTTTAAAAAGAACATCTTACTTTCCCCAGCCCTGCCAGCCACACAGACGAACAGACACAGGCACTTTTGGGCACTTCTTGGTGCGCGCCCATGTCTTCTTGAAGGATTCTGAGGCTGGTGGGCGGGGCTTACCTACGTGGATAGAGAAATGTCTTAAATATATATTAATATATTTCAATACATGTTTTTTTAAGTCCAACATGATAGTCTGTCTCTGTTATATGAAGTCTCACCATATATATTAGTCCAAATGAAGACTTGTGGTTTCACTGGCAGCACATACTCCCATCTGTCAGCTTCCCAGGAACAAACAGGCACTTTTGGGCAGTTCTTGGTGCTATTTAGTCATGCTGTTGCTTGTTAACACAGTGTCATGCCGTGCACCTGTAGTTTGTCTGTGGAGCTGATATGCAGAATGGAATGCATTTCTTTTTTCAACATTGTATCTTTGAATTGACTGCAGCTTGCAAGGGTTGGCATTAAGGACATGTATTTTATTTTTTGTTGTGTTCATTGTATCATGACATCAGGAGCAGATGTGTTTTGCCCATGTAGCTCATGGATTAGTCTAGTCTTTAAGATGGATTTTGCATCTTTAGTAAGCAGACCAATTCTAATGCTTTTTTAAAAATGTTAGCATAGGTCAGATCTGCAGACTGACGCATGTTTAAGTTCTTTGCAGCAAAAATGTTGCCAGAGATTTACATTTCCAATGCTCGAGTGTGTTATGGCATTGTTTGTGTCCTAATGTTTTGAAAATAGGTTGACTGTTTTACTGGTGTTAACTGTAGGAGGTCTCTGAAAACAATGACGTGTTTTCCTCCAGTTCTTCGTAGTCAGTTTTTAGGCCTTCTTGCGTTCTGAGATGAATTAAAGCCAACATGAGGTTGGACACCATGCTTAATTAATCGATCAGGAGCACTTTCATTTGTTTCAAAATTCTGCATAGTTCAGTAGCAGCTTCTGCTGAGAATTCATAGTGTTCCCATTTGTTTGGTTTTCTACTGGGAGGATTAGTAGTCAGTGTAACGTTACACCTCCTATGTTGTAGGCAGCTAAACCTGTGGGGGTTGTTACAACAGCTGAAAGGTTAAGTCTTGTAGACATGTGCTGATTATTTTAATTAAGAATGTTTTACCAGAACCAGCTTCACCACTTACATACAGGAGCAAAGGTTTATACTTTTTACAACTATAAGTTTTAGTTTCATGTTTAGAACCATGTTCATTTTTTTCAGTGACCTCTAGATAAATGGTTTAGTTTATTATTTATATAGCGCACCATACCCTGGGGGCATCAGGGCGCAAACAGACAAGAATATGCTCAATTTAGTTACCTGTATTTTCCTACTTATCATGTACTTGTATCAACAATGTTACAATAGGCTTGTATGTACAAGGTAGGGTCAGGGAACAATGAAGTAACAGGGTGCATGTTTCCAGCATAGTGATAGGGCTATAATATACAGTTATGTGCAGTGTGACATATCGGGTCAAGTGGCACCAGTGTCATAGTGATGTGATGCGCACGGAACTTAATTCACATAGTAAGTAAGCTCCAGGAGCAGAGAGTGGGTGTCAAGGGAGGTGCATCTAAAGGGTCATGCAGGTTAGAGTAGTTAGATGTCATTAGCTCTCAGCCACCTGGTCAGGTTCTGTCTGAAATTGGCAAAGGGTTGAGGTTCTCTGATGCCATGGGGGAGGGAGTAGCTATGTCCTCCTATAGTGGAGAGTTTGAAGCGCGGAACTTGGTGGCAGTTCGCGTTGGCTGTTCTTGTTGGTCTGGATGAGGTTCTTTTACATAACCTGTCCAAGAGGTAGGGTGGTGCTTTATTGTTGAGGCACTTGTGGGTGGGTGAGGGAGGCGATCTTAAGTTGAATTTTATCAAAAGTGGATAGCCATTTGTATTCTCTTCTTACAGAGGATATATGCTCCTTTCTGTTAATCATGAGTGCTGCTCTCAAGGCATTGTTCTGAAGGACTTGAATTTTGTGAATGGTCTGTTTATTTGCCCCAATGTAGAGTCTGTTAAAATAATCCAATTTGGATAGTATAAGGGCTCTGGCAAGTGTAATGCAGCTGTCTGTGGAGAGGAATTGCTTACTAGCTCTGATAAATTTGCATGTGTGCCGTAGCAGAGGCTAGAGAGTTTGTTTAGCAAAGTTCATGGTGGCGTCTAGGTAAAATCCTAGGGTTTTCACTTGTTAGCTACTTTTATGTTGTTCCCATCAATAATGACGTTGGCATAGTCAGGGCTGAGTTTGGAGATATAGGTTGGGGTGCCTAGGATGATAAGCTCAGTTTTATCATCGTTCAGGCATAGGCCGTGGGTGGCCATCCATGCCTGAACGATGCTATAGATTCTGTTCACTAGAGCCAGATCCTTGGTGTAAACTCCTGAAAGCGGGAGGAGGATCTGGGTATTGTCTGCGTAGTTAGTGTAGGCCATTTCTTCAAAGAGGGGCTTCGTGAAAACATTGTAGAGGGTAGGTGACACACAAGATCCTTGTGGTACACCGCAGGTTATAGGGATCGGATCTGCTGTGGCTGATGGAGAGAAGACTCTCATAGTCAGGTTACTCAGAAATGACTTGATCCATGTTATAGCCTCTTTTGAGAATTGGGCTGCAGAGTCTAGGTGGCTACATAAGACTGTATGGTCAACTAAGTCGAATGCAGCTGATGGGTCCAGAAGGAGGAGTAGGGCTGCTTGGCCATTGTCTCTGCATTCGTCAATTTGGGCCATAAGATCTATTCGAGCTGTCTCAGTCCCATGTTGCGGGCGGAATCCTGATTGGCGGGTTCCGAGTAGGTGGTTGGATTCTAGGAAGGTTTGTATTTGCATGTAAGCCACTTTGTCTAGAATTTTTAGAAGAAAGGGCACAGTCGTGATGGGCCTGAAGTTTGTGGGAATGGCAGGATCCAGGGTTTGTTTCTTTAATAGTGGCAGTACCCAGGACTCTTAAGTTATTCGGTACCGTGTCTGTGGAAAAGGAGGAGTTGATGAGTTTGGTTATAAATGGCGATGGTTCTCTCGCAGCATCCTTGTTAAGTTGTGCTGGGCATTGATCGCCTTTACAGTTGGACGGGTAAGTCCCAGAATGACCTTTTCTACTGACCTTTTCTACCTCAATGGTCGATACCTTAGAGAAGCAGAATCGGACTTCTTGGTTAGGCTGTGGTGGTGGCGCTAAGCTCTGAGGGATGTGAGGCGTTAGAGATGCCTTCTTGAGAGCAATTTTAGATAAATGGTGAGTATTAGATGTGATTTGAGCACTGACAAGTCTTCATATTGTTTAGATTGATGCATGGTATTTTATACCTCAGTGTTAAGTAGTGAGCCCGAGACAAGAAAATGTTCAACAAAAAGGTTTATTACACAGCTCACCAGTTTCACGCTGTAGTATACCAAAACAAATTGTGACGTCCTTCCTTCAAATAAAAACAGCTTACAGTTCGTAGCAGGACCAAACGTGGTTTTCGCCAGCCCGTTTTTGTAAATGTCCCAAATTTCCTTTAGGGAATTCACCAGGCTCGTGGCTGCAGGCTTTTCCGAGTTTCAGCCCACTGGCCTGCCCGGTCTAAGAAGTTGAAAATAAAACAATACAACACCCAGTGTTCTCACTCTCCTTACGGATCCTTTCCCGTCAAACGTTTTCCTCTGCTGCGTCGCTGACCTGGTCCGTGGATCGGGTAGGGCATTTTCCGGCGGTTCTTTCTCTACCTCCCTAGTACGCCCACTGGTACTCGGGACCGGCCTCGCTCCACTCCGGGGCCTCTCCGTCGGCTTCCTTCCACACCTGCAAAACAAGACCCCCTTTGAGCGGTTTGGTGAGGCTTTTGACCCAGGTGCCCCTCCTGCCCAGTAATTACTGCCGGGTGTTACCAGCAACGGTTTCCCCACACCTGATGCTAATTCCCCTCTTCCCTGCTCAGCCCTCGATGTGTCAGCCTTGGTTTTAGTCACTGACTGTGGGGGTCTGCCTGAATATGGAAGCATGTTTTCCCGTCTCCCTTGCTGATTTTCCTTTCCACTTTTCTGGCTTTTATACTGATGCCGTATTTGGTGGGGCCTTCTGGGATATGGAGTTCGTATGTGTTTTATTTCACATGATTCACTCAAGGGCAGCATTATTTTATCCATTGGCTTACTCCCCTCTCTGCTGTTCTGTTGCATACCCTCCTTTCGCACAGTAGCTCGGGTGGCTGCCACTTCTACACCCTCACACTCAGTCATGACCATTTCTGCTTAATTTAGAATTAGTTGTTCTCCAAGTGGTTCTTGGCTTCCTGTGTGTCTTTATCTAGTAGAGCTACAATTTCTTCCTCTTGTTGGCGTTTCTTGTCCAGCATTTGTTTGTATATTTTGAAATTGCCATTTGTTATACTGCTTTCATTTGCTTTGATTGCAGCTTCAAATGAGTCCTGGTCACCTAATAATGCTTTTCTCTAAGATTTAAAATGTTGTTGTAGGGCCATGTAATAAAGTTCTCTATGTTGCAGAGATTTAAATAACTTTATATGATTTATTAAGGCTGAGTTTCATAAAGTTTTACTAGGCTTTCGTCACAAGATGAGACAAGATATTTGCCAGTTGTCTCGTCTGGTGTGACATTTTGTTTGTAGTAGTAGTTTTGGGCTATGTCATACAGGTACATGTTTTCCAAAGCAGTACTTCTTTTTGGGTAGTATTTGTCAATTAATTTGTTATTTAAAATGTCCTGGCTGTTTGGATCAGTTGTGGCTATTGTTTCTATCTCTGGGTAGGATTTTAGTAACCATTTTTAGGATGCAGCTGGACCAAGGTTTAGCCAGACAATGTGTTCAGATTTGCCATATAAGTCTGTACATGTTAAATGGTCTGCAGCTTCGTAGCACCTGCATTCTCTATGGGAGAGAATTATTATACCGAAGCTGTACAATTTTTGTGACAATGTTTTGTCAGATGATATGTCATCCCAGAGGTCTTTTTAACTCCTTTTATTTATTTATCAGCTTTGGTGAGGCTGTGACATATCTTGCAGCTGTAGTGGAATTGTCGGCAATGTGTTGTATGTCTATATTTGCATTCCACAAGAGGGCAATGATTGCATTACACTGTGTCTAACAGAAGACATCAAGCTATTTACTTGTCCTTTTGCGCAACCTGTTCTAGGAAAGCCAAAGCAACATTTTGGTTTAGTATTTACCTTTTTGTTTTTATATCTGTTTTTTTAAACCTAGGATTTGCGTATGTAGGTCACTGTGTGGTTTATGTAGGGATGTTGCAGGTAATGTATTTTCCAATAAACTGTAAAACAGTGGCATCACTGTCATGACCAAATCTGGGAGCATCTTTTATCCATAAAAGCTTGTGGATGTGTGGTGCTACTCTGGATTGATATTCTTTTCTCCAAATGAAGTGTCAATTTCTCTGAGTGAAGGGGTAGTTTTATTGGCGTTGAAGCGCAGCATGTAGCAATGGTGAAAGTACATTGATATATTGACAGGGTCATGAGCACAGAGTTCTCCTGATGGTTTTATATCTATTTCCTCTTTATTTTGGTTTGCAGTGCATAAGAAGTTGTGCAAGTCATTACATGCGTATGCTGCACAACTACCATGTTAGTGCGCCTAGCTTCCTTAGCATACAATGTACATCAGCTTGACGTCCGAACCAGTATTCTTTTGTACCACGCGTGTTTACCAAGATACTTGACTGCAAAACCTCCTCTTTGTCTTTACTCTTTTGAAGCAGTTTGGTAGAGGACATGTTTAAAAATATCAGAGCCTGGTTTTACTGTGTGTGCAACTCCATAACAGAGTTGCTAGTTCCCTTTCGAACAAGAGGTGGAAAATGTACTCTATATTTTGTCGCAATATGGGGTCTTTACATTTGTAAAGAGCGATATTCTGATGCAGTATTTTGTGTGGCTCTTTCATCATGTCTTCCTCCTTTTCCTTTATTTATTTATGATTTATATACCGCAAATCCACTGACGCAAAGGCTTCAGGGTGCTGACAAATACAGAAGCAAATAAAGCAGCCAGAGGACAGATGGCTCAGACCGAGATGGTATCAGTTGAACAGATATGTTTTTAGTCCTTTCCTAAATACTCTGTTGGAGTTTTCGATTCCAGGCAATGGGGGCCACAGAATATAACGCTCCAACCTTGGTCTGAAATAGTCTGCAAGATTGGTCGGTTAGCTGGGAGAGATCGTTAGATCTGAGACCATAATTGCTAATTTTAGGCCTGAGTTCCTCATTGAGGTAGATGGGACCAGAGTTTTTCAAACAATTGAAGGAGATAGACAAGAAGCGAAAGAGAATACGTTCCTTGATAGTAAGCCAGTGAAGCTCCCTTCTCGACGAGGAGATATGGTCTGATCTCTTCTTATTCATAACAATCCTGACGGCGTTATTCTGCACTACCTGCAGTCTATTCATTTCACAGTTTGGGAGGCCGATCAGGAGACTACCGCAGTTGTCTATCCTAGAGCTGATCAATGCTCGAGCTAGTGTTTCTCTTCCCGTTTGTGAGAGAAAGGGGCGTGCGTGAGAAAGCAGTTTGATTAATATGACGACAAGGCCACCAAACTACAGACCTGCGCTTTCATGTTCAGATTGCAATCGAGATGGATCCCGACTTTTTTCTTGACCTTTATGGCACAATTATCAATCACAAACTGGGAGTATAAATCTTCGTTTGTGGATTTTAGGATCAGTGCCCACCAGCATTAGTTCTGTCTTGTTGGTGTTAAGGGCCAATCCATTGCCACACATCCAGCTTATGAATCCAATTGATTTTAGTTTCATCATCTGAGAAAACAGCTGTGATGGGAATGACTCACTGGGTGTCGTCAGCGTAGTTGGTGAATTCTATGTCATTACTGTCCAGAAAGTCAAGGAAGGGCCGGTGCCCTTGAACGGTTACAGATGTTGTAAGGTGAAATATCGGCTCCCTGTGGGATTCCTGTATCAGATCCATGGGGTTAGCTTCTGCCAGGGGCTGCTCACTCTCCATTGGCGATCTTGCAACCCATGCGGCCGCCGGAGCAGAAAATCCCGCCACCTCCCTCAACCTGGAGACCAGCACTGAGTGGTCTACCAGGTCGAAGGCGGCAGAGAGGTCCAGTAACATCAGCACGCTGGGGTTGCCTTGATCCATATGGCGAAGAAGCCTAGACTTTAAATCCAACAAGGCAGACTCGGTACCATGCTTTTCCCGGAAACCAGATTGTTTATTAAGAATGTCAGCATTTCTCGGGTGGGTCAGTAGTTGAGTATACGCAACTCGATCGAGAATTGTAAGCAAGAATGGTGAGTTAGAGGACGGTAATTCAGTGGATCGTCAGGGGAAAGGTCGTTTTTTTAATAGTGGAGTCACCCAAGAGTGTTTTATGCATGTAGGCACAGCCCTGTCCCTAAAGGATGCATTAACAAACTTGCAAAGGGTGGGAATGAGCGAGGAGGCGCAAGCTTTTTTTGTAAGTGCTGGGCATAAGTCACCCTTACAGTTAGATGGAAAGAGTAGAAGAAAAGAACGTACTCCTACAATTTTCTCCCAAATGCTCATTGGGAATTCCTTGGCATGACACATTTGATATGTTTCTAATGCATCTTCTATGGCGTCTTTTGAGTGAAGTGGGCAAATTGTAGACTGGTCTAAAATGTTGGCTGCACTAACAGGATCTACACGTTAAAATTGGCCAGTTGGTGGTGAATCTTGAATTATTTGGAAGGTTTCTCTTGTTTTTCTCCATGTTTATCTTTGTAGTATTCATTGTTTTCTTTGAGATATTGTAGGGCTTCTCTAACTTTGTAGTTGTTGCCAAATTGGTGTCTTTTGTTGGTACATCATTAACTAGTACAATCAAAGATTGATCTATTGGGTGTTGGTCTCCTAGAGTTTTAACATTTTCTTTCCAATGGCAAATATACTACTTTGCCACAAATGCCTTTTTAGTAACGCAGATGGAGATAATTTGCCGTTTTAATGTTAAGGCATAGTATAGCTTGAAATGGGTGTACTGTTTGGATTATAATGCTCTCAAACAAATTAAGTTGTTTGAGAGCCTTTGGAAGTGGGAATATTTCTAAGTTATTAGTGACGGCACGTGATGACATTTGGTTATTGTCAAGCTTTGTATTGCAGTACATGCAAACTCTTGAGGGGTCAGTTATTTTGTATTTTTCTGTTAGATATAAAGCGAATTGTAACCACTGGGATTCCTCATTTTCCTCTATTTTGTAGGCCATATCTACTATTTTTGTGCTATTTTTATAAAAAGTTCTGTGACAACAGACACATACTATTATTATTATACTGGTTCTGGTTTTTCAGCAGGTGTGTTTTAAAACGTATCTATTTCTTTTTTGTATGTGTTTGTTAGGAGGGTGGTGTTTGAGGTTTTCGCTAATGTTTTCTGAAGTTGCTGAATTTGCTATGTTTATAAGCCTCTTTATTGAAATATGGTTCTGTGCTGCTTGTGTGACTCCATTCACCTTCACAGAAGTTCAAAAAGGTATCTATATTGACATTGCTCATGTTTAGAAGTACTTGATTTATTTAGCTTGTGGTTTCATTCGGTTTGAAATCAATATAAACCACTTTCTCTTTAGTAGAAATGCGCTGTCCGAGCTTTGAGGATTAGTCTTATGCAGTAGTTTTTAAGGGTAGATTGTGACATTTAGTTGCCGTTTTAATATTGTGAAGAACTCTAAGGTGGAAAATGTTTGGTAAAGTTATTTTTTTGGAATGCTTTACTATGGCAACATTAACATTGATAGATATCGTGTTGGGTTCATTAATAGGCCTGCTTTTGTTTGTAAATCTTTTTTTACTTTAAGTTTTTGCAAGAGGGGCCTTACTTTCATTAGTGGCATTAGTGGTGACTGGTTTAGCTTTGTTGAGTGAGGTTACTAGCTGTTTTGTTTTGTTTTCTGTACATTGTGTTAGAGGTGGATATTATGATGACTTGCTTTTATCCTTATCTGCTCTATTTATTTTCTTTGTTTTACAGAGTTCGTTTTTAGTAGGTAGTATGTTCTATCTGCTAGGGGGAAAAGAAAGTTTGGGGTAGAAAGTTGTGGAATGTATATGAATGTATTGTGTGTGGGTGTGATTGTAGAGATGAATAGAGTGCTGTGGGATGATAGGTGTGGTTGGGAAGGTTGTAAGAGTCTATATAGGTGTGATGGGCTTTGGGTAGTGAGCAGGGGAGTGGTGGTGTGATTGAATAAGTAGGGACATTATGATGTTTTGAGGAAAATAATGGTTGTTGGGGTGTTATCTAGTGCGCAGGTATGAGAGTTGTGTGGGTGTGTGATGCTGGCAATGCATAGCTGTGCTTTTCACACTCTATTTGAAAGTAGAATTTAGCTGTGCCTTTGCATTTTTGCTTTAGGTTTAAACTAACTGTTTTTGTTCAGACGTGCTGTGCCCTTTGTTTGAATTGAATGCTTCTCTGTAACCTGCTGGCCCAGTGACTGTTCCATACTGCTGTACTCGTTCTACTCTTCCTGCTGCCCCTCTCTCTACACACCCATGGCACTTTCTGTTTCTCCTATCTTCTCCAACTGCTTCTCCATCAACTATTTTTCCCTTCTCACTAAGTCTGGTAGGAAGAAGTTTATAAAGGATATCTTGGCCACCAACCCTGGTCTCCCCATCGCTGATGCCTATTCCAGCACTTCCTCCAGACAGACCCTCACCGACATCCTCTTTGTTGTTCCTTTGCCAGATCTATGGACTCTTCATATGATCTCTGTGCTCTGTCCTCTCTCCTCCTCTCCTGTTAATGATGGCACCCGCTGGGAAGCCCTTGTGGCCCCCTTCGACTCCTCTAAGGTCATCATTGGTATTTACCTAAATGGCACTATTATAGTCCAAGGCCCTCAGGCCAGTCTCCTCCTCGTTTATAGGCGCTTCCCTCGCCTCATCAATTTCGTTACATCTCCTGCTGCCCCCCCCTGCCTTGGCTACCTTACCCTCTCTTCCCTCCTCTCCTGCCCCACCTCTTGCACGTTACTCACCTCGGCAGGGCGTACCTCAGATTTGTACCCCTCCCCAGAAGGCCTTTAAGGCTGGCAACCTTCTTCATTTTGCCACTCTCAACTCTCGCTCTGCTGTCAAACACTCCTCTGATATCTGCCACCTCCTGGAAGAACTTGACCTCGATGTCCTCGGTCTCACCGAGGCATGGTTCACGGCCACTCTCCTCCCTGATGGCTACAAGATCCTCTCCGTACCTAGATCCACCGGTCCAGAGGGGGTGTAGCCCTGATCTTTTGGATTCCTGCCTCAATTATTCCCACGCAGACCTACTCCTCTTTCGAATGTCTTGTCTGCATGTTTTCTCTCTCTCTTACTGTGGCTACTATCTACCGGCCCCCTGGTCAGATGACCTCATTTCTCTGAGTGAACGGACCTCTCATCCTCCCTTCTGGCATCTACCACTCAACTCCTCCTCCTTGGTGACCTCAATATCCATCTAGACTGTACTTGTTCCTCCTCTTTACTCTTCCGTGACCTCTGTGATTCCCTCTCCCCTTTCTACCCTCCCCTCTGACCCGACTCGCTCTGCAGGGCAAACACTTGATGTCTTGATCTGCTCTGACCTCCTCCTCTCCATCCTTCCGACCACTCCTCTCTCCTGGAGTGATCACTCCCTCCTCTCATCCCATCTCTCCCTCTCTACCCCCCAGGCCAAGCCAACCTCAACAATGCCACCTACCTTCTCAGACATCTGGCCCATGAAGCTTGTGTCAGTTGAGGCTTTTGCCGCCACCTTCTCCCCGCCCTGCCTCCCACCTCATGGAAATGGAGGGCTTCTTGTTCATCCTCTGACAAACTGGCCTGTCGCCTGCTCCAAAGGCAATACTGACGCTATGTCTACACTAAGAAGAGAGCCCACATCCAACTACGTGTCTCTGAGGCATCTAACAACTAGGCCGAACTCTTTAAAATCTTCAAGGAGCTGGCAACCCTGCTGCAGTCTCTACCTCTTTCCCCTGTTCCTCCAAAACCATCCAGGACCACATTGACACCCCCGCTCCTGCCCTGGCTGATTTCTGCAACCACTCCTTCGCCTCAGGAGCCTTCTCCTCCCCTCTGAAGCACTCTTGTGCACCCTCTTCTGAAGAAACCCACAGCTGACCCTTCTTGCCCGGCCACCTATCGCCCAATCTCCATCACTCCTTTTCTGGGCAAACTCCTAGAAAAGCTGGCCATCTCGCAGTTTAACCTTCACTCCGACTCTTTTGGTTGTCTCCATGACCATCACTCTGGATTTGGAGCAGCCAGAAGCATGGAAACTGCTCTCCTGAATATCAGTGAAGATATGCTCTCCAACCTTGACTCTAACATCCCCTCTGTCCTTGTCCTACTCGATCTCTATTCTGCCTTCGACACGGTCAACCATACCATCCTGCTCAATAGTCTCTGTGACAACCTGGGTATTACCGATTAGGCTCTGGCCTGGCTGACCTCTTTCCTCTCCGATCGACCCTCCCAGGTCGAACTTGGGTCCTTCATCTATCTCCTTTTCTACCTGCGGTGTTCCCCGGGGTCCAACCCCTCACCCTGCCTTTTCAACCAATACCTGGCAACTCTTGCACACCGAATTGCCATTTTCTGCTCCAATTTTTAGTGCTATGCTGATGACTAGACTAATTTTCAGGCTTCCCTCTGCCACCTCTTCTCCTTCTCTCATCTTGAATTGCCTATCTGCCATTCAGGATTGGTGTGCCGCCAATGATCTCTGCCTGAATGCCAGCAAGACGGCGATCCTCCTTATCAGCACACCTTCACCCTCCTTTCCGGTCACTCTCTGGCTGGCCTGCCTTGGCCCTCCTCCTACCCCCACCTGCAAGGCTAAGAACCTCAGGGTCATCTTTGACTAACTGCTTTCCTTCTCTGCCCACATCTGTCTCTAAAAAGTAAATCTTCCTACCTCACCTCCTTCTGCCTTTCCTCTCTGTCTCCCAGAAGCTCACTGTCTCTCGAGCCCTGGTTCTCTGTAGGTTGTATTATTGTAACAGCCTATTTCTAAATCTACCTGCTTCTACTCTCTGCCCTTTGCAACCCATCCAGAACAGGACTGCAAGACTTGTCCTTGGCCTCAAGCCCTAGGATCGTATCTCTCCAGCCCTGAAATTGCTCCACTGGCTCCCAGTTGTTGCACGGATTAAATTCAAGACCCTTTGCATTGTCCACAAGGCTTTCTGGGGCCTGGGTTCAAAATACCTTCAGTTGTCCCTCTGTAAATACCTTACCTCCCGAGCTCTTCACTCCTCCACCTCTAACTCCCTCCGGGTCAGTCGTTTTTCAAAGCAACGAGCTGGGGGTAGATCTGTCTTCGGCTGGGGCCTCCCTCTGAAACGGCCTCCTTGCCACTCCGAAACTTGAGGAGGACCATCTCCGGTCCCGAAAGCACCTCAAGACCTTCCTCTTTGCTTCTGCCTTCTCTCCTCCTCTCCCCTGCTGATTCTGTCTCTGTATTGTGCACCTGGTCACCCTCTGACTTTCGGACCCAGGTATCTGCTCACCCTGCCACCCACCTATACTGCCTTCTGGCAATCCCTTGCACTGGGGTCTGTATCTGTAACCCTACAGGTCCCCCCCTTTTTTTCAGCACTTATCAGACACACCCTGTCTGTTGCCTTAAACCTAGCACTTGCCACTTTCTGGCTGCACTACCACTATTTGTTGCTTTTATTATTTATTTATATTTATTCTTATCCCTTTTGCTCAGCACTTTCCACTCCCCCCCCCCCCCCCTATGCACTTTCCAATTCCCCCCGCCCCCCATGCACTTGCGCGTTCCCAATGTCACTGGGCCTAGTAAGATTGTTTTGTTCTCCCTTGTTCCCTTCCCTTGCCTCGTCGCGCAAGATTGTTGTTTTGTTCTCCCTTGTTCCCTTCCCTTGCCTCGTCGCGCTCTGAAACACTTGCGCGTATGAGCATGTTACAAATAAAATAGCAATATCTTTGGAGGGACAGGGCCTCCCTGTCCTTGGCCTGTACTCCCTTGTGTGTTCTGTGTTGCTTTCTGCACAGGAGTTCATGTGGGACTCCTGGCAGTGCAGCTCTTCCTCTTTTTGGTTGTGGTGAACAGAGACCCTTGGGATACCCTTATGGCACCCATGGGTGGGGGTATAACCCTCTACGCCTAGTGTATGTTTTTGGGCCCCTGTGTGTGGCCCACAGAGCAGGGTATGGGCTGGTGGCAGCTCCATGCTGCATTTGACAGGTGCTCGGAGTAGCCTCCATTTTGGAATACCTAGGCCCTGCCATCGGTGGATTCCTGATAGGTGACAAAATGGCCCATGTGGCTTCTTGGTTTGTATTACCTGTTATCTTGTTTTCCCAAAGTCCTCGGAAGCCCTGACTCTGTCCCTTCTCCTAACTGGCTGTTGGGTGGAAGAACCATATATGGTTTTGTGAGGGAAGTCCAGGCCAGACTGAATGGAGCCTTCCCAGTGACTTTATGTTGTGGGTACACCCTTGGGGTGGGACCTGGGTGAATGGAGCGTGTGACCAATATGCATTCCATGTTCTGGGTGTCTGGCATCTGTGTGTGAGACACAAAGACACAAAGAATGAGACAGCCCTGCCTGAAACTGACAAGAATACAGTGTGGCGTGCTTGCCCCAATCCACATTCCTTGTTATGGTTGTATGGGTGGAAGTGAATGGCCTGAATGCACTGTGAGCCTGCCTGCCTGCCCTTCTGACTGATTGGATGACTTAGTGTGGCTTAGCAGTGTGAATGAGGGACAGATCTGTTTATCTGGGGACCTCTCACTTAACACATTTTTTCAGAAACTGAACCTGAAGCTGCTTATCCTTGAAGCCCAGCTGGAAGAAGAATTGCTGCTGCTTTCTTTCGACCCGATCCGGAAGCTGTTGAGGACTGATCCGAGGGAGGACCTGGCTAGGCGATCTCTCCCCGAGCTACTGCGAGGGAACATCGTGCAGAAGCTGATCTTCACCGAGGTACCCTGGAAGCCAGTCCTGAAAGGCTGTCGACCAGAGACTGGGTCCGCCAAGAAATCTTGAAGTAAAGCACCTGGACCTCGAGGCCGTCGAAGTCCATTGCCGTTGACTGGGGTTCGGAGGATTTCCGTCACTGCTGGAAGCCAGTCGAGTCGGGTGTCCCAGAAGCGGGAACAACTTGATGCCGTGCTGCTCAACAACCGGAGCTGCAACGCTACACCTTTTTGCGTAATAACATTTAAGCTAAGGGCTCCCTTGCCATCACCAACGACCGCTTTGTCCCGCCGTAGAAAGTCGAGGTCGTCGACCGCAGAGAATCACCCGGTGGGTTTCCTGCCACCCGAAGTCCACAAAGACGCCGACAAGTGAAGAGCCAAAGTATAGCCGTGGTAGAGTTCCGATCGCTGACATCCAACGCCGATTCTCGATGCCCCACTGCCGGGCCTACGTTCTTGAGTTTTCTTTGCGGCACCAAACTCTCTTCTTCGAGGACTCTAGATGCAGAGGGTTCACATTTCCTCGAGGACTCTTGACGCCATGTGGCTCCTGCTTTTAAAGGGAGTCCACCCTCAAGGGATCCGTTGACGAACCGTTGAAACTCTGCTAACTCTGGTACATTGGGGGAGTGGAACATTTTTGACTAGAAAAGAAGACTATTTTAACATTAATTGACTGGGCTTGTTAATGCACTTCATCACAGTTTGCCCAGGGGGGTGGGATACTCGCACAGAACTGTGCCTTGGTAACAAGAGAAACATTCTGCCATTGTTTAATCTAACTTGTATTCCTTCCTATGTCCTATGCTGATAAACATTACTGTTTGATTTGTATGCAATTAGAAACTGTCAGCAGTTGCTGCATTTTAAAGGAGTCAATAGAGTGGCATCACATAGCTATTGTACATATTTGCCATATTAGATTTGCCAAAGTACAAAGTGATTATTGTGTGTATATATCTTGAACCTTATTTTTATATAAATAACTGTTGGACATTCATTTGTGGGGAGCTTGGGGGTCTATACTGTACTTAATAACCAGTCTGCATCTCCTCCTGACCGTAAGCCTTGGTTGTTCATCCTTCGCTACCCTATAGAGAACCTTGGCTGGGCTGCTATGTGCTTCTACTCTGCCATATAGAGGGCAAGAGTAAAGCTACCCCCCCCAGTCTTTACAGGGTGTAATGTAAAATGTGTGAGGAAGTATGTGTGTGGTAATGTGTGATAGTGATTTGGAATGCAATGAGTGTGAGGCGTGTTGCGTTGGAGCTAGGACCTCATGTAGGATAGGGGTATGGAATAATAGCAAGGAAGTAACATTTATGTATCAAAGTGGATGAGAGATGGATGTGTTGTTATCCAGTATGGGTGGTGTATTGAATAAAGGGCAATGTTTAGATGGGAATAGAAAGTGTGAATGTTGCAATATAATGATTAAGAGTGAAATAAATGTCTCAAAAAGAATACTCTAGGCAAATATATAGTGAAACTACATTGTTACAATTAGAGAGAGATACTATATTAATGTACTTGCTTTGTAGGATATGAAGTATTCTTCACAAAGCGGTCTTTGTCAATCTTATTTTTTCCTGTAATTGTAAAAAACGTAGTGGGTATATCTGGTAAAGGTGAAGAGAAGGTGTTCTTTATGAAGGTAGGAGGAGTTGTTGGTGTTATGGAGTAGGAGTAGTGCTGTTTGGGACATTGCAAGGAACAGAGCAAAAATGGGTGTGAAAAACGGTTATTTTTGTGCTGGTGATTTGAATAAAAGAAAAGCTTTGTTGGTGCAATGTATTTGTAATGTGTAGCAGTGTTTTTAAAGAATTGGGAAACTGGCCTAATGATAATGCAATGGCGATTGTTGTTGCATCAGTGTTTGGTGTCTTACAGTAGAGGTTGGGAAAGAACAGTACATTATATGTAATGTGAAGTGTTGTATATAGAAACTTTGACGGTATACACGTGTGAGCTTGTGGAAAATGGTGGCAGTATAAGGGATGTAATGCGAGAGGTTGGAAAGTGACACATTTATATGGAATGGAAAATGCTCAGCGTTTAAAAGTTTCTTTTTTAGGAGCATATTCATGAAAGTAAAAAAAAATCATATGTGCATTAATAGCAGCACTAACTTTTTTCTAAAAGGAAGGAAAAGCAGATGGAAAAGATTTGTAGAACATGTTTAAGTGGCATTTGGTGTAGAAGTTTAATATGTTGGCAGTACATGCATAGTTGGCAATGTTATACATTACAATCTGTAGGTGCATATCAAGTCTTGGTTTTCTTCTTTGCATTCTGGGACTTGTAGTTCCACTTTTCCAATTATAAAACAGATGCAGAGAAAAAACTAGGACTGTATAAGCACTTCAGATTGAAGCGGGTCATGTTGGCTGGTATGCCTGTACTGCCAATATATCAAACTTCCACACACCATGTGACACTTTTGCATCTGCTTTTTCTTTTTAGAAAAAAGTTACACACAGTGCTGCTATAAAGGCCTTATGCATTTTTTAACTTTCATCAAAATGCTCCTAAAAAGAACGCACAGCATTTTTCATTCCATATGAATGTCACACTTTTGTATCTTACAGTCCTGTTGTTTTTTTTATTTGCATTCTGGGACTTGTAGTCCGAGTTGTGTAATGTGAGAAGTGGAATTACAAGTCACAAAATGCTAAGAAAAAAACAAGACTTGATAAGCACCTACAGATTGGAATGGGTCATGTTGGCAAGTATGCATGTACTGCCAACATATTACATTTTCACACACAGAGTGCCACTTAAACATGTTCACCAAATCCTTTCCTTTCTTTTAGAAAGACGTTACACACCGTGCTGCTATAAATGCACATATGCATTTTTTAGCCATCACAAAAATGAGGCTGCTTATCCTGTAATAATCTTCTTAATAAGCATATTCTCTTTTTTATCCACTATCAAATGCCATGTATTGCAGCATTCAGCACCTACTCATATCAAGTGGCAGTTACTTACAATGCTGTGCATTTAAAAAAATATCTTTTTGGGAATATATATATATATATATATATATATATATATATATATATATATATATATATATATATATATATATATATATATATATATACTCTCAAAGTACATGCTACTCTCAACCACCTGCAATACTGTTCTATTTGCAGATTCAACAATATCTACACCTAACAAGTCATTGCACAGGTATGCTTATTGAAAAGTAATTCGCTATGGCTTTGTGTAAGCAGTGTCTTGATCGTGGGTGATTCTTGGGTCCATTGGTTAAAGGTCTATTCTGAAGAGTCTGGATTGTTTGAGAATCTTGGGTTAGAAGAATTTTTAAGTTTCATGGTATGGAGTTCGAGGAATGTAGTGGGTGGAATTGGTCCCATTTTGTGAGACTAAGATTACTTTCAAGCATCCAGAGATCCTTGTTGTTCACTGTGGAGGCAACAGTTTGGGCTGTGTCACCGGAATTGCCTTACATTTTGCCATTAAGCATGCACTTGCAAATTTAATGGAACTGTTCTTATGTTCCA
The DNA here is from genome assembly GCF_040938575.1 of Ambystoma mexicanum. Lineage (NCBI taxonomy): Eukaryota > Metazoa > Chordata > Amphibia > Caudata > Ambystomatidae > Ambystoma > Ambystoma mexicanum. Next base: position 1,062,022,289 of record NC_090923.1, on the reverse strand, counting down.
AGATTGTTTTTCATCGGATAGCTCAAAGACAAATGTGGAAATATTCTAATTTATTTTGGCCACAAATCGAGAAAGCAAGGTGCAATGTGAACAAAGCTGTATATGTATTTTTGCAGGATTTTGGAATGACATATGTTCAGAATGAAAATATCAAGTTTGATATTGTGAATATTTTTCCGAGGATATGGAGTGCATTTGACTAATGTCAGAAATCAAATTTTTCTTTTGAATATCACAGAATGCACTTTAGTATTTTTAGTAGTTGTAGTAAACAAAAAAATAAAAAATAAAGTTTTTAAGTTGGGAAAAAATAATTACATTCAATAGAACATTAGTTAGTTCAGTAGATAAAACTCCCCAATTTGTTTAAAAAAACAAAAAGGTTCTTTTAAGAGCCACCATTTTTGAATGAAAAAGCAATTTATTTGAATTCCCCTGCCCCACACCTGGAATTTTGCGAGTGTCTGCGGATTTTCGTACTGTCCATGGACTACGTAGATTGCAAAAGGTCCTGCGATTTTTCTTCAATTTATTTTTTTAACAGTGAAAGGTGGCTCTTAAAGGAACTTTTTTTTTTAAAAAAAAAAGGTTTTGTTGTATTTTATTTTTTGGATGGCTTTTTGTTTTTTATAGGAGAGGTTTAAGGGGCACCAACCACGGAGACGGAGGCGCTGGTGGACTTGGGAAGATGTTGGGCGGGCCTTAAATTAAAGTTAGGTGACCTTGTTTCCTGTGCTCCTTGACTGCAGCCTTGAAAGCACTCAAACTGCTCCCCCCTGCAGATCGGTGTGTCTCACTTAGTACTGTGACCATCGAAAGTGAAGGCTCAACCGCGTTCTGTATGGCCTGCAAGGCGGCCGACGGGATCCTCTGCCCCACAGGATATCCTGTGTGGTGGCTGGAGCGGTCGAGGTAGATGGGGGGTACAGGTCGTTAACCTGCTTCTCCCAGAGAAAGGAATAGCTTTTCTCAGAGCACCCGGGTGGTTGGATGTGGTGTGGTGGCGCAGGTGGTCCCGTAGGAGTACTGCCCAGGTTGTCCACGACTCAGTGCATCTCACCTTGAGAGCCAGAACCTTCGGAACACCCCCAAAGGTGGTGAAAAACTGCCACACCGATGACCCACTTCCTCTATCTCATCTTGCTTCTTAGTCATACTCTTCTGCATCACTGCGCCTGTTCCCCTCTCCAGGCAGTTGTGGTTGTGGTTGTGGTGGTGGCTGGGGAGGAGGAATGGCCATGACTGAAGCCATATATGCAGGTTGGAATATGCCGGAAAGCAGGTGCTCTGTTCTGGTGCTCTCTCCTAGATAGTGCAACTAAGGCATGGTATCAAACAGTGAAGACAGGCACAAGTGATCACAGTTCAAGGGTGTTTATTGAACTTCATTGGGTTGGTAGAACTCCTGTCTAAAGATGAGAGCAAGCTACGACCATCGAATAACGCAATCCTAATGGAGTCTGTCAAAATGAAATGGCCTACACTAATAAGCCTATTGCCAATCCTTCTAAATACAAAATGGTGTGGGATAACAATGTATGCAAAAGAAAAGTGTTCAAGAAGTGTTCAAGAAGTGTTCAAGAAATATGTCTGGATAGTTGAGCAGTTGGCTTCCCTTCTGCATGTTTTCAGCACAGGGCAAGGCGCCATGTGCGTGCTTTGCACACACACTGGCTTCTTGGCCATGCCATACAGTTCAACACACAGGCATCAATGCCTTCACCAAAGTCTCACTTGCAATGACAGCCTCTTATTGCAGAGGGCCTGATGTAACAAACAAAACACATTTCCTTTGTCAGGGTCTTCACTTTCACAAGTTCAAGACTGGTCTCCCTCGTTCGGGCTCGGACCATGGATCCCCCTCGTCCAGGCTCACATCACTTTTGATACCACAATCGAAGACTTTCGAATGTGCAATAGGGTTTGGTTAAATCGTCTCAGGACCACTCCAATTCACTTCACACAATTTACACTTCACATCAATCTTCTACTTTCGTTTCTTTTGTCAGGATACCATACAGAGGTCTTCGCCTGAGCACATTGACAGTGCTGGACCACTCTGTCAACGGTACTGTATCTTTCATTCTAATGTTCAAATATTCACCAGCAATTTACCTTCAATTGCGTCTTTCATCACACGTTCCAGCGCTTGTTTTATAATGTTTCTGCTTGCAACCTTGACTTCAACACAGATCGGTCTACCCAACTCACCGGCTTTGTTCTCTGGCGCTTCTTTGTTCTTGTAGGCAAGGACGATACCACAGTGTCTGCTGCTCCTCCCCGTTTTGGTCAGTTACGCCTGAGAACCCTCTGTATCTCTGACACACAATGCAGGATTCTTCAGCCTAATTTCCTGGTCTTGCGTCTCTCCCCCCACCCCTCCTCTACACCCTGCCGCCCAGCACTGGTCTAGCCCCAGGGTGTTGATCCAAAGAAGATGGCTGTGCCCTGGCCACCTGAGGGAGAGAGAGCTGTAATGGGTGGGTCCCTACAGAGGAACCGTCCGCGGGCTACCGAGCACAAAATAGGCCTTAGACAGTTGTACAAATTTGACAGATCAACTAAGAATGGGGTTAGGAGCTCTGCAACAGAAACTTTCAATTTGAAACGCCCTAGATTGGCTGAAAATGCAGTTTCAAACTGTCCATGGTCATGAATACAGTCCGTGGACACGCCGTCATGCTGCACGCTCGTGGTCGCACGATGTCCGCAGCGCCACATGATGTGCGCAGACACCCTTAGACTGGGAGACGCCAGGCGCATGTGCACAGATGTCCGCAAACAAACACGCTGTATGCGGTCTAATTAAAAGTGCGTCATGCGAGAAGTGATATGTTCAGACGCAGCGCTGTTTGCGGACATCCGATTGCATAAGCACACACCGAACAGTCTTATAGTCCATTGACTAATAATTGGGTCTAAAAAAAAAAAGAAATGGCGATATTTGCTTATAAGAAATGTTTATATAATGAATGGTAATAATGGAGAAATAAATACAGTGTACTTACTATTTGGTTAAAGGTTGTTTTGGAATGAGCTCCTGGTGTATCCGGGTCTGTATGAAGAGTTGTACTGAAGTGATATTGAGGTGTACAGTTATGGTTTGTGCTTGGTGCATTCCATTATATTGTGTACTAAATGAAAACATAATTTTTACATTTTTGAAATGATGAATTGTTCGAAAAGGTATATTTGGGTGTAGTAAATAAAAGTAATGTTGTTTTATGTATGTTTTTGTTGGTTGAGGGGTACATTTTCTGTTGTCCCCTGTGCTTCTGGATCTTGTTGATTGTCTGCGGACATTCGCACTGTCTGCAGACTCCACAGCTGCTACATTGCAGGTGAGTGTGATTTTTAGGTGTAACCATTAAAAATGGGTATAAAGAACCTTTAGCAAATTAAGGGGTGTTTGGTAAAAACGTATGGAAATCAGTAAAATACTTTGTTAAAGTGACATTATGGTTAAGGTGCACTAATAAGAACCTATGAAATTCAGTAAAAAACATTGTTAAGGGGATGTTATGGTTACAAGTAAAACCGAAAAACTCTAGAAATTTTGTAAGCTAAGCACCCATAACTCGCGCCACCACCGCGCATTGCTAAGAGTAACACAAGGACATCAACAATGTCAGACATCAAAGACTAACACGCAGGACATAATTATGTTAATGTGAATTTGTGGTACTAGAGGGAATGTTATGTTTGGAGAATGACTGACGCTTGTTTTCTTTTGTTGAGGTGAAAGAATAGATAGTAGGGGGAAGCATGATGTTTGTTATCGGTTTGTTTGTTTCTTTTTATATAGTCCGACACTAGTTATTTGGAGACTGAGAAGGAATGAGTATGAAGATTAAGCAGTGTAGTCATTGATACTCTTACAGATATTCGGTAAGGAGACTAGAAACCTGACATAATGAGGATACATTATAACTTAAGTAATTTTGTAATTATAATGTATGGTTATGTGTTGTAGCATCATACTACTGGAGAGTGGAGGAGAATAATATCTGTCTTCTGAAAATTGGAAATGACTAACCTATATTGGAGAAATTGAATTCTTGAATTGTTCCTGTTTGCTGAAAAACACAAATGTATTGTTTTTGGATTTATTTAATTTCAGTACAAAGAATTGTAATTATGTTGATCTCATTGAGATTATGAAAGGAAGATTAACGTTTGAGTTAATAAACTGTTTTGAAATGAATAAATATATGAATTGAAAAAGATGTGTTGCAACAATACATTTGAAATGTTAGATTAGTCTTTGCAAAATCACCTCACAAACTTAATTTTAAAAAAAGAGAAAAGCTTTATTTTTGTTTTTTAGGACAGGCTAATAACCAAGTCGAGTGCATCGGAGAACCCCTTTTTAAGAAAAGAGGCTTTTGGATGTATTATAATGTTGCTACCTGGCCATAAGATTGCAATAGCTGGAAACTGGTGCGATTACTTGGCCATATGACAGCAGTGCTTGACAAATGTGTATCTAATACCTATCGATAAGGCCCAACTGATGGCTTTATCAATGCTCAATATTTAACAGGACTTCAATGCAAGGATCAGATGATAATCGTGTGGCTGAAGACACACTTGATTTGAGACGTTTATTACACCAGTAGCCGTTTTCAGCTGCAATGAAGCCATTAACATCTGCCAGACTCCTTAGAAAAACCACTGTCAGGCTAAAGATTGAAGTTCCTACTTGATAGAGAGATCTCAAAAGGATATGTTTTGGCCAGGGAGGGGCAGGTAGAGGGTGGGAATGGCCATAGGGACTAGCATGGCAAAGGGCCTCATTACAAGTTTGGCAGTATTTCGTTGGTAAATCTGACTAGCGCCAAACAGAATTACTGTTACCACCACTTGGTCTGGCAGAATTACCGCCAGAATACAACTGGTGGAATGGCAGTGTTAGTCCCCATTTATTGAGTACATAGGATGATGCCATGGGGATTGGGAACCAAAGTTGTAGTAAGGCGGTTTGGTAATGCAGTGCGGTTACCACTGAATTACAGCCATTTCTTCCCACAATGCTGTACTTGTAATGAGGCCCAAAGGGCAGCCAATGGGTGGGTAAATAACCAAACGCCCACTAGTTGTGTCCCTCCTAACTTTACTCTAATGCAATAGTTTTGGCTTATAGGTGGCACTATGCGCCACCTCGTAGCCAAAAATAAAACTGGTACCCTGCCACTGACAACATGCAGATGTTTCCACAAGAAATCATAGCAGTCCGTCTCACCCCCTGGAGTTTTTAATTGCTTATTAAAAGGCATACCTACATAGAGATAATAGAAGCAGTCGGGATGAGACCCTGTCATTTTTAAATGCTTATTAAAATACATAATGGTGGTGTTTTTAAAACCATGTCAAAAGTGATTACAGCATATCTAGAGCCTTTTTGAGTAATTGGTCACTTGAAAGCGTGATTTGAGATGATAATCACTCTTTCAAGACACCCTGTGAAGTCACAATGATTGTATACAGGGTTCGAAAGCACCAGGAGTTACTTGTGACTCATGTGCCAAGTGCTGCCATCCAATCCTAGCTATGTGATATTAACTGTATGCTTGGGAATGTATATAAAGGAGAATAAAGCACACATCAAAGGGTCATGTAGAGCAGATTGGATAATATCAAATGGACAACAAGTTTGTTTGCTGTGCACTATCCCCTCGTTCCCCAGCAGTAGCTCCTGCTTAACTGGCTATGCCTGGTTCCAGGAGCTGCTTTTTGCACCTGATAACAAATCCCAATTTCGATCCCTGTTATAATCTACATGCTTGCAATGCAGCATAAAAGTGCAAAACACATCAAGGAACCAAACTCTATGGAAACTAAATGAGCCCTTAAAAGCAACATTTTCCGAATGTCTCGACTTAAACTGAAAATTCAGTCTTAAAAATGACAAATGGTTTAAGGGAGCTTTGAGCAGGATGCACTGGTTATGCATGATGATGCAGCAGCTGACTGACACCAGGGACACTCCTTTATGTATGTTAATTGGAACTGGCATGAGCAAAGCTTGCTCCAGCTAGACCTAAAGTGTTTTTTTTTAATCATGTTTGTGTGTGCCCCAGGGGAAAAGAACATTCACTTCTATTTTCAAACGATGTTAGCCCTATAAAATCGTGTGATAGAATCCCAATTAAAAGGAAGTATTTCCCTCTTCCTATTTATTTGCTAAAGGGTTACCAGAGAATTTCTGTCTATTGATCATTAAGCAATACGTATGTATACTGGGTTTGTTCAAATTAGTCAGTTGATTAAGTTGGGTCACAACGTGTCAATCCATGGCTTTATCATTTAGTCACAGTTGGATCCTTCTCGTGTTAACCAGCTGGAAGTGGCCCAGGTCATGCTAAAGACTTCCCGTGCGAAAATGAGCACAGAGATGGACATGCAGGATTAAAATGTGTCTATATAGTTTATTTATTTTTACATTTGTTAAGCGCACAAAGCCCACAGACATCTAGGTGCTATGACATGACCAGTTACTTGAGAAATAGTACAGGCATAGTAAGCATACCTTGGTGTGGATTGACATTTCATGTGGCAGTGATTGCTGTTGAGGTTAGGTGATCTGCAATGTTGTTAGAGCTCTTCGGAATGTCCAGTACGAATGTTCTGCTCGCAAGGTGGGCGGTAGTAGGTTCCAGTGCTTGGCTGCGATGGTCGGGGAAACTACAGCCACGAGCAATGGCCCGTTTAAATTTGGGCTGAGTGGCTCTGTGGGCATAGGCAGCCCTGGTGGGTTTGGAGGAGGATGCTTTGGTACGTTTTTGGGATAAGTAAGGGAGGGCATCTTTGGACAGGCATTTGTGTGTGGTGGAGGGAGCCAGTGGGCTTTCTTTCTTGCTTTGGTTATGTGTTCCATTTTTGAGATATTCAGTGCTGCTCTGAGTGCATTATATTGAATAACCTGCAATTTCCGAATATTCTTGTTTGTAGTGCCTCCGAAAAGAGCATTGCTGAGACCCTACGGTTGCCCGGGCTGTGGTAAGGCAGCTGTTCAGGGATAGGAAGGGTCTGGATGCTTTGATCAGCCTGGTAGTGTAGGCAGCGGACGAGGCGATGGCGCTGACTTGCCGTGGCAGGGAAAGGGTAGAGTCAAGATATACCCCAAGGGTTTTCACAGATGGGTAGACGTAGATTGGAATACCGTCAATGTTGAAGGTGGAGTATTGGGGGTCAAGTCTGTTGACAACCTTGGGGGTTTGGTGGAGGAGGCCTACGAGGAGGATCTCAGTCTTCTCGTTCAGACATAGACGGTGAGAGGCCATCCAGGCTTGGATGGTTGAATACACAGAGTTAAGGGAGGCTGCGTCTTTAAGTTAGTTGCCAGAGAGTTTGAGAAGGATTTGCGTGTCATCTGCATAGTTTGTGTAAGATGCACAGTCCAGCAGGGCAAAAGTGGAATCAATGTTATATAAAGTAGGTGAAACACCGGGTCCTTGGGGCGCACTGCAGGTGATGTGTCCTGGTGGGGGCACTGAAGTTCTCTAAGAACACTCTAATGGATCGGTCGCCTAGGAAGGAGGGGATCTAGGCAGTGGCCTCGGGAGAGAAGTTAGCTGAGGATGATGAGTGCTGACCTAGGCTATCGTGGTCCACTAGGTCGAATGCTGCTGATAGGTCGAGAAGAAGCAGCAGAGCCGGCTTTCCTTCATCTCTGATTTCTGCAGTCTGGATCTTCAGATCCAGGAGTGCATACTCCGTCCCATCGCCTGGGCGGAACCCTGACTGGCGTATAATTAGGATATGGTTGGCTTCTAGATATCTTTGGATTTGCAGATAGGCTGCTCTATCCAGAATTCTTAGCAGGAATGGGACTGTTGTGATGGGGCGCTAGTTGGTGGGGATGGCAGGGTCCATCATGGTTTTTTTTATGGAGTATCCAGACTTCCTTGAGACAGTTACGGGCTGTTGGTGGATTAGGAGGCATTGATGAATGAGGCAAAGAGGAGTGCCAGTATGTCTGAGCAGTCTTTGATTAGGCTTGTCGGACAAATATCCCCTTTTACATTATCAGGCCTTTTAGAATAGTTAGTACTTTGTCTTGCAAGATGTCGGTGGAGTAAAACGTAGGGAAGTCTTTAGGGCTGTTGGTGGGATGGGGTGGGCTGAGGTGGTCGACAATGCTGATGAGTTCAACCAGGGATGCCAATTTCTTTATGCAGAGTGTTGATTTTGATGAGCATTGCTTTTTGGATACTCGAGCACCACAACTCATCTTTGCTATGTTTACTGGGGGTGGGATGGTGGGAATTTTCAGTTCCTTGTGAATGTTAAAGATCTCACAGGTGTTGGATTTTGCCTTGTCGATGCAGTCATTATATGTGGCGCATTTAGCAGAGTGGATGTTTTTTTTTTGTAATTCTTAGCTGCTTCACTGAACAGTAGCTTCTTGGATGTCGATGGTTCTTTCTTCCAGCTGGTTTCTGCTAGTCGTTTGTTGGCAGCGGGGTGTTGGGAGTTCTGGGCTGAACCATGAGTTTCTGTGGGCAGTTGGTTTGAGTTTGAGAGGGGCTATGGCAGTCCTTAGAGTTGATGTATACAAAGTGGCAAGAGTGTTGGGCAACAGACTCTCACCATTACCCACAGATGCATATGCCAATCTGCCCCTAGCTACCTAACTGAACGTATACAACCAGTTCAGACACTCTGACCCAAAAGGGACCTGTACGCTAACCAACTCTCAGTCCCCAACTTCAATAGAGCGAAAGCTGGCGGCTCGAGTTTCGAAGTCCTAGCACCAAAAGCCTGGAACTCCCTACCGCCCAAACTGAGAGCTGAATCATCCCTCATGGCATTCAGAAAGGCACTGAAAACCACTTTACTTAAGTGACTACTACCTAAAATACTACTGCAATATGAACAATGTTTGTAATATACAACTGTACCCATGCTCACTGTTCCCTTGTAACCCCAGAACTTTAGCTATGTCTGTAATTATGTCTCCATCGACTTTGTGATACTCACCCATGCCAAGTAAACCTTCTTGTAACCGCGCCACGATGCCCAAGGGCAGCTGTGCCCTTTAAAAATGCAAATAAACAGGGGCTGGGGGTAGTAGTGAGCTCATCATGGGAGCAAGATATTCCTTGGTGAGGTTTTTGGAGCTATGGGCAGCAGTCGAAGGGTAGTGGTGCAGTGACGGGTGTTGTACTAAAGGGGAATGGAAAACTGTACCATCTTGCGGTCTGGGCCTGGGCTGTTGGAGTGGATGGAAACCTGACAGTTGAGGTCCTCAATCCAGTCAAGGATGCAACCTTTATTTTGAGTGGGGTTGCTGATACGTTGGTTGAAGCCCAGTGCGCTGAGCAAGTTGGAGAGTGAGGAAGCTGCTGGGTCTTAAGGCTGGTTGAAGCCCAAATTGAAGTCTCCCAGGAGGATAGATTTGGAAGTGGGCTTGTAGGTTCCCAAGGTGTGGAGGAGATTTTCTTCAAAATACAGGGCTGGACCTGGGCGTCGGCAGATGGCGTGATGTACGATGGTGTTGAGTCCGAGAGGGTCAGTTTAGCGGATAGGATGTCGCAGTTGTCAGGAAGGGAGTTCTTTTGTCTAATGGATAGTGTCCTTAGCAATAAGTGCTACACCCACTGCCTCTGACATTCGGTCTGTCCGCGTGTAGGATGGTGTACCCAGGAGGAGGGCAATGGACAGGGCAGGGCCAGATGCGGCATGCTGCCATGTTTCCGAGGTAGCTAAGATGTCCAGGTTTAGGATGGTTAGGAGGCAGTTGATGTCCAGAGCATGAGCAGAGATGGATCTTGCATTGGTAAGGGTGCATTTTATTGGACCAGAGGGCATGGGGCCAGACTGTTGACCAGGGAGGGTCATAGTGGGTCCTCTCAGCGGGGAGGAGGGTTTAGGCAGTTTATCTGCAGGATGTGTTCCACTTCTTTCTGGGTCTTGGGGAGGTCGGAGTCCTAACCCCCTAGACAGTTGTTTCTATTGGCATTGGTTTGGGAGAGTGAGGTGTGCTGAGGGTTGGTATGGATAGGTACAGCCAGGTAGGGTAATGCCTGTGGTTCAGGGCAGAGCTGGGGATTCTGGTGTGGCCTAATTCTGCAGGAAATCCGAAGTCCTCCTAGCCAGCATGGTCTTGTTGGCGTGGAGGTGGTCATCGCATATTTGTGCGCTGGAGATGCTCAATTCTGGGCGGGAGGCGTCATGTCGTGGTTGCATTTTGGAATTTGTGCTGGGGGGGCAAGTTGGTGCTGCATGGAATTAGGCTAGCAGGCGGCAGTGTAGTGCTCCAGGGTGTGTTTTGCATCAAGCAAACTGACGAAGGAGCCAGGTGCTGTTGGCTAGGTCTGAGGCATAATGTGTGGGAGGCGGGAGTGTGCAAGCTCGCATATGTTTGCTTCAAGTGGGCCTGTGCAGGTAGAGGTCGTCTGAGGTGTAGGTCTGGATAGCTTGGGTGGTAGAAGTGCAGGTAGAGGGTGAGGCCTGGTTTCAAGATGTTGGCTAGTATGGTAAATGATTCCTGTGCTGCTTGGGTGGTGGTGTAGGTAGGGTATGGCTGGGAGTAGGTGACGGCACAGTGGAGGGTGGTGCTGGTGGGATGGAGATGTGCAGTAACCAGCTTGGCAGTGGTTTGGATGAGACGGGCACGCAATGGGGTCTGGCTGAGGACAATGCAGATGTGTGGGGGCTGGCAAAGGGGCTTTTGCATGCTGCTCAGGCTGCCTGGGTGGGTCAGGAACGTAGCGATAGGCATACGTGGCATCTCAGGAGGCGCCGGTTTGCACGGCACATGTGAGGGCGACAAGATCAGCGCTTGGGCCAATGTGTATCGATGCAGTGGAAGCCAGATATGTCCATGTGTTTAACCGTTAATAGGGAGCGCAAGCTGGTAGTAGGCTGTGTTGGTAGTGGTGAAAAGTGGGCATAAGAGTGTATTGGCCGGGATGATGATGGTTACTAGTCTTTCCATCAAAGTTTTTCCATCAAGGGTTCGTTCCATCGAATCTTTTCCATTGAAAAATGTTTTCATCGAATTGCCATACAAAAAGTGCAAAGTGTTTATGCATCGAAACCCTTTAATCAAAAAGTGTTTAGTTACGTAAACACTTTACATTTTTTTGCATGGAAAGTTGATGAAACATGCATAACGTTATAACCTTACAGGGAGCTGTCTAGTGCTGAAATCTATTCAAAACAGTTGCAATATATTTCAGCACTGGACAGCTCCCTCTAACTTATGTAGTGTGCACTTTTTTATGTAAATGTCCCCAGTCCTAGAAAATAAAATGAAAGTGCACACTACGCAAGTCAGAGGGAGCTGTCCAGTGCTGAAATCTATAAAGTATTTCAGCACTGGACTTCTTCCTCTAACTTGTGGTGTGGGTCCCCTAACCCGCAGCAGTACCCCCCCAAAACACCCCAAGACCCCATTAAAAAAAAATGTACCCTTTCCTCAACCCATTGAATTTCCAACCCAAACATCCATACATATATTTTAAAGGTATGTTTGAGTTGGAAATCCATCGATGGAAAAGCATTTCAATGAATGAATGAATTTCGATGGATAATGATTTGATGGAAATTATTTCGATGGAAAGACTGTATACCGATGATACATGAGCATCTGGGGCAGGGAAAAGGTGCAATTCCCCTAGTGATTAGCGAGCAAACATGTGAGGCAGTGTGGGGATTGGGTTGGGGCTGGTAGGTAGCCTATATGGCGGAAGAAAGTAAGTGGGTGGAGGTAGGGTAATATGTGCAGAGCAGTACAGTCTAACAGAGGCCGAGCACAAAGGTTTACCAGACATGTGAAGAGGCATCCGCAAATTCATGGTCCCGGAAGGGCGTGGAGTAGGCGTCTCAGAGCCCTCCCGGTCTGGACAGGCAGGGTCCTTAAGTGAGCTCCTTGCGTGAGTGCTGGCATCGTCTGCCGGCTTGTCCCTGTCCATGTTGTAGCAGGGGAAGGCATCACATTGGGTGTAGCAGCCATAGATGCTGTAGTCGCTGCTACAGTGCCACTGCATGCAGCCCCAGCAGAGAGCTTTGCAGAGGCGACCATTACTGAGCGGAGCGTACGCTCTGTAAATTAATTCATGGCCAGGTGGTCGGCCTCAGAGGGAGCTGGATCCCGATGCTTGTCCAAGATGCACTAACTGGCCTCTTCATGCTTTCTCAGCTCCATCTCTATTTCTCTGCCACGCCTCTAGCAGTCTGGTGGAGTTGGTAAGGCTGACTGACAACAGGATCCTGGAAATAAGAATACCATTGGTGCCAACCTCAACCCTTCTGCATTGTCTATTATGTTTGTAATTTGGGGAAAGAGAGTAGTTAGTGATGACCTATTCTTCTAATTTTGGGGAGGCTGGATTTGGAGAATCTAATTGTATATCGCTTTGGGGAAGCAGGGACCTTTCAGCTAATGTCCAAATATTGGTGGGAGGGTTCTACCCAGCTGGTGTCCTCTTAGCCTCCGTGTTATGGACTGTACATAAAGGATCCATCTTCTGCTACGTATGCCATTATGCCATGAAATTAAGGGACACAACCCAGGAAATATTAGTTAAGGGCCTTGCTTAATAGCCAACTGAGCCTATTTTAAAAGAGGGAGGATGAATACCTTTGATTTTTGTGATTAGGCTGTTGTGACAATCTTGCAATTTCAATGCCAGCAGTAATGTATTCAATCAAGCCCATTGGGAAGCACCATGCACCAATATAAGCCACTCTTCATATTGCACCTATTTTTAACCCTAGCCGTTCATCACCAGTTTTTGGTTTCTAGATTGTTCATTAAAGTTTCAGGCTTGTAAACAATTTCCTTTTTTACTGTTCATATAGATATGTAGCTTTGTACAGGATCCTAACAACCAGTGTTCTTTGCCATAATTAAAAAAAATGTTTAAATGTTAACCCAATGGGGGGGGGGCGCTGTTGCGCATGAGAAGATGGTCGCTCCCGTGTGAGCTCTGGCGAGAACCAAGGCCGCAATGCCGATATAAGCACTTCTGGTGAACGGTTCAACATAAACATATCATAGAACGTGTTGCAACCCTCACGGATCAGGCATGTAAAGTTTGGAGGCGAAGACTGAGGGATTCTCGAGAAATAACAGCATCCGAATCCCATGTGTGGCAGGAAGCGGAGCCCGAGGATAAGCCGTGACCCGAGGGGAGGAGCCCGGCGTAGGACAACGCAAGCGGCGGCCGAGGGATGGACGGCCCACCAGCTCCGGGGGACGAGTTGCGGGCGCTCCGCTCCTCGTTGAGCGCCTGCAGACCCCCCCCCCAGACACTCTGCAACCACCACATTGAACAGCAGAAACGGGACACGCTGGGCACACGTTTACGACCCTACAAAGGAGGCGAGGAACACGCGACCCGCGGAGCCCTGGGGCGTGACACTGCCGGACCCCCGGCTGGCACTCTACAGATATGTGGGGCAGTGCAGGGTGGGGAGGAGAGCCCAGATGATCGTGGGAAGCCTGGGCCCCCATTGACAATCAAAAACTCCTGTCCCCTTCGTAGGTACGGAGGGATATTTCGTCTCCCCCCCCCCCCCCTCCGCGACATTAAGACGCTTTGCCACGCACCCTACCCCCCCACCCACCCTTTGGGAAGAACACATACCATTGTGGGGACACAGACGGAGCTCTCCGGGCCGTCCTCCCAGCGCTGGGAACCGACAGTGGGGGGCCCCGCACAGGGATGTGGAAACGACGCCTGAAACTTCATGCGCCACAAACTGGATCGAGGGAAAACTAAACAACGACCCTGCATTAACATCCATTACTTCAGAGAAAGAGCACATGACCACTCAAAGGAGGCAAAAAAGGATAACTGGATATGCACAGGGAATCACAGCAGGGCATAAGTTCCCAAAGTTAGACAACCGACGGACGAGGCTACTCCTGCGGCTCTCATGTGGGTAGCAAAAAGGCAAGGGCACTACCCCTACACGTGTTGGGGATCACGAAAGAAAGGAAATAATAGGCAAAGACTATAAGCTGGTACTGCACCCCACCTGATCATTGGGGGGGGAACAGGCTGAAGATGGAGCATCTGCGATACAGCCCTAAAACACCCCCGAGATAAGCGTACCTCTGCCTAAGATCAACGCAAGCTCACACATTGACGACAGTGATACAGTTTCTGAGCCACAACAGCAGTAACCGCACATATGCGCAGAACCCTGCAGAGGGGTACAAATGAGAACTGCTAGGAATAGAGCTAAGGGGCTGGACCCACTAATGCCTACAAGGGTGCGGACTAGACTCATCTGGCTGTACGCCCTACACAAGGACAGCTTTAACTCCGCCTCGCACCCACCTGGGCATTGTTTTCCTTCAGGTAAATTGTCCTAAGATCTTTGGCCCCAAGATGGGTAAAGGAGCCATTGACAAGTACACAACACTAATCCAGAAGGAGACGGACCTCGAGATGGAGGAGGGAACGCTCCCACAGGAACAGACCTCTCCGCCGACCACGATGGACCCCCAGGCGGTCTTTCTCGCCATGTAGCAGGGCTTCTCAGCCCTTAATGACAAATTGGATGGGATAACAGCAAATGTGGCGTCCATCAAAACACAACTAGACAAAACAACATCACGCATGACTGAAGCCGAAACGAGAATATCGGGCACTGAAGATGCCATCGAAGCCTTGAAAAGCACGGTCTCCACGATGGCAATAGAACTAGGGACGGTGAAGTCCAAATGCGAAGACTTGGAGACGAGGTCACAACGCAATAATATCCGTATAGTTAGAGTGCCAGAGGAAGCAATGAAAGGTTCCACGGAAAAGGCAGTAGATCTCCTGCGCACCCTCCTGGGAGACCCGGGATAGTCACCGATGTTCATTGTAGAATGGGGTCATAGGTCGCTGGCCCCGAAGCCGAAACCAGGAGCATACCCTAGACCAATTATAGCCTGTGTGATGAACTACAGAGATGGGGACTTAATTTTGAAAGTGGCAAGAGAAAAAGAGCTGAGATGGTAAGCCAACGTCATACGGATCTTTCCGGACTTTACACTAGCGGTGCAACAAGAAAGGAAACTCTTCACAGGGGTTAAAGAACTACTACGAGAACGACAGATCCAGTATGCTATGCTTTATCCGGCGAGACTCAAAATCCAATATCAGAACAAAATACATTTCTTTACATTTCCTGAGGAAGCGGCGAACTTTGTTGAAACGCACATCCCTGCTCCAACTGGTCAACCTAGAGCGGAGGGGACTTAGTAAACCCTACAGTCATGTAATGGCAAACACGTTCATGTTATAAAAAGAATTTCCCGAAGTGACGGCTCCCCTCTCAGGGTGGCCTTTATTGGGGGTGAATATGTCAAATCCTACAAGTTACGTTACTGTGTGATACCCCCCATGGGTGTCAATATGAGTGAGAGCAACAAAATTGAACCGGTCCACTTTACATACGGTCCAAGATGGCATGGGCACTGCGAATCGCCGCAGGCCCCCCCTGTAGCGGGTGCACGTTCAGTTGATGGGAGGGGAGGGTCGGGATTCTAAGAGCAGTTAAAGTTGGGGGAACTGTGAGGGGGTGGTCAAGTTGGGATTGTTGGTGTGGAGTACGTGAAGGACGGTATTAAAAAAATAAGCACACAGGTAATGAACACAAGGAACATCAAGAGTATAGTAGAAGTATATTTTCATGCACATGTTAACCGCTTCATAGGTAATGGCTGAAGTAGGCACTGATAATATCAAAATACTGAGTTGGAATGTGCGAGGCTTGGGATCCAGAGTCAAGAAAAGAAAAATCTTAGCATATATCAATAGACAGACCCCCAAGATTATCTAATGCCCCAACAAGGAGGGCAACTGGTGCCGAATTGGGGAACACATCAATACTTCACGACGTATTCTAAACGGGTAAGAGGGGCGGCGATTTTAATACATAAAACCTTGCAGTTCAAATGTAAAGCTGCGGAGTGTGATTCTGAAGGGAGGTATGTGTTACTACTCCATGGCATACCCTATGACAAAGAGATAGTCCTCCTCAACGTATACGGGCCTAACATAGACGACTCGGAATTCTACTCCACAATATTTGGGAAGTGGGCAAACTTCCCCACAGCTTATTTGATATGCGGCGGAGACTTTAATACTATCCTAGATGTACACTCCGATCGCACATCAACACAAACCAGGGCATTGACCAAGGCAGCACAGACAATCACACATATGGCAGACTTAAATCTAAAGGACGCATGGAAAACTTTAAACCCTTCTAAGAGAGAATATACGTACTACTCCATGGTGCAGGACATGCACTCCAGAATAGATTTATGGTTGGTAGACAATGCAGTCCTGTCGTGGGTCACGAGCGCCCTGATCTATCCCAGAATAAACTCGGATCACTCCCCAATACAGCTACCATTACGAATCCCCGGTTCCACAGCGAATAGACCACCATGGAGATTGAAACCCGCAGCACTGCGAGATCTGGTCTATAAAAACACAATGGACCAACAAATACAAGAATATTTCGATATTAATGAGAACTCTGTTTCTAGTCAAGCAATAATGTGGCAAGCTTTTAAGGCATACATAAGAGGCAGCTCTATATTTACAGAATGCGGAATCCTTAAAGATATCAGGGGTAGATTAAACCGATTAGAGACACAAATAGGATCATTACAATGTCAATATGCACGTAGCCCAACATCACAGCTTAGCTCTGACATAAAGACTAAATTAGACGAATATACCGAAGCAGCGGACCAAGAGATCCGATATTTCGATAAACCAGCGACAGCACGCCGTTATGGGGAGGGCGAACGCCCAGGGAGGTTGCTGGCCAGAGCAGTGAGGGGAGAAAGGGGACCAACAACCATACCATGCATACAAACACCGGACGGTTCAGTTACCACTGACCAAAGCAAGGTAGAAGAAACATTTCATGCATTCTACAAAAAACTCTACTCTCCTCAATCCGACGCCACGGATGCAGAGATTGAATATTATCTCTCCCAAATACCAACGACACTTCTAGCCGATGATACTAGGGAATGCCGATAACTGAGGCAGAAATAGAGGAGGCGATAAAGGCACTACCCAACGTGAAAGCCCCCAGCACAGACGGTCTAGGGGCTGAATTTTATAAAGAGTTCAGACATCTGTTGGCACCCAGACTAATGGCGGTGTGGACAGAAGCCCTAAACAAGGGAGAACTCCCCGAAACCACCAGGGAAGCAGTAATTACGCTACTACTTAAACCAGGGAAACCCCCAGAAGATTGCGGGTCATATAGGCCGCTATCATTAATCAATACAGATGCGAAGATCCTAGCCAAAATACTGGCAACTAGACTAATGCCACTGATGCCCTATATGGTCCATGAAGACCAGGTAGGGTTTATTACGGGAAGGTCCACAGCAACTAATGTTAGAAGGTGCCACAAAATTTTGACCACAACACCCTCCGAAGTCCAGGCCATAGCCGTTTCGCTTGATATGCATAAAGCATTCAACACTGTCTCCTGGCCCTTTCTCTTTGGGGTACTAAAATTATGGGTTTGGCCCAAACTTCCTGAAATGGATACAAATATTATATACATGTCCCCATGCCAAAATTAGAATCAATGGAGCCCTAACAGATAAACTTGAGCTACGTGGGGGCACCCGACAGGGATGCCCATTGTCACCCTTACTGTTCACCCTGGTAATAGAGCCCTTGGCGGATATTCTTAGGTCACGGTACAGCACATATGGACTAAGGCTAGAAGGTAAATTGCACATTATAACTCTGTACGCAGATGACATCTTGCTATATCTAAGGAATCCAGATCGATCTTTGGGCAGGGTCCTGGCAGAGGTTGAACGGTTTGGTGATTATTCTGGCCTACGTCTAAATCCCAACAAATCGGAGAGATTCCCAATCACAGAGAATACAACAAAACCCCAAGACCTACATGGCCTGGTCTGGAGCCCGACCCATATTCTGTACCTGGGAGCACAGATTGCTAGAACGGCCCAACTTTCCCGTGCCCTAAACTACAGTGTATTGGCTGACACGCTGTGCATAAAAATGAAACGCGGAGCGCCCTCCCCATATCAATGATGTAAAGGATAGCACTAATTAAAATGATAATACTACCGAAACTCTTTTACCTATTTAGCACAATACCGGTCTGGCCAGGTCACGCCCTGTTCACTAAAATGTCCAGTGCATGCATCTCGTTCGTGTGGGGGGGGGGGAAACCCTAGAGTGAGCTGGAAGATGTTAACCGATCCTTATTCAAGGGGTGGTTTGATGGCACCTGACCTAGAATTATACTACCTGGCTGTGCAGGCACATTACGCTGTCCAGTGGGCCACACAATTTCTTAACACCGGGATCCCACCACCCGGTCAGGTAGAGCGGGAAGCTATCATGTCGCTCCACAAAATGACTAGACCAAGCCCCAAGCACTACAACACCATAGATCCCACAAGGGTAACAATCACGGCATGGGCTAAAATAGCTGACATATTTGACACCGACAGGTTATACCACCCGAGTATGCCACTCTAGGGTGACCCCAAGCACCCTTCAACATAGATGGGGAGGTGGCGATGCATTGGACCTCCAGGGGCATTACCCAGTGGGGAGAGCTATTTCCAGAAAAGTGCTTTATTCAGTGGGATGACATCAAAGATGTAGTGGGAAATACAAATGGACACAAACAACAATATATCCGTGTACAATCAGCTATACAAAATACATGCCCTACCGTCCCTAATGAGCCGGTGATAAGCATGGGCCTAGGATACATGTTCACAGGGGGGTCACAAAAGGTCTCGGCCTCAGCACTGTATAAAATCATACTGCAGACACGTCCATCAGAGAATCGCACGGCTAAGAATAAGTGGGAACGGTATCTGGGAAAACAAATTGATGATGAGGAATGGTTACCGAATCTGTGCACTTATCAAACAAATATCATGCAATTCCAGATATAAACGAATTCACTACAAGATAGTACTTAGGACACATTACACCCCTGTAAAGCTCAAACTAATATATCCAACCATGTCGGGGACCTGCCCGAGATGTAATACAGAAGACTCAAATATATACCATATGCTATGGGCATGTGTAAAGCTAAGGGGCTACTGGGCAGAGGTCTATGAAGCCGTAGAGGAGATGGCAGATCAGTGCAATGGTTCCCCTGATATGCTTGCTGGGTGTGGTTGAGAAAATGAATCCGATATGGCGTAAACTTTTAAACTTGAGTCTGCTAATAGCCAAAAGAGTGATTCTGATGAAATGGAAGAGTGCAAATTCCCCAACTAAGGCTGATTGGGACTGGGACAAGGACATGGTATGGATAAATGATACAGAACTGTATATTGACTCAGTGTTACCTCCATCCAGACCGAGGAATATATGGGAAAGGTACAAAACAATACCTGATGGACAAGGCTGAACATGAATACTCGGGCTCAGAAGGAAATTGTTTCTGTATAATGTAATGAAGCAATGTGTAATATTTACATGCATTTGTATTAGCTGTGTGCAAGATAAATAAAGTCTTAAAAAATAAATAAAATAAAAAGTTAACCCAATCGCAGCAACAAAGCATTTCAAGCACTTCATGGCCAATTTAGAAGTATGTTAGGTCCTGTGTTGTCCCTGCCTTGGCCCTGCATATGCATGCTTGCTTGATGCAATGCCTGGTGGAATGAATCCTTATAGAATGTTGTGGTGTGAGTGCCCCTGTAAGTTCCACATTGCGTGAAGCAGCATGTGAGAGTGGCGGCCAGTGGATGTCTCTCTTGTACCTTCTTACTTATCTATCTAGTGCATAGTCATTTTACACACTGTTTTTATAATTGGAGTGTAAATTAAATTATACTTATAAAAATTATCTGCCTTAGCATGATTATGCACACAGCACAGGAACTCTGAAAAATACAATTGTGCAATACAGGTTTGCTTTCACTGCAAGGGGGGGGAGCATAATTTGTTACAAAATATCAATTCTCAATTGCAACTTAGTTTTCCAACTTATTAATTTTACAATCCTAAAATGCTAGGAAAATAAATATGCACAGTGCTTCTGTTTGCTCCATGAGCAACAACACAAGAGATGCCGAATGGAAAGAAACCATTCCTTTTATCACAGTGTGCAGTTTTTTTTTATGAAAGGCTTCAGAGAAATGTATTCTGTTTCCATGGCTTGCAATTGCATCCATGTAGATAAAAATGAAGCCTTCTGTCAAGTAACCTGACCTTTGCACTGCCATCTGCTCTAAGCTTGTGTGTAAATGTACACAGGAAAATAATAAAGCTGTCGTATTTACAAGATTTTCATGTGTAAAAAGGCCCGGTATGCACCTTATCTGAGGCCTGGGGGGTACCAGGAGAATTCTGAGGGCCCCACCAATCCCGGGGACGTCCTGCAGAGTCAGGACATCGGGAGCAATCTGTATGTAAACGGCAACGATAACTGAGGGAGCTTGACGGGTCGAGCGTAGGAGGACAAAGATCACGTTTTTCTTGTATGAAGACTCTCACCTGACTTGGGTAGCAGTGCGGCATTGCAGGGAGGAGTCGTCCATGGTTCCCGTGTGTCACATGATCATGGCGGCTGTTAGCAGGCTGCCTGGGGAGCTCAATGCTACTCGGAGCATTCCTCTTGAGTCATGACATCGTCCATGGACTGTGGGAAGTTGGCGAAGGCAGCGTTGTGCAGTCCTGTTTGAGGGTTCTGAGTAAAGAACATTCCAACGTTATTCTCCGGAACACGGAAGCGTGGAGAGAGTAGAGGGCTGCCGCGAGTAAGAGGAAGGAGATTGAGGCGTTAGTTGTGGCACCGGCTATCTCCCATTACGTCTGCCAAGGAAGGCTGCGAGTGAGATAAAGGAGGAAACGGCAACAGTGTTTTTTTTAATTTTTTAAAATCTTTTTATAATGCCTGCAACCAGCCAGTGCGCAATGTTAACCTGGTGTGGCTTGCGGGAAGGACGTTCTGGAAGAGACTGGTCTTGTCATCGGATGTACAAGCTAATCGGGTACTGTTTGGGAACTGGGGAGCAGTGCTGGCTGGCGCAGTGGTAAGTACCCGATCATGCCAGGAGTTGTCAGGATTTGCCAGGATTTGCCTATCAAATGGAATTTTTGGTGCTAATTGTGAGGAACTACTCTTGACTGCTTCAGGGAGAAATTGTTTTGGACAGATATTTTAGAGACTCTTTCCTGCTATGTCTCAAACTGCATTGGATTAGGGTAACTCAATTAGTAGTTTGTTTCACACTGAAAGATTTGTCATGTGAAGCCTGTGGGAATTCTGATGTGAGGATTATAGCTTGAAAGGGGCGTGACTGTGTTGTGTTGATCTCAGTAGTGAGTTTCATGTACAATTGATGTGGCATCTATATTGGATCAGCAATGATTACAGCGAATTTGTGTCAAATGAAATCTTTGCCTCCACAGCACCAACACTGTTAAAGGGCTTTGTAGCTCTAGGATCTTGGACTCGATTAGAGTAATATGTCTCTCGTTTGCTATTCCTTTAATGCTCAATTTGCCAACAGTTGTGTGATGAGGTATATTTGTTTGTTTTGTGTTGTAAACCCCTGCTTGATGATGTAGCGAACCTCTTGCTTGGGTTTGTGGTGGCGCAACCCTGTGTGTATGTGTTTGCAGCAAAGTGTCCGCTTTGGGGCTTGACCTGTCTTTGGTGTTGCAGTGTCCGCTCTCACAGCCCGACATGGCCACAGGCTGTCCAGGGTGTTGGACACCTAGCACTTAGTGGTCGTCGACCATGGCCATCTCTTGGGGTGTTGGACACCCGCACTTGGGGACATTTTCTGGCTTCCCCGTAAGTCGTTGAGGGGGATGAGTTTGGTGGGAGCATTTGGGCTCATTGTTCTTTGGAAGGGGGTGAGTGGATTTTGGTTTTGGAGTGTGGAGGTTGGTTGTGGCCAGTGTGTTTTCTTCCTGATTTGGTCGCATTGCCTTGTGGTTTTATTCATGCTCTTTTCTGTACCTTATGTTTTAATGTATTTTGTACAGCGCAACATTCACCCGAAGGTAGGTATCTTGGCGCTAGATAGGGGAGTCAACAGTCAATCCTACAAAGGCGCGAGAAACTAAAACCTGTTTTTAAGCGCTTTCCTGAACGATCGGTGGTTAGACCAGTTTTTTACAGTCATAGGAAGGTCATGCCACATTTGTGTGGCGACCACAGAAAAAGCGTGTCCTTCGATGCGTGACCTAAGAAACGAAGGAACCAGTAGAAGGCCAGCGGAGGCAGAGCGCAATGGGCGTGTGGGGAGATGAGATACATTTGGACTGGAAGTACTCTGCGTTGTACACCTGGCGCTGCATGGACAGGGGGCAGAGAGCCTTAAACATGATCTGTTGCATGACTGGAAACCAATGAAGAGTATGTAGCACAGGAGAAATATGGGCCCCATAAGGAGACCCTATAGCCACCCGTGCGGGTAGGTTCTGTAAGCGCTGGAGCCGTTGGATCACGCCCTTGGGCTGTGCAAGATCTAAGGAATTGCAGTAATCGAGTCTGCTCAACACCAGGGCTGCAACCACCGGGGGATGGAGAGTAACCGGTAACATAGGAAGCACCTTCTTTAAAATGCTGAGGTAAAAATGGCCAGCTTTGCATACTGCAGACACTTGGTCATTCATAGAGAGGATGAGAGAATTACTCCCATATTCTTCACCTTGGTCACGGGAATTGGAAGAGCGCCAAGGGACGGAGGCCAAAAAGAAGACGCCCAAAGAGTGGGATCAGGAGGGGCTCCTACCACATCACCTCAGTCTTGTCCCCATTCAGCCTCAACCAATTGGGACTCATCCATTCACCCACAGCAGTCAGGCACTAATGGAGGCACGATGACCTTGGTTTTGTTAAGGAGAGAGATATGTTATGTCCTGTGCCTTGCCCCTGCATAAATGCTTGCTTTCATGGAATGCCTGGTGGAATGAATGCTTGAAGAATGTTGTGGTGCGAGTGCCCCTGTAAGATCCACATTTGCCAGTTGGAGTGTTGCAGTCAGTGAGAGTGGAGGCCGGTGGATGTCTCTTGTACCTTCAATCTTCCCCATCTTGGATTACCTACTGTCACCTTGTAACCCTGAATCCAATTTCCATACCTGTGCTTCTAGAGTATTTCTTAGCACCTAGAGCACTACGTAGGTCTTGCTTGCCAGATCCCATTTAGTTCTTAGTGAAAACAAATGTGACATTTCAAACCTCGTACTACTACAGCCTTTTTGACCAAAGGAAGGGTCCATTATCCTTTCCAATATTGACCCCTCCTGCAGTCTAGAGTGCCATTATGGTGGAAAAAGCTATTTAGGTTTTGGAATTTGTTGAACTAAATAAACCATGTTAGTTCAATAGTGCGTAAAATGTACACAAAGTATTCAAGATTGCGCCGTCTGCTGATGGGACGTGAGGCACGGGGCTCTGTCCAGTTGGGAAGATATTTCGAAACTGCGAATAAATGATTCCTAGACAAGGCAGTCAGCCGTGAACACACCCCCCCCCCCAAATCAACTCCCTTTCGTGTGAAAACCCAGGGGCATACACCTTGGCGGAGTGATCTACTGGGAAGAGCGAGGAGACCCTTCCAGTAGCAAATGGCCTGCAGCACATTTTGAGACCATGCACCACTCCCGGAGTTCCCCTGAAAGAAATCTAGGTGATCCCTTCCCCCGAGGGAGGTGTGCACCGCTGCAGGGTTACTGGATTGCCACGTAGTCCATTCTCGTGGGGGCCCGCTCCACCGCTGGGTGGCTCAATGGTGATTCAGCACCACTACAAGGGCATTCCTCTACCCCACCCCAGACTGGATGTTGATGGACGATGGATGTGGCCCGCCACAGACACAGGCGGTGGGGGGTGGGCACTCTATCGCCTGATCCTTGGAGCACAGGTGCGGTGCGCTCTCAAATAAGGGAGAATAGAGGCACAGCAACAGATTCAGCACAGAGGATTAATGTACAGCCTGCAGTGTTAGGAGCAGAGGTGGTGGTCCCTCTCACACTAGTGTTGAGGTACAGAGGGTTGCAGCAAGGTTGGGGGGAGCGGCTGGGCAGTGTCGCCCGAGGAGGTTAACTGCCCAGGAGAAGGGGCTATTCAGTGCCAAGCAGACCGGACCCCAGCGTGCGCCACAAATCACACAGCCCGGTGGACAAGGGAGGCCTACAGCAGTGCTGGAATTGGACAGCAGAATCCTACATATGTCAGCAGGAGAAATACATGGCTACTAGCGACAACTTCCATGAACTGTCCTGTGTCAAGCGTTTTTCTACATTGGATCTCCAACAACGACCCTCCCGAGACATTCCGAGAACAGTTCGGCACCCTGAAAACAGATTTGACAGTCTATCGAAGATATTAAATGGAGTAGGCGAACATTCACATACATCTGTCTGAAGGACATCAAGCTATGTGTTCAGACACTATTAAGTGAAGTTGTAGGAGATGTCCACAGGACACCATTCTACTGAATAGAGTGCATCATATGGGCCCCAAATGGGGGGGCTCTAAACCCAACCCTAGAGATGTCCTCGCTGCTATGACCTCACGTTCACAGAAGGAAGCCATCCTAAGGGACGGTAGACTGAGATGCCCGATTACAGTGGGGGACGCAGAGGTGCTCCTTTTCCAGGACTTAGCTCTGTTCACGCTCCAAAAACACCACAAACTAGTCCCCATTACAAAGGGACTGACCAAGAGAGGCATAGGATATCGTTGGACCTTCCCGTTTGGTCTGTTTTAATGGCAGGGGTCCCAGCGGCACATTACAACTTTAAGCGAAGGCATTGGTCTTCAACAATTACCAGACAATGAAGGGGCTGTGTTAGGCAGAATCCTGTGCAGTTCCCTTGGGGACCACTGCAAGAAGATTGAGAGTACAGGAGTAAGCAGCAAACCCAATTGGTAGCAGTCTGTACCACCCAGATTTACCTGGTAGCTGTGGCTGAGCAGTCAGACGTCTCTCAGGAAGACTAGGGCAGTAAACAGAGGATACACAATAGGGCTAAAAACACCTTAGAGCAAGCAAACACTGACCAGAGCTTTGTATCAAAAGTATCTAATTATTTATTTAACACACACTTTAGGAAATGCACTAGCACTATATGGCAAAGCAAGTTCAAAACACAATCCGAAAAGTATACACAACTCCCTTAGTACTTATTTAGACAACTCAAAGTCAGACACCACTATTTGTCGAAACAGATGTGAGCGTGTAACCTAGATGGCACTCCAGTAATTCATTTTAAAGGGAGAGAAAAAGGCAGGGCATGAAAATAAACAGTTCCCAACACTTTTATAAGACCACAGCAAGTTAGTGAAGGCAGAGTATACTGTAGAGCCAAAGTTCATAGGCCAGGCCCACTTTAAATGGAGCAAAGCGAAATGTGCCCAAGATCACACAGTTTAAAATGCACTAAAAAGCTTTGCAGAATGTTCAAAAGAGGTTGGGGTGATTCAAAAGGTAAAGTTAGAAGGTCTGGAGCCAACCCAGTTGGAAAGCCAAGGATTTAAGGGTCACCTTTAGCAATCCGTAGAAAGGGAGGCCAGGTGGGACGCAGTACCTTAAAGCGAGAGAGGAAGCTCCAGCAGTGGCAGTTGTTCCTGGCAGTGGATGCAAGTCGTGGTTTCGATCAGGGGAAGAGAAAATCTCGTCGAGGAGGAAACTTGTAGTCGTTGCACTGCCCAGGGAAGAGACCAGCCGCGGAGTTCGTCGGTTAAAAGGTGTGTTCCTTTTATTCGCGGTCAAAGTGGTGAAGCTTGGCTATCCGGCCGCCGGGGTGCTTGGCACGGGCGATTCGACCAAGAGACGTCTTTGGAAGGCGAAATGGCGAACTGGTTGATCCCACCAGCTCAGAGGGAGAAGACTCTTCCAGCAGAAGATCTCCTCTTGTCGTCGGGAAAGTGGTGCGGTCTTTGCAGCAAGGCTCCACCGGTGGTGTCGTCGTTGCAGATGGCTTCAGCTTCTCCCCTCTTCAGATTCTTAGGTCCTGTGGCGACTTCTGAAGTTCCAGTCCCAAAGGCCCTGCTTTTATGCAGAAAAAACCCCATTCAACAGCCTAGCTGTCACTCACACATGCTAAGTGGTGAGCCGGGCGGCTCACCACTGGGCCAATCGGAATAGAGAGCGACTTGGGTTGCTAAGGCAACGCAGTCCAGGGTGCCAATTCCCCTCCCCACACATCCTGTGGAACCCAGACAGAGTGGCACCATTTGGAGGGCTTCTGTGGAGAAGCCCGTCAAAAAAGTGGAACAAAGGGCCCGGCCTTGGTCAGAGTTACAGAGACGGACACAAATGCCATTTTAGAAAAGAGTTCTGGCGAAAAGACCCAACCGGGGATTTAATAAATAAATAAACTGGCGGTATCTTTAACATTGCACCAAAAAGTGGTGCGTTTAAAACAATGGGAAAATCCCAGAGGAAATATTCCGGTGGAATATTTCGCGTAGTAACCACTGCCACCAGCCAGAAACTCGACAAGGTGGGACTGGACAGTGCCCCCTTGAAAACAGACCCAAGGGCAATCTAATTAACCCCTTCCAGTACTTCCACAATATGATGGTTTGTGCTTGTTGTGTTCACTATTTTGGTCTAGTAAAGTCAATGGTGACTTTATATGCCCTGGGAGACAGTAGTCAGTCCCAGGGTATGGAGTCTAGTTTGGGGGTCACTATGACACCCCTGTGTTACTGCACTGAGGGTGCTGTGTAACACATATACTAAAACAGATGATACCCTATGGAGTAAAAAGAAACCCCATAGCCCATAAGCACATAGCAAGTCCAAGACATACCTCAAATCATGCATAAGAGTGGGAGTAAAAGAGTCTCACTCTTAGCAGGAGAAAAAAACAAACCCCAAAAATCCTGCAAAGCCGCTGGGGGACTCACTAGGTTTGGGAAGTTAGCCTTATAAGAGAATTCTCCCTAACAGGCTGGGACCTCTATTCAAAGCCACAATGGATCTCGCAGAAATAAGAACCCAAGGGAGAAGGGCCTGCAAAATCAATGAGAAGGGCTGGTCCTGGAATGATGATGGTCCCAGATTGTCACACCGAGTCCATACTACTGGGCTGTCCGAACTACTGCAGCTGATGAATATACCCTGCTGAGGCGGCAACCTCTCATAGTTCAATAGAGGCACAGGGATGGACTGGTGAAAGATTGAGGTGTTGCCTCTGGACGGCGGTGGAAGAGTGCTAGATGTTGAATGCAGTGGAGGACCTTGGGTGTCCTCAACAAGGGTAATTGGGAAAGTGAGTCTATACCCGAGCTTTAGTGCGCTCGGGAGTCCGTGGGACACCAGGATCCTGGTCCTTGTTCTTTCTATGATGGACAGTTTGTTTTTAATGTTTTGAAGTAGTTGGATTGAAGGAGGGAAGGATTGAGGCAGGGAGCAAAGGCAGTGCGAGGGACCAACACGGAGATCAGAGGAGGGGGTGAGGGGTGGATGAGAACATTGTTCCAAGAATGCACATGTCTACGGGAAACTAAGAGGCACATCTCACAGGGTGGGGGCGATGAATAGGGCAGCACACTTCAGCCAGATGGACATGGTCAGGGTATTGCTGGATTTTGCTTCTAATCTGCAAGTGGTCTGGATACCTCTCCAGAATTTAAACAGGATCCCTGCACCTACTCCAGATAAACCTCAGGCGTCCCAACGCCTGATGGCCACTCACAGCTCTTTTCCAAAGTTCCAAAATAAAGTTCCAAAGAAAGGTGCTGAAAGTTCCGCAAGTGTCAGGGGAGGGGGGGTGGTTCCCTTCCACTGAGTTTCCTCGGGTTTCGTGAAGGTCACACTCTCAAGGGGTATAGATTTTCCCATGACCTTTCCTGGATTTCTACAATTCAATATCTCAAGGGGTTTGACTCTTCCCTTGAGCTTTCCCAGATTTTCACAAGATCAAGAAGCAGCTCCACCGCTTAGCCTCTTGTCAGCACCAGGGGGAATGATTCCCGGGTCACAAAATGTCCCAATTCAAGTTGCAGGGGGATTGACTCCCTTAACCTGGATTCCACACACTACAGAAAATTCAACAAGCGCAAGTCAGTCCCAGACCCTCCTCTGTCAGTCTGGTACACTGTACTATTATGCTTTCAATGATTTGAGTCAACACCATTGGGTGCTGGTCCCAGATTCTCAATCCTTATGCCTGGTATACTCTCCTGTCTGGGCTTTCAATCAATAACCAAACTTTCCTTCTTTCTCAGTGTTAAACAATTCCAAGATTTTATATTCGCTTCTTTTATACGTTGGGACCTCGACCCGTTCTCATTTGCCTTTGTTTCTCTCAACAAATGTCTCCGCGTCCCAGCTCCCCTGTTCCGGATTACCAAGTTCATACAATTCTAGCTTTAAGCGATACATGCCACAAAGCACCCCAGCATCCCAACTTCCCTCTATGGGCTCACCGGCTTCACTTGGCAGCTTCGGGGTCCTTTGCGGTCTTAGTTTCTCCCAGCAGCTTGCTCCCTTGTCTGACCGGCATCTCAACAGCTCTCTGGCTCCTGCAATGCCTCGGACTTCACTCAGCAGCTTTGTCCACTCACTGCATTCATGCAGTGAACATCCCGCTTCAGAGTTTTTCTGACTGCGCCTCCTGGCGCTTCCTCATTGCACGCTGCAGCTTACTTCCATTGGATTTCCTGACTTGCGTCTGGAGTAGTGAGACTCCACCTTTCCCGGCGAGTGGTGCTTTTAAATGTCCCGGCACCTATCGAATTCTCCCAACAACTAGAGCGCGTCTTTTGCTTCTCCGCATCAGCAACCTTCTTCACTCTAGCCCATCTCCTTGTATCAATATTGTCTGACATTTTCAAATAAGTATATGGAAGAGCTTTGTATTGGTCATGACTGGATGTTCTTGTCTAACATTACAATATACAATGGAGGATTGGGAAGTTAACAGTGGTGCCGTCAGGCGTTAAGGAGGATACCATGTTCCACCTAGCAAGGACACCTCACTCCCATGAGGGTCAACTCCCCTCATATGGTCCTCCCTCGGATAGCTTCTCCGCAGTCGGGATCCGGTAGCTTCTGCCTTTTCCTGGCCACATGAGTAGAGACTTTCCCCAGGGAGGCTGTGATGGCATCGTTAGATTCATCACAGCATTTAATCTCCAGGAAGACCGATCTCTCCTTGGCGCCTTGCCCATGGTGATCAATAGCAGAGAGTGATTGGAAATTTCTGCTCGGCTGGAGCTGTGAGTCACTAACCCTGTAATCTTCTTTTTTCTTTTTTTAAAAATTGTTTACGGTTTATTACAAACCTTTACAATTCATCACATTAAAACATACATCAACCCATATAGTTTGTCGCATTAAAACCAGTCACCAATTTTATACTTCTAAAGTTAAGGATAAACCCCTAAATAAAACGCAGAATGTCACATCTTGAAGACTGCACAGGATTTCATTTACATAAACATAAAACCTTTAACATCTCACCACATGAGTGTCAGAGCAACAGATCTGACCCCCAACATACTTAACCATACGTTCTCTGAATCTACATGCGCCATATCGTTTACAAACCTCCCAACTTATTTAATACGCTGAGGCAGCAACACAGGGCAGAAAAATAGTTCCTTCATCAGTCACTGGCACATTAAAACAGAATCTCATTAAATTACTCGGAAAGCTCTGGTTAATACATAGGGTTCTGCCACACCCGCACTCTTATGACTACTTCTCCATACTTCTCCAATGACCATAGTGAGCTGACTTGGGGCATCCCCTCTTTGAATCCAGTCTCTTAATATCACAGCAGTTTTCACCTTGGATGGATTAGAAATCAGGGTGGTAATTGACCTATCGAAACCTCACTACCTTACTATGAAGTGATTGCAGGCCCAACTCGTATTGTAGGACCTCTAAGGGAACACACTGCAGAATTAAAATAAAGTCTCCACCTCCACAGCTAAGCCTCATAATAACCCAATTCTTCCATCAACCAAATGGGCAGAACCTCCAGACCATACCAAGGCATAACATAAGCAGTGTCGCATAGCAATTTGCGGTGCAATTCTGTAGGATTGTTAATTAAATGGACATTTGTGTAGCACAGCTATTTATTTAAGTTACCCTGTTCAATGAAAGCACAGGTCACCCTACATTCGTCGCTTGCCCTCCAGGCTCTCGTTACCCTCTGTTCTCTATTCACTTCAAGTCCAAATGGGCTGATGGAGAGAGAGGGCAGCAGTAATCATTTTCTCCACTCTTTAAAACAATAAAAGAAGGCCTGTCTGGGACTGCAAGGCACACACAGTTCTTCCTTTTTCAAATAATTGCAAACCAGAAGCAATTGGGTGATGCCAACAATATCCTGTTTGGCAAATCAGTCCTACAATTCCATTCCTAAAAAACTTGTTATATAACGCATAATTACATTATTGCTAGTGTAAAACACTGCATTGGCACCATATTCTTCAGTAAAGTGTAGGTTAGTGTGTTGGGGACAAGACCCCCAGGTATGCCAGAGGGACATTGGAATTCCGCGGACTTGGAGGGCCCAACTCCCTCCACCAGAATGCAGAGGACCAAATGGCATCAGCATTACATCACAACCTGGGCACCTCTCCAGAAAACCGACTAAATTGTGATTGGCTAGAGCTGACGTCCATAGGCCTGGGAACAGCAAAGATTCTCAGCTCACGGTCTACCTCTTCAAGGTAATAAGAATGATTGTGTCTGCATTGTAACTTGTGTAAACCACCTTTGCTTATGAGACTGCTTTCCTGACCGGCCAAACATGTGTTACATATTGTTGCATACTTGTGTCCATACTGTTGCATACTTGTGTCTGGCAGCCTGAGACCAGCTCTCCTTTCCTACCGCCGTTCACTGCCTATTGTCTGCTTCGGCCGTGCCCTGTGTTCAGAGACCACGAATTTGAGCTGTGCAGCTCTGAATTATGAGGATCTATTAGCATTTTCTGCAGCTGATCCCGTTGTCTGGGATTGGAATGTCATCTGTATCTCTTGACCTTGGCTGTGGGGCCTGTCTCGCACGTCTTGCTCTCTGTCCAGCCTTAATCAGCTCAACTCGTCTCTTGCTCAGAGGCCTGCTGTAATTTTCCTAACCCATATAATGCGGGTTCTGCATGGTTCCTGCTATACTATATTTCCATGGGTTAGTCTCACTTGGCTCTTCAGGTCCCATAGGTGCTCCTGCAGTTCCATAGGGCTATTCATGTTTAAGCATCTGCAAGCCTTTCTCAGGATCCCTTGTCTTGCGGTTTCTGCGTTGCTGCATTTGGCTAATGGCAAAAATAATAAAAGCAATGACCGTGTATATGTATCTGTCCCCTAACTATAGAACTGTACGCTCATGTTGTTCATGTATTCGAGTGCGTGTTTGTGTCCCGAAGTTCAGATGGCACGTGTGCTTCATGTCCAACGCTGCTATATCATGGTGTCTCTAACGACGTCCGCAACATGGCATCTTGGGGTTTAGTCCAAGCTGTCCGTACAGGTGTCTTTAATCATAGCCTGTGGCTCTTCAACCACGCATGGCTAGATCTGTTTGTGCCTTGGTCAGTATGGCTGGCTGAAGGGATACCTTTCACCATACTTGTCAATCATGGGTCCATTGGGAATTCGTCCAAAATAGAATGGGGGATTGCAGTGTTTCTGGCCGCCTTCCTTGTTATGAATTTAGTAGGAGGGGGGGGTGGTGGTAGCTTTCCCCATCCCTCTCTGGTTGACCTGTCGACCACATCCTTATATGACAGTCCTTTTGCTCTTGGCTGCCATATGTTTGTTATTCCTCCGAGGTGCACATAGTAGTTTGTGTGGTCATGGAACGGCCAGTTCATGTAACGGCACACTCCTTCAGGGTTACACCAAACCCACTTTCCTTCATAGTACTTTGCAACAAATGGGTTGTCCAGCTTCGTTTGCTCCAAGTGGGAACAATTAACATTGTACTATTCTTTCTCTTATCTTGTTCCTTTCTGCCACAATCTGGTTCTTTGCTCCTCCTATATTCCCATCCACCTGCACCTTCATCCCAATAGTTTCATCTGCTGTTTTCTTGCCCCTGGCCATGCAGATTTTAATCCCACACATCGACATTGCTGCTAGTATTGATGCGCCTGTTGCCACTTATAGTCCATCTGACAGCATTCATGCCCATATGTACGCTATCCAGCTCTGGTCCTTTCCTGCCCCCTTGCTGCTGCTTCCATTTTGGCTTGCATCTACGCCAGCTGCGCCACTGCATTGGATAGGGTTCCGTTATCTTCATCGTTGGCAGCTATGAATGTGCAAAAGGAACACTCTATTTTTGCGCACACTCCTGCTTCCATGGCTGTGAGGAGGTCCAGGATAGATCTATTCTGGAGCTCCACCAACCTTATCGCTCAGAGCTCTTGGAGTTAAACCCATTCACAGTAGAATTATAGTCACCATCAGCTCCCAGCGGGTGATCTGTAACCACTTTGCGTTTGTGTACGTCTTCAGATATGGTATTATTGATGCAAAGAACAGCGTGTGTTCTGATGAAATTTCATCTAGTGCTTTCTCTGATGCTTCTGAGAAGGAATTTACTCCCATCTGCTCAATTCAGCTGGCTTGTCTGCTTTCTCTGCCTTGGCTGTTGGTACTACTTCGATCAACCTCTTCTTTCTTTTGTTATTGTCCATATTCCAGCACTCCTCTGGCTTCACATCCTTCTTTGGCACGACAAACGAAGGCATGTGGAAGTCTACCAGTGACAAAACTGCTCCCAATTCAGGTGGCAGCTTCTCGTATACTTTCGATCTGCAAGCCCAGTAGTGATACATCAGTACTGCCTTCGTAGCTGTGTGTTGTTCAATGCTTCTGCATCCAACTTCAACTTCGCCATTGTTCTGGTAGCACAGTGCTGGTGTCTTCAGAGGTATTATCAGCATCGGACCAGCTTCATTCTCCACCCATGTCGGTAGCTTCGCACTTGCCTCCCATTCTTTCAGGCAATTGTTTTCATCCTCTACCTTGTTCAGTGGCGACGGTGCTAGTGTCGGCGCGTTGCTTCCCACCATGTCATCTTCCATCCATCTTCTGTGTACACTTGGCCATACACTAGTATCTGTGCTCTTTCCCAGCAACCTGGCTCTCCTCCTATCTCTTTCACTCTTGTCCATGGACATGGTAGTTCCTTGAGGTTATTAGTCTTTGTTTCTCCTTTGGCAGGTCCATCAGTTATGTACTGTATACCTTCATCTAGCTGCCAATAATTGATCATGTCTTATATCTTTATGTAATTGTCTTGATATGGGAACGTTGCTTTGGACATCCATCTCAGCGTTGCTGTCTTCCCTTAATCTTCCTCGAGTTGTCACCATTGAGCGATACATTAGCCATTGTGCTCTTGCTGCTGGTATTTCAGTTGCTATGAATGTTCTGGAGGTACTCCTTGCATAGGGGATTAAGGAGCAGACATAACAGCTCTCCCCGGTGGCTTCCTTACCTACTTTTGTCATGTGTTTGTACCACATGTTGACACTCGAGCAGTGTCCGTGATATACATGTCTACCCCTTTCATGTCTGTGTGAACACTGCGCTTACCTCTCCTTACCTGTCGGCAGTGTTCTGCCGTCCACCCGACATGGTCATTCCACTTGCTTGGGTTGGGGGAATGTTCATAGAGGGTGCAGCGGTAGCACTAGCAAAGCAAGTAATTTTCCAAAATACGAATATAATAAAAACACAGCTAGGAATAAGACCAACCGAACCATCACATTTTTAAATATGTCATTAATTTTCACTTATGCTGCTTGATCCTTGCAGCTTGAAGATATAGTTACCCGCCTGAAAGGCATGAAGAAAATGTTAGTGATGCGAGTACTTTTTAAGCCCCGCTGACCAGATAATCGCTTATGGCAAAGGCAAACACTTCTTCCCACACTTTTCTTACTGATGGGTATCTCAGGGTGGCGAGGACGGGTGGATTGCCATGTTCAAGCTGTGGGTATGTTTGGGCCAAATACTCTATAAATGCAAGATAGTACACTCCAGGGGATCAGGCTCGAAATCTGCTGGCTCTCCTTACAGTATGGACAAATTGATTTGAGAAAGTATCTGAATGATGGGCAGAGGGCAACATGGACCGTCATCAACAATTCTATCGCTTTCATGTAGATTGTGTGCAGAAAAGAAAAATAACAGTGTGCCCTAATCTATGTCCACAAAGCGTCTCTACTTCTGCTGCTCGCGAGTGCATGACCATTGGATGTCCTCCTCCGGGTCGTGTAAGTTCATAACGTGCTTGTAGCTCTCCTAGGTGCTGAACATTGGCCTGGTCGGTCACAGTGACCATGTTGTCCGGCGAGGCTGCTGCTTTGTAGGGCTCGACATTCTCTAGACCAGATTCCCCTCTAGTTTGACAGCACGGTCGGCCACTTTCTCCATGACATGTGGACCCGTGAACCTTGGCGCATTCCAGCGCCGGACAAAGTTTCACGATATCCCCCACATTTACAGGGTTTTTAAATCCAGAGTCTTGGAGTTCTGTTGCAGTAGCTCTCTTCGCTTTGTTCTTGCCCTCCCTGGTGTTGTATCTGGCGAGAGATAAAGGAAGTGCTAGCCACCAAAGAAGTAACATAATCATGCATTTCCTGCCCTAACACATCTGCACTATTCTTCCAATCCTTCAGTGCTCTTGTGGGAGGAGGCAGGGGGAGATGCATGCGCCATCCCATCACCACCTCATGGGGCGTTAAATGGTGGTCGGACCCAGGCTTATTGCGCAATGTAAACCGTGCGAGTGGTAAGCAGTGTAGCCAATTTCTCTTTGTGCTCTGCTGTGTCTGGGCTATGCACGCCTTCTGGTGGCCATTCAGGCATTCACACATTCTATTTGCTTGTGGGTGGTATGCACAGCCGAACTTGTGTTGAATGCCCAGCAGTGCTGTAATGTGTTGGAACATTTCATTGGCGAAGTGAGGCTCATTGTCAGATCGCAGGACCTCACACACGCCCCATCTTGGGAATACTTCCCTGACCAGAAACTTAGCAGCTCTAAAGGCGTCAGCATGCAAACAGGGAGACTGGGCATACAACCACCATCATGTAGCAGTATCCTTGGCAAACCTGGATCATGTCTACATAATCCACATGTAAATGCTGGAATGGGCCTACTGGCCTTGCTATGGCTCCTCGCACAACTCTGAGTATGCCCTATAAACTGCTGGCAGATCAAACAATTGCTCACAAATTCAGCCACGTGTTCCGCCAAGTTAGGACAGAACCATGTTTCTCCAGTGTGTGTAGCACCCTGTGTGTGTTGGATAGTGTGATTCTGTCAGTTCAGTGTTCAATAAAGCTAGTCGAATCACCACGTCCCCAGTGTTATCCTGCCGCCGTAGGGCATCTGTCAGACATTGTGGATCCTCTCCTTGTCCACAGTTCCTTCTCTTCCCTGGGTGCAGCTCCCTGCACCTCCATGATCTGTGCTTCTGCCAGTACATTATACCCCTCCTTGAGCACCATATTCCTGGTGCACTCTCTCGCATTTGGACCGCCTCCTAGTTCCCATGGCTCCCCAAAATATGCTGCGGATTTTGCCTCATCTGCTGCTTCATTTCCCCTTGAGGTGGGATCTTCCCCTTTCGTATGGGCTTTGCACTTTACTATTGCTATCTGTGTTGGATAAGCAATTACTTCACCTGCCCAGCAAAAGTGCATGCTGTACCAGAGTTCCGTCCGCCCTTCTCTACTGAACCCTCTGCTGAGCCATCGTGACAGTCCAGAGTGAACTGTTGAAGTCACATAGCAGGAGCTGGTATCGATTGTCACTTCCTTTTCTACACTGTGTTCCAGGGCTAGTATTGGGGCCACTAATTCTTCTGAATGTGCTAAGTAATAGGATTGTAGTCCAGCACTGGCTACTACTTCACTTGTCCCGTCCTCCTTCAGGCTTACTACTGAAGTCCCTGTATGCCTGGCCCCATCTGTCTGATCAATTGTTGACAAACTGTCAATGTAGAGCACGTCTCCCTCCTCAAGTGCATCCCCCTCTACCTTGCGAGTGTCACTAAATATCTTTGTTTGCTGGACAGTTGTGTGCATAGTCTCCTACCTGTAGGACTTCTGCTAGAAATGTGGCCGGGTTGACAATCCTGACTCTCACTATCTTCAGTCCTACATTTGATGGTATCACCTCGTACCCTGATGCTCTTTGTGTAGTCAGTGCTCTTTGGCTTCTGCAGTATTGCAAAGAGGGCGTGCTCCACGTAAAGAGGGGTGGTGCACCTCATGGTTATTGTTGCTGGCTTTTCCACTGCAAATGCAGCAGCTGCCAGAGCTTGTTTGTACTGATAATGTCCTCTCATTACTGGGTTGAGTTTCCGACTGTTGTAATGTAAGCTATTGGCTTGTATCCCATGCTTGTCTTTTGTGTCAGTACTGCCTTCATCACTAAACCGTCAGTGTGAGAAAATAGGAAGAATTCCTTTCTGTAATCTGGGTTCCATAGCACTGGTGCTGTGCTTATTGCTTCCTTTAGTTCTTCGAATGCCTCCGTCATCTCTGTGGTGCATGTCAGTGTCTTGTTCCCTCTCTGTGCTTCCTTCAGAGCACCCAGTAGTGGCCTTGTGTAGGTGCTGTAGTCAAGGACTCATGCTCTGCAATAGTTGCATAACCCTAAGAACTGTTGCATTTCCCTCACTGTCGTGGGCTTAGGTGTTTGCGTATGGTCTCTGCTTTCTATGGGGTGATCTGTCGGGCATTTTGGGATATTGTCTGTCCAATGTATAGCCCCTCCTTTTGACCATCCTGTAACTTGGCTTTTTGGCTTTGTCCACCTTGTATCCCTTGTCAGCCAACAAAGTCGGCACGTGTAGTGCATCCTTCCTACACTGCCCTGTTGTGCTGGAGATCAAAATGTCGTCTACGTACTGTAGAACTGTGCTCTCCATCTGTAAGTTAATTTAAGTCCATCTGTATCACTCTGTTAAAGATAGATGGTGACTCTCGATACCCTTGTGGAAGACTAGTATGTTTCCACCTCTGGTTTCTATACATAAATCTGGTCAAGTCTTGTGAGTCTGGGTGTAGTAGTACTGAGAAGAATGCATTCTTCAAATCATTGACCGTGAAGCAGGCAGCTTCTGCCGGAATGCTGCACAAAATTGTAGCTGGATTTGCAACTAAAGGATACTCTGCTCCTACAATGTGGTTAAAGGCCTTAAATCCTGTATGAAACGCCATGAGCCCCCCCCCGCCCCCACCCGCTTTGCTTTTCTCACGGGCTACACTGCAGTATTGCATGGGGACTCGGATGGTAAAAGGATGCGTCTCTCAATCAGGGCTGTGATTGTCTCATGCATGCCCTCATCTGCTTCCTTAGTTAGGGGGTACTGTTTTACTCTTGGTAAAATTGCTGCTGGCTTCAGCCTAATCTTCACTCCCCCCTATGCTTGTTATGTGACCCACGTCATAGGGACCTGTAGTCCATTGGGTGCTGGGTACCTTTGCCATATCCTCCTCCCAGAATGGGGGTGGCGCCTTGATCTCCATTGCCATTCTCTGTGGCACTTCCCTGCACTTATTACCAATAGGTCACACTCATTTCGAGCACCATCTTAATTTCTAGTCTTTCTTCCCTGAAAAGCCCTTTGTCACTGTGGTTAACCTGCACCCTTCTGCAACTGCGATCACTGCTCTCCATGCCTGTTCTTTGTCATCCATTGCATGTACTGCTATCTAATCCTCCCATGGGACCACTGCCTCTATTTTTATTGGCACTATGGTTCCCTCTTCCTCGTCCATTGGTAGCTCTGGCCTCAATAGGTACTTGTTTGGAACTCACCACATGTTCCCTGCAATTCCTGGAAGCCATGCAATGGCAAAGTCGGTTCCATACTGGAACATTTCGGCGTCCACTGGCACCCCCCCTCTGAAACGTGCGTCCACAATAGGCTTGAGAAATCTGTTTTACATTGAGCATGTATATTCCTGGTGTAGAACACACTATTCCCTTAGCTGTGAATGAGATGGTCATGTTCATGCTGCTCATGATGTCTCATCCCAGTATGTTTACAGGTGTCTGTCAAAGGTAAAGTAAAGGCAATGATAAATCATGATTTCCAAGTGAGATGTCTGTGAAAGGAAGCACTTCCTGAGCCCCGCAGAGTCCTTGAGTGTTCATGGCATCGCCTGACAATGTAAAGGCTCCTGCCCGAATGCAGGACCTAGTCGCCCCTATGTCAACAAGAAAAGACGTTTTGTCACATATCGCTACCCCTACGTGAGGTTCTTCCGCAGGGTTGGGTGTGACCGCCAGTGGGCTGTCCTTTTGAGGGTACAGGGACATCCAAATCCCTGTAAAGGGGTTGTTCCCCACCATGGTAACTCCTCACAGTTGTCTGACGTGGACAGTCGCCATAGAATCCACTTTTGCTACTACGTCATTACTCTGGATCTGTGTTAATTGCTGTGTTCCCTCGAATCTGTGGTGCTTGTGAATATTGCAGTACTGGTGCTGGCATCTGTGGTACCTGCATTTGTATTTGTGGCACCTGTTGATGTGTGCCCTGCATCTGTCCCGGTTGTTTTTGGTCCTGTGCATAATAATAGTCTGGTCCGCTTGAGAGGTTTGCTGGCCCTGTGCCTCCCAGTTTTGTTGCATCCCCCTGTACCTACACACTCTTGAAATGTGTCCTAAATGCCCACAGATTCAGTACTGTGGTGGCTCCCTCCCTTCCTTGTCCTTGGAAACCCCCTAAGAACTCCCCCATGGTTCTGCTGCACCTGCTGCCCATATCCTCGAACCCCCCCTGGAAAGCCCCCTTGGTTGTGATGCATATGTGGTCTGAATCCACGCCCTGTTGGGCCCCCTGCCTCGGAACCCTTGCTGTGGGCCACCCCGCCCCATGAACAATTCCCCCCCCCCCCCCCGTGGGCGGTGCAAACTGCTGTGGTCTTGGCTGCTGTGCCTGTGGGGCTGGTTAAGACCGCCCCTTCCATCGCGTACTTCGATAGTTTTCTCTGTACTAGTACCGCTTCATCTATCTTCCTGTCCTCTGCTTGTTTCTTAATCGTCTCCTGCCATAGCCTACAATGATGAACTATTGTGAGCTGTATTTCTGGCCACCCTTTTGCTTCCATCCCTACCAGTTTCCTTAAATTCTTCTGAACAGGCTCTGGTAGTCCCTGTACTACTATGTGATAAAATATTGCTACTGTTTTGTCCAAAGGCTCTCGAGTTTCAAGGTGCCAGAGATCTTGAATCTCCTGAATGTACTGCACAGGGTATTGGTCTTCTCTCATCTTCCGAGACGTAATGGCCCCAATGTCTGATGTGTCTGGGTATTGTCCTCAGTGCTTGCCATACTGCTGCCCTGCAATTTGCAAATGGTGAACCATTGTGTGCTGTGTATTGTGTCGTCACCCCTGGGAACCCTGCCCTTTCCATACATCATCAGCTGGATCTCCTAAGATCGATACTAATAGTCCCTTTACGTCTCCCACTGCTAACCTATGTCCCGCAGTCATTTTCTCCATCTCATTGATCCACTTTCCAGCCCCTGCACTCAACGATGGTAGCCTACACTTATTCTCCTTGTCTGTATGCTTCCATGGTACATACTGAGATTGTACCCTCCTCTCTCTAATAAGACCATCTGTGTGTAACCTGCCTCCTCTTAATGCATTCTTCCAGTCAGCCTGACTTGTCGGTCCCCTCGCTCGCTCTCAATGCCTGAACATAAATCTATTGGCTCTAGTATGGGTATACTGGTGCAGTCGTCATACCTCCTTGTTAATCGTCCCCTTGAACAGGCTATTGCTGTCTCCCCTTTCCTTGGTCCTGGGTGATCTCTAAGCTGATCGATGTATGTAGTGGTGTACTGTTGGGTGTGCAAGTTGGT
This sequence comes from Ambystoma mexicanum, assembly GCF_040938575.1. NCBI lineage: Eukaryota > Metazoa > Chordata > Amphibia > Caudata > Ambystomatidae > Ambystoma > Ambystoma mexicanum. Next base: position 1,061,982,457 of record NC_090923.1, on the reverse strand, counting down.
CGTCAGTCGTGTCTGCTCATTCGAGCTGCTTCCTCCCCCTGTGTGCGTCCTAAATTCCCATGACACCCGCTTGTCTGTTCCGCTCCCCATTGATGGGGATCGGAACTGCTCCCCCCTTTCTTCATTATCAGACCCTGTGTCCATGTTTTTGCAGAAATCGTCGGCAAAACAGTCTTTGTGCTGAGGTCGATGTCCCTCAAGTCGTACCGGTTTCCTCCTCCCCAGGCCTGCTTCTTCCCTGTCTACTGTGCTCCAGCTTCGTTAACCTGTGCTGTCTGGTTCCGGTTGTCTGTCCTCCTCGAGTCTGTCGCCCCCCTGTCTAGAGCTCCTTGTCTTTCCCTTCCAGCTTCAGGGGTATCTGTCCTTCTATTCATTTGTTTGTGGCTATTCTCCTGAGCCCCTCCCTCGCGCCCTTCTGCGCCTCGCTGCTTGCCTCGCGCTCAATAGCTTGCTGCCCTGCGCCTAGTGGTCTCACTTCCTTGGTGTATGGTGGTGGTTTGTATGTCGGATTTGAGTACCCCTCTGCTGCCCTTAATTCTCGCATTGGGTACATCACGTGCTCATCTGTGTGATCGGATGCTACACTCGGAGGGAAATGCGAAGGTGCGGAGGGAGGAGCCCCTGGCTCCTTCACCTACTGCTGGCTCAGCATCCACTGACTCCTCGCGGCATCCTCCTCGCCCTCCTGAAACATGCACCACAATTCGAAGATGGGCATGCGTTTTGGGATCTGCGTGATATTTCCGTTGTGGACAAATCTGTGACAGGAATGTTTGCATGGGAAATGTACGCACTACAAATGTTTGTACATTTCCCATGCGAACATCCAATAGAAAACCATACATTCATACATACACCCCCACCACCCTACTTACCTTTCCTTCCTTCGCACTGTGTCCCTGCAGGGTCCTTTTCCATTTTTTTCCTTTTTTTTTTGGGCAGCTGCAGGGGTTTCCCCTGCAACTCCCGCTCACTATACTGTACAGTATACTGAGCGGGGTGTTGCGGGGGACACCACTGCAGCCCCCAGCTTTTTTTCTTTTCTCCTGGCGGGGGGGCTGGGGGCAGCCCCATACCAACTCCATCGAAACACCTAAACACATACCATGAAAAAGTTAGAACTTTTGGTAGTTAGAACTTTTCGTGGTGTTTTTGTTTAGGTCTTTTGGTGGGGTCGGTAATTTTTATTCAGAGATTTCATCCAAAACCGCGTGTTAACTTCTTTCCCTGTATGTGTGCCAGTAGTGATTGCTGCACGTCTTTGGAGAAACTTCCACACGGTGGCCATGGTTTAGTTAACTTCCCCTCTGTACTTTTGGACCACTCTATGCTATACTTGCAAATCTTCTCCCTGTAAGGCAGGAGTGTCTTACACAGATGCTGAAGGGGTATGTCCCCCCGCACTTCTCCTCTGATACATATTCCGTACCCTTACCTGACCTCAAGTTCAATGTTTCGACAGTCCGCTGTTTCGGGAGAAAGGTACAATGTAATGGCAATACCTTTCAGTTTCCACAAGCCTCTCTGGCTTCACAACTTGCCCGGCATGCTCCGCACACGCCCCTCCTTCACAATCACTGCCTCCTCTGGCACACCCACAATCTTGCGAATGCGCCTTCTGCGCTCCGCCACTGATTACCACATCTGTCAATCCCAAGTTTCCAATAATAGATCAAACAGCGTCTCATCCTTTCAGTGTCCTATGTGCAAACCTACGGGTGACGTCACCAATCTAGACAAGGTAGTGCAAAAAGAAAACAAATGCCGCACACACACATTGTAATAGTCCGTTACCCCCAAACCACACAAAAACCCCACAGCTGTCTTCCTACCTCAAGGCAGAGTATACCAATATTCTCTTGTGATTGAACTGCACCCTCTGTGTTGCCTAGCGTGCAACGTCTCACTCCAGGAGTTTTAACCAGTCGACTCTCCTGCCGCAATCTAGGCCAGCTCCCAGGAGTTTTAACCAGTCGACTCTCCTGCCGCAATCTAGGCCAGCTCACTTACTAACACTTATGGGCATACCGTCATCTATGACCTGAGCTAAAAGGCTCAAACTACAGGAATACCACTATTTTACATATCTTCTGTTATCCGTGCCCTCGAGTCAATAGTCTAGGTTATTCACCAGAACCGTTTAACACTAAAACCGAATGAGCCCGAAACATAGGACTTCTACCTCCACTCCTGTCCCTACTAACTTTGACAATACTCAACAATAATAGACAATACTCCACAGTACTCAATACCCTCGCTCACACCCACAGTTGCTGTTGGAATGGGTCAATACTTGCACTCTGTGGTCTGCTGGCGTTGCTCGGCTGCTGACTCCTTAAGAACGTGCTCACTTCCCTGTCCTGGTCTGCCTGGACTCCTCCCTGACTTTGGGCAGGATGATTTCCAAGAGGCTCCTGACAACCTTTTCACTGGCACCCGTTTTCCTGTCTTCTGGAAATATGTGAGGGTCCTGCAACCTCTCGGGTTCGGCAACGGAGTAGATGACCCGCGCCGGGTTGGCACAGCCAACCATCGCCTCTGCTACCACCTTGTTGGGGACGGACCCCCACGTATGCCAGAGGAACACTGGATGTCCGCGGGCTTGGAGGACCCATCTCCCTCCCCGAGGATACACAGAGGACTATGTCAACGGCAAGTTCAAACTGTGGTTTATTCCAGGTAAAACCAACAGGGATCAGCACAGGAACAGAAAATATCCATGCACATCTCCCTCTTCCTCGGCTCGCGGGCCGGTTTTATTTCCAAATGGCATCAGCATTACGTTACAACCTGGGCCCCTCTCCAGAAAACCGATTGCGCCAAGTTATTGGGTATTGAGTATTCTATTAACTATATAGGACATTATAGATGTTGTTCTACTGACCCTCGCATGTCAGGTGGCTGGCCTGTCCATCCCCAAGTCACTATGACATTGTTGTCGAATTACCATTGGTTCTTGCCCGTTGCTACCCACCCCTACGGTACTAAACTGTGATTAGCTAGAGCTAACGTCCCCAGGCCTGGGATCCGCAAAGATTCTCAGCTCACTGTGTGCCTTTTCATGGTAATAAGAATGATTGTATCTGCATTGTAACTTGTGTAAGCCACCTTTGCTCATAAGAGTGCTCTCCTGACCGGTGAAACATGTGTTACATATTGTTGCATACTTGTGTCTGGCAGCCTGAGACCGGCTCTCCTTTCCCACCGCCGATCGCTGTCCATTGTCTGCTTCGGCCGTGTCGCGTTTTCAGAGACCACGAATTTGAGCTGTGTAGCTCTGAATTATGAGGATTTATTCATATTTTCTGCAGCTGGTCCCGTTGTCTGGGATTGGAATGTCTTCTGTATCTCTTGACCTTGGCTGCGGGTCCTGTCTCACACGTCTTGATCTCTGTCCAGCCTGAATCGGCTCAACTCGTCTCTTGCTCAGAGGCCCAAGGCCTACTGTAATTTTCCTAACCCATATAATGCGGGTTCTACATTGTTCCTGCTATACTATATTTGCATGGGTTAGTCACACTTGGCTCTTCAGGTCTCATAGGTGCTCCTGCAGTTCTATAGGGTTATTCATGTTTAAGTATCTGTAACCCTCTCTCAGGATCACTTGTCTTACGGTTTCTGCGTTGCTGCGTTTGGCTAATGGCAAAAATAATAAAAGCAATGACAGTTTGTTTATGTATCTGCCCTCTAACTATAGAACTGTACGCTCGTGTTCTTCATGTATTCGAGTGCGTGTTTGTGTCCTGAAGTTCGGATGGCACGTGTGGTTCATGTCTAACGTTGCTATGTCTTGGTGTCTCTAACAATGTCAGCAACATGGCTTCTTAGGGTCTAGTCCAAGCAGACTTCCAGTGTTTTCTGGCCTTCTTTCTTGTCATGAATTTAGTTGGAGGGGCAGGTGGTGGTAGGCTTCCCCATCCCGCTTCAAGTGCATGATAGTGTCAACTCTATTCTATTTTGTTTGTGAAAGGTGCATCATAATGAGTAGTGAACGCTTTTAAAAATGCACATGATCATACAGGCAAATGCTTTGAAAGGCAAGTATAGTTCTGTTACCTGCTGGTTGAAAACATCAGTGCAACTGGTTTTCAACCCATGAGCTGATCCCAAACTCCTTGAGTATATCTCATCAACCCTTTGCTTTATACCAGCTATTTTGAAAGGGAGATGGCCATAAACTACAATATTCCTAGTTTGCCCAATTTTCTGCCTGCTATGCCATCCACTATGCTTAATCTCTCAATCTGCATAGATGTTTACGCAGGGTAGTGATCAATACTTCATCCAGCCTGTACATCTACAGATGTACTGCAATACCATAGACTGTAGTTAACCTCCAGAGATAGCTTTGCTCTACAATTGATTGCATTATATATTCTCACCTGCAGGAGAGTTGGCCAATTAAGAGGCCGGGAACGCAATCGGAATCTGCAGGTATATGCCTGCATTTTACACTGGGCCTCTGCCCACCCTTAATCCTGTCTTTGGAAGCAGTGCCACAGGCTGTCTCCACTGCAGTACACACCTAGACCTCCCCAACGCCACCCGTGCACCCCCTGACTCACCTCCAGGTCCTACAAATAGTTATTTACAATAGCGGACATAAGGGAAGCATGAATTGCTCAAAGCAAAAGTATCAGCAATCCAGATGTCGTTTAAGACTGCTGTTAGCGATAAATATTGCTTTCATGGGTGTGCAAGGCTGGAATGCTGTCCTTGAGCTTCACTGGCTTGGGCTTGAGGACTGTCAGCAGCCCAGTCCTCCCCACCAAAAGGGGTATTTAGCGCTATATTGAAGAAGGTTGATATCAATGGCAGGCAAGGGCCATATTGTCCACCTGAAGATGGATGGATGGATGGATGGATGGATGGGGGGGGGGGTGTGTGTCAGTGTGTGTGTCAGTGTGTGTGTGTCAGTGTGTGTGTGTCAGTGTGTCAGTGTGTGTCTCAGTGTGTGTGTCCGTGTGTGTGTGTGTGTGTCAGTGACACCAAGAAAGTTATGGTGGTAAAAACACCTGAAATGTGAAAGTAGGAAAGTCCATTTGAGCCAAGTCGCACATGCCACAACTCCACCTGGAAGTTCACCTCCAGTTCTGAGCCACAGTAGTAGCAAGGCATTGTGGGTATGTAAATTAGCCCAAATGCAAAACTTTTCTGCAGGAAGTTCTATGTCTAAGGACAGGCCCCCAAAACAGATGCCGAACTCTGTTCCGACAACGCAAACAAATCAAACCGTCCTTGGGTACAGGCGACTGTGCGTCGAAAGACGCATTGTTGGCCCGTTCTAATTCAAAAATGAGTGAACTCATTAAAAACGTCCTAGACACACTCCTCAAATCCAAAACATCGAAAAACTGAATCTTCAACGTCCCTATGCTCGATCTCCAGTTTCAAAGGATAAAGAGCACTCTGCCCCTAGTAAACCTCTTTTAGGGACAATGCAACATAAACAACCCTTTATTTCAGAGGCTTTCCCTACCCCTGTTCCCACAGTTTTTACCAAGCTCCACTCAGTGGACCCCAGTACAATATGATAGGGTAATGAGCAGAAAGTGTAACTTTGTCAACTTTTTTTTATCAACCCCCTGATCAACTTCAAGGGCCCCCTCAGGACGAAGCAGGTAGTAAGCAGCCTGACGCTAAAAGACCCTGCCTAGATACTACACAACCTAGTACCTCTACCTCTCAAAACATACCCGACGACCTATACTATTTTAACAATCCAGGTTTGCAGGACTCTGGCTCAATAGAAGACCAAGGTGAAGAAGGGGCTATAGATGAGAGATCAATATGATGAGATAACGATGTATACATCATTCAATCTCCAGACCATCTTGACCAAGCTGTAGATGATTCCCCTTTGGATAACCTGCTGCAGTATAATCTTCTTTTAAAAGCTGCAAATCATTTTAAAATCGATGCCTAGGAGGAACAAGTCGACAAGGACTTTGTAGAGGACATTCTCGTGGGGGTAAGTAATCTGCGGCACAGTTCATTCCACTGCTCCATCTATCCAAAGGCACATTCAGTCTTCTTTACTTGCCCCCAACCTGACGAGGGCAGTCAACCCTTAAATTGAGAAAATGTTTAAACCAGCCCTGTCAGACCCATTGTACATCAGGGGGCAACTAAAGCCTGACTTTCTTGTGACCACCACAAGGAAAAGAGCGGGCACACCTTTTAGCCTCTGCTGAAGCCCCTCCTGACAAGGAGAGTAAATAAATGTACACAGCTGAAAATCGGCTGCTTACCAAGTAAGGATAGCTAACAACAATATGCTCCTGGCGAGTTATAATTGCCACAAGTGGGACAAGATCTCACAACAAATACTCTGCCCCAGAGCTCCTGAAGACCCATGCTTCTCCTGTAGGTCGCATTTCTCTTTTTACTCATGCATGGGAGGGGATCACATCATACTAGTGGTTACTTTTCACCGTGGCAGGAGGCTATTGCATAGAACTGGTACAAACGCCACCCAACCGCCTGCCTAGACCAAGACAAACGATGCTAGAGGAACAGCACATTCTGCTGGAAGAGGTAAAACCACTGCTACTAAAGGACGCCATAGAAATCGTCCCAGCAAACCAGGTAAACAAGGGTAATGAGCAGAAAGTGTAACTTTGTCAACTTTTTTTTATCAACCCCCTGATCAACTTCAAGGGCCCCCTCAGGACGAAGCAGGTAGTAAGCAGCCTGACGCTAAAAGACCCTGCCTAGATACTACACAACCTAGTACCTCTACCTCTCAAAACATACCCGACGACCTATACTATTTTAACAATCCAGGTTTGCAGGACTCTGGCTCAATAGAAGACCAAGGTGAAGAAGGGGCTATAGATGAGAGATCAATATGATGAGATAACGATGTATACATCATTCAATCTCCAGACCATCTTGACCAAGCTGTAGATGATTCCCCTTTGGATAACCTGCTGCAGTATAATCTTCTTTTAAAAGCTGCAAATCATTTTAAAATCGATGCCTAGGAGGAACAAGTCGACAAGGACTTTGTAGAGGACATTCTCGTGGGGGTAAGTAATCTGCGGCACAGTTCATTCCATTGCTCCATCTATCCAAAGGCACATTCAGTCTTCTTTACTTGCCCCCAACCTGACGAGGGCAGTCAACCCTTACATTGAGAAAATGTTTAAACCAGCCCTGTCAGACCCATTGTACATCAGGGGGCAACTAAAGCCTGACTTTCTTGTGACCACCACAAGGAAAAGAGCGGGCACACCTTTTAGCCTCTGCTGAAGCCCCTCCTGACAAGGAGAGTAAATAAATGTACACAGCTGAAAATCGGCTGCTTACCAAGTAAGGATAGCTAACAACAATATGCTCCTGGCGAGTTATAATTGCCACAAGTGGGACAAGATCTCACAACAAATACTCTGCCCCAGAGCTCCTGAAGACCCATGCTTCTCCTGTAGGTCGCATTTCTCTTTTTACTCATGCATGGGAGGGGATCACATCATACTAGTGGTTACTTTTCACCGTGGCAGGAGGCTATTGCATAGAACTGGTACAAACGCCACCCAACCACCTGCCTAGACCAAGACAAACGATGCTAGAGGAACAGCACATTCTGCTGGAAGAGGTAAAACCACTGCTACTAAAGGACGCCATAGAAATCGTCCCAGCAAACCAGGTAAACAAGGGTATCTATTCAATGTACTTCCTTGTGCCAAAAAAAGGCCTTACAATGTGCCCTGCAAAAACATATGTCAAGCCTCAGAAATTTTGCATTACTACCCTACACGAAGTTATCCCACTGCTAAAACAAGGGGTCTACATGGCAACCTTGCATACTTTCATATTTCAATGTTCCCAGCGCACATAAAATTCCGGTGCTTCAAAATAGCAAATCAACACTACCAATTCAAGGTGCTACCCTTCCGCATAGCCTCCGCTCCAAGGGTATTCACCAAGGTATTAGCGGTAGTGGCAGCACACTTATGCAGGCAATCAACCCCAGTGTGCCCTTATCTGGACGACTGACTGATGGATTCCCCTCACATTTGCAATCCAAATAACCAAAGAACAATCAACCTTCTGTTCCAATTGGGATTCTCAATCAACGAGAAAAAAATCACATCTCCTTCCAAGCAAAACCAAACAGTTCCTACGAGCTATCATAAAAACAAACTGGGGCTAGTCTTCCCCTCAAACGAAAGAGTCCAAAACATACTGCTGCAAATACCTCAGTATCTGGCCGGTCGCCAAATAACCATACGTAAAGCAATGCGCTTGCTCGGGATGATGGCTGCATGCATTTACCTGGTACTACACATATGGTTGCGCATGCGCCCAATGCAAGAGTGGTTAGCAAAGCAGTGGTCTCAGGCAAGCGGTCAGTGGGACGATCTAGTGGTTGTTTCACTAACCCTAGTACAAGCGTTAGGTGGTCAAAGGAAAATCTGTTAAAGGGAAAGCCCTTTCACAATCCTCCAGTACAAGCAATAGTTACAACAGACGCCTCACTCTCCGGATGGGGAGCCCATTACCTTCACTACACAGCGCATGGCCTGTGGACACAGATCACAGCCCAAAATCACATCAACCTTTTGGAGCTACTTGCAGTACTCAAGGCCCTACAAGCCTTTCAGGTGCATCCAACAGGTGAAACAGTTAAAGTCCTCACAGAAAGCACCACTGCCATATTTTATATAAATAAGCAGGGAGCCACACCGTCCAAGTCTTTCCAGGCTAGCCCAAAAATTTGGAAGTAGGCACTCAAGCGGAACATGTTCCTAGTGTCTCAACACGTTCGTACCCGAAGAACACGAGTGGCAACTCAACAGAGGAATTTTAGACAAGATCTTTTCCCTCTGGGGCTGTCCTCCTTCAGACTTGTTCGCCACAAGCCAAAAGGCACAATGCCCGACTTCGCATCCAGGTTTCCCGAACCCAGATCCAAGGGGAACGCCCTATGGATGAGCTGGTCAGGGAAATTTAATTACGCTTTTCCACCGACACCGCTCCTGAGCAGAATAGTGCACAAAATGCACTAGGAACAAGCAACTGTAATCCATGTTGCTCCAATGTGGGCGAGGCAACCTTGGTTCCTGCATCTGCTCAAACTGGTGATGTGCGACCCAATCAAGCTTTCGTGCCCCTTCAACATGCTCACCCAACACGGGGGGACAACGTTACACCCACATCCTCAATCTATGAACTTGGCAGCTTGGCTTCTGAAGTCATAGTTTGGTCATTTAAAACTACCTAGCGGGGGTATGGAAATCCTCAAGGAGGCACATAAACTAACACCGGACACTGTTAATTCAACAAATGGAAAATATTTGTAATATGGTGCCAGTCGAAAAATGTGAACCCTATTGAATGTACTCCATCACACATTTTTCACTACATGCTCCACTTATTAGACTCTGACCTAGTATTCAACTCCATCAAGGTTCACCGATCTGCTCTGTCGTCATACACCACTTGACAAAACAAGGTGTCCTGGTGGAAAGTCCCTGTTCAGGTTTTCATGGAAGAAGTAAAGAGACTTTACCTACCCCCATTTCCAACCCACCTCCAGGGTGGGATCTCAATGTGGTACTCTCAAAGCTCATAGGTCCTCCCTTCAAGCCTATGCACAAATCCAGCCTTTAACACCTGACCTACAAGACAGCTTTTCTGGTAGCCAACACCTCCATAAGAAGGGTTGGTGAGCTACAAGTTTTGTCAGTGCAAGACCCTTTCTTTTTTATCTACAAAGATCAATTGGTACTAAGAACACACCCTAGGTTTTCACAAGAGTTCATATCCAAGCTACATGTTAACCAATCCATTGAACAGCCCGCTTTTTTTCAAAATCCTTTAAACTAGGCTGAGAAGAACCTCCATACACAATGTAAGGAGGGCGGTTCTTTACTATGTAAACAAAACAAACCGCTAAGAAAAACAAACCAACTGTTTGTCTCCATAGCACCTGGCAGGGAAGGTGATCACGTTTCTAAAAACACCATCTCTAGATGGATGGTGAAATGCATACAGCTCTGCTACTCCTTATCAAACAAAACTCTGCCTTTCACAGCAAGAGCTCACTCTACTAGGTGTACAGGAGCTACCTTGGCCTTTATTGCAAACGTCCCTCTAGATGCCATTTGCAAAGCAGCTTCATGGAGTTCCATACATACTTTTATTCAGTATTACTGCATTGACCCACACTCTAAAGCAGATTAGACAGGTGGGACAACTGGCGCTAAAGCATCTATTTGCCGTTATCTAAACAGATCCACAAGCCTCCGAAAGTATACATTACTCACCATAATAGCATTTCTCATGCTTGTATCTGCTTAGATTCACATGCGCCCATCCTTACTCTCCTGTGGAGTAGAAGGTGCATAAATGCTTTCTGGCTTTACCTACTATTATCTGCTTTATTACATCTGTACTCAGGCTGCACTTCATGCTACCTCATGTCAGAAACAAAACAATCTGAGAGACTTCGACGCGTGAAGGAACATGGGTACAGCAGACGTCACACTAGGGATAGTATTACTTGCATGCCCTGCCGACGTCCTTTTTTGAGTTTCGAAAAAATGTAATTCTCTGCTGCAACCAGTAGATGTCGGTGTATGCATAGCAGGTGAATTTAAGCAGATACAACCATCAGAAATACGATTACGGTGAGTAATGTATCATGTATATATACACAAGCTTAGGTATGTTTCCGTACTCCGTTGATGCAATTAATCAGTGTTGGGTTGTCCTCTGCTGTCCAAATGGCAAAATGCACCTCTGTGTGCCCTTCCACTTCAACAGCTATCATTTTATATATCGAATAGAAAGCTGATGTAATTCACCAGTGTTGGCATTGCCCTCTGTTGTCCGAATGGCAAAGTGCACCTCTGGTATAATTTCAAGTTACTGCTTTCCACCCCCATTTCTCTTCACAGAGGGCACGGCAGCGGTTCCAGTGTCCTTAATTACTGGCTCAACGGTTCAGTCTCTAAATAGCGAAACGCTGTAGAACAAATGCCTCCTCACAAGCTACAAATGAAAGTAGGTGCTGTAATTATGCTACTATGAAGTTTTATGCCATCACAGGGACTCTGCAATGGAACAAAGTTGACAATTACGTGTCTACAAAGATGGATCATAGAGGCCTGTGTAATTAATGGATTAAACTTACCTACTGTTCTTATACTGCATATACCTCTCATTCCATCTGATATAAATATGCCTTTCAAATTCAAAAGAAGACCATGTCGTCATAAGTCTAGTCTTGTCAGTGACCATTAATAGGTCACAGGGACCTACGCCCTTATTCTTGGAAGCAATCAGTGGTAATTCCGACATTTCAGAAGGGGGACAAAAGTGACCTTTAAGATATGCTAGAATGGCGTATATTATGCCGGGAACAGCTAGTAATATTTTAAAACTGAGGCTAAAGCGAACATTTCCAAATTTAGTGCTAATCTTCACCATTTGGGCAGCGAGCACGATTGCTATCAGTTTTAAAAACGAATCCTCAATAAATGGTCTTATTTGGATGGGCCGGGATAGGAAATCACACATACCTAGGATTGTCCATTACCCCAAATTATTCCTCATCAATAAACCAGGCATGATTACAGTTCCTATCCTTTTTACAGATCTTCCATGACCTTCATTTTTTTGCTGGTTAATTTTTTACTTATGGACATCCATATAAGTAGCAAACGCTGTGATTAATCGCTGTAAAAGGATTGGTGTTTCTTCAAAGAGAAGAAAATCATTAGCGTACATTAGCTTATGGTATCTTTATCCCATCCACTTTTGGGTAACAAAGACTGCCTTGCCCAAGGCAAACCCAATACCGACCACATACAAGTTAAATAAGCAGGGTGCCAACATGCACCTTTGCCGCAACCCTGATTTCGTATTGATAGGCTTTAACGTTGCCCCCTCATTACTTGGCTTCACCAGAATCGTGGTCGCTGTATGGAGATGAATTAAGATTTTGAGGCGACTCATGTATATGCCCAAACTGGATTATTTTTCCCATTATAAATTCCGATCCTTTGAATCAAATGCTGTGGAGAAATCCAAAGAAGGCAAATATATTGGGGGGGGAAGAGTTTATGCCCCACGCCATAGACTATAAACAATGCATCAGGAAACCATTACAATCCGTCCCTATATTTCGCCAAACGTCAGTTTGGGCCTTATTTAGCCACCTTTCCTCTCTTGCCCACTGCTCCCCCTTTTGTCCAATATTAGGGATGCAAATATCTTACTGTCCACAAATTAGTGTTATTGGCCAATAATTCCCTGCAGAAGATCTATTTTCTTTCTTTTGTATTTGATTTATAAATACATTTTTCCAAGGCAGCGGGATCTGCTGTAGGCCATTAACATCCCTGAACAGGACATATAAAGTAATCTATTCTGGACAAGGAGGGATGTGCCCCAGAGTAAAAGCAATAACCAGTCTCTTGTGGGTGCAATTCACGCCACACATCCACCAGTCCCATCGTATTCACAAATGAGCTAAGCTTTGTGTGTTCACGATTTAACCCCTTCAGACCTGGGAAAGTATCCTGGTCACTGTCCATGACATCATTACAATCCCTGCCCACGAGCCATAGGCTCACCTGCTGTTATACAAACAGTACTTGACGCTTCCGACGGAGATCTACTTGTAGCGGGCGCAAGGCGTGCACACACACAGCAACCCCAGTTTTCCCCTTTAGTGAGCCTATTGGCAACATTTATCTCCCCCTGCCATCACAGACCACCAAAGATGCAGCAAATGGAATGTGTTTCCAGACCAGCACCAAATCCAGCATGCACATTCACTGCATAGTTTAATCTCTTGAAGAACATGTATCCCGTTCCCATCAAATGTGGTTCCTGCAAGAACGCAAATACCGTTTTGTGGCTGTTCAGTGCCTGTAACACTTTACCCTGCTTGATCTTGTTGCAGAGACAATTTACGTTCCAGCAGAGACAATTTACGTTCCAGCACATGTATACCAGCTTCACATCCTCCGTTGAACTCATTCAACCAGCTTCAGACTGATATACAACAGCCTGTGACCTACAACATTGAACAAGGATCCGAATGTGCCTGCTGCCTTGAGAATGTGGGTGCCATGTCTGTGTAGTGTAAAACAAGAAAGTGAACCAAAAACCATTCCTTAACCCCCACCAATCTCCCCCTATCCCCCATAGCACCTGTAAACTTGCTGCATCTAATGCCCAACATTAAACACTCAACTATAGACGCCTATGGCTGGGGTAGCTAGTACAAAAGCAGAACCCCACCAAACAAGTCTCCCCCACCCACCCACCACCTCCTTGACAGAACTTACCCCCCCACCCCTCTGCCTTGCTGCCAGCCGTTTTAAATACCTTCTGTAGCTTAAGCCCAGTTACAGGGCGCTGTACAGCTCCCAACCTCCCTCCCTTCCTCATCTATGGTGTGCTTCTTGATTTTCTTTCACTAGGGCTGGCCACGGGAGCAGGAGATCCTGCCGCCTCCTTGCAGTCTCCCGACTTCATCTCTGCGGTCTGCCCATGCAGATTACACCTCCTCCTGCTACAGTGGTGTCCCCAGCCTCCTCAATTTGCCATCTCCTCACAAGGCCTGGCCCTTCACCCCTCTCTATGGGGGTCTCGCAGTCATCAGCGTGCCCTAAGCATTGTCCGCCCTTTGCAGTCCATGCGCTTTTCCTTTAGCGGCAGCCACGGCTCTCCTGTCACTCGGCAACTCCACTGCATATGGTCTGGAAGCCTGCCCCCTCTCCATCCCGGCACCGCACACCAAGTAGTGGATGGCACCATAGGGACTCCTCCCCCCCCCCCCCTCCCGATGTTCAGTTGCTTTGTCTACGGCTGGCACTGCACAGTGCCAAGATGGTGGCCGGGGACCCTTCTTCGCCCGGTACACACACTCTCCGGATCGACACTGCCCAGGGACTAACGGTGGTGGCCGGTTCCCCCAACACACTCTACAACAGGGTATCACGGCGGAGGGAAGGGGGGGCACCAAAGGATGTTCCAGGGTTTATTAACAGGGTGCCGGAGCGGACCCCGAGAAGACAACATCTGACTCTCTCCAACTGATGGACATTCTTGATAAAGACCCTCCTTTTAAACCTGAGAGTCGAGGCCCCAGTCCTCGAATTGTGATCGAACAGGTGTTGGTGTAGACTGTGGACTTGGATTGGAAAAGAAACTCAGTGTGGCTCCACCTGACTTGTCTTTCTTATCCCCACATGCTTCCCCTGAGAGGCTAGTACTCTAGGCCGCCACAGAGAGCAGGAAGATGACTTCTTTCCCTTCTCTACCACTGGACATCGCGTAAAAGACTTGACTCCTGACGAACAAAAGGGTTAGGTAGCTTGGGCTTGAAGGCCATCAACGTCTCCTGCGCCATGTGCAAATTCTCATTCAACCTTTGGTCTGCCATCTCTGGGGCTACAGAGCACCTCTCTGTAGGAGGTATGAGGGAGGACTTTGAAGCCCTAGTGCAGGATAGCATGGAAGCGTCCCTGCAGAGGCTCCAGTGAGGCCTGGACACAGAAATTCCAGTCCTCCAAAGCATTTGCCAAATCTCTCTAGCTGTTCAACAGCACATGGCCCCCATAAGCACTGGTAGTGGTTTTTAACCCTGCATCTCCTATGGTCTCAGGGGAAGAAGACCAGCTCTTTCTAGTAAACCAATGCTGTGCTGTCCAGCTAAGGGTCAAGGCAAAGGTGCTCTAAGAGGAGGCTTGTCTGCTTTCATGGTGTCCTCAGCCCACAGTGCGAAGTTCCTGTGAAACGGATTTCCACCACTCTTCCCCTGTGGGAAGTAGGATTTCCCAGTTCGGCGATGAATGATTTTTTTTTAACACACCTGACCCCATAGGGCTTTACATGTTGTTCATTAGGCATGCTGTCTCCCCTTTCCTCCAAACCATTCCCTGACCAATCCGAATTTGCCTGTTGGAGGAGGTCTGTCCGCTTCTAGCAAAGGGCACCATAGTTCCGGTGACCCGCTCGGAACAAGAAAGGGGTTGGTACTCAACAGATTATATTTCATTTTTTTGGATTTAGAATAAAGACGTAAGCTTATGCCTCTATACTGGATCTGTTGCTTCTGAACCTGTGTTTGCACATCGACCGTCTCAAGATGGTTACGCTAGCGAAGATCCTTCAAGCCCTTGACTTGGAGGACTGGCTTGTCTCGCTAGATCTCCATGGTGCTTGCTTCCATGTGCAAATCTACAAAAAGCACAGGAAGTATCTGAGATTTCCAGTGCAGCATTGCCACTACCGATTCAAGGTCCTGCTGTTCGGTCTGTTTTTGTCACCCAGGGTTTTCACCAAGCTGCTGGTAGTAGTTGTGGTTTGCTGCAGAAAGGAAGTCATTCATTTCTTTCCCTAACTGGCCAACTGGCTTGTCTGAGCTTGCGCCTGTAGACCAGGTGTCTGAGATTTGTACCGAACTGTGAATCCTATTGCACAGCTTGGGCTTCTCCCTGACTTTCAAGACGTCCCAAGTTTTTCCAGCGAGTCCCTTCATTTCATTGATGCGGTCTTGGACACTCGCATGGGCAGGGCCTTTCCACCAGAATATCGAATGGCGAACATTTCCAATATGGTCCATGTCCTCCTATCACAGGAGAAAGTTCCAGCCTCCGCTTTTCTGCACTTGCTTGGTTTTATGGCCTCCTGCATTCTTGTAGTGCCACAGGCCCAACTTTGCATGAGTTTGCTGCAGTTGCCACTCAGTTGTCGGCGGTCTCAGTTTCAGGGAAGTACTTCAGATCTTCTTCAGGTCCCAGTGAAAGTGTCCTGAGACTGGATTGGTGGTCCCAGAGAGACAACCTACTGAAAAGGGCCTTGTTTTGACAGTCTTAACCCCCAACTGACTTGTCGCAGATGTGTTCCTAAACGGTTGGGGGGGGGGGGGCTCACCTAAAAGGCCTGATGCTGATCGACCTGTGGTCTCAATCGGAATGCTAGACACGCATCAATTTGCTGGAGTGGTGTGATCAGGATGGCCTTGGTCACTTCCTTCCGTTGGTACAGGTGAAGACTGTACTGGCCCTGACAGACCATGCAGTGGCCATGCTTTACCTCAGCAAACTCGGTGGTGGCTACTTGCCTCTGTGCAGAGAAGCACAGTGACTATTCTGGGCTCAAGAGAACATGACCCTGACTGCAGCTCATATAGCCGGCATGGAAAAGGTCATGGTGGATACTTTCAGCAGACAGACTCCGGCCTCTGAGTGTGATCTGTTAAGAGGTTCTCAAGTAGGTGTTCTTTTGTTGGAGGGAGTCCTCAGGCGAACCTCTTCATTTTCAGTGCGAACAGGAGATGCAAGTGGTTCTGCTCTAGGGAATTTCCGCCACTGGGCGCTCTATGGATTGTCCTGACAGTCAAGTGGGATTTCAACCTGCTCTATGCTTTCCTGCTGATCCCCCGTCTTACTGCTGGTTCTCCGTAGGTGATGCCAGTTCAGTTCCACAATGCTTTTGATTGCACTGGATTGGACATGGAGAACATGGTACCTGCAGTTGCTGGGCATGTCCATCTGCCGTCCCTTGCGTCTTCTGCGGAGAGTGGATCTACTCATCCGATCGGTAGGACGGATCCAACACCCTAACCTTGCTATCATGAACCTTCATGCCTGACTGCTGATAGGTTGAGGTATAAGGATTGAAAGGACGTCTTGCTATCATTTTAGTTTTCAAGAGAAGCCCAAAGCGGTGCTAGTTGTTCATGATCCCCCACAGTTATGCATTTTTTTTGTGGGGAGTGCGTAATCTGTTTCTCTCATGCCAGATTGTTGTTCCAGCTTCAAACATGAATTTAGTGTAGATGTTTCTTATAGGCGCACCGTTTGAGCCCCCGCATTCCTGTCTACAATTACTCACCCGTAAGGTGATTTTCCTGGTCGCTATCACTTCCACTAAACGAGTGAGTTAGCTCTAGGCATGGTCAGTTAAACGTCCCCATTTGGTTTACTCCAAAGGGAAGGTGACGTTGAGTGAGACCATCCTTCATCCAAGAGATGGTCTCTGATTTCTATTTCTCAAAGATCAGTCGTCCTGTCTTTTTTTCCACTGCCTCGTCCATCTCTAAGGTATATGAACAATTCTGTCATCCGGACCTGGTGTGGGTCCTCGGCCTATGCCTCTCGAACGAGGAAGATCAGGAGAGATTACCAGCTTTTTGTTGGTTATGCTGGTGCCGTTCTGGTGGGGCTATGACCAACAGACCACGTAATGGAGGATCATCCTCAGCAACTAAGAATCCTAAGATCTGGCTGATAAGAATGTGCCTGAAGTTCTTGGGGCTCATTCCACGAGAGGGCTGGCTGCCACCTCCGCTCTGCAGTGTCATTCCTTTCCTGGACATTTGCCAGGCGACTACTTGGGAATTGCTGCACACGTTTTCAAAACATTACTGCTTGGTTTCTCAGTCAGGACAGAATGCTCATTTTGGTAGAGTAGTCCTTCAATTTTCTGGTTTAGGTGGCATCCTATCAAAGATGCGTAATCTATGGCACAAAGGAATCGATTGGAAGAAAAATGTACTTGCCCCTTAGTAATGTTCTTTCTGATGGATTGTCATCCCACAGATTCCTCCATGTCCTCTCACGTTGCCCCACTTGGCGGATAGCTAGTACACCTTGGTTCTGCAGTCCCTCATTGCTAGAGTGCTAGGGTAAAAAGGTGGAACAAAGGTCACGGGGCATAGAGCCTCCATATGTATTGACCCTGATGCCCTGTCCAGCGAGCACTGTGATGCGCCACCTGGTGGCGGAAATGTGTCTGAAGAGCAGCTGCACTGGGAGATGGATGTCAAAGATGAGGAATCCATGAAAGGGAACATCCATCAGAAAGAAAACTACAGAGGAAAGTAATTTCTTCTTTTGCATCAAAGTGCAGTGAAATTAAGATTCTCCTAGAGTCTACATTTCCTTTTACAAGAACTTACTGGGAAACGACACTGTATTGAAGGTAAAGAAATGCGTTCTGAAGCCAGAATGTTCAGTATACAATAATTTAAGCAATAATCCCACGCTGTACCGGGCTTCACCAGCCGATAACTGCCTGTGGCCCAAGTTACAGGCACCAGCAAAGTGAGGGCCTTAACGCTGGCTCCGAGCGCTGTTACCGGGCCGATTAAGCCCGCAGAAGGCAGGATTATTGCTATTGGCACCCAGCGGCAAACCCCTGAGATGCTAATAGCAATAGAAAATATATAAACCCGGCCACACTGCTTTGTTCGCAGCAGCAGCTAGGGAGAGTCAGGGTAGCCATGGAAATGGAAAGTGGGGCTCTGCTCAGAGCCCCTCTTCCGTTTCCATGGCTTCAACAAGCAGCCATGCGGCCTGAGCAGAGTAGCCCTTAAGAGGTAAGGAGATTTGGATGCAGGTGGTTTGTGGGCGAGAGAGACTGGATTTCACCGCAGGAGGCAGGGGAGGAGGGGAGAAACAGCAGCGGCAGGTACAGAGACCACTGGGGTATCTCTGAACTCGGGTTTGCATTGTTAAATTCAGCCTAGGTTTTGAAACCTGGCGTCCACACGCACTGAGGGTGCTAATAATAATCATTTACTGTATTCTGAGCGTGCTAATTGGCTCGGAGTAGGTCCATATTGACCTGCATGCAGTACTTAGCGCTATCTAGAACCCAGACAATTTCCATTTATTGATGATCCATTCTACTTCTTCAAACAGCAAGATTTTTCTTTAAACAATGAAAGTATGGATCTTTAATAACTAAGCCTCCCTATTCATTTAGTTGCCTATTCTGTGTTTTTAGAGAAGAGCTTGGGAAATAACTCTGCTTTTGGCTTTTTGTGCTACAAATTTTGGTAGTTTTAAGTTAGTCTTTTCCTGTTGACATTTTTAATAGGACCTATAGACTGAGCAGGCATATTTGTGTATAACTGCATTCTGTATGTCTTTTGTACAGTTAACATATCTTTTCTATGACTTTTTGTTAGCAGTCCAGTTTTGTCAAGAGACTTTTTTTTTGTTTTTGTTTTTACTATGCTGTTTTTGTCGCCAGGCTTTGGTATTTTACGGCACGCTTGGAGATGTCTGGTCCTGCTTGATTCCTGAAAAACCTAAAAGCAGTTGCGTGCGACAGGATGGAGACCGGCCCAGAATGGCTACTAGAGGAACTGATGGAGAAGAGCTTTACAGATGCAGAAGAACCCACATGTATTGACCAAATACAGAAAAAAGTAGCATTCACAGGTACAACGCTTTGCAAGGGCCTGAATACCAGATACTATGTTCTCGCTGTAAAAGAAGTCCTAAAATATGGAGGACAGTCTGAGAAACATCGCTTCCCAGACATATGAAGATAGAGCAACATGCATTTTAAGGATAACTGCCTGGGGCCCAAGTTACAGGCACCAGCAAAGTGAGGGCCTTAACGCTGGCTCCCAGCGCTGTTACCGGGCCGGTGAAGCCCGCAGAATGCAGGATTATTGCTATTGGCACCCAGCGGCAAACCCTTGAGGTGCTAATGGCAATAGAAAATATATAAACCCGGCCACACTGCTTTGTTCGCAGCAGCAGCTAGGGAGAGTCATGCGTCGCCATGGAAATGGAAAGTGGGGCTCCGCTCAGAGCCCCTCTTCCTTTTCCATTGCTTCAACAAGCAGCCATGCGGCCTGCGCAGAGTAGCCCGTAAGAGGTAAGGAGATTTGGATGCAGGCGGTTTGTGGGGGAGAGAGACTGGATTTCACCGTGGGAGGCAGGGGAGGAGGGGAAAAAACAGCAGCGGCAGGTACAGAGACCACTGGGGTATCTCTGAACTCGGGTTTGCATTGTTAGATTCAGCCCAGGTTTTGAAACCTGGCTTCCACACCCACTGAGGGTGCTAATAATAATCATTTACTGTATTCTGAGCTTGCTAATTGGCACGGAGTAGGTCCATATTGACCTGCATGCAGTACTTAGCGCTATCTAGAACCCAGACAATTTCCATTTATTGATGATCCATTCTACTTCTTCAAACTGCAAGATTTTTCTTTAAACAATGAAAGTATGGATCTTTAATAACTAAGCCTCCCTATTCATTTTTGTTGTATACAGTTGCCTATTCTGTGTTTTTAGAGAAGAGCTTGGGAAATAATTACTCTGCTTTTGTCTTTTTGTGCTACGTATTTTGGTCGTTTTTTTTCCTGTTGACATTTTTAATATAGGTCCCATTTGTGTATAACTGCATTCTGTATGTCTTTTGTACGGTTAACATATCTTTTCTATGACTTTGTGTTAGCAGGCCTTTTTTGTTTTTTTACTATGCTGTTTTTTGTCGCCAGGCTTTGGTATTTTACGGCACGCTTGGAGATGTCTGGTCCTGCTTGATGCCTGAAAATCCTAGAAGCAGTTGCGTGCGACAGGATGGAGACCGACCCAGAATGGCTACTGGAGGAACTGATGGAGAAAAGCTTTACAGATGCAGAAGAACCCACATGTATTGACCAAATACAGAAAAAAGTAGCATTCACAGGTACCCCGCTTTGCAAGGGCCTGAATAACAGATACTGTGTTCTCGCTGTAAAAGAAGTCCTAAAATATGGAGGGCAGTCTGAGAAACATCTAACTATTACAGCTTCCCAGACATATGATGATAGAGAAACATGCATTTTAAGGAATGACTGGGAATCTCTTCCTATACAGCCAGGGGACATTATTCATCTCGAAGGAGAAGTCCACTCAAACAGCGTATGGACAATTGATAGAGACTCTGGATTTCTTATCCTATACCCAGACTTCCTTATTTCGGGAACAAGTATCGCAAACAGCATTCGATGTATGCGCAGAGCCGTATTAAGTGAGAAATTTAGAGTGTATGACCTTGGGTCTCGCCAGATGTTGCTTGGGACAATGCTTCATGACATTTTCCAGAGAGCAACTGCTTCTGGGTTTGTTCCTGACAAGCTACAAGAACTTGCTTTTCAAACAGTTAATGGGCCAAAGTATCTAAAAAACATGTACCCGTTGAATGTGAACCAACAAGAAATAATGTGTGAGGTTGAAGAATACTTGCCTTCGTTTACCAAGTGGGCGGATGACTTCCTACACACATCTGCCCAGGCTCGTCCACGTCAGTTGGTTATGAAGCTGTCAAGTGATGGTAATAAAGAAGACTCTTCCTGTCATGTCCAAGTAACAGACTTTCTAGACATTGAGGAGAACATCTGGTCGCCCCGGTTTGGGCTGAAGGGGAAGATTGATGTTACAGCTGGCGTGAAGATCCACAGACGATCCAGAACAGATGTTAAGGTCATGCCATTGGAGCTTAAAACTGGCAAGGAGTCTAACTCGATTGAGCACCGAAGCCAAGTGGTGCTGTATACACTTCTAAGTCAGGAAAGAAGGTCTGATCCAGAAGCAGGCTTTCTTCTTTACCTCAAGTCTGGCAACATGTATCCAGTGGCAGCCAATCACATGGACCGTAGGGAACTCTTGAAGTTGCGAAACCAGCTGGCATTTTACTTGTTTAATACAGTGAAAAAATCTAATCTAGAAAACGAGCAAATACAGCTTGCTGCTTTACCCCCTGTGATCAATGACCATCAGGCGTGTAAGTATTGCTCACAAATGCAAAATTGTTCCCTTTATAGCAGAGCTGTTGAGGAACAGATTCCAAGTAATGAGGTTCCATTGGAGATGAAACCTGTTGTAGAGAGAGAGACTCAGCACCTTACAAACGCACATTTACAATACTTCTGCGTCTGGTACCTCATGTGCTCTCTAGAAGCGCAATGCAAGGAAAGTAAAAAAGGTCGCAGAAATATTTGGAACATGCCAGCCATTGAAAGGGAGAAGGATGGCAACTGTATTGCAAATCTTATTCGAACCAAGCATGTCCAAGCCATTTCCGATAACCAGTATCTGCACTATTTTCAGCGTGAAAGTGGTAGCCTGCCTGAAGGCAATCTGATGATCGGCGACAGAGTTGTTTTGAGCGGGCAAGAGAAAAACTTGCTTGCATTATCTTCTGGGTATGTTACCGAGATCAGCAGGATTCATATTTCTTGCACTCTAGATCGGAATCTAAGTAAGCTTCCCACTGACACTGTATTTCGACTCGATCATGATGAAGGTGGCGGTGGGTTAGATACGCATGTAGGTAACCTTTCGAAACTCATGGAGAATAGTATTGCTAGTGAAAAGCTGCGCAATTTGATTATTGATTTTCGTGTGCCTATGTTTGTCCCACATCTGAGCTCTGTCCTTCCCCATGATGCAAAAGAGACAGTTGCAAACATCTTGAAGGGCCTTAACAAGCCCCAAAAGCAAGCCATGAAGAGAGTTCTGCTTTCGAAGGACTACACACTAATTGTGGGTATGCCCGGGACAGGAAAAACCACAACCATTTGCAGTCTTGTCCGCATTCTTTATGCATGTGGCTTCAGCGTGCTGCTCACCAGTTACACACACTCAGCCGTTGACAACATCTTGCTGAAGTTGACCAAGTTTAAAGTTGGATTTTTGCGCTTGGGACAAGCTCAGAAAGTTCACCCAGATGTGAAGCGGTTCACAGAAGAAGAAGTTTGCAGATCTCAATCGATTAAGTCCTTGCTGCAATTGGAGGAGCTTTACAGTGGACAGCCTGTAGTTGCAACTACATGCATGGGTGCAAATCATCCAATTTTCACTCGAAGGAGGTTTGACTTCTGTATTGTGGATGAAGCATCACAGATCAGTCAACCAATTTGCATAGGCCCGCTGTTTCATGCAAACCGCTTTGTTCTGGTTGGCGACCACCAGCAGTTGCCCCCGCTGGTAATCAGCTCTGAAGCAAGAGATCTTGGAATGAGTGAAAGCTTGTTCAAAAGGCTTGAAAAAAACAAGGAGGCTGTTGTGCAGCTGACAGTGCAGTACAGAATGAACAACCAAATTATGGCCATCAGTAACAAGATGGTCTATGAAGGAAAACTGGAGTGTGGATCGGAAAGAGTAGCCACCTCAATTGTTAACCTGCCTAACCTAGAGAACCTAAAGTTGGAGATGGAGTTGTTTACAGGATGTTCTGAAAAGTCGTGGTGGAGTGACGTACTGGTGCCAAAAAAGGCAGTCTATTTCTTGAACACTGAAAATGTCCCGGCACCAGAGACCACAGAGAAAGGGGGAGTCAGCAATATGGCTGAGGCCAAGTTAGTGTTTTTCCTGACCTCCCTTTTCATTCGAGCCGGTTGTAAACCTGGTGATATAGGCATCATCGCTCCCTACAGGCAGCAGCTGAAGATCATTTCAGACTTATTCACAGGCCCAGCCCTGAGTACTGTGGAAGTGAACACAGTTGACCGATACCAAGGCAGGGACAAGAGTGTCATTATTGTGTCTTTTGTGCGTAGCAATACAGATGGGCACCTTGGTGACCTCTTAAAGGACTGGCGGCGCCTGAATGTTGCTGTGACACGTGCCAAGCACAAACTTATCATGTTGGGCTGTGTTGGGGCACTGCGCCGCTATGTGTCATTAGAGAAGCTGCTCTGCCATCTAAACACGGAAGGTCTGATCCTTGATTTACCTGTAGATGCACACATAGTTGATTACTAACCACCCATGAATAAAACAATAAGCTAGGAGAACCTTGATCCACTAGAAAAGGATAATACCTTTTGATCCAAGCTTGTTCCTCACTCATTGGCGGCAGAGCTGCTATTTAATTTCGAGTCTAATCTGCCGCCTGACCTCTCGGTATTATTTACTGCACTCTACAGACACCACTACCTTGAACATCCCTGGCTGCTCTCTATGTTCCCACTTGGATCACCTCTGCCACACATTCTCACACGATTACCTCAAATCAAATCCGATCTGGTTTGTTCCTAGTGCCGCCTGTGCTCTTCAGACCTTCACTACTGCCTTCCTGCTGACCTGCAATTCTCATAGGACACCAGCCCTGTAACAAGCTCATCATTGTAGTAATGAGCCTGAAATGTGGCAGCTATTAATGTTTTTGGGCTGTGTTTTATGCAAATAATGTGATAATAGACAGCAGTATCTAGAGCACCATAAGAAATCGGTATTGCTTGTCAGAATGAGGAATGCTGTACAATGTGATGTGTATTTTTAGCTTTGCACAGATTTATTGCAGATTTACTTTGTCCTATTTTCGTAGCAAACTTCAGATATGTATTTTTGTCTCTTGTGTATGAATTCATAATGTTTTTTGTGGGGAGTTGTCTTCTTGTGCATTTGACTTGCCCGCGAGACCCTCCCTTTAACTGTTAAGCTACACATGTTATCCAGGGATCTTTGCATCAAATGAGAGAGCTGCTCACTCGATGGTACTATTCAAAATATGTTTACAGTTTTTACTAATCACTGTTGCAGGGAACCTGTTGGATTTTGTCTTTGGCAACCATTGGGATAATTCATGCATATTAGACATTTGTCGTAATTCTCAACCGAGTTCAACTGAAATAAATGTGTACTTTTTGATAGACCTTTTTGTAAGACATTAAAATGTTAATAGAATATACACTGATACCCTTTTAGAGTGATTTTTCTATGTAAGCAATGCTGTTTCCACAGTGTGCCTGGACATTAGAAGGGTTTGGGCTTTTACCATTTTGGGGGTAGATGCTTTTATTTTTAAGTGGCAACATATAATATACTATATATGGGCCTAAATAAGACCGGATTCCGGGCCCTGCAGAATAGCTGCTCGTATGTCAATGGGGGTCACTTATGAGTGCACGAAAAATGTATTGGAAAGCAAAATGTTTCATATTTACAGTGTATAATTTAAATGTGCGTTAAGGAATTCTTTGTAACGTTCCAGAGAACTCATCTAGTTGTGGTCTAAAGACTACCAAAGAAAATGGCCACTTTTAATTGGTGATCTTTGGTGCAGAGGTATAGGGAATGGGTTTCACTAAAGCAGACCTAAATTGTGTACTCCCTACTAACCATTGGCAAGTGAGTAAGCTATTGTGTGCTGTGTGCATGTCGAAATCTGAGCGTGCAAATTACTTTTTATGCCTGGATAGTAGCTTGCAACTTGAAATGTTTACCCCTAACTAAAGAAAGTATTGCAGTAAAATGAAAATGGTAAAGTCAACATGTCCATTGTGATGAAGTCTCTACCTGACCTCGCTGGTGGATGGTTGTAGCCAAGTGAGCCGGGTCCTGCCACAAGCCAGGTCATGCAGAGTCCCAGAGTGGAATGGGGGAGTATCCCCTGTTTACCACTACCAGATCACATGCGCGAGGTAGGGGCTCACCGCATTTCCACCATAGACGCTCCTGCCCCTTTAAGGTAATCCAGCAGTGAAGGGCATGGGTGGCTTTCCTTTCATTGTGCAAGTACAGAAATCAATATAAAAACACAAGCACAAACAGCAGGACTTGAATAGGAGATGGACATGCTCCAAATATATCCATGGAGCCGTTTTGGGTGAAAGCAGGGGCACAAGTTCATTCATGTCTGTTTACTATTTTTTGTTGTGTTTTTACTGCCTATTTCTATTTTCTGGGAATAGTTGCTTGTTTTTAGGGAGTAAACGTTGCTGATACACCCCTTATCTGTAGGGCTGCCTGGAAATATATCTGTATTCATTTTCATCTGGTAATTGTAACTTTTAAAAAAAGCGACCGCACAGTGCCAGGCTTAGTGTGCTTCCAGGATTACCCATTTACAAGTTCCATTTTCAAAAGTGTTCATTGTCATTCACAAACTTTAGACATATTTGGTGGCCACCAGGGGGTGCGCGGATGAGATCCTCTTCTGCGTGAGCTCCTGTCCCGAGGTCCCGAAAAATGGAATGAGCCCCCGTTTTTTGACCCTCCCCCTTGGGTGGAAATTCGAGATGAAGGTCTGTGAAGGTACTCGCCACGTATGGAAGAAATCCCGGGCGAAAACGGCCCCAGCTTCCACCAAATATCGTTGTGAAACTGTGGAGGTGAAAACGAAACTAGAATCGGCCTCGACTCTGCCCGGAACTCTTGGCCTACTGAGAGCAACACACAGTGGAGCGCATGCTGGAGGCTGGGCCCCCGCGTCCACACAACACCACTCCTGGATGGGTGGACCCGGCGGAGCAGACGGTAGACCACAATAGTGGAGAAAGGAGCGGGGAGAACTTTGGAAGCGGTCCGACGCCGGGCACCCCGAGAAGAAAACGGAGGCACGGGCCCCGTGCTTCCTCTTCCGCAGAAACGAACCTTCGCGGCGGGATCAGATCGCCTCCCCTTGACGGACCAAGCAAGGCGGGCCCGCCACCGGGCTGGGGTGCGGCCAGAGACCTGGGACGCACGCGGCGAGGTGCTCGCGCTCCCCATGGCCCAAGAGAAGTAAGTGTCTGCCCTTGTCCCCCCCCCCTCCGTTCATCTGCCAGAGGACAAGGACCTTACCCAGACTGTAATAACGGACGCTCTACCTCACAGAGGGAAAGGCCCCCGAAGATACTTTTAAAATGGTCTGTCTTCGGACGGAAAGTAAAAGCACGAAATAAGTGACCTTGGGGAGTGTGCCTCCTCTGTGGCAACAGGCGTTCCAGCAGCGGCACTGTCTGACACGTCGAAACTACATCAGGCGCATGAATGCCCGACAGAAACTTGCCATATACGCATACGGTTCGATACCCCGAATCGACGTCGGCTCCAAAATGGCCACATCGCCAATCACAGATACAGAAACCGCCGCCACAAAAGGAGACATAGCAGATTTACTGGCGGAAATAAGGGACATGGGAGCCAATATAGGAGGAAAGATTGATAAACTTACACAGCACCTTGACAACATAGAGGCTAGGGTTGAAGGTGTCGAAAACAACCAGGCCTCAATCGATGTCTTGGAAACACAGCTGGCCCACAGAATAACTGAGCTCGAACAAAGAGAGCAGGAGTTTAGGCTTGTTTGTTTATTTATTTAGTATGGCGCGCAAAACCCAGAGGTAACAGAGCGCAACAGATGGACTTAAGATGGACGATTTGGAGAATTGTGAAAGGAGAAACAACCTACGTTTTTGTGCGATTCCCGAGAAAGAAGGGGAAACAGAAGAGGACCTGAAAACAACCCTTCACGACATCATCAAGCTCCTGGTTGCCGATGACAACATTGATGAACCCAAGACGGAGCGCATTCATAGAGTGGGAGGCCCACCTGGAGGCCCGAGATCAGTCCTGGCAAGATTTCACCATTATCAGGATAGGATGAGTGTGTTAGGAAAGGCGAGGAGCGGGAGCACCATCTCCCTAAATGGATCCCAAATAACGATATACCAGGACCACTCCTGCCTGACCTTGGCCCTGAGGAAAATGTGCAAACCACTCACGACATGGCTTAAATCTTGTGACACACGCTACAGATGGGGATACCCCTTTTCTCTTTCTTTCGAACATGAAGGCACAAGGATCAGGTTGAGCTCTGCGCAACAAATCAAAGCTTACATATCTGACTTACTAGGCCCGCAGGATCGGGAGGAATCCCGTGACCATGCCCCCAAGGACGGGAGGGAATGGCAGATACAGAGCCCGAAGAGGAAGAAGTTGAAAGGCTCGAGGAAATATCGCAGGGGAAACGGCTCCCGGGAAGGGGGCAGCAGACCCTCGACAAGTATGATACTCTTTGCTTGAATTGACATTTGATAAGGGGTAAACATGGGTGTTTATTGGTGTAACGTGATTGAGACCTCCACTTATCTTGTAGAAATGTGCTTGCTCTGGGGGGAGTTTACCGGGGGCTCATTAGTTATTTTGATGCTTATTTTGCAAGGGGACTGTCAGGTAGCGGTCTCCACTGGTGGTTCGGTTCCAGGCTAGTGTGTTTAACTAAGCTTGATCGGACGCCACCAAACTCGGGAAGAAGGAAGGGAGGGGGGTGGGGAAGACGGACAGGGGCACGTGTCAAATCAAGGGGATATTCAAGAACTATGAACAGTACAATGGTTACGTGGTTGTTTAAACACAGAGAAAGCGGGTTGAAATGGTCAGAGAGTATGTATGGTTGCAGATTCTGTTGTTACGATGACTGCTGAACCTTATAGCAGGGGTGCCATAAGGGTGGGAACGCTGAACGTCAAAGGTCTTAATTCACCGACCAAGAGGTCACTTGTCTTTAGAGAGTTTCGCAGATCAAATATCGATATCCTTTTATTGCAGGAGACTAAATATATGAAGGGTGAGGAGAGGGCAGTCCTGGGGAGGCGATCCGGGATTGAATTATGGGGCTCTGGACCATTAAAGAAGGGGGAGTGGGAATAATCATTAAGAAGGGGATAGACTTCAAGACCACAAAGGTTTGGTCAGATGCAGAAGGCCGAGCCTTGCTTGTTTCAGGGACTATTGGGAATGTGTCCACTACGTTCTCCAGCATGGGGTCTGGCATGGATTCACATGCTCATGAATATTCCCCGTCGTCAGGCTGGGAATCCTCGGTAAAGAAAAAACCAGTATCAGTTTTGTTTCTGATCGGTCTTTCGTAGTAGTAACCAATCACTGATCTCTGCGTCATACTGACCACAGCCAATGACTGCCCTCTACCTAAGCCCCGCCTCTGGCAGCCATCTTCAGATTTTTACCGCACGTTCAAGTGTTGGGATCCTCGTGCTATTGCTCTCGAGCGTTAGTGCTATTTTTTCACGTTTTTTCTCAAAAACTTTGATTTTTTTCGGTCAAAAAGAGCCTCAAGCTCCACCGATTCTTCATCCGATCAACGGGGACCCGTGTCGGATTCGTCTACGCCCCTCAAGGGTGAAGATTTCGTCGAGCTACGCTTTTGGAGGACTCCAGAAGTTTCTCAGGCCCATCTCGGACATGGCCCAGGAGAAGGGAAGCTCGACGCCCGGAAAGCTGTTCAGGGTATGCCATGGATGCCAGCTTCAGAATGTCTTTAAGGAGGACGAACACTCCTTTTGTCTTTACTGCCTACATGAGGACAAGACGCACGTGGAGAAGGACTGTGCGTTTTGCGGCAATATGTCGGAGCGGACCATGAAGGACCGCCATCAACGTCTCGCCAACTGGCTGGAAGGGAAGAGCCCGTCAGGCGAAAAGAGGAAGAAATCCGAGCGGTCTTCTAAGACCTTTGAGGACGCCCCGGCGTCGGGGGTCCAACACAAGGCCAAGCACCGCGAGTCAGCTGGCACCGGGAGCGCCGAACGGTCGGGCTGTACGGGCGCCAGGCAGGACGCATCCTCCCCGGCACCATCAACCACGAGCCAACGCTCTGGTTCGGGTAAGAGGAAGGCCGAGCACCCGGCGAAGCTCCTGGAGAGGCCCCGGTCGAGCTCGAAGGCCCCATCGGAGGGAGAGCAAGGCAGTGTCCCCCCCACCCCAAGGAGAAGGCGGTGAGCGCACCTAAGGTGGTGAAAGCCTTAATCCATCCGGCCAAGGCCTCTATCGAGACAGTCGCGGCGGCCCTGGCTCAGCCTGTGGAGGCTTTACCAGTGGTGGCGACCTCGGGGCTCAGAGTCTCCCTGCCACCGCGGAGGGAGTCTTCTTTTATGCCCATCGACAGGACCCCCGTAAAACCTCCGGCGGAGAAGAAAAAGGGGGGGCAGGAGGTCGTCGTGGATTCGGCCTCAACCTCTGAGGAAGAGCTGATCGAGGTCTTAAGCCACGGCGTTGGCGTGGAAGAAGACCAGCCCGTCGGGAAGGATCCTGACGTAGGAGACGACGATATCGTCGAGGGTGCCGACGGGGCCCCTGACCGCCCGTCGGACTCCCCTCAACCAGCGCCGCAAGACAACTCGGCGGCCATTTTGTTGGCTATACAGTCCTTATGCTCGGAGATGAGGACGAGACTGCCGTTACCACCAGCGGAGGAACCGCTCCCGACGGGGGACCCGGAGCCAGGCCCTTCTGGGAGCCCTCCCCCTAAGAGAAGGATTCACCCTCCAGCTCCTTTTCAGCCATCGCGCCCTGTTCAGCCCTCCTCCCCGTCCACGACTCGTGGGGATGATACGGGGACTGACACGGCCGCGACGGGTACGGACGACGAGGTTTACGACGAGGATCTGCCGTTGTCACCTCCCACCCGGGCTTCCCCGCCCAGCGAGATTGGATCGTTTCACTCCATGATCGCCAGGGCATCCGAGCTCTTCCAGCTCTGCCCGGAGGAGAAGAAGGAAGGTTTCCTTTATCAACGGCGCGAGGCCAAGAGGAAGACGGTCCTCTCCGTGCCTCTACTGGACGATATTTGGGATGAGGGCCTCGCCCTCCTCAAGAACCCATCCACGACGCCGGCTAGAAGGGATCGGTACGAGAAGAAGTACCGGGTCCTGGACGCGACCCCCTTGTGCCTCCGGGCACAGCCGACCCCGGACTCCGTCGTCTCCGCGGCGGCCAGGAAGAAAGCGGGGGGGGG
This sequence comes from Ambystoma mexicanum, assembly GCF_040938575.1. Classification (NCBI taxonomy): domain Eukaryota; kingdom Metazoa; phylum Chordata; class Amphibia; order Caudata; family Ambystomatidae; genus Ambystoma; species Ambystoma mexicanum. The sequence goes on along the minus strand of NC_090923.1, from coordinate 1,061,952,181 downwards.
CGGCCTCCACGTCGACTTCCCCGCCGGACGGCGAGGGAAAGAAATTGGATACGATGGGGCGCAGGGTCATCTCGTCTGCAGCGACGACGATTAAGGCGGCCAACGCCTTGGCTATCATAGCCCGCTACGACAGGGAGCTGTGGTACAAACTGGCCCCCCTGCTGGACTTCCTACCGGACGACAAGAGGGCGGATGCCCTAGAGATCTTGCAGGAAGGTGAGGTGGCGTCGGACCACACCATTACGATTGCGACGGACATCGCCGACACTGGATTTCGCCAGGTGGGCAACGGCGTGTGCCTTAGGCGGCGTGGATGGCTCAAGGCTACTGACTTCCGTCAAGACGTGCAGACCAGAGTCTTGGACATGCCGTTCGATGGAAACAACCTGTTTGGGAAAACAGTGGACGATTCCCTTCAAGCCATCAAAGCAGACACGGAGACGGCCCGAGCTCTCGGGGTTCTCCAGCAACGGCGGCCGCCCTTTCGGAGCGGCGGAGGCAAGGGCGCCTCCAAAGGTTCCGGCGGCGGAATTTCCACCTACCGTCAAGCGGCCCGTTCGTCGTCACAGGAAGCTTACAGGGGACGAGGCAAGTCAGGCGGACCCCGCCGTCGTCGCCAAGGAGGTCAAGGCGGCAAAGCCTCGTCGAAGCAGGACTGAACCGGCCGTGGGGTCGGGCCCCCACCGAAGCACCCCTGTGGGAGGCCGGCTGGCGAGCTTCGTCAGCGTGTGGGAGTCCATCTCCACCGACCGTTGGGTGCTGGACGCCCTAGCCCAGGGCCACGCGCTCGAGTTTCAAAGAAGGTGCCCGCGCGTCCCCCCAGTGGCCAGGAAAGAACTTCATGTCCCTCAACTTCTCTTGGAGGTAAAGGCGATGCTCAGGAAGGGCGCCATCAAACTCGTCCCAAAGAGGCTTCGGGACTCCGGAGTTTACTCAAGATACTTCCTCGTGAAGAAGACGACGGGAGGATGGCGTCCCATCCTGGACCTACGACGACTGAACAAATTCATCAAGGCACAGAAGTTCCGGATGGTCACCCTCCAACACGTCCTGGGTCAGCTGGAGGAGGGCGATTTCCTGTCGTCGTTGGATTTGGAGGATGCCTACTTCCATATTCCCATCCTAAAGGGACACCGAAAGTTTCTCAGGTTCGTGGTCCAAGGGCGTCACTATCAGTTCAGAGCCCTTCCCTTCGGACTAAGGTCGGCACCCAGGGTGTTCACCAAGTGCCTCGCACCGGTAGCGGCGCACGTCTACCCCTACCTGGACGACTGGCTCATCCGAGCCAAGACGAGGGAGCTCCCCGTGGAGCACACGGCAAGGACCGTCCAACTTCTCACGGACCTGGGATTCTCCATAAACTACGCCAAGTCCCACCTGGTGCCCGCGCAAGACGCATTGTTTCTGGGAGCGAAGCTCGACAGTGTCGCTTCTGGCCTCCCCGTCGGAGGAAAGGACGAGGGCCATTCTGGGCAAGGTGCAGCGGATGCTGGTTGCGGACGCGGCCAAAGTGAGGTCCATCAAGTCCCTCCTCGGAATGATGTCTTCTTGCATTTACCTCATCCCCCTGTGCAGGCTCCGGATGCGCCCGTTGCAGGAGTTCCTGGACGCGCGCTGGATCCAGACGACGGGCAGCTTCGAGGAGAGGATCACACTCGACGAGAGTTTCCGACGAGCGATCTGGTGGTGGGGCACCCGCGCGCATCTGACGGCGGGCATGGACTTCCAGACCCCTGGCCACCAGGAGACGGTGACCACGGATGCCTCCCTGGAAGGGTGGGGAGCGCAAACCGAAAATCTGCACGCGAGAGGCCTTTGGCTCCCGACGGAGAAGTCCCTCCATATCAACGTCCTGGAGCTCCGTGCAGTGTTTTGGGCCCTCAGGTCCTTCCTTCCGTCCCTCAAGGGCAAGGTGGTGAGGATCTTCACCGACAACACCACCACCATGTTCTACATCTGGAAACAGGGCGGAACCAGGTCCCCTGTCCAGGGAGGCTCAGGATCTGTGGCATTGGGCCGTCGCCCAAGGGATGTTTCTGGTGCCATTTCATCTGGCAGGGATAAAAAACACCATTGCCGATTCACTCAGCAGGGAGCTGCGCTCGTGCCATGAGTGGGAACTACGACCGGATCTAGTGGACTGCCTCTTCCGACGGTGGGGCACACCCCAGATCGATCTGTTCGCGACGGCGACAAACTCCAAGTGCCGGAGGTTCGCCAGCAGGTTTCCCCAGCCGAGGAGCATGGGCGATGCGTTCTCGTTCCCCTGGGAGGGCCTGTTCCTATACGCGTTCCCTCCATTGCCATTGCTGATCCGGCTCATCAACCAGCTCAAGAGGTCCCGGTGCAGGATGATCCTCGTCGCACCTGCGTGGCCGAGGCAGATATGGTTCCCGGACCTTCTGGATTTGTCAGCGTCCCCGTCAATCAAGCTGCCAGTGGACGCGGATCTGCTCTCCAGGGAAGGAGGCGCCATCCTCCATCATGACCCGAAGTCGCTGAACTTGCAGGCCTGGCTCCTGCAGCGTTAGAGTTTGGCCAACTGCAGAGAGGTTCTTGCAAAGGCCAGGGCGTCCTCAACTCTTAAATGCTACAGACACAAATGGAAGAGGTTCTCTGTCTGGTGCCACGCACAGAAGATTAACCCTCTGCGGATTACGGCTCCCCAAGTACTGCCGTACCTACTGACGCTGGCCAAAGCTGGACTGGTTCACGCGTCCATCAAGATTCATCTTGCTGCGATCTCCCGATACACCAGAACCACGGGGCGGACGTCCTTGTGGTCTCATCGTCTGGTGAAAGAGTTCATGAAGGGACTGTTCAGATCGTTCCCGCCGGTGAAGGCTCCGGCCCCGGCGTGGGAGCTCAACGTGGTGCTGACCAAGCTCATGGGACCTCCGTTCGAGCCTCTGCACTCGGCCCCGTTGAAGTTCTTGTCGTGGAAAACAGTGTTTCTTGTGGCCATCACCTCCGCACGACGGGTGGGAGCGATCCAGGCCCTTTCCTGCAAGGCCCCGTACTTGACTTTTCACGACACAAGGGTAGTGCTCAGGACGCACCCCTCCTTCATGCCCAAGGTGCCGTCGGACTTCCACCTCAACGAACCCTTGGTGTTGCCCGTTTTCTTCCCGTCGCCTTAGTCGCCGGCTGAGAGGACTCTGCACTCGCTGGATGTGGCTAGAGCGCTGAAGTTCTACGTGGACCGCACGAAGGGTTTTCGGAAGACGTCACAACTCTTTGTGAACTTTGGACCTGTCAATCAGGGGAAGGCTCTCTCGAAGGCTTCCATTTCCAGATGGCTCTCCGGCTGTATCATGTACTGTCATCGGTTGGCAAACCGACCCCTGCCTGGCCGTCCGAGAGCCCATTCCACCAGAGCGATCGTAGCTACCACGGCGTTCCTATCTGGTGTGACCTTGCTGGACATCTGCAGGGCTGCTACGTGGAGGTCGACGCACACCTTCACGAAATTCTACTGCGTCGATCGGGATTCCAGGGAGGAGTCCAGGGTCGGCCAAGCAGTGCTGCGCAACCTGTTCGCCTAAGGTGAGCCTGGTGAGGAGGTAAGATTTGCTTAATGTTGAGTTTGATGTAATGCTTAATGTTGAGCCTTTGCCACCTCCCGTGGTTGTGCATGTGTGTACTGCTATGTATTCTTTATTCATGAGCATGTGAATCCATGCCAGACCCCATGCTGGAGAAGGAACAAGTTACTTACCTGGTAAGTAACTTGTTCCATCGCCACGATCTACTCCCCCCAACGTAGGGCAGGTTAGATTCCTCTCCAAAACAATCCTCAAAATTGTGCTAGAGTCAACGGGCCATATCATCCTTGGAGGAGATTTTAATACATGGGCAGATCCCACGTTAGATTGGAAACCTGGTAACCCAGAAACACGTGATAAACTCGGAGGAGACCACACCCAATTCAGGGTGATGATGGAATTGTATGGATTGATTGATGTGTGGAGACGAATGCACCCCACGGTGAGAGCTTACACCTTTTTCTCAGCCCCACACAATACACTCACCCGCATTGACTACCGCTACCTCTCAAGAGATCTATGCGATCTGGCCTCACACACAAATCACACCGATCACATGGTCTGACCATGACATGGTGACCGCCGATATAATATGGGAATCCCTACCAGTTAGAGGTGGAAAATGGAGATACTAGACCCTATGGAAAGACCCTGTTTTTAAATCAGAGATGGAAACTGAAATTGCTGATTACTTTCGATTGAACGATACTGGGGAGGTCTCTACACAAGGGGTTTGCGATGTGGGCAAGGAGACCTGGAGGAGGGTCCTGATGAGGGAGGGAGCCAATAAAAAGAGAGAGAACCCTGATTGAAAATAGACTCCGTAGAGAGATCGGCCAACTAGATAATGAAGCAAAGGAAGGGGACGTAATGGACCATGAAAAAGTCGGTGAAGCAAGGAAAAAAAGGGAGGAACTCGGTCACCTAGAACACGACCAAATCGCTTGTAAGCTTCTTTTCCGAAGACAAAAATTTTATGAGAAAGGAGACAAAGCAGACGCGTTGTTGGCGGCCAGGCTACGAGCACAGCAGGCAGAATGCAGAGTACAGGAAATAGTTGATGGAGGACCCAACACGGTTATAAGTAGCACCACCATCCCCGAAGCCTTTGCAGACTTCTATAAAGCCCTTTATACCCCAGAGACGGAATCGGACCCGTCTAGCATTCGATCCTATTTAGCTGATATCGATATGCCCAAACTGACATACATTGAGTCTGAGACCCTGGACGCCCCCATAACTGAGGAGGAGATTCAGGAGGCCATCAAACGACTAACACTAGGTAAATCCCCAGGCAAAGATGGGTATACTGCAGGTTTTTACAAGACATTTGCCTCACAGCTCATACCTTTTCTAATGAAACTATTTAATGAGATCCTGGAGACGGGGAAACCTCCGGATTCATTTGTCAAAGCACTCATAACTGTCATCCCAAAAGAAGGGAGAGATCCCAAGAAATGCGGATCATATCGTCCTATCTCCCTACTCAACTTAGATGCAAAGATATACACAAGGGTCTTGGCAGCTAGAATTGAAACATACATGCCCTGCCTCATCCACCCTGACCAGGTGGGCTTTATACTGGGTCTCCAGGGTAAGGACACCATGCGCAAGACCCTGCACTTGGTACATGCCTCCCACAACCTGAACACTGATCCCTCACTATTTTCCATCGATGCAGAAAAAGCATTTGATAGGGTAGATTGGGACTTTCTAATGAGAGTACTTTGATACATTGGGATGGGCCCCAAGCTTAGAAAGGGAATCCGGGGGGTCTATTCGATGCCTACAGCTTCGGTATTTGTAAATGGGGTATATTCTAGGTGGTTCCAACTGAAGCGGGGTACCCGACGGGGATGCCCACTGTCGGCCATCCTATTTGCTTTATCGCTTGAACCATTAGCACACAAGATGAGAACGGACACCAGTATAGAAGGGATGCACCTGGGACACACAGAGTACAAGTTGATATGTTCTCCTGCATGTGGTCAATCCTGAAAGATCCATTCCCCGAGCTATATCCCTCCTTGAAGAATATGGTCAGTTATCAGGGTTCAAGGTCAATTGGTCCAAATCCATATTGTTCCCCCTCCAGGGGGCGGCAGAGGTAAACAAAATGAAATATTCCTCCCTTGGACTGACGCTTGAACATGACACCATGCAATATTTGGGGATTTAGGGATTCGAATTGCGAAACAAATAGACACTCGTTATGAAGCGAACTTTCCACAGCTTCTTGCCAAATTCCATGCAGATCTTGCCAGGTGGGACAAATTGACAATCTTATGGCTTGATCGGCTTAACGCCATTAAAATGACTTGTCTCTCGAGGTTTCTCTACCCCTTTCAGATGCTTCCCATTAAAATACCGGAGCAATACTTCAGAGGTTAGAAAAGCGACCCTGAAATTCATGTGGCATGGGAAAAAAGCCAGGATTGCCTACAACACATTAACGCTACCCAAAGATAAAGGAGGGGTAGGCCTCCCAGACCTCAAGAAGTATTATGTTGCTGCCCAATTACGGGTGCTCGTCCCTCACTTGCGTAACCAAAAAGAACCACAGTGGATAGCAATGGACAACTACTATTTAGACCCAGCAACACTCTCGGATTGGCTATGGGCCCCACGAATGAGAGTGTTGAGGACGAAGGAGCATCTGCTCTTTGCCACCATATGGAAAATATGGAGGGAGGGTCCAGAGATGAGAGAAATCACAACATGGCCATCTCCACTGAGCCACTTATGGTCCCCGGGCATAAATAACCACATCCCCAATGTTGAAAGATTCCAGGTGTGATATGAAGCAGGACTAGAAAGGGTGGGCCAGCTTCTCCAAAATGATTCCTTTATCACTCTCCCGGAGCTAACAGAGGCCCTAAATATAGGTGTGCTGTCCACTTTCCACTACTTAGATCAAAGGGGTCTTAACAAAGGCAGCATGGAAGGAAAAACTGAGTAGGGAGCTTGCCCCCTTCGAAAGACTGTTGGACTCCAAGACTGACAGAAAGGGCCTGATTTCTGCAATGTACACATTACTAGTGGAGGCGGGTAGAGGGTACACACATAACCACAGAGCACGTTGGGGGAAGGACATGGGGTCGGAAATTGATGAAGACGTGTGGGATAAAATGTGCCGCATGGCAACACGCACTTCCATATCGTGCCAATATAAACTCCATTCCCTAAAACTCTTGCACCGCTGGCAGTATGACCCTTACAAACTATCCAAAATGTGTCAATCATCCTCCCCCTTCTGTTGGCGTCAATGTGGACAAGTCGCAGACTATTGGCACACGTGGTGGGGATGTCCTAAGATTAAAATCTATTGGGATGAGGTCTTGGGGTGGATTAAACACCTGGACGGGATTCAAAGAATGGCCGACCCCCATCTTGTCCTGTTCGGTCTCGAGAAAATAGGGGACGAGTGGCAGAGAGTCCAAGGACTAGCTCCCCATCTGTTGCTCGCTGCTTGGGCATTACTTGCCACCAAATGGAAATCAATTACGACCCCCGACCGAGAATGAATGGATTAATGTTGCAATGAACATATGTACTAGGGAGAAAATTACTGCATCACTCCACGGCAGGGCAACACAATGTGAAGTCCTGTGGGCAGATTTCCTAAGCAAACACACATCGAACAGACATCCAACCCCAAATGGAGATAAGGTTCACTGTCCATAGGTCCCGACTAGGTCCTTCTTCTCTTGGGTACCATTTCCCCTCTACCCATTATGAGACCGCTTCTACGCTATCCCTCAGGCATCAGTAGAACCATGACAAGACACCCTCCTTATGGCGAGTCCCTGAACACACCACATCGAAACAGTTTCAGCCTGCGACAACGAGCGCATGACCATGAAAACACAACTCCTTGGTAACACGATTTCATAGTCCGTGAGGGGTGGGGGAGGAGAGAAGGTGTAAAAGTATAAAGAAAACGAGAAAAATATGTTGATTTTTTCCATTGTTATACCGTTGGATGTATAGAAATGAAACTAAGCACTGTATATTGGAATTACTTCCACCTGTGTAACGAATATGGATGCATGTGTAACCTTTTCTTTTTTCTCTTTTCTCATTGAGAGAACTGTTGTGTTAAAACTTAATGAAATCAAATAAAAAAAAAAGTTTGTTAAATGATGTTTTATAGCCACAATGCCGTTTGGTCACCACCCAGTGCTATTGGCATTGTTTCAAGAAGTGGGGCCAGTCGGGTATTCTGAAGCAGGCCTCGAACTTGAGCAAAATGTTAGTGGCAAGTGGTAGGGAAACTTTTATGGTTATATTAAATTAACAATAATTACATACTTTTATAAAACCAGTTTATTTTGTAATTCTGATATTGCTCGACACAGTTTGGTCATGGAACATGTCAGTGACTAAGTAATCATGCTTTGCAAAGTGGATTAATGCACCTTTTTAATTTAAGAACCCTCCAAAAAACGAATACTCCAATTTAATATTTGATCTAGAGTGGAGTGCAATACTGCTCAGGCCTTCACTTTTTTTAATCAAAACTATGACAAAATGTGTTACTTGCTATTGCATTTTACATACAATTGATATGATAGTGACAGGATAAGTAGTTGCATTTAGCAATTGTCACCTTGTGATCTTGGAAGCCCAATATATATTCTGAGCTTTGATGTTCATGAGAAGGAAAGGCAAGGCAATCCTCACTGTTGGGGCTTGAAGGAGTCTCTGAGGTGCAGACTTGTGGTGCTTTTCTTCAGAAAGATGCAACCTGGTGTCGCTTGACCATGATCCCCTATTGCCTCCAGAGATGATGCCAAAAAATTATCTTGTTTAAGGAAAGCCACTTGTCTGTTCCGTCCCCTGACCTTTCTATACTGTTCCTCAGACAAAGTCACTCTTGAGTTGTATATTGTAAACATCTATATTTATAGTGTGCAACACTGTAGTACAATGGCAGGTAAATGAAGCTACTCCATGAATGTTTCAGTAGATCAATCAGTGTTAGTAAAGAGGCATTTTGGCACTTTTTAATTGTAATGGGTAAACTCTTGCTATGATTTACATTGCTGCACAAGGTATACTCCTAAAAATGACCTGTTCCTTGAGCAGGAATCCAATGCAACATAACAGTATTTACCATATACTGTTTTTATAATTGGTACCCCAAAATATGGAAAATAAAAGCTGCATCCAAAATAGTCCAAGCAAAACAAGTAAACCTAAAGTAAAAAAAGCCTACACAATAACTTGACATTGAAGAACTGTTTTTACCAACATGCTGTTACCCTAAGGATTTAAGAACTGTTTTTACCAACATGCTGTTACCCTAAGGGGCATTTTAAATACTTGCTCAATACTGTGAGAACCGTCACCTTAACAGCAGGTTATCATAGTGCTGCAAAATCAATATCGTGACATTCCTTTTATGGGCATGCTTTTAGTAAAACTGCACAGAAAATAAACCTATCCTGATATTAAGCCCATTTCCTTTTACAATAAACTGACCATGTCACAGTTAGACATTTTGAAGAAAAGCAGATCGCTCTTCGTGAATGACTAAAATAAGTTGATTTACAATTTCCACACTTGACTCTCCTTTTAATTGTCATCCTTGTGGAAGAATTGGGGCTTTGAAACCTGTCTGCCTGGACTTACGGATTTGCTTTCTCGTGGAATGTCCAGTCCAAAGGGAATGGGACCGGAGCAAATTTGCACTGCAAGTGAACTCTTCATTTTAAAAGCAAAGTCCGTATACACGTACAGCAACCCCTTCACCCAGGATGGACCTGGGTGAAGGGGTTGGCCTTTTTAGCTTTGATGGTGGGTCTGGACATGTTTTACACAGCTAGTGATCACTCTGTTTCATTTTTGGATGACTCTTGACCCTTCTTCTGAGGCTTCACATCACTTACCAGAGTTACTGTCTTCCATTCCTGTGTACGCCACACCCAACACACGACATTTGTCATTTCATTTGCTTCCCCAGAACGGCATCCTAGAGGAGATTGCTCTACTTCTGCTGAAGGGAAATTGGAGCTGGAGCCATCTCTGCACATCAGAAAAGGCTGATATTCCGGCCATTTTCCCATCCCCAAAAAAGACAGCATGTAGTATCTCAAACTCCTCCAGAAGGACAAATTCAAAATGGTTACTGTAGCCCAGATACTGTGAGCTATAGAGCTACAAGATTGGCTCATCCCTTTTGATTTTATGGACTTGTATTACTCCTACGTCCCGTCACCTTTCTTCAATACTATTGGGACATTCCATCCGTCGGGCTGGGGCCAGAGCACTTTTGAAGCATCAAAACTAATGTTTCTGTACTTTTATTTTGACATGGGACCACAGCACCTGACCATAGCCCCGCCTTCGTGAGATCTGCCCCGCGTGTCACCCTTCAGTCCTTCGCCGTACGGTGGGGGTCGGACGCACTTGCATCATAGGGAAATTTGTATTTTTTTGTTCCCTTGTCCTTCATCTTCCTGCTCCGGTTCCACAGTCTTCTTTACTCCGTCTATGCCAGAGCGTCTGGGATTCTTGTCCTGTTCTTCGTGTGAAGTTGTTTTGCGAGGGCAGATCCCCATTCTCTGTCTGGAGTGTTTGGGCCCGGAACATTGGTGGGACTCTCGCTTGCGACTCCCTCTCGTTCTGGGCACTCCAACGTCGGCTCTTCGGGTGGGAGGAGGTGTTCCAGCGATTCCTCCTCCACAATTACAGCAGTTCATCGCCGAAAAAGGAAGCATCCCGTAAGTTCCTTCCTTGTTGGGGCACCCTGGCCATGGGACTCCTTCCCGGGGTCTTCTGGTTTCGGGAGGGGCCGAAGTGGCTCTGGTACCAGGGTTCTAACTGAGGAGGTGTCCCAAAAGGGATGTAACATGGATTCCGGAGTTTGTTCCGAGGCCCCCTGTCAAGGGGCTGTTCATCCGAGGTTCTCTATCTGGGGGCTAAGGTTAAGCCCAACATTTCTGGAGCTGTTTTGACCGGGGTTATTCCTGAGGTTTCCAAGTCTGGAACTAAACGTACCGAGCCTAGTCTCGAGGTTTCCTGTACAGTGACTAAATGCACCGGGCTTGGGGCTATAATTAAACGGGCAAGATCGAGGGGCCTCCTCCAAGGGCTTTGTCTACTGGGGTGACCCGAAGCCTTCCCAAAAACAATCTTATGGTCAAACTGATCTACTGGCCCTGCTGAGGTTCCCTCACCGAGGGCGAATTCTTCTGCAGAATCCAAAGGAGCTCAAAAGCGCTCTAGATCTGCCAGCACCGGCTCTACCGAGGTTCCGTCACAAGGCTAAAATGGATAAAAAGCCACTGAAAGCCATGTGGTGACAATGGCCTCACTGACACCTGTGACACAGTTTACCTCAGACAGTGACAAAATGGTGATTCAAACCACACGGTCTGAGGTGGCCATTTTGACAAGCTCCTTCACACCAAAGTTCTCAACAGCTGGTGCAGAGGGGCCTATATTTGGTGTTGAACAGCATTTTCCACCGAATGTGGACAATAGGAATCCTTTCCGCCCTCCAATGGATTGGCGTGCTCTGTTTCTGCTGCCACACAGTCTTGCTCCCTCCTTCATCCGCTGTCACGCACCCACCTTCATCCACGCGTTCCATGGACACATATCATAATCCAGCCCCCACTATCACCACCAAAATACATGCTAGGACATACTCTCCCCTGCAGGCCTACCGGCAAGGAATAGGACAAGGTCAGCGATGCCGGTTCTTGCCATCTCAGCGTTGGTTTCCATTCCGGCGTTGGCAGTTGCCATGGAGACGCGCCACGGGCATTCTACAACGTCTCTGTTGCCGGCACCTGAGAGCTCCTCCTTCAGCACGTTCGATCATGTGACGGATGATGAGTCACGTGATCATTAGTCAGCGTTCAAAAGGGACGCGCTGACTGCCCTCCAGCGCTTCACAGCTGATCCTGTTGGGCGCATTACGGGTGCATTACGGATTACGGATTACAGACTACTACCACTGACCTCGGATTGATCTTGGACTCTGATTTGGCTTCTTCCTTCACGGTACCTTTGTTTGGAACTATTTTCTCCTGGATTCGACCACATTTCCGTCCCTGGATTGCTATTGGATTGCCCTTTTGTTATGAACTTTGTTCTTGGATTACGCACTTTTCAACTGATTGACTTATGTTTTCTGGCTTCTACGTAAGGTGGTGATTTCATTCCTACTAAGTGCTTTACCAAACTGTCATCTGGTCGTCACCCTTGCCGGCTGCCTCCGACAAACATCCTTACACCATTATTAAGTCCCGACCAACTCCTAAGGGTAAGCCCTATTGTAGATTTATTACATATTCATATACAAGTCTGGGGTTCTGTGTTTATGACCTAACTTCGTGTTTGCCTTACAGTGGTCATAGGGGGCATCTTCCGGCATTCCTGGTTCCGGCTGACGAAAATCCACCACCTGTGGCCTCAAGGACCGCTCGGGCAGTAATTTCTTGTTTGCTCGAGTGGTACTTGGGGACGGAGGTTTCATCGGCTACCCGACCATCAAGTCTTGACATCCACTCCCTTAGTCTATGTGGATCCAGTTGGTGGAGGGCCATCTAGGCAACCAGCCTCTTTACAATCCTGGGGGTATGCCCCTCCAAAGCAGCCTCTACGCACTCCTGTGCCTAGACCTTCCTCTGAGGACGTGTTCTTTGGCAAATTCCAGACCCTTGTGAACTCTGACCCGATGAAGGCATACTTTAAGGATCTATTCAAAGAAATGTATCGTACGCCTCTCCAGCCGCAGCCTGCTCTCGTAACCCCTTAGCAGGTTTCGGTAGTGCCGCCCCCTCCTCTTCCGGTGGGGCCCCCTCCTACACTGCCTCCACTTTCACCTGTGCTTAAGGTGCCCATTGCGCAGTCAAGTATTCCACGGGGTCTGAGGTACCACGTACTGCGGATCAGTTTTCTGTTCCCGCCACAGCTGACTAAGATCAAGCAGACCAGGATAGCGAGGACCCGCCCAGAGCCTTTCATGACCATGTCGTGGATATGATGGCGTTACTGTATGTTCTGATACCCGAGCCTCCGGCTCCACAAGAAGGTGTACTTTCAGGAGCCTTAACTCTTTCGATACAGGAGCGCAAGGATGTGCTAGCTGAAGCCTGCAAGGTCTGGGAGAAACCTCATTCCGGGCAGCACGTAAATGGGGAAAATTGACGCTCGTTACAAGCTACTCTCTTCAGAAGCCATACCGGTGACTGTATGTCCACTACCCTCATCAATGGTGGTGGCAGTAGCTGCGCTCCAGTCTAAGCCGTCCACAACATCCTATATGGCTGCCTCTCGAGCCATGTCCAAAGAGGACAAACTTCTTGACGCCATTGGCGGGGGAAAAGTATTTTCCAATTCTGCTCTTCAGCTGCACCAGGTAAATACCGAAGTCATCCTGACAGCAGCAAATCTCAAGCTCTGGAAGGAGCGTTCTGAAATTTCAGGAATCTATCCCTCCAGACAGGTTGGAGGATTTTAAAGAGGGCCTATCCGTTGCCAGAGTGCTGGCTTGGGACCTGTTGGAGGCTGCGGCCCATCATGCAGACACTTCTGCTCGGGGCCTTATGGTTGGAGTAGACCTCTCCTGCCAAGCGTGGTTGCATGCTACAAAGTTCTCGAAGGTGGTTCAGGACAAAGTACTTTATCTTCCCTTCGAATGTAAAGAGCTGTTCCACTCCTCCACCGATAAGGAACTCAATTCAAAGGCAAGCACGCAAACGGTTAAATCTTTGCCGGTGCTTGCCAAAACCCCAGCTAAAGCAGCCTATATGCAGAGGTTGGTGACCCAGACAAGGTCCTTCTCAGGTTTCAGAGGGTTCCAGGAGCGCCGTGCACACCGGGCAGAAGGTTCCTCTGGTTGGCCTCGCCGCAAAGGCAAAGTGGCTGATTTTTCTGTCATCAGCCTCCTCTTCGGAACAGGTGGTTTCGCCGCTGACAAACCATCTAAATTATTATTTCCATCGGTCTCACAAGACTGCGGGGAGGACTAATTTCATCTCATCTTGAGTCGTGGAAGACCATATCAGACCAATGGGTTTTATCCGCCTGAGCAGGCTTTCGCTTGCCCCTCCCTCAAACCCCACCCTCACCCTCCTCTTCAGCAGACAGGGTCGCCCTCCCTCAGAGCCGAGGTACAGAAACCTGTTCCCTTGCCCAAACCCAACCAGGCTAGCCTGCACACTATCCTCAACCTCTCCAACTTCAATCTTTTCCTACCCCAAGAGAAATTCAAGATGATCACGCTCGGCCTCTCCGGAAGGGCGATTCCGCCATCCCCTCTAATAAATATCCTCTATTTTGCTAATGGTCCTTCGACTTTGGTGATAGAAAAGGACTGAACAGTGAAGAACTGAAGTGATTCACGGGTCAGAGCTCAGGAAGGCAGTGCTGCGGTCACGTGCGGTGGCCCGGATAAAAATAAGAGGACAATTTATTTTTGATGCTTCAAAAGTGCTTTGGTCCTGTCTCGATGGACGGAATGTCCCAAAAGTATGGAGAATGGGCACTGCACTAGGAGTAAGGTAGTCACTACGGTGAGTAACTTAGTTATTCCAAGTCGCCATTGACTGGAGTCATCACAAAATACATATACCTTCCCCCTGCACCTTTCCCAGTGCTTTTTGAAGGATGATGGCAATGGTTGCAGCCGTCTTGTGGGACAAGGGCACATATATTTTTTACATTGCAGGATTCCTAGCTAACACTTTGCCATTGGCTTTCAAGGCAAACATTTTAGGAACTAAATCAAATTTTTCAGAGCCACAATTTTAAAGTGATTGCAAATTCAAACTGCATGAATAAAAGTAAAAGCATTCCTATGTCTTTTAATAAAGAAGAAACTGGTTACTTACTCACATTTGTATACTGTGCGTAGTTGAACTTTGATTTTTGAGCTTTGTATATGAATGGGGCCTGTTGATGATTTTCCACTAGTTTGTATTGGTTACTTTGGGAAGAAAGTGCTGTAGAAAATCAGTACCTTTAATTATTCTAATAAATAAAAAATCGTATTGTTTGTCTCTGCTGTGTGCATCTCACTTAATGGGGATGAAGGAGCAGTGGTGGTCCTAGGTGGCGATGTAGCCCTATCCTAGTGATGTAGTGGCCCTGCAAGCTTTTATGCTGCAAACATGGTGGACGTTGGCCGAGTCTAATGGCCACACCTGCTCCTGGTTTGCACACACATAGCTTTACCCATAGACCTAGTGAAAAGACTTAAATTAACCATGATTGACTGAAGTCTGTACATAAGGTCTGTTCATATAAGTGTTGCAGAACCACTGCCGTCCCAGTATTTTGTTATCCTACATACACAATTCAATTTGGGAGATGTTTGCCCAGTTCTATTCTTTTATCTAACTTCTGGGACCAGTAGTCCTGGATTTATAAAGGGGAAAAACAAAAATGCAAAGGCTAGGATTAGCCAAGCATTTCCCAAATGGAACGGGACTTGTTCACATGTATGTGGTACAGGAACTGTTTCAGCGGGTATGGTAGGGTTTAATGTTTGCACGAGGATCCAGCTGCTTGAGTGCATCAGTTGAACATGGTGTGCTGAGGCAAATGGCAGAGATTCTTTTATGCACCATAAAATAGGATTACCTTTTGAGGTTACTAGGTGAGGCCCTGGTCAGTGATCACAGAACAGGGCTATGGTGATACCAGTAGTGCTCCCTGAAGTTAGTTGGAAGTGAGGAAGAATATCCGAGCACCAAAGTAGGGAGATGCTAACTACTTGTTGATGGTCTGGGGGAGAGACCCCACACAGGGTTGTTGGATGGGGTGACACCCATTGACTGGCTGTGTCCCTACAGATCCCTGTATGAGATCCCATGATGGCACCAATCTGGCCAAGGTCGGTGCGGGTTAAGATGTTCCCTTTACTGCAGGAGCGGATTTCTGGCTACCAACTGTGGTATTTACATCTGACCGTTTTGGGACGTAACATGGAAACGGCTGAATGCATAAAGTGGCAATCTCTGCGAGGCTGGTCAGGCACGAGAAGCGAGACAGTGGGGCGACTCCTGCTGCCCACATGCAAAAGGTTGGCAAATACACACAACACCAATACCCGAATAGAGAGGGATACGGGTATATCCTATCCTTGGTGTTGAACATAACCTCTCCCACCGATCACCTGGAATGTAAACTGCAGCAAGCCAGAAAACATGGGGACCAATACACATTCACGTATGTCGGCACATTTCTTCTCCCCCGTATGTCAGCACATTTTGTCTCCCCAGAGCCAAAGCGAGAGCTGCACAGGCTGAAGTTTGTAATTCATACTCATTACTGCTTCATTTCAATCCATTTTCCAAACTGTAATGTCCTCCCATCACGTGCGACATGACATGGGCAGGGAGGGAGCCGGAAGGCATGGGGAGTGGAGTGGGCCAGGAAAGGAAGGGGCAGTAAGAGGTGAAGCAGTAAAGACATACCTCAGATGCCAGTGTTTTGCACCTTTTGTCATATCCATGCTTGGCGCTGTGCGGGATATGAATGCTGAAGGGTATTCGGTGTGAGACGTTACACTGGTGACGAAGTCCGTGGTGAAGTCAGCACAGAAACATCGGAGCTGGTGCAGTATCAGCTCCAGGTCGGGCCCGGAAGACTGCTGCAGGCGTCTCTGAACGTGCAGAGGGGCGCAAAGTCACGGAAACCGGAAATAAAAGGCACACTGCCTTTTAGAAACTAAGTACAAGGCCTGGAGAAGCAATAGCTGTTGCGTATGAATATCGGATCTCGTTGCGAGGCGCGGGCTGCATTTTCTCTGTAGCAAATCCACAATCAGTGCTGGGGAAAGGGGGAGAACCATTCAGCCACATCCCCATGCTGGGACACAAAAATATTATAAACTTATAGCTGTGAAGGAACAGCACCACCTACATAGCACTGCAGGTGACAAACGCTGGTGACGCACAAGCCCTTGTGGCCAGTCCAGCAATAACATCATTTCGAGGGGATTGGGTCCTCCGACGTATTCCATATCTATGACATGTAATCGCCACAGCTGTGCTGCTTCGGAAACTTTTTTCTGCGTCCTGCGTCGATGCGCCTTCGTCGAGGACCTCGTCCGACGTCATCCGATGTGATAAGTAGGACGCACGACGCCCGTAGCCTCAGTTCCGTTTTTTCCACGAACGTGTTGCTTCGTGAATCTCGGTTAACGCCTTGACTCTTTGGAGTTCTGTTCTTCTCGGTTCTTCGAACCTGTTTGTTTTTGTGAAAATCCTTCGTGTGAAGATGTCTTCTACTTCGTCTTTGACCCCGCGTCCGGGCTTCAAGAAGTGCGGGGAGTGTGGGTCCAAGATGTCGGTGACGGACTCGCACGACGCCTGCCTCTGGTGCCTCGGGGAGGCCCACGACATGGATGACTGTATCGACTGCCAGTCGCTCACGTCCAAAGCCTTACGCGAACGTAAGAAGAAGTTGTCGGTAGGTCGGGTGTCCAAGCCCCGGAAGTCAAAGTCTGCGGGGCTTTCGACGGATGATTCGAGGGATGACTCTCCGCGTCATCGTCGGAAGTCTCGTGGGTCTCCTTCTAGGAGTCGGTCTCGCCACTCCTCAGCCTCTTCGAGGCATTCTCGGAAGCGCCGACACCGGTCGTCTTCCAGGTCCTCTTCGGAGGACTCTGCCCGGCACGTCGCTTACCCCACCAGCCGTGCGACGCCGGAGGAATGTGCTTCCTTCAGGAAGAAAATGCTGGCGATTCTCGAGTCGCAGGGTACTAAGCCGTCCGCGCCCCCGAGTGGGGTCGGTCGTGAGAGGTCGAGAGACACCGCTCGCAAGAGTGGTCGGCACGCGTCACGGGAGAGGTCCTGTTCGGACAAGGAGACTCGTTCTCGACGTACCCGTTCCAGGTCCCGGCCCTCGACACGTTCGAGACCGTGTGCACCTGTGAGGTCTTCGAGGAAGACATCGACGTCTGAGGCGTCGAGGGTGTCGACAGGCTTTCTCGAGGCTCCGGCTCCGAGGAAGTCGTCGACGCTCTGGTCGTCGAAGGACACGCTCGGGGCTCCGGCTTCGAGGGCTGTGTCGATGCCGCCGATGCTGGCGGCGCTGCATCTGACGTCGACGCCGATTTCCTAGACGCCGATCCTCTCGGCGCCGATGCCTGTTCTCTCGGCGCCGATTTGCTCGACGCCATCGGCGCCTTTCGTGTCGGAGGTACCCCGTGGCACGGGGGAACCCCCTAGGAAGGCTCTGGTTAAGAGCAAGCACTCTCGGGTGCCTTCTTTTCGCCACCTGGAATATATTTCAGAGGCGGATGAGGATTCTGATGGCCTGGTTCCTAGTCAGGTTCCAGATGAAATTGTTTCGGGCCATAGTCAGTTTGACGATTTGAGGCAGTCACTGCATGATGCCAGTGGACTGGACACCTTTCCGGAAGTGGAGTTTGTAGGCCTGAGCCTGGCTCTCATGCCGATTCCTCGTACCGGCGCCTTATGGCTAGGGTTTCTGAGTACTTGGGATGGTCTGCTCCCCCAGGGGAGTTTGTGCAGGATGATCTAACGGACATCCTTGATGTTGGTCCCCCAACTGATCCGGTACTGCCGTTGCATATGGCTTTACAGAGAAGGGTGGCGGTGGCTTGGACTGCTCCGGAGAGTCTCCCGGCGGTGGGCAGATCCTTGTCGTGAAAATACCGTCCAGCCAGTAGCGACCCCTGCTACTTGACCAGGCACCCCACTCTGGAGAGTTTGGTGGTGCAGGCGGCCCCGGCAAAGCAGGCGTTGTACCCTACCATCCCTCCTGATAGGGACGACAAACGTTTTGATGGCTGGGCGAAGAAAGTGTTTTCTTCTGTGGTATGGCGCTTCAGGCGGCCAACTCCATTTGTGCCTTGTCTCGTTTCACACACACTCTGTGGAACTGTGTTGCGTTAGCGGCTGAACATATTCCCGAAGGGGCCGAACGGGATGGTTTCCTTGCTATGGTCCAGGATGGGTAAGGATGCCATGTGTGAGTCCGTTCAGTCGGGTTTGGACTTAGCTGAATGCGTCAGTAGGTCCATGGCGGCGAGCACCGTAATACGCAGGTTTGCATGGTTGCGGAAGTCGGGGTTTGCTCCTGATGTGCAGTCCCGGCTCCTCAACATGCCCTTTGACGGTGAACACCTTTTTGGCAGCAAGGCTGATGAGATCCTTGAGAGGTTGCAGACCTCAAAAGCTGCAGCGAAGTCGTTGGGCGCTGCAGTTCGCCAACCTCCGCCTTTTCGTCCTAGGGGACAGCAGTGGAGGGGTGGTTCCTTTCGCTATTACTCGTCCTTCAGTAAAGCGAGAGGAGCTGGCAGTCAAAGAGGCCAACGCAGGGGTACCAGAGGTGGACGACAGGGTACCCGTGGTGCCAAGGCCGCTCGGGCAGTTGCCTCTTTGCCCTCAGGTAACGCCGCAGCCGCTCCCACTCAGTCATGAGGCCATGTCCCATGCTTCACCGGTTGGGGGAGGGCTGGCGCAGCATCTTGTAGAGTGGCAAGCCATTACTTCAGATGTGTGGGTTCTGGAGATCATAACCCAAGGTTACTGTCTTCCCTTTCGGCACAGGCCTCGCGACAATCCACCGGGGAACCTCTCTTTGCAGAGTCCGGATCCGCTCCTTGCGCAGGAAATTCAAGCCCTGCTGGAGAAAGGCGCCATAGAACTGGTGCCTGTAGCGGAGAGGAACAAGGGATGGTATTCCCCTTATTTTTTTATTTCGAAGAAAGACGGGGGATTGAGACCCATCATGGACTTGCGCGGTTTGAATAAACTCCTCAGGAAGGACAAGTTCAAGATGGTTACTCTCTCTCAAGTCCTCCAGGCCCTTCAGCTTCAGGACTGGTTGGTGTCACTCGACCTCAAGGATGCTTACTTCCATGTGCCGATCCATCCCAAGCACAAGAAGTACCTGAGGTTCGCGGTTGGCGACTCGCACTTTCAGTTTCGGGTCCTGCCGTTCGGATTGACCTCCGCCCTGAGGGTTTTCACCAAGCTCCTGGTGGTGGTGGCAGCGCTTCTCAGGCAAGGGGGGATTCACGTCTACCCCTACCTGGACGATTGGTTGATCAGGGGGAGCTCTCCCGAGCAAGTCCGGGATCATCTGTCCGTCACCTGCCACTCCCTTCACAGGCTGGGCTTCTCCCTCAATTGAAAGAAGTCCCATTTGACGCCAACACAGCGGCTCCAGTACATCGGAGCAGTGCTCAACACTTCCTTGGAGCAGTGTTTTCCTCCCCAGGTGAGGGCTCTTCACATTCAGCAGATGGCGCACAAGTTTCAGCATGCCCAGACGCTCCCAGCGTTCGAGTTCTTGAGGTTGCTCGGCCTCATGGCATCCTGCATTCTTCTGGTGCCAGAGGCTCACCTGCGGATGAGATCTTTGCAGTGGGCACTCAAGACGCAATGGTCGCAGTCCTCCGGCAGGATGTCGGACCCGGTTCAGGTGCCGCCCTCGGTTGCCCGGGGACCTTCTGTGGTGGGCCGTCGTAGGCAACTTGATGAAGGCGGCTCCATTTTGGCTTCCCTGGCCGGAGGTGACGATCGTGACGGATGCATCCCTCACGGGATGGGGTGCTCATGCCAACGGGCTGACAGTCAGCGGTCGTTGGTCTCCGGAGTCCAGACTCCATATCAATCTGTTGGAGCTGAGGGCCGTCAGGCTAGCCCTGAAGGCTTTTCTGCCGACTGTGCGAGGAAAGAGTGTCCTGATCCTGACGGACAACACAGTGGCCATGCACTACCTCAACAAAAAGGGGGGGGGCAGGGTCACTTCCTCTGTGCAGGGAGGCGATGCAGCTCGAGTTCTGGGTCATCCAGCAGGAAGTTTCGATCTCTGCAGTTCATCTGGCCGGAGACGGAAACGTGACGGCGGAAGCTCTGAGCAGGCAGAGCGCGATCTCTCACGAGTGGGAGTTGGCTCAGGAGATTCTCCTGGAGATCTTCGCCCTTTGGGGGACCCCTCAAGTGGATCTCTTCGCCTCCAGTGTCAACCGGAAGTGCGAAAGGTTTTGCTCGCGGGAATTTCCTCCAAAAGGAGCCTTAGGAGACTTGTTCGTGGTGGAGTGGTCATTCCCGCTGCTGTACGCGTTTCCTCCAGTCCCCGTCATCCCGCAAGTGCTGCGGAGGTTACGGAAGTTCAGTTCCCGCATGATCCTCATTGCTCCGGCGTGGGCTCGGAGGACGTGGTACCCGGACCTTCTCGACTTGTCCGTCTGCCCTCCACGTCGTCTTCCCTACCAAGACGATCTGCTCTCACGGGAGGGGGGTCAGGTTCTCCATCCAGAGGTCAGATCCCTCATCCTTCACGCTTGGCTTCTGAAAGGTTGAGGTATAAGGATTGGGACCTCCCTGAAGACGTGATGGAGGTGTTGCTTTCGGCCCGAAGGCCAGCAACAAAGTCTCTGTACCGTTGCCGTTGGCGTAAATTCTGCGACTGGTGCAGAGTTCAGAATGTGGATCCTTTTGCATGTGACATCCCCATGGTTCTGTCCTTTTTACTTTCTTTGGCCCACAGGGGCTTGCAAGTGGGTACCATTAAAGGTTACCTGGCGGCGCTGTCCATCTTTAAGCGCTCGTCTGAAGAGTGTTCTTACTTTAAAATCCCTTTAATTTCACAGTTTCTGAAAGGGCTCACTAATGTGTTCCCTCCGTCACCTTTCCTGGTGCCCGGTTGGGATTTAAACCTTGTTCTTAAGTTTCTTATGGGTGCTCCGTTTGAGCCTTTACATTCTTGCCCTTTGAGGCTGTTAACTCTGAAAACTGTGTTTTTAGTTGCGGTTACTTCCGCTCGCAGAGTGAGTGAGTTACAGGCACTTTCAGTTAAGCCACCCTTCACTGTATTTCACAAGGACCGGGTTGTCCTTAGAGTTCGTCCTTCTTTTCTTCCGAAGGTAGTGACGGAATTTCATTTAGCACAGAAGGTTGTTCTTCCGGCATTCTATCCTCCTCCGCATCCTGGTAAGGAAGAGGAGAGGCTCCATAGACTTGATCCTAGGAGAGCTTTAAGCTTTTATGTTTCACGCATGTCCCGGGTCAGAGTGGACGATCAACTCTTTATTGGTTACGCTGGAAAGCGTTTGGGGCAAGCTGTGACGAAACAGACTTTGTCTCGCTGGATTATTTTGGCCATCCCGGAGTGTTACCGCTTGGCGGGTAAGGCCCCACCGGCTGGCTTGCGGGCCCATTCTACCAGGGGTATGGCTGAATCTACTGCCCTGCAGAGGGATGTTCCTATTCGCAACATCTGTGATGCAGCCACCTTGGCTTCAGTACATACATTTGTACGTCACTATTCCCTCGATTCCATCCGAGGACAGGATCTGGCCTTTGGCAAGGCTGTCCTTTGCTCTGCTATTTGATTGGCTATTCTAAATTTTGATTCTAAATTCTTTCCCTCCTCCTTGCTCTGGTACTGCTTTGGGAGTCTGTCATAGATATGGAATACGTCGGAGGACCCAATCCCCTCGAAGAACAAGTTACTTTCTTACCTGGTAACGTTCTTTCAATGGGATGGTCCGACAACGTATTCCATATCGCTCCCGCCCTGCCTTCCGCGATGCAGAATTTCTTTTGCGATTGCAGCTTACGTTCCGCAAGGCTTTGTGTCTGACTGGCAGTTGACTAATGTCACACGTTCTGGGGGAAAAAACTACAACTGAGGCTACCAGCGTCGTGCGTCCTACTTATCACATCGGATGACGTCGCAGGAGGTCCTCGACGACGGCGCATCGACGCAGGACGCAGAAAAAAGTTTCCGAAGCAGCACAGCTGTGGTGATTACATGTCATAGATATGGAATACGTCGTCGGACCATCCCATCGAAAGAACGTTACCAGGTAAGAAAGTAACTTGTTCGTCTGACCAAGACCAAATAGTAGTAACTGCCACACCACCACCCACGCCGCATGGACGCCTGCCATCAAGGCTACAAGAGAAGATAGCCATGCAATTACCCAGTCACTTCGATCTCATGGAGACCAGCACCCTGGGACCCAGATGAAAAAGGTGGCTTTGACGTATACATATGGGCCATAGGCCCAATATATGACACAAAAGCACAGCGTGTTGTCGCTGGCCATAGGGCCAAATTTCAGAGATGTTGTGGACGAACTTCCTGCAAACGTCGGACACATGCACAGGACTGAGAGAGGCCCTCATGGAGTACTTTACCCCACACACCAATGTGGACTATGAGCACCACTTTTTCCACACTACGTAACTCAACAAAGGGGAGTCCATGGATGTGTTTGTAATGAGCCTACGAGTAAGGATGAAACACTGCAACGTCAACAATTTAATCCAACCAAAAAGCCCTTGGATCTCAAATAATTGCAGGATGTGAATCTCACAATTTCCTGCAAACGCCTCCTGTAGAAGCAGCGACCGCTTGACGAGATCTTGAAGCTGGTCAGGTCTGACACCGCTCTAGAATTACAAATAGAAGCAATGGGCAACCTCAAGACAGCGACTCTATCTTTGGAAACCATCCACAGAGTGGCCATTTGTTCGCTGCAGCCTCAGCCAAGTCACCACTACTGCTACAGATGTGGATATGAATTTACACATGAAGGGGTATGCCCTGTGCTGGGCCAATGATGCACGGCTTGTAATGGAGAAAACCATTTCAAGGCAGTGTCGTATGTCCCGTAGCCTAGCGAGAGGGGAAGGGACTGCAGTGGGATCTATGAGACCAAAGGGCACATCAGCCCCGCTCCACACAGTGGCGCCTACACCATATGAGGCCCCACACAGATGTCTCAGATCGAGCAGAAGACAGCCGAGCAACCGGTAAGCCCTATCCAGAACTATGCCACATCGCAAGCCGAGACGGTGCGGGAAATGTCTCATATAACAGTCTGCCTCAGAGAGCGGATCAAGCTGCTCAGCGGCCAAAGAATCCAGGAGAAAACTGAGATCCAGAGCGCCTGCTCAGGAAGAAACCAAGAAAAAGGGATACTTGTATGCTTTAGGAAACTCCAAGGCTAAAGAATATAGTCCCATTTTACTACTGCAGATAAAAGGACTGTTGACAGAGTTTCTGGTAGACACAGGGACCACAGTGAATGTCATCAGTGAAGGAAGTATAGACCAAGATTCCAACAGCTCCACGACTATAGCCGGCGGAAGTGAACATATATCCTTTATGGATCAAGAATGCCCCTGCCATGTAAGGTTCATTTCATGGCTGAGTGCAGTATTTCCAAACGGTCCCAAGCGTTTTACAAATGAGGCAAGACTTCTCTAAGCACTATAGCAGAGAGAAAAGATTTTTTCATGCAAAGGCCAGTCACTAAATATAGATGGGTAGTATTTAAAATATAATGTGTAAATAAATTAGTTGAAAAACACGTGTAAATGTTGTTCTGTGTAGTTTTAAAAATCAAATGTCAAAGCACACGGTAAAGTATACAGACAAGCATACAGACCAATGTGGCATACTTACTTTTGACTGCATAGGTTCTGGCTTGGATTTTCCTGAGACTGTTGGGGCCTCATGGCTTCCTGTATTTTCTTGATTCCAGGAGCCAGGCAGCAGATGTCTCTACAGATGTCCTCGATGAGTCTAGGAGACCGACAGTCTAGGCTCTGCTGGACAAAGCCACTTCCAAGCATTTGCATCAATGACTGTGGGGTTGTTCAAGCTGTGCAGGGTAGCCATTTTCTCTGGTTTTGATCACCCAAATGGCTGCACACTGCCAACTTGCAGGGGTGTTGCACGAGTGGGAGTTGAATGGGGAGGTTGTCATGGAATCTTCTGCAGGTGGTTTTTTCCTCATATTGGTGTGTTATTTCCAGAAACAGGAATTGTAAGATATCGAC
This sequence comes from Ambystoma mexicanum, assembly GCF_040938575.1. Taxonomy (NCBI): domain Eukaryota; kingdom Metazoa; phylum Chordata; class Amphibia; order Caudata; family Ambystomatidae; genus Ambystoma; species Ambystoma mexicanum. Next base: position 1,061,927,844 of record NC_090923.1, on the reverse strand, counting down.
AAGGTGTGACTCCGGCCCATTAACGGCCAGGATCTCTGTGTATCGTCACCTTGAAACTATGAAACAACATTCAAACTGTTTTTGTCGCATTCGAATCAGCAGGGCCCACTGCTGCTGCCTTCTGCATTCACTCAAACCAGCATGCTTGCATCATCAAACCTGCTTAACGCTGCAAAGCCTTGTAATCTGTCTGGCCAGACCACCAGCGCACTGTGCAGACTATTTCAAACCGCCAGGGCTTTGTATTAAAGCTCAACTCAAGCTGCTGGACCATCCCGTCACTCTTCCACTTGAACCACCAGTACTTCTAATTTCAAACCATGCTCCAATGTCAAACTGATCCTTCAACCTGCTTCTCTCGCCGCAGCCTCGAACCACACAGAACACTCACTCAAACCCAACTTTAACCATCCAATCTCGGTTCAGCCGGCAAGCACAACACTCCAAAGCACGGTTCCACACTGTCAAGCAGCCTAACTTTGGAATCCGGTACTCTCAAGTGACTCAGCCCCCCTTCTCCAGCCTTTGGGGCCTAGCGACTGGGTAAATTCCCTTTGCCCCTTTTTCCAACAAGACATATTCTTTTTATCAACATTGTTGCATTTCTTGTCCGTTTTACTCCATCACAATGTATCCAGAATGGTCATGCATTTCTGTTCTGCATCGGCTGCCTCCTTTTAGATGGGTGGATTTTTTTAATATTGTTTTTAATAGTTGTATAATAAAGTGTGTATATATATTTGTAAAACCTTGGTTGGACATTTTTATTTTAAGTTCCAATTTTGGTTCCTACTAGCTCACATTCACACCTCTTCTGAGAGTATAGCCTTCCCTCGAACCATGTTACCACAAAAGGCAAAGTAGGTGTGTCTTTTAGCTGTGCTCGCTTTACCTTTCAAGATTTGGATCAATGTTGGTTTGTAGAAGTGTGGGGGTTTGAAATCCTGTTTACCCACTACTCTTTCTTGTACTCCACTCATCACAAAGTGCAACCAGGATATGGGCTCCTGCAAGCCCTACACATAAGGGGTGCATCGCCCACTTTTACTCCCTAAAATAGGCAAATGCTCCCAAAAAATAAATGCGGAGTAAAAATATTTCCAACAAAAAATAGGAAACGGACAGTAAAACCTTGTGCCCCTGTTCTCACCCACACTACGCAATGGATATGTTTGGACATGTTACGCACGTTGTACCACAGGAAGAAAGTACTATTCTCACTGCCTGTCCTGAAGTACGCATATCTTTTAAAGAGTAGATGCAAAGAAATAATTGGTACAAAAACATGTCCTCTTTCCAGTTAAAAACATTTTTACTCGCTTATAAATTACTACCATTGGCAATTGGACTGACATTTTTACTCAATTATTGTACTCAACTTTAAAAAGTAGGGAGTAAAATTCTCCCACTTCCAAATCTTATCTGGAGCACTGCTCATACCCATTTGGCAAGCAGGCTTCTGGGTGGGGTTTAGGGAGCGAAGGAAGGAGGGATGTGGAGGGCAGTGCACACATTAGCGACTGGTAGCAGCAATATTTAATTGGCTCCCCTAACTGCTAATAATTTGCAGTGTTTATGAACATAAGTAAGCAAGTTAAGGGCACTAGTGGAATCCCCATATTTCATCTTAATCCCGGGGCAAACATTTTTCACCCTTCTGCCTCACTGATCTAGCCTAGCTCTTCAACATCGCTAGTGATCACAGCCTTCAGAACTCTGGAGTTGTACCACGGTCAGCATGTCTCATTGGCTGGTTGCTTCTACTAAAGTAATAAGGACACTCACTCCATGTGCCAGGGGTGCGTTTTGTGTGCATCAGATATGCAAAGCATACATGGCCAACAAGCATACAGGCTAGAAAAGCTGGCAGTCCAGGGACGGAAAAATCTGGATGTCGCCCATTACTATACTACAATTTGCGAAAAACACATTGCCATTGATTGGGGAGTTTGTATTGCACTCTTCCTGCTCGTGCTTCCCCTATTTATGTAGATTTATTTAGAATGGATTGTGTCCTCCCACGTATTCCTCATTTTATGAGATCTCCATATCCAGTTTTAGCTGCTTCGGAAAGATTTTTCAGCAAAGGCCGCTGCGTGTCGATGCCTGTCGACTCGATGTCCCTCGAGGGCCTCCGTTTCAGTGTCTGTCATTGAAGGTATATAGCGCACGCAGCGACCGTTGGCTTCAGTTCCGTTTTCCCACGAGAGCAAACGCTTCGGATTATCGGTGCACTTTGGTTCTGTGACTAAAACCTTAATCGTTCACTAAAATGTTATTGTCGTCGGCTTCATCTACTCCCGAGATCGGGGGGTCAAGTATCCTCTCACGTTACATAGGAGTGTGGTCTTGCCTATCAATGACGGGGAAGGTCCTGAAAGAGCGTAAAGGCAAACTGGCTGGAGGTAGGTCCCATAAATCCCCTTCGACAACCCTGTCAAAAAGGCAATCCTCTGACAAGTTGAGATGAGACTCCTCGTCAGAAGAAAGCTAAAAGGTCCCGATCACGCAGTGGCTCTCACCACTCGTCTTCTTCACGGCGGTCAGAGAAAAGGCATCACAGGTTGCCGTCTTCATCATGGAGTTCCTCCCCAGAACTGGTCTCGTGCCTGACCAACTCGGCCTTGCAGGCCCGAGTGGAAGAAGTTCAGACTCTAGATGCTCGATGTAGTCGAGAAAGCGGCCTTGACCCCCCTTGAAGAAATATAAGGGCCATGCCAGAGGCGACAAGCATGACAAAAAGGCAAAGGACAAAACCTGTGCGCCCTCAGGCCCGGGTATCCAAGAGGAAAAGGCTCCTTTGACGCCGAAAGACGCGTCAAGTCCTCAGAAACCTTTGACGCCACAACCATCGGAGCCCTCAGTGTCTAAACGCTGGTGTCGCAAACGTCGACGCAACTCCAAAAACCCTTATGGATGTCGAGAAAATATGCACAACAAACAAAAAGGAGCAATCCACACCGTAGTTTAGACATAGAAATGAATGTCCTAGTTTGACTTATTTTTACCAAAAAATGTTTCTGTGCTCATATATAGAGTCACAAGTAGGAAAATACCAGAAGTACAGCTGGAAAAATAGTGACCATTTTTTAATGAAAAAAAAAATATATATACAAGAATTTCAAAAACAAACACAGTGAATTAAACGAGGCTTGAAAATAAATTATTCAAACACCGAAAGAGATGCATTTCTCAAAACATGAAGTCAAAGAAAATATCATATTCAACAATAAAATATCAGAGACATTATAAAAGAGAATGTAAACAGGAATAGATGCAAAAAATTGCTGGTGACAACCTTTTCCTTTTGGGGATGCGAAACATCTGGGTCTCTCAGTCCTCAGCTCGGATCACTGAATGGTCCACAAATGGGAGGGCCATAGTTTGTGCTGTTTGAAAGAGTGCACATGTGCGGATGTAGCTGAAAATCTCAGTGGACAATATGGTTTCTTGGGAGGGTGTCGAAAAAAGGCCAGAGTATTGGTAGGAAAAGTAGTCTGCACGAGCAGCAAGCGGCACTCGCATTCAGAAGGGGGGCTTAACTCATGCTGGATGCATGGGTGTGACAGTGAAAGTATGTCACGGTTGCCAGTTGTGCAAAAAACGCCTGCAAAAAGTCAGGCATGCAATGAGGGCGGGCTGTGAATCAACAGCTAGGGCGGGAAGTCCTGCGGCCGTGGATCGCCGAGGAGCTGCACTGCAGTGAGACAATATACACGCCACTACTGCCAAGCAAGGTTTTTTTTCAAATCCCTTTCCTCAATTTATGAGCATAATGAGCATAATTTGGATTGCAGTATGGGACACACAATGTTCCAGATGCCTTAATTTCGGAGGATTCAAGATTAAGAGACCTACGTGACAACCTGCAATCTGCAGGTGGCTTGGACACATCCCCAGAGAATTTGGCAGGCCAGACCCCTCGAACCATGCCGATGTTACTTACAGACAACTCATGTCTAGAGTAACAGAATATCTGGGATGGAGGAGGCCTGCACCACTTGAGCAGGATGACCTAACAGATATTTTAGTCAAGGGACCCCAGGAGGGACCCTATTCTACCATACCATGTGACTTTGCAAAATTTATGCCAACTGGGAGGCCCTGGAGTTACTTCCAGCTGCGAACAAGAAACTAACCAGCGAACAAGAAACTAACCAGCAAGTATTGTGCGTCAAGCAGTGACCCGTACAATTTGACAAAACACCCAGCTCTTGAAAGCTTGGTAGTTGGCTGCCACTTTTACATCCAGTCAACAAGCATAACCAACCCCCCTCCCCCCGGACAGAGATGACGAGCGTTAGGACACTTGGGCTAGAAAGGTTTTCTCTGTGGGGGAGTATGGCCCTAAAGTCAGCAACTCCCACTTGTGCACCTGCCAAGTTCACTTTCACATTATGGGATTGCATAGCAATGGTGGCTGAACACATCACAGAGGAGTAAAAACAATGCATCTTTTTGAATATTGTCAAGGATGGGAATGATATGATTTGGAAATCCCTCCAGACTGGTCTCGACTCTGCAGACAGAATCAGCTGAGCTATGGTGGATAGCACAGTAACGTGCAGATTTGCCTGGTTGAGAAAGTCTGGTTTTGCACCAGATGTACAATCCAGACTTCTTTACATGCCCTTTGATGGCACTCATTTGTTTGGCAGCAAAGCTGACGAGTGCAAAGCAGCAGCCACATCCCTTGGAGCAGCAATCAGACAGCTGCCTACTCGCCCCACTGGTAGACCTGGGAGGGGAAGGTCCTTTTCGCTATTACTCCTCAGTTGGAAGAGGGAAGAGGACTGTCAAATCAAAGAGGTCAGAAAAGATTCTCCCGTGGTGGACGGGGAAGAGGTGCTAAGACCGCTCAGACAGGGGCTGCTTTACCCTCAGCCGCTGCCTCAGCCACCTCAAAACCTCTCTGAGGCCTTATCCCAGAAGACCCCGGTGGGAGGCACTCTCACAGCATCTGAAAGAAGGCCGGATATTACTTCAGATGCACGGGCACTGGAAACAATAGCCCAGGGTTACTACCTTCCCGTTCTAAAAGGGCCTCTGAAGCATCAACCGGGCAAGCTCCTTATGCAGAAAATGTTAACCCTGCTAGGGAAAGGTGCTATAGAGCCGGTACCCGTAGAGGAGAGGAACAAGGGTTGGTACTCCCCCTTACTTCCTAATCCCCAAGAAGGACGGAGGATTGAGACCCATCTTGGACTTAAGAGACTTGTAAGGAAGTTCAAGATGGTCACATTTTCTCAGATCCTTCAGGCCCTCCATCTTCAGGACTGGATGGTATCATTGGACCTTCAGGATGCTTACTTTCATGTGCCAATCCATCACAAGCACAAAGTACCTGAGGTTCGCTGTTGGCGGTTCTCATTATCAATTACCTCCGCCCCAAGGGTTATCCCCCAAGTTGATGGCGGTAGTGACAGCGAGTCTCAGAAAAGGGGGATTCACGTCTACCCCTACGTAGACGATTGTCTGATTAGCGCTTGCTCTTCCAACATCTCAGCATAACCTGCCACTCCCTCCACAGACTGGGCTTCTCCCTCAAATTCAAGAAGTCCCACATGATACCATCTCAAAGGCTCCAATTCATTGGGGATATCAAGGACACATCCTTGTGAAAAGCCTCGCTACCCAAGGTGAGGACTCAAGACATTCTGCAGATGGTCAACAAATTCTAAAATGCACAGAGTCTTCCGGCCTTCGATTTTCTGAGGTTGCTTGGCCTCATGGCATCCTGCATTTTCCTGATGCCAGAGGCTCATCTGAGAATGAGATCCTTCCAATGGGCTCTCGGGGCCCAGTGGTCACAATTCTCAGGCAAAATGTTAGAATTTCCTTCAGGTTTCAAGCAGAGTAGCACAAGATCTTCTATGGTGGACCTTTCAGGAAAACATTTTGAAGGGAGAAACTTTTTGGCAACCATGACCGGAGATGATTGTAGTGACGGACGCCTCGCTCACGGGGTTGGGAGCTCACACCAGTGTTCCGACAATCAGCGGTCGTTGGTCTCCAATGGAATCCAAACTATACCATTTTTTTGGAGCTGAGGGTGATCAGACTAGCGCTGAAGGCCTTTCTATTCTCTTTACAGAAAAATGTCTTGATCATGACAGACAACACAGTGGCCATATACTACCTCAACAAGTGAGGAGGCATAGGGTCACTACCACTGTGCAGAGAAGCAATGCAGCTCTGGTCCTGGGAAATTCAAGAAGGAATCTCTCTATCAGCAGCTCACCTAGCTGGAGAGTAGAACACAACGGCAGATGCTCCGAGCAGGCAGAGCACAGTCTCCCACGAGTGGGAACTAGCTCAAAGTCCTTTGGGGAACTCCTCAAGTGGACCTGTTCGTGACCAATGTCAACCGGAAGTGTGAACTGTTCTGCTCCAGGGACTTTCCCTCAAGAGGAGCTCTAGGGGACGTGTTCTTAGTGGACTGGGAGTATCCACTTCTTTACGCGTTTCCTCCAGTTCCCGTCATTCCTCAAGTCATCAGAAGGCTGAGAAAATTTGGGAAACCCATTATCCTAATTGCTCTGGATTGGGCCAGGATGACGTGGTACCCGGACCTTCTGGACATGTCCATCTGCCCTCCAATTTGTCTTCCACAAAGAGAGGACCTTCTCACGAGAGGAGGGTCCGGTTCTCCATCCAGAGGTCAAGACTCCCAACCTTCATGCATGGTTTCTGAGAGGTTGAGATATAAGGATTGGGACCTCCCGGATGATGCAATGGAGATTTTGCTTTCAGCCAGAAGGCCAGCAATGAAGTCCTTGTACTGCTGATGTTGGAACAAATTCTGCAACTGGTGCAGGGAAAGGAATGTGGACCCTTCTACATACAGCACACCTATGGTGTTATCGTTCCTTGTTACACCTGGCTAATCTGGGGCTCCAGGTTGGCACAATTAAAAGGTATCTGGCGGCGCTATCTATTTTTAAGCGCTCCTCTGAAGAAACCTCTTTCATGGTTATACATTTCTTGAAAGGATTGACAAATGTCTTTCCTCTGGTCCCGTTCCAAGTCCCAGTTTGGGATCTCAACCTGGTTCACAAATTCTTAATGTGTGCTCCATTCGAGCCCATCCACTCCTGTCCTTCAAGGTTGTTGACTTTAAAGACCATTCTGTTAGTGGCCCTTGAATCAGCCCGTAGGGTGAGTGAACTTCAGGCCTTGTCCTGCAAGGCTCCTAACAGTCTTCTTTAAGGAGTTTCATTTAACTCAAGAGATAATTTCACCTTCTTTCTATTCCCCACCTCATTCTGGAAAGGAAGAGGAGAGGCTACATGGGCTTGACCCAAAACGTGCACTTAGTTTCTATATTTCCAGAATGTCAGTCCACACATTCCTCGAGCACTATAGTCTGGATTCTTCCTCAGGCCGGGAAGGTTTTTTTTGGAAGAAAGTATTACACTTTGTACACAAAGGCCTATAGAAACTCCCAAATTCTAATTTGAAAATTCTGGCTCCCTCCTCCGGTAATACAAATACTACTCTGGGAGTGTATCATAAAATGAGGAATACGTGGGAGGACACAATACATTTGAAGAATAAGTTACTTACCCTTGGTAATGTTCCTTCGACTGGATGTTCCTCCTATGTATTCCTCATCGCCCCTCCCAGCCTACCCTGCAGTTGAATTTCTATGTTAGTGTTTTTACGCTCTTTCAGGGTGAGTAGCTGATGGGCGTAGGATAAACCAACTCATGTAAAAATCGGAACTGAAGCCAACGGTCGCTGCACGCACTATAAACCGTCCATGATGTGTCGACGGAGGCCCTCGAGGGACATTGAGTCGACCGGCATCGACGCGCATTGGCTCCTGATGAAATGTTTTTCCGGAGCAGCTAAATCTGGATATGGAGATATCATAAGATGAGGAATACGTGGGAGGAACAGTCAGTCGAAAAAGAACATTGCCATGGTTAAGTAACTTATTTTTCTGACGCCAGTGTGGTATGTCAGGTAGAATGTGAGCTTTCTCCTAGGCTATCTTTTACAGCTGGAAACCAGGGCTGCAGATTTTGTGTGCCTTGGGATTTCCAGACCCAAAAACTAAAGCCACATTTGTCTCATGCAACCTGCTTTCTGCTTCTAAGGTTATATAGTCTTGTTTATTCTTTCACGAGCTTAATCATTTCAAACATTTAGAAATATGTCCTAAACTCATTTTATATATAGCTTTGGTATTTCCAGATGTTTATTTTTGGAGAAATGTGAACAGATGCTTAACGGCAGAGGACACCAACTAAATAAAAAAGGGGGACAAATGGAGCAGTTGACACTTTCATGACGTTTAATGACTGAACAAAAAAGTTTTTACTCAAATTCTTAAAGAAGCTGAATGCAACTATTTCTATAGCATGCTGTTCCATGTTCACTTGTGTCGGGAATTTCCAGCGTAAAGTAGAACGTTTATAAGACTAGCTAGAATTAGAGCTCGATCTATCGCAGACCTAAACATGTCAATGTCACATTCCTCTGCTGTCAAGATGCGATCTGGGGAAAGCATAACCTATTGGTTATTGGTTATCTGGACACTGATTATAGAGAGAATGAAGCAGACAGAGTGTGTCTGGTATAGGCGCCCAAGGGCAGCAGGAGCCAGAGTGAAATATCTTAATCCACCTCTGGGTTCCAGACAGGGCTGCAGGTAAGCACGGCAGTGCCTGCAAGTAGACCAAGAAACCGAGTGCCTGGGAAGGCAGCAGGGACTAGGCCTCGCGAGTGTGGGTGGTGAAGTATTCTGTGAGTGTAAGAGAAGGCTTCATGGGTCACTTGAACTTGATTCCCTATCCACACTGTGCGCAAAGCAAGTCTTAAGAGAGAACCATGATCCCTCTGTATAGGCTCACAGGTAACTTCTGGCAAGTCACTGAGGTGCAGCTAATTCCATAGGCACTACATGCAAGGGACTCAACTAGTAGCTTGCACAGTGGACCTTGATTAGGGTTGCATGTGTTCTCGTGCAGAGCCAACATGGCCTGACGACCGGGGTGGACTACTCCCTTTAGGCCAAGACTGATTTGCATACGTTTGTTGCTGTTCGGTCATTTCACAGACAAGCTAAGCATGTTTCAATGTGAACCTACCTAGATTACTTCTGGGTGGTCAAAATGAATTGACTTTCTTTCCATCGCTTATTGGTCTATATAACTCAGGCCCAGAGGATGCAAGATATCACAGCCGTTAACCGCATGTGCTGTGCTCCTTTGTAGAAAAATATAGGTCACCGGATCCGATACCACGAAGATGGAACCTGCTTGCTTCTACTTTATTTGATAAAACTTTTGGTTAGGATCCTGCCAGGGTCGACCCACATTACCACCCCAAAATGTGTGCTTTTTGGAAAATCACTTTCGCTTGTCTTTGTCAATTTGAAAGAGTCCTTAGAAACAGGTTATATGTCGGCAGTAAGATTTATCCCTTAATGCCTCCCCTCACCCGTAAGCTCTCCGTTACTATGGTTTGGTAGGGTTGTCTACCCACTGTCATGTGTAGTCTAGTGGGTTGTCGACTACTCCGCTGTCATAAAGCCAAGCGGGTTCTACAAATGACAAAGACAAAGGGATAGTTTAGCACATATTTATTTGCAACGTATTGCTTTCACCCCATCCTGCAGAGTCGCACCTTAACTTGTAATGTCGGATTAGACCCTGGCATAAGGGTTCCCAGTCCATGTTTTTCGTGTCCTGTAAGCCTCCCAATACCGGGCCTGACTGGTTCCGGCACCCTTTGTCTTTTAGTCACTCTGGCCCCTTCCTTTCGATTTCTGGCTTAAGGTTTTCCTGCACCCATCTTACTCTCTCCTTCGAAACTGCTTCTGCAAACGTCACTGGTTTATCCAAATGGCTGCTGGTATAAGTCAAACTTCTCAGCAGGGCTCTGGTACACCAAAGGGCAAGTTTCTCTCCCAGCGCCCCAGGTTGGGTGAGTAAGGCATTGCAACCTCCTTCTAGGTTCATGACCTTTACCGTTCTTGACCCCTCTCTTAGGCTAGTTTGTTCCTGTCCCTCTTGACTCTTGCTACATGCTAGTGCTCCCTTGGCGTCCAACCACTTCAGATCGTGGGTCTTTCCCATACCCTCTGGACCTTGCTTAGAGTTGTATGTGTTTTCGTGCAGAGCCAACATGGCCTGATGGCTCATGTGGACTACTCCCTTTAGGCCAAGACTGAGTTGGGTCTTTCTCGCACCCTCTGCTTTGGGCCCAACGAGACTTTGCTGTCTATGCACAGGCTGCTGTTCTTCTCCTACCACCCAACCCAGTCCAATGGTCGCGATCTCCTCCTTCCCCTAACGCCATCCTTTGTTCCTCCAACACCTGCTTTTTACCAACCTCCTCAATTGTTCTTTCCACCTTCTCCTAATGTTGTTCTGTCACATCCTTCTCCACTTCTAATCTCCAACCTCTTTTTCAAATGGGAGTTACCCACTCTCTCGATTTACACTGCCTGCCACGACTATCGCCAAACACTTACACTGTCTGACTTAGAATCTGGGCTTCTTTAGCACTGTAACCTTCCCCCTAAGCTGGACTTTCTGTGAGGGTTTCGACCAAGGATGGTAAATTGGTGAAGGACTGGGATTGGCTGTGGGTTTCACAGTTCACTGGCAAGGCAAACAAAGAATTTAATTGGGAGGCCGTCCTCTTGGATTTTGTTTCTTTGTTGCCGCATGCAGGTAGCCACAGGCACTGTGATTTGCTGATTTCCGTAGGCTGGTATTTAAAAACGAAAATATACACGAGTTAAGCGGTTCAACCTCTCTGGTGGCCTCTGTCTATTTTGTTGCGTTTCGAGTGCTGCCAGCATTGTTGAAGGTCTCTGCAGTCCTATGCAAATGTACTCTGTGTCCACGTGCCTCTGCTAGTGAGGTTGTACACGTATTTGCAAGGTACTCCTGATTTTCTATGCCGGGTTTGATACTGGACTGTCTTGCACACACTCCTTACTGTTTGTCTGAGACGGTTTGGAGTCCCTGCGCCTTAAAGGGACAATGCTGCTGCTATGGACCTTTCTAAAAATTAGATAATGTGCAATTGTTTCTGCTGGTTGTCATTCACTGAAAAAATATAAAAGTTTAGTTAAGTTAACCCGATTTATCACTCCAAACCGCTTGAAATTCAGCAGATGTGTGAAGTGATGACCGGCTTTACTCTGTCGTTCCTGTTGATGTCCCCCATGATATTTCACCCCATAATGCTATTTTGTATGTTATTGTGAACCCCTTTTCTTATAATATGTATCTGCTTATGAGCTTTAAAATAAGAGTTCAGCCGGTCATCACTCCCACATCCGCTGAATTTCAAGGGTTTGGTAATGATAAATCTGGTAAACTAAACTTTAAAGTTGTTTCAGTGACTTTCAAGGGTTATGTTATACCATAGTTTTATTCTGTGCGACAGCCTTCAGATGTGTCCACTGTATATGTTCCCCCAATATGTTTCTTGTACACCCACTATACATGTCTTCGGCCCTGGCTAGTTAGCATGGCCAGTGCCCACAGGTTTCGGCCATGTTCACTTCCCTGCACCCTCCATTTTTTCTTTTATCTTTAAAAAAACAAAACAAAAAAGTTTCCACAATAACCATGGTTATAGTAATGTACTACTGATACCTGCGGTTATCTGTAGTTATCCGATACCCGTGGCTATCTATAGTTATCCGATACCCGTGGTTATCTGGGTGGGGGCTGGGGGTGGAGAACAGGAAAATAAATGCTTCCTTGCCCTCCCAGGCACTCGCCAAGTGTCCCCCTAATTTGTTCATGCTCCCTCCACCCCGTATGGTCCCCCAAGTCCTCCTCGCCTCCTCAGCCCTCTCCCAATCCCCCCACCACTCGTTTCCCGTGATGCATTTTCAATCCACAAAAAGAAAATGACGGCTTTTTCCTTTCCGAAAAGCCTCTGCTGCAATGCACCATGGGCGATATCTCTATAATTTTGGGAGAAGGAGGCACCCCTTCTCCGCCAAATATTTAAAAAAACTGCTGGACACAATCACCCTACCCCCTAGAAATTGAGTCATTGCTTCATGCCCAAGTTGTTTTGTACCTGGTCCAATTCCATCCAGCAGTTTTCACTTTGCGCTAGAGCAAAAATTGGAAATTATTTTCAATGGGGAAAATGAATGAATAGGCTAAAACTGCGTTATTTTTGGTTTTTTAATAACTTAGTTATTTTTTAATGGATATCTCCCCTTTCCCAACATTTACAGCCTGGGATGTTGTAAATCCATCCTACAAGTAAAGAAATATTCGCAATTTTTGTGTTTCTTATGGTACTCCAATACTAAACTTAACTTTAGGGTGCAGAAGGCAGAGACTGACACACAGGTGGCATGGTTGCTGGCGTAGACATTTATCGTACCAGAAGGTTAAGAGAACACCTACCTTTCCTTAGCTCTAAGAGGGTTTTCCCTACTTCAACTAAAATACTATGGATTCAGTCAGGATGTCCAGGTAAATCGAGACTCCGTCATGTGGGAAAACACTGCTTCTGTCCCTTATACTTATACCTAAACTAAAGAGGTGATGGATCTTCTTGGTTCTGAAGGACTCCCTTCTTCTGGACAACGGATCACAATTCCAGTTGTTGGGTGGGATCTTTACCAGAGGGAATGACTCCCTTCCCCAGTTCTCAGTCCCTTCCCAAAGCACAAAATAAAGTTCCAGGTTGAAATATCAACATGGAGTAAAGTTCTCAGTTCGAATGGATTTTGTCCTCCCACTTATTCCTCATCTTTGATATATTCAAGTCTTCTTGCAACTTGCTTTGGAAACATTTTTCATAGGGTCGAGCGTCATGCAGCGTCAAATCTTGGTCCTCGATGTCCCCGTAGCATCTCTTGTGACGTTGACGCTGGTAAATAGCGCATGCGTGCTGACCGTTACCTCAGATCCGTGTTTTCCGTATTGCTGCGTGCTACGGAGATACTCGGCTCAGCGATTTCAATTGTGTTTACTTCGATATGGCCTCCGCACCGAAGACTGGCTTCAAGCAGGTTTCTGACTGCGGAGCCAAGATGTCTATTACAGACACTCACTTCGCCTGTCTGTGGTGCTTGGAAACGGGCCACAAGGTCGACGACTGTGGCTCGCATCAATCGATGACTGTTAAGGAGAGGGAAACTTGATGCAGGCAAGTCCTCTCCCAAAATCCTCGGCCCTTACCCCTTTGAAAAGGAAATCATCCTCTGACTCAAGAGGTGTCTCCTGTAAAAAAAACATTAAAAACATAGATGCTTGAGGTCCGGTTCACAATGCTCGTCCTAGTCTTCCCATAAAAAGGGTAAGAAACAGCGTTGTAAGTCCTCGTCTTCGGCTTCCTCTTCAGAAAGAGTTTCTTTACCAAAAAAAGAGCTTGACTCCAGCAGAGTTAGAAAACTTCTGTATTAAAATGTTAGACATTTTTAAAGAGCACGCTCCTCCGAGTGTTCGTCTAAAGGAGACCGACAAAAGTGGCAAAACCTCATCGTCTATCAAGTGTGCTAGGGAGTCTCGTGTGACCCCTTCTCGTGTACCTTACAGCCCGGGAAGAGAGGTTCTGCGACGTAAGTCAATGGAATCTTCCACGACGCACAAGAAGAAACCTGTGTCTGTTACCTCGAAACATTCACTAACGGCATCGAAGCCTTCTTCGAAGGTATTGAGACATTCATGTTCATCGCCAGAACCTTCGAGGCATGTAATACATAGAGCCTTCGAAGCATAAGTTGTCGACGCATTTGTCGTCAAAGCCATAAATGCCTTCAGCTTTGACTGATCATTCTTTGCTCTTGAAGGCTGTAAAGTCTATACCTGATGATCCTAAATTCTTCCAACCCATTCCTAGACCTGATCTCTTTAGGAAAATGGGTTCAATCTTTGAAGAAGATGAGTAAGAAGATCAGCCACCTTTTGGGTATGAATATGGAACACCAAATGTTCCAGAGGAATTAATATCAGACGAATCCAAGACAGAATTTGGTAGTCCTGAACTATCTGGTTATACTGATCCTTCTTACAGGGCAGTAATTGGTAAGGTAGCTGAATATCTAGGATGGGCCAGACCTGCAGCTGCAATGAAGACTGACAACCTCACTGATATCCTTGACAGTGGGCCAGTTAGAGAAGCTGTATTGCCATTTCATGCAGCCTTGAGAGTAAGCGTGATGGAGAACTAGCCAAATCCAGATTCTATTCCATCTGTTAATAAAGTATTAACAAAAAAATACAAGACTGCTTCCATAGACTCTGTCTTTGAACAGGCACCCATCGCCAGAAAGCTTGGTGGTCCAAGTAGCAACAGCTTCTTCGAAAGCTGCGCCTATCCTTCTGCTCTGGCAGATAAAGAAGATAGGAGGATTGTCTCTTTGGGAAAAAGGGTATTTATTGCAGGAAATCTACCAATGCTACCAGTGCATTAGCAAAATACGCACACCCTTTGCGGTGTGGCTGCTCTGGCAGCATATCATATGCTGGAGGGAGAAGAGGTAGAAGGCTTTTTAAGCCTGATACAAGATGGCAAGGATGCTATGAGGCAATCCTTACAATCTATTTTGGATACAGTAGACTCGTCAGTAGAGCCATGGCTTAGACGCATTTCTTGGCTAAGAAAATCTGGATTTTCTGCGGATGTCCAAGCACGTCTGCTAGAAATGCCATTTGACAGCACTTCTCTGTTTGGTGAGAAGGCTGATAGCAGTCTGGAAAAAAATGTAAGCTTCTAGAGCTAGAGCAAAATCTTTAGGGGCTGCAATAAGACCTCCTCAATTTACAGGTCAAGGATGGCGAGGTAGTTCATTTCGTTTCTATTCCTCCGTATCTAGAGGAAGAGGTCAGTTTTCACAAAGAGGACAAAGACCATTTTGTGGAGGAGATATGACTCCCTGTTCCACACCTGCAGAGTTACTCTCGGCTGCGGGTGGAAGAGCAAAATTATTCCTTCACCCACAAATTTGTGGTAGGAGGCAGACTGTCTTACCATGTCCGGAGTTGGCGAAACATAACTTTGGATGCATGGGTGCTACAAACAGTGGCAGACGGTTACTGTCTTCCATTCCTAAAAAGATCTCCTGATTGCCCCCAAGAGCAAGTTCAACCTTGGCTCCAGATCCACTCCTCAGGAGATTCTCACCCTGTTGGAGAAAGGTGCAATAGAATTGGTACTTGTAGCAGAGAGGAACCAGGGTTGGTACTCTTCTTACTTTCTAATACCCAAGAAGGACACGCAGGAGTCTGACCCATCTTGGACTTGAGATGTGTTGGTTTGGAAAGGAGTTGTCTCCCCCCCCCCAGGCAATTTCAAATAAGGTGAATCCCGTATGAGGCAATGTAGTCCATAAGGGGGAGCGGCATGTAACATCTAGGTACCATATAAAGACGCGGCAGCGCATAGAAGTAGACTTATCACTAGAAATGCACATACTCCACAAAGCCATTTTGTATTAGGCCCCAACCAGAACAGGCTGCAGTCCTTTCTCGCCTGCATTCCCAAGTCACCAAGCCCAGTCACTGCACAACGCGTCAGCTCTGCTTGAGCCTTGTTCTCATGGAATTCAATTTCCTTCTTGTCCCTTCAGTGTTGCGAATATCTAGTATCGCATCAAGGAATGTGCTCGACAACGAGCGTGAGACTGTGCCGAGGCCCGCCCTGGGCCCATTCATCTCCTGCCTGCCATCGGACCCCGAACCCCCACCCAGCCTGACCAGTGATGGTCGCACACCACCATGACCCGACCCCCACACCCTTTGCTCTCTGATAAGAATCCAACCCCTAGGTCCTAAGCTCCATAAAATGCCTGCTACAGATATAAAGCCCCACAGGACTGTATTTTCCCCCTGCAATAACACATGTCTCCAGTGACACGAGATACCGGGAAGGGTAAATCAAAGATAAATCCTCAGAGGGGAGACTCTGGGTGCGGGGACTGCGGCATCAATAGAGCCTTGAAAGTATGGGTCAGCATGAATGTATTTCATCCTCCCCTCTTCCCTGTCCCACCCAGGTGCCTGCCATAATAAATTAATAATCTGTTTCATTTGTTTAGTTTAGTTAGTGTTGTTTATGCATGCCCTGACCTTCACCGCGAAGATGAGTCCGGCCTACCCAGGTGGAGCCAGAGCGACGCAGAAGAACCAACCAATTATCGTCTGGCATCCCCTTTAGAGTAGGCCCCTGTATAGGGCCCAACCAATCGGCGGCCTTAACTTGTACTAAATGTTTGACTTCATATGCCTTTTTAAGAAGATGTTTGTAACTGTTCAACCCAGAGCGCTCTCGGGCAGCAGAGTGCTCTCTTTGCTGGCATTTGTATTTTATACGAGTAAAACTTGTTATACTTGCAAAGCTATCTCTTGGCCTATTTACCTAGCGGGGTGTATTTACTCTGGAGTGTGCATTCAGTGGGCCTTGCCTTAATTTGGTGACCCCTGTGACATGATTTCTTAGCTCCCGTCCTTGCGGCAATATCCGGGTGGCCTCTCCGGAAGGGTCGTGCCCACCTACAGTTACGTGGCAGAAGTGGCCCTTGTGGGTGCCATTTCAGCAGAAGTCCCACCTGCTCGTTGGAGCCGGGTATGGCCCCAGGTAGAGGCCCAGACCTGTTGTGGATTACCTGTGCACGGAGGCTTTCAGAAGAACGCGGACACGTGAGTATAGACTGCAAGGAATAACAATGTTTGGGGCAAAGAAGGGAACAGAATGAAAGAGGAACACACAAGGAGCGAAACTGGAAATATAGAGTTGATGACGAGTGTTGAAGTTTTATGGCCATTTATTTTGTAGTTGGTGTTTTATAAAGGAGATAAATGAAGTAAAGGAAAGGGAGCCCTCCCTTGAAAGAGGGAGGAAGGTGGCACCACAGTGCACTGTCCCGACCAATGCTGGCAAAGAGATATAAGGAGAGAAAAAAAGGTAGCAGCCCTGTATAATTAGAGGCTCAGGAAGAAGTAGCAATTGTTGTTTTAGCTTTATTTTCAGTGTATTCAGTCTATTTTTCATATGTACAGAGGAGGCCCAAGAGGGGCGGGTATGGAGTGACTGAGAAGTGAGTTGTGAGAGTGTGGATAGAATGCATGGAGATGCTCTGGGTGATGAAAGTAGTAAAAGGGTTTATTTTTTTATATAAAATTCTCTTTGTGACCACATTGACCTTGTATTGACTACTGTAATGTGCAATGCGACGAAGGGTACTGATGACACCACATGACACAGTCCCTGGGGGTAAAACTGATGGGGGGATATACTCCTCGAATATTGGTGAGATGCACTTTAGACAAACAACAACCATGGGGACCGACATGTCCCTAACTCACATATGTCAGGTGTTACCCCTGTATAATGACAAAATTGGGAAATGCCACAGCCAGTGGGTGACTGAAACCAAAGGGGAATGGATGCCCTACTCCTTGCCAAAGGGGGGATCTTCTGATAAATGTGCATTTACCGACGAGAGGTTTTAGACTTGTGTAGGATGTTTATTGAAATGGACACCTGAAGTAGGAGGGGATGCGCCTAAAGGCGAGGAAATGACGAACACAAAGGAGGGTGAAAGGGAGGGGGAACAGACAAAGAGACTTTACCCATTTTTAACAAAGCCCGTAGAAGGATATACAAAACCTACCTATGTTTCTGGGGGTACAACATTAGCAGGACCGGGCACAGCCACACCCCCTCTGTATGCTGCACCCCTCGCAGTGAGCACCCACACAGGGGTGAGTGTTCTAGACCTCGAAGTGGCGCTGTCTACTATGCGCACAGTTAGCCAGATTATGAGCTGCATGTGACACAGCAAGGGCAGCAGAGGTCCCAGTGCTGCCCCCTAGTACCTCACCCTTACCTCCAGAGGAAGAGTGGAAATCTGGGGATTTACTGTTCAGGATCAACAGTGTACTTTTAACAGTGGTGCGTGTAGAAAGGGAGGGAGAAACGGACAGCCTTGGATATGAGAATGTGGGGTCCGTTAGAGAGGATGAGGAAGATTGGAGTTATTTTGATGACACAGATGAAGGGGCAGTGGGAGGGGTCGAGAGTGCACCCACCACCACACAGAGGGTAGAGAGCCTGTGAGAAATAAGGTTGAGAGAATGGTTTGGAAGAATAGCATTAGTGAAGAAAAAGGGAAGTGGTCTGAAAACGGGGAAGGTCAAAACAAATTTACAAATGCCCCTAATTCACAAAGGTGCAGGATGCCCGCATTATGTCCTGTAGGTGCAGAGGGATAAGAACAATCTTCTTAAATCCTTCCACCCCACTTCCTGCGGGGGCGGGGAAATGGATATGCGCATTTGAGAAACACACAGCAGGGGTGGCTCTTGCAATAGGAGACATTAAAAGTCTGCTGGTATCGAGATGGGGGCACAGAGAGGAGCGAGTCTAGTGGGAGACAAAACAGCAATGTAAAACACCCAAATTCAACTTTAGCAAAATGGCTAAATACCAGCAATGTTCCCAGACCAGCTCAAAGGTAACTGGGGCTACGGGAGACCCGGTAGGGGTTTGGTGGGAGTATAAAGACTACATCGGGAGTGATCTCTCTCTCGTCTCAGTAATTGTATCAAGAGTGTGAAGTGGGAAGACCACATCAGAAGTGATCTTCCTCGTCTCAGTTGTTGTACAAGAGAGATTGAACGTGAAGAAGACATCAGGAGTAATCTCCCTCAGTGTTACCAGAGAGGCATTGAACTTCAAGATGGCCAGGGGAATCATCCGGCTTACCAAAGTGCTGGAAATAGTTTCCTTTGTTCTGAACCCAGAAGAGAAGGAACATCTAGAAGTGTTCAAGCAAGCCCTGGGAGAAGCGTGGAGGGAAGTGCAAGGGCTTATGAGAACTGTTTCAGGTAGTGAACACCAAGACCAATTGAGCCGGGAGAAGGTAGTCATTCTCCTGGTTTTCTTTTCAAGTTGTTGAATCGGAAGCTAAAGAAAAAGACTACCAAGACTGTTGTGCTGAATTGCAACTGTTACAATTAACTTGTTGAACCAGGAGAAGGAAGTCATTCTCTTGGTGCTATTTATGTCAATGTATTTTTGTTTAGTGGTAGTGCTAGAGAAGGGTAGTTAGGACAGAGATATTGAGCTGGACTTCCACCCTGACGACGAGCACCCCAGTTACACCTTGTTTAGGTAGGGACAACTCTTTAGAGATGGGGAGAGGGTAGGTCTTTTCATTAATACTTAAATAAACCAGTTGAAAGGCCACCCCTTTGTCTCACTCCTTACTTCAGCACTCCACACCAGACAAAGGCTTTTACCGTCTTGGCTAAGGCTTCGGATACCGGCGGAACGTCCTCTGTGAACTGCTATTTGAATATGAGAACAGAAGCATTTCTACTGTGGAGAAAGCAGCGGATAATTTAGAGCAAAAAGGTCTAGTGCAGTACTGCAACTAATGAGCCATTTACCAAGTGTCGGCTTTGAAGTTCTTACTGGTGTCGAATCCTACTGAGACAAGGCAGTGCAGGAAAGCCTGATACAAACAAGAGAACCTTGGAGAATGAGATTTGGGAGAGGGCCCCATCTGAACCTGCGCTCTTGCATTGAGTCAACACTCACTTGTCCCCCGTAGGACCTACATGATCAGTCACTGGGCCATACAGTAATATTCTGCTATGCTGTGGACATGTTTCTTTTTCGTTGAGCAAATATAGCTTTTAAAGGGATTTTGGTGGTTATGGTTGCAGCTTGTGGCTTGGTGGGAAAAGAGATGGGCGCATTTTGATTTTCTCTACTGGATTTGTTGGGGAGTAAATATTTGGGTTGCTCAGTGGGTGTTTTACTCCACTATGGTCTGTAATGTGTTTCAGGAGAGCAGTGAACATTTGCTTTAACCAGCGAAGTCCCATATGGTGTATCAGGTTGGCTGAAAGTTGATGAAAAGAAAAAAAAGGGTGGGTTGGAGGTTGGGTCATATGGGGAATGGGTTAAATGGTGGCATAATGAAATCATGTTCATTGGTTCAGATTGGTTTCTTTCCTGAGGTGCTTCTAAAATACACCTATATTTTCATCGGGCAAAGTGGTTGGCCTAGCAGGGTAGATATGGGCAGCTGAAGGCCCTGTAGCAACCAGTTACATTAGTTCACTAAATACTCTCTTCAAAGACTATTTCTTTCCCAATCATACAGTAACCTGACAGTGATCACTTATCCATTGAAGAACTTTAGCAAAAGGTGATTGTCAGTTGCAGGATCCAAACGTTGGAACTTGTTCACTATACGACTGTAACCCTACTACCTGAAATTCAGGAAAGCACTTACAATTTAACTTTTCAAGAAGTCCTTAAGACTCACTTGGGTACAATGGATGTTAAACGCATAGGCATCCAGATGGTTCCTGCAAAAACTCTTCTACGAGAGAAAACATCTGGTAGCTATGCAATTTAGTAATCAGACTTCCTTTGCAAAACGTGGACTTGGTAAGCACTCTAAAGGTTGCCTGCTACTGGCGAAAGAAAAGCTAAATGGTCAATTCGTTATTATAAGTGGATCCACTGTCTTGGTCAAACCTCAAGTACGAGTGGAACCAGGCAGCCCTCAAAGATCTAATTCTTCGATGTGGGATGTCCTCAAGTAGTCTTGTTTGAGTCTCATCGTAATGCAAAATGTCCTTTGCACGTGTCTTGAATAGGTCACAGCCCTCAACCCTTGCGGGATGCCCTTCTGATTCTGGGAGGCAAAAATGTTGTCTCCCTCTTATACCAAAGGTGGTGGCAACGTTCCAGAGATACAGGGTTTACAGATTGATTCCAATAGGGCCTTTTGAAGTTATTGGTTTTTGGAACCGACTCGGCTAGCTGCCTCACTTTTCACAGGCAGAAAAGATGTTCTACACAAGAAGGATCAGGGTTCCTCATCCCTCCCCTCGATCTCTCAAATTGACAGCCAGATACTTAACGTTCAATGGTCGAGCGAATTGTTCAGGAACATCATTCATGCAGCCAGTAACTCTTAAACAAAAGAACAGGAATACAGAAACAGAATATGCTTTCATCATAGTGTCAGTGCAGGAGGTCAATACTGGAACTGAACTATGCACCATATCCAACCTGGCCAGTTCATGGGTCCAAGTGAGTTCATGCAAATCTTATTTACCAGTGTTTGGGGTTACGAAAATGTAAATTTGAAAGCGGAGCCATTTTGTGGTCAAACCTCTTGGTGAAAAGGGACTATGGCTAATCCACCACCATTCAGAGATCTGCAACCCACCTGGTGTGTAAACGTTTTCTTGACAATTTTGGCTCACTGGCTGTTGGTGTCCAGGGTAGAAGTTGATTTTAAATTGTTTTCATGAAAAACTTCCTTTTTAGTTTGTCATTTCAGCTTGTAGGATTAGCAAAATTCAAGCTGTCAGCAGTTGGACCCTTCAGTGTTTTTCATAAGATGTTTTGCTAAAAACATTCCTCCATTCCTAAGGTATTGCTGTTTGCTTTCATATAAACCTAGACATATACCTGGTTGTTCTTTATGAACCCAGTATGAGAGGCAGAATAGGCTCCAAACAATCTTGCCATTAACGGAGCCCAAAGATTTTATTAGAGAGGATCAAAAAATGTGTTACTCAGAAAGGCTTTTTGCTGCTTGTGCAGACACTGATAGCTACTATTGCTAGATTGCCAGTAATGCATCCTTGCCAAGCAGTCATCGGGGAACCCTGCCGGCCAAGGTAGATGTATGACCATCCTGCAAATCTTCTCTTTGCTTGATAATCTCTCGAGCATTGTGGAAAGGGTCACAGGACCTCAATATGGGTTTGCTGGTAATTCAGAAGCAAATCTGCCGAATTATCGCCAAACTCAATTACTGTTAGAGCCTCTTGGTCCTGTGGATTTACAGCAGGGTTACAAGTGTGGTAGGGAAATGTAATTCCCCAGTTTTGGAGTCGATAGGACTCCATGGGAATTTCATCTGTAACTTTGCTGGAGTAATTCCACTGATTTTCATCAACTTTTGGGCGTAAATTTGCGGATTCCCCTTCAGCTTTTTGCTGGAGGTAAATCCTCCACGTCCGCACCAAACTCTTAATACAGTGCTGCAGTAATTTGCATTTGTATTTCTATTGTATTTATATAGTGTGTAACTCCCAGGTACTGTACAAAGAACGGATTTACTGCTGTTCTTACCCACACCCCCATACTTTCAATGAGGCCTAAAATGTGGGAGTATGAACATTTTAGCCCATAGTGCTCTTTCTTCCATATGATTACCACCTGCCCACGAAATTTTAGCTTTCAGCTTTCAATTTTGCCAGATGGAAAAGGACTGACTGGTGAAGGCAGATGTTAGAATTGTGTGGGCAAGCAAGACCGCCAATGTCCGTGTGCGTGTGTCTTGTCTTTGCTTAAGAAATGAAGAGACTACAAAATTGTTCTGGCCCTGTCTTTCTTGGAGCAGTGATTCCATGAGTATTTGGCAAAGGGCACTTTCTCGAGTAATTAATGCACAACACATTCATTGTTCCAGCTGTGCCATCATTGAAAGAAGCACCTTTTATCGGGTAATAGCTAAAAGGATGCTCTACAGAGGTGTAGGTGAGTTTCTGGGATAGGTTATGTCTATTGGATGTGACGCCCAAATAACATCTCATTATCCGCTGTCTCGGACTGCTTGCTTCAGGGAATTCATTCGAGTCGTTATTGACTAAATAGGTCAGCTACCATTTCATTGCCGTTTTCTCTCCCTTTTAGTTGATGGGGTCTTCACTTTAGGACTTGCAGTAACCGTGCTTCCTTTGATCAGTATGCCTGTATTTTTAAACGAGCAACTAGATGATGAAAAAAGACCTGTGCTTTTAGAATTCTGTTATTGTAGATTTCGGATCAATACCAAATTGTTGATTACATCCTTAATAACTAAAAAAAAATATTTACATGGTTGGTTTTAGGGTTCCACCAGCGTTGTACCCCTTTTTAGTTTGCCACCTATAAGCCAAAACGTTTGCAGATAGGGAGAAATTGCAAATGAGGAGGGACCCAAAGCTTGTAGGTGGTATTTTATTTGCCAATCCATCGACTGCTCATGGCTATGCTAATCCCTATAGTCATTCCCACCCAGCTCATTGCCCTCTACTTAAAAAAAACACATCATGGGAACTCTTTGAGCTCGCTTTAATCGAGCATTAACATCATACTTTGCACCCAAAGTGCCTGCACGTGTTTTTTCGAAGCAATCTGAGTTAATGACTTAATTGGTGCAGTAAATGCGTTTCTGGTGTAATAAAAATGTCCTAACCAAGTCTGCCTTCACCAGTCGCTTTATAAGGCCTATGCATGCCATTCACTGAAGTCCTGTTAAAAACAGGCAATGACAAAACCAACAGTTTTGGCTTGTGTAAAAGTATTAGGCATTTGTCAGGCACTGCTATTGAATGTTGAGGTACTCATCATTTTGCACCTGCTACTATCAATGGCCAGTTAACACCACTTCGGCAGTACCGCGCAAGAACCTTTCCCATGCCTACACAAAAGCCCAAACTGTTGGCATTGCCAAATATTGTACTTGGAAGGGTTCACTTGGCACCTTGCAGAGGTCCTGGGCAATCACCTAGGGGTTCCATGCCCTCCCCCTGTATGATTATTTATATTTTTTTCTCTCATTCCCTTCATTGTAGCTCTAATCTCACCCTCTCTGAATGTTGAAGAGGCACTGCAGAGTGATTCCTGGGTTCACCAGCTTTTGCTGACTGTGATGGTGCTGTGCATGAATTACGAGGTACTAAGGTGAAGTGCCAATTTGCGAGCCACTGTTGATAAATTGGGTGCCCCTTGAATTTGGATTCTATGTAACAGTTGCTACCTTTACATATTTTGTAGTTTATACTGTTCACCCCTTTTAACCCTACATCTAAATCCCAAATGTATATGTGGTGTTCCTCAGGGATCGGCATTGTCCCCCTATGCTCTTTATTATCTATGTTCAGCCGTTGGTTCGCCTCATCTGCTCACATAGATTCTGCTGCTACTCCTATGCCGACGACACCCAGATTCTGGTCCGATTAGATCTGGACCAGGACATGGTGTCGTCAGGGCTGTGTGAGCGTTTGTCGGCGGTAGGGGTGGAGGGGTGACTGTGAACTCGCTTAAGCTGAACGGAGACAAGACGGATGTCCTGTAGGTGGGTTTCCCCTTTGGCTCTGCCTTGTGGACATTCTCCTTCTGGCCCCCCACGCTATGTGCCCTTCCTACCGCTGTGACGCTTGTCATGAATTTGGGGTGCTCGTGTCATCTTCGCTGCCTATGACCTCTCGGGTGAGTGCGATATGTAAAATGGGGCACTTTCTGCTCAGAGTCCTTTGGAAGGTGCTTCCTTTTCTTCCGAGCAATCTGCGGCCGTTGGTAGTGTCATCACTTCTCAACAGGCGTATTGATTATTGCAATACCCTCTATTTGGCACAACCTCTTGGTTCCATTCATCGGCTACAGCAATATGTTGCAGCTTGGCTGGCCACTAATTCCCCATATGGAGCTCACATAAATTCTGTGCTTCGTGCTCTGCATTGGCTCCCAGTGGACTAGAGAGTCAAGGTTTAGTCCCTGTGTTTGGCCCTTTAGTCCTTTTATGACCAGGGGGCTCAATATCTCTGGGGAAAAATGTTGTTGATATACTCTAGGCCAATCGCTTCGTTCTAGTGAAGCCAATCTTCTGGTGATTTCTAAAATCTGGCTGTCCAGAGATGGTGGTCGAGCCTTCTCCTTCACGGTCACTAAATTGTGGAATGGCCTGCTCCCTGCCTTAAAAGGGATTGAGAACAGTCTACGTTTTAGGCAGGCCCTGAAAACTGTCCTGTTTTACCATTCTGTGGAAGGGCTTAGACTTTGGAATCCTCGCGCCAAGATGCCTCTGGCTGAACTTGTGCGCTACAAATAGCCTTGACATAACATAACCAGTAATCCAAGTCTGCTACTTATTAACCCACCCGATAAATCAGAACATTCACCAAACAAATTGATCCAAAATGAACATCAAATGTTGGATCAGTATCACAGATATATTATATGACATTTTGGCATGCATAGGTGCGTTATAAATGCCAAAATGCCATATCATATATCTGTAATTTCCAGAATGTAATTGTTTGTGTGGGAATGAATGGCGACATCTACTCTGGCCATTAGAGCACACCTTGGCTGGAAATGTCCTTTCACTAGAAAACCAAACGGGAGCTCCACTTTGGACTGTGGAAATTGTGCAAGGTTGCAATGTAGATCAAATATCAGTGATCGGTAATGCATTGATTCTGGTGCGTTGCAGCAAAGAGATTTCAGCAAAGAGATTGCAGCCTCTGTTATTTACGATTCATCAAGGGAAGAAACACAGTTCACTTTGAGGGTGGCGCATATGGTAGGCGCAGAGCCATGGGGTGACTTCAGAACACCAGAAGTGAATTGCAGAGTGCCCATGACTAAACGTATACTCTCTGGCCACATGCAAGGATTACGTGTCACCCTAGCCTTCACTTTGTTCTGTGTCTAAGATGCATATTACTTCCCAAGACCATAGCGATAAAGATTGATCCAAAGGCAACATATAGCTTGGCCTTCATGCTTCAATGCCATAGGAGTGGATCTCCTTTCCTCCCCAGTCCCTCAAGACAGGCACATTTAGCAATGCAGTGGGTTATTGTGATCAAATATTTCGTTTCATTTTTTTACAAACGGGGTTTGAGAGAGCCACTCGCTCCCTTCCCTGCAAAACAATACTCGGAACCACATATTTACGCTTTTCCTCTTGAGCTGGAATGGTGCCCATTTCTACTTTTCCTTATGGTTATTTTAATTCTGGAAACCACTCGCACCTAGGCCCTCCATTGTGCTCGATCCGGAAATGCAGGGAACAATTGGCGTGGGGGAGTATTTTTTTATTTTTTATGGGGGGGAGTGGTATTACCACCCTGCTACTCGTGCTACCTCTCCTAGAATAGGGTATACCGGAGCGTAGATCTATTTGGTCCGATCTCTGCTCACAAATTCATATTTGCAGTTTAGTATAGAACATATACATTACGCTCTCTAAGGCGGGTGAGTGCTCGCCTATTTCTTTTATATCAATTTGAAGTAAACGACCAGCACATCTATATGCTCTTTTTGGTGTATATGAAATTCTAACTGTTGTCATCAGTTATTAACCTCGAAGTGCAGCACTGACATGGGTGACCTTCATCGGTGCCCACACTGCTGTCAAACATTGTGTTGCAGTTCAAGCAGTCAGCACACAGTTTGTTTCCAATCCTCTTCAGTTGCCAACTGGGTCCCCACATCAAACGATCAGTCTTTGAAATTAAGGTTTTTGTATAGAAACAGTAACCAACCAGGGGGCATTATTCTCACTGCTACTTTAAGAATTTAAACCTGTAGACTATGGGGTTCGCAATACTGGCTGCAATATACATTCTTTATAAATGGACCAGTACGGTATTCCCCACTTTGCTAGACCCACAAGTTGGTCGAATTACATTTTCCGTCATGTTTTAACTTTATTTTTTTCTTTTTTTTCTCTCTTTTTTTTTTACTGCCAAAAAGATAGTTGGTGGGTTGGGGGTTAGGTGTATAGAAAGGGAGGGTGAGGTGCTTGCGGTGTTCTCCCTGTGAATTTAGCAGTACAAATAATTGGTTAAAATATGCTGCAAAACGTGGTTCGACGAGTTAAAGTCGAACATACTTCATAGATCCTTCAGTATGGGGGTTAAGAGGGTTACCCAATAACTCTCATTATATAAAGCACTATTTACAGGAATGCCTTTGCTTGTTAGGTCGGCCGGAGCACTCTGGCTTTGTCTTTTGTTTGCATGAACTTCAAGTTTCCTGGATCCACTTCGTGTCCGATACATGCCATCTTTAACTTGCATTTCTCGTCCGTGATGGTTACTCTCTGTCTGGACTAATCATGTCTAATACTGCCTTCAGGTGCTCAATATGTGTTGTGCATGTGTCGTGCCTTGAACACTTGTGTATAGGCGCGTTACAAATGCCATATCATATCATACCCCCCGGGCACCGGGCAGGGGAGTTGCTAGGTCTGGAAAAGACCCGGGGCTAAGCTGTTGTCAGTACTGTTGGGACTGGGGGCTAGCTAGTCTTTTGGCTGTAGCTCCTGAGATTCTATCCGGGGCTACAACCAAAAGATAAGGGGCTATAGCCCCCTTAGCCCCCCCCCCTAGCAACGCCCCTGGCACCGGGTGTCCGGGCTCATCAGTGCTGGGGGTACACTGGGAGCACCTTGAAAGCCCCTAGTCATACCGGCACTTCCATGGCCTGGGGGCACCTGGCCAACGCAGCCAGAGTTGCCCAGCAGGGGCACCGGGACACCATTGCAGAGTTCCCGGTTATTACTGAAATGGGAAGCACGCCACAATATGTGCGCCCTAGTCGGGCAGGTAGATGGGTGCACTGTTCCACCTAGAATTGTGTTCAGGTGCTGCATGTTACTGGAGATCTTTGTATAGTGAAGGGAACAACCAGGTACTGGTTTGAGTCGAAATGTGCCCTTAAAGCTTACATGACACTTTGGTGCTCTATCCTTTATCCTCCCCACTGTGTCGGTGTCTCCTCTGTACATGAAATGTGGGGGAGTGGCCCTTGCTTGTCCAGCATCTCATCGACCCTGAGCATAGTAATGAAGCAATGTATCATCACGTGATCCGTGGGATGACGTGTGACGTCATCACGCGGGCAAGAGAATAAAGAGGCCAGCTTTGCTCCTTTTAAGGCAGACCGACATGGGGCTTGTGAAGCACCATATCAGCGTCTGTCATTTATGAGCTCACGACCCCATAACATTGGCCACGAAGGGTGAAACTCAGGACGCACACCTGCCGATCGGGCAGCTTCAAAGCATCTGGGCCACCGATCCACACAGCGTGCTATCCCTCAGCCCACAGCAGGACCTCCATGTGCTCCCTGAATGCCGGTAAGGAGTCCTGCACAACACCTAGCCTCAGACCAGCCACTGCTGGTAGTTGCCAGAATTTTTGGGAACTCAAAGCGTCACACAACCACCCACCCCACGTAAAGAGGCGGGAAGGCACAGACACCCAGGGGTTTGGTGCGGCTCTTGCAAGAGAGTGCTTGTGCGCCGCCGTTACCAGTCACGCCACACAGGGGGCGACCCCATGAAAAGAGGTGCCTGCGCACCACTTACTGGTGTGGGCAATCCCAGTGTGCAAACAGGGGCAGCAGCTCCCCCAGGAGCGCCTGTGCACCCCCAAAGTGTGTCCTGTGCCAAATGGGGGAAAAGGGGCAGCAGTGACTCCTGGGGTGCCTGGGCACCCCGAAACAGCATCTGTGTCGACACACACATTTGAAGAAATGTCAGCAGAAGACGCTTCTGAACCTGCGCCACCACGCTAACAAGGGGGTGCTCCCAACAACTTGCATCACTCTCACCCTTGTGTAAGTTTGACATTGGCGGAGCCCCACCCTCACTAGACCCATGGTGGGAACTATGGCGGGAACGTCTGGATATGTATTTTAACGCCACAGGGGAAAAGGATGATTTGACAAAAAAAGGCACGCTAATCTATTCAGCGGGACCTGCAGTCCACAAGCTATTAAAGATCCTGCGCCCCATGGACGATTCATATAATGCAGCTGTCAAAGCACTGACGGATTACTTTGCGCCGATAGTGAACACAAACTACGAGAAATTCGTTATGCGCACTGCTATGCAGCAAAGTGAAGGAAACCTGGACAAATGCCATAGCCGCTTTAGACAACTGGCCACAACCTGTGGGTGGGAGAGCGAGGAGGAAGAGGTGAGACTCCAAATTATTATTATTATTGGCTGCCACTCAGTAAAACTACAAAAACAAATCTTGTGTGAACCAGGAATTACACTCCCCAGGATCCTTGAATTAGGACAATCCCACAAACTAGCAGACGTAAGAGCCTCCAAGATGGAGTCGGCCCTGAAGTCGGTCAAACTTAAAGAAGTGTGCTCAGTGGGGAGACAGATCCCAAAAACTCAAGGAACAAGGAGCACCTGGCGACAGAAGAAGCAGCGGAACCAAGCCATTCCAGTTCCCTGCCCGCAATGCGGGTAAAACCTTCCACACGAGAAGGACTGCCCAGCAAAAGGGTACACCTGCACTAGGTGTGGAATCCCAAATCACTTCACTCGAGTTTGCAGAGCCTCAGCCCCTGCTAGTGTTCCAAGGGGGAGAGAACACCATAGAGGGTTCCCACAATAGAAGACAAACCAATCCGCCAACACTACATCCACTGACTCACAAATGGACCCTCCAGGTGCGAGCATAGGGGATAAGGAAGAAGATGATTTCTTCATATCAGCTGAACTCCCTGTCGGCTGTCGCGGGAAACACCAACCCTGAGGCGCAGTGACAATTCTGAACACCCCTGTTCATGTGCTCCTCAACACAGGCGTCTCAGTCAACTTAATGGCCGATGAGCAGTACTGGACATTATCAGCCCCCCCCTTTACTTCAGCACACAAGAGTGCGCATATGTCCTGATCCCAGTCATTGAGCATAGTCCTCATTCAATCATTCAGGCTAGGCAGGGAACATTATATCAATCAGCAGGTCAAAGGTGGGTGTTAGCCTGGCACATATGGCATTTACACCATCCACAGCATATACTTCCATAGACTCCTGTGATGTTCAACAGTAATTTCATACACTTAACATGGCCACCGCAAAACCCATTCACAAGTAGCAGCACGTTCTATTCGTATTTGCAGAGGAGCTACTTAAGCCCTGCCTCCGCTGGAACGCATGCTTCGCGTCTGCTCCGCTGACAGCAGGTAACGTTCCCGGCATTTCTCCTCACAGAACCTGTGAAAAAAATGAGATAATAGAGACATTATTTTTAGGAAAAGCTACAGAGTACCATAGTTCACAGAAGAGACTTAACCGACAAACGTTATCTACGACGTTATCTTCAGTTAAGATCTTTTACTCACTCCCAGCCAGAGCATCTTCAGTCAGCAGTTTTTCGCTCGCAGCCGCAGCATCTTTAGTCAGAAGTTACTTTTCCAGCCACTGCATCTTCCGAAGACTTTTTCCTCAGCTTTCTGAAAACCTGCAGACAACACAAGAGGTATTTAATTAGAAAAACTAACTTAACAGAGAAGACGTTTTATAAGCCTCTACGTACCGGAAGGTTCTTCAAGTTTTCATCTCACAGTTGTTACCGCGGTCCACCTTGAAGGCTGCAGTTACTCCGTATTGGCGAACTTAAGTTTTAAAACGTTTTCTCATCCTGAGTAACTCCGCATCCATACTTCTTTTCCCAAATTCCTAGAACCTGCGAAAAAGAGAAAAAGAACAAAAGTAATTAGAAAGAGAGATCTCTCCAACGTAGGAATCAATTCACGCTCTTAAAGATTACAGTATCTTCACCTGCTTACTTACCCAAAGACTCATTCTTAAAAGAATAGAAATTTCAAGACAAGAAGCTATAGAGTTACCATTGTTTCTCCATCTCAGCGCGCCCCTGTAGAAAAGCAGGATAAAGAGCTCCACAATTATAAAACGCAGGTGAGGAGGAAATTCAGCCCTAGAGTTAGGGAGTGAATTAAGGGAATACACATCTCATGTAGTGTTATTTCAGTTAACAGATGTTATAGCATTTCTATTGTTGTCATTTGTTTGTTCAAACAGAAAAAGAATCCTAAAGGCTCCAAAGTATCAGGTCCAAAGGCTGGGAAGGTATTACGCTCCCAAGGAGTCCAGGGAAGCGTTACAGCATAGTCGCCTTCAGGGGAAAGACTCCTCTACCACTAAGAGGCACCTTCGTTGCCGCTGCACCATGGTGTCTCCATACAAGCTAGATTCTACGCCACTAAGGTAGCAACCCAAACGCTACTTGGCTGTGCAGCCCATGGGGTGTTCATAGATGTACAATTGCTACTACAAAAATTCCAAAACCTATTTACCATAATAGGAAGTATACACGGCAAACCAATGCGGCTCCACATTGACGATACAGTCCAGCTGGTGGCTCGGCTGCTGCAACACTGAAGAGTGCCCTTCCACCTTCGCTAAAAAGTCGAAAAGGAGATCCAAGACCTTGTTGACCTTGACATTATCGAGCAAGTTGAGGGGCCCACACCCTCTGTATCCCCAAATCGTCTTGGCCCACAAACCTAAACAAACGGACAAAGTTTGTATTTACTCCTACGTCCTGTCCCCTTTCCTCCATACTGTGGGACGGGACCGGAGCACTTTGTAAAAAGCATCCACATTTTTTTCAAAAAACTTGTCCCTCCTCTCTTTCCTGCGCGGGGCCCGGCACGCGGCCGTAACCCTGCCCACCTTGGCTCCGCCCCGCGCTTCGCCCATCAGTCCTTTTCTCCGCACGATCGGGGCCGGACGCACTTGCATCCTCAGAAGACTTTCTTCCCTTTTTTCCCTCTCTGGCTCTCGCTAGCGTTCGTTTACTAGTCTGTCAATGTCTTTTTAAACTAGATTTTCCAGACTGTTCATCGTGTCACCGTCGCTTCGCGAGGGCGGGTCCCCATCCTCTTTGTTTAGAGTGTTTGGGTCCGGAACACCGTTGGGACTCCTGTTTTTACTGTGACTCCCTTTCGGTCCGGGCACTTCAACGTCGGTTGGAGCGGTGGGAGGAGGTGTTCGGACGGACTCCTCCTTTGCATTTTCAGGCGTTCATCGACGAGAATAAAAAACGCCCGGTAAGTTCTTTACTTTTCAGAGCATCCCGGCCAGGGGATACCTTTCCGGGTTCCTCTCGAGCCGGGAGGGGCGTTGATCGCTCTGTTACCGGGGTTCCCCCTGAGGTGCCTGTCGGGCCTAATAATTCTACCAGCGTTTTCTCCGAGGGTCTCCGTAAGGGGCCTGTGTCCACCGGAGTACGTTCCGAGGCATCTCCTGTAGGGGCTGTTTGTAGACCCAGTTCTACTGAGTTGTGGGGTACCGGAGCTTGTTCTGAGGCCGCTCTTTCAGCTTCCCTCAAAAACAAAACCGGGGTGCGCCCCGAGGTCTTGGCTGGGCTTGAGGTTACCGAACGGATGTTCGAGGCCCGTGCCGATAAGGCTTCTACCGGGCCTAGGTCCGAGGTCCCTCGTACAGAGGCTAAGGATACCAACAGTTCTGAGGGGCCGGGCAAGGTCCTGTTGGTGACAGCGCACTGTTCCTGCTCTTGTGGTGACACCAGATCTGTTGAGGGGGCAAAGAAGAAAGTTTCTTCTTTTACCGGCAGTGCCGAGGCCCTTCCTTTGAAGGCTCAGTTGGCGGTTGGTATGTCGCAGAAACATTCCAGGCCTCATTGTACCGGCTCTGCCGAGGTTCCTTACGTTAAGGCTAAAATTAAGACCCCTGACCCATCGACGGGGACCCCTGCCTCACTTCCTCACATGCCGCAGTTCCCCTCAGATGAGGACAAAATGGCGGCCGTTCCCGCCACGACCACGGCGGCCATTTTAAGTACTACCCCTACAACTACGCCATCGGCCTCTGGTGTAGGGTTCGGTCCTTCGGGTGAACCTAAGGTCCCTTGTGCGCATCCTTACCGGCCGGTTTATGATTGGAACGCCCGGATGCCTCCTCCGCACAATGGCCCTCATTACGACCCTGGCGGAAAGGGGAAAACGATGGCGGAAATGCAATACCGCCATCGAAAAGCGCTCGGTGCGACTATGACCCGTCACCGCAAAGTACGAAGCCATTAGCGACACCGTAGTGAACGCCAACGCTAACTGCACTAAGCACGCGCGCGCGCACCATGCCAAACCGCAAACACCACCATGGTGCAACGGTACGGCAATTCCGACCCTAGCGGACATGTACCTAACGCCATCAGGCATGGCGGAATGGACCATTCCGCCATGGCTAGAAATACGGCATCGTGAACCAACCGTAAATGGCCCACTGAGTGCCTGTACTCCACTCCCTGGCCACATTGCACAACTCCTGGCAGGCGCAATGTACTCACACCATGCAACCAGTGAAATCTACAATTCACCCATGCATGCCAACGTAGAAATGCATGCAGGTGTTCGAAGCGCCCCGTGAGTGGGCATCCATGTACGGCATTTCACCATAGCCGTACTGATGCAGCACAGGCATGTGAAGGTACAAGACATCAAAATGGAAATCAAGAACACATGACACAAAACAACAGTAGTCCCCCATCGCTTGCCACCAGCGCAAGGCAACATCCAAAACAGCATCCTGAGGGGGATTGCACCAGACCTGTACTCTTGCCAGTAAACAAACCAACCATCAGCAGAAGCATGTACCACACAAGTTGGCAGAGTGACTGAGCAGCCAGGCACATCCCAAGAGGGGCCGATGGGAGCTGCAGGGCACAGATGGCATGAATACAGAAGCTATTCCAATGGACATGACCCCAGTCCCCCTCCAACAAACGCACGCAAACACAGGCACCTGTGACCAGCCACATTCTGAACATCCCATCATACCATCAATCGACCTGGCTGACAGGCACCAGTCGGCCAAAAGCCAATCCCCCGCCCCTGAACAGCACATCATGTAAACAGTCACAATGGCAGCCCCTATCCGTGACCACACTGTGCTACGTAGGCAAAAGCGGCCAGTACTGTACCACACAACTCAACTCAGAAGGCGGAACACAATGCAGATCATCTCGCAATACATACCGCCACAAATCGAAAATCGCCACATCACCTGCAAAGAATAACGCAACACGCCAAATATCGGAATACAATTTAAATGCACATCCAAATGACAAAGGCCTCACAGCAATTTGTAAAATAACACCAAAACATCCATCATCACCGAGGGCTGCATCTGCAATAATTGACCAGCTTCCACTTGTGTGACGCCCTGTACCATCATGGCACACAGGGCCAACATCAACGTTCCAAAAGGCAACATGGAAGCGGCAAGAACCGCAGGTCCGTCCCATGAGGCAGGCACTAGTCCAGCTGAAAGGCCGAAATGTTGCACCTAGCCACCAGAACAGCGTAAGGGCATGTGGCCCATTGGCGATCGTCCCATAAGATCGTAATGCTGCTCCACTGATTCACCCGAAGCTGCAGGTGTCGAGAGTAAAAACCATCTGGAGGAGTGGCGTACAGATGGCATCTGCAATAGGGCAGGAGATACCTGTCACCAAAATGAAACACAAATTAACCGATTGCACTACATGACACATGATGCATCACTATCTTCATTCAACACACCAAATCCACACCCATATGCATGCTAGGCCACTCCAAAGGAATATACACACCCCTAAATCAGTATCGATACATAACGAAACCAATCGAGGTTAATACACCATTGGCAACGTCGGTTACTGTGCATGCGTCCGTCAAGATAGAACCCATGACATGGGATTAGTAACGTGCCTAGACACAAGTGTATGAAGGCGCGTCGAGACAGGGAGGATCCGACAAGGGCAGATAGACGTAAGTCCCACTATGGCAGCCTTGCATCACATAGCGCAGGGGAAGGGGATTGAATCAAAAAACACATGTACATGGCAGACCCTAAATGGAATCATCTGTCCATGCATCCATTCATCATTCCCTCATCCCGCAATGAAAACGCATGAACATTCACTCACATAATATGTGAAACTTCCATCGCGTCTGTGCGTAATGCAGTCTGCAAAAACCACTGTGCTCCTGGCCGGATCTGTAGTGTCGTGAAGCTAGATGGACTTGGGAACGTCCTGCCTTATCGTCCACTACGCTATTGCGCATCCCATTCAATTCATGTCATTCATTGCTTGCTCGTTATGGGCCCTGTCCCAAGGACATTCAACAATAGAACGTTACATTTCCAGGCAGACCTGTGGGCGTCTCCTCACCGCTACTTCGCAACCAAAAATCCTGGCCTTCGAATTCCTCACTTGCAACATTACGTCGAAAAGGCTTCTGTGAACGCTTGCATTCACAATTACATCAATGTAGTGCGGCTGTGTGTCATAATGCTAACTGGCTGCAATCACAAATGGGACGCCACGCCCGTCGGTGAAGTACGATACTGTGCTGCATGAGGGTCGGCCATCGATCGAGCCCTACATACCACTGACTCTTCACAGGTATGTAAGCGGCTGCAATCATAGCATGTGTAACAATGGGAGCATAGCATGAAAATCAGTCAAAGTACATCACACTGCCATCGGGATTTGATACATGATTCCAACCCCAAGATGCCATGCGGCCAAATGCAGCCTTACGTGCGGGACGTGCTCGGCCAGAAGGGATTGCATCTGCCACAGATTCATTCAATCAGCACAGGTGGAGGCCATACAGGCCGACAGCACATATATAGCAGACCCAAACCCCTCCCACAACCACTCCCACTCCAAAATGCTACCGGCAGGACTAGCGATGTTGGGCCTGGGGCACCAGATAGCACTGCAAGTGCTACAACTACAAGAAGACGACGAACAACAACAGGTACAACAACCGGGCGCACAGGGGAGACGGAGGAGAAGGAGGAGGAGGAGGGCAAGGCAGGGTCAGCAAGGCCCACAAGCACTGCCACTACCACCACGCAGGCGGCCCGCAATCCCACGCCTCCGAGCTGATCCGTTCAACCTCACTGCTGAGCAGATCCACACCCTCTACCGTTTGGACCGGGACACCATAATCGCCATTGTGGACATGACACATGCTGACCTCGTGAGCATGATAGATAGCCCAACCGCCATCCCACCCCTACTGAAGGTGGTGTCTGTACTCCACTTCCTGGCCACAGGCACCTACCAGCACACAGTGGGACAGTTGCATGGCATTTCACAGCCACTGTTCTCACGGACACTCTCCCAAGTGCACGATGCCCTCCTGAAGCACGCCGACGACCACATCACACTACCACGCACGTACCAGGAGATTACCAACGCAAAGGTGGGATTCCATGCACTTGGCGGCATCCCGGGTTGCATTGGTGCCATCGACTGCACCCATGTTGAATTGGTTGTCCCACATGCCATGGAGGTCCAGTACCGCAACCGGAAACAATTTCATTCAATCAATGTGCAAATGGTGTGTGACTCCAACAAGATCTTTACGCATTGTTGTGCCAGATTTCCAGGATCTACCCATGATTCTATGGTCCTGAGGAACACAAGAATACCACGCTACATGGAGCGACACGCAGGGCACAGATCCTGGCTACTCGGTGAGTCTCATTCCATGCATGACATCGTGGCCCATTTGATGCGTCAATGACCTTGCAGGAGGGGGGGGGGGCTAC
Organism: Ambystoma mexicanum; assembly: GCF_040938575.1. Lineage (NCBI taxonomy): Eukaryota > Metazoa > Chordata > Amphibia > Caudata > Ambystomatidae > Ambystoma > Ambystoma mexicanum. Next base: position 1,061,891,698 of record NC_090923.1, on the reverse strand, counting down.
TTAGCACTATCATTCCACTGACACCCTTTATTCGTCCCATACAGGTGATGCCGGGTATCCACTGAAGAGATGGCTCCTTACACCAATCCGGAACCCACAGAACCAGCATGAGGAGGACTACAACCATGCCCACTCACGTAGCCGTGTGGTCATTGAACAGGCATTCGGCCTACTGAAGGCTCGTTTCCGCAGCCTCAGCAGGTCTGGCGGGGCACTCATGTACAGCCATGAGAGGGTTTCTAAGATGGTCATGGCATGTGTCATGCTGCACAACATGTGCATACGTAGGAATGTGCCCATGCCCCCTGACGCTGTACTGCATGCACCTGAAGATGATGATGATGAGGGTGGGGATGTGGAGGGACGCCAGGGAGTCCATGAGGCACAGGATGCACGTGCAATCCGACAGAGCATCATAGATGCATGCTTCTAGCAACCACGCATGGTGCCTATTACACGGAAAGGGGACCTGTGGCACTGTGTGTGTGTAGTACAGGCACATAGTGGACTGTACGCCTATGAAGGCCTCGTACGCAAATATCAATGTCCACACATGTCATTGGATGATAATGAAGTGCTGTATTGTTAATGTGATTTGATTCATACACCCTATGGACCCGCCACCCAGTGAAGCCCAACACACCCCCTCCACCCTACTTCCTCCCCCCCCAACACCAGTGTCCAGATATGCATGCTGCCCGTGGGTAGACGCTATTGCAAGCCCCCTCTACGGGTATCAGGGGCACCCCTGCCCGTGGAGCGCAGGTTCCTGCCAGATCTGCGTTGGGGGCTGCCCTGGACGGAACTTGCCACGGATGACGTCTCTGCCTGCTCGCGTCCATGCATGTCTCTGAGGGTTTGTGAGAGCTCCGAGAGCACACGGCGCACAGCAGCAAGTTCAGCACAAACGTCTTTGGACGTCGCATGCAGTTCCCCCCTCAGGCTCTCGGTGCTTTTCTCCATTTGTGCTCTCAGGCTCTCGGTGCTTCTCTCCATTTGTGCTCTCAGGCTCTCGGTGCTTCTCTCCATTTCTCCCCTGAGGCTCTCACTACTTTTCTCTATTTGTGCCCTGAGTGTCTCGGTGGATGTTTCCATGGCTGCCCTGGAACCCCCGCATTCATTTGCATGGTCCTTGAGTAGCGTGGACGCTTCCTGCTGTTGCTCGATCAGCAGGTCGAGGGACTGTTGCCTCTGCTGGGCCATGGACATTTGCGGTGGTGTGACAGGGGGGCTGCTCAACACATGTTGCCTTGGCACAGGACTTGTGGGGGTTGGCCAGTCGTCGTCTTCAGGGTGCCCCTGCGTGGTTTCGTCATGGTGTAGGGGATGGAACATGCAGGGGGATTGGGAAAGGTCATGGATGGTACCTACGTCGCCAGCACTGTTTTCCGTGTCGGAGCATGCTGGCATGACAGCTGTGTCACCTATGGTGCTGCTACCACCAGAGGCAGTGCCATCAGATACGTTCTTTGGGGGGACCTGTGGTGCTGGGGTTGTGGACTTGCTGGCTGCTGGGGTGCCTGTTGCAGTCCCCTCCAGTGTGCTGGCACTTGATTCCTGCTGCTGCCGTGTCTTGATCCTTGCACCTGAGGTGGAGGCTCTTGGGACGTTGGTCCTGGCCCTCTTTGCAGGCGTGCTGGTAGGGGTGTCCTGCAGCTCGTCGTTGGTATCGGACCCTGTGGTGGAGTAAAGAGGGGCGAGCGTTAGTTATGGGTCTGTCGGATTTGGAATGGCAACGTGTCAAATGCATTGGGGTGGTACATGAGGCTGATATGGGACTGGGCCTTGGAGGTGGTCTCATTTTCGTGTGGATTGAGGATGCATTCATTTGGCTGCCTGCAGTTAGGGGGTGCATGCTGCACATGTAGGGGTTGTTTATGGCATCTTGATTAATTTGTTTATTCATTCTGACTTTTAGAGGGCGCTGTCAGGGCAAAGTATGTATTGCACTATGGGGTCACATGGTACTGCACATGTTCGTGGTTTGTGGATTTCGCATTGTTTCTCTTGGCAAACCTACCTGATTCTCCGGATGTCGGCACTCCTTTCTCCATCCCTCCGACTCCCTCTATGCTCTCCATTCCTATGGTGGAGGCGCAGATCTCCTCCCAGGGGGTCAACTTGATGGGCGACTCTGATCCCCCCCCGGTAGCTGTGGCGATGTTCCTGTTCGCAGAAAGTATGCTGCGTACGCGGATCCGCAGGTCGTCCCACCGCTTGCGACATTGCTGTGGCGTGCGGGGTGTTGTCCCCACCGCACTTACGCGCTGTGCCACAAGGGCCCATATGGCCTTCTTGTTGGCAAGGGCCGTCCTGGTCATTTGACTGGAGAAGACGACGGCGCCATTTTCCTGCAGGGTCTCGGTCAGCACGGTCAGTTCCTCTCGGGAGAAGTGGACCTGCCGCTTGCGATCACACGCTTTCTTGGCTACCTTTCCCATATTTATTTTTTGAACTGGGGTTGCTAACGGGTTGGGATGTGTGTCAGGGTCGGATTTTTAATGGTTGTGTTGGGATTCGGATTTTATAGTTGTGCGGCGTGCTGTTTCCCGTTCCGGCCACATGCTTTTACTTCCGTTTCCGTATATTTACGGTGCCCGTAATTTGCGGTGCCCGCTCATTACGGTGCCCGCTCATTACGGTGACCGCTAAGATGGGTGGCGGTATTGCACCTGGTGCAGCGTACGGCGGCGGTAAGGGCCGTTTTGGGGTCATTTCCGCCATCGCAGCCTTTCGGATTCCGCCATGGCGTAATGCTCGTGCCCGATGGGTCGTAATTAGCCGCACTTTGCTCCTTCGTGCAATGGCGGAAACGCTATTTACGCTGTTGCGGTCCGGTCAGTCAATTTCCGCAAGGGTCGTAATGAGGGCCAATGTTTTGTTGCTCACGGGGGCGGCTCCTTTGATTTATGTGGATTCGTCGGTGGAGGGGCTGGTGTGGCACCCTTCTCCGTTATGTCCCTGGATTTGTCGACCTCATGAGAGGCCTCCTCAGGTTGCGAAACAATCTCCTAAGGACGCTTTTTTCGGTAAATTTCAAGCGATTATGCGCACCGACCCCATGAGGGAATATTTCAAAGGGCTTTTCAAGGAGATATATCCACCCGCGCCTCCGGCTCCACCCGTCCTGACGGTGGTCCCGCCGGCACCTCCCTTGCCCATGGTGCCTCCTCCTGCGCTTCCGCCTGTGCCACCATTGTCCCCATTGTCACGACCTTCACAACCACCATAGGCCTCTACAGGTACAAAACACTGAACATTGGCATCTCGTCAGCCGCAGAGGTGTTTCTGGCAGGGTGCACGCGGAGCACTGGCGAGGCTGCCAGGTACCCTGAATGTGAGCGACGACATTCTAGTGCACGCCAAGCCTAAAAGTGAACACCTAGAATGGCAAGCTAAAGTCCTGGCAAGGATCCAGTCCCTAGGCCTAACTCTCCATCGCTACAAATGTGAGTTTGAGGACCTGGCAAAGGTCAAGGACATCCAAGAAGCCAAACCCCCAGAATCCGTATCGGAGGTAAGGAGCTTCCTATGGATGGTCACTTATTGTGGCCACTATATTAAGAACCTGGCCACCCTGTCCGAACCCCTGAAAACCTCTGAAAACAATCCAAAGCATGGAGGGGGACGGCCCTCGAACAAACCTCATTCGAGGACATCAGGAAAGCACGATCAGAAGAATGCATACTACTGTTCTTCGATCCCCAAAAAGACACTGAAATCATTGTTGATGCGAGCCCATTTGGACTGCGAGACATCCTTACACGGACCAATAAGGACGGCTCACTGTGTACCGTGGCATATGCCAGCTGAGCAATTTCACCAAAGGAACAAAGATATTGCCAGATTGAGCGCAAACCTCTGGCAGTGCTATATATTTGAGAAACCGGTTAAGGTGGTCATAGATCACAAACCCCTTCTTCCCATCATGACGGCGGGTCATCCAACCCCCACTGTGCACCCCAAAGAGAAAAATGCAGCAAACCCCCTACTCTCCCCCTTCCCACCCCCCAGAAGGTCGCTGAAGAACATTTACGGCTCATCATATAAAGCTATCATATATATCATATATCATATAAGGCAGCATCGAAAAATGATGGATGTTTCCAGATCCTGCGCGACGGCATGGAGTCAGGACAGTGGAGGTCCGCTCTTGAAGAAATAAGCTCAAGGACACAGGAAGCAAAACACGCTTTGGAGCAACTGTGGAAAGTGTGAAGTGAACTAACGTTTACGGACGATGGCCTCCTCCTGAGAGGGCCCCATATAGTCATCCCTACCGAACTTACCGGCAGGGTGATTGCCCTTGCCCATCATGGCCATCAGGGCGCCGCCAAAACTAAAAGCCGCCTGAGGCTCAAGGTCTGGTTTCCAGCACTTGAATCAAAGGTAGAAGACTTTATCCACGCCTGCAAGTGGTGCCAAGCAGCTGCTCCCCGTATTAGAGAATTGTCTATCCAGTGAATGCCCCGGAGCAAAGAACTGTGGGAAACTGTTCACATGGACTTTGGCTCGACAGAGATTTGCGCTTCCTAGTAATGATAGACCAGTGGTCCCGGTACCCTGAAGTTGAGTTTGTCCTGTCCCTGGCTCTCCAAGAAGTCATACCAGTGATGGAGAAGAGGGTTGCTACCCACGGTTTTGCCCAAAAAATGTTTGGGACAATCCCTCCCCATTCCAAGTACAGGCCTAGAAGAATTTCTGGTGAATTGGGGAATTGACCACCAAAAAAACACACCCGTATGGCCACGTGCAAACGGTGAAGCAGAGCGCTTTATGCTCACACTCAACAAATGCTTTTGCATAGCACACGGACAAAGTACATGTGAGAAACGAGCCCTGTTTCAATTTCTACTTGAGTATAGGACAACCCCACAATGCTCCACAGGGGTAGCTCCGGCAGAAGCCCTATTTCGAGGGGATTGGGTCCTCCGACGTATTCCATATCTATGACGGTAATCACCACAGCTGTGCTGCTTCGGAAAATCTTCGGCGTCTGCGTCCTGCGGCGATGATGCCGATACGCCGCCCTCAAGGACCTCCTCCGACGGCTGACGTTACTGGATGTTATAAGTAGGATGCACGACGCCCCTAGCCTCAGTTACGTTTTTTCAATGAACGTGTTCGCATCAGAGATCTCGGCGCACCTCGACTCTTAGGAGTTCCTGTTCTTTCTCGGTTCTTTGAACCTGTTCGTATTGTGAAGTCTTTCTTCGTGAAGATGTCTACGTTGTCTTCCACACCGCGTCCGGGCTTTAAGAAGTGCGGGGACTGTGGGTCCAAGATGTCGGTAACGGACTCGCACTACGCCTGCCTCTGGTGCCTCGGGGAGGCCCATGACACGGTTGACTGTGTCGACTGCCAGTTGCTCACGTCCAAAGTCTTGCGGGAGTGCAATAAGTTATCGGTTGGTAAGGTGTCCAAGCCACGGAAGTCGAGGTCTGCGGGGCTTTCGTCGGACAATTTGAGGGGTGACTCTCTGCGCCGTCATTGGAAGCTCAGTGGGTCTCGGCCCCGGAGTCGGTCCCCCACTCCTTTGCCTCTTCGAGGCACTCCCGAAAGCGTTGTCATCGGTTGCCTTCCCTGTCCTCATCCGAGGACTCCGCCCGTCGGCTGGTCGCTTACCCCACCAAGCATGCAACGCTGGAGGAATGAGCTTCCTTCGGGAAGTAAATGTTGGCGATTCTCAAATCGCAGGGCACTGGTCCGTCTGCGCCTCCGAGTGGGGTCGGTCGCGATTGGTCGAGAGACACTGCTCGCACGCCTTCGGGCTCGGGTGGTCAGCACGATTTGCGGGAGAGGTACTGCTCGGACAAGGGGAATCGTTCTCGTCATGCCCGTTCCAGGTCCTGGTCCTCGACGCGCTCAAGACTGTGTGCACCTGTGGTGTCTTCGAAGGAAAGACGACGCCGAGGTCGTCGACGGACTCTTTCGAGGCCCCGCCTCCGAAGAAGTCGTCGATGCCATCGGCTCCCACGCTGTCGAGGGACACGCTCAGGGCTCCGGCCTCGAGGACTGTGTCGACGCCATCGATGCTGTCGCCGCCGCGTTCGGCGTCGTCGCCGATTCACTCGACGTTTTTCGAGGCTGTTTCGACGGGGGTTCCCCAGGGCTCGGTGGAACCACCTAGAAAGGCTCTGGCAAAGGTCAAGCATGGCTTTTTTCCACATTCTGTGCCTTCTTACCGCCAGCTTCAGTTTATTTCAGAGGTGGATGAGGGCTCTGATGATGGCATGGTTCTGGATACGGTGCCGGACAAGATTCTCTCGGGCCATAGCCAAAATGAGGAGCTGCGGCAGTCCCTGCACGATGCCAGTGGGCTGGACTCCTCTCCGGAGGTGAAGTTTTGTAGGCCTGAGCCTGGCACTCGTGCCGACTCCTCGTACCGGCACCTTATGTCCAGGGTCACCGAGTACTTGGGATGGTCTGCTCCCCCAGGGGATTTTCTTCAGGATGACCTTGTGGATATCCTCGACCAAGGTCCACCAACTGACCCGGTACTGCCGTTCCATATGGCTCTACAGAGGAGGGTGGCGGCGGCTTGGACTGCTCCGGAGAATCTCCCGGCAGTGGGCAAGTCTTTGCTGCAAAAATACCGCCCAGCCAGTAGCGACCCCTGCTACGTGACCAAGCACCCCACTCTGGAGAGTTTGATGGTGCAGGCGGCTACGACCCCGGCAAAGCAGGCATCGTATCCTACCATCCCTCCTGACAGGGATGACAAGCGTTTTGACGGCTGGGCGAAGAAAGTGTTTTCTTCAGGGGGTATGGCACTTTAGGCGGCCAACTCCGTTTGTGCCTTGTCACGTTTCACGCACACTCTGTGGAACTGTTTCCTTAGCGGCTGAACATATTCCCGAAGGGGACGAACGGGATGGTTTCCTTGCCATGGTTCAGGATGGCAACGAGGCCATGTGTGAGGCCGTTCAGTCGGATTTGGACATGGAAGATTGCGTCAGCCGGTCCATGGTGGCGAGCACCGTGATGGGCAGGTTTGCGTGGTTGCAGAAGTCGGGGTTTGCTCCTGATGTGCAGGCCAGGCTCCTCAACATGCCCTTTGACGGGGGAACATCTTTTTGGCAGCAAGGCTGACGAGAGCCTTGAGAGGTTGCAGACCTCCAAAGCTGCAGCGAAGTCGTTGGGCGCTGCAGTTCGCCAACCTCTGCCTTTTCGTCCCAGGGGACAGCAATGGAGGGGGAGGTTCCTTTCGTTATTGCCCATCCTTTGGTAAAGCAAGAGGAGCTGCCAGTCAAAGGGGCCACCGTAGGAGTGCCAGAGGTGGAAAACAAGGTACTCGAGGTGCCAAGGCTGCTCGGGCTGTTGCCTCTTTGCCCTCAGCCAACGCCGCAGCCGCTTCAGCTCAGTCATGAGGCCATGTCCCATGGTTCGCCGGTTGGGGGAAGGCTGGCGCAACATCTTGCAGAGTGGTGCGCCATTACTTCAGATGTGTGGGTTCTGGAGATCATAACCCACGGCTACTGTCTTCCTTTCCAGCAGAGGTGTTAGGCAGAAACCTGTGCAGTTCCCTTAGGGACCACTGCAAAAGGCTTAAGACTACAGGTGTTGGCAGTAAACCCAATTGGTAGCAGTCTGTACCACCCAGATTTACCTGGTAGCTGTGGCTGAGCAGCCAGACTTCTCTCAAGAGGAGTTAGACAGTATATAGAGTATACAAGATAGGTACCAAAATACAGTAGCACAAGCAAACACTGACCAGAGCTTTGGTATCAAGTATATAATTATTTATTTAAAGACACACTTAGAAACACTCCAGCACTATTATTGTAAGCAAGTTCAAAAGAGTCACTAATAATATATATATACATGCCTTATTCCTTATTAGACAAGTCTAACTAAAGATGGCACTCCAATAAATTATCAAAAAAGGAAGGTTAAAGGCTGAAATTAGAAAAGCACACAACACAAAACTTTAGAAGCACTCAGCAAGGCAGGAAAGTCAAAGTCTACCTGTGAGCAAAAAGTTCAGAGGCCCGGCTCCCTCTTAGAGAGTGTAGAACACCAATGCGCCCAAGATCACACAGTTTGAAAGGCTTAAAGTCTTGCAGAGAGTTTAAAAAGGAATTAGTTCAGCTCAGAAAAGTTCAGTTAGCCAGCGTAGGGCCAACCCAAGTGGTAAGTTGAGGATTTACGAGAGACCCCACACAGACCATTGCGAGGGAGGCCAGGCGGACACAGTACCTTGGAAGTGGAGAGAATCCTCCAGCGGGGGCAGTTGTTCCTGGCAGTGGGTGCAAGTCGCAGCGTCTTCCAGAGGAAGAGAAGATCTCGACGTGGAGGAAAGCTGAAGGCTGTTGCACTGCCAGGGAAGAAACCAGCCGCGGAGTTATCTGGTTAAAAGGTACTACCCTTTTATTTGCGGTAGTGGTAAAATATGGTATTCCAGTTGCTGGGGTGCTTGGCACTGGCAAGGCAGCCACGAGATGATCTGGGAAGGCGAAAAGACGGGCAAACTGGTTATCCCCACCAGTCAAAGCAAGAAGACTCTTCGGGATGAAGATCTCCTTTGTAGTTGGAAGAAGTGGCGAGTCGGTTCAGCAGGGCTCCACCGGTGGTGTCGTCGCAGGTCGGCTCAGCTTCTCCCTCTTCGGATTCTTTGGTCCTGTGGCGACGTCTGAAGTCCCAGTCCCCAAAGCTCTGCTTTTATTCAGAAAACCCCCATTCATCAATCCTAGCTGTCACTCAAACGTGGTGGCTCACCACTGGGCCAATCACACAAGAGTGCGACTTGAGTTGCCGAGGCAACTCAGTCCAGGGTGCCTAACCCCCCTCCCACACATCCGGTATACCCAGACAGAGTGGCACCACATTTGGAGGCTTCTGTGTAGAAGCCCGCCAAAAAGTGGAACAAAGGGCTCGACTTGGGTTGGAGTTACAGAGGCGAACACAAACGCCATTTTAAAACCGAGTCCTGGCGAAAAGACCCAACCGGGGAATAAATAATAAATAAATAACCCAGCGGTATCTTTAACATTGCACCAAAAAGCGGTGCGTTTAAAATGAACGGGAAAGTTCCATAGTAAATATTCTTAAGGAATATTTCGCGTGGTAACCACTGCCACCAGCCAGAAACTCGACAAGGGGGGACTGCACAGTGCCCCCTTGAAAAACAGACCCAGGGGCAATCTAATTACCCCTACCAGTACTTCCACAATATGATGGTTAGTACTGGTTCTGTTCCCAATTTAAGACTAGTAAAGTCAATGGTGACTTTACATGCCCTGGGAGACAGTAGTCAGTCCCAGGGTATGGAGTCTGTTTGGGGGTCACTATGACACCCCTGTGTTACTGCACTGAGGGTGCTGTGTAACACACTTTCCAAAAACCACGTGAATCCCTATGGAGTAAAAGACCCCATAGCCCATAAAACACATTACAAAGTCAAAGGATATCTCAAATCATGTCTAAGAGTGGGAGAAAAAGAGTTTCACTCTTAGCAGGAGAAAAAAATAAACCCCAAAAATCCAGCAAAGCTGCTGGGGGACTCACTAGGTTTGGGAAATTAGCCTTAACAGAGAATTCTCCCTAACACTGCCCCCCAGACTAAGGGACAGGAGGATTTAATCCCCTCCTGGATGAATCTCATACCTCTAGTCGATGACATACATCCTAGAGAGACCATCAGAATTTTGGTGGTGACACCCTGACCTGTGCTCAATGGTGAAATCAAACCCTTGCAGGCAGATTGACCATCTCAGTAGTTTTGGGTTTTCCCCCCTTCATTTGCATCAACCATCTCAAGGGTTAGTGGTCAGTCTGAATGACAAAAGTAGAACCATACAAGTATGGCCTAAACTTCTTCAGTGCCCACACAATAGCAAAACATTCTCTTTCAATTGTTGCCCACCTTGTCTCAGGATCCTTCAGCTTTCTGCTGATGAAGCAAATGGGGTGCTCCCTACCTTTCACATCCAGTTGGCTAAGGACTGCACCTATACCTACATTAGAAGCATCTGTCTGCACAATGAAAGTTTGGTGATAGTCGGGAGCTCTCAATACTGGTGCTTGGCACAGAGCTTTCTTCAAGTTTTCAAAGGCCTGATTGCACTCCTCATTCCATTTGACCTTCTTAGGGCATTTTGGAGAGGAGATTACATTCAGTGGAGAAACTATGGTCTCATAGTTCTCTATGAAATTCCTGTAATACCAAGTGAGGCCTAGGAAGGCTCTTACCTGGGTTTGGGTAGTAGGTGTTGTCCAATTTTGCACAGCTTCAATCTTGCTGAGCAAAGGCCTTATTTCTCCACCTCCTACCTCATGCCCAAGGAAAGACCACCTTAGTCTGACCAATCTGGCATTTACTTGCCTTTATGGTCAGATTGGCCTGTCCAAGAGCCTGCAAAACATGTCCTAGGTGGTTAACATGCTCTTCCCAGGATTGGCTGAATACTTCAATGTCATCCAAGTATGCCATGCAGAAGTCCTCCATCCCAGCCAGAACTTGATTTACCATCCTTTGGAATGTTGCAGGTGCATTTTTCAGTCCAAAAAGGCATAACCTTAAATTGGTATAAGCCAACTGGGGTAGAAAATGCAGTTTTCTCCTTGGCATGGTCTGTCAGGGCTATTTGCCAATAGCCTGACGTAAGGTCAAATGTGCTGAGGAACTTGGCTGAACCAAGTCTATCCACCAACTCGTCTGTCCTTGGCAAAGGGTGGACATCAGTCTTGGTGACTGCATTAAGAGTTCTATAATCCACACAGAATCTCAATTCTTTGGATCCTTCCTTTGGTACTACCACCACTGGGCTAGACCATGGACTAGTAGAGGGCTCTATTACCCCGAGATCAAGCATCTTCTTGACCTCCCCTTTGATGTGGGTCCTTACATTTTCTGACATTCTATATCCTCTGCTTTTGACTGGCAGACAGTCACCAGTGAGTATATCATGCTGTTCCCAAGGGGTCAAGCCTGGTGAAAGTGAGAACAGAGAGGCAAACTGATTTAACATAGATTTGCACTCTTCTTGTTGCTCAGGTGTCAGATTTGAAGAGAGATTTACTCCTTCAATCTTTTCATCTAAGGGTAAGCCTCTGAGGAGATCAGGGAGAGCTTCACTCTCTTCTTCCTCTCCTGTTGAAGCTAGAAGCAAGGCTCCTACTTCAACCCTGGAGACATGTGCCTTTAGTCTGTTGGTGTGGAAGACTCTGGGAGCCTCCTTGGGATTGCCCAAGTCCACCAGATAGTTCACCTCTCCAAGTTTACCCACAACCTTGAAGGGTCCCATCCATTTATCTTGCAAGGCCCTCTGCCTTGTGGGGATCATAACTAGAACTAGCTGGTCTTGAGTGAACTCAACCATGTTAGCCTTTTGGTCATGCCAATGTTTGACCAAAGCTTGCCCAGCTTTCAGGTTATCCCTAGCTTCTGCCATCATGTGTGACATTCTCCTCCAGAGACCTATCACATAGTCAGTCACTCTGACACGCTTGGGGGAAGGAGCACTCTCCAACCCCTCCTTAATCGGGGCCAATGGACCTCTGACTGGGTGGCCATAAAGAAGTTCAAAGGGAGAATAACCTACTCCCTCCTGAGGGACATCTCTGTAAGCAAAGAGAAGGCATGGCAATAGGAGGTCCCACTTTCTATAAGGGGATCTTCTAAAGCACCTATCATGCTCTTCATGGTTCTGTTGAACCTTTCTACCATCCGTTTGTCTGAGGGTGGTAGGCGGTAGAGAACTTGTAAGTAACTCCACAGGTTTTCCACATGGCTTTCATGTAGTGGGACATAAAGTTTGACCCCCTGTCGGAGATTACTTCCTTAGGAAACCCAACCCTGGTAAAAATACCAAGGAGGGCCTTAGTAACAGTCCTCATAGGAATTGCCTCAGGGTACCTAGTAGCATGGTCTACTACAACAAGGATACACCTGTTGCCTGAGGAGGTTGGGGAATCAAGGGGACCAACAATGTCAATCCCTACCCTCTCAAATGGGACTCCCACAACTGGGAGAGGCACTAAAGGTGCCACATTCTTGGAACCAACCTTACCAGAAGTTTGGCAGGTGTGGCAGCTCTTGCAAAACATATCTACCTCAGCCCCCATCTTTGGCCAATAAAAGTAGAGCGAGAGCCTTTCCTTGGTCTTCTTGAAACTCAAGTGACCAGCCAAAGGAATCTCATGGGCCAGTTGCAAGAACTGTTGTCTGTTTTCGTGAGGTACTACAAGCCGCTTGGAGTCTCCCGGTGCAGACTCAGTCGGTTCACTGTAGAAGAGGCCATCTTCCCAGTGCAACCTATACTTCCCAGGCTCTTGTTCATCAGCCTGAGAAGCTGCCTGTTGGCGAAGACCTTCCATAGTTGGACATTCTCTCTGTCCCTTACTGAAGTCTGCCCTGTTGGGTCCACCTTCTGCCAGTAAAGACTGCAACTCAGGATGGTCAACAGGATCCAGATCTCCAATGGGTTCTTGGCCTTTCACTAGCTCCTCTTCAGAGTCTAGCTCAACCACAAATGGTTGTGCCTCCCTCTCAGCCTCAGCTGGAGGTGGAGTTACAGGTGTAACTTTGGACAACCTTGGGGAAGTCCTTTTTGGAAGCACTGGAGTGCTTGCTGCTAGCTGTTTCCTAGAAGTCTTGGGTTTCCCCTTTGCTTCTTGTTGTTCAGAGATAGCAAGTTGTAACTCCAGTGGAGTAGGAGTGATATCCTTCTTCATCATCTCCTTGGGAGTACCTCTCATGGTTCTCTCTCTCCCTTGCAAGTCTGGTGAGCTCCTGTAACCTTTTACTAGGTCGTCTGGCGGTATGTGACACTACTCCAAGAGTCTTCAGGTCATTACCCAACAGAACCCTTCCTGGTACCTTACTTTGTATGCTGACAGGTATCTTCACAGTCATGTCATTACACTGGAGGAGAACTGGTAAATGGGGAAGCATCTGCACAGGCCCTCCCGCTAACTTGGTGAGGCGTTTGGGTGGCTTAGCAACATCCTCTGCCTGAAAAAATGATTTATCCACCACAGTTATGCTGGCCCCAGTGTCCCTAATGGCAGGAGTCTCCTGACCATTCACCTGGACACTGTCCTTATAATACTCTTTAGTATTATCTGGGATAGAATTATATACATATAAATTCTGTTGTTCCCACAACCCCAGAGACACAAAAGAAACACTGGCTGAGACTCCAATGGGTTCATGGGTTGCCCGGTTGGCAACCCACAAGTCAGCAGCCTTAGCTAGTTTTCTGGAATCTAATTCCCTTGAATCAGCCAAGTTCTGTCTGAGCTCACGAGAGCCGGCATCACAAATTGACTCCAACATTACAAGATTCTTCATTCCCTTTAAGTGTTCACCTTGTAACCCTTAATCCATCCCTCTAAGTTCTTCAAACTTTCACTCACCCAGGTAGCCCAAAGGGTGGTATCATGCTTTTTGAGGGTTCTAAACCTCTTAAGGTATTGGGAAGGGGTCTTCCCAAATCTAGCTATCAAAGCTAGTTTCACACATTCATAATCCTTCCTATCCTCCTCCTCCCCCAACTCCATTACTGCATCAGTTGCAACAGGGGGGAGCCTAGAGAACAACCAGGTAAGTAACGCATTTCCTGTGATGTCCTGGAGCCCATGATTATACTCAAACAGACCAATCCAACACATCCAACTTAAGCTCATACATACCCACCAACTCCTTAGGCATCCGGGGTCTTTTGGGACTGGAACTCCTAGAGAATCCGGAGAGAGAAGCATTTTCCACAGACATTTTTTTCAATTCTAGCTCATGGTTGAGCTCCATTTCTCTGAGCCTTAGTTCTTGGTACCGTTCTGTTTGAGCACTAATTCTTTTGAATTCTAATTCAAGCTTCATTTTTTTCTAGTTCAAGATATATATTGAGGATTAAGTAGGGAACCTGGCAAAGATCCAGTAGGTACAGCTGGCAGAGCAGGTAGAGGCCTAGGGGGGACAACATCATCATATTCACCCTCCTCTTCTGCTTCTGACTCAAGGTTATCAATACAAGGTTCAATATCAATATCATTGCTGTTATCTACATTTGCTGGAGTGGTAGTTTCCTCTGAACCACCATCCAGACTTTGGTTTGCTAACAACCTTTCTATTAGCTCCATTTTCTTGCCTTTAGTCAGGAGATTCTTATGCTTACAGAGAACTCTTAAACAATCAGCAGTTTTTGTAGCAAGGGACTCTTGACTATAACTTTCCATAGTTGACAGGTTTAGAAAATAAACTTTTTAGTGCTAAGCTTTGTGGTTAGTTGCACTAAGGTATCTATAAGCACACTAAAATGTATACTCAATACAAATCCCACCGCTGTACACCAGTGTTGTGCAGAAACCTGTGCAGTTCCCTTAGGGACCACTGCAAAAGGCTTAAGACTACAGGTGTTGGCAGTAAACCCAATTGGTAGCAGTCTGTACCACCCAGATTTACCTGGTAGCTGTGGCTGAGCAGCCATACTTCTCTCAAGAAGAGTTAGACAGTATATAGAGTATACAAGATAGGTACCAAAATACAGTAGCACAAGCAAACACTGACCAGAGCTTTGGTATCAAGTATATAATTATTTATTTAAAGACACACTTAGAAACACTCCAGCACTATTATTGTAAGCAAGTTCAAAACACAGTCACTATTAATATATATACATCCCTTATTCCTTATTAGACAAGTCTTAGTTAACACCACTTATTTCCAGACAGAGGTGAGCGCGTAACTAAAGATGGCACTCCAATATGTTATCAAAAAAGGGAGGGAAAAGGGAGAAATTAGAAAAGCACACAACACAATACTTTAGAATCACTCAGCAAGGCAGGAAAGTCAGTCTACTTTTGAGCAAAAAGATCAGAGGCCCGGCTCCCTCTTGGAGAGAGTAGAACACCAATGCGCCCAAGATCACACAGTTTGAAAGGCTTGAAAAGTCTTGCAGAGAGTTTAAAAAGGAATTAGTTCAGCTCAGAAAAGTTCAGTTAGCCAGCCTAGGGCCAACCCAAGTGGTAAGTTGAGGATTTACGAGCCACCCCACACAGGCCGTTGCGAGGGAGGCCATGCGGACACAGTACCTTGGAAGTGGAGAGAATCCTCCAGCGGGGGCAGTTGTGCAAGTCGTGGCGTCGTCCAGAGGAAGAGAAGATCTCGACGTGGAGGAAAGCTGAAGGTCGTTGCACTGCCAGGGAAGAAACCAGCCGTGGAGTTCTCCGGTTAAAAGGTACTACCCTTTTATTCGCGGTAGTGGTAAAACGTGGTATCCCGGTTGCCGGGGTGCTTGGCACGGGCAAGGCAGCCACGAGATGATCCGGGAAGGCGAAAAGGCGGGCAAACTGGTTATCCCCACCAGTCAAAGGAAGAAGACTCTTCGGGATGAAGATCTCCTCTGTCGTTGGAAGAAGTGGTGAGTCGGTTCAGCAGGGCTCCACCGGTGGTGTCATCATTGCAGGTCGGCTCAGCTTCTCCCTCTTCGGATTCTTTGGTCCTGTGGCGACGTCTGAAGTCCCAGTCCCCAAAGCCCTGCTTTTATGCAGAAAACCCCCTTTCATCAGTCCTAGCTGTCACTCAAACGTGCTAAGTGGTGAGCCGGGCGGCTCACCACTGGGCCAATCACACAAGAGTGCAACTTGAGTTGCTGAGGCAACTCAGTCCAGGGTGCCTAAACCCCCCTCCCACACATCCTGTATACCCAGACAGAGTGGCACCACTTTTGGAGGCTTCTGTGTAGAAGCCCGCCAAAAAGTGGAACAAAGGGCTCGACTTGGGTTGGAGTTACAGAGGCGAACACAAACGCCATTTTAAAACTGAGTCCTGGCGAAAAGACCCAACCGGTGAATAAATATTAAATAAATAACCAGGAGGAATCTTTAACATTGCACCCAAAAGTGGTGTGTTTAAAATGAATGGGAAAATCCCATAGTAAATATTCTTAAGGAATATTTCGCATGGTAACCACTGCCACCAGCCAGAAATTCGACGAGGGGGGACTGCACAGTTACCCCTCGAAAAACAGACCCGGGGCAATCTAATTACCCCTACCAGTACTTCCACAATATGATGGTTTGTACTGGTTCTGTTCCCAATTTAAGACTAGTAAAGTCAATGGTGACTTTACATGCCCTGCGAGACAATAGTCAGTCCCAGGGTATGGAGTCTATGTTTGAGGGTCACTATGACACCCCTGTGTTACTGCACTGAGGGTGCTGTGTTACACACTTACCAAAAACCACATGAAACCCAATGGAGTAAAAGACCCCATAGCCCATAAAACACATTACAAAGTCAAAGGATATCTCAAATCATGTCTAAGAGTGGGAGAAAAAGAGTCTCACTCTTAGCAGGAGAAGAAAATAAACTCCAAAAATCCAGCAAAGCTGCTGGGGGACTCACTAGGTTTGGGAAATTAGCCTTAACAGAGAATTTTCCCTAACAAGAGGCCTCAAGACAATCCACCGGGGAATCTCACTTTGAAGAGTCCAGATCCGCTCCTTGCGCAGGAAATTCAATCCCTGCTGGAGAAAGGTGCCATAGAACTGGTGCCTGTAGCGGAGAGGAACAAGGGATGGTATTCCCCTTATTTTTTGATTTCCAAGAAAGACGGGGGATTGAGACCCATCATGGACTTGCTCGGTTTGAACAAACTCCTCAGGAAGGACAAGTTCAAGATGGTTATTCTCTCTCAAGTCCTCCAGGCCCTTCAAATTCAGGACTAGTTGATGTCTCTCGACCTCAAGCACGCTTATTTTCATGTGCCGATACATCCAAAGCACAAGAAGTACCTGAGGTTCATGGTTGGCGACTCGCACTTTCAGCTTCGGGTCCTGCCGTTCGGATTGACCTCTGCCCTGAGTGTCTTCACCAAGCTCATGGTAGTGGTGGCAACGCACCTCAGGAAAGGGGGGATTCACGTCTACCCCTACTTGGGCGATTGGTTGATCAGGGAGCGCTCTCCCGAGCAAGTACTGGATCATCTGTCAGTCACCTGCCACTCCCTCCACAAGCTGGGCTTCTCCCTCAACTTAAAGAAGTCCCATTTGACACCAACTCAGAGGCTCCAGTACATCGGAGCAGTGCTCGACACGTTCCTGGGGCAGTGTTTTCCTCCCCAAGTGAGGGCTCATCGCATTCAGCAGAAGGTGCACAAGTTTCATCTTGCCCAGAGTCTCCCAGCATTCGAGTTCTTGAGATTGCTCGGCCTCATGGCATCCTGCATTCTTCTGGTGCCAGAGGCCAGGTCGTGCATGAGATATTTGCAATGGGCACTCAAGCTCCAGTGGTCTCAGTCCTCCGGCAGGATGTCGGACCCTGTTCAGGTGCTGTCCTCGGTCGCCCAGGACCTTCTGTCGAAATGAATCTGATGAAGGGGACTCCATTTTGGCTACCCTGGCCGGAGGTGGAGATCGTGACGGACGCATCCCTCACGGGATGGGGAGCTCATGCCAACGAGTTGACAGTCAGCAGTCATTGGTCTCCGTCAGAGTCCACACTCCATATCAATTTGTTGGAGCTGAGGGCCGTCAGGCTAGCCCTGAAGGCTTTTCTGCCGACTGTGCGAGGGAAGAATGTCCTGATCCTGACGGACAAAACAGTGGCCATGCACAAACTCAACAAAAAGGGGGGGCAGGGTCACTTCCTGTGTGCAGGGAGGCGATGCAGCTCTGGTTCTGGGCAATCCAGCAGGAAGTTTCGATCTCGGCAGTTCATCTGGCCGGAGACGAAAACGAGACGGCGGACGTTCTGGGCAGGCAGTGCGCGATCTCTCACGAGTGGTGAGTTACAGGCACTTTCAGTTAAGCCACCCTTCACTGTGTTTCATAAGGACAGGGTTGTCCTTAGAGTTAGTCCTTCCTTTCTTCCGAAGGTAGTGTCAGAATTTCATTTAGGCCATAAGGTTGTTCTTACGGTGTTTTATCCTCCTCCACATCCTGGTAAGGAAGAGGAGAGGCTCCATAGGCTTGATCCCAAGAGAGCGTTAAGCTTTTATATTTCACGAATGTCCCGGGTCAGAGTGGACGATCAACTCTTCATTGGTTACGCTGGAAAGTGTTTGGGATAAGCTGTGACGAAACAGACTTTGTGTCTCTAGATTATTTTGGCTATCTCTGAGTGTTACCGCTTGGCGGGTAAGGACTCACCGGTCGGTTTACGGGCCCATTCTACCAGGGGTATGGCTGCCTCTACTGCCCTACAGAGGGGTGTTCCTATTCGTAACATCTGTGATGCAGACACCTGGGCTTCGGTACATACTTTTGTACGTCACTACTACCTCGATTCCATCCGGGGGCAGGATCTGGCCTTTGGCAAGGCGGTCCTTTACTCCGTAATTTGATTGGACATTCTAAATTTCTGTTTTCTAAATTCTTTTCCCACCTCCTTGCATTGGTACTGCTTTGGGAGTCTGTCATTTTTTTTTTTTTTAAACGCATTTTATTGCCATTTGTTTAAGTACACATTACAGGTTGTATTTAATAATGGTTCTGGTTAGCCAAATAAAGGAAACACAACAGATAACAACATAATAACAACAAACGGCACAGTCTTCTTCTATCAGAGCGTTCTTTGCTTGGGAGTCTGTCATAGATATGGAATACGTCGGAGGACCCAATCCCCTCGAAGAACAAGTTACTCTCTTACCTGTTAACGTTTTTTCAATGGGATGGTCTGATGACGTATTCCATATCCCTCCCTCCCTGCCTTCCCCGCTACGGAATTGC
Source organism: Ambystoma mexicanum (assembly GCF_040938575.1). Lineage (NCBI taxonomy): Eukaryota > Metazoa > Chordata > Amphibia > Caudata > Ambystomatidae > Ambystoma > Ambystoma mexicanum. The sequence continues at coordinate 1,061,873,026 of NC_090923.1, read as the reverse complement.
TTATGCGATTGCAGCTTAGGTTTCCGCAAGGCTTTGTGTGTCAGACTGGCAGAAAACTGGTGCCACACATTCTGGGGAAAAAACAACTGAGGCTACGGGCGTCGTGCGCCCTACTTATAACATCCAGTGATGTCGGCCGTCGGAGGAGGTCCTCGAGGGCAGCGTATCAACGTCATCAACGCAGGACGCAGACGCCGAAGATTTTCCGAAGCAGCACAGCTGTGGTGATTACTGTCATAGATATGGAATATGTCGTCGGACCATCCCATCGAAAGAACGTTACCAGGTAAGAGAGTAACTTCTTCTTCAGAAGTGTCCTTGCATGTTTCTACCCGAACTGGAGGGGAGAACTCCAGAAACAATAGACAATGAGAACGTGTGTGCCCAGAGGGAAGTCGCCATCCACAAGCAGCATAGCAGGCGAGGGCTACGAGAACATGACATTGCAGTGGACAATACAGTCCTATTAAGAGTTTGTCACCCAGAAGGAAAATTGTCTCTCCCACATGAGCCCTCACCTCTAAAGGTAGTGCGGGTGCAAGGACCACAAGTTACGGCAACAGACGATCATGGACTAGTGACACGGAATTCCAATTTCTCTAGAAGGCTCTTAGGCCTGCCCTGGCTGCAAACTGACTTGTATGGACAGAGGATGGACCACTTACTCTATCAGAATTGTCCCTGGACCTAGTATGATAGCAACCTCGTCTGTCTACTCCCTCCTCCCCTTACTAGTCCCCCCTCCAGCACTATATGAAATGTTGTCAGGCCTAGTACGATAGTCGCTTGTTTTGTTCCTCCTCCTCCCTTTCTGCAACCCTCACCTTTTTGCTTTTCGCCAGCTCTACCAGAAATGTCATCAGGCCTGGTACAGTAGTCGCCTGTCCGTTTCCATTTCCTTCCCACTCTCCCCCTCCCTTCCTCATCTATGTCTTAGCTCTTGCACTATCTGAAATGTCGTCAGTCCGAGTATGATAGTTAATTTCACATTCTTACTGTTCATGGCCTGTAAAAATGTAATTGTATTTTCCCTTGTTCGCTTCCTTGCCTTTGAAGTGCTTTGAAACACATTGTGTATAGGAGCTATATAAATGAACGATCATATCATATCTTATCTTATCGTCAGAAACATGTGACACGGAAGACGACATCCCAGGAGATCCCTATCCAGAGGGGATAACTGAACCTATAACCGAGGGAGGCGGACATCACCCAGAACTGGCCCCACCCATTGATCCTGCAAGGCGATCCATCGCCCGGGAGATGAGGGCCCCCAGCACAACTAAAGTATTATGACCTGAGCACCTGGTGAGCTGGAAACTCTCAGGACATAAGCCCAGCTAATTACCCCAGCCAGGGGTATTTATGTGTTACTTCAAACCTGTGTCGTATTCGTTGTTTGACATGTTCTGAAAGTCAGAGTTTGCTGTTCTAAAAATTGGGAGGAATGTGTTATCACGTGAACAGCGGGATGACGTGTGATGTCATTACACGGGCAAGAGAATAAAGAGGCCAGCTTTGAGCTTTTAAGGCAGACGGAAGCGCAGCCCGTGAAGCACCATAACTGCGTCTGTCATTTATTATGCGCGGTGCTACGCCGTTGGGACCTGAGCTCACGGACCCCTGACAAGCACTAAGAGGTTGCTAAGCACCACATTGAGGATGAATTAAGGGACTGGTTTACTAAATGTAGCATTAAAAGAGCGGTTTCTCTTCTCCGACGAAGAGAAACTCCCTTAAAAGTCGCCAACGTCACACGATTTACCTTTCACGGTAGTTTGAGGCAGCGCTTAAAACTCTCCAACAGTAAGACATGAAAAACCTATCGCATTTCAAATATCAATGTAAATAAATTGGGGAAGAGTGCCTGACTTCTTTTTGTCAAGTAACGAGAGTGTTTAGGATCTCATTGTTTTTAAACTGGCGGTGGCACCTACACCTTTCTTGATTCATTTACATTATTTGATTTGTTTATGGCATTACTTCCAGCCAAGTACCATCAATTATTTTTGTAGTTATATTTTATTTATAGAGGCAATAAGACGTGTTAGCCATAAACGCGTGCATTAGAACAACAGTTTACAGCATTATGATAATAGAATACAGGGAATGATAATGAGTCACTGGCCAGTTAATGTTAGCCTAGACCCCGGGCTCACAAGATATTATGGTATGGGATGCGTAATTCTGTGGCATAAATAAGTAGATTTTACAGCACAAAATTGTATTTATTCCAGCATCTTGGGGCACATTAATTATTGATTTGAGGGTTCGAGAGAGTTCAAGAGAGGGACATCCGATTCAAAAGATTGAGCCTGGTAGTGGAAGAAGGAGCCGGAGGCAAGAAAGAGGGTATGTGAAAAAGGGATCCTGTGCGCAATAGAGTAAGGGTGCATGGGTAGGTCCTGCGAGGGAGAGACTTAAAACAGGATGGTGGGTATATGAGAGTGAGGGAGTTACCAGATTACTCCATGTCATCTGGAGATGTTCTAACCCATTCCTGGATTTTACTTTTTTTTTCTCCATTTCAGTCAATTAAAGTGACCCAAAACTAAAATACCCAAAATGCAGTTAGAGGAGAAATAAGACTAGGGCTGGATCATATAGAGTCATCTGTCAACCTTAGTGAGGGAGAGGGTGTGTGTGTGTGTTTATATATTTCTGAGGCTTGTGGATCTGCTTAGATCACATGCTATGCATACTCCGACATCTAGTGGTAGGGACGTTGACTGGGCATGTCAGTGTTACTATCCCTAGTGTGACGTCCACTGTACCCATGGTCCTTCACGCATAGAGGTTCCTCGGATTCGTTTTTTTCCACCATCATAGTCTGATGCAAATTGCAGAGTTTCCTTCTGGCTAATGCCTTTAATTATCAGAGTTTAACTATAGACTTTTTCTTTCCTTTCAACTGCAGTACCACCGCAAGATCTTCAGCGGCTTTCGAGGACAGATTCATTGGGTGATGACTAACCATACAAACGACTGGACTAACTTGATGGCAGGCTACACAGGCCTTGCCCTATATATATATATATATATATGTATATATATATACATGTATATATATATATACATATATATATATATACACAAACCCCCCCCCCCCCCCGCTGGAAATCTTGCAAATTATTCCGGCCGGGAAGGGCTGTAAGACAAAACACTGGGCCCATCATGCCATGCAGGCTGAAGCTGCTATTGACCTGGAGGGAGCGTCCAGCGATGGCAGCCTCAGCGCCGAGGGTGATCGGGACCCACCTGGTTCACGCATGCTACCCACCGACTCCAAGCAGGGCGGTGGTCCTGTTACGGACACGACACTCAGTGATGCAGGCACTCACACTGCACAACACGCACATCACATATCCCGTCGTCGACTGTTGAGGCACACGCGGTGTCGAAGGGAAGGTCCTCCAAAACGTTCCTGTCCTCCCGGCCATCACGCTTGCGTTCGCCGCATGACAGGCTACTAAAACAGACGTCCAAATCTGTTTCTGACACCGCAAATAAATCTGACCACGTTTCAGGTGCTGGATAACATGCCGCCAAAGACGCTTCGACTGCCCTCTCCACACCCCGAAAATGAGGGAACCCATTAAGAAAAAGGTGCCAGACACACTCCTTAAGTCCAAGATGTCAAAAACGCCCAATACTTCAATGCCCCTAACATCAAAATCTTCTACTTTCCAAAAATCCTCTACTTCCCAAGCCTGGGCCCCTTCTCTCCCCAAAGACACTCTTTCAGGGGCCATGTGTCAAAAACAGCTTCTCCTATAGAGGATACCCCTCACATACAAGACACCACTGCTACCTCAGTGTTCCCTAGCTCCACTGAATGGATTACAGAAAGTTTGACGGGATAATGCAGAGAATGTCATGCTTTGTAGACTTCCTTGACCACCACCCTGATCAACGTTCTAGCCTTAAAGGGCCCTCACAAGGGGATGCAGTTAAAGGTCAACCAGCTGCCAAAAGAGCTTGGTTAGACACCTCACAGCCCAGCACCTCTCAGGATTTCTACTTTATTGACACATCAGGCTCTCAGGAACCTGGTTTGTAAGAGGATCAATATGATGGGGACCAGTACTATGATGATGACTATGTCTGCCATCCAATCTCCGGACCATCATCACCAGCCTGTTGCTGACTCCCTGATAGCTAACCAGTTCCAGTACATTTCAAAATTGACACACAAGAGGCCCAGGTGGATAAGGACTTTGTGGGGGACATCCTTGAGGACAAAAAGTCAGCAGCACAATTCATCCCCCTCCTGCTGTCTATACAGAAACTCATTCAGCCTTCTCTACTTACTCCTAACCTTACGAGGGCGGTTAACCCCTGAATTGAGAAAATGTTCAGGCCAGCCCCCTCTGAGCCCTTGAACAACTAAAACCTGACTCTCTCGTTGTAACCACCACAAGAAAAAGGGTGGTACACCTCTAGCCTCAGCTGAGGCCCCTCTTGACGAGGAGAGTAAAAAGATGTATACACTAGGCAGGAAAGTGGCTTGCTCGACTGCCTACCAAGCAAGAATTGACAAGAACACAACCCTCTTGCAAGTACAATTGCCATACGTGGGACGAAATGCTTCAGCAGATTGAGACAGTCCACAGTCCAAGAGCCATTAAAATCACTGCTCCTAAACACAGTGGCTTGTGGGTAAGCAAGTGGCAACTGCTTCCTAATGAATAACCTGGATGCTGCTGATAATGCTGGCCCAATAATAGCAGAGGGCACTCTGATTAAATGCCATGCCTGGTTAAGACAATTTGGCTTTAAGCTCGTAACACTAGCCACCCTACTCAATATGCCAATTGAACCAAATTCCCTGTTTGGTAAGGCTGTTGAGGATCCACAAAAGAGGAGTACGATACACTGAAGTCCCTTGGACAACTCTCTTAACGAACCCTTTGTATAAAGAGGCGCTTTCAATACAAGGTTTTTTCGGGGACAAAATTCACAACACTCCTCTAATTATAGTCAGGGTGGCCAAGCATCATCTTGGGGTTCCTCGCAAGGACAGTCCTCCGCTCAGAACTTTCAAAGGGGCTACAAAATGTCTAGAGGCAGAGGGAGGGCCTCCGCAGCCAGAGGCTCCGCCCCCCCCCCCCCCTTGTACCTCCTCCAAAACAATGACATCCTGCTCCAGGTCTCCTCCCATGCCTCTCCAGTATGATATCGCATTTCACAATTTATCCACGCATGGGAGGGGATCACATCAGACAAGTGGGTACTATTCACCGTGGCAGGCGGTTTCTGTGTAGAGCTCAAACAAAGACCATCTAACCACCTGCCAAGACAAAGGAAGCACTGCTGGAGAAAGACGCTATAGAAATCGTCTCAACAAACCAGGTAAACAACGGTATCTATTTAGCGTACCTCCTTGTGCCAAAGAAACACCTACAAATGCGCCCGGTCCTAGACCTGCGTCCAGTGAACACATGTCAATCCACAAAAAGTTTGCATGACAACTCCGCAGGAGGTAATCCCCCTATTGAAATAAGGGGACTACATCGCAACATTGGATATGAAGGATGCATAATACTTTCATATTTCAATGTTCCCAGCGCACAGAAAATACCTGCACTTCAAAATAGCGGGACAACACTACCAGTTCAAGGTGCACCCCTTCGGCATAGCCCTGGCTCCAAGGGTATTCACCAAAGTGCTTGCAGTAGTGGCAGAGTACTTTGGTGAATACCCACAGCCCAAAACCACATCAACCCTTTGGAGCTATAACAGTCCTCAAAGCCCTTTAAAGCTTTTCAACTGCATCGAGCAGGTCAGACAGTGCAGTTCCTCACAGACAGCCCCACTGCCATGTTCTACATAAACGAGCGGGGAGGCACACACTCTCCAAGTCTGTCCAGGCTGTCCCCAAAAATCTGGAAGTGGGCACTTAAGTGGAACATGTTCCTAGTCCCTCAACATGTTCCACGGGAACTCAATGCTATAGCAGACACTCTAAGCAGAAACCCTCTACCAGAGGAGCACAAGTGGCAACTCAACATAGAGATTCTAAACAAAATCTTCTCCCTGTAGGGTTATCCTCCTTTAGACTTGTTCACCAGAAACCTAAACGCACAATTCCCAGACTTCACATCCAGGTTTCCTGAACCTCTATCCAAGGGGAACGTCCTGTGGATGAACTGGTTAGGGAAATTTGCTTACGCCCCCCACCCCCCGACACCACTCCTCAGCAGGATAGTGCACAAGATGCACCAGGAACAATCTGTGGGCAAGACAAACATGGTTTCCACATCTGCTCAAACTGGCGGTGGGCAAACCGATCAAACTCCTGTGCCCCTACAACATGCTATCCCAGCATGAGGGGACAACATTCCATCCACATCCTCAGTCTAGGAACTTGGCTACCTGGCTCCTGAAGTCATAGAGTTTGGTCATTTAAAATTACCCCAACAGTGTATGGATATCCTGGAAGAGACATGCAAACCCAACACCAGGAACTGCTACTTCAACAAGTGGAAAGGATTTGTGATATAGTGCCGGTCACAAGCTTTAAATCCACTGAATGTTCCCCAGCAAACATTCTTCACTACATGCTCTATGTACTAGACTCTGGCCTAGTATTTAACTCCATCAAAGTTCACCTTGCGGCTCTATCCGCGTACACCACTTCTCAAAACAAGGCGTCTTGGTGGAAAGTCCCTGTTATCAAGGCTTTCATGGAGGGGGTAAAGAGACTCTACCCTCCCATTTCCAATCCGCCACCAGGTTGGGATCTTAATGTTGTATTTTCAAAGCTCATGCAGCCCCCCTTGAGCCTATGCACAAATCCATGCCTCAAACACCTGACCTACAATACAGCTTTCCTAGTAGCCGTCACCTCGATAAGACGAGTTAATGAGCTAAAAGCACTGGCCGTGCAAGACCCTTTCTAAGGACAAAGTGGTACTCAGTACACTTCCTAGGTTTTCACCTAAATTCATGTCCAAGTTCCATGTTAACCAGTCCATTGAACTACCCACTTTCTTTCAAAATGAATCTAACTTGGCTGAGAGGAGCCTTCATACACTAGATGTAAGAAGGGCAGTTTTGTACTATGTAAACAAACCAAAACCCTCTAAGAAAGACTGATCAACTGTTTATCTCCATAGCACCTGGCAGGGAGGGTGATCACATTTCAAAGACCGCCATCTCCAAATGGGTAAGTCCATACAGCTGTGCTACTATCTATTAAAGAAACCCCTGCCTTTCACACCTACCAGAGGTACAGGAGCTACTTTGGCATTTATTGCAAAGGTCCCTCCAGACGCCATTTGCAAAGAAGCTACTTGGAGTTCCATACATACCTTTACTCTGCATTACTGCATTGACACACTCTAAAGCCGATACACAGGTGGGACAAACGGTGCTAAAACATCTTTTTGCCGCTGTACCTTCTCACAACCCACCTTCTCCAGATACTGCTCGCTAATCTATGCATAGCATGTGGTCTAAGCAGATCCACAAACCTCAGAAGGGATACATTACTCACCGTAATTGTATTTCTGATGCTAGTATCGGCTTAGATTCACATGAGCCCACCCCTCCTCCCCTCTTGGAGTAGAAGGTGCATAGATGTCTTTCTGGCTTCATCACTTTTTATCTGCTTTATTACATCTGTACTCGTGCTACACTTCATGGTATCTCCTATCAGAAACAAAACAATCTGAGGGACCTTGACGCATGAAGGACCATGGGTACAGTGGACGTCATACTAGGGATAGTATTACTGACGCACCTAGTCGACGTCCCTTTTCGAGTTTCGGAAAGAAATAATGTAAAACTCTGTGACTACCACTAGATGTTGGCCTATGCATAGCATGTGAATCTAAGCAGATACAAGCATCAGAAATACGATTACGGCGAGTAATGTATCCTATATAATATTTCTGGAGCTTGTGGATCTGCTTAGATCACATGCTCTGCATAGTTCGACATCTAGTGGTAGTTGTAGAGTATTACAAGATTTGTTTTCGAAATTCAAAAATGGACTTCGACAGGACGTGTTACTAATACTATGCCTAGTGTGACGTGTACTGTACCCATGGGCATTCCTGCGTCGAGGTTCCCCGAATTGTTTCATTCCCCCTTCGTGGTCGGTCGCAAGTTGCAGAGTTCCTTTTCACGCTGAGGCCTATTAACTAGTTGACTTTATTCGTAGACTTCTCTTTCTTTCTCTATTGTCTGCTTTTGCCGCAGAGTCAACTAACTGCTTGACGGTCTTCGACGGACAACTCCACCATCGGCGACTTGACTGAATAGACGACCAGATGCAGTCTTCACGGGCTTCTTCGGGCTTTGGCCCTTACAGTAGGGAGAGAGGGGGGAGGTCTTCATACTGACTTCTTTTAGCGGATGTATATTCTGCCATCCCCTTTCCCTTTTACTCGCCTAACTGCCTTTTTCGTTAATTACGGACAAAAATCCTTTTAATTGTTGCCCTACCCGCCATCGAAAATTCCTGTGGAAAGACACACACTGAGTGTGTATTTACCGTCTCCCTAAGGATCACCCCGAAAAGTTTTGCAAGTCCTGCAAACATTTCTGCCCAAAAAATTCTCAAAGATTGATGCACCAAACACTGGCCCATCCACGCAATGCAGGTCGAAGCCTCCATCAACGTGACTGAGGACTCCAGCAAGGGCAGTATCGGTGTCCTTCATGACGCTGAAGGCCAGCAGGGTTCGTCGGAACCCCAAGTGTGGGCCCCCGACTCCAATAAGCAGGCCGGCGACTCTGTGCCGGAGAAAAGCGCATACTGTTAGAAGAAGTAAAGGCACTGCTGGAAAAAGACGCCATAGAGATTGTCCCAGCAAATCAGGCAAACAGGGGTATTTATTCAACGTACTTCCTTTTGCCAAAGAAAGACCTTTCCATGCACTCAGTACTAGATCTGCGCCCTGCGAACAAATATGTCAAGCCCCAAAAGCTTTGCATGACCACGCTCCAAGAGGTAATCCCCCACTTAAAACGGGAGGACTACATGACAATATTGTATATGAAAGATGCATACTTTCATATTTCAATGCTCCCTGCGCACAGGAAATATCTGCAGTTCAAGATAGCAGGAGTTCACTACCAGTACAAGATACTCCTCTTCGGCATCGCCTCAGCGCCAAGAGTATTCACAAAGGAGTCGATCCCTGTATACCTTTATCTTGACGACTGGCTGAACGCTGGGGAATCTCCTCAAATTTGCAAACAAAATACACAAAGGACTATAGACCTTTGAGCCTCTCCATCAATGAAAAGAAATCAAGTCTAGTCCCCAGCCAAATAAAACAATTTCTGCAAGCAATTCTAAAGACAAATGAGAAGATAGCTTTCCCGTCAAACGAGAGAGTACAAAACATGCTGCTGTAAGTACCTCACTACAAGGGCGGTCCCCAGATAACTATGCAAAGCAATGTGCTTGCTCGGGATGATGGCCTCATGCATTCACTTGGTTCCATACGCGCCTGTGCATGCGCCCAATGCAGGAATGGTTAGCGAAACAATGGCTTCAGGCAAGTGGTCGGTGGGACAATCAAGTTGTTGTTTCGCTAACCCTGGTACAGGGTGGTATAGGGACAACCTGCTAAAAGGAAAACCCTTCTGCGTTCCACCAGCACAAGCATTCCTAACTATAGGCGTCTAACTTGCCGGATGGGGGGCTCACTTCCTCCACCACGGCCAGTGGACACATGCTACAGCCCAAAAACACATCAATTTCCTAGTAATTTTGGCAATCGTCAAGGCTCTTCAAGCCTTTCAGAAGCATCTTACAGGCCAGACAGTGCAAGTCCTTACAGACAGCACCACTGCCATGTTCTACATAAACAGGGAAGCACACACTCTGTCTAAGCTATAACAAAAAATATGGAAGTGAGCACTTAAGCGGAACATGTTCCTAACCTCTCAACATGTTCCAGGAACTCAATTCTCTGGCAGACACTCTAAGCAGATACCTTCTACCAGAAGAACACAAGTGGAAACTCGACCGATACCCTAGACAGAATATTCCCACTATGGGGTCACCCCCCATTAGACTTGTTTGCCACAAGCCTAAATGCGCAATGGCCAGACTTTGCGTCCAGGTTTCCCCAACCAGGGTTCAAAGGGAATGCCCTGTGGAAGAACTGGCCAGGGAAATTCGCATATGCTTTTCCCCCACCGACACCACTCCTGAGCAAAATAGTGCACAAGATGCTCCATGAACAAGTGACTCTAATCCTGGTTGCTCCTAGGTGGGCGAGACAACCTTGGTTTCCACATCTGCTCAAACTGGCTATGTGCGACCCAATCAAGCTCTGTGCCCATACAACATGCTAACACAACACAAGGAGGTATCACTCCATCCACACCCTCAATCTATTAACTTGGCAGCTTGGCTCCTAATGTCATAGAATTTGGTGTATGGCTATCCTAAAAGAGGCACGAAAACCTAACACCAGACGCTGCTTTTTGAATAAGTGGAACAGATTTGTGATATGATGCAGGTCACAAACACTAAACCCAACAGAATGTTCCCCAGCTAGCATTCTACATTACATGCTTTACCTACTAGATTCCGGCCTAGTATTCAACTCCATCAAGGTACATCTGGCGGTCCTGTCATCTTGCACCACTTCACAAAACAAGGTGTCCTGGTGGGCATTTTCTGTCATTAAAGCATTAATGGAAGGGGTAAAGAGGCTATACCCTCCCATTTCCAACCCTCCTCCAGGATAGGATCTTAATGTCATGCTTTCCAAGCTCATGGGTCCACCCTTTCAGCCTATGCACAAGTCCAGCCTAAAACATCTGACTTATGAAACTGCATTCCTAGTAGTTATCACCTCTTATAAAACGAGTCGGTGAGCTGCAGGCTTTGTCCGTACAAGACCCTTTCTTCATAATCCACAAGGACAAGGTTGTCCTCGGAACACATCCTACCATCCTAGGTTTTCACCTAAGTTAATCTCAAAGTTCCATGTTAATGAATCCATACAACTTTCTACCTTCTTTCAAAATCCATCCAACTCGGCTGAAAGAAGCCTCCATACTTTTGATGTACAGAGGGTGGTCTTGTACTATGTGAACAAAACTAAACCTTTAAGGAAAACAGACCAACTCTTTGTTTCCATAGCACCTGGGAGAGAGGGCAATCGCATATCAAAAAGCGCCATCTCCAAATGGATAGTCAAGTGCATATAGCTCTGCTATTCCGTATCCAAAAGAGTTTTACCTTTCATGCCCAGGACTTGCTCTACCAGAGTTACAGGAGCTACTTTAGCATTCATTGCAAACGTCCCCCGAGAGGCCATTTGCAAAGCTGCTACATTGAGTTCCATTGATACTTTCACAGAGCATTATTGCATTGACACTCACTCTAAAGCAGATTCACAGGTGGGACAAACGGTTCTAAAACATCTTTGCCGCTGTACCTTCTCACTTCCCACATCCTTCTCCAGATACTGCTCGCTAATCTATGCAGAGCCACCTCCTTCTCCAGATAATGCTGGCTAATCTATGCAGAGCATGTGATCTAAGCAGATCCACAAGCTCCAGAAGGGATACATTATTCATCTTTATCGTATTTCTTGTGCTTGTGCGCCCACCCTTCCTCCCCTTCTGGAGTAGAAGGTGCATAGATGATTTTCTGGGTTATCACTGTTTCTGCTTTATCACATCTTTGCTCACTCTACACTTCCAACCTCATGTCAGAAACAAACAATCTGAGGGACCTCGACGCGTGAAGGACCATGCGCACAGTACATGTCACACTAGGGATAGTATTACTAACACGCCCTGTTGACGTCTGTTTTCGAGTTTCGAAACAAATCTTTTAATACTATGTGACTACCACTAGATGTCAGACTATGCAGAGCATGTGAGTCTAAGCAGGTACAAGCACCAGATAAACGATTACATTGAGTAATGTATCCCATATTACATGGCCTACGGTAGCGGGCGTGTAGTTATGAAGGTGCTGAACTCATAGAGCACTTTTTGGGCGGCTTATAACTTTAGCGCTGTTTGACGAATCCTCGCCAAACTTTGAAAAAAAGGTATATGGCCAGCTCGGAATGATGTCACGAAGTTTGGAGCGGTTTGGGCAGTTGGGGGGTGGGGACATGGGAATGAAAGGCAAATATATTAACTATGAAGAGAAAGAAAGAGGCGGACCTAATAGGCCGTGTGAGCATTCAGAGCGTGCAAGTGCAGAGAGAGAGAAAGTAAGTGCTAGGAGTTCCACAGAGGGAAGTGTTAGGGGTAAGTTGCAAGCAGCTGTTAAGTCCCTGGCAGAGATCACTTGGTAAAAGTGGTCAACTGCCAATACAATAAGTGCAGGCCTGTTAGACGTCACATGCCAGTGGGCATCAAAATGCAAGTGCTGGGAGTGGGCGGAGGCTGAAGGTGATTGGGGGGAGGAGGCCAGGACCCAGAAGGACACATAAGGGCCGTGGTCCCCAATCTCAGCGATTGTGTGGTTTAGCAAGGGAGGGAGAATGAGTAGATGAAAAGGAAAGTCTTGAGGAGCTTTTGGAATTTTGAGGAGATGTGGCTCAAGACGGAGAGGAAGGGGGAGGCAGTTCCAGAGGAGAGTGCCAGCCAAGTAAAGAGATCGGCCACCAGCTCGCTGTTAGAGAAGCGTGTAACACGCAGAGAGTTGGTGCCGGAGGAGCGTAAAGATCTGGAGGGAGAGTATTTGGTGAGAGAGAGTTGTAGATGGCATGGTCTCCAGCCCCAGACAACCTTATGGATGAGGCAGAGGTATTTGAATTTGATCCTTGCAGCAACTGGGAGCCAGTGAAGAGATTTTAGGGCTGGAGAGATGCAGTCCCTGGGCTTGAGGCCAAGGATAAGTCTTACATTCCTATTCTGGATAAGTTGCAGGGGACGTAGAGAGGAAGAGGGTAGATTAAGGAAGAGGATGTTGCAGTAGTCTAGTCCAGAGAGTTACAAGAGCTCTAGAGATTATGAGCTTTTGGGGGAAAGTGAGGAAAGGAAGGATTCCTTTGAGAAAGTGGGCCTTCTCGACAAGGTCCTGGATGTGAGGGAGGAAGAAAAGCGAGGAATCGAAGATGACTTCAAGGTTTCTGGCTTCAGATGAAGATTAAGGGCGAGAGCCCATTCAGGGTGGCAAGATTGAAGGGAAGAAAGGGGGAGCAGGAGTCCCAAATAGGAAGGTTCTCAGTCTTGCTGGCGTTGAAGCAGAGATCATTGGAGGCACACCAGCACTGGATGGCAGATAGGCAGTCAGAAATGATGAGGAAGTAAGGAGAGGATCAGAGGAAGTTTGAAGAAGAGTTTTGTTATCTGCAGAACACTGAAAGTAAGGGGAGAAAGTGGAAATTAGGTGCTCAAGTGGAGCAAATAGATGTTAAAGAGCCAGGGAGAAAGGTTGGAGCCCTGGGGAACGCCACAGGTGGAGATTATAGGTGGGAGAGCAGAAAGAGCCCATGATAACCTGGGAGGGATGGTCCATGAGGAAGGAGGTCAGCCATTCCAGTGCCCGCTCAGAGATACCAATGGTATCGTGGTGCCGTTTTATGAGGATGGAGTGGTTGACCATATCAAATACAGAGGCGAGATCAAGTATAATGAGAACAGCTGGATAGTTTGAGCCAGGAGATGCGAACAGTTCTTCACGGGTGTTCAGGAGAGCAGTTTCCGTGCCTCTGGATGCTTGGAATCCAGATTGATGGTCGGGTAGGCAACCAACAGTTGGGGGAAGACTAGCTTCTCCAAGAGTTTCCCAAGGAAGGGGGTGATCGAGATGGGGTGGTAGTTAGCCGGACAAGAGGGGTCGGTGGAAGGTTTTTTCAGGAGGGGGCGCACAAGATAGTGCTTGAGGGAGCAGGGGAGAGACCCAGTGGCAAGAGTGATTTCAGAAAGATGCAAGTGCAGGGGCAAGAGAGCTGATATTGTCCTTAATAGTTCTGGAAGAACAGGGGGAGACCTGTTTGGTGGAGATGTTCATGGAATGGACAACTCTAGTGACCTCATTGGATGTCATGGGAAAGAAGGAGAGAAGGGCAGACGGAGGGTGGGAGGCCATAGGTGGCAGGGGGTGGGGGTTGGGCGAGGGTAGAGGGAAAAGGAAGTGGGTGATCAGGATGTCCTGAGGAGTTTTTGCAGTGAAGTGTGTGGCCAGTGCATTGCAGAGAGCCTGCGAGGGAAGAGGCGAGGTGGGGACTGCGGAAGGGTTGGCAATTCCTTGCAGATTTTAAAGAGTTCAGCCGTGTTGTTGCATGCATCAGAGACACAAGCCTGGATGTGGTCCCTTTTCTTGGAATTAATGGAGAGTCTGTATTGCCTTTGGAGAAGGTGACAAACCAGTTTGTCGGAGGGTGTACCGGAGGTCTGCTACTTCCGTTCCGCAGCTCTGCACTTTTGTTTCAAGGCTGCAAGTTCAGAATCGTACCAGGTGTTGGGCTTGGTGGCATGATTCAGGCAGAATGTTTGTGATGGCAAGATGAAGGTTGCTGAGAGCAGCGTCAGAGGTAGAGTCTGGAGTGGGGGGATAGGAGAGGGTGAAAGTGGATGCGAAGGCAGCAGCTGACACTCGTTTCATCGGACGGATGTGTGTGAACGAGGTTGGTAGAGCTGGGGGAGGTTCGGTCAGATGGCAGAGAGGACCCAGGTGAGAGGAGGGAGTGGTCTGACAGGAGAGTGGGTTGGAGAATGGGGCAAAGAGCAAAAGATCAGTGTCGATCAAGGCATCGAGAGTGTGTCCAGCTGAGTGGGTAGGACCGAAGGGGAGAATGGCGAGGGAGAGCGAGGTGCAGAGTTCATGGAAGAGGATGGACTCCATGATTGAGGAGTTGATGTGGATGTTGAAGTCACCCAGGACAGGAGTTTAGAGGTAGATTTGTGGAGATAGGAGGAAAATTCAGCCCATTCTGAGAGGAACAGGGTGATAGAGCCAGGTGGCCTATAGATAGTGGCAATGGTCAGGTAGGAAGTGGCAGAGAGGACCAGCTTGCAGACCATGCTCTCGAAGGAGGAGTATGGCTGGGTGGGTATGAGGGAAGAAGGGACCCTCTGAGGAAAGATCAGGGCAATCCCACCACCAGCACTGTTAGGCCGAGGCTTGGAGATGATCTTCTAGCCATTGGGGAGGAGGGAGTCAAAAGCAGTGACTGAGCCATCATTGAACCACGTCTCGGTAAGAACGAGGATATCCAGGTCAAGGTATTCAAGTTATTAGGGGGGGGTCCCAAAACTTCGTAGACCTAATGGGAAAAATATTTTGCTCACGCCTACAGCCCAAACCGATGTATGAATTTTCACCAAACTTGCGCGAGGAGAGGCAAATTGGTCCAGAAAGCATGCTTTTGCAAAAATGTGTGTAAATATGTTCAGTAGTTTTTTAAAAAAGGGCCAGAAAGTAGGTTAAAAAAAGTGATATCTGGATCTGGTCCACAGACTAGTTACTTGATTCGGAGTCCGCGGACACGCCTGGACCAATCACGGGTGGCTTGGTGTCCGTGGACATCAAAAGCACATGCTGATTGGATGTTCAAAAACGTGTTGTGCGTCATCATTTTTGAAACGGTCACCATATTGGCCTTTTGTCTGTGGACAGCGCAGTGAGAAAAAAGTCTGAAAAATACAATTAGGATTATTTTGTGGCGGAAAGAGGGCCTGGAAAGGGTGGGAGTAGAGCTGTTTTTATAGGAGAAAAAAATGCTGTGCAGGTCCTGCCGAGTGCGCGGTCAATTTTACTGTCCGCAGACGTCATTGGGATTGGGGTGGTTCTGGGGGAGTCTAGTTACTTGAATGTGTATTGTACGTAGTTGTTATATGGTTTAATTCTATTGTGGTGGTCGTGGCCAGTGGCTACACACACACACTATAGTAATGTGTAGAGTAATTATAGGTACTATAGGGGGAGTATACAGTATTTGTAATATGGTGGAATAATATAAGTAAAGAGTATATGGTATTTTTGATCGTAGTGCAATTGAGGATAGTGCTTATGGAATCTAGTTTTTGTGAAGAAAAAAAAAGGATAATACTGGGTATCATTACTTAGTTGCATATGGTAATCAAGCTGGAATCTCTGGTTCTTTTTCTGTGAAAAAAAAACAGTTTAATTGATTAAACAAGATAGTTTAAAACCTTTGAATTGCATACAATTGTTCATATAGATTTACTTTTTTGACCCTCATAAATAGTACGTTCTATGTACTATGTTTGGTACAACATAAGTGTGTGGTACACTGTCGTACTAACATGAAATAATCATTTGGTCATTGGGGGGAAAAAATGCACAGTGGATTTAAAAATAAAACTACTGTATTTACATACGGTTTTTGGCATTTATATGGTTTTAAAGACTATACATGTTACAGAATACATGTGCATGTAATTAAGGTTATGCTTAAAGTAGTTAGCTGCCTGTTGGCGTTTTCTAACTATATTGGATTTTCCAAGATGTATTGCAGTAACAATAACTGTGATGTATAAAATACATATATTTTATGTGATGGGGAAAGGGTAATAAACTTGATAGTAGAATGTGTTGAGCACCACTGGTGTTAGTAAGGGAGTGGTGGTGTGATGGAATAAGTAGGAACATTATGATGTTTTGAGGAAAACAGTGGTTGTTATAATGGTGTGATATAGTGCATAGGTATGAGGGTTGTGTAGGTCTAATTGAAAAGGGTTAAGGACGAGTGTGTATGTGTGCTAATGTATGTTAGTGATAGGGGTATTGAAGAGTAGGGAAATGACATTGTGGTATAGAAGTTGATGAGAGATGGGTATGTTGATAGGCAGTAAGGAATGGGTGGTGTATTGAATAAAGACCACTGTTTAGATAGGAATAGAAAGAGTGTGAATGCTGTACTTGTAATGTGTTGCAGTGTTTTTAAAGAATTGGGAAACTGTGGTCTGGTGGTAATGGACTGGCAGTTTGTAGTTGGAGCAGTGTAGAGTGTTTTAATGTTGTTTGGAAAAGACCAGTACTTTATATGTAAGGAGAAGTGTTGTATAGAGATACTTTGGCAGTATACACGTGTGTGAGCAGGTGGAGAATGGTGGCATTTTAAGGGATGTAATGAGAAAAGTTGGAAAGTATGATATTTATATGGGAGGAGAAATGCTGTGTGTTTAAACATTTTTCTTTTTGGGAGCATTTTGTTGAAAGTAAAAAAATGCATATGTACATTTACAGGAGCACTGTGTATTTTCTGTAAGGGAAATGCAAATGCAAATGATTTGTAGAACATTGCTAAGTGGCAGTTGGTGTGTGGAAGTTTAATATGTTGGCAGTACATGCAAGTAGCTGCCAATTGATGTGACCAGGTGCACAATGCTGCAATACATAGCATTTGATAGTCGTTAAAAAAGAGAATATACTTATTGGGAAGGTTATGTTTTGTTAATTGTAGATGTTGTTGACTCTGCAAATAGAAATCTTGGAGAGTTTCACAGTTTTTGATGTAGGTGGTTGTGACTAACAGGAGACATGTAGTCTGAGAGTTCAAGAGTACAGCTGAAGTGTTGAACTGAGATAACAGGGTTACATGTAGAGTTTTTGGATGCGATTGGTGGATGTATGTGTGACTGTTCGAAAGCAGCCAACAAAGGGAGTGTTACAAACATAAACGTAAAAAGGGTAGAAGGACTGCCCTGTGCAATGGTGTACACGTACCATCCGGGTCTTTTAAGGATGCCTGGCATGGAAAGGGGACTGCAGAGACCGCAGACAGTTGCAAAGGTCTGCTGATTATACTCTTTATTGTATGCTAGAGAAAGTTTTTTTGGGACAGAAAATAGTATACAATTGTCCTTTGTTTCCATTAAGATAGTACAAAAAGCTAACGGAAATGTTGGAGAATCTTTTTGAGTCTAACTACTTTACTGAAAAATGTAAAGCAGATGGAGTATATAAGATTATTATTTTTTTTTGTTCTATTTTTTTAATGTGAAAGGTGGCTCCAAAAGAACCTTTTTCTTTTGGTGTTTTTTGATTTTGTATTTTTTTTTCAGGAGAGGTAAGGTGGGGGAGAGAAGTGAGGAAAGGGACACCAACCACAGATATGGAGGGGGGCAGGTGGACAGGGCAAGATGTTGGGTGTGCCTTAAATGTGAGGTAGGGGGCATTGTTTCTCATGCTCTTTGACTGCAGCCTCGAAAGCACTTTGAAACTGCTCCCCGCTGCAGAGTAGTGTGTTGCAGTATATACAACAGAGTACTGTTGTCCTGGAAAGATAAGGATCAACAGCCTCGTTTATGGCCTGCAAGGCTGCTGTTGGGATCCTCTGTCCTACAGGAGTAGCCTGTGTGGTGGCAAGAGCGGTTGAGGAAGATGAGGTAGAGGAAGACTACCTACTACTCCCTGAGAAAGGAGCAGTCTTTCTCAGAGCACCCGAGTTTAACACTGTGTTGCAAGGATTCCACAGGGGAGAAGTAAAAGTAGAGGATACAACAGGCGGAAAAATCACTAAATGTTTTTCACGATATGCTCTTACTGCGAGATACCGTAATTTGTTCCTCATACACAGTAAACGTGCTTTCCACACGTCAGCAAACAGCACAAATGAGTTCCTGAAGAGGAGAAAAAGAAAGAAAAAGAACAATAGTTTCGCCCACGCTCCCTGCTCCCTGACAAACAGGCAGACAGACACTTCTTGGGTGCTTCTCGGTTCTTATTAACTGCTTACTTCTTTACCGCATGTATTTGGAAAATGGTGTGTCTACAGCTGTAGCTAAACAAAGGATAGAAGAGCGTGGAGCCCAGATCACAGAACTGCAGACCTGCAGTCTGCAGTCTGGTACTCTTCGGTACTCTTTGCGGTGCGCGCGCGGCCAGTTGTTTTTGAAGGCGGTTGGGCACAGTGGGCGTGTTTTTGGATATAACTAAAGAAAGAAGGTAGAATAACCATTTAAAATGCTTTTAACTCAATATATGATACTTGAGTCAACCATATATCATTTAAAATAAGTCCAACCTGAAAAAAAGAAAATCGAAATTCAGGTAAATCCAAGGAAGTTCAGTAGGTAATCCAAAGACGGAGAGGCAGAAAGAGTCCAGGCGTCTGCAGTCTGGTACTCTTCGCGGTGCACGCGCACTGATGCGCGTGGCCAGTTGTTTTTCAAGGCGGTTGGGCACAGTGGGTGTGTTTTTGGATATAACTAAAGAAAGAAGGTAGAATAACAATTTTAAATGCTTTTAACTCAATATATGATACTTGAGTCAACCATATATCATTTAAAATAAGTCCAACCTGAAAAAAAGAAAATCGAAATTCAGGTAAATCCAAGGAAGTTCAGTAGGTAATCCAAAGAAGGAGAGGCAGAAAGAGTCCAGGCGTCTGCAGTATGGTACTCTTTGCGGTGCGCGCGCACTAGTGCACGCGGCCAGTTGTTTTTGAAGGCGGTTGGGCACAGTGGGCGTGTTTTTGGATATAACTGAAAAAAAGAAAATCGAAATTCAGGTAAATCCAAGGAAGTTCAGTAGGTAATCCAAAGAAGGAGAGGTAGAAAGAGTCCAGGCGTCTGCAGTCTGGTATTCTACGGTACTCTTCACGGTGCGCGCGCGCTGATGCGTGTGGCCAGTTTTTTTTTAAGGCGGTTGGGCACAGTGGGCGTGTTTTTGGATATAACTGAAAAAAAGAAAATCGAAATTCAGGTAAATCCAAGGAAGTTCAGTAGATAATCCAAAGAAGGAGAGGCAGAAAGAGTCCAGGCGTCTGCAGTCTGGTACTCTACGGTACTCTTCGCGGTGCTGAGATATGGGTGGGGAGACCGACGCATCTGATGCTTGGGGATCAAGATAATTTAGCTCCTGCAGTGATGTGGTTTGCAAAGTGGGTGAACCTGAATGCCACCTTATCTAGAGATGTACTTGTCATTTTGTCACATGCCCGTGCCTATAAAATTAGATGGATTAGCCATGTAAAGGCCACCTTTGCATCAATAAATGCCAGTCATTGGTTTGAGCGACCCCATCTGACAGCGGCAGTAAGGGGAAGGTTAAGGCATGACTAATGAATCCACTTCTGGCACAAAGAGAAAATGGAGAGCTCGAGAGATCTTCGAATAGAGCTCACCTGTCAAGTTCACCTGGGATGCTGGAGCCATACCTTGAATGGTGCATACTCATCTGACAACGTATACGTTAAGTGCGGTTAAGATGCATTGTTCTTCATCTATACTCTGTAGTAGGGAAATGGCTGGGGTTAGGCACTGAGCGCCATACTTGCCCCTTTTGACCAAATGGTTTGGACTCATTGAGACATTTACTTTTTTTTGGCCCAGGAGAACACTTATATTGATTTTAAGACAGAGGGTTCTGTCAATTCAGGTACGCACTGCTTCATTGCTTATTGGTGCATGGCACGCGTATTACCTGGGCACAGGATTCTATTATTACAGGTGCTAGGCCTCGGAAAAGCTCTTCTGCCTGACCCTCTTAGGATAACATACGTTCCTTCATAAAACCGGTTGAAAAATGTGTATATTTTTATATTCTAAATCTTAAATCTGTAAACGTATCTATGTGTTAGTATTTAATGGAGATCTAAGATGGAATATATATTAAGGCAGGTTTTGGTGTTCTATTTAATGAGTATGTGTTATGATTGATTTTACAATTAAAATAAACTATTCTGATTCTCAGAAAGAGTGGTAAAATGTGTCGACCCGAGTTGTGAATTCTTCTCACAAATGGTGTCTACACGTAGGGATAGTCAGGAGAAGGGGACGCTTGACACATATGGATTTGGTAGCTGCTATTAATGTGCTTAGGGCTCAAGTCGAGGGCGCACGCGGGGGACGGAGCCCACCCACTTTATTCAGAGGGTAGACTCAGTCCCCCCCAGCTAAAATGAGAAACATTGAATGTCAGCTTTGAATTTATGAACTAAAGACCACCTCTGGGATCAAACCGCAGTCGTCCAGTTTGCAGGCTGGACACTTAACCACTGCACTATATAACTTAATATCGCATTTCGGTACTGCAAATACCAGGGAAAACATTTGGTTTGTATTGGTTCTTGGAGTTTAAAACATGCATACTTTTTAACGTTTTCAAAAACACAATTAGAAGAAAATATCCTCTCTTGGTTTTGCGTGTTTGTTGATTTTATGAAAGGCAAATGCCTTTCGTCCTGTGCAATTCGGGTGTTTATGCAAAGCCACTTTAATGAAATGTGCATATTTCACCTTGATATTCTCATTTCTGGCGATGTTGCATCCCATTGCGTTTGTTGATGAGTCCCCCCACTTAAAATTTTAGGACTTGACCACTGAGAATTCTTACAATATTTTGAATAAATCCTTCAGAAAGGGTTTTGAGTCAATTAAATTGGAGGTGAATAGGCTCTTTTTGCATTCCATACAGGTTTGTGATGCTGAGGCATATATTTTAAATAGTTATACATGGTGGCGGCGTCATCAGTCAGTAACTATTTTCTCTACATGAAGCGCTTGAGTGCTTTAAATACAGTTAGCTTCGGGGTACAACATTTTGCTAGTGAGCTGTTGTATAGCATTTTACAGATTTAAAGTGGAATCTCATATTTAGGACTGCTGGTGATCAGGCTTTGTCCAAACAAATACGGGCTTGAGGGATTTGCTTAACAAATGCTCAAGTGGCCACAAAGGTGTACAGGGTTGGACTGGGACAAGAAATAGGCCCAGTCACCCAAAAAAAAGTGGCCCACTCCTCGCCTCCAAAAAGTGGCCCACCCTTCGCCTCACAACGCTTGACCTCTGATAACATCGCTGGAAAGTGACATCCCGGGAAGCGATGAAACAAGACCTTTCACCCCTTGACAAAACAGGAAGTGGCATCAAATAGCATTGGTCCTAATTACACTAAATTACTGTGAATCCAAGCATATGCCCAAGGCCAAATGATAATATGTTATTCTATAGCACTTACGCTTAAACTCTTTTTTATAGAACAAATATGCATACAAAATCACCCAACCTGTGGGGGTACTCATTTATCAACCTAAGAAGGATGAAAGGCTTTTTGTAAAGAAAAAAAAATTGAAAAAATATGTAAACCGACCCCCACTCCCCAAGGATGATTTCGGCCCTGCCACGGGCTGAAAGGCCGAGGGGCCAATCCGACCCTGAAGGTGTACCGATGCAACTGTAAGAATATGGGGGCTCAGACATCCTATTCGCCTTGCCCATATTTAAAGCAAGTGTGATGGGTGCATTCCACCAAGAGTATCGCACTATAAGCATTTTAGTGCCCTGAAATAGGTCAGCAGGCACCAACAAGCATATTCTCCCAGTAATGAGTTGGGTCCCGCTGGGAACCTTGGAGGAGGGATGGAATGTGGGCGAGCAGACCGCTGGAGCAGCTCTGAGAAGGTTGAGTGAATGAGTTCAATATGGCATTAGCACCCTGTTGCAAGGGCTGGAACGAGGGGTAACGGCCTGACACCCTGACTTATAGGCCCGAGCGAAGCGAGGGCCTATAACGAGGGCAACAGGACGTTACCCCTCGTTCTATCCCTTGGAACGGGGTGCTAACGCCATTAGCACCCTGGGTTCCCAAAAAAAATAAATCCATTTAATTCATTCTTCCCTCTGACATGTTGTAGATTGGCTGCCTGCCTCCTCCTTGGGAATGCATTATAACCAAATGCTAGCACTCACAGACATTAAGTGCAGAGCCCTAACCAGGCGATAGCTTTCATCCCAGCCATTTGGATACACTGTACTTACTCTACAACCACATCTTGTGCAGCACACCAACATAATTGAAGTGACCATGTATGGTTTGGTGACCCAGCCCCTTATCAAAAACATGTTTTATTTCGTCTTTTTAAGTGCTCTCCAAACCCTAATTCCTTGACGAAAACTGGCAACTTTCCTCTTGTCAAACCTATAGGGAAGTCTATGGAATGCCCCTTCATGTGGCCTGAGTTTATAGAACTGAGCTTAGCCAGTCTCTTCACGCCTTACTGGTTCATTAATGCAGGAGAGAGCCACGTGGAGGCCAGTATAAAGTGCAAAACATGCCCACAATAGATTCAGATCTTTATTGATAATATATACTTTTTTTATGGAAGCAGTGATGGAACTAATATTTGACTGGCAAGTGAATCTCTCATCCTATCTTTCGCCGGCAGAACTGTAAGAATCAAATATGATTTTAGCAAGGCAACCAGGAGGCGCAGTTAGTGTTTCATCTGATTCAGTAAAGCCTTCAGTCTTTGCATGTCTTGAGGCGGGGCTTTCACGATGCCCAGGATCTGGATTCTCCATGGGTCCCAAACACAGTCCTCTTCTAAGCCGCTGGGTACCATGCCACAGTTGGGTGGTACCCAGGCTGTATCATACCCATGGGCATGCCAGGTCCTCTGCAATGGGTGGCCTTGTCTGTCAATCTTCTTCACTTTGCCCACTCTGACCAGCACTTGCAGAATGACCCTTTGGTTAGCAGGTATATACACAGGGTATCTTTCTGCTTTTCTGATATCCCGGCTGACGTAGACTCCGGGGCCGAGCATGCCATCTGTGGATGGTCTGAATCCAGTTCTAATGATGGAATCTGCAGCAGCCACTGTTGTGCCATGGTACATAACATAATGTCTTCTGCCACCATATCTTTTTATTCGGGCCAATTCTAGGCTGGAGTCATCAAGCAGGTTATCGGCTTCTAACAGATCAGAAGAATTGTCCTGCAAGCCGTCGACGAGAGAAGACGCAGCGAACACTGGAAAGAAGGGACACGTAGGTTTTAGTGCATTGACATAGATTCCAGAATGCCACATTTCAATCATCTCTGAGCTCTGCCACCTGATTGTGGAAGTAAAATGATTAAATTCGGCACAGTCAACAGAGACTGTAACCTCCACCCGCCTACCAGCACCACATGTGATATTTTAGTCTGGAAGCTGTGTGTTGAGTCTAATAAGAACCTCTCCCCTACTTTGAGAATAAACCACACATGCATTCACCCTGGTAATCTGGTAATAGAGATACTGTTCGCCTGGCTTTTCCTAGAGGTTTATGACTCATTGGCAATATTTTCCTTTGCCCCCTTCAAATCCCCGATTACTTTTAGTGCTAGGGGCTGGCAAATGCAAGCAATCCTGGTCTACACATTTCCTTAAGGGCTGCACAGGGTTGCATGCTGGTTGGAAAGCGGGTAGGGGGTTAGTGAAGGAGTTGGATGTGGTACCAAAATCCATGTATATGCCATTGAATTACAAGTTGTCCTTGTTTTACCTTGAAATAGCGACTTTGCCAGTGAAAAATAAAACCGCACTGAAATTCGTTGTTTCACCAAAATAGTCTCTTAAGCCACTGGAAATTGCAGCATCAGTACCAGGAAGCTCAAGTTTGGTCCTGCTTTCTGAAATTGCACTTTGGGTTGATGTAAATCTGCTACTTGCAAAGATCCCTAGAACTCTGACCCAGAATTTGGTGAAGTCACTGGGCAATTGGTGGGGAGCGTGTCCAAGGTCAGAGCAAGTGGACAGGGTATCCATATACTATCCTCTTACAGCAACAGGACCAGGTCAGGTGCTATAAGAAATCCTAGCAAATGACTTTGGGAATGCAAATCAAAATGTCCTATCTTGCATTTGTGTTTAAGTTTTCATTGTTGAAATGCTATATAGCCCAGTGTCTGCATTTATCACAAGAAGGAGCCTAGCACCGGGCAGGCAACTCCACCTGAGCCATTTTCTTTTTATATTTAAAGGCAGGACATATTATTTTTGATCAGTCTGTATGAGGCAGAAAATCCTTGGCTGCAGGAGAGACCCTGCACTTTACCTCAACAGCAACTGTAAGTGCAATAGGGCAACTCTCACATTTTTAAACACAAAGTGCTTCATTGTATAGTGACTATGAATGGGTTATTTGTATTATATATTGGAGGAACACTAGTCTAGTAAACGATGAGTGAGGCTTTTTTTAAATGGTGTACACTGTAAATGAATAATTTCTATCTATTTCCAATGTTGGCAGATAAGGTACGGTGAGATTAGAATATGTGGCCAGGATCGTACATGTTGGTAAAGTGGTGAAGCCAGAATTTGAGCCTAGTCTAAAATGTTGGTACTTGACCACATGTCTTCCCATCTCAAGTTGGCAAAAATATTTGCTTGTGTTTGAAGATCTAAAATAACTTTACATTTTATAGAGTAATTTAAACGTGCACAAGTCACGTAAACCACAAATATATTACTCACTGTATGAACATGTTGAGCAAAAAGAGTCTGGTTGCAGCTTTATTATCCCTATTCTGAATAGACCCTACAAGTTCCAGCGTGCAAGTTCTGTGACCCTACACTAAAGACCCAACATGTATTAAAATGCATTACAAGGTCTATGAATCACACAGCTTGCAGCTTTTTATATACCCCATCATTTTTAATCCCCCAGCCTCATTGCGAGGTTGTGTGCAGCCCTGGCTTTTTATGTCTTTGAGGCCCAGTCGACATGGGTGTGTGAAAGAGCTTGGGAACGTGTATGTGAGAGCTTGGGAAGGGTTGGGGGAATGGTTATGGACAACACAACAAGTCTTTGATCTGAACAGTTCAAGGCACACAGCAAGGTATTTGGAGAAAACGATTGACGCGTTCTATTTATGATGAGATGAATAGTGTACCTCTGGCAAACAATGACTAAAAGGGGGTGCTACTGTATAGGTAGCTCACGAGTAACATACTGGCCTCTAAGATGAGAGCAGCCGTCACATTGAACGTTCAAATTCTTCGGCATGGACTTAGCCTTTCCTCATTCCAAAGTTGATACACTGAGTGCCATTTAAAAAAAGAAAATGGGGTAATAATGACACCTGTTATTAAAGCACTTAAGCGGGAGGAATCGGGCAAGAAGAGCTATATAAGTAAGCAAATTATTGTAGGCCACCTTATCAAATTTTTTCTTTTGCTGTGTGTCTTGAAATTACATCGGCACACTCCAGTGGAGACATGTTAGGCTCGCAACCTTTTGCATTCTGGAACATGTAGTCTTTTATATGTGTCGGAGAGATATAATGCTACAAATACTGTGCAGGAAGATAAAAGACCCAGGTTAAAAGCCATGAATTGCATAACATAACAAGAATGTTCTTTTTCTGCTGGGGTGTGATGGGCTGTACATATCCAGCAGAATAGTCTCAATTTAGCGGTGGGACCTGGGATTCTTTTCCCCACATCAATGACTGACTCATCTGCCAGGGTTAATGTATGTACAATACCAACATGTATTCTTTGCAGCGAGTTATATTTGTTGAGATAATAGTTTTAGCAGCAGAGGTACTAATGAGAAGCGCATTCAAATTGCTGGGTTTTGCTTCATGTTTCACTGCTTTTTCAAAATGTCCCATTTGTCCAAAGGTCAATTTATTTGATATGAATTTAATTGAAAACTATGCATCTGTTTGCTTTTTGTTTTGTTATGAATTGTTCATGTAAGCATCTTTATTGACAAGGTCCTGTTGTGTATGAGTAAAGATGGTCCATTGACATCCGTGTCTGTGTAGGGCCCCCTTTTATAAGTTGATAGATGGCAGTGATGGAGGCCATATTTCAATTATTCCTCCTGCTCCCTCCATTCTTAAGGGTACCAGAGTCTATTGTGCACCTCACGATTGTGGTGTCTCCTGTCTCATCTCTGAGAGCAGAATCCATGGCGTTGTACACTTAAGTACTGGAATCAGACGTAATTAGCGAAACAGGGCTCATGTCCATCCACCATTAAACACTGGGTCCAATAGAGCATTGACTTACCACAGAGTGCGAGAATCACCACAGCGCTTAACTTCATCTTCACCGCTTGCCGATTCCTTTCTCAGAAACTTGCTTTCTTGAGTGGCCTGAAAGAGTGAGGAAGAGTCATGAAGTGAAGAGTTCAGTGTAGCTCTGAATGCAAGTTAAAACACATGTCCAATGTTGTAACTCAGTAATATGGGTGGTCCCGGTTTAGGGGGAGCACTTGATGTGACTCAGGACAACACCAACAGCTTTCTGGAAAAAGAGTTTAAAAACTGCCCTCCACACACAGGTATGTAACTGTACAGCCACTGGTCCCGCTAAGCCACTATAAAATCTAATCATCAAAGCCAGCCAGCCACTGGGCTGCCAAGGAACGGCCACAATAACCAGCCAGCACAAATCTTTGCACATTTTAAAATTGCAGTCAGGCTACCCTCCTGCCATCTTGCATGCAAACAATGCAGCGCCTACCTTGCAGCACCAGTATCGGAGTACATCGTGCCGTCATGCATGACATTCGTGACATATTGAGCGTTCCCATGTCACATGCCTCACAGCCAGGCCACAGCAAAACCAGAGCCGATGGCTGGAAGGCTTAGAATTAATCTTAACCTCTGGCATTGCTCTGGGCAACCCTCCAGGCCATCGTTCTTCACCTGCTAAGCCATTACAAAAGGGGAAAGACAATGTGCAAATTAGGCTTGGTCCCACCCCCCAAAGTGGCTACCAAGGAACGATCACAATAACCAGCCAGCACAAATAATCTGTGCACATTTTAAAATTGCAGACAGACTACCCTCCTGTCATCTTGCATGCAAACCATGCAGCGTCTCCCTTGCAGCACCATTATCGGAGCACATCGTGCCACCAGGCATGACATTCGTGACAAACTGGGCGCTCCCATGTCACATGCTACACAGCCAGGCCAGCCACTTCTCCCACTTGATCCCCTGGGAGTATAGACTCATCCCGCTCCTATCAAATGCGCTATTCCTTTCACAGCTAGACTAACACTCCTTAGATGCAGCAACATGAAGGCCGCACCAGGATCTCGGCACAGCTCAACCCCTCACACACAACATCTTGCATAATAACCAACATACACCGGTCTCCAACCACTCACAAGCCCACAGCGCTGCAAGAACGTGGCAGATGCACGCTATGCCAAATAATCTGATAGACTCCAAGACGGGCCCCGTATGTCCTGCTCCTCAAACAAACCCCAGCGTATTGCAGAGATGGAGACCAGCAACCCTAAGACAAATAGACAGGTGTCTAGACACATGTCACTTGTACTCTCAGAGGCAGACATTTCAGCCTGATCACTGGGCCTCACTCACATATGTGGTCGCATTCCTTTTGACAAACAGTTCAGTTTCCAGTTTAGAGGCAGAGAATAGGACCTTCATCACAGGCACTCGGTGCTGTTGGCTTTTAACTTTTTAACCTAATTTATTGAAGTGTTGCTATACCACTACTCAACAGGACAGCGGGGAACTATACATAAACCTAGCACAATCGAATACATTCGCATCCAACAACATCAAGAGGAAAAGGCCATATAGAAAGAGGCACATCTTAAGTACCGTCTCCTGTGCAAAAGTGCTCTTTGGAGTACCACCCAAGACTGCAGATAAAGTGGCCCATCTCCCTGACAACCTCTGAAAGCCATAGTGGCTTACCGGAATTTCACACAAAACCCAACCAGTGCTGAGAGCGTGCAGAGTAGTGAGACGACACATGTGCAAAACCCAACCAGTGCTGAGCATGTAGAGTAGTTGTGAGACAGCATGTGTGCAGCAGCATGCTGCCCCAACTGCTTCTTCCATGTTGCGACCACAAGGATCTATCCTGAGAGTGCATTTCCATTTTCGAGACTTATCAAAGAAAAGGTATGCATCTCTGATTTCAGGTCTCCTGGCAACAGGGAGCACTGCAGGCCTGTACCCTAAGATAGAAGTACCTAGCCGAAGTCACTGCAGCACCAAGGGCACGGATATTTAGGCTTCCCACAAGCAGGAGGCCCAGTGTTGGGCCTAAGAGGAATGCACCCATTAATTGATGACCGCTCAAACGCTCCCTGACCTCGTCTCTCCGGGGGCACAATAATACGTTTTGTCTTATCTGGGTTTTGCTTCATCCCATTTGCCTCCATGCAGATGGCCACTTAATTCAAGTAAGTTGTGAAGTGTTCAAGGACTTCCTCAGGACAGCCTTAGAAAGAGACGTACATCTGCATGTCATTGGATAACATGTAGCACTGTACACTGTGCCTCGAGATGATATCCCAGAGTGTCCTGATATATACATTGATCAATAGATCAGAGAGAACTAATCACTGCGGGAGTCCGCAGGTGGCCGGACTCCTGGGAGAGACCGAGCTCAGCTTCTGAGTGCTGGCTTCAGGGAAGCAGACATCCATTCCAATACCCATCAAGCTCTTAGGTTGTCCCAACCCCCCACTATGATGAAGGGCAGTTGGCAGGTCCAACATACCATGGACTGAACTACATCACCTGTCTGTATCAACACGTCATCTGGCTGAAAATATATGTGTGGGGTGGGTAATCGTGATAATTAAGATAGGGGGGGGAGTATGGAGTGGGGCTGAAAACTGTCTCCACCCACATATATTTGCGGCCAAATGTGGAAATAATTCAACAACAATAAATCGATGCATTCGAATAGAACATCTCAACCAAATCACATCGAACCTGGACACACTAGACCACAACCTCCAAAACCTAAACACAACTTTTGTTGAGCCAAAACAGTAACAAAAGTGAGTTACTGCTGGTGACGTCCATCTACAGCATGCTGATTTACCCTAATTTCAGATATGAATTACGGATTGGTGCTTCACAAGTACAGGATGTTTACTCCTGTAATCTTCGTAATATATGTCATCCCTTTGCATCCTTATTGCATTGCTACACGTGCCGTAGTTATGATTATTTTTGTTGTCTATGGTAAGTACAAAAAATAAAAATAACTTTGGGAAAACAAGTTACTCATGGAAACAATAACTTCATAAAATCTCAAGGAATCTCAAGGGAAAAATAGAAAGGTTCAGTAGTAAGGTCAATCATAGGAGAAAAATTGATTGCAGCAATGTCCTCTTACTCACATTGCCCACTAAAATTATGTCCTGGCTACAAAAAAATACAAAATTCAGTAGTTAGAAGGTAAAGAGCCATCTTTAAATTCACCCACGGGGCAATGAGCCTTATAAAACTATGCTGGCTGAAAGTTGAGTCATGGATCAAAGTCAGAACTGGGTATCAGGGTACATGATATCGCATGTCAACATACCCCAAGCCCAAAGCACTGCCACAATGTATCAAATGTGATGATATTCTGAAAACTTATTGGAATCCCACTTTACAAGATGCAGTCCGTGGTGGGGAAAGGAAAAAAAATATTCTTAAGAGCAGGACAATCTTGAGCAATTTTCGAATTACCCCTTAGTTGGGCTCTTAGTTCAACCAAAATTGCAAACAACAAATTGCATATTTCCACAAACAACATAGTGTAATAGAAGTGGAACAGAACATCCCCTAAATATCCTCTCATAAGCGATCTCCCAATAAATCCGAAGAGGGAAGCTTTTGGTTAGCCTAGAGTTTAGAACTACAATCGCTCTGGAAGATTATGGTCTCAATTACCAGCGCCTGTTAAGTCCTGACAAGGACAATGGTCACCTTGATGTCAAGACATGCACATTAAAGGGCAGAAACTCAAGGGTAAGCTTTGGCCTCAATCGTGACTCCATTATCTTGTCTTCAGTGAGTAATCCTTGCAAATTGGAAGATACGCGTGACATGTGAATCTCTTTCAAGTCATCTGGAGAGAAGTACAGAACAGAGAAACCTCAACTGAAAAGCGGGGAATGCTGCATGACCTGTACACTGCAATATCTTGCAGATGAATGAAAGGAGAAACATGGTGTGACATAGGTTGCTTCCTATTAGAGGAAGGTTGGCAGTCATTCTAAAAGAGAGCTCCTAGAGAACACAGGTGGGAGACCGGGGAAGGAAAGGGTAACCAATCAAGTGAGGCAGGAAAGGCTCAGATGTGCAAGAGGCGAGATTTTTCCACATCAGAACATTGACCAGCTCAGGCTCTGCATCCTAAGGCAGAAGAAATAATGTGCACATCTGAAAAATCTTACCCGAGAATTGAGTTGCCAACTAAAAGACTGAGAGGACCTTTGGAAAGTCAGACGTTTCGTCAGAGAAAAGAAAAGGACAGCAGGGTAGGACGACAGAACATGGGGAGGCGTCTTCAGCAGGCTTACCATGCAGGCAGGATTAGGACTTAAACTCACCTGTCAGATAGAGACTGCAGGAGAGATCTGCTGTGAGCCCAGTACAAATTATCTGGGGTTTTATAGACCATATTATCAGTCCATTTCCCTCTTTCGCAATATTACCTTCCCATAAAACCTCTATGACTGCCCATGAGTCTTTCTTGGCAGCTGCTCCTGGCACAGACTGTAGAATAAATAACAGAGTTGTGTATTGTTTGATAGGAAACGGATGGCTCGCAAATACAGTCATACATTCCCTGGAAAACACTTGTAATCACAACCAATAGGATGTGTTATTGACGTTTCCTGATGAGGGAGATATAACATGCGTGTTTACATTTAATTCTTGAAACCTTGGCTTTGTGGATCTTACCCCAGAACTAGTGCATGTGCTAATTAATTTACTGCATGTGGTTATCCCAGAAATGCACCTCCTCGCAGGAATACCACCAGGGCAGTGGCAACAGTATCCTTTATATTTGCAAATCCAATGTGCACCCTTGTTCCAAGGGTGGCAATGGATTGTGTACCTTATTGATCTTGGCCGCCACTGTACAGATTTTATGAATGCACAAAAGAATACATTCTGACCGTTTTGTGCCTTACGTGACAATGCTGGTGACATGCTGAACGTCAGAGATGCAGACATTCTCACTTCCCTCTTATTGTTCCCTTTCAGTTACCCCACCTCTTGTGGGAATATAACAATTAGAACAAAATAATGAGGTTTTACTTTTTACCTCATAATACAGTGGCAATTAACACATGCATTAATCCCAGGGAATACAGTATGCAGTCATTTCGAGAAGCCCGTTGAAGGAATTCTACTACTGTTAAAAAACATCGATTTGTATGCCTACCCTTCTCCCTAAATATCTTGCTTTATTTTGTATGTTCATATCCTCTCAGTATTGCTGATGAAATCATTTGTAAAGCACATAGAAATTTTTGACTTTGGTTCGAGAAAACTTTAGCAATACCAAAAACTGCTGAAATGGACGCCGCTGTTGTGAGCTACCCAGCCAGGCATAAATCCCTTCTCAGCTTTCTGGCTGGAGCGTCGATATTGGACAGTGTGACAAGTGTTCAATGAGTCAATTATACCTTGGAATGAGTCAGTGTTGGAATCGGGCATTTCAAAAACGATGTCGCGTACCGTGGGGCCCAGCCAATGTAGCAGGATTCCTCTCAAGCGGCATTCCTCTCTCACTCCGGAGGTGTCAATGTAAATATGAAGTTCTTTTAACCATCTGGCCCACCTAGGCGCCAGACTATTTGTGTCTGTCATGTCAAAATGCGGCACTGCCTGCAGTTGTAGTGACTCAGAGGTTCCTTCCTCCCTGTTGCTGGCAGGTCTGGGGGTGGAGATGGCTTGGGGGCTTTGGAGGCCACTATCTGAGTTACCTTCTGACATGGTTGCAGGCACGTGAGATTCGCTGTGCTTTGGCGTGCTCTTGGGCCGGTCTCTCCCTGTAGTTTCGCGTGGCCAGTGGTGTTAATGAGAAGTCACGATGCCGTGGGGCCCCACGTGGTTTATTTGTAACGTTCGTGTCCCGGGCTGCACTTTCCTCCATGGCGGTGACTTGAATAGTGTGCGCGCAGGCAAGCGGATGAGCCGTTTCACCGCAGTGGTCTGAGCGCGAAATGTCAGTTATATGAGGCGGCAATGAAGCTGTGAGGCGGCGTTGCGGCCCTCGCACCTTGCAGCAGCACGGTCGGGTGGGTTCGGCTGGGCGTAATGACCCAGTCAAAAGGTCCTCGTCGCCAATGTTACACCCCGACTGGAGTCGGGTGCGCCGAGCGAAACAATAAAGCAGGATAAATGAGGCAGAGCAATGATACGCGGGAGCCGTGTCTGTGTTTCCAATCTCTTTAATCATTAGTGCGAAACTGGCGCTTCAGGCGGTAACCCTGCCTCTTCCCTTCTATGTGGGGCGCAGCCCACCACCAAACAAACAACAACAGAGATGGGACTTAGCTCCCAATTAACAGTGCTACTGAAATGGAAAAGGGGACACAACAGAATACACAACCAAAGAGAGCCCTTAATTATTTGATGGTGACAAGAGAAACGAGGCAGAGAGCAACAGGAGTGGCGTCTTTATCATTTACTGGTGTTGGGTACTCGGGGCGCAGTAGCAGGATTTTGTATTCTTTGGAATCCCCTGCTGCTTATCCCACCCCTACTTCCAGTTCCTCCCCAGGTCCCTATGGCGTTGGATGTTGCAGGAGCAAGACTTGGTGGTGGCGTAATATCAAGAACATCTAGGCCTGTAACAGGAGTTCTGGTAATGCAAATGGAGGTCAGGTACAGTAGGTGCAGCAGTAGTGGGTGTGTAGATGGCGTCTTTATGCGTCTTAGTACATAAAGAGGGTTTTTAAGACCGCAAGCTCCAGGTTGGTAAAAATGAATCTACCCACAAGGCTAAATATAGGCAAGCAGTTTAATGGTGGCCATCGTGCATCATGAAAGCCCAGCATAAGTGAAGGTGTACAAACAACTGCCGACGCTGGTGTCCCCCCACATACATAACGACAACTAGGGTCAGATATGCAGGATGATGATCCTTTTATAACGGTTTCTTCTCCTTTATTCCTCCCCCATGCTCCTTTCCCTCTCCGCTTTTCCACTTGCCCTTTTCCTCAGTGCCTCTTTCTACCAGTGCTCGTTCTCCCGCCGCTACTGCCCCATGCGCTTTCCTTCAACAGTGCTTCTTCTTCCAGTGTTCCTTCCCCCAGTGGTATTTTCCACCACTGCCTCATCTCCATGTGCTTTTCTTCCCCAGCAAATGTCCACTACCATACACCTCTCATAGCTCTAGCCCAGTGCATCCACCACCATTGTTCATTTTTTGTTCCCTCTGAATGCTTCACTGCCCATCCCAGCATCCCCTCCAGCTCTGGGTGCATTGAGAGGCTAAATTCAGGTACATTAAATATTTAATATCCTGGAAGGACACCCGCAGACATTCCCTGTGTTTTTTTATTTATTTATTTGGATTTGTAGAGCGCACTACAGCCCACAGGCATTGAGGCGCTATTACAGGCAAATGTAAGAAGGCTTGATTCAGGGTTACAACGAATGCGGCCCAACAGTAGAGTTTCTTGGTACAAAACAGGTGGTAGAATAGATCAATATGTTCTTTTTCCTGTCATGTTTCCCCTTGTGCCCTTTGCCCCGCCACCAGTGCTCCTTTCTCCAATACCACCTGCCTTCACTCCACCAAGACACACACATACACGTGAACAATGCTAAACCTATTGGTTTTGCTGACGCTTGCTTATTTTTGCGATGGGGATAGGTTTACTAATGTGCTATCCACTTGCAGTAGCTCCCCCTGCTTTCACAACACATGTACAGGAAATACTAAATCACCTTAAAATTGAGCTCTAATCTATATGTCTTTTGGTATCACTAAATGTGAATCTGTGATTGGTTGGAATTAATGCGCATAGATAAAGCATTTCACCCTGTGTGTGATTTGCCCCGATGTTTCCACAAACTATAAAACCAGCATTTGTATATATTGATCAAGGGACCCTGACGGTAGCCATCTTGGTCAAAGTAGTGTGGCCACTCAAGTGCATCATCCCCACAGTCCTCTGTCTCCGCCTGCCTCCCAGACAAGCTCTTCATTACCAAGGATTGTCATCAACTGCCCAGGAACATGCCCTATGGCCAAAGATAGCCATAAACAATCCGAGTACTTGACCCATTGCTAAGGATCGTCATCAAATGTACAGGTAAAAATGGCCTCATTGCCATTGATTTCAATGAACTTGCCAAGTCCTTGGTATCATGCTCCAATGCTCCAATGCTGAAGCATATTTCGTTGCAGACTTGGGTAGCTGAACAGTTAATACGGCTTTCAGTGAAACAAGGCCAATGGTTTTATTCGCAAGGAGAAAAGGCCTGCTTGTTGTGCGTGTTTGTGTACATTCTGCTGCCCTTGTGGGAT
The DNA here is from genome assembly GCF_040938575.1 of Ambystoma mexicanum. Taxonomy (NCBI): domain Eukaryota; kingdom Metazoa; phylum Chordata; class Amphibia; order Caudata; family Ambystomatidae; genus Ambystoma; species Ambystoma mexicanum. The sequence continues at coordinate 1,061,838,080 of NC_090923.1, read as the reverse complement.
ATACCCATGAGGAATGGAGCCAATTAATGACAGTGATTTTCTGTGCAAACACGTGAGGTGATGTCTACCATACATGTTACCTAAGAAATGTGGCCATGCTTGTCCCGAAAAGGAACACACGAGATAGGTTTATCATACCAGCTTCTGGGAATGGAGAGAAGGGCAATGTAACCGAGTACCGGATGGCACCTTTGACATGATAAGCTTTATTGTGATGTAAATGGTATCCCGCACCCTTCTATGTATTTAGCTGACAATGTTAGATGTTCTCCTGGTGTTTGTTTTATTTATTTATAGTGCGTGCCAGACCCTGGGGCATCAGGGCGCAAGACATAAGGAAATGTTAAGCTTGGTTACACAGGTGCAGGCAGTACATCAGGAATCATGGGAAAGGGAAATTTACATAAGGGAATAAGTACATAGTAATAGGAATTAATATACAGAATAGTGTCCAAAAGGGACTAAAATACAGTAAGCGAAGCAATATACAGAGAAATTTACAGTGGATAGGAACATTAACAGACAAGTACATAATTAGCAGGGTACTAGGGCTGACCTCTACGTGTTGGAGGTAGCTGAGGTGTGGCTATAGCATCGCAGATTACTTGTTGTTCTCTTTCAGCCAGTTAGTCATATTCTGTCTAAATTTGGCAAAGGTTTGATGTTCTCTTAGGTAGGCAGGGAGTTCCACAGTTGAGCTGCCTTAACTGGGAAGCTGTGTCACCCAATGGTGGACAACTTAAATCGAGGTACTAAGAGGTAATTGGAGTTTGCTGACCTAGTCGGTCTGAGGGAAGTTTTTCTGATAATCCTATCAGTTAAGTATGGAGGTGCTTTATCATTCAGACATTTGTAGGTGAGGTTGGCCATTTTGAGTCGAATTTTGTAAAAGGTACATAACCATTTGTATTTTCTTCTAGTGGATGAGATGTGTTCCTTTCTATTTATCAGAAGTGCTGCTCTCAGAGCATTGTTCTGGAGTACCTGTATTTTTTGGATGATATGTTTACTCGCACCAGCATACAGGGCGTTACAGTAATTTGAAATAATTTTGTCTTTGAAGGGTATCTTATATTAACGCCAGTTGAGGTCAGTCTATAACTACATTGTATTGGCTTGTAATAAACAAGAGATTATACTGCTCCAACGCTTGTGATGGTGTTCTTTATTCCATCCCCTGCGAATAGCGGGTTTCTGTGGAAGGGTAGGGCCAGATATGTTTATTCGTGGGTCAAGGAACCTTTTACTTGCCTCATTCTCAAGGTCAGCTATCAACTGACGAGGTACTTGGCCGACTACAAGAGAAATGTACTAGAGTACTTGTCCCATTACATACTAATTCCATCAAATGCCCAGGTACTTGCCCCATTGGCAAGCAGTGCCGTGTGCTTCCCATTACTGGCACCATTGCTGTAAAAATAAAAAAACAATGTATTTACCCTTTTGCTGAAGAGTGCTATTTACATAACTGGTACTAACCCTATTGCCAAGGATTACCAGTAATGCCCTGTTTCTCTCATTACCAAGAACTGCCTCCAAATGGCCAGAATGTTTCCCCATTGCCATAGATTGCCAACAACTGCTCAGGTACGTTTTCCACTGACAAGGAGCAATGATAGAGGTTGTGATCCATTCACACCCATCAATCTTCAGTTTTGCAAGTCACTCCTAGTGGGATTCAACATACCCAGACTTGATTAACAAACTCCCTGTTGCTATAGTCCCAGGCTACATCTCACTGATGAAGCTCTATGAGGCCGAAAGAAGACCATTGGTGCTTCTGGTCTCGTGTAGAAGCAATTCAGCCTAGACTACTCTTTAGAGGGTGAACCCAGTGGTATTTGCATGATCCCCTCCACTCCCACCTGATGTAATGCTATGTGTGACAAAGTCCCTTGCCTGACCTTGCTGGTGAATGGAGGGATCACCAAGGACGTTGGGTGCCCCCACAAGCCACGTGATGATGGCCCAGGGGGCACTAAGTGGAGGATTTGCTGGCTACCCTCGACATGCTACGTCGAGCAGGGAGGCAGGGTCTTATGACCATTTCCCCAGGGCTGCCATTCCACATGTGGGAACGAGTAATGGGAGGGCCAATTCTGGCCCAAGGACCAGTGCAGGGTGAGTGGAGCAGGAGGGTACATGCATTTATCAAACAAAAGGGCCTTCGCCCCTCCACAGAGCAAGCTGCCAAAATCCCACGAGATTTCGATCTCTTGCGAGATTTGCCTTATGTTAGGGCCTAGCCTGCCTTTATAAGGGACCGCTCTGCTTACATCCATGCCAATCGTTCATTGGAGGACTTATCGGTTTTCCAGCGCTCCAGTGATCCTGCAGCTCTTTTTCTTTCAGCGTCCTGTTCTATCGCACCAGTGCCTGCTACGCCTGTAAAGAAAAAAAGAGGAGTTACAAGACGACCACCACATTCCAGAGCCTGAGCAGCCGTCAATCATCTTCTTACCTGGGGAATCTCCTTCAGCTAACCGTGACCACACTTTCCTGGAGCCCGCTCCACTTGTAGACAAAGAAAGAAGGCAGGTTAGTCTGAACGAGCACTCGCATGAGGGAACGAGATTAAACAAACAACAAGTTAGTTCTACAGACTTTAAGAGACAACAGACACTGGATATCTGTGCTTGGGCATAATCCTATATTCCACTCACAAAGGAACACTACATAGTTGGGTGAGTACAGAGCGCATGCTATAGACTTGGAGAGAGAACACATTTTGGACATTTGATTGTGGATAATCGGAGAGAAAGAACTTTGGATATTGGGTTTTGGACAATAAGGTTGTGCTAGACCAACCACCACAGCCTGTAATCTGAGCCAGAGCATCAAGTCAAGGCTAGTGCTCTGGGGCATTTTTGGGAAGCCCCCGCAGATGCATGTCATAGCGGGAAGATGGCAGCTGAGGAGACTCCACATTCTAAATGCAGGTGTATATACAGAGGCATACAGGAAACCCAAAGCCGAGGGAGCATCTATATTGGTGACACTCAAAATATCCATTGCCTTTCAGGAATGTAAGACCACTACACACTACTCAGCTCGAGAAGCCTCTGAATCTGCCCTTCATCATTAACCACACTCCGCCAATCCCCCTCCTTTGATGTGCACCCCAGTGGCTAAACCACGTTGGCTGCTGGGGACCACCACAGAGGAGGCAAGGTAGAAGCATTGTGCTTCCGTAACACCCCAGGAAATCCCAGGAACAGGTAGGTCATTACAGAATGAATGGCCAACGAATTAAGAATTCCCCCAGGCAGAGGTGTTGCTAGGGGGGACTTGAGGGGAGGGGCTATAGTCCTGAGTCTTTTGGTTGTAGCCCCGGGTAGAAGCTCAGGGGTTACAACTAAAAAGGCTAGCTAGCCCCCAGTCCCGACGGTCCCAAAATGAGCGGAGCGCTGGATCTTTTCCAGACCTAGCAACACCCCTGCCCCCAGGCATCATTATTTCACTCGGAATGGGTTAGCTGATCTCTTGACAGATTTACGCACTGAATTACGCAGGCCAGTAGATCAGAAACCATTGTGATTATGCAAGACATAGCAGCTAATAGAGACACCACTGATAACATAGCAGCCCGAGTGAATGCTCTCCCGGCTAGACATACACCTATTACACATTCAGCTGATACACAAGGACATGGGGGTAATGGAGCAGGTCAAGCAACCACACCAGTACCTATACAGAATGAGAACCCCACACCAGTTCCATTGGCCCCACCCAAAATATTCAATGAGAACCCGTTATGCAACTTTTGAAAACCAATGTGAACTGTGTTTTATGTGCAAGCCTCAGGGATTGTCCAACGATTCCACACAAGTTGTGTTTGTTATCTTGACTAACTATCTAAAACCAGTTAGTCAAGAGACAAGACCCTACATTATCGCATTATGGTGGGTTTATGAAAGAGATGGAATGGTTCTTTGCCCACAAGGCCCATGTGCAAGCTCTAGACAATGAGCAAACAGATTGGCCCGAAGAAAAAATCTGAGGTTACGACCAGTGTTCAAACATGTGTTAGCCTAGGTGGTGAACCCCCACATATGGGCACAGAATACATTGATTTGGTGGTATAACTTGCACACTGTATGCAAGAACGCAACGGCAACCAAAAGCGCCTAGCAGACCACAGGAAGCCATGGGAAAACCCATGAAAATTGGCAATGTTAGTGGGCCATTGACTTGAGATGAACGAGAAAAGAGAAATGCCCACCAACTGTGTCTCTACTGAGGATGCCCCCTAGCCCTTCATTATAGACTGTCCAGCAAGACCCAAAGGGCCAAGAAAGTCCTTGGGAGCTACCAAGTGCACCAGTGCAGGAACAATAGCTTGCCCGGCGGTAATTGAGGCCAACTCACCATCTAAAGGGCAACAAGAACCTCCTAAGGACTCTTAAGTAATTACCCAATAGCCTTGCAAGTAGTACTTACTACCCCTCTATGGAGGGCCCATTAAGCAGTAGTTTTCATTGACTCTGGAGCTACAGGCAATTACCTGGACCAAACCTCTGAGGCTCTTTTGGGTGTTTCCATAGTCCCTAAGGAAGAGCCATGATAAATATGCACTGTAGATGATACTAGCATATCATCCAGACACATTACATACCACAAAGAGCCATTACAATGTTTTGATGGGGACACTAAATTGGTGTAATTCGACTTGATCGATACCCCCCACCCCCGCTTCATGACTATCCTAGGAATCCCTTATCTGATGAACCCATCCATATCCTGGAAGAATCGCACCTCAACCACCTGCCTACACACCTGTTTCTCGATCGGAGGGTCACAAACACTGCCTGGTTTAGGAGCCATGAAGGCCTTCCCTTCGATGTAGCAAGATTTCCAAGGCATGCTAAGCAAGCAAATGGCGAACGCCTTGCATCCCCATTGTCTGCACAATTGTAGAATAGACCTGGTGCCTGGGGGCAGGTACCCTGCAGCCAGTTGTCCGCACTAACAGAACCCGAGGACAAGCACCTTTGAGACGTCTTAAAGGACTATTTGGAAAATGGTTTCATTCATCTCTCAAGGTCTCCAGTGGCCTCACCCTTATTCAAAAGAAATGAGATTGCTGCACTTGCATAGATATAAGGGAGCTATACAAGGTAACAATCAGGAACAGATGCCCGTTACCAATGATCCCAGTACTCTTTGATCAAGTGAATTAGATCTACGAGGGCCATACCACCTGGTACAAGTTAATGTCCAAAGCAAATGGAAGATGGCCTTCTGGATGAAGTACGGGTTCTACAAGTACCAGGTGATGCCATTCGGGCTCTGAAACACCCCATGCGACATTCCAATATTTAATTTTAAAAGAGTACTACTTGAGTTGTTTGACATCTGTGCTGTCATGTATGTAGATGCCTTTTTATTTTACTAAGATCTGAGGAAGGACCACATAAAACAAGTACTGGTGGCACAGCTCCACAAACATTGGCTCTTTGGCAAGTTAGGGAAATGCAGCTTCCACATGCAACAAGTGGAACTTATGGGTTCATTTTAACCCCTGAAGGAGTACCAATGAACCCCTAGAAGGTACAAGTCCTTCAGTAATGGATGTCTCGGATGTCTATCAAATCGAAGGTTTCCTAGGTGTTGGCAATTTTAATAGGCGTTTTATCCCCCCAACTTGTCTGCGATGGTGCAACCTATTACGGATTTGTTTAGGAAAGGAAATAAGTTTGCCTGCACAGAAGGAGCAGAACAAGCCTTCCAGTTCCTTAAAGAGACATGCAACTCCAGAACAACTGTATGTTGTAGAAGTCGATGCCTCCAGCACAGCCATGGGAACTGTTCTTACGAGATCCAGAGACGAACCCCTTAGAACCAGTCGCCATTCTGGTCATGTAAGTTTACACAAACTGAATGCAATTGCATGATCACAAAGAAGGAAATGTTAGCCATTAACTCATGAAGGTATTTCCTTCTTGGGGGGTGTGACATACGGTGACCATTCTGACCAATCCTCGGAACTTCCCGTTTTTACGTTCAGCTAGAGTGCTTACTGCACGCAAGAACACCAGGCCCTGGAGGAACATTGCACAGTTCAGTGGCTGTCAACTACTACTGCCTGGAATCACAGCTGAAGCCTCAGGCCAAGGCTCCTGTGTGTTTCCAGAGAGCCTTCACTGATACTGGCCATTGCGCAGAGACGAGGAGCCTCCGCACTCTAAATGCAGGTACATATAGGTGCATATAGGGATACTAGTGGAGAGAGGTACTATATTGGTGACACTCGAAAAATCTATTGCCTTTTATATGCCTTTCAAAAACAAGAACACTACACCCAAGAGAGGGATTCAGAGGGTTGGGAGCATACAGATCTAGAAGGCTGGGTAGAGAAAGACCCAGAGGATTGGGAGAAGAAAGCAGGATGGGTGAAGAAAGGGCGAGAGACCAGGGGGAATAAAGACCAGGGGGACTGCGAGGAGAAAGACCTAATGGACTGGAAAGAGGAGAAGGACACAGAGGGCTCGGAAGAATTATCAGAGCTGGAGAAATGGACAAGAAAATAGGAGATAAAGGAAAGAGATAGGGAGTCGATGGAAGAGTTATTGAAAGAGGTAGAGGAGTGGAGGCACGCCCAGAAAATGAAGCAGGTGGTTGTAGAGGGAATTGAAGTGGATGAAAGGTAGAAAAAAATGTGAAGGAGGTGGTGGTAGAGGAAAGTGAAGATAAGTGAAGGAACATCAAAGAGGTGAAGTGATACAAAGAAGTTCAGAAAAGAAGTGTTCTATTGCTATATGAGACAGAATATTTCACATCCACGAAGGGCATAAGGTCAGAATGAGGAGAGGAAGGACCAGGGCAGGATCCAGTAGGAGCAAGACTTAATGCAAGATGCTGAGGGCCAAAGGGAGGCTGGAGTATGTTGTGGAGAACCATTATCCCGACAAGGAGGTGGTAAGAGACCTATGGAGTACACTAACAGCGTCCAATCTCCCTGTGACTCCAGACCTTGGCTAAAGGTCAGCCCCATCACAATGTAATCTACTGAACTGGCCAATGGACTTCAGTCTGGATCTGAGAATTAGGAAGGGGCTCCACATCATGAAAGCCAAAAGAAGGGTGCGGGAACACCTTAAACCCAGAAGTGTGTACCAACAAGATGAGATCCTTGGAAGAGCAGAGACGAAGGGTGAGGGGAACCCCTTAAGCATGGAAGTGAGAGTCAAGGAAAAGGGGCCCCGAGAAGACCAGATAAGATTGAGGGTATCACAGAAACACAAGGGTAACAGCAAACAGGTCATTAGGCTAACCTGCTGGGAGAGATACAGCCCCAAAATTCTGAGAACTGGGGCATGTATATTTGGATCTCTGACTTCCCTGACAGCCCCTTTTTAAGTTGTTCTGAAGCACTGCCCACATCCTGGAAAATTGCCTTCCTGACAACTTTCTTTAAGTTAAAGGCCGCCTTATTTATTATTTTAGCCCTAAAATGTACGCATTCCTAATAAAACGTTTGTTACTCATGTCCTTTTGTTAGGCCGTCTGTCTCTTTATTAACATCAACCACCTGACAATTGGCAGGTTGAGAACCAATCATTTGGGGGGGTACTAGAAGTACAGGGATAAGTAGCGTCTAAAATGCCTATTCACCCTCTCACTACTACTAGACCAGAAGTGATCCAAATCATAAAGGTAAAACAGGCACAGCCCAACAATCATACCTACTTAGCCTCTTGTGGTAACGCAGGCTGAGGGCAGGCTATATCTTCAAAAGGGTTACAGTTGCAGCACAAACAATAGTACAGTGGTACCAATATAAACGACTGTCCAACCAAGGGTCTATACGAATAGGGAATTTAATACAACAATCAATGCTCACAACTAGTTCAAAACTCGATAGACCCACCCTATGAGAAAAATACAGAGAATGCACACTTGGTAAGAAGGGACATTCTGGATTATTGGACACGGGTGGTCAGGTAAAATATTTCAGCACCAATGTCAACATTCAAGTATATGCCTTTGACCAGGGGCTTAAGCCACTATGGTCCTTTAAGGCAGACCAGGGTTACAAGGCCTTTTCATATTCCTGTGTATGTTTGTCTTGGGTGCTCAACAGCATTGAGCCTAACTTCTACACGCTTTCCTGTAGATGAGAAGGTGTCCAAACATTCCAGTCGCATTGATCCAGTGGTGATTCAGTGTAGAGTCGGTTTTGAGGTCGGTCTCTCTGTGGATCGAGTCAGTGCTTAGGACAGTTCGAGTAGATGGGTCCTAACATTTAAACGATACATCCACTGAGTCGAGTCAGCTTTTGAGGCAGGCAGTCCATGGCTTCTGGTGGTTTGTCGGCTTTCATGTCGGGTCAAGACAATGCTTCTGTTGGATTGAGTGAGTGCTCGGGTTACAGTGAGTCGGATGCTCCCACATCGGCGAGTAGACGGTCGAATCAAAGCAGCAATGCACTTCACTGTGTTGAGTCAGTGTCCAGACAGCTGAAAGAAGCAGGTAAGCAGTTTGAAATCCTTAGTGACAAAATCAGCACTGCAGGTCCTGTTAAGCCGGCTCTGAGATGCCTCAAGATAGTAAACAGGGTCCCATCTGCTTATGGACTTCTAGGTTGCTGGGAGTCGCAATTCAGGGTCTTCAGAGAAAAGATGAATCCTTTGTTCTGCGCTTCCATTCCAGGAAATGTGTCTTGACACCCTGGTGTGAGAGTGACTTTGTTATGTCAGGATTGTATTTGAAGCAACAGTTCCCAGTAAACATCCCAGGGAGAGTTCCTGCGCCCTGGGAGGAAGGAGTTGCTTTCCTCAGGGGGATCAAAGAGGCAGCTTCCTGGGCATTGTCCCACATTGCTGTATTGGAGGCATCAAGGCCAGGCCATCTGCCCTGTCATGGCTAAAGCTTTGCTTGAGTTATGCCACTGCCATATATTGCAATGAACTATCCCAACATCATCCCTCTATGCCAAGGATAGCGTGAAATTCCAAGGACCTGCACCATTGAAAAAGATTGCCATTGCCATTAACTGTCGAGGTTCTTTCACCATCCCCAAGGTTTGCTATCCAATGCCCTGAAGGTTATTCCATTGCCAAGGATTACCTTCAGCTACCTAGTTTCCTGTCTAATTATCATTACAGCATACTGAAATCTGAGGCTTTTGCTAGAGGTATAAATTGACAGCCGAAATGACAGCAAACCTATGCTTGCATGCAGAATTTCCTATATACTACATGCATATTGTGACCAATCAACTTCCGGGGTACCAGTGGTCCACGAGTGAATATCGGTTTCTAAACCATCAATCAGCCCCATATCTCTAATGCACCTGAAAGGATCGGAACAGATTGGAATACAAGTGAATTATAAACCGCCCTGTCCAATATTGGTAACATGGACAGAACGGCAGGCTAATCTGCGAAGGTTCGTTTATCGTTGGTTTATTGCAACACAGTGAAAATACAATTATTACTCAATAATAAAAAGGACTGTGCAGACAAGGTTGTATCAAACATATCTACATTATTTATATCGAAACAGACAGTTCTAGCAACACTATGCAATACAACCCACCCTGTATAGAAATGCAGAGGACAGGCAGTTTCAAAGAAGGAAAAGGGATCCATTCTGGATGCTGACAGGAGGATAGTCAGTTTGCTTAATAATCACAACAGTTTAAGGTTAGATGGCTTCAGCACAAAGGCACCAATGGGTCTTAATTGGTCTCTAGGGGCCTTTCAGAAAGGACAATGGGGACAGAACCACAATATACCTTGTGCTGTAGATGTTCTTGGTGCTCAACAGGGCTGAATCGGCTTCAGGGTGCTTTGCAGGCTTCTGTGACAGAGTTCGAGATGGGAGTCAGCTGCGGGTATCCAGCAGTAAGACCGTTCGGCGAGCGAAGCTGGATGAATGGCTGCAGGATGGTCTACACAGCGCTCAGGGTCAGGAATCATTGTCTCAGTGCTGATCGCCGGTTCTGAAGAACTGGTTGCGACGTTTCGGATGTCTTTGAGTGACTGCGGCTTGACAACGATCAGCGTTGCAGTCGGTTGCAGCTCGAGGAACTCAACTGGCTCAAAAACTTCCTTTAAGGCGGACGTCAGTAGATGCTCTTTGAGGCACTTCTCCTAGGTTCTTCAATCGGCTTGTGTCATCCTTTAAGGTGGACGGCCCACAGCTGTGGAGTGTGTTGCTAGCAGCTGCCTTGTCCTTGGTTCTAGGTTCAGAGACCTTCTGGCACTCCCTAGGCCAGGAAGCTTGCTGCAGAGCCTAGCAGGGCATGCTGTGTGCTGGCTGCTTACGAGCAGCTGGAGGGTCCTCTGAGTTCTTTAACTCCCTCTGTTCCCTGGGAGATGTTTAAGGGAGGGATCTTGCTTCTATCTTTGGAAATCGTGGCCTTCCTTCACTGTTGGAAGATGTAAGGCATTCTGTACCTTCAGCAAAGGTACAAGGCTGAATTCTTCTTTGTTACCGCTGCTAAAGTCATCGCAGAATCTGCCAAAGAGGGCGTCTGCCCTCTTTTTAAAGCCAAGTGTGCCACTGTGATTGGTGTAGGCTAAGCCTACCTTAATGAACCAATCCTGGGGTGCCTACCAACAATCTCCTGTATGTATGAAGTCACAACTAACCAGAGTGCTTTGCAACAGGAAAGGAAATGGGGTGAAAACAGGAACAAGGTGTGCCCCAGAACTAAAATGGCAGAATCCTTCTTTCAGCAGAAAGAGCTCTGGGCACACCCATCTTCTTGTCTGTTGTCTTCAAAGAGTCTCTCTTGTTAATGGTCCTCACTGTGTGATCCCTGTTAAAGCGACAGGTCTCCCTTGAAGCTATGGCGAGACCAGACTCTCTGACTCCTGCAAACAATATTCCTGTACCTTATGAATGGGGTCCCCTAGCCGGTGGTCTACGGTAAACAGTAGCCCCAGACATGATGATTCACTGTCATTGATACTGAGTATGAGAGCTGTCTTCAGGCTGACGGTTACATATGAAAGGTTTGTCTCCTTAGTTAACCTCTGCAGCCAGACCCCTTTGGGGCCTGTTTGACGTACCCTCTATTGGTATGGTAATTGCTGCCACCAGCTGCAGGGCCTAACAAAAGAACAGGGCCAATCCATGGAGCCTTTGTCAGTTAATCAGGCTGACCCTGGCAGGGGGAAGGTTGGCTCTGCCCCTTCCTGTAGATGACTTTGTGCAATCCTTTGCTGTCACAGTACAACAAAATAGGACAGGGGCGGACAGTGCCTGTAGGCGTTGTCCAGCCCGTAGTACACAGCTCTATGCTCTGCTGTAGTGCAAGCATAGGAAAATGTGTGTGGCTCAACCCCACACATTTTGCTGAGGTTGGTCTATCATCATTCCATTTAATTAAACATTTAAAATAAGCTCCGACGAGCACAACCCCGTCCCCCCATCCCCCTGCGGATGGTCAAATTCCTCACACATATGTTACAGTAGCAGTTCAAACCACTACTGTCCCATGATGAAGAAGGCAGGGAAAGATCTTTCATAAATGACCCTTCTGTGCATTATGCCGCAAATAGGATCAGAGTGAGGCGAATGTGGAATTACGACTCATAATCATGCAGAATGTGCCACTGGTAGCGCATCTCCTCACCTGCGCACAACATGTTTTGCGAACAGGGGCGTTGCTAGGGGGGGGCTAAGGGGGCTATAGCCCCTGATCTTTTGGTTGTAGCCCCGGATAGAATCTCAGGAGCTACAGCCAAAAGACTAGCTAGCCCCCAGTCCCAACAGTTCCGACATCAGCTTAGCCCCGGGTCTTTTCCAGACCTAGCAACTCCCCTGTTTGCGAATTTGGCCCTTTGAGTACATTATTGTACTCGAGTGACATTTGGACATAGTGCATTTTTTGTCAGCCAAGACAAGCTATTTTATTCCCACACCTCAACAATGTTTTGCCCCCAAAATATCCCTGATACATAGCTGATAGAGCCGTTCAAGACATTGCCTAGCTGTTAGGTACTAGTTTTTTTCTTGTCCTACAGCAGTGTTTGAAGCCATCCATCAAGATATTTTTGTATTTGCGGGTGGTTGTGGGGGCAACAGCGACTAAACATGTCTCCTCTAATCTGTGAACTCCCTTGGTGCTTTGGGTATGATCCTCCCCCCTCGCCCCGTTTTATTTTCTAAATATAAACACTACTGGGCACATACAGTATGGAATTTTATAAATGCCTTTTTTCTTTATTTCCTGGTTCAGACCAAGTGATGTGAAACATTATTTCACTATGGTCTGTTAAATCGGTACACACACATTTTGCATGTGCTCGTGTGTAGTTATTGTATCCTTTTGTTTTACTGACAGGAATTACTTTTAAGTCATTTACTTCAAAGTAATTCCTTCCCATAAATGCATCGAAATATATAGGGGGTTGAGGGTACGGGGTTAAAAGGGGTCGGGAGGCTCTTGAGATAGGGGCGCTAGTGTAGGGAAAGGGAGCGCTTGGGGGATGAACAACACCCACATTTTCTTTTTTAAACTATTCGATGAGTTTTTGTTTTGTTGAAGGAATTACTCAGTACAGCGACATGGAACTGTGGCTATATGCTTCTAATCTCAAGTACTACATCAGTCTAAGCTTTAATGTCTCTGTCATATGCATTATGAGACTTCTATTCCTTGGTCACATCTATTAGGAATATCGCCACCAGCGATTGTTGCATGGCACCCCTGTGAGGGGCCATGGTACATTCCACGGAGTTGTGTGGTCACATGGTTACCCATGTGACCAACCTAATAAAAGGTCCGAGCCGCTTCTGGCTCGGCAGTCACGAGTGAACCTGACTCCGCGTGTGTGTGTTGTGTTGGTGCCGGGGGGTGCCTCGCCACGCGTGCTGGGCCCAAGGTCGGGGCCCAGCTTGAGGACGGTGCCCCTGCCGGGCAACGCCGTCCGGACGGTGCCCCTGCCGGGCAACGCCGTCCTTGTGGGTCCCCCAGCCATGTGAGGCGGGTTGGGGATGCGACCCCGGCCTGGGTGCCCCCAGAGCCGGGGCCGCGGTGAGCCGGTTGCCAGCCGGCCATGTGGGGAGCTCCGGTGTCCCGGAGCGGGTGGGATGAACCCCCACCCTACATCCCGCGGCGTGATCGCCGCACTTCACCGTGTGGTGTCGGGTGCCACCCGACCCGAACACGGGGCTGCCCGGTGACCCGGAGCAACCCCCAACAATGGCGACGAGGCGAGGGGCCCCGCGTGCCCGAAGAAGATATGGTGCGGGCCCATCGCCATCTGGGACCCCGATGTGGAGGAGCGGAGACGACTTTCCCCCTTATCCCCGTGGGGGAGAGAAGTTTCTGCAGCGTCGGCCGCGAGAGGGGGGAGAAGTGTGCGGCCCGCGCCGCAGTGAAGAACGCGGGGGCTGCCTCCTTCCCCGTCGGGAGGGAGGGTGCCCCGGCGTCGGCCGCAACGAGGAGCGGCTAACATCGCCGCAGGAGGGAGGATGCCGGTTCCCCTCCCCAAGGAGCGCTGGTGCGGCTGACATCGCCGCGGGAAAAGAGAAGGAGGCGGGCCCAACACCAGCTGGGCCCGCAAGGAAAACATGGTGGGCGAGCGGCCCGCCCGTCCCCCGAGGGAGACGGAAGAAGCCCGCGGCATCGGCCGCGTGGGTGGCTGCGCCCCTCCCCCATCGTGGACCTCTCCCCGGCATCAGAGAGGAGGGAGAGGTAGCCGCGTTCATGACCACCATGAGTTGAGCGGCGTCGGCCTCATATGGAGTGAGCCTGCCCCCCCCCATAAGAATTGGCTGCGGCGATGGGCGCCGCAAAGGAAAGTAAGGAGGAAGAGGGGCCCCGCGCGCCCCGAAAGAAAATGGGGAGAAAAGATGATGCAGGCCCGATTCCAACGGGGCCTGCAAAAGGGAACAAAGGATGCGGGCCCAGCACCAGCTGGGCTTGCAAGGACAAGGGAGTGCTCGCTCTGAGGAGCGGGCAGAAGAGCTGCCTGCCCTGCCCCTACAGGCAATAGAGCGGCATCCGCCGCAGTGGGGAAGTCAGCTGCCCCTCTGCTGTCCCCACTCCCATCTGAAGGGGGACGGCCCGCGAGGGTGTGTGTGCCCGCTCCGAGGAGCAGGAAAAAGAGGTGTGGGGGGCCACCGCACAGCTGAGGTGGCCCCGGTCCAGGAGAGGGGCGGGTACCGCCCAACAAGTGGGTTGCCTCTCTCTCAAGAGGGGTGGTGGCGGCTGCGGATGCAACAACGAGATGAGCTGCCTACCCCCAACGGCAAACAAAGAGGAACACGAGGAAGGAGAGCGGAAAGCCCTAGGGTCTGGCGCAGTAAGGAAGATGGCCGGGCTCATGGCATCGCACCGGTGTCATCTGGTCAGCAGCCCTAGATGGAAGGGGAGGCGAAGGAAGCGGGTTCTGCCATCCGGCCATGAGGTTTGCCCCCATACAAGTGGAACTTGGCCGATGTGGCCCCTGGGCCTCCCCAGGTGCGGCTTTGCCGGTGTTTTGGGTGATCGTGTTGTAACTGTCCTAAATGAACTCTGGTGAGGGTGCAAGCTGGTTTCCGGCGACTCCATAAGGAAGATGGACATCATGAGTGACATTCCCCGGAAGACTGTGAGCCGGCAGACATGGACTTGCTTAAAATGGTCCAGTTAGTGGGCAATGTTGTGTGGTGCGCACCTGTAGGCTCTGAGTGCTTTATGTGGTGCCAGTAGCCCTCACTGGTGCCGTTCAGGGACATGAGAGCCACTCACCCAGGTTAATAAAGGGTGTGTAAAGTAGTAGAGTGGCTCCAGTAGTAGTAGTGGTAGTTATGGTTGGATTTTGGAGTTTTGCATTTTGTTATGAAAAAGGAGGAGTGTTGCATGGCACCCCTGTGAGGGGCCATGGTACATTCCACGGAGTTGTGTGGTCACATGGTTACCCATGTGACCAACCTAATAAAAGGTCCGAGCCGCTTCTGGCTCGGCAGTCACGAGTGAACCTGACTCCGCGTGTGTGTGTTGTGTTGGTGCCGGGGGGTGCCTCGCCACGTGTGCTGGGCCCAAGGTCGGGGCCCAGCTTGAGGACGGTGCCCCTGCCGGGCAACGCCGTCCGGACGGTGCCCCTGCCGGGCAACGCCGTCCCTGTGGGTCCCCCAGCCATGTGAGGCGGGTTGGGGATGCGACCCCGGCCTGGGTGCCCCCAGAGCCGGGGCCGCGGTGAGCCGGTTGCCAGCCGGCCATGTGGGGAGCTCCGGTGTCCCGGAGCGGGTGGGATGAACCCCCACCCTACATCCCGCGGCGTGATCGCCGCACTTCACCGTGTGGTGTCGGGTGCCACCCGACCCGAACACGGGGCTGCCCGGTGACCCGGAGCAGCCCCCAACAGCGATACTCTTCATATTTCTATGTGGGGGAGGTGTGCTCAGCCAATCAGATGGCTGGGTACACATGTGGAGTATGTCATTCTCTCAGCCACCGAGCGCTTCTGCCTCCCTCGGGTCACCACAATATTTTTGCTGTCACCCCTCCCCTCTTTCTCTTCCCCCGACACCACTCCCAGCCCCCAACACATCCTGCACCACCTGCCTTCACCCTCCCCACGGACTTACCTGCATGACCGGTGCCGCATCCTCCCAGTCGTCTGTGCTCACTTGCTCTCTTGGTTTATTACCTTTCATATGTACCATGGTGGCAGACCTCTTTTTTTATGGGAGATTGGGCATGCTCTCCGAAGAGCCCATTTCTGTCAAAAAAATTAAATCCTTTAAAACTATTTTCACCCAAGAGTGAGCCCGAGGATGCAAATAGTTCGCTCTGGCTTACCTTGGGCTCAGGCTGGTAGGCCGTGTGTGGGTGATCCATGTATTATTAAATCAAAAACACAACTCCCAGGGAATACATTCACCACAAAAACAAAGAAAACCATTACATTTCAAAATGGAAAATGAAGCAATCAGGCATGCAACTACTTTTATACAGTAACTTCAACAACATTGGTTAAACATATCTTGCCATTTGTCACGTGGAATGACAAGGGGACCGCTTTGGGATGTGGTACTGTTGCAAAAGATAAACCGGACACCTGAAAAACTGGCAAAAGAATGGGTTCAGATTTTTCCACTTCTCCTTTGACTCTAAATTGAGAGGATTGATTCAATTTATGAATACAAATGTACCTATCTTTGGGATGCTTTCTAGTCATGAGGGAGGGTTGTATCTCTTGTACTGAGGATTTATGATTCAGAAATGTTCTGTTACGTTGTCTGCGTGGACCGTAGACAACGCTGGACACAATGAGTGACATGAATTTCCATCACAAGATCTCCCAACCCGTACAGAAGTGAAGGGGTGAGTTGGTGATACTGGAGGGCGACTGCAACAAGATGCTGGATCCAAGCCTAGACATATTGGAGGGCAGCAGTCAAATGTAACGGCCGAGTGGAGCTGCTAAGGCGCTACATAGCCTTATCCACGAACATGGACTGTCGCACATATTGAGCCTGCAGCCCCCAACAGCCAGGGACTGAACACCTTTCTCACCGGCCCACAGCGCACACCCGCAGCGGCTCTTTTTCTGGGCCACTCTAGGTTCACAAAGAACGCAACAGTGAGATAAGACACCTCTCAATCTCTGGCCACGACCCTGTTTCCCTCGCCATCAGCCAGTCTCTCAGTCCTTTTAGTTGGTGCCTAAATAGCTCTTTCCTCTGGGATGATACCTTCAGGGAAGAGATAACTGCGAAAATAAAAGAATTCATAAAAAAATAACAGAATTGAAGGGTGGTGTGACTCGTCCATCTGGGAGGTATTAAAATGCTACATGAGGGGGCACCTTATAAGTGCATTGTGCCGAAAAAGGAAGGAGGGATGAAAATAACCAGAAGCTGGAAAAGAAGACAGGAGGCCAGTACCAGAAATCTGGATCCACTGAAGACAGGAGAAAGGTGCAATCCCTGACGTTCGAATTGAAGATCCTAAGTGACAGAGTGGAATATTCTCTATACACACTTAGGATTAATTATTTTGAAAATGGAGAAAAAAAGAGCAGCTGGCTTCTGGCCCATAGTCTACGCTGCCCAAAGAACGACCTGGTGACTGCTGCAATACAAGACCTGTTTGGGGCTATCACTCTCTACCCTCGCGAACTAATAAACAATTTGAGACTATCAGAAAATGTATAGCTCAGAGCTGACCTCATAGACTGCTGCTATTGAGGAGTAAATGGAGGCAGTAAACCTACTGAGGCTGAAGGAGGAGGATGTTGAAATACTAGAAGCACTGATTTCACAGAGGAGGTCGAACTGGCCATCACTAGACTGAACAGTGGGAAGATACCTGGGCCTGGCAGGGTGCCGGCAGAATTCTATAAGGTGTTAGCAGAAGAAGTGACAACGTTTTTGCCGGCTATGCTAAGTTTGCTTACTCACATGCTCTGCACACAATTTAATTACTAGTCTCATGCTAAACAAGGGGCACCTGGGGTGGGGTTTATCATTCCCATCAAAATTACCATTACCCACAATGAGGGGGTTCCAAACAGTCTCGTGGCCCAAAACTTGGTCTTTGACCAATATGGCCCACAGATGGAAGACAACTATAATCCCCTGTGATGAATCCCATGATGTCATCCCTTTTCCCTGAGGGAGAGACCCTTTCCATGAGGCCAGGGAGCTGAGGCCACTACCCGATAGTCTCCATGGGTGTGGTACTCAGTGGGCGGATCTCGTGGGGAGGGATTTGCCCTATGGGATACAGGGAGGACATCCGGGAGAGATGCAGTATTTAAAACACCCCCACTCCTCTTTTCCCTCCAGTACCTTACCTTCCTCTAAGGTTGTATCCTTCCCTATGTATTTTCTTAAGGCCATTAACAACATCAGTACTGAGACGAAGAAGAGCAGGGTTGACTCCACTAGGTATGCATTACCATCTACTGAGACGAGGAGGAGCCATGGAGCCAGGCTGAATCATCATCAAGACCTGGCTGAATATTCTAGTCTTCGAGATCCAAGCTATTTAAAAACAAAGGAAGGACTGACGCCATGATCAGACTCTCTCTGGAGGCCCCATGAGCAAAGCACCCATTCCGCAACAGGAGAAGCCGAGGCTGCTGACAGGGACGTCCTGGGAGAAGTGACGGCGTCCCATACAGCTCTGCCATGCAGAAGCAGACCGAGAGCAGAACGCTTTTTGCCGTGAGAGCACACCGACCAGCGCCTTTGAGCAGTGACGTGTAGACAGGCTCCCAACCAGTGTTGCAGAGTCGGTGGAAACAGTGATAAAACTAAAAAGCAAGATGGAAAGTCATTAAAAGTCTCTGAGAAGACCGGGACCAACTCAGTGGACCAGGAGCTCCCAATTAAAAGTACAGAGGCTGCCCGGGTCCATAGAGGGAATAAGAGAAGCCATTGTGAGAGGGTCTGGGACCCTGAGTGCAAGCATAAGAAAGTCTGGGCAAAGAGAAGCCAATCTGAGAGGGCCTCGGACCCCAAAGACAAGCATAAGAACGTATGGACAAAGTACTATACCCGGGAAGAGGGTGAACCAGGTATAGTAAGGAACAAACAGAGTGAAATAGACTGTGTTGAGGACCCCAAAGTGCCTCCATTGCGCATTGTCTCGGGGGCCATACCTCGCAGGGGCGTATACCTTGTCCACCCCGCTGAGCCACTGAAGAGGCTCACAGAAAGCATAATGCCTGAGAATGGCCAGGGAAGGGAGACATTCCCTCTGGTGAAGTGATAAAGCCTGAGAAAGGCCAGGGAAAAGGGAGACATTCCCCTGGTGATAGAAGCCAAATACCTGCAGAGTGGGGCATTCTCCAGACACCCAATAGCGAAGAAGGAACTATGGTGTTACGCTCACCTGGTATCCACAGGGATGCCACCCAGCCGGGTTACTCGCTGGGATGCTTCTCAGTTTTGCCCTAATGTGGTCTGCGGGGAAGGTTCTGCCTGAAAATACAGGAGGACTGTGTTCAAGATTGACCTACTGGGGTAAGTATTCTCCCTCCACCCCCGTATGATTTCAGTCCCTCTTGCTCCCTCTCCTCACCTTGTGGTAGAATTAGGCGTGCTCTCCGTCCTGCCTTCTTTGCAGGGGCGCGTTGTCTTTCTTGGGCGAGTGCGGTCCAGTTACTTCACTGACGCCGGCCCGTTTGATATTGTTCAGGTAGGTTTTATTGCTGTTCTTTAGTTTTGTTGCTATCCTGCATGCCTTTCTTTGTTTAAAAATGTCTCTTTTTTCTCCTTTAGGTATGCGGAGCTTCAGCGCGGCGAACTGGCTTGGTTGAGCCCCGCTGGTAAATGATGACGCCTTAAGAGCTCTCTGATGCGGTAAGTAAGCGATATGCGCAGCGCTGCGAAGTCTTGCTTTTGCTAACCTGTGTTTTTCTTCCTTGTAGGTTGCGGTGTTCTTCAGCGCGAGTGGAATGTCCGGAGTGGTGCCAGCCGAGTGGCGACCAGCCAGGTAAGCCTTTTGAGCAGTTCGTAATTTGTAAATGTCTCTACTGCTTTCTTTAATGTTGCCTCTATCTTCCTCTTTCAGGTCGTTCTGTCCAGGAGGCGTGCAGATTCGAGGAAGCTGTTCTCAGTAGCTGCCAGTGTTTAAAGATGAAGACTGCAGGTAAGATGCTGCTGCTAATGATGTTCCTTTTGTCTCCTTGCAGGTTCTGCTTCTCCGAGGTTCGAGGGAATAGCTGGACACGGTGAGCGTCACGTTGCAAGCTGCAAAGTAACACGAAGCGTGTTGTCTTGCTCGGGTGTGGTTTAAATAGCCCCAACAAAATAGTCCAGGTAAAGTAGTCCCTAGGCTACCAGACCCAAAACACTAGACCGCATAGCTTAGTTCTTAGGAACCAAGCTATGTGGATGCCTCCATGTTGGCTGACAATACAATAAAGTAGGTCCCAAGCACATTGTCTTTCATGGTGTATGAGCCTGGTGCCATAGGTGCCAGGACTGGCCCCATGAGGGCTTTTGAAGAGGATGCCAGGCTCAAGAGACCCGAGTCCTGACTCCACCTGGCCAATGGGTTTGCCAGAGGGGGCTTTGGGCGAGGATCGTGACATATGGGCAATAAGCAATGTTGATGTTTGAAACTGGAACTTTTGTTTTGTGAAAGAACTGAGAACTTGAATGATTTGAGACTTTCAAATTGGAACTTTGTTTTTGTGTGGAAATATACATTAAATGAACAGTGATTTATCTTTCAAAGACCCTATGTTATTTACATGTCATGCTAACGCAGCTGAAAAAATATTATTTAAAGAGCAAAAGATTTGTAAGTAAGTCAGAGAGCACTAGCAAAGCATATGTTATCGCCTCTCCATGCTCGAGTGCTTTGTTGATGCTAAATAAATGTAACTATGTACTGTTATTCTGGGAAGATGTCTCATTCTTGGTTTATATTCCAGGCAGGAGAACCTTTAGGAGGGGCTCACAGATGTATTCCAATTTGCTCCTTTTAAACTTTTGGCATCCAGCAGATGGGACCTCGTTGGTGCTAAATCCAGACAGATTGTGTACCGCAGTGTCATGGCCATTTGGCCAGGATCACAAGAACTACATCAGCAAGTGGAGGGAGTAAGGGGCACCATGGTTCACACACGTCCCTTTGGGGACGTTTATACATTGGGGGCCCAGTTGGACTCAGTCCTGGCGCCAGGCTCATGGAGGAACATAAACAAGACTCTTTTTATTATGAGCAGGAGTGCTTGGAACCTCATGGACAGGAATGCTTTTAAGAGCTTTCCAGCTTTCAAGAGCTTTCCATTAGTGTGCAATTAGCCCGGGTGTGGCTTTCCATCTTCAGCTGCACGTGCCTCTTTAAGGAGTGGTAGGGTGTGGCAAGCTGAACTGAGCTAGTGGGCTTGGCCTTAAGAGCTCAGCTATAAAAGCCAGCTCAACCCTAAGGTGCACGCTTCGCGTTAATCTGCATTCTCATGCAGCGTAACGCTCACCGCCGCCTGGGTAGCTCTTACATTGGGAATCCTGTCTCCAGTCCATACGCTTACCTCCTGGAGTCAGCTTCCATCTTTATTCTTCACCGCTAAGCCTCGCATCCATTCTTCAGCTTCCGGATCGCAGGTCTTCAGTTCTGGGCCCGACATCTTCTTCATCCCCGGCACGCAGACTCCAGCTCCTGGCACCGCAGCACGACATCTTCTTCTCCCACGAAGGCGGACCCTGTAAAAAGACAAAAGGCAAGGTTAGACATACAAACCTGCAGTTTAAGGCTGCACTTGCAAAACTCTTCGCGCTTGTCCTTAAACGCTCACTTACCTGCTGTCGGACTGCCGTGGTATCCTCCGCTCTTCATCTGGAGCCACCTCGGGCTCTGCTGCTCTGCGGACCACAATCACACCTATTTGGGGAAAAAAGATAGACATTGTTACAGAGTTGACAACAGTCTGAGAACAAGACAAACCGAAAACCGAAAGACACTTACCAGAAAGGCGTGGCATTGTTGCAGCTGGACTGGACACCACGTATAAAGGACCAGTGAAGGAACTAGGTCCTCATTCTACAGGCGCCCCGCCAGAAGAAGCAGGATGGAGAGTTCATCCTTAATAATGTACAGGTGAGCCTTAATGGGACAATGTATGCTCACCACGCTATGGGAGGAAGGGTTTGAGAGGGAGTTCACTCCCAGGCCAGTAAACTTATGTCCTCTCTTGTCTGTACAGAAGCAGGGTTCTAATTCATCGCAGCAGCCCTCAACCTACTTGCAGCAGGAGGAAGCAGATTGGGGAGTCCTGTTTCCCGGGAGGGCTGCAACTGTGCCCCAATGTCCCCGCAGAGACCAGGTGAGCGTAACACGCAGTTAAGAAAAGGCGGCAGATGACAAACGATCATGGAGCGCACTGCACGATGTGGGCTGTGTATTCCTGCAGCCACGGTCTAAGTCTCACTTCGCCAGGTTTCCTGACACGTCGATTTACCCCAGCCGAGGTCCCCGCCTGGAACAGCATTTTGCTTTAGAAACACCGGCGCAGACTGGACTGCGTGAATGGATGGGAGAACTACAGAATAACCATTGAGAATGATACTGATTGAAAAAATAGTATGAATACATGCTATATTTTTTCTTTAGTATTGCAGTATTTGGGGACCGCTGTTTTAAGTGAACCTAGACATATTGCAACCTTGTAATCACTTCTTATGAAATAGGGGGAATGCAAGCACCAAATGTTGTGGGTGTAGAAAATACTTAAATAAACTTGAAAAGCATGTTCCCACTCACCCAGAATGTTCCCCAGGGTGGGAATTAATGGTAAAGAAAGGATTAGGTGTGGTATTATTTTTGAAGGAATGGCACCAATATACTGCTGACAATGACAACAAATTCCAGAGCATGGGATTTTTTACTTAGAAAAATTAGGGCATTTCAGGGAAAGGTTGTGAGCAAAGGGACCAAAGAAAATTAGATCACTTCAGTGGGAAACATACAATAAATGGGAAGATTACGCTAGGCAGAAAGTAATACAGGAAGACACAGTCAGAAAAAGATAAGGCTATGGTATAAGATCAACAGAAGTTAAGAGGGCTGGGAAAAGGATGACAGAGAAATACTCATGCAAGAAAAAAGGCTTATGTTGTCCATAGGCCTCATACAGGCTTCTGTACCCTCTGAGTATTCAGAACCAGACTCCTTGTTGGAAAATGTATTGACTAAATGACCTCTTGCACCTCCATATAACATGGATGATAAGATGGACACAATTGGCAAAAGTGACAAGGGAGCCTCTACTCTGGGTTCCGTACTTCCAGAAACTCAGGCACACATTGAATCATGGTTGGAAGGATGGATTAGGGCAGGAATGAAGGCACCAGCCTTAGCCTCTAAAGTCATGAAAACCCAGTCCAAACGGGCAAATAATATCATTGTACATGAGTTATCTGGACAAGTGTTTGAGAAATATAAAAAACATAATGGCAGTCAGAAGGGGTCTCTTGAGTAGTGGCCTTTGCCTGACCAGTATGAGGATATAGAGAGCAAGAGCTATAACTTAAGTGGATTGGGGTGTGAACAGGGAGTTTGAATCTTTCTTGAGTGGCTCGCAAAAAGCCCCTGTCTCCACTCATCAGGCCGCTATGAAGGAAGTTCTGGGGTTTAGGATGGAGCTGTTGTCTTTTATGAAAGATTTCACTGACATCAGTCAGAACCCTGAACAGTGGCATAATCAGACTAACAAAATTATACGCACAGGTCCATTAACATTAGGGGATATTGACCAATATTATTCGTGCATATTACCTCACGATATATGGAGACAGTGTAGGAAACAGAATAGTGAAAAACCGTCAATCAAGTGGGAAGCTCTGCAGAAAAAGGAAGTAGTGCATTTTAGACAGGAATCAGGGCAATTGCATAAGGGCAGATTGGCTGTTATCAAAAGAATTGAGCAAATAGTGTCCGGGAACAAATGAACTGGGATAAATTGACGCCCCGTAGACGGGACGAAGGCGAGTCGGTAGAAAAGTACTTTGCAAGGAAGGGTGTGGTAGGGATCTAGGTACCATGAAGGGCAAAAAGCCTTTTGTTCACACTTTGTGGAAAGACCGCTCCCACACTTGAAAAATGACATACAAACATATAAATCAACATGGTCAATGCAAACTGTGGCTCAAATGTTGACTATGGCCAGATATTATGCGAATAGGCATACAAAAGAAAAGGGTGAAAAGGAAAGAAAATTAAAAGATTTAAAGACAAAAGTATTAATGCAGAAAACATTTTCATAATGAGGGAGAGGGAGAGGTATGTCACGAGGAAGAGGAATGTATTCAGGGAGAGGGGTAAGTGCTCCTCCAGGATACAGAGGAGGACTAGTGGATGATGGATGCCATTATTGCAAAAGTCCAGATCATTGGATTCCGAAATGTCCCACGCGTCCAAGAGGAAGAGGAAGGTCTATGGGACGAGAAATAGAAAGAGGAAGCAAGAGTCAGTTTGATGGTAACGATGCAGAAAATCAGGACCAACGGCAGTCCAATTATTTTGATCGAAGGCAGGGACAGCATTATTCTGCCAGAGACTATTATGAAGACCAGCCATAATCCAGATTATTTTGCAACATAGGAATGCCCAGGAGAGGGGAAAGGCAGAGTACAAATACCTGTTGACCCCACAGGTCCATATGTGTAACTTTGCATTGCTGAAAAGAAGCAGAAGTTCCTTTTAGATACAGGAGCAAACAATATGTCTATTTCCCACAAATGAGTGCTTTTAATACCCCTCTCTGGGAAAATTAGCACCTCAGTGGGATTTTCTAATAATCCAGTACGTAGCCCAGTATCATAGCCCATTTGCTTTCAGATGGGGCCCATTTCCTGCATGGCTCAGTTTGTTGTAACAGGTAAATGTGCTTTAAATCATTTGGGCATGAATTTACTGAAATGCTTGCATGCAAACATTTACTCTTCGCTGGATGGCGTCTACCTCACTTGCTCTGCTGAATCTTTCGCTAAATGTTATGTTTCCACCACTAACACTTTACCACCTGAACTTGAGAAAGTGGATAAAGGGTGTGAGCATCAGGTAAAAATGATGTAGGATGTATGGTAGTAGATACAATTCAAATTCAAGTTAAGACCAATGCCATACTCCCAAGGATACCCCAATACAAAATATCCCAGGAAGGATTAGTGGGGATAAGGAGAGTAATGTAAAGATTTGCTGGCTAAAGGGATAGTTAAAGCAATAGCAGGGTTCCCATGTAACAGGCCAATTTTGCCAGTTAAAAAAAAAGGGATGGCAAGGAAGGCTCACATATTGAATGGTGAATGGTGGTAGATTTGAGCGCTATCAATAAAATTGTGGTCCCATAGTTCCCAGTTGTTCCAGATATGACATCACATTTTACTATGGTTCCTCCCTCTGCACAATACTTCACGGTTGGGCACTTAAAGAATGCATTTTTTAGCATTCCAATACATGAAATCAGCCAGTACCCTTTTGCCTTTAGCATAGATGGTCGCTCTTACACATTTTGTACAGCATCCCAAGGATACACAAAGAGAGACCAAGTATTTACAGCCAGGCATTAAAAACACAATTGGACACTTTTACTCCACCTCAATACACTGTGTTATTGCAGTACGCCGATGACTTACTTATAGTGGCAGATACCAAGGAAGGGTGTGTGGACTGCAACATGCGCCTGCTAGAGGTTTTAGCTCCCTTGGGACATCGGATTTCGCCAACCAAGCTAACATTTTGTCAGCAGGAGGTCACTTATCTAGGTCATTTACTTACTAAGGGAGAGAAAAGACTGCACCCTCTGTGAATACAAATGATACTAAACATGCCAGTACCCAGCACACAGCAAGATGTTAGAGTGGGGATGACTTCATTCTGTAGACCACAGATTCCGAACCTTTCTTTGTTAGCTAAGCCCTTACTGGATCTCACTACTAACACCACTCCTGTAATAGTCTGTTATAATATGTATAGTTCGAAAGGCATAAACCACCGACCTGTATCAAAGCCAGCAGGATTGATGTAAATGAAAAGTCCCCTGGTGAACCCTTTCCAACCCTCTGGCTATAATGGTCAGGATGGAAAGAGAACTCCAGGGAAACCCTCTGGGGAAGAAAACCCTGTCAGCTCCTGGATGACTTCGTTCTGCCAGAAGAGAGGAGCTTGATTCCAGTGATGTTCAATGGAGAGGTCACGTCTAGCACCGAAAGGTTTAGAAATGAGATTCTTGAATATAGGATTATCAATTCTAAAGTATGCAGATGTAAAAAAGAAAGAAAAGAAAGAGTAATACCATAGGTTCAATTGAGAATTCACGAAGAATCTATTTCTCTCTTGCTGGAAGCTGGAGTCTGTGTAATGTAAGAAGGAAGAGCAAACAGATAAGATTCCTATCAAGAATGGTTCTCGTGGCCGTAAAAGATAGAATGTGAAAGGCCGTTCGTGCTGCCAATTACCTTGCGCAATGGTACTGGGAAGGAAACAGTGCAGGAATACGAACGCCAGTCTGAGATGAAAAATGGTGTCGCCCGTTGCTGTAGCAACACTAAACCCGAGATGAAATACGATGGAGAAACGAGGTAAGTTTAACAAGAAACTAACTTTCTACTGAGCTTATAAAGGGAGCGGTGCGATCCGTACCGAGATGGGAACTGTCTCCCTTATTCCTGCAAGGAAATGTGCGACTCAAAGTGAGTCGGCGATTGGGGCTTGTGAATCTCAAAGGTCCTGATATGAGGAATAACAAGTAGAAGCGGTTAGACCAACAGACATACATATAAAAGAAGACCAGATCGCTAGGAGCGAACGTACGGAGCGTTGTGAAGAACAAGTAGCAACGCGCTGAGGCGCTGGCTGAGAAGCTTGATAAGTCATCCCTCGCAACGGGGGCAGAGCCTTACAGACAGCTTTGCTCCGCATGACTGGAATGCTGCTGCAGTCGCAACACGCTAAATCGCCCAGAGGGGGTAGCAGCTGCTGCCCTTTGTGTGAAATAAGCAGAAACCATAGTATTGGGCCAAATGCAACATTTGACTAATGCACAGCTCACTAGGTATGCGTTGGCCCTGTTTTCACCCAACATTAATTTACGAATATGTAATACCCTGAACCCTGCCACCTTGTTGCCCCTCCCTCCCTTCTGATGACATCAATGTTTTGCATGACTGTATACTAATAACAGACTAGGAGACGAAGGGATGGGTTGATTTGACTGATGTTCCGTTAGAAAAGCCTGATGGCATTTTATATGTTGATGGCTCTTGTTTCAAACTACCTGATGTCTCATCCACCGCAGCTTGTGCCATAACTACATTAAAAACAGTTGTGGAAACCTGTAAAATACCTCAGCATTCAGCAGAAGCGGCTGAAATTATAGTGCTAACCAGAGCATGTGACCTCAGCTCTGGACTTGCAGTAAATATCTACTCTGATAGTCAGTATGCATTTGGGGTTGCCCATAATTTTGGGAGGCTCTGGATGAAATACGGTTTTCTTATTCACAAATTACTCAATTCACTAGCCTTGCCAAACCGTCTTGCCATTGTAAAAGGCAGTGCACATAAGAAAATAACTGACCATTTAGGCAAAGGCAATGCATTTGTGAATGTAATTGCAAAGACAACTGCCCAACCCCCTTACTCTCTCATTTATGTCTCCTGTCCCCGTACAACAAACCATCCCCCTTTGAGAATACACTTGACCTGATTGTCAGCGTCCAAACAAATGCTACCCATCAAGAATTGAAACAATGGGAGATTGATGCAGTTTTTGAGGATGGGTGTTGGGTGAACAGGGGAAACAAGGGGAGATGGATGTTTCCAGACAAATATGTACCCATGATGATATCAGTCGCCCATCAAGCGGCTCACATAGGGGCGGATGGTAGAATTAATTTATTAACTACACTTTGAAACAACCCAAATATTGCAAAGCAGCAATAGCGTTTTGTACAAATTGTATTATATGTGCCACACACAATATTGGAAAGGGAGAAGTAGCACCACAGGGTCATTTTGGTCCCCCAGGTTTATCATTCGAGGCACTACAAATGGACTTTGTAGAATTGCCTCTCTGTCAGAAATACAAATATGTTTTGGTAATCATCTGTATGTACAGTAAGTGGGTAGAGGCATTTCCCTTGCGAGATAACACTGCACTCAGTACAGCCAAAACCGTTGTCAAATAATATTTTCCAAGATATGGTCTCCCCTGTTCATTTCATAAAATATATCACCCACAGGCGGCAGGTTTAGCGGAATGCTGTAATGCCATACTAAAAAACAAACTTTCTAAAATGTGTGCAAGTAGCAACTTAAGATGGGTGGACGCCTTACCTTTAGCTTTACTCTATGGGAACTGTTGTGCATTCTGGAGTAGGGTTGTCTCGCTATGAGGTTATGGGCTGCCCAGCCAATGTGTGGGGCTTGCCTCGCCCAAAGAAACTGTCTGATGTGTCTTATCCTATGCTGATTGACTATTGTAAGGAGCTTACTAAAGCATTGTCCATTATTCATAAACGGGTCAAGGACTGATGCCCCAGCCCATAGAGGGCCTGGGACACCCTATTTTGCCAGGAGACTGGATTTTTACTTAGAA
Source organism: Ambystoma mexicanum (assembly GCF_040938575.1). Lineage (NCBI taxonomy): Eukaryota > Metazoa > Chordata > Amphibia > Caudata > Ambystomatidae > Ambystoma > Ambystoma mexicanum. The sequence goes on along the minus strand of NC_090923.1, from coordinate 1,061,810,080 downwards.
CTTTCAACGTACCTCTGGTCTGCAACCAAGTTGGAAAGGGCCGGTGCAGGTGCTCCTGGCAACACAGACAGCAATAAAATGTGATGGACATAAACACTGGATCCATACCAGTCATGTGAAGAAAGCCCCTCTACCCTTCCTGCTTCATAAGCAACCTGAGGACGGCTGTGCTGCTGCACCACTGGTCTTTTCTTCTGCAGAAACATCAGCTAGGAAAAAAGGAAATTGGATTGCCTTCTCCAGATGCAGTGTGCCCCAAAGATGTTGTAGGACCAACAGAGGGGCCACGCTATTATCTGAGACCAAGAAAACTTTAATGAAACTGTCAATGAAAAATTGATTATTTGGGAAAACTTTCCAGAGAGAGCAGCTACCCAGGTGGTCAAGACCACCAACTTTATGGGACTACGTGGAGGTGAGGTACCTTTGACACTCTAAAAATATATTTGCCTCCTCCACGGATACACTGACCATGCTTCTCCATTATTTTTCTCATAACAAAAGACAATAGCCCTACAAAAATTATGCATTGCGCACGGACATAAAATGGTGTCGCTCGAGATTGTGCCTTCTTTGTTCTTGTTTTTGGATCCTGCTTGGTGCTTTTGTATTATCTAATATGTATTTGCCCCTTTTGATAAAACCTACACCTGTACCCTTTCCTATTTTACTATGGCAATTTTCCCCCCTAGACCAGTATTATCGTGAATTAATAAGCAGAAATGTGTTTGTTATACTTATGCATCATACACACAAGATGGCTCAACGCAGTAATTGTTATGTATGCTTACAGTTTTCTGCCTTTGTAGAGGAATTGCTACTGCTGCAACAGTTACCCTTCCCGTTCTTTGCTTCATGTTGTGCTTTAAACATGGCTATATTACGTATAGAAACTATAACTATATTTAAAGGAATAGCCCATGGAATAGCTAATATCCGCTATTCTTTCCGTTCTTCCTCCTCTTCTTTGTATGCCCAATTACAACAGCAAGTGCTACACAAAAGGAGCCTGTGAATTTGTTGTTCTGCCAAATGCTACTTTCCCTTTGTCAGATGTTTTTACTCCTTTTTTCTCCCAGGCTGGCCTTGTGACTGTGGCAGCCCTGCATCTACCTATTACACAGCTATTGGATAATAACCCTCATTAATTTTCCATTCCTTCCCTGCATCTCTGGCCCACCAACATAACGGGGTGTGTTTGTATTGAGAACAATGGTTCTAAGTTCCTCGGATATAGCAACAACTGCAACATGACACTCACCATTCCTAGAGGTGACACTGATGTTCCCTTTTATGTTGGTGACTGTGTATTTCAATTGTGGGCTTAACCTTGCACTTCGCTATGTCCACATTGGTGTGGCCGTTGCCATTTAGGATTTGTTTTTCCAGCCATATCTACTAGACCCCCTGTTGTTGACAACACTACCAGGCATCGCAGAACTGTTATTCAGGCCGATACTGGTGCACAGATATTTGGCGAACTTCTTAAAGTTATCATCTCCTGGTCTGGCCATGCCATAAATTCTAGGGATATCCATCGCCTGGCCAGATTGTTGAAAGCAACCGTTAATTACACCACTGAAAGATTGAGTAATATCACTGTAGAATTATAGACGCTACACCTTGTAGCCCTGCAAAATAGGTTGGTTTTAGATATGATACTTGCAGAAAAGGGCAGCGTATGCAAGATTGCTGTGTCTATGGGCCTCATTACACGGACGGTGGTAAGGGTTAATGGTCACCGTTAATGGTACTGGTGACCGTTAACCCTTACCGCCTTACTACGAGGTCCCTTTGCGGGTTGGAGACTTTAACGCCTGCTTTTTGCAGGCATTAAAAACAACCCGCAAAGGGACCAGGGAGCTAACTACGGTACCGCAATTTGCGGTGCCGTAATTAGCACCTTCCCCATTCCCATTATGCCCTATGGGGCAAAAATGGGAATGGGGAAGGGCAATGGGGGAAGGGGGAATTACCGCCCCAGCAACCTTGGAATAGGGCGGTAATTCCCCTTTCCTCCAAGGCGGTGCCGGTATTTTACCGGCATGGACCAAGGTGCTAATAGCACCTTGGTCCACCGCCGTCCGTGTAATGAGGCCCTATGTGCCCAACACCTCCACTTCTGTTCGTGAAGCAACAAAGAAGCTGCATGGTATTGCTCAACAAGCTCACGTGCCTACTGGCACATGTGATTTTACCAGCTACTTTTGGTCCATCATCGGCAATTTCGGCTGGAAATTTGGTGCCTTCCTAATGATTGTTCTCTTATTTTTCTCAGAGGCCTGTTTTCTTCTACATTGTCTACCTGTTTGCTGTCAGGCACTTGCCAGGGTTGCTCAAACCTGCTGTTTCATCTGTATTGGTTAGTAATGCATTGATAATGCAAGACGAAGCATTACAAGAAATAATGGCCATTGACATTAGTACTGGGCCTCCTTTCTCTTTCCAACCTGTATATCGGAACCCGTGCTTCTAAGATACCACATATAGTAGAACTGATGTTCAAAGGGACATTTGTGGAAATATGCATTAAAGGAACACAAGTTCTCTTTCCCTGTTAAAACGTTGCACAACAGTTTTGCTGTGGTCCACAAACAACATCCAAAACAACCTCTCTGTGTGTGATAAGTTGCAGGCACTGCTCTCAAGCTAAGAAATAGCTTGCGGTTAAAATTGCACATATAAATACCAGATGGTGGTGACCCTCCCCAGCACCTCAAGCTAAGGATAGGAAGGAAAACATATTGAGCTTGCCCTGCATGTCTTTTTCTGTTCTTCACTGTGATTACCTACCGTGCTTTCAGTGCACCCTTGCAGTGATTTATCTTTCAAGGACCCTGTGTTTTGTAGGTGTTATGCTAACGCAGCTGACAAAATAGTATTTAAAGAGCAAAAGATTGTAAGTAAGTCAGAGAGCATTATCGAAGCATATGTTATCGCCTCTCTCCGCTCGAGTGCTTTGTTGATGCTAAATAAATGTAACTATGTGACTGTTATTCTGTGAAGGTTTCTCATTCTTGGTTTATATTCCATGCAGGAGAACCTTTAGGAGGGGCTCAGAGCTTTACTCCAATTTGCACTTTTTTACACTTGCAAGAGGATTGAGACTTGGGTAAAGGAGTAATTCCCTCAAAGAAACAGAAGAAGGGAGTCATTCTTGTAGACCAAGAAGATCCAACACTACATGTATTTAGTTTTCAGGTGTAAGGGATAGAAGTAGGATTTTGACATAAGACGGTGGACTTTTTAGTTACAGACATACTGACAGTTCCTTAGTATTTAGTTGAGGCAGGGAAACCCCTCTTAGAGAGAGGGTTAGATAGATGTTTCCCTTTTCTTTAACACTTATAAACATATTTAGCCAGTCTCCTCCTTCCACACCCTTGCACCTAATACAATTATCTGATGTGTGTAGTCCCTAAAACAGTTCCTGTGATATTGGGAACTCTCATGTAATTCGATCATGGAAGCCATTTTTTCAGCCAAGGCCTATAAAATACCACACCAATAAGAGTACAGGCTTGGCATTTGCTACAGTCTTAAGTGACATCTTAACTTCGGCTGTTTCTTCCTCACGGTCTTCTCCGGTTGGATTGTTGGATTCCATAGCAGCTCCTGATAGGCACTGCTGGCTCCTTAGACCTGAAAAACAAAAAGATGATGAGATTTAGCTAAGAAAAGTTCACCCACTTGTTGAACAAATGAAATTCAGATAACCTGAATGACCGCTCTGTATTTGCTTGCAAATCACTGTCTAGACCCAGACCAATCTTAAAACGTGTTCTTTCCTTGCGATTGATTGTCTTGGCAGAGAAACCAAATTCTGCACTATTCAACCCAAATATCTGACTAATGCGCTCAGTGTAAATTTAGTGGAAGATGTATGTACATTAATATTACATATATATATATATTCAGTGAAAAAACGTTGTTAAAGGGATGTTATGGTTAAGTTGCGCTAATAAAAACCTATCAAATTCACTGAAAAAACATTGTTTGTTTGTTTATTTATTTATTTAATATGGCACGCAAAACCCAGAGGTAACAGGGCGCAACAGAGAACAGGAAAATACGTTTACATAAAAACTTAGTTACAGGGTAAGAAACCGTTGAGTAGTAAGCAGAGCATTACATTTCGTAGGATCTGTTAAGAGGGCATATATACAAATATACATATAGTATTTTACATTTCAGCAGGTCAGTTTATGTACATATATACAGTGAGGTAAGCTATGGTTAGTTAATGTGTAGGGGCATTGTTCAGTCATGGGGATCTTTAGCCTGAAGCTGTAGTATGATTGGTCAGTTCTGATGTTGAGAGGGAGGGCATTCCAGTGTAGGGCTGCCATGACAGGGAAGCTACTGCCGCCCGTTTTCTTTTGTCTGAATTTGTGTACCTGTAGGCAGTAAGAGTTGGTCATCCTGGTGGGTCTGGTAGAGGTTCTTTTTACTATTCTGGTTGCAAGGTATGGGGGGGTTGCATTGTTTAAGCATTTGAAGGGGAGTGATGCTGTTTTGAGCGAGATGCGGTCGCAGATTTTGAGCCATTTGTGTTCTCTTCTCTTATTGGATATGTGTTCCTTGTATGTTAAATTAAGGGCTGTCCTGAGTGTGTTATTTTGCAGAGTTTGAAGTTTGTCTGTTATGTATTTATTGGCTCCTAGGTACATGGCATTACAATAGTCGAGTCTGGAAAGTATTAGGGCATTGGCGATTGTGATGTAGCTAGCTTTGGGAGAGAAATGCTCTACTTGCCCTGATAAGCTTGCATGTGTAAACTGTAGAGGATGCTAGTGACTTAACTTGTTTTTTTAGTGACGGGGCTGAGTCAAGGTGAAAGCCTAGAGTTTTCACTGTTTTGGCAACTGTGATTGTGTTGCCATCGATGTTAAAGGCCTTGTAGTCGGGACTGAGTTTTTTTAGGTTGGCGTTGGATCCGGGGAGCAAGATTTCGGTTTTCTCATCTTTCAGGCATAGGCGGTGTCTGGCCATGCATGCCTGAATGATGAGGTATATTTTGTTTACCAAGGCCTTATCTGAGTCGAAGTTGCCCGAAAGGGGTATGAGGATCTGGGTGTCGTCTGCATAATTCGTGTATGATACACCCAGTCTATCCAACTTCTCAAATAGGGGCTTGGTAAAGATATTGTAGAGGGTAGGCGAGACGCAGGAGCCCTGGGGGACCCCGCAGGGTATTTTGATAGGGTCTGCTGAGGCTAATGAGGAGAAGACTCTCATGGTTCGATTGTCCAAGAATGATTGGATCCAGGCTATGGCCTCTTTTGAGAAATGGGCAGCCGAGGCCAGGTGTTCGCACAGGACTGTGTGATTTACCAGGTCGAAGGCCGCCGACAGATCAAGGAGGAGAAGCATGGCGGTATTTCCTTTGTCGTTAATCTCATTGATCTGGGTTTTAAGGTCGATTAAGGCAGTCTCTGTGTTGCGGTCTGAATCTGGATTGGCGGGCACCTAGGAGTTTGTGGGTTTCTAGATATTGCTGAATTTATAATTATGCTACTCTGTCTATTATCTTTAACAGGTATGGCACCGTGGTGATGGGCCTGTATTTGTTGGGAATAGCGGGGTCTAGGGTTTGCTTCTTGAGGAGCAGCAGAACCCAGGATTATTTGAGATTGCTTGGTATGGTGTTGGAGGAGAAGGATGCGTTGATCAATTTGGTTATAAAGGGAGCTAAGTCCCTGGCAGCATCCCTTATTATCTGGGGTGGGCAGTTGTCGCCTTTGCAATTGGAGGGTTTGAGAGAAGCGATGATCCTTTCTGTTTCTGGAATGGAGATTTTAGCAAATCTGAAGAGATTCGGGCCTGGTGCGTTAGTTGTTTTGGCAGGATTGCTAGGAGGTGAGTCGTTGGTGATTAGGGAGTCTTTTTTGCGATTTTAGTTTGGAGTGTTTTGATTTTGTTGTTTAGGGCATTTTGGACGCTGGTGCGCCATTGTTTGTCTTTAGTTATGTTATCTGGTGGAGGTATGGGGTATTCCTGTACCTTTATGATAGCAAATGGTTCCTTGGTATTGGAGCTGGAGTTTTTGATTCTTTCATTAAAGAGGTTCTTTTTGGTGAGAAGGATGTCTTTTCTGTAGTTGTTTGCGAAAAGTTTAAGTTGTAGTTTGTTCTCTTCTGTGGAGGTGTTGCGCCATTGAGTTTCTAGTTTCCTTTTTTTCATTCTTAGTTCTTTCAGGTGGGGGTGAACCAGGCGTTGAGGTGAGCTTGTTGTTTGCTCTTTTGCAATTTTAGGGGGACAATAGTGTCTAGTCCTTTCTTCATAGCATTGTTGTAACTTTCTACTAGGCACTCTGAGTGTAGGTTGTCGGGGAGAGCATTAAGGGTTGGCAGCAATAGTGGTAGTCTGGAGTTATATTTTTTTGCTCTAGTGGGCAGTGGTGGTGCCATGATTTTTGTTCCACCGGCTTCTTTATAGAGTGATAAAGTAAAGTCGATGAGGTGGTGGTCTGTCCAGAGTTGAGGGGTAGTTTTGGAGATGGTGGTATCGCAGTTCAGTGTAGCGATCCAGCCCAAGGTCCTACCTTTGTTGTGGGTTGGGGTGAGCACTTTTTGGATTAGGCCGTGTTCAGGAAGCATGTTGGCTATAGCTTGTTCTGGTTTGTCATCAGGATCATTCAGACCAAGATTCAGATCGCCTAGTAATAGTATTTGAGAGGTTTCTTGTGTGTTGTTGGCTAAGAGGCTGGATAAGTCTGCCTCGAATGAGCCAATGGGGCCGGGTAGTCTATAAATCAGATAGATGGTTAAGGTACGACAGTTAGAGATGGGCAATTTGGCTGTGAGGAGTTCGCAGGATTTGAGAGGTGATTTGGTCGATAGTCTTAGCTCAAGATCAGTTTTTGCTATGATGGCCAGTCCGCCTCCTCTGTTAATGGGTCTGTCCATTCTGATTATTTGGTAGTTTTCAGGGATGGCTTTTGAAAGTGCTGGGCCTGCTGGTTCATGCAGCCAGGATTCAGTAATTGCCAGGAGGTCGAGGTTGTTGCTGGATAGGGTGTCTGCTATTTCTGTGGCGTGGGCCACTAGAGATCTAGCGTTGATTAAGGGTCCGGATAGAGAAGTTGTGTTGGGTGTGTCCTGGATTTATCTGGGGATGAGTTTGGGTTGAGTGGAGCTAATGCAGTGTGTAGTTAAGTTGGGGCATACTTTAGGGTTCGTGAGGTAGATCTTTTGAACTTGTTCTGGTAACTGAGCTCGAAGAGGTGGGGTAATCGAGCTCGAAGCCTGATGTTTCTTTCTGAGGTCGGGCAGGGTGCGTTTTCTGTTGGGTGCATGGTTAAAGTAGCAATAGAGATGCTGAGGTATAATAAGGGTATGAGGAGGTATGGTAGAGTGGCTGTTTGATTCTTGCTAAGGCGCATTGTAAAGTTTGAGGAGGGTTGAGGTGGGGGATGGATACCTAGAGAGGCTGCTGGAGGCTGGCGGTGGGCGTGTATGCTAGATGCGATATTCAGGTGATACAGCAAATTAAGGCTAATTCTGTATCAGACTAGCAGGTAAGCATGTGTTAGATGTAACATTCAGGTAACAGGGCAAAACAGGGCTAGTCCCGCATCAATGTAACATTCAGGTAACAGGTCAAAACAGGGCTAGTCACGCATCAATGTAACATTCAGGTAACAGGGCAAAACCGGGCTAGTGCCGCATCAAGGTAGCATTCAAATAATAGGGCAAAGCAGAGCTAGTCCTGCATCAGAGTAAGTATCAGGTAAGCATGTGCTAGATGTAGCATTCAAGTAACAGGGCAAGACAGGGCTAGTCTTGCATCAATGGTAGCATTCACGTAGGAGGTGGGCATATGCTAGAAGCGAGAGTCGAATAGTATGATAGAGAGGGGCTGATGTATCATTGCAGTGACAAGGTGGCGGCTATGTCTAGGTACAGTAATCGGTTGTTATGCTAGATGAGGTAGGGCACAGCATTAATGCAGTTGGTGTGCTGGGGATTAGGATTAATAATGGCCATATGCTGGATTTTGGAGGTTACAGCATGGGTGGGTGCGAGCATTGCACATGCTTGTGGGCAGATCGCGAGTACATAGTATTGCAGTTGAGGACAGTAATTACAGTTAATGACAATATCTCGCAGTAAGCAAGTTGGATTTTAAGGCATGTGCTACCGTTGAGGCAGTGTCTTAATAATGGTGTAGCGGCAGCCAGAGGGGGTACATATGGGCAGTAATATCCTGCTGAAATGCGAGTATAGGTATTGAGTTGTGTGGCAGACAATATGGGAGTTTCTTGTGGGTAGGCAGTGAGTAGATAGAGGTCAGGTGACACGGTACCTTGTGCTGCCGTTGCTCAGAAGTATCACGGTTTTGATGATCAGGGTCCCTGGCAGAAGGCAGAGTCAGGCATAGGCAGGCTGAGGCAGGAAACAGCCTTAGTTCGATAGCCTTTGCGAGAATGGCCGGCTCACGCCTCCCGGCATGCTATTGGCTGTATTGAGAGCGTCGAGGGCCAATGGCAGTGGCTGGTGGTGCAGGGTGGGGAGGAGGCAGTGAATGAAGCCTAGATTCACTAGGCGTCCATCTTGGAGCGGGTGCCCATGTGCAGCCCGATAGGGAGGCACAGTAAATGAGGTGTCTTGTAGTGAAATTAGCAGCCGAGGTGTGCTAATTTCGCAATTCAGAGGATGCAGCGGGCGTCGGGCACAATTGTGGCGCTTTTGTAAGAAAAGTAAAGGCACGCAGCGAGGATGCTGTGTGCGGCCTCTGGGAGCTTACCTTGATGAAGGGAAGCTCCTGATTCTCCTTCTTTAGGGGGACACTGCTCCAGCAGTGTTGTTGTGAGCTCCTGTTAAAGGGACGTTATGGTTACGTTGCGCTACTTAAAACCTATCACCTTCACTGTAAAATGTATACTGAAGGAACTTTCTGGATCCACTGCCCTACTAAAAACCTATGAAATAAACCAACAAAAAACGTTGTTAACGGGACGTTATAATTAAGTTGCACTACTAAAAAACCTATGAAATTCAATGGAAAAACATTGCTACAGGGACGTTATGGTTACAGGTAAAACCGAAAACCCGCAGAAATTCGCCAGTTATGGTAAGTACGCAGCTAAGTAAACAACAAAAACTTCCAATCTCAAAGATTATGAGTGCCGGTTACAAATGTACTGTGGCTGCGTGCAGCTGCCTGAACAACTGTCTTGTTGCTCTGCCTAATGAAACTGCATGTCTCCTGATGAAAAGCATTCCTATGTGACAAAATGTACTCATCTCCATGAATACTACAGATACGGCTAATGTCGTGCCATCAAGTGACGGTACTTTCGCTTCGATGCACATATTGCTACATTTGAAGATGTACAAATAGTTTTGTGGCATAATACATGTCATACAATATGCTGCAGATCAATATCTGGTGAGACATTCAGAAATATGGCAGCGCCACTGCACAAGCTGTTTAGGACTAGTGCATCAGACGTTGGACATATAGATTTGATGTAGTATTGTACTGTTCATAGCAACCTGTAGAGTGGCCCTTTGTTCATAGGAAAGAAGAAAGGAACACAGTGGGTATTGGGAGCGAATTGCAGTCGGTGGCATTAATTCGCAATGCGTGTCCAAATCCCTGCCCACCCTTTGCAGTAGCTATTGCAATTACCTGGCAGCAAGATTATATACAGTGCTATAATATTTCATTGGTAACTATTTTGCAAACGTCCAACACATTCTTGCTCACACCACACCCAGAAGCCTTATTGCACAATCTCTTAGCTTCCACAGACCAATTTCCATGCGCGCCATTCTGCAAATGGGCCGGATGTGGCTCATGCAATCCCAGAAGTAACGCAGTGTCCGCATACTTTTAATGCTGTCTGCGGGCGTGGCGGAATACATTTCAACCAGGATAGCGGATTTCATATGTAGTGGTGGCTCTGAAAAGAGCCTTTTGTGGTTTTGTTTTTTTAGATGCTTTTAAGGAAACACTCTTTTTGCGGTTTTTATAGAGATTTTTATTTTTCTGCACTCTGCCCATTCTTACAGTAAGCTCTTCACCGCATCCTGTAGATGGAACAACAAAATACCATTGCCAATATTTGACAAAGAAATGCCATTGTCATGGAATAAGTCCGCATTTTTAGAATCAATGATGTCATTGCTGCAGAAGAACATTGCAGCATCATATAAAAAAGTAAACATGCTTCCATTGATGATACACCTTCCATCCTCTCGCTGTGACCAACCTGCATTAGAACAGTCGCATACTTTTCTTAGTGGTATGGATAAGGAAAGAATTTTCGCTTTTTATACAGAATTATATACATCCGTACTGTACCACGACAACATGAAAAGCGCGAACGTGACCACTTCTTTGCAAAGGTCAAGGACAACGCTGAAATTGCAGACATCGGCAGTGCACCACAATGCCTCCACTCCTTCCAACCCGAAATTGCCATGTAAGTCTCTTTCCTGGGCATACCTGTGCAAAAGTACCACAAAGGCATCACCCAGTAACAGCAGTCTGCGTCTCTCCATTTCTGCCAAAGAACCGCGAGGGCCGCACCCCTGTAAAACTGGAGCAGTCCTTCTTCCCTTTCCACTATTTTCTCTGCAGCAGTACCTCATTGGGTTACGCGTAAATAGGCACACACGCATCCACCAATTGCATCGAAGCCGCCATCATCCAACACTGTCCCTCCTTTACAACACTTCAAATGTACCGTTCCACATTTACAGTACAAGTGTCGTGCCATTCCAAAACATGTCCACTGCAAACTTCAGTAAAAGTATGTACGATTTCTCCATCCGCATACATCCACATGGCCACCCAGGATGTGGCACGTGTAATCCTGAAAGTACATCGGAATCGGCTACCTTTTCCTGATAGTGAGAGGGGTGCGGGGGGTGGCAGGGGAAGCAATATCAAGCTGCGTAGGGGATTGAGTCTTCCATCGTAGATGTATAAAGTTCTTTTTTTATGTGCGTGCAAGCAACTTTTTTTGTTTTTTCTCTTTATATGCGTTTCTGTTTGCCTCTCCTCACATTGTTATCACATTCTGGTCAATGCTTCTTGGGGAGACAAAAAAAGATGAGAAACGTGTATTACAGTATGGGGACAAGGCACTGATTCAACCCCTCTCCTTTGGGGTATTGTTTCAAGTACGCAGTCTCTAGTGTAACCCAGTGCAATTCCATTTGCGTGTTAAGGTGTATCATTAGTAGTGCATAATAGATGGCCTGGAAGTACTACACCTCCTGGGGAAGTAAAGCCTGGACAAGGTAAGATGAACATTTGTATTGCAGTGATACCGAATAAAAGGGGTCCACACTGACTTATCCCTCCGTGGGGCATGTGTATTCTTTAAAGAAAAATCTCATAGGACATCCCTCCATTGCAGCTGGGGATATGGCTCTTAGGTATCGAGTAAATAGAAATGTAGATTCTACTATCAAAACACTTTTGGAGCATCCAAACTCTCATTCAGGACAACAGTTTATGAAGTTTATTTGACACAGTCATTGAAGAAGGAATTAGTTTGCCTCTACTCCAATTTCACAAAAAGGCCAGACTGTGTAACTAACGGTGCTTCATGATTTACAGGCCAATTCATGGAATCCAGCGCAGAAGTCCTGCAAGCGCCTCGCATAGGGAGCATGCGCCATGTGTGCGCCAGGTGCAGCGCAAAACAGCTTTTTCACACACCGCGTATTCATGGATTTCCCGAGCCATTACCAGCAGTGGCGCAGTGAACATCCAGCAGCGCCAGTTATGCCCCCAACACCCCCCCTTGTGCAGGAAAATGCCAGTGAAATGTCCAATACAGCGCAAAAGCCCCGCGCTACCCTAGAGCCAGCACACAGCCCCCCTCCATTGGAATCACGTGAAAAATCGGAGTGTACCCCGCTCGCGGCAGTGAAATCGCGTGAAATTGGCCTCGTGCACACTCGTGAAATCCCGTACCCCGCTCGCCCCAGTCAAAACGCATGAAAAGTGTCTCGCGTACCCCGCAAAATCGCCTACCCTGCTCACGCCAGTCAAATCACGAGAAAACACCCTTGCGTACACCCGCGCCAGCCAAACTGCGTGAAAACTGGCTTGCGTACCCTCGAAATCACACACCCCGCTCGCGCCAGCAAAATCACGTGCAAATGCCCTCACGTACACCCACGTGAGCAAAATCACATGAAAATGGCCTTGCGTACCCCGCGCAAAATCCTATACACCGCCCGCACCAGCCAAATCGCATGGAAAGGGCTGCGCGTGTGATGAAGGGTGTTGGGGGGGTCAATTGTGGTGTGGGCTGCCTGCAGGCTATGGTCATGGGTGTTGGGGGTCCCCTGTGGTGTGGGCAGCCTGTGGGACATGGTCACGGGTGATGGGTTGCCTGCGGGGTATGGACACGGGTGTTGGGGGTCCCCTGTGGTGTGTGCTGCCTGTGGGGCATGGTCCTGGGTGATGGGATGCCTGCAGGGCATGGTCATGCATGTTGAGGGGTTCCCTTGTAGTGTGGGCTGCCTGTGGGGCATGGACATGGCTGTTGGAGGGTCCCCTGTGGTGTGGGCTGCCTGCGGGGTATGGTCACGGTTGATGGGCTGCCTGCGGGGCATGTCCATGGGTGTTGGGGGTGTTGGGGACGTCCCCTGTGATGTGGGCTGCCGGCGGGGCATGGTCACGGGTGATGGGCTGCCTGTGGGGTATGGACAGGGGTGTTGGGGGTCCCCTGTGGTGTAGGCTGCCTGCGGGGCATGGTCACGGCTGGTGGGCTGCCTGCGGGGCATGGACATGGTTGTTGGGGGTCCCCTGTGGTGTGGGCTGCCTGCGGGGTATGGACACGATGTTGGGGGTCCCCTGTGGTGTGGGCTGCCTGCAGGGCATGGACACAGGTGTTGGGCTGCCTGTGGGGCATCACCGTGGGTGTTGAGGGGGGTCCCCTGTGGTGTGGGCTGCCTGCGGGGCATGGACACGGGTGTTGGGCTGCCTGCAGGGCATGGCCATGGGTGTTGGGGGGTCCCCTCTGGTGTGGGCTGCCTGTGGGGCATGGTCACAGGTGATGGGGGGTCCACTCCACAGCCAAATCGTGTGAAAAGGCCCTCACGTGTTCGTGCCAGTGAAATCATGTGAAAACTGGTTTGCGTACCCCGCGAAATCCTGTACCCCGCTAGTGCCAGTCAAATTGCATGAAAACTGGCTCGCAAACTCCCGTACCCGGCTCGCACCAGTCAAATCGCGTGAAAACTGGCTTGTGTTCCCTGCAAAATCCCGTACCCTGCTCGTGCCAGTCAAATCTCATGAAAAGTGCCTTGTGTACACCGCAAAATCCTGTACTCCGCTCGCGCCAGTCAAATCGTGTGAAATCTGGCTCGCGTACCCCGTGAAATCCCGTACCCCGCTTGCGCCAGTCAAATCATGTGAAAACTGGCTCACGTACCCCACGAAATCCCGTACACCGCTCGGGCCAGTCAAATCGCATGAAAAGTGCCTCGCATACCCTGCAAAATCCCATAGCCCGCTTGCGCCAGTCAAATCGTGTGAAAAATGCCTTGCGTACCCTGCAAAATCCCGTACTCCGCTCGCGCCAGTCAAATCGCGTGAAAAGTGCCTTGTGTACCATGTGAAATCGCGTACCTCGCTCGTGGCATTCTAATCGCGTGAAAATGCTCTCGCTACACCTGCGCCAGCCCATTTACGTGGAAACTGGCTCACGTACCCCTTGAAATCACGCACCCCACTCACGCCAGTCAAATCGCGTGAAAACGCCCTTGTGTACACCCGTTCCAGCCAAATCGCGTAACAACTGGCTCGCATACCCCACATCATGCATTGCAACACAGACACCATTGATGTGGAACACGCTTGACTGGACTCACATGCAGCACTGTCATGTCCCTGCACACAGACATCCATACATGGGGCATGCCAGACATAAGGCCAAGGTGCACACTCCAGCCACACCTCAACATGCACTACGCTGGACAAGAACACATGGACACTTACCACTCAACTCCAGATGGGTCTGCAACAGTAGGTCCTGGTTGTAAAGCGCTGGGCGTATGCGCTCCAGGACCCTCATCTACTTGTGCCCCACTTCATCCTTAGCCTCGACGAGGCACCGGGTCTTGTTGAGAGTCCTGGACCTGAAGTCCTCCCAGCGCTTCAGGACATGCTTGTAGTCGTGGGGTGCCACCCCCTCCTCGTTGATGGCACCCACAATGTCCTCCCTGATCCCTCTCCATCCTTCCTTGTCTGTGCACGATGTTGAGAAGATGGCATCATAATGCACCAGGACTTGCCATGTATTCACCGCTACCCTGGCTGCACACCCTGGCACCTTCATCTAGCCGAAGTGTCTCTCCACACACACGCGACACGTGCACCATGGTACACACTTGCCCCGTATGGCAGATTATTTGAGCCTTTACCTCCTTTTCTCCGCAGGCACTATCTCACTGTGATATCTAGCCGTATGTATTATGCAGCCTCTGTTTAGGAGCCCTTCCAACACAGGCACCCTATAGGTAAGCTCTTTTCACCTATTTCCTTTCTGTTTTACATGGACAGCAGAACCACTAACAGCTAATTACAGCCCCTTCCTTCATCTTTCTTGACAGGAATGGCCACTACAAGGAATTGAAGTCCTCTCAGTGTACTTAGACACTCTGACTCCTTGAGCCACTGCGCTCCACAGACCTGGTAAGCTCCGGTCTCCCTGTACTTATTCATCTCTCTTCTGCTAGACTTACCTGAATTGACCCATTCCTGAAACACTCTTTGTCTGTTCACTCCACAGACCACATAGGATACTTCCTCCATACGAATATCCCGTCCTGATGAAGGCCTACACCACCCAAGCTCATTTAGCTTACCCTTTGGCCAAAACACTGTCGTGTTGACTTGTTTTTTTGTGTGTTGTTGTTCATCCTACATTGTTTTTTACGTACTGATGCTGTTTATCATGCTACTATCGGACTAAGTTCTCTAGTTTCCTTCCCAAGGAATCCATAGAGGATGTAGAAGCTATAGAATTGTGTTTCACAAATATTCAACATTTGAACTTTAAAATTAGGGTACTATACCACAAAAATTCATAAATGTGAGGTATCTTATGTTGTAGCAAACTAAGTGTATCTAAAAACACTCACTGCAAACAAAATTAAAACCTAAACTGCAGTGTACAGAACTCTCCTGTCAGAATTTGTCAGGAACCAATGTGTATGATACTCGGTCCACCACGTGACGGTGAGACAAGCTCAGAAATCTGTCTTTTCTCCCCTCAGCAGTGAGTCTCACATGACCTTGCTCACTTTTGTTCTATATATAATGCTACCCACCTGGGTAGAGCAAGGCATCAACTAGGTGCCCTTTTGATTATTGTGCTGGGATCATGACAGTTTTCCCCCCCAAGATCTATCCCAAGGATGAACCCTCTGGTCCTGGCTTAGTCAGGGGATTTTGATGAACCTTTTGGAGAAGTCTGAGGGCATGAATGTTTGAACTAGGTTCCCAAGTCCTATGTTGTGGGCCAAAACCTTTCCAATTTATCAGGTAGAACAATTTCTTTTTAACTATCTTAGAGTCTAACATTTATTTTACTGTGAATTTTAGTTCACCTTTGACTATTTGGGGTTTTGGTGATGGCTGTAATCTGGTCCCTGGATTCAGTGGTTTGATCAGAGAGACATGAAAAACTGGGTGCATTTGCATGTGAGGAGGTAACTTTAGTGTTACTGCTGCGGGATTAACATTAGTCTCTACTGGAAATGGGCCTATAAATCTTGGTTGGAATTTGTGTGGGCCTTTGAGTGGCATGTTCTTGGAAGACAACCAAACATTGTCTCCCACCTTATACTCTGGTGACTCTTGTTGAAGTCTATCTGCAAATTTCTTTTCATCCTCCTTTGTTGTAGCTAAATGTCGTAGAACTTCTTCCTGTACTCTGGTAATGTTGTCATGGAGACTCTGTACTGCTGGCATCTCTAAAGACTCAGTGGGATCGAAAGTGGAGGTCCGAGAATGTAAACCTGTCAAAGTGTAGAAAGGAGTATAGCCCGTGGAAGTGTGTTCTGAGGTATTATAAGCATACTCTGCGATACAAAGGACATCTACCCAAGAACAATATATCTGGTTAAGGAGACATCGAAGATATTATTCAAGGGTCTGATTGGTTCTTTCTGTTTGACCGTCAGTCTGTGGGTGGTGGCTGGTAGATAGGCGCACTTCAATCTTGGCCAATTCAAAACATTTTCTCCAGAATTGGGATAAAAATTGGCTTTCCCTATCTGTGATCACAGTAGATGGAAATCCATGAAGACGCACAATTTGTTCCAGGAAGACCTTTGCTAAGACTGCAGAAGTTGGGAGTCCTTTTAGGGCTATGAAATGCGCCAGCTTGGAAAATAAGTCCACCACAACTAAAATAGTGTTATATCCTTGACAAGGAGGTAGTTCCGTAATAAAATCCATAGAAATGGTATGCCATGGCGCTGGTGGGACGGGCCACGGTTGCAGAAGTCCTGCTGGTTTCTGTTTTGAACTTTTGTTCCGAGTGCAAATTCCACTGGGTTGAATGTAATCTTTGATGTCTTTGTACCATGTTGGCCACCAGAAGTGTCTCTTGATCTTGGCCGTTATCTTGGCTATCCTAGGGTGACCCTCCAAGGTTGCTCCATGGTAATCTGCCATAACTTTATTTTGTAACTCCAGATGGGGTAGGTAAAGTCGACCCTGGAAATAAGGTAGACCTTCTTGAAGAGGTCCTTTTGATTCCCAAGCCTCTAATTCAGATGTGGTTAAGTGAAGTAGAATATGTGCTTTTAAGCCTTCTTCGGGGGATCCAGTAACTCCCAGCATCTTTTCTTCAGGGATTATGTTTGTTTTTTTAACAATTTATTTTATTGACAACATACATACAGGGCTGAACGAAACGGTCCGTTCCACCAGTAAGACACAAAAAATTAAAGCAACAGGTTGTCAGTTTTTCCAATATTAACTCCCTTCCCACCATCCTCCTCCCTCCCACCCTAACCCAATGTCAACATACCAAGTTATGAGAGTTCACGAACAATAATAGCTCTGAGGAGAACGGATGCTTGCCAAGTACCAATTAGACGAATCACTTGACACAGTGGATTCAGCTTGCGAATTAAACGGAAGGAAACAATCACAGACTCAAGGAAGAATAGAGATAGGCATCTCGTGGAGGCAACCTAAAATACAATCTACAGGCGCATAGAAATACAATCCTCGTGGAGAAGAACTGCAGTCCATTCTTGTACAAAGTCTGTCATGGTGTCGTTAGTTATTGCGGTAAGCTTTACATATATGTGAAAATCGACCTGAGTTTGCAGAGCCATTCCTCTTTAGACGGGGCCAATGCACTTTTCCACTTTTGGGCGAGTGCTAGCCTCCCCGCTCTCAACATGGCCCCAATGACCTTAGGGAAGGCGTTCAGTTCTGTCTCGGGTGCTGGGGTGCCCAGGAGGATTTCCAATGGCAGTAAGGTTGGGCTGAACCCTTCGATTTCCTTAATCCAGCTAAGTAGTTCCGACCAATAGACCTGAATGACTGGGCATTCCCACCACAGATGAAACCATGTGCCCCGTTGGTGACACCCTCTGGGGCAATAGGGGGACACGTCCCTAAACATTTTGGACAGGGTGGCCGGGGGGCGTTGCCATGAATGGAGAATTTTGAAGTTATGTTCCATAGCAGCCGTGTACAGAGAACCCGTGAAAATGCATTTAAAAATCGCCCTCCACGTATGATCATCCAGGGGCATGCCCAGCCTAGTTTCCCAGATCTTCTTGAAAGGTTGTCTACCCTCCAGGTCCGCTGTGATCAAGACGCCATAGAACATTGATAAGGAGCCTCTCCGCGTTGTGCTTTTGGTCAGGATAGTCTCGAAAGGGGTGAGGGGGCGTTTGAGACGATCGGCCCAGCGAGGGTGGGTCAAGATCCCCTTCAAGCGTAGGTATTCGAAGACTGAGGGAGGGTTGTCCGCCAATGCTTCGGTCAGTTTGTCATATTCTATAAAACCCTCCTCACGATACAATTGGGATATTCTCTCCAGGCCCATGTCTGACCAAGATTGGGTGTCTCGGAATCCCTTGGAGCCCAGATCAATAGGGGGGCCCCAAAGCGAAGTCAGGGGGGATGGCCAAGAGGATAGTTGTTTGTTAGCAGCGTTAGGCTTCCAAACCGCCCAGAGGGCTGCCAGGGTGGGGTGAGTTCTGAGATGTGGGGGGAGAACCCTAGGGGGGGCCCACAAAAGATCTCTAACTTTTCTCGGGTGGGCATGAATGTCCTCAATATATGTCCAATATGTTCCCATGTCATCCCTCATATGTTCCAACATTACTCGGAGCTGGGCTGCTTTATAGTAAAGCCTGAAGTCCGGGAGACCGAATCCACCCTCTGACTTTGGTAGGGTCAAAGTGGAAGTCTTGATTCTCGTCCTTTTGCCATTCCAGATAAATTGGAGGACTCGGGATTGGAGAACCTTAAAAAAGGCCTCGGGTATCACCACAGGGAGCGCCGCGAAGAGATAAAGGAGGCGGGGCAAAATATTCATCTTCACCGTAACCATGCGCCCCAGCCAAGAGAGTGTAAGGGGGCCCATCGTTGGAGGTCGCTACTAACCTGAGCCAAGATCCCCGGGAAGTTGCATTGGTATAGTTGGGAGAGGTCTCTGGGGATGGTGGTGCCCAGGTATCTAGTGGATTCCCACTCTATTCTTACCCCCAGTATTTCGGTGCTGCCCTCAATCTCATGTTCCCCTGGACCCATGGGCATTACGCTAGACTTGGAGGTATTTACCTTCAGCCCCGAGAAGGAGCCGAAGTAGTGTATGACATCAAATAATCGTGGTAGGGAGACCCGGAGGTTGGTTAGGTAGCCCAGGATATCATCTGCGAACAGGGATAGTTTAAAGTCGCAGTCGCCACACCGTATCCCCGTGATCTCTTGGTCTGTCCTGACTGCTATCGCCAGGGGTTCCATCGCCAAAGCATATAAAAGGGGAGAGAGGGGACATCCCTGTCGGGTGCCCCTGGAAAGGGAGAACGGCTCTGAGGTGCCTCCGTTGGCCAATACTCTTGCTGAAGGGCCCTTGTAAAGTGCTGCAATCCACCCACAGAAGTTGTCTCCCAACCCCATCTTGCGGAGAACTCTGCCCATGTAGGGCCACTCGACACGGTCGAAGGCCTTTTCTGAGTCTAACGAAAGAAGGTAGCCTTCCACATCTTGTTTTGTAGCTTCATGCATGAGATCGAGGGTTTTCCTAATGTTGTCTGATCCCTGGCGCCCCGTAACAAAACCCACCTGATCGCCATGTACTAGGGAAGGAAGGAGTTTCGCTAATCTATTTGCTAGGAGTTTAGCTAGGATTTTAACATCAGTGTTGAGAAGGGAAATGGGGCGATATGATTGGCATTGGGCGGGATCTTTTCCTTCCTTGGGGAGCACTACAATCAAAGCCGACATCATCGTGGGTGGGAGGGAGCCCTGATTCAGCGCGGAATTGAACATCTTAGCCATGAATGGGGCAAGCGTGGATCTATATGTTTTATAAAACTTAACTGTGTAGCCATCGTCCCCTGGGGCTGTTCCGCTTTTCAGCGAGGATATGGTATCTATTATTTCTTGTGGGGTTATGGGCAGCTCCAATAACTCAGCTTTGTCGGGTTGGAGGCCCGCTATCGGGAGGGAGTCGAGAAAGCTGTGAACCTCGTCCCCATCACCCACGTATTCCGAGCTGTACAGCTTTTCATAATATCGCCTAAATTGTTCCGCGATTTTACTATCTCGCACTGTCGAGTCCCCCTCCGGGGTGTGGATGGAATTAACCCTTCTGCTGTTTCTGAACTCACGGAGCCTCCAAGCCAGTATCCTATCCGCCTTTTCCCCCTTTTCCATATATTTCTGTTTTAAGAAAGAGAGTTTCTTCTCCGTCTGTCCCACAAGGAGGTCTGCCAATTTGGTTCGTAACCTCTGCAATTCCTCCCATTTCCCAGGGAACATCTGAGTTTTTAATTTCCCCCCTGGTTGTATTGCCTCTATCTTCTCCCTTAGTGATTTCTCCTCCCGGGCTCTTTCCCTCTTTTTCCCCGATCCTATCCCAATGAGGGTACCTCTGATAGTAGCCTTGAATGCCTCCCATACTCCCATGACCCCCACCTCACTGTTATCATTGAGGGAAAAGTAGTCCTCAATGGCCACCAGAAGGGATTGGCGGACCTCTTTGTCCTGCAGAAGAAGGTCCTTACACCTCCACCGGGAGCCTGCTGCTGGGGCAGGGGGGAGACCCAATCTAATCTTTACCATGTCGTGGTCAGTCCAAGGGACAATCTCCACTCCCGAGTCTGTGGCCTCCCTCTGCAGTGAGGTCTCAACCAAAATGTAGTCAATACGAGAGAAAGCTGCGTGAGGCCTTGAGTAAAAAGTATAGTCGGGATTCGGACCCTGTTTGCAAGTGCATGTGTCACTCAGGCCCAGTTCCATGTTCACTTCGCGAAAGGCCACAGCAAGTCTCTCGTGAAGGCGCATGTTCGGGCAGGGTTTAGCAGATTTCCTATCCCTCTCGGGGCATAGAACCATATTAAAATCTCCCCCAACCAATAGGGTACCTTCCGAGAATTATATTATTATTTCTTTCATTCTGACCCAGAAGGCATCTTGTGCTTCATTCGAGGCATAAATACCCACCAGTGTAAACAGCCGACCCCGCACCTCCCCCTTAACCATGAGATATCGTCCATCTGGATCTGATTTTAACGCTTTAAGCACAAAATGGGCCCCGGGGGATACCACCAAGGCTACTCCTCGCTTCTTTGCCTGAGAAGATGCAGTGAATACCTGATCAATTGTTTTAGCCCTGAGCTTTGGTTCCTTGCCCCGAACCCAGTGAGTTCCTGTACAAATAAAAAGTGAAGCCGGAGCCTTGCAAATTCCCGCACCAACAACGACCTTTTTGTAGGCGAGTTGAGCCCTCGCACATTTAGCGATCCCACTGTCAAGTGTTGGAGCAAATCATCCATTAATACACTGATAAAAGCTCGTAGCTCCCCTCAACAAACAGCAACAGTTCCTGCTCCCACAGTGCTTGTCTACCCCATGTAACGCTCACCTGATTCTCGCAGAGGCGCCGGTCTTGACTGGGCGACTACCGTATCTTCAAAGGTGATGTGTAGCACCCGGTTGGCTCTTTGGGCTGGACCTCTGTGCACTGTATGCCTGACGTGTAGAGTAAGATGTCTGCAGATAGAAAATATGGGGTTAATGAACTGGGGTTATTGGGGTGTCCCTATCTCTTTCCTCTTCTCCTCTCCTGTAGACCCCAAAGGTTAACGCTCTCACCTTAGGTAAGTGAATGCCGAGCTCTCCATCTGCCTCGGGGCAGGGTGCTGTAGCCAGTTTCTTCACTGGATAGGTAGCGCAGGCCTCTTGACTTCAGAGGACTGCTGTCCGTCGTTTACTGCACGAACGGTAAGTTTCGAGTCATTCAAATGTCTTTTTAAAGTCTTTAGTAATGATGTCTCTTGTTTTGCAGGGTTCCGGCGATGGCGGATGACGGGCTGAAGTGAGTTGAAGATGGAGCCCGTGTGATGAATAGAAGCGCCTGGAAGCACGTGAGTAAGCGCTTGTTGCCTGCTTCACGATGCGCTCTAACTGTCTTTTTATTTTGCAGGTACGAGTTCGGAGCGGCTGCAGGGTGCCGGAATACCCACTGGATTAGATGTGGAAAGGAGTAATGGCACGTGAGTATTAAAGTTCCCCAATGTCTTTAAACGCACCTTGTTTTGTCTTTCAGATGCGGATGCAGCGCCGAAGGCCTCCGGAGCGTGTGAAGAGTTGGTAAGATTTTGTCTTTCAGATGCCGGAATGCAGTATGAAGACCTCCGGAGCGCACGAAGAGTAGGTAAGCCTTTGCCTTTCCGATGCCGGAATGCTAACCTGTTCTTTCTTGTCTTTATAGGTGTTGCTGAAGACTGGATTCAGGATGGTAAGCCTTTGCCTTTCAGATGCCGGAATGCTAACCTTAGGCCCAGGACTGGATGCAGAAGACACGATGAGCATCCTGCTGCAGAGGGTGCAGAATAACGCAAAGCAAGATTCATCCACCGGGTGTGGTTTAAATAGCCTCCTGTAGTGCTTAGGTGTCTCCTTCCACAGCCACGCCTAAGTAAGAAAAGAGTTCCTGGTAAGAAAAGAGTTCCTGCCTTCCAGAAGAGTTCCAGTGTTCTAAATCTAGGGAGTGGCTCCAGCCCCACCCAACAGGAAAAGTAGTTCCAAACAGAAGAGGATCAGAGGCTCAACTGGCAGGCAAGTAAGCAGCATGGTCTGCTGCAGGTAAGTCCACCCAAGCATTATGAGCCCGGCGCTTCCAGCGCTGGGACTGGGCATATTTATGAGCCTGGTGCCACTGGCGCCAGGACTGGGTCCAAAAGGTCCCAATTGGGACTGGTTGGCACTCAGAACCTGGGTTATGGATCTGCTTCCAAGGGAGTTGGGAAAACCCTGACCTTTTGGAAGCAGAGATCATGACAGTACCCCCCCTCAAGGCCCCTCCCAAACCGCGCTTCTCCGGGGGTTTTGGCTTGTCAGGAAATGTTCGGTGAAATCTTTTGATTAGGCGAGGAGCGTGGACATATTCAGCAGGTTCCCAGGATCTCTCTTGGGGGCCGTAGCCTTTCCAGTCAATTAGGTAGAATAGTTTAGATTTGGAGATCTTGGAGTCCAGAATGCTTTTGACTTCAAACTCGAGTTCTCCATCCACTAGGATAGGTTTTGGAGATTTGGTTAGTCGGGTTTGAGGTTGCACAGGTTTTAATAGAGAGACGTGGAAGACCGGATGTATCTTCATGTGCGGGGGCAAGTCCAACTTGACCGCTATTGGGTTTACTATGGTAGTGATGGAATAGGGACCAAGGTATCTTGGGTTGAATGTGCGTGGCCCTTTTAGAGATAGATATTTGGTGGATAACCAGACTTGATCCCCTACTTGATAGTGAGGGGCTTCCTTCCGATGTTGATCTGCTCCTTTCTTGTATTGTTCTTTAGCCCTTTGAAGGTGAGAAACAGCTTCCTTAAAGGCTTGGGTGATTGTAGAATGCAGGTAGTCTACTGCTGGTGTTTCAAGATCTTGGAGGGGATCCAACTCCGAGGTTCGAGGGTGACTGCCGTACAAAAGAAAAAACGGGGTTTTCCCAGTTCCCGAGTGGACAGAGTTATTGTAGGCATACTCGGCTATCCAAAGGATATCTTTCCAAGTTTTTTCAGTTTGTTGCAGCATGCAGCGTAAATACTGTTCCAGAGTTTGATTGGTCCTCTCGGTTTGTCCGTCGGTCTGAGGGTGGTGACTGGTCGATAGTCTCACATCAATTTGAGCCGACCGACAGCAACTTCGCCAAAAATGAGAAATAAATTGACTACCTCGATCCGAAATTAGAACCGAAGGAAAACCGTGCAGTCGGACGATGTTGTCGAGAAATTCTCGGGCCAGAGTTGCTGCTGTTGGCAAGCCTTTGAGCGGAATGAAATGCGCCATCTTGGAGAATAAGTCCACGATTACTAGAATCGTATTGTATCCGGAGCATGGAGGTAGATCGGTGATGAAGTCCATAGAAAGCGTATGCCAAGGGCGAGGTGGGATGTCAATAGGGCGTAAGAGGCCTGCTGGTCTTTCCTTTTGACTCTTGTTTTGGGCGCATACTCCACAGGACATTATAAAGTCTCTGATATCTTTTTTCCAAGACGGCCACCAGAAGTAGCGCTTGATCTTTTCTGAGGTCTTGGCTATACCGGGATGACCTTCCATTAAAGAGTTGTGATAACAAGAGATTACTTTTTTCTGTAAATCTGTGCTGGGTAGGTATAATCGTTCTTGGAAATACAATAAGTTGTCCTTTACTGCAAAGTCCTTTCCCTGCAGATGCCAATTCTGTATATCTGCTGGAGTTACAAGTTGCCTGGCTTTATCCTTAACTTCCTCTATGGATTCTGTGGCGATTACACCCAGAATTCTTTGTTCGGGAATGATTGGTACAGGTTTAGGGTTGATAAAGTGTTCTTCCACTCCCATCCGAGAAAGGGCATCGGCTTTACCGTTCTTTGTACCTGGTCGATAGGTAATTATGAAGTCAAACTCGGCAAAGAATAATGCCCAACGGAGTTGTCTAGAGGATTGGGCTTTTGCGGTTTTCAAATATTGCAGGTTTCGGTGATCCGTAATCACAGTAACGGTGTGTCGGGCCCCCAGCAGATAATGCCGCCAAGCCTTAAAGGCAGACTTGATAGCCAGAAGTTCCTTGTCAGTAATCGTGTAATTGACTTCAGGAGGCGAGAATTTGCGGGACCAAAATGCCACGGGATGCAACTGATTGGTTACCGGGTCCTTTTGTGATAGAACTGCCCCCATGGCAAGGCTTGAAGCATCAGTTTCCACGATGTAGGGGAGTTCGGGGCGAGGGTGTTTTAAGATTGGTGCAGAGATAAATTTAGTCTTCAAATCCTGGAAAGCTTGTTCCGCCTCGGTAGACCATTCAAAACGTTTGTTTTTCTTTAACAAGGCAGTGATGGGCTGGACTATTCGAGAGAACTCGGGGATAAACCTGCGGTAAAAGTTAGCGAAGCCTAACATGCTTTGCACACCTTTTACGGAGGATGGTGATGGCCATTTGAGAACTGCATCGACCTTCTTTGAATCCATACGCACCCCGCCAGGTGATAATATGAATCCCAAGAATTCAACTTCAGTCACGTTGAAAACACATTTTTCCAACTTAGCGAAAAGTTTGTGTTGACGCAATCTTTCGAGGACCATTTTCACGTGTTTCCAATGTTCAGATTCCGATGAAGAATAAACGAGGATGTCGTCAATGTAAACAACAACACATACATCTATGAGCTCTCTGAGGACATCGTTCATAAAATATTGAAAGGCGGCCGGGGCATTGCAAAGTCCGAAGGGCATGACCTGATATTCAAATAGCCCATACTTGGTGCGGAAGGCCGTCTTCCATTCATCGCCCTCTTTTACTCGTACCAAGTGGTAAGCTCCTCTAAGATCCAGCTTTGTATATATGCATGCTTTTCTGACTTGGTCCAGGAGTTCAGGGATCAAAGGTAACGGATATCTATTCTTAAAGGTGATCTGGTTCAGGGAGCGATAATCGATACAAGTTCTAAGGTCTCCTTCCTTTTTTGGAACGAAGAACAAAGCTGAAGAAGCAGGGGACTTGGAAGGACGAATAAACCCATTTGCCAGGTATTGATCCAGGTATTGTCGAAGGTGAAGGTTCTCAGGCTCGGTGAGGGCATAAATTCTACTACAAGGAGGAGTAGATCCAGGTATCAGGTCTATCTGGCAGTCATAAGACCTATGAGGAGGTAGAGAGTTAGCCTGATCCTTCCGGAAAACATCTTGGTATTCTAGGTATTCGGGAGGTAACTGGGGAGTCTCTGAAGAAATTGCGGCCAGTGCAACACCAGGTGGAGGGTGACAAGTAGAGACACATTCTGGAAACTGGACCGTTCTTGCTCGCCAATCGATCAGAGGATTGTGTTTCTCTAACCAAGGTATTCCTAGAATAATCTGAAACTGAGGGGCCTTGATCACATCGAACACGATCTTCTCATGGTGTCCATCTTGACTTACTAGCGTCACTTCGTGAGTGGTATGCGTTACTGGCCCGGATGCTATCTCCGTACCATCCACCGTAGTAATGACGTCCTTTACAGCCTTGGGACAAAGAGTTAGATTCATCCTCAAAACCATTTCATGATCCACATAATTGCCGATGGCACCGCTGTCGACGTAAGCTTCAATTGCATGTAATCGATCCGGATTATCAGGGCTAATGAGGACCATAGGTATCACGAAATGCGAGGTCACGGAACTGGTTTTTACGCTCGGCAAGAGGACCTCTATTCTTGTCGGGCGAGGTCGTTTCCCTGCTCAGAGTTTGTAACTTTGGTAACTGCAGCTCCTACTGCCTTCTTGGCAGGTTTCACCGGACAGTCCCGAAGAAAGTGCCCTGAGTTTCCGCAATATAGGCATAATTGCAATTGTTTCCTCCTTTCCCGCTCCCGTTGTGTTAGAGGACCTTTCAGACCCCCTATTTGCATGGATTCCCCGGAGTCTACTCCTTTGGAAGGAGTTGGCGGTTTGGAAAATACTCGAGCATCAAACTTGGAACGATCGGCCTTCCTGTGATCTATTTGAACGACCAAGTCTATGTAATCCGAACAGTCTTGTGGGGGATTCACTACTTGGGCTAAAACGTCTTTGAGCTCTCCACGTAGACCTCTATAAAACAGCGTAATCCTTTTGTCCTCAGGCCATTGAGTTTCCACTATTAGTCTATTGAAAGATGCAATATAAGCCAAAAGGTCTTGATTACCCTGTCGCAACGAAAGAAGCTCATTGTCCAAGGCCTGTCCCTGTGAATGTCTTGCGAACAGTTTTTCCATACTAAGCTGAAAGGCTTGAAAATCATGGAGAACCGGATCATCTTGATGAACTAGAGGGATCGACCAGTCTGCCGCATTGCCACTAAGGTACGAAAGTACAAAAGCTACTTTAGCTTGATCAGTTGGAAAGGCTGCTGGCCGGCATAAGAAGTGCAACCGGCACTGATTGATAAATACTGCAAACCTCTTTGGGTCACCAGAAAATCGCTCGGGCGGAGCCAGAGGTACATTCCCAGGTAGGTTGATCTGCACTGGATTCATAGAGGATGTTGAAGGAAGATTTGCCCCTGATGTGGGTAACGGGGTCTGTCCGGCTTGTGACTGTAGCACTTGTCTAGCAAGATTGTCTGTTCTCTCCTTGGAAATAATTAGTTCCCTTCTTAGAGCATTCGTTTCCTGACGAGTTGCATGCACTTCTGCCCTTAGTTCCCCAAGTAACCGGGCTAGGGGGTCAGTATCCGAGGTTTCCATAGCGCCTGGGCGAGAGTTTTGCGGTAGGCTTTGCGTTCTGTAACGCTCGCCTGATTCTCGCAGAGGCGCCGGTCTTGACTGGGCGACTACCGTATCTTCAAAGGTGATGTGTAGCACCCGGTTGGCTCTTTGGGCTGGACCTCTGTGCACTGTATGCCTGACGTGTAGAGTAAGATGTCTGCAGATAGAAAATATGGGGTTAATGAACTGGGGTTATTGGGGTGTCCCTATCTCTTTCCTCTTCTCCTCTCCTGTAGACCCCAAAGGTTAACGCTCTCACCTTAGGTAAGTGAATGCCGAGCTCTCCATCTGCCTCGGGGCAGGGTGCTGTAGCCAGTTTCTTCACTGGATAGGTAGCGCAGGCCTCTTGACTTCAGAGGACTGCTGTCCGTCGTTTACTGCACGAACGGTAAGTTTCGAGTCATTCAAATGTCTTTTTAAAGTCTTTAGTAATGATGTCTCTTGTTTTGCAGGGTTCCGGCGATGGCGGATGACGGGCTGAAGTGAGTTGAAGATGGAGCCCGTGTGATGAATAGAAGCGCCTGGAAGCACGTGAGTAAGCGCTTGTTGCCTGCTTCACGATGCGCTCTAACTGTCTTTTTATTTTGCAGGTACGAGTTCGGAGCGGCTGCAGGGTGCCGGAATACCCACTGGATTAGATGTGGAAAGGAGTAATGGCACGTGAGTATTAAAGTTCCCCAATGTCTTTAAACGCACCTTGTTTTGTCTTTCAGATGCGGATGCAGCGCCGAAGGCCTCCGGAGCGTGCGAAGAGTTGGTAAGCATTTGTCTTTCAGATGCCGGAATGCAGTATGAAGACCTCCGGAGCGCACGAAGAGTAGGTAAGCCTTTGCCTTTCCGATGCCGGAATGCTAACCTGTTCTTTCTTGTCTTTATAGGTGTTGCTGAAGACTGGATTCAGGATGGTAAGCCTTTGCCTTTCAGATGCCGGAATGCTAACCTGTTCTTTCTTGTCTTTATAGGTGTTGCTGAAGACTGGATTCAGGATGGTAAGCCTTTTTCCTTAGGCCCAGGACTGGATGCAGAAGACACAATGAGCGTCCTGCTGCAGAGGGTGCAGAATAACGCAAAGCAAGATTCATCCACCGGGTGTGGTTTAAATAGCCTCCTGTAGTGCTTAGGTGTCTCCTTCCACAGCCACGCCTAAGTAAGAAAAGAGTTCCTGGTAAGAAAAGAGTTCCTGCCTTCCAGAAGAGTTCCAGTGTTCTAAATCTAGGGAGTGGCTCCAGCCCCACCCAACAGGAAAAGTAGTTCCAAACAGAAGAGGATCAGAGGCTCAACTGGCAGGCAAGTAAGCAGCATGGTCTGCTGCAGGTAAGTCCACCCAAGCATTATGAGCCCGGCGCTTCCAGCGCTGGGACTGGGCATATTTATGAGCCTGGTGCCACTGGCGCCAGGACTGGGTCCAAAAGGTCCCAATTGGTACTGGTTGGCACTCGGAACCTGGGTTATGGATCTGCTTCCAAGGGAGCTGGGAAAACCCTGACCTTTTGGAAGCAGAGATCATGACACCCCATTAGAGGCTCGTGAAAGCCCTGGGGGTGCGTAGTAGACCCCAAAACTTGGCATTCCATAACTGTAACCCCAACATCCCAATCCCCTTACTTTCCCCCCTCCGCCCTCCCCCCTGATCGCCTGGCAGGTCGTTGGTGTCATCCTATCGCCAACCAGGCCACCATTGTCTCCCCCTCCGGGCTCAATAACTCTTGATTAACAACAACTCGAGTCCCCCCCCA
The DNA here is from genome assembly GCF_040938575.1 of Ambystoma mexicanum. Taxonomy (NCBI): domain Eukaryota; kingdom Metazoa; phylum Chordata; class Amphibia; order Caudata; family Ambystomatidae; genus Ambystoma; species Ambystoma mexicanum. The sequence goes on along the minus strand of NC_090923.1, from coordinate 1,061,781,410 downwards.
TACCCCCAAGGTCGTCCTTAAGTATAAACAATTGTTTCCCCCATCCACTCACGAAGTCGATTGCAGGCTTTTTCATTAATCACCACGGTCCCTTTCATGTGTCCGGGAGCCCTGGGGATGCCGGAGCCAGTCTCCTGAATTTCCTTTGGCCTCGAACCCTGCGTCTTTCTCTTGGGGCCCTGGTCCCTTTTGGGCCTGTCGGAGCTCGCTCACCCTCCTGGTCACCCAGCTCCATATTCGGACCGGCCAATAGTTCGCTTGATACTCTCTGAATGTCGTCCTCCGTCACTAGGGCATATTTGTAGCCTTCAAGCTTGAAAGAGAGTGAGAAGGGGTATCCCCACCTGTACCGGACCCCCTTGGACTGGAGCATTTTTGTCAGCGGAGCGCAAAGTCGGCGCCTTGCCGAAAGCCGACAGATCCTGATAGATTGAGATCTGGGCCCCTTCCCACTCCACTGGGCCTGTCTTGCGAGCCAATTCGAGAATCTTGCTTTTCTCTGCAAAATAGTGAAAGCGAACAAGAATGGACCTGGGGCCTCTGGAGGAAGCGCCCGCTCTGTGGGCCCTGTCGATTGTGGGCACATTCGTGTTGGCCCCTCCGAACAGCAGACCAACCACTGCGGAGACGGCTTTATTGATGTCCGCTTGCGTTTCACCTTTGTGCTCCGGGAAACCTAGAAAGCGCAGGTTACACCAACGTTCCCTGTTCTCTAAGTCATCCAACTTTAAGGAGCATTTCTCTTCCCTCCTTTCAAGCTCCGCCAGGCGCATATCGAACTGGGTCTCGAAGATATCGTTGGAGGCAGTGTTATTCTCAAGCGCAAGAACCCTATCGTCTATTTTGTCAACTTTCTTGTCCAGGGTGTCCAGTCGCAGCGCTATATCTGCCCTGAAGCCTCTGATTTCCTCCAGGATGGCCGCCATGCCCCTGGTGACAGTGCTGGTGTCCGCCACTTCCTGGTGCGTCTGTGCCGCCATTTCGGGATATACTTGGGGTCCCGGGGACGGGCGGCGAAATCTCTGTAGTGCCTCCTTCCAGCTCATAGGCCCCCCCGGACATCTCTGGCTCGAGGGGCCTGCCTCCAGAAAGCGTGCGTTCAGGGAGGCCTCACCGCCGGTTTTCTCCAGGCACAGGGGGACCCGGCGGAACTGCTCGGGGCCCTCCCCGGATGTTGCAGGGGGCTTGCGTCTGCCCCAGGGGGAGCGGGTCCAGTTACATCCAGGGTGTGCCCTGCCACCACTACCTCCCTCCGGGGAGAAGGGGGAAGGCGCCAGCCAGCGTCGCTCGGCCTAGTCACAGGCTGCTCTCTAGCCCGGGCTCCGCATAGTTTCTTGTGGAGCCGCGGTGCCGAAGGGGGGAGGGGTCACTCTCCCTCCAAACTTCAACGGGTCGCGGTTTCGCAGCGGCTCCACTTCGGAAGTTCAAATTTCGGGGTGATGTGCCCACCAACGTTGGCAAGGTGGGGGTATGGTTTGCTCCTCACTCCGGGGGTTCTGGGGGGGGGGCTCAGGACCCTCAAACGGTGCCCATCGGAGGAGACGAGCTGAGATGCTTCAGCACATCTCTGCGCCCCCTGGTGGATCCCTCCAGGGATTATGTTTACAGGTTCTGTGCTTTGAATCTCTTCTTTTTCTCCAATCCTTGACAAGGCATCTGCTTTGCAATTACGTACCCCTGGGCGGTATGTGATAACAAAATCGTATTCTACAAAAAATATCGCCCAACAGAGTTGTCGTGATGATTGAGCCTTGGCATTGCGCAAATATTGCAGGTTTCGATGATCTGGTAAGGCAGTAACTGTACATCGGGCCCCTATCAAGTAGTGTCTCCATTCTTTGAACGGCTGCTTTATTGCCAGTAATTCCTTGTCTGTGATGCTATAGCTCAATTCAGCTATTGAGAACTTCTTGGACCAGAAGGACACTGGATGCAGCTGTCCGGTTTCGGGGTCTTTCTGGGATAGTACTGCTCCCATTGCAGCACTGGACGCGTTGGTTTCCACTACAAAAAGTAACTCTGGTTGAGGGTGTTTCAACACCGGAGCTGTGGTAATTTATTTCTTCATTATCTGCAAGTCCTCTTCTGCTTCCGTAATCTTGGAGAAGGTCTTATGTTTGTGAAGAAATTAAGGTATCGGGTTGACCAATTGTGGAAATCCTGCAATAAAGCGTCTGTAAAAATGTGCAAATCCTAAAAAACTTTGGACTCATTTCACTGAGGTAGGAGATGGCCAATTGAAAACTGCTTCGACTTTTCTGTTATCCATTTGGATTACTTTGGGTGACAATATGAATCCCAGGAAATCCACTGAGGTCGTATGAAAGGAACATTTTTCCAATTTTACAAAGAGCTTGTGTTTTTTTAGTTTCTGGAGGACTTCTCTTACATGGGTTATCTGCTCTTGGACCGACCTTGAGTATATAAGACTGTCGTCCAAGTACACTACGGTGCAAACGGTGCAATTCACATAAAATATTGTTCATAAAATTTTGGAAAGCCGATGGGGCGTTGTGTAGTTAGCTATTGTTGTGACTGGTCCTGCGGTCATGCAGGCAAGTGGGACCATCGATGGGGGGGCACCGAACATGCCGTTCAGCAGTGGCAGTTGTGGACTGGCTCACAGGCACATGCGCCAGCCCGAGGGTTTCTGGGGGCGCCCAGCAGACACACACGTTTGCAGGGATCACCCTGTGGGCCATGGTCACACAGCAAGATATCAGCCGGCAGGGGCAGCCGGATTTGCAGCTGCTCTGTGGTCACACGGGGGTCAGTGGCCTGGGGTCACCCAGGTTACACATGCTGATCTGGGGGCACCCAGATCAGCAGGGTTGCTGGACGTGATTGTATGGTGTAGGCCTGCAGCACAATAAACTGTGACACAGGAGACAGAAGTGCCATGAAATGAAGTCTGACGCTGTTCTAAGGCACGTGCGTGCAGAGGCCCCTGACACATCCTCTTAAAGGGGCAATGCATGTTCTTAAAGGGCAAACACTACAGGGTATGGCAGTTGCTAATTATAGTAACTAAAAGAGATAGCGGTTCCTCCATAGATGTATCCTCCTTGTCAAGTGCTCCTAGTGTGATGACCCCCATTAGGCCTCCTATTCTGCCTGCCACCAATGTCATGACCTTTGCAACCCCTCTAGCCGCCATCAACACTTTTCCTTTGCTGATGTTCTCACAGTGCCTCTGAAAGTGTTCTCCAGGCACGCCTGTGATGGTGGTCATGGAAACAAAGCTTTGTGTGTTGCATTTGAAGAGTTTCAATTCCGACCTTTGTACTTTGCCAATGTCTAGTCTCTGCATTTGTTTTGGCACATGTATGTCTATTGTGCTTATAGGTCTCCATATCCGTATGAAAGTAATGGCAAAAACAGCCAATTTCAATTCTTGCTATTTTTAGGCGTTCGTATTGCATGCGATATGGATGGGTTGGGCATGTAGAAAATGGGGTAAATAACCCACATTTCCTCTATTGCATACTGTCGATGTAGCCCGTGATGTGCAGAATTCTTAGGAAAAAGTCAGCAGAACAATGAACATCGAACGTTTTGAAAATAACATTCACCCAATGACAAAGCAGCTGGCAAGTGGATCGGCAAAGAGAAGTGGGACCCGGACAAAGCTCCATATCAGCAAATCTGTTTGCCAGAAAATGTTGAAAGTTCTGCAGAATGGCCCGCCTATGTTTACTTGTGTCACACCTCTCGAATTGGCAGCATTCCCTTTTCTTACTCCGCTCCCAATTCTGGATAAAAGGTTGTCGAAAATGTGTGCCTTGTTTATACAAGTGAATGTTTTCTTGCTGCGGCGCTCCTGCTGATATTCACAGATGTGCAGGTGGACCACTGCAATACTGCTAACTGATCATCAAGAGAGAAAGTGGAATGGCGCCGCAGGGGCAGAACAAAAATGATTAAATTGAAAGATTAGCAATATAAAGCACGATGGCTGTAGAAAAGGCCCCGCCTCTCGTTATCTCCTGAGGAGTCAGGGCTTTCTGTCCCCTTCCCATGTCCCCTTTCGCCACAGAGGTAGCCATGGGCTGCCCCTGTTACCTGAAGGATTATGTACAAAAGGGAGCTAAACTTATTCTTCCTCGTCATTTTGTAGGATAAACCCTAAGGCCATCTCCGCGTGGTAATGTTGAGTTTTGCTACTCCCTTTGTGTGTGACCCCTCTGACAGTTCTGCGCTTTGAAGCGGCTTGCTTGTAATGTATCCTGTTACAAAACCCTATAAATAAATGATATATAAAGCACAAACCTAAATGTATTTGCCATGTTTCTATGGGGCGAAATTAGCTCATAAAAGCAATGAAGTGAAGACAAATATAGAACAGCCGTTGGCAAAGCCAACAGTTTTTGGCTTTTGTGTAGGCATAGGATATGAATTTATCAGGCACTGCCATAACGAAACTGCCTGGCTATAAGGCAGCAACAGCTAGAAAATGCGGCAGGTACCTGGGGACATGGAAGAGGATTATCGAATCCTGTCCCTGCTCCCCCTCCCACAAGGCACATGGCCCGGAAGAAGAACTGCAAATTCTGCAATCACCCATACCACTTTGGACCGATTCCTAGTGCTCCTACCCCAGACAAGTATGGTGAGAGGTACCCACTCAGCCAACCCTACAGCCCAGGAGCAGTGCAAATGCTACCCAGAGTGGATGAGGATCCTCAGGATGCCACTAAGCAGACTTCCATTGACAGTGTCGACTAAAGAGCCAAGAAGCTACGCTACTGATGTCGTTAGAGACACAATGACATAGCAGCGTTAGACAAGCATACGTGCCATCGTCACGCTGGAACACAATCACACACCTGAATACATGAAAAACAGGAGCATACAGTTCGATAAGTTAGAGGACAGACACATGCACATGCCACCTTTTCTTTATTATTTTGTCATTATCTTAACCCCAACAACGCAGAAACTGCAAGAAGCAAGAGATCCTGAATTAATGATGCTTATATGCCATTAACCCTCGTGGAACTGCAAGAACACCTATGGGACCTGACATTACGTGCCCAGCTGCAGCACCTCACTCCCCTGACATCGGGAGCCTTCTGGAGCACCATGCAGCACCTTTGAAGAAGGTAAGCCCTCCCTGGGCTTATTGCAGAGCGCAATTGGCGCTTGTTTTTTTATTCTAATTGGTGCGTTGATGGCACCGAGCACTGTACATTTGCGGACATGAAAGAAAATGTGTACCATCTTGGGGATAACCTGTATTTGACTTTAAACAGGTCTTCTCCCCCTTTGTCTGAAAGCAACCTGGCCATTTCAAGATGGCAGCCTGCATTTCGTCCTACTGGAGCCTTTGTCCTGGTTTGTACTGTTCGCCTCTGATTGGTTGCAGGCCTCTACATCACGGCCTATGGGGTAGCCGGCCCTCCCTCCAAAAGCCCACTCCTAAGGCCCCTGTCAGCTCCCTGTCCGCTGCCCCTGCCCCCCATGATGCTGTCTGTGTCTCCTCTCCCCAGCCAAGCCCCTGTGATGCTGTCTGTGTCCCCCTTCCCTGCCCAGCCCCTTGTGATGCTGTCTGTGTCACCCCTCCCCTGCCCAGCCCCCCCGTGATGCTGTCTGTGTCCCCCCTCCCCTGCCAAGCCACCCGTGATTCTGTCTGTGTCCCCCTCCCCTGCCCAGCCCCCCGTGATCCTGTCTGTGTCCCCCCTCCCCTGGCAAGCCTCCCATGATGCTGTCTGTGTCCCACCTCCCCTGCCAAGCCCCCCGTGATGCTGTCTGTATCCCCCCTCCCCTGGCAAGCCCCTATGATGCTATCTGTGTCCTACCTCCCCTGCCAAGCCCCCCGTGATGCTGTCTGTGTCCCCCCTCGCCTGCCAAGCCCCACGTGATTCTGTCTTTGTCCCCCCTCCCCTGCCCAGCCACCCGTGATGCTGTCTGTGTCCCCCACCCTTAGCACTTACGTTTTTCAAATATGTCACCTGACTTTTGTTTTAGCTGCTTGTCTGTCTCCCCCACCACCTTTTTGTTCTCACCCATCTTGCCCCCTCTGTTGTCTGGCCTCTGTTGTCTGGCCTAGTATGATAGTCGCTTGTTTTGTTCTTCTCCCTCTCCCTTACTCCAATCCCTGCTACCCCTCCCCCTCTCCTTCTAGGTGACATCAGTTGGTACCTCTTCGCCCTTGGCTGGTCACGTGTCTGTTCACCGTGAATCTGCTTCATTTTCCTTCTTTTTGTGTATTTGATTCTTCCGTAGCCTCGCCACCTTCCTGGGGCCTCCTTATCTCGACCTTCACTGGCTGGCTGCTATGCTCTGAAGTTTTGATTCTTCGAGGATGGCACTCTCCCCACTTCTTGGAGTTGACCTCGAATTCCCAGGCATGAGCTACTTCTTACTGAGTTCCGATTCCACTCTTTCATTTGGCTTTAGCTGGAATATGAATCCTGGCCTTGTTAGCCCCTTGCAGCCGGTGCTTAATTCTGCTTTCACAAAATGGAGTCACACTTGTATAGTGTGCTTCATTGAGGTAGATATATAATTGGTTCTTGCCGCTCTATTCTTCTACTAAGCATTGCAAGCAGTACTGTTTCCTTGGCTTCTTGCGTTCCAAGCCTATTTACAGGCATTTTAGTCAGTTACGTGTAATCATCCTTCCTTCATGGTTACATTCTTTGTGCTGCAACGTTGTTTCTTCTTTTAAGTCTGTCGCACCATCATTCATAACTTTTCATCTTCTGTGTCATCCTTTAGACGTTGTTTCATTCATCTGTGAGTCTGTCCGGGCCTGTGTGTCGTCACCACTCTCCTTCCATTATGGTTCTATGTGCATCCTCGGGGACAGTCTGCACGTAGTCTTCATTTCGTGTTAACTGCTGGTACAGTTGTCTCAGTGGGTACCGGGCTGCCCAAGGTTGTCTAGTTACAGGCACTTCAACAGGTATTGCTCTTCTGATGGGTCCTGGGCAGAATCCCAGAGCTGCTCTCTGTTGGCTCATTTCTTCCTCATACGTCACAAACCTTGGCGAATATGCTCCTGGTACCTCGACCTGCGGGCTGGGGTGCAGGCCATGTTTGGGACCTCCTCTACACTCCCCCCTCTGGTCAGTTCATCAACCACTTCTGCATCCTCCTGTGGGTTTGTCTTAATTGGCTCTTCTGCATCTTGTTCATCGTCTTCTGGGTTTGTACATGATGGTGCAAACGTGTGTTTCTTTGGAGTCCATATTTTTATTACTCCCTTCAAACTTCCTGCTGTTTTTACATGTTCATCTTTGTTCCAGGTCATTCACTGGCATTGTCCATTTGGGCTGCAGTAGATCCATTTTCCTTCATATTTTCTTCGTTTTGTGGGCTACACAAACTTTGTTCCTTCTGGCGCGAATTCGCTAGCCCTCACACAGTCTCTGATTTTTTCATCAGTCAGGTCTCTGGGCTTCCATCCTGGTTTGACATTGATCATGATCTTCATTCCAATTGCTTTTTTCTGGCATGTGTGATGATTATCTTGATAACAAAAAATCCTAGTAGTATCATAAATAGCAGGGCACCCAAAACCTTGAATATGTCTGCTATCCATTGTGGGACCCATGAAAATAGTGTTCTAAACCAGCTGTCATCATCAACTTCGTCAGTTTAATTGATCATCTGGTTCTGCAGGTTTGACAGCATACTTATGGCTTCTGTTAAGGTTCCATTTTCTCCATTTTGCGAAGGTATACATGTACAACATGATTCTCGGATTTTTGCGCAAACACCTCCATCCATCACAGTGTCATGTCATGTCCAATCGCTCATCTGCTACTGTTCCCAGTTCCCACACGCACCCCCAATGGCAGCGACAGCAGCAGCGGCACAGCCGCAGAGGTTTCCCGGCTGGTGGACCAGTGTCTTTCCACACCCCTTTCCACGGTGGCGGTTGCCATGGCGACTCCTTCACGCTCCGTGGCAAAACAAGGGCGTATGGAAACCCACACGTCACATGCCCGGAAGACGTCCGCAACACCAATCACTGTCTGTGTTGCGTTCCACGTGACACGAAGCTGCGGTCACGTGACCGCATCACATGACCACGCTCATATTTGAAAAAGGGCGAGCAAACGCGGAAACATTGCTTCACAGCTTCTTCACAGAGAACTGCTTGGCGTTTTGGATTACTCTTGTTATTCACGTACTACCTTGATCACGGAACGTTTGATTGGACTGTCTTTTGGATTTTCCCTACCAGGATTTTGGCATGCTCTCTGATCACCTGGATTTTTGACCACTGGCTTGGATACTGGACTTGGTACATGGATTTCCCTGTCTCCAGTTCTGTCTTTTGGCTCCTGACCTCGGATTGTGTTTTGGATTGATCACAGATTACGTTCTTGTTCCATACCTTACTCGGGTGTCTCCCGGAGTGCCATCAGAACACCTCAGCCTGCCGCTGCTGTCAGCATACTACCTGCCTACGCCTAAAACTTCCCACCTGCCCACTATAGGTAAGTTGCAGTTATATTGTCACTACTGTCCCTACCATTGTTGTCAATTATCACTGCTTAACATAACCCTTCATTGCCTTACAGTGGTCAGGGGGTTCTTCCGGCGTTCCCGGTTCCAGGCTGACGACACTCTACACCTGTGGCCTCAAAGATTGCTCGAGTAGTGTTTTTGCTCTTACTCGTGTGGTACTTGGGGACGGAGGTATTATTTATCTACACGACCATCAAGTCAGAACACGCAGTGATCATGTCAAGTACATATCTGTTCTCGAGTGTCATCAATCGGATTGCTCTTAATTCTTCTTTGATTGCGTTGAATCCTTTTATGGTGGTGTTGATGGTCTGAAATAGCTCCCATCTGGTTATCTGCAATCATTTAGTATTTACTCCAACTTGAATGTGTGGCAGAAAAATCGTTATGAATACTGATGAAGTGAGGCTAAACAGCCTGTGTTCATATGGGATTGCAAGAAATGCTTCTTCTGATTTGGCAGAAAAGTAGTTCTCTCTCTTCCTTCGAGATACCAGTTCCACCGACCTCCTCTTCCTTAGGTGAGCATCTGCTTTCAGGAAACTGTCAATATTCAGGTCACTTTTCAGGATCACAAGTGCGGGAACATGGACGTTCACAATTGTGCATATGCCTCTCCAGTTTTTCGGTAGTCTTATGTATGCTTTGGATCCACACGCCCAGTAATGATCCATAATCACTGCGGTTCCCTGAGTCATTCCGGGAGCTTCAAAAATGTGTCCGCAGTTCCGATTCTCTCCCATCTTCCTAGTGCCGTTGTTCCTAAAGCACAATTTTGGGCTTTCCAGTGGTACTATCTGCAAGGGTCCCCCTCTATTTTCAACCCAGGTTAGTAACTTTATCAACTTTGACCATAGAGGTTTGCACAATTTTTGTGAGTTTTCTACTGCTTCTTTGCAGGCTCCAAGCACAATCTATTCTTCCAAATTTGGGCTTCTCCTGGAGTTTTTTCTTGGACGTCCAGTCTCGGGTTAATCTCCATCTAGTTCCTGTGCCTTTCACTTCTGGTTTTTCATACCTGATCACATGAATCCTAGTATGAGCTCTGTTTCTTGTCTTAATGTCCTGGGTTTAATCATCTTCATCGGGATATGCTGTTTCGGTTGCCCATATCAGTGAGGCATCTCTTCCCATAAACTGTCCTCTGGTGTTGCACATTGCTACGTGTGACAAACAGTGTGCTGTCGGGACATCAATTTGTACAGCCACGAAGATCTTGGATTTTTCCATGCTGTACGGTAGGAGTGCACAGACGTAGCATTCTCCTTCCGCTTTCCTTCTTCCGACCTCTTTCATGTGTTGGTACCAAATGTTATTCCCTAGATGTGCTGTGCTGTCCAGGTAATCGTTCAGTTCATTGTTATCTTCATATGGGCTTCTCTTGCTTCTTAGTGTCTTCCTGCAGTTGGCCATAACTGCATCTTTAAATGCGTCTGCGTGGCTTCTCCTGACAGGAGGACTCTCAGGCATGCTTGTCGGTGAAGCAGGTTTCATTGTCTGTATCGCTGTGGTAAGAGGCAGTTTTACATTTCTCTTCCTCTCCTCTTGTATTCTTTCGTAGAGTGCCCTTACCCACCATCCGTTTGACATCAGCCCAACGTAAGGCCGCATCTTGGGCCTGATGTTCGTCATTTTTGTTGGACCTGGTATTCTTATCACTCTAGTCTCTGCAGTTTTATTTTTCAGCTCCTCATGTAGTTTCTTTGCTTTAGCTATAACCGGGAATAAATGATCTATCAGCATTTGTGTCTTTGCAGTGAATTCTCTTGTAGCCGTTTCTGTCTTCTTGAGGGCTTTTGCTATATCCTCTTTAGTTGGTCCTTCACTTGCTTCTTTTCGGTCACCTTTATCATTTTCAGGGGCTGGGTGTTCGGTTGGCAGTCTTGTGCTTTCTGTTGTCTTTGTTCGAGATTCTTTAGCCATTGGCACTTGCCCGTGTTCGTGTGCAGTGTGTGTGTGCATGTAGTGGTCAGTGCTATATTTTCATTCATTCCGTGCTGACCCTGTCTCCAGCTTTTCTCTTCATTCGTTACCTCAAGTGTGTATGAATCACTGCTAATTACATTCAATTTTAGTTCGTTTACCTTACCATCAGATTTTCTTGGAACCGGAGTGACTATATAGGGTCTGGGTGCTTTTGTGGGATTCATGCGTACATTATCTGGTGGGTGCACTGAAATTGGAACGTTTCACGCACCAATAAAGAATGCAGTTCTGATTGTTAGTGACAGAAAAACAATAATAATCACTATGCATATACACATAATCGTGCGGTTTGACAATTTGCAGCATTTTCTTCAAGGAAAGTGGGGGCGCCCTTCTGTCTTTGGGAGGACCATGTTACTGTTCCGGGCCCCCATCTCAATCATATCACTGTAAAACTCTTTCTTTTCACTTACTCCATGATTGTCTCTCAGAAAGTTTGTAACATAAAGTGTCTTGTGCTTCGTAAGTGTCCCCCCTCTTGCAGGTGATGATTGTCTCTGGTTACGGGATACAGTTCCCTTGCTAGACTATGGAAAAAGATTAGACTAACACCTTTGGTGAGGCACGCTCATTATGCATATTCAAAATAGGTCAATTCCCTGTCCACCCCCCGAATTTGCTTCAGTCCTGAAGACATGCTGGATCTGTTTAATGTAAAAGTGGAAAAATGGTAATCAGTCAAAATCAGAGTAAAAAGATAAAAAATAAAAGATAAGAATACAAAATAAAATGGTGGAGTTCTCGTCTCTGCTCTCCTGATCTGTCCCTCAGCAGAAAGATGAAGAACAGTGTCTCTGTCACTTGGATCTGTCCCTGGGTGGAAAGATGAAGAACAGTGTCTCTGTCACTTGGATCTGTCCCTCGGCGGGAAGATGAAGAGCTGCCCTGGTTTCGATCTGTCCCTCGGCGGGAGGTTTCACTGGAAGCTTCTTAGATATTCTCTTTGAAAGTTGGACAGCTCCACTTGGAGCATTATTCCATGGAGGAGTGTTCCCATGTGTGCTACATTAGCTGGATCTCTGATGAAGGTGATGACGTCAACCTCGGCAGGTCTCCCCACCATTTCTGGAAAGTCAGTTACTAGACGGAACAGGACATTATGCGCCAGACGGCTGTCCTCGGGTGACAGGGACATTTGTCCTGCTTTGCTGGGTTCTGGATCATAGGCCTTTCTTTTGACATGAACAGTTTCTACACTTTCCTGCTGCGTGGATTGCAACCACATAGTTTAGCTTGATCCACAGCTGGTTCAAATGTTCGGTGTTTCTTGGGTCTCTAATGTATGTGAGTGTGTCCGTGGTTCTCCCAATGAGTCCTGGGCATTCCTCTATGTTTCGAAAGAAAAGCGTATACATGAGTTCATCTATGATCACCTGTGGTGGAAGCATTTGTGTCTTTATCACTGTGTTCGGGTAACTCAGCGAAAGCTTCCGCGATGACAGTCAATAGTTGCCGGATTACCTTCTTGTTGGCAGGATCTTGAACAAAGTCTGTGACACTGGTGACTCTCCCTACAAGTGACGGATATGATATTACTGCTAACTGAAAGTAGGTGAGTACATCCCATGTGAGATTTCTGCTGGGCGATACCATAAGTTCTGTGAAACAAAGTCTTGGTGTTGGTTGCTTCCGGACACTGTTTTATGTTCTTAAACGAAAAGTCTTTTCTCACAGTCTATCAGAGTTTTATTTTCCAACAATGCTTAAGTATGGCTTAATTCAAAAGTTCGTATTATGAATGTGGTGTGACTTTGATGCGCAATTCTCTTCTTCACCCTGCAACTATGATGCACAGAGTGTCCATTTTAAACCCTTAACCCCTTTTCGTTCTTCTTCACCCTGCAACTATGATGCACAGAGTGTCCATATTATGTCTTTATTCCCCTTTTGTTTGGTGGAAATGTCCAGTTTTAAGCCACAGCTTGCAAAGGAGTTCCTTTTCTTGGCTTTTAATGCTCATGCGTCCTTCTTCCTCATCATGGATCTTGTCTGCACGTGCTGAGGTTCTTCCCCGTTGTCTGTGATTTCTTCGCGGTGGGGTGCAGCTAGAGGGATCTCTCTGATACAGGGTTTAATGTCATTCAGGAAGACCCATGCTCTCCTGCCCTGCAGTTTAACGGCTGACGGAGTGCAGCCCTCTACGATGAATGGGCTGTTGAATCTTGGCTCGTCCCACCTTTTTCTCGTGTGGTTCTTTACCAACACGGCATCTCCAGGGAAGATGGGAGGCGCACATAGACCTTGAACTGTGTCTGTTTCAGCATCTCCTGCTGTGCCTTGTGTTATGCTGCACCCTTTTCGTCGTTGCAGTAGTTGGTCTGAAATGATATGACGGCTTGATGTCCTGCAGTTCAGGTATTCCTGCAGCTCAGTTCCCAAGACCTCTCTGGTTGCCTGGGCATCACATCTAGCTCTACCTTGAGGGGTAAGGGTGTGTTCATTCTCCGTCCCGTGACTATCTCGTGCGGTGTAAAATAATGGTCGGAGCCTGGTTGGTTCCGAAGAGCATACAATACCAGTGGTAGACAGTGCAGCCATCCCCTCTTTAGAATAATCTTCAACTTGGCTATCCTTTCCTTTAACAAGCCGTTGAGCCTCTCACAATCCCATTACCTTTCGGATGATACGCAGATGAGAACTTGTGCTTTATACCAAGCAGCAAGCTAATCCGCTCAAACCTCATCACCTCACACACCCCCATCTAGAGAACACTTCCTTCACCAGGAATTTGGCAACACAGGTTGAGTCTGGGTGTGTACAGGGACCTGCTTCTATCCATCTAGAGAATGGACACACCACTACAATTAAGTACCTGTACCCGTTACACACTTGAATCATGTCGACATAGTCGATATGTAAGTGCTGACAAGGCCAATTTGGCCGAGGGATGACTCCTCTCACTACATTTAATGTGTGCCTGGCAGTGAATTGCTGGCAGATTATGCAGTTCACCATGAAGAATGCAACATGCTCCGCTAAATTCGGTATAAACCAGTCTTCTGCATGTGTTGCAGCTAGATTCTCTTTTGTCATGTGAAATGGGTAATGCAGCTGTTCCAATGCTATTTTTAGTAAGGCTACAGGCATTACTGGTTTACCAGTGCTGTCTTGCTTCCACAATCCATCAGAGGGGTTTAAGGAACACCCTTGAAGCTTCCACAGGTTCTTTTCATCCTGCGGTGCCTCTCCTTGAATCTCCATCGGTTGAGTCCGCCCCATATTACTATAGGCCTCTGGTGTGGCTCGAGCTACCATCATTCGTTCATGGGAGCGTTCCACTTCTACTTCCATGATCGTTTCACTCTTGGATGCCATATGCTTGGCTTCCGTGTCTGCTGCGTGATTTCCGCGCGACACAAAAACTGTCCCGTGAGCATGGGCGGCGCATTTCATGACCGCTATGCCCACTGGGAGCTGTAGTGCCTTTATCAGCCTGTTCAACAGGGCTGCAATTTGCACTGGCGTGCCGTCCGCTCGGAGGCAACCGCTCCTTTTCCAGCGCACTAAACCTGCATGCACTGTTGATGTTACATAGGCGATGTCGCTGTACACCGTTACTTCCTGATCTGCATGAATCCCAATGGCGAGTATCAACGCCAATAGTTCTGCAGCCTGTGCTGAATAGTGAGATGGTATTCGTGCACTGACGAGTACTCAAAATTCTCTGTTTGCTATGTGTTTCATTACGGCAACGCCTGTATATCTTTGATCGTGTTCTTGGTCGATTCTCGATGAACCGTCAATGAAAACTATCTCACCATCCACCAGGGTATTTTCTTTCACCCTGGGGTTTTCGTCACAGAATTCTTCATATTTTGCACAGTCATGTATCGGCTTTCCTTCAGTGACTGGTTCAGCTATGAACGTAGCTGGGTTTACTGTTTTACATCAAACTATTTTGATCGATGGATTAGATATGATCACTTCATATGCAGAAGCTCTCTGAGATGCCAATATTCCTTTTGGTTTCTCTAAGATGGCGAACAATGAGTGCTCGACGTATACCGTCATGGAGCATCCCATCACAATGGTTATCGCCTTCTCTATGGCGAATGCTGTGGCAGCTAAGCTTTGTTTCCATGGGAACTGGCCTCTCATTACTGGGTCCAGATTCCCACTGTAATACGCCAGGGGCTTGTACTCCAATGAGGTTCTTTGAGCGAGCACTGCCGTCATAACTCTGCCATCTGTGTGCGAGAACAGGTAGAATTCCTCTGCATAATTAGGAATCCCGAGAACTGGAGCCGTACAAATCGCTCTCTTGAGTTCTGCAAACCCTTTGTCCATTGCCTCAGTCCATTCAATTTGTTCCTTTGTCACTTGGGCCTTCTTCAGGGCCTGGAGTAAGGGCTTGGTATACGAGCTGTAGTCGAAGACCCATGCTCTAACATAATTGCACAGGCCTAGGAAGCTCTGCATTTGCTTTATCGTAAGTGGTGTAGCCGTGTTCATAATGGCTTCAGCCCTTTCTGGGGTGACCTTTTTCCCTTCATGTGAAATTAACTGGCCTATGTAAAGCACTTCTAGTTGACAGTATTGTAGCTTTTCCTTGTCAACCTTATATCCCTTTTCAGCCAGTGTAGTCAGTAGCTGGATAGAGTCGTGTCTGCATTGTTCTTCAGTGGTGCTGCAGATTAGAATGTCATCCACAAACTGCAAGACAACACTGTCTACCGCAATGTTGCTTAGGTCCATTTGCAGGACTCTGTTGAAGATGGACGGGGATTCACAATACAACTGTGGCAACGTTGTGCTTTTCAGATGCATTTGTCTGAACGTGAATGACGTTAGATCTTGTGTGTCACGGTCAATCACCATGAAATATTTCGCCTCAGTCGGTGTGTTACATAGAATTGTAGCTGGATTAGGGACTAGAGGGAACTCGGCTTCAACAATATTGTTTAATTCTCTTAAATCTTGGATTAAACGCCAAGACCCTCCCTTTGATTTCTTGATGGGATAAATCACCGTATTACAGGGTGATTCTGATGTCACTAGGATGCCCTGGTCCATCATGGCAGCAATTGTCTTTGCGATCCCTACATCCGCTTCTCTGGACGTGGGATACTGTCGTGCCTTTGGTAAAATTGCTCCTGGTTTCAGTTTAATTTTCACTTCCCCCGCCCCTTTCAGGAGGCTTATGTCATAGGGCCCTGTAGTCCATAATGAGACAGGCACCTGTGCCATATCGTCATCTAAGTATGCGGGACGGATCAGCGCCAACATCATTCTCTGTGGCACTTCTCGTTTGATCATTTTGACCCAGAATATGAGACTTACTTCCACCCTTGTCTCTTCTAAGTCCGGGGGTTCTTCGAACCGATCGTCATCGGTGACGTCAGTCATTCGATATCCTTCTTCAATGGCGATAATCGCACACCATTGTCTGCCTTTGTCATCAAACCCTTCGACCATTGCTCTTTCCCTTGTACTGCTGTAATATGTATCGTCAAGGGAAATACTTGTCCCCCTTCTTCATGCATAGGTATTCTTGGTCTGAATAAAAGCTTGTCAGGGGTTCTCATGGTCCTATCTGCAAGACCTGGTAACCCCACCATAAGCACACATATGCCATATGCAAAGACTTCTGGTTCTAACAGTATTGCTCTCATGGCTACGTGTCCTGAGTATGCTCTGATCATTTCGCACACGTTTGAATAATACATTCCTGGAGTGGAGCATACTATGCCCTCCTCTGTGAATGAGATGGTCATATTTAAGTTTGTCATTAAGTCTCGACCCAAGATGTTTACTGGGGACTGACGTGAATACAATAATGGCACATTCATCTCACAGTCTCCTATGGAGACGGGGAGAGTGTCCGTAAAGGGAACTCTACTGTGAGCTCCTGTAAAACTCTGAGTATCTATGGCCTGGCCGGACAAGGAAAACTTGCCTTCTCGTATGCACGAGCGAGTTGCACCCTTGTCAACTAAGAAGGAATATTCTTTCCCCCCTATGACGACATTCACCCTTGGTTCCCTATTAGGGTCTGGTGTCTCTGTCTGATAGGATAGAGCACATCATAGTTCCCAGTGAGCTTTCCTAGTTCATATATAAGTTTGGTCCACTCTATGCTTGTGGATTTTCTCCATTCCCGGAGTTGCCTCCCCTTCCGGAGTTTGTGCCCTGAGACATTTGCGGTGGTGCCTGTTGGGATTGTCCTTGTGGCAGGATCCCCATGTTCGAGGGTTGAACCCCTTGCTGTGCACCTTGCTGCAAGCCTGGTGCTTGAAGATGCACTGTGTGATTTTGTGCACCGCCCTGTTGTGGGATAGGAGTCGGATTCACCATGCCTGCTCCCATTCCTTGTCCATTTTGCCATGTGTCTTGGCTTCTGCACGAGCGCGTCACATGCCCAGTTATACCACACAGCCAACATACTGGTGGTGGTCGGGTTATATGTCTGGTTGACATATCTGGACTGCCCATCTGCGCATTTTGAAAGCCTCCTTGATTACTCTGGAAACCTCCCAGATTACTTTGAAACCCTCCCTGATTACTCTGCCATCCTCTTCCTCTAAATCCCCTTCCCCTCAGGTATAATCCCGCGTTACCCTGGTTGTTCTGCTGCGAGTTAGTCGCCTGTTGTGTGTTCGGTTCAGCTGGGCTTGTCAGCATGGCTCCCTCGAGAGCATACTTTGATCATTTCTTTTGCACCAGCTTTGCTTCCTCACCCTTACGAGTTGCCTCCTTTTCCCGACTCTTTTCTTGCAACAATCTACAGTAATGTGCAATAGTCAACTGTATTTCGGCCCATGGTTTAGCTTCTACTCCTACCAATTTCTTGAGCTGTTTCTGCACCAGTTCTGGCAACCCTTGACACAATATATGGTAGAATACAGGGATAGATTTCATCCAAGATTCATGCGTTTCGAGCACCCACGCGTCTTGGAAATTCTGGATATAAATCAACGGATCTTCTGGCTCCTTCATTTTCCACGTCATTATAGCACCCATGTCGGAAGTGCCTGGGTACAGCACTCGTAGTGCTTTCCACACTGCTGCTCTACAGTTATTAAATGGTGCTCCATCATGGGTAGTGTTAGTTATGGTTACACCAGGGTACCCTGCTTGTTTCCACACATCGTCTGCTCTTTCACCAACTATGGCGATCAAGAGGCCTTTAATGTCCCCTTTAGCTAACGTGACACCCCCTGTAATTTTTTCCAACTCGTGTATCCACTTTCCGGCTCCCGATGTCAGCATTGGAAGCTTGTTTTTCAGATTCTCTCGATCCATGTGAGGCCATGGAATATATTGTGGTCTTATTCCCCCTTTTTCTAGCAGCGGGAATTGGAATGCACAGTCTTCCTTCTCCTTCCCCATGGCTCTCCTGTCTATCGCTGGGGTAACATTCCTGCATCGCCATCTGCCTGGCAATGTCCTCAATCTGTCTATGTATGCTGGTGCTGACTCCCCCCTCCGACCGTGGGGTGTTCCCACACGTCAGTCAGGCTGCACAGCAGACTCTGATGTCCTGGGTGCCGACTCACTAGCGTCTGACCACCGTACCCCTTGCTCTTTTGGGAGTCGCTTTTTGCGCCATCTCCCATCTTCATTCATCTTGTCCTCCGTTTCCCCTCCGGAGTCGGACATTGATTGTTCCGAATTCACACAACTCCTTGCATCTTTGTCGTTCTTACTAATTTCTAGCCTGTCCAGGGACAGTCTCCTGCTCCCATTACTTCGGGTGACATCGTCTGTATCATATAACTGAGTGCTTTCCAAGCGCTCGTCTTCCCTTTCCCCGTGGGATATCAGCTCCAACCCCATTTCATCATATATTTTATCGATTGTTTCCCCGATGCTTCTGGTGTCGAAGTCATCTTCGATATTTGCCCTCCTCAAGCCTGGTACTAAGTCGAACGCAGGAAAGAATTCTTCGATATCTTCCCATTCTACAACAGGATTAGGTTTTTTAACTTCCTGCTTCAAATATTCGAGATCGCGTGCCCTCTGTCTACGCTTACATTCCGTATCATCATCAACTTCCTTGCGCTTCCTCGCTTCTTCTCTAGTCTTATCTTCTCTTCTCCTTTCATTTCTATGTTTGTTTGCCCTTCTAACGTCCTCATCTTCCCGACTCCTTATTCTCTTTTCACATACTCTTTGCTCTCCTTCTAAACTTCCCTGATTCTGTCTGAACTGGCCATAGGCTGCTTTCTGTTTGCGATCGAGCGGTTTTTCTTGCTCTTCACGATATAGCTGTCCTCACCTCAGCCTATCTTTCTTTTTTATTCTTTCATCCCTTATTTCCTGTTCTTTCTCCTTTTCCCTTCTCTGTACCTCTCTCTCGGTCTCATATCATCACTTCCTTTACCATCAAGTTTCAACAATATCTGCCCTCCCATCCATTCGTCTTTTGCAAATGCTATCTCGTCAGTTCTGTCTTCACTTCCTTTCCGTTTCTTTCCCTCTCTCTCTTTATCGAGAGGTGCACTAATCTGTGCCTGATCCTTCCTTTCCTCGTCGCGTCTCTTCTTGTCCCTCGAGATTGCAGAGGTAGGATTACTTTCCTGATTCTTCCCCTTACTTTCATCACTACTGCAAGCAGGTGACTCATATGTGGGGTTGCTATACCCTGTGGCTGCTTTAAGCTCTCTTAGCGGGTAGAGTCCCTCTGACTTACTTCCCTCGATCTCTGGCTCAGGCGGGGCTGGTGGCGCTTTAGGCATCTCACCCCCCTCCGTGCATATGTTTAATATCTAGTCTGCGGGAGGCTCTTCCTCCTTTGGCTGTTCAAACATTTTCCAAAGTTCCAGAACAGCAAGGCGTTTCTCTAGTTTCTTGCCTGTATATGTGGCATGCAAATAAGTCGTCATTTGTCGTAAGACGGCTTTCGATAAGGACCTGTTCTGTGGCCACGGCATACATATCTTGTGGGCGGTACCCTTAACCCACTCGGTGCTATATTTCTTAAGCTTGGGTGTATGTTTAGTCAACTGCTTACATAAGTGGGAGAGTGGTGCAATATCCTCCATGCTTGAATTCTATTTCCAACAATATTTTCATGCACTTTCAATACTCCCAACAAATGAGCGAGCACCAAATACCGCAAGCTCCAAACCAATCTTTCTCGCCAGAATTTTATATCATCAATTTACTCAAGAACATCAGTCCATGTGCGATTCCCTCTTTGTTACAGAATCACGCAAAACCCAAAACTTCGTTTCAACCAATCAATGATACACAATTCTTTACATGTGACATACAACAGAACACGTACAATAGACACTTGACAGACTAGACAGACACCAGCTGGACACATACATCTCTGCCTTCTAATCAATACCCCGACATGGGGTTTAAACAAACTCCCTTTATGACGTCTTTAAAGGTGGTCGTATGCTAATCGTCCCCTCTTCTGTGGGCTCACAGTTCACGTTTCTTCTGACCGGTATATTAAAGCGCAGGAACAAGGCGAATCCTCTTACTTTTTTATCTCAGGTGTCCTTCCTGGTATCCCCTGTTTTCTCTCGGGTGTCTGCCCCGGTAGCCACTGTTTTCTCTCGGGTGTCTATCCCGGTAACCACTGTTTTCTCCCGGGTGTCTATCCCGGTAACCACTGTTTTCTCTCAGGTGTCTATCCCGGTAACCACTAATTTCTCTATTATACTCGAGTCATTATCCCCTTATATATATTCAGTCTTCTTTACTTCTAACTATTTTGCTTTTTTACGCCACCCTCCGTTACCTTTTCCCTTACTTGTTCTAATGCCTACAAGGCTTTTGCCAAAGTATTGAATCTTTTCGTTCACTCACCGCTCGCATGGTTCCTCTCTGGATCCTCGGGATCACCACCCCTCCGTTACCGCCTCTCCGGTCTTTTCGTCCGATCGGCTGCCCGTAGGAATGAGAAGGTTTATGCTCTATAAGGCAGGTTCCTTCAGACCCACTGCAGTTTTTATGGACTTACACTATCATTTTCCACGGAAGCTTCTCAGTCTACTCAGCCGAATGGCGAAGGACTTGTGATATTGCCGAAGACCTAGAGTTACTTTGTGTCGTCGGTTAATAGGTGTCTTAACACTAATCGATGTTCATTAATCGATGGTCAAAACCATCCTCGTCGCTACCAAGTGTACTGGAGAGCGGACCGACCTCTGAACGGGCCCATGAGATTCAGAGCTCGCCCTCTGGCACCTTAAAACGAGATATCTGCACCTTGAGGATGGGGTGCAGGATTCTCTTACTCCGACACCAATCAATAAGGACAAGTCAATGGTTTGGCAAAGGGAAATCCGTTTAATGAAAAGTTAAAAAAACGGGGAAACAATTGGTAATCAACAGTGATGCGATCGTCTGTCTCGCTTCAACTCCCAAGATCTTCATGCAAACAGGAACTTTTATAGCAAATTCTCATCATCATTGATGTGGAACACTCTAAAGTTTGTCATGCAATTCTATTGGTCGGAAAAGGTAACTTAAGTATATGTGCTATATCTGTATATGGTAACCGAGCGTGAGGATTGGATAACTCTTATCGGGTGGGCGTCTACGCTCCATCCCTCTACATCACTCGTGATAGGCGTCACTACAAGTACGACGTCTTATTGGTTATACAGCTATAGGACCCTAGATTATTTGGTCATTCGTGATTGGGTTATACCACTAGGCACAAATCTCCACTTTAATTAGCAGCGTGCTGAATGGACACCTAGGTGCCTTGTGCCCCAAGATTCATCCTGCCTCCCTTCCATCAATCAGTACTTTAGGGCTATGTGTCAATTATTTGGCTGAGGATGGCCTCAAAACTGTAGCTTCTTATCAGGAAAAGTTACGGCATCCTCGGGTTCTAGGTGACATCAGACATTGGTACCTCTTCGCCCTTGGCTGGTCACATGTCTGTTCACCGTAAATCTGCTTCATTTTCCTTCTTTTCGTGTATTTGATTGTTCCGTAGCCTCGCCACCTGCCTGGGGCCTCCTTATCTCGACCTTCACTGGCTGGCTGCTATGCTCTGAAGTTTCGATTCTTCGAGGTTGCCGCTCTCCCCCCTTCTTGGAGTTGACCTCGAATTCCCAGGCATGAGCTGCTGCTTACTGAGTTTCGATTCCGCTCTTTCATTTGGCTCTAGCTGGAATATGAATCCTGGCCTTGTTAGCCCCTTGCAGCCTGGGCTTAATTCTGCTTTCACAAAATGGAGTTGCACTTGTATAGTGTGCTTCATTGAGGTAGATTTATAATTGGCGCTTGCCGCTCTATTCTTCTACAAAGCATTGCAAGCAGTACCGTTTCCTTGGCTTCTTGTGTTCCAAGCCTATTTACAGGCATTTTAGTCAGTTACGTGTAATCCTCCTTCCTTCATGGTTACGTTCTTTGTGCTGCAACGTTGTTTCCAGTGCTTAATTTGTAAAAAAATAACTGCCAGTGCCCAAAGAATATTAGCCCCATAATGCCGTGCGTGGTGCCGCCCGCAGTGCGGGAACGCGGCCCGCGCCAGTTCAGTGCTAGACCGAGATCGGCCCATCACACTGCTGCTGCTCCCCGTCACATGTTTGGTGCTGCAGCAACTGCTGGCACAGGCTAGTAGTGGGATGGATGGGAAGGGCACACATGGGTTGAGAAAGTATAATGCTTTAAAGTTGGAAAACACTTCTTGGTTGTCGGAGAATGAGGCTGTTTCCCTCACCTCCCTGTGCCTTTAAGCCTGAGATAGGGGATGGTCTATGCCACTCCCCCAGAGCCCCTTTTGCACCTCCTTGCTCCCTCCCTTCTCCTCTCTCCTTCTGCCACCCAGTCTGAGGAGGTCCCCCCACCCCTGGTCCCCCCATCCTGTTGTTGGAGGGGGATGGGGTTCATGGGCCCAAGTGTGTCCGGCTGCGTGTAGCAGCTATCATGGTGTCTGCTACATTCCTCCTTGCACTCGGCGCATCCCCCTGCTTAGCCGCAACACCCCACACCGGCCTTCGACGGGCCCTGCATTTGATTTACCTGGTTTATAAATTCACTTTGGTTTAACCTGCGGCCCTCCACACATTTCCCTTTTCCCATCACCTCCCCCAACACCCCCCCCCCCCCAGAAATAATGCACTGACTCGGGTTGTGGATGTACAGGCCGGGGTTGCTTTATTAGCAGGGGGTATTTTACAGGTGCTCCGTTACTTGTTACTTGGTAATAAAGCATCAGGTTATTCTGCTCTGAACTGCACACCCTCACACTCCCCACTCGATGGCGAGCAGCATCCGCTGATCGGAAGTGATGCTGTTACTTTTCCACTTTAATTTGTATAAACTCAAACTTGTGGGTAGGAAAAAGCAAGCCTAGGGCACAGTGGGCCAAATCTGTAGGCATTGCAAGTGAAAGATTTTACTAACAGGACAAAGCTTCTATGGCAAGGTGGACTTAACATGACAAGACGTTACACACTGCACAATATTTTACTGACCTCCATCACAGCACCCGCAAACATATGTTTGACTTGCACTTGCCTTCAAAAATGCAGAGGGGAAGAAGGGGATAGAGTGACACCCTTTGCAGTTGAAGTCAGGATGAGATTACATTATTTGCCCGGGATCACACACTTATGCGCGACAGCGAAGCAGGGATTTTAACCCATTTTGGGAACAGAACAGCCACCTTCTTCCATGCTTTACATGGAACAAATATTTCAGTTTTGGTTGTCAACAAGACCTACAATACTGTCCTATAGTTTACTTGCAAAATACAGAAATTGCATAAAAGCTTCATGACAACATGTAAATCCTTATAGTAGCTTGTTGGGCCAAAATAATATCAGTGTACCTTTATATTCCACATCCTGGATGGAAAACTATAAGATGCAAAAGGCAAAATATTTATTTACCCACTTTATTTTCATCACTTTAAGACAGACAATGAAATAAGTTGTGTCATAAACTCACTTAGTTTTGGTCTATACTGATTGCTCTAGCTCTCTGGCTGTGTGTGCCAAAGAAGACAAAGTCCTCACTGGCGCATACAAGAGCGTTCTTTTTTCATATCTTGTTCTTGCCATCTTTTCCAGGGTTGGAGGTAGGTATCCATTTTGTATTCCCATCAAGTAAAGGTCCCTTTTCTCTGCTGCGTTGCAATCACTGTCCCAGGACTCAGGCTAGCTCATCGGCAATGTGCTCCACTTGGAAGCCAGAGGACATGAAGCAACACAGGTTCGATCCCCGACTCCTCAGGGTATTAAGCGCGTTATAAATATGCAACTAAGACATGCTCCTCCCGTAACTGCGCCTCGATGCCCCCGGGCTGTGTGAGCGCTTTCAAAATGCAAATAAATAAAAAAGCATTCTGTTTCAGTCACTGTTGCACTGTATTTATCTCTACCCCTTCTGCCCCATCTGACAGTCTGTTAAAGTACATCAAGTATTGTTAATTGGTTACCTCCAGGAAGCGCACCCTCGACTCAGCCTGTCCTTCCGTCACCTCATCCAGGTGTTTTGTGTAATCAATTTACTCTCAAGCCCTTATCAGTCATCACATCTCATAAATGCATCCCCCCTCACCCTTCCTTCAAGCATGAGCATGGTGTTGTTGGGGGCATACAATTGTCTCGAGTCGGGCACCAATGAAAAAGTGGCCAAAGTTGCAAACGCCAATTCATTCCTTTTGTGACAGACTGAGTAGTACCCACGGGGGAGGCTTTTTTGATAAAATGTGAGGCAAATTGTGCATTTTAAAGAGTATTTTTTCAGTGACACTGGCCCAAACTACTAGCCGAATGGTGAAGTAACTCATCAAACTGGCCGACATGGGACAAAAAAGTGGCTCACATGGACCAAAAAAGCTTGCCCACAGTAGCATTTTGTGTTTTTGGTTTGTGCATTGCCCTATAGGCCAGTCCGAGCCAGATGCTATCTTTGCCCTATAGGCCATTCCGAGCCGGTGCTATCTTTTCAATGGAAACGAAACACTCAGCCCCTGCATCGCCCGAATCCTTTCCGGTACTCTTCCGGGTGTGCGTATTGGGGTGAAGGAAGCAGTGCAGGGAGAGAGGCATAGGTGACAAGACCATGGCTGCTCCTGCCTGCAATCAAAATGGTGTCAAACGGGCGGATGGGGCCCGAAGGATCGAAATTATGGAAAAGGAAATATGTAAGTGTAAAAACCTGCACATGGCCTCGTGGTGTACCCTGTACCGCGTTGTGAAGGGGGGCTGTTTGGGCCAAGGATTTCAAGACGCCCACCCGTCCCTCCCCCAGGATTTTGCGGCTCCACTCAGGTGATGTGGGGCATGGGGCTGGATTGCTAACTGACACAAATGAAGCTGCACACGCTGTGCAGTCCTGAGGAGCTGTGCTGTGCACAGTGTCCTGGAGGGCTGTCTGTGCACATGCTATCCTGAGGGGCTGTGCACGCGTTGTCCTGGAGGCTGAGAGCACCCAATGTCCTGAGGGGCTGTGCACACTGTGTCCAGGGGCAGGGGCTGTGCACGTGGTGTCCTGGGGGGCTGTGCACGTGGTGACCTGGTGGTCTGTGCATGCCGTTTCCTGGGGGGCTGTGCATGCGGTGTCCTGGGGGCTGTGCATTAGTGATCCCCTTGACTGCCTGTGCACGTAGTGTTCTTGTGGGCTGTGCTCACATTGTTTCAGGGGTCTGTGGCTGTGCTCATGAAGTTCAGAGGGGGTGGGAGGGCTGTGCTCAGTGTCCCGGGGCTGCGCTCATGGTGACCTCAGGGCTGTGCACGTAGTGTCCTGGGGGGCTTTACATGCGGTGTCCTGGGGTGACCCATCCCATGTTCAATACTCGCAACTTCCCCGAGACACGAGGGCCACCCTGCCACGGCCACCCCAGTCGTCCTCTAATACAAAGGGGCTACAGACCCAGCAGGACTCCACCAGGGATGAGGACCACGCTGCCGCCCGTGCCCCGCCCGGTCCTGGGCCTTGCTGCCTGAGCTGCCTCAATCACTTTAGGCTACCTTCCGTGGGGCCGCCTGCCACGCCACTGCGGTCATGCTGATGACAAAAATAAGTGCGCAGTGGCAGTGGCCCCACGGAAGGTAAGATTTTAAAAGAAAAAATGTATAATTGGACGGCTGGGGCCCATCACTTTCGAAGTGATGGGCCCCAGCCGCCACTCAAAAATACTTATTTCTTTTAAAACCTACCTTCCGTGGGGCGGGGTGCCGGCCACCGGCCCCACGGAAGGTCAGGTTTTAAAAGAAAAAAGTAAAAAACGTACTAATTTGGGCCTGGGCCTGACACAGGCCCGCGCCGCGGCAGAGTCATCCGACTCAGTCTGCGCCGTGGCAGCCCTGCCTGGTGGTCAGAGAAATTGGCCTGGGCCTGACACTGCATTCAGCAGCACACAGGTCACACAGACAGAAGCCTGCATGCGGATGGGCCCCTGGTGGGGTCCTGACTCCTGGGCAGTCAGAACACCACCAGGGGACCACACCGCCGCCCAGGCCCCGACCTGGGCCTTCCTTGCCTGATCACTGTGACAGGCTCAGGGCAGGCTGCTGTTTTACGGTCCAGACTTACCTGCTTTGCCGACTGGGACTTGGTCTTCTCTCCTGTCTGGGCCTCAGGGTGGGGGGGGGCGCACATTGGCACAAATGAAAAAGCAGGCAGTGGGGGCCCCAGGAAGCAACTAGGCCGCACCACTCAGTGCAGCAGGGCAGGCTCTCTCTCTCTCACACGCCACGCCTAGACACCTTCACTTCACAGTAACTTGTGAAATGAAGGTGGCGCCGCGCTGCCTCCTGTAACAACAACACGTCACCATGTAATATCACTGGCCCAGAAGAACAGCCAATGAAAACTGCACATTCTGTGTTACTATACAGAATGTATCAAATGCTGCATAGTAACAAAAGAATGGCAGTTTTCATTGGCTGTTGTTTGTAACTTGCTGTTCATTGCTATTGCTGGCCCCTCCCAGGCCCAGCCAGCCATGTCCTACACCTGCAAGCACGAGAGATCACAATGACAAACAAACCCAATGATTTATAATGAAGCAAAGTGAAGTGGAAGAACAAATAAAGCAATTGCACATGCGCTGGCCCCCCCATGATTAGTTCCAGTGCCCAAAAAAGAGTGCCGGTGTTGGGCACCGGCAACCACCCCCACAAATTAAGCACTGGTTGTTTCTTCTTTTAAGTCTGTTGCGCCATCATTCATAACTTTTCGTTTTGTGTGTCATCCTTTAGACGTTGTTTCGTTCATCTGTGAGTCTGTCCGGGCCTGTGTGTCGTCACCACTCTCCTTCCTTTATGGTTCTATGTGCCTCTTCGGGGACAGTCTGCAAGTAGTCTTCGTTTCGTGTTAACTGCTGGTACGGTTGTCTCAGTGGGTACCGGGCTGCCCAAGGTTGTCTAGTTATAGGCACTTCAACAGGTATTGCTCTTCTGATGGGTCCTGGGCAGAATCCCAGAGCTGCTCTCTGTTGGCTCATTTGCTCCTCATACGTCACAAACCTTGGCGAATATGTTCCTGGTGCCTCGACCTGGGGGGCTGGGGTGCAGGCCATGCTTGGGACCTCCTCTACACCCCACCCAGCCAACCACGAGTTATAGCCTCTACAACTGCCCTAGTCCCAAGACCCCTGAATTCCGAGATACCAAGTGACCCCAGACCACCGACCATAAACCAATCCACCATAAAAGATCTAAGAGCATGGTCATCCCATAGTGACATGATTTGTAATGTGAGGAACTGGGAGGGATACAATATAGATCAAAAGTGAGGTTGGAAGCCTTGGAAGCCAAGAGACACTATCGGGATGAGTGAAGGATGTGTGGATTAGTGTGACCTCGATACTCCCCCTGTGCCAGTCTTTGAGCATGCCAGGTGCATTGTATAATGATAGAGTAGCACTGTTCGCAAATGTAACTAATTGCTTCTTTGGCCTTGGTTCCCTGTAGACGATGAGCCCAGCAGATCCTACGTGATGCAAGACAGATGGACTTGGACCGGGACCAATGGCCTGGCATACCCTACGGAGTAGGCCGACCATGTATAGGGTCGCACCAGCCAGCCATGTGTATAAAAATGACATAATCTATGATGCTGTGTCCCTTTTTAAGCTTCTGCTTGCACCCTTTTTGGCCAAAAGTTCCATGGCAGCAGAATTCTTTGCTGCCGCACCTATTTTTGTAGAAATAAAATGTGTTATCCTTGCAAGAATTTCTTGGGCTACCAGGAAACCACTGAAACACTCTGGCAACACAACATGTCCTACCTTCCCATGTTCCCAAAGGTGTCCCAACAAAAAAGGCACTTCACATGGGTGGGTGCACTTTCCTGGGAGCAAAGGGAAAAGTCTAAACCACTGGTACACCAAAGGGCCTGGAAAGATCATGTTTTACTGTATTTGGTCTTGTGCACAACCCACAGATTTGGATCTGCGGTATCGCAGCCACCAAGAAAAACAAGAAACCCCATGCATTTCTGAAAAGAAGACTCCTCTGGGAGTCTGCAAAGAGGGCTGACTTTCGCCAATCGCCCTAGAATGTATTATCCGCAAGGCCCGGCAAATTCCAAAAAGTGGAGAAAAAAACCCAACATTTTCAGACATTTGCCACCAGGAAACCACCGAAACATGCTGGCAACAACACAGGTCCTACCTTCGCATCTTCCCAGAGGTGTCCTGATTAAAACGGTATCTCACATGTGTCAGCGCACTTACCCGGGTGCAAAGGGAAAGGTCTAAACCACTGGTACACGAAAGGGCCTAGAAAGAGGACATTCTTATGGTATTTGGTGTTGTGGACAACCCACAGATTTGGATCTGGGGTGTCGCAGCCACCATGGAAAACGGGGAATCCCATACATTTCTGAAAAGAAGAAACCCGGGGGAATCCACAGAGGTATAACTTTCGCCAGTCGCCCTCAAATTTATTATCCACAAAGCCCGACAAAGTCCAAAATGTAGGGAAAAAAACGAATATTCAGACATTTGCCATCAGGAAACCAATGAAACACGCCGGCAACAACACATGTCCTATTTTGCCACGTTCCCACTGGTGTCCCAACAAAAACAGTACCTCACGTGTGTGTGCGCTTACCTGGGTGGAAAAGAAAAAGGGTATACTGTCCCAAAGCCCAGTGGCGGTCCCAGGGAGCCCCGGCAAGGTCTCCATCCCTCACTGAAGTATAAAAGCTGTAACTGAGCCCAGCCTGAGGTCTAGGACGGCTGGGGGTGCTGCTCCTGGCCTTGGGCACCAGTCTCCCATGTCTGTTGACCGTCCCCAAAC
This sequence comes from Ambystoma mexicanum, assembly GCF_040938575.1. Taxonomy (NCBI): domain Eukaryota; kingdom Metazoa; phylum Chordata; class Amphibia; order Caudata; family Ambystomatidae; genus Ambystoma; species Ambystoma mexicanum. The sequence continues at coordinate 1,061,752,770 of NC_090923.1, read as the reverse complement.
CCAGCCGTGGTCCCAGGGAGCCCCGGCAAGGTCCACATCCCTCCCCGGAGGGTATAGCTGTAACACAGCCCAGCCAGAGGTCCAGGGCGGTCAAGGGTGATGTTCCCGGCCTTGGGTGACTGTCTCCCATTTGGGTGGATGGCCCCCAAGCTCAATGGCTGTCCCGGGGAGCCCCAGCAGGGTCGCTGTCCCTTCACGGAGGGAAAATCTGTAACGGGACAGGCACAGGGACACCGCCAGGGCTCCCCGGTACCACCGCTGGACCTGGAGACGGTTGACACACATGGGAGACAGGCGCCCAAGGCTGGCGACATCACCCCGACCATCCAGGAGTTCTGGCTGTGCTGCATTATAGGCTTTCCCTCCAGGGAGGGATAGGCACCCTTCCAGTGCTCCCTGGGACCGCCGCTGAACTTTGGGATGGTCGACCAACAAGAGAGACAGGCGTCTAAGGCTGGAGCCATCACCCCCCGACCATCCTAGAGCTCTGGCTCAGCTGAATTACAGCTTTTCCCTACAGGAAGGGACGGGGACCCTGCCGGGGGTTCACTGGGACCGCCGCTGGACTTGGGGATGGTCGACCCACATGGGAGACAGGCGCCAAAGGCCTTGGACATCACCACTGACCATCCTGGAGTGATGGCTGGGCTGCGTTCCAGCTTTTCCTTCCAGGAAAGGATGGGGACCCTGCCAGGGTTTCCTGGGACAGCCGCTAGACTTGGAGACGGTCGACACGCATGGGAGACAGGTGCCCAAGGCCAGGGGCCGCTGCCCGACCATCCTGGAGCTCTGGCTGGACTGTGTTACAGCTTTTCTCTCCAGGGAGGCATTGGCACACTGCCAGGGCTCCCTGGGACTGCTGCTGAACTTTGGGACGAACGACCAACAAGGGAGGCAAGTGCCCAAGGCCGGGGTCAGCAGCCCCAACCATCCTGGAGCTCTGGCTAGTCTGTTTTATAGCTTTTCCCTCCGGGGATGGATGGGGATCCTGCTGAGGCTCCCTGGGACTGCCGCTGGACTTGGGGATGGTCGACCCACATGGGAGACACACGCCCAAGGACTGGGGCATCACGCCCAGCCATCCTGGAGCTCTGCCTGGGCTGCATTCCAGCTTTTCCCTCCGGGGAGGAGTTGGGATGCTGCCCGGTCCCCCTAGGACCACCGCTGGACTTGAGGATGGTCAATCCAGAAGGCAAAACATTGTAGCCCCTTAGTTTTATTATTTTGGTGGGCCTGTTTGGCTTGGGGGAGGGGCGAGGAGGGGCCAACCCAAAATCAATTCCCTAGTGGTCCAGTCAGGATTGCTGGTCGAGGATCAACAATCCTTGACCAGCAATCTGCTTGTGTGAGTCTCCCCTTTCCAATGAGCCCTCACTTGGCAAAATCGGACAATAAATGCCCTTGCAGGACACAAATGCGTCTCTGTTAAATATACATGCTGAATGTAACGCTTACCTCTGGTCCCCTGCAGGAGTGCCTGGTCCGGACTGTCGATGTGTGGTACTTGGCGTTGTGCTGCTCTTCCAAACCACTCTCTCCCCTCTGTGGCGCTGAAGGTCTCATGGCCCAGCAGACAGTATGGTTGAGAGTGATTTGGCAGGGTCCTTGGAATGCTGTGATGAGTAAAGTGCTCCTCTGGATGGACCTAAGGACGGATGATAAAAGGGAATCAGCCTCTGTGTAGCTACTTGTCCCCCCACCCCCTCCCGTGTTGCCTCCCCAGGGTTGTGCTGGCTGGCACTGCAAACTCCTGCTCACCTTAAGAGCACTCTGTGCTGAAGGTTTCAACCAGGCTCTGCTTCTCCTGTTTCCTCACTGGGTTTAGTGGCTCAGACCAGCTGCGGCACACATGATGCCTGTAGGTGAGTGTTTAAGGTTCTTGCTGCCTTAATGTCTCTTCTGCACTGCTTTAGTGTCTCTGCTTCACTGCTTTAATGTCTCTTCTGCACTGCTTTAATGTCTCTTCTGTGCTGCTGCGCTTGGTGATTTTGCTTTGCAGGATTTCCTGCTTCTTCATCGTTATTGTTGCACAAGCAAGTTGTTTGTATGCTGTAGGTAAGCCGGAGCAAGCTGCTGCACGTGGATCAGAGTTCTTTAAAGCAAGCCCCTCCAGTTAACATTCAGGGAGAAGAGGCTGAATATGAAGTTAAAGACATTCTAGACTCCAAGGTGGTACAACGAAAGCTCTTCTATCTTGTTGACTGGAAAGGGTATAGCATGTTAGATCGAACTTAGGAACCAGCAGAAAACATACATGCCCCACGTATTTTAGCTCCCTACCACTGCAATCATCCGGGGTGACCTGGGCCGGGTATAGCTCTCCTTGCGGGGGGGAGGGGGTTTGGAAGGGAGTGCTGTCATGACCCCTACAAAGGTGCAGGCACATATCATAGGTCAGGCCTGGACTACAGGGGTTGCTGGCTGGAGCAGGCTGCAGTTTGCCCACTTTGGCACCTAATCAACCAGATCATCAGGGCGGCAGGACTGTGATCGCTTGGTATAGGACAGCACGGGGGCAACGCCCGGGTCTTGGAAGCAAAACCACGCAGAGCAATAGAGGTTTGAATCCCAGATCCGCGCTTAGAAACCAAACTCAGGTATGTTATTAGGCGTGAAATAAATAAATAAATACGCCTGCAGGCCCTATGAAATGTGACATGGGAGACAGTAGTGCCATGAAATGATGTCTGCTGCCGTTCTAAGGCACGTGCATGCAGAGGCCCCTGACACATCCTCTTAAAGGGGCAATGCATGTTCTTAAAGGGCAAACACTACAGGGTATGGCAGTTGCTAATTATAGTTACTAAAAGAGATAGCGGTTCCTCCAGAGATGTATCCTCCTTGTCAAGTGCTCCCAGTGTGATGACCCCCATTAGGCCTCCTATTCTGCCTGCCACCAATGTCATGACCTTTGCAACCCCTCTAGCCGCCATCAACACTTTTCCTTTGCTGATGTTCTCACAGTGCCTCTGAATGTGTTTTCCAGGGGGGCTGTGGCGGTGGTCATGGAAACAATGCTTTGAGTGTTGCATGCTTCAACTCCAACCTTTGTCGTTTTGCCAATGTCTAGCCTCTGCATGTGCTTTGGCACATGTATGTGTATTTTGGTTATAGGTCTCCAAATCAATATGAAAGTAATGGCAAAAACAGGAGCCATTTTCAATTCTTGCTATTTTTAGGAGTTCGTATTGCATGCGATATGGATGGGTTGGGCATGTAGAAAATGGGGTAAATAACCCACATTTCCTCTATTGCATACTGTCGATGTAGCCTGTGATGGTCAGAATTCTTAGGAAAAAGTCAGCAGAACAATGAACATCTGAACATCTTATCGAACGTTTTGAAAATAACATTCACCCAAGGACGAAGCAGCTGGCAAGTGGATCGGCAAAGAGAAGTGGGACCCGGACAAAGCTCCATATCAGCAAATCTGTTTGCCAGAAAATGTTGAAAGTTCTGCAGAATGGCCCGCCTATGTTTACTTGTGTCACACCTCTCGAATTGGCGGCATTCCTTTTTCTTACTCCGCTCCCAATTCTGGATAAAAGGTTGTCGAAAATGTGTGCCTTGTTTATACAAGTGAATGTTTTCTTGCTGCGGCGCTCCTGCTGATATTCACAGATGTGCAGGTGGACCACTGCAATACTGGTAACGGGGCGTCAAAAGAGAAAGTGGAAAGGAGCCGCAGGGGCAGAACAAAAATGATTAACTTAGTAATATAAAGCACGAGGGCTGTAGAAAAGGGCCCACCTCGCCTTAACTCCTGAGGAGTCAGGGCTTTCTGTCCCCTTCCCATGTCCCCTTTCGCCACAGAGGTAGCCATGGGCTGCCCCTGTTACCTGAAGGATTATGTACAAGAGGGAGCTAAACTTCTTCTTCCTCGTCATTTTGTAGGATAAACCCTAGGCCATCTCCGCGTGGTAATGTTGAGCTTTGCTACTCCCTTTGTGTGTGACCCCTCTGACAGTTCTGCGCTTTGAAGCGGCTTGCTTGTAACGTGTCCTGTTACAAAACCCTATAAATAAATGATATATAAAGCACAAACCTAAATGTATTTGCCATGTTTCTATGGGGCGAACTTAGCTCATAAAAGCAATGGAGTGAAGACAAATATAGAACAGCCGTTGGCAAAGGGATCTGTTACGTGTGAATTGGAGAGGAGCCGTTGAATCTGAGGTGAAGAGGTGCGCTTCTGGAATTGCATTATACATTTCTATAATCAGCAGGATGCTTTACATTGGATGCGGGGTACTGGAAGTCCTGAATTTGGATTGGATTGGCTATTGATTTGCCTTAGAGTTCGGCAATCACATTTCACTTGTTGAGGACGGCAGGAGTATTCGCAGGGATCCTGGTTCTGTGTACGTCGTGCACAGACAGAGACTCTATTTTCTTTGACAACATTCCCACTGTGAGATATTTTTGCTCCTGAAGAAGGGGATAGTCCCCGAAACGCGTAGAGCTTGAAGCTGCAGTTCAAAATTGGAAGCTTATTTCTTTGTCTGGTTTGATTTGTTTTTCATGCTGGCCATATTGGAAGTCAGTTGATACCTTTTTTCTGTACTTTTTTGAAGATATTTTGTTACCTATGTTCTAAATTGACAATTCTTTCTATATATAAAAGTGCAAATGTTATGAAATTTGACTGATTTATTTCAGCTTGTAAGGTGTGCAGGGGACGGGAGTGTCTTTAAGTTTAGACACTTTTTGTTTTACAGTATAGGAATTTATCAGGCACTGCCATGACGGAACTGCCTGGCCATAAGGTAGCAACAGCTAGAAAATGCTGCAGGTACCTGGGGACACGATGTAAGTGCCTGGTAAATGTGTATAAACAAGCCAAAACATTTGAAAGATTTTTTTTTACAAGACTTCAGATGTGCGGGCACACATAAATCAAGTGGCTGAAGGCACACTTGGTCAAGATATTTTTATTACACCAGCAGCGCATTTACATCTGTAATTAAGCCCTTAATTCTCGGCAGACTGTTTTAAAATTACACTAGTAGGCCCTTCACAGAACAAGGTTTTATGTTACTGCTTGACAGATCTAGCTCAAAAAAATTCTTAGGGGTGTGTTTTGGTTGAAGGTGAGACGGTAGTGGGTGGGAATTGGCATAGGTGCTAGGATGGTATGGGGTGGTCAGTGGGTGTGGAAATAACAAACAACACCCAAAGGCTGCATGTCCCACAAATGTCATCTCTCTCCGACTTTCACTTTTCATAGGAATAGTTTTTGTTTATAGGTAGTGCTTTCAGCACCACCTAAGTGGCAAAACTAAAAAAGTGATCGACAATAAAATCTGCACAGACCCCAAAACATAGTGATCAATGTGAAGTTGTAACTAAAGACTTTATGCATACAGTAACACATGCACATAGCATGCTGGCAACCAGATGTCTCACAGACAAACCTCAGAAAAAGCACAATAAATTATGCCAAATGAGGCTGATGCACCCAGGATCCTCAAGGAAGTCACTCTGGCGTTCCCAAATAGGCAGCCAGCCAATAACACTCATTATTGGTCTTGGACTGGACGTTATTGTCTGGCTACATGTACAATACCACTTTGAGCACCTTCACATTAATTACTGGTGGTTTATACTCACCTGGGAACAACTGCAGAGTGCTAGGAGCAAAACGAGAATGGGTGAAGGACATGTGGGACCAGGGGGCTGGGCGAAAAGGCTAGGGAACATATACATAGTAGCCCAGTGGCCCCATTGCTGAAGGTCCAGCACAGAATTAAGAGGTATTAACTCAGTGGTTTAGGATGACCAGGGCCCTGCTAAAGATAAAGTACTCCAGGACGGCCGCTCCTACTGAGTGCTCAGTTTCGGATCTGAAATAAGAAGCACTTTTTGTTGTAGGTCCAGTCAAAGTTGCATCGGCAAGGCTTAAGGAGCAGTTACAAGCTGGTTTGCAGTGTCTTCCTGAAGTGAGGGCAATTTAACCTTAGGCTGAGTTTTTCTGGGCGGTAATTCAAGAGCCTAGTGCCAATAACGAGTAGTCATTTTCCTCTCCAACATCTTTTTGTTAATACCACCTAGTTTGCCCGCAGTTTGCCGATGTCATGGGTATTAGTCTTAGCAGTGCACGATGGTGGCGCGAGTTATGTTTGCTTAGCTTACCATAATAGGCGAATTTCAGGGGGTTTTTGGTTTTACTTGTAACCATAACGTCCCTTTAACAACGTTTTTTCACTGAATTTGATAGGTTTTTAGTAGCGCAACTTAACCATAACGTCCCTTTAACAACATTTTTTCACTGAATTCCATAGGTTTTTACCAGTATACCCTTACGTACATATACCACATACTGAACCCCCTAGCCCATGCTAATAGCAATAGGGTCCGCAGACTATGTGACTATCCGCGGACCTGGGCAACATCCACACTGTCCAAAAGCTCAGGGGGTACCTTACATTCTTGTAGCATACAACAAACACACTGAACATGTTCATAGAGCAGCACATACATGAATTACAGCGCGGCGCGAAACCGAGGCTGAGCCTCGACTCCATCAGCTGGATCCGCCGGCAGGCGGATTTGCCGGCGGCCAGTCCGAAGGCCATACAAAGGCCTGTTCCTGCGCCCCAGATCACCCCATTCCATACTTCATCATCGAGGGGTGAGGGCAGGAGCCCCCCCAGCCCAGCAGAGGATCAACGCTCCTAGCGAGCAACACGAACAGGGCCTGCCTGACCCTGTCCCCATACGGCGCCTAACTTGCCCATGCCGGGCGCAGCGCGGCGCGAAACCGAGGCTGAGCCTCGACTCCATCAGCTGGATCCGCCGGCAGGCGGATTCGCCGGCGGCCAGTCCGAAGGCCATACAAAGGCCTGTTCCTGCGCCCCAGATCACCCCATTCCATACTTCCTCATCGAGGGGTGAGGGCAGGAGCCCCCCCAGCCCAGCAGAGGATCAACGCTCCTAGCGAGCAACACGAACAGGGCCTGCCTGACCCTGTCCCCATACGGCGCCTGACTTGCCCATGCCGGGCGCAGCGCGGCGCGAAACCAAGGCTGAGCCTCGACTCCATCAGCTGGATCCGCCGGCAGGCGGATTCGCCGGCGGCCAGTCCGAAGGCCATACAAAGGCCTGTTCCTGCGCCTGTTCGTAGCACTATGGGCCTGGGCCACAGATGCTGCCCCTTAACTCTGGCAAGTGAAGGCACGGAACACTCCCTACCCGTCTTGAAACATTGTCAGCCAACAAGGCATCACTGATGTGCCAATGCTTTCAAATTTCCTCATATCCACCAGGCCATGTAAGTAAACCAGTCTTACAGTGTTACATTCTGATTCTAGGCGCTCTAGCTAGAGTGTGCAGCCCACCTGGCCTGGTTGCTAAGTCGCACAATATACCTCTCAATCTTCTACACTGTTTCCTTTGCGGGTCTATCTATAGAGCCCAACACCTGTTTGGCTTATATATACTTACTGACCTCACTGTCTGTGCTATGCCTTATGATCAATAGACGACCACATTTATACTGTGCTGTGCCTTATGGTCGCCACTGACCACAGTTGACTTTGTGTTGTGCCTTATGGTCAATAGCAGACCACATTGAGACTGTGTTGTGCCTTATGGTCAATAGCAGACCACATTGAGACTGTGCTGTGCCTTATGGTCAATAGCAGACCACATTTATACTGTATTGTGCCTTATGGTCAATAGCAGACCACATTGTGTTGTGCCTTTTGGTCGCCTATTAGACCACATTTACCATTGTGTTGTGCCTTTTTGGTCGCCTATTAGACCACATTTACCAGTGTATTGTGCCTCTTGGTCGCCTATCCGACCACATTTACCATCGTGTTGTGCCTCTTGGTCGCCTATCCGACCACATTTACCATTGTGTTGTGCCTTTTTGGTCGCCTATTAGACCACATTTACCAGTGTGTTGTGCCTCTTGGTCGCCTATCCGACCACATTTACCATCGTGTTGTGCCTCTTGGTCGCCTATCCGACCACATTTACCATTGTGTTGTGCCTTTTTGGTCGCCTATTAGACCACATTTACCAGTGTGTTGTGCCTCTTGGTCGCCTATCCGACCACATTTACCATCGTGTTGTGCCTCTTGGTCGCCTATCCGACCACATTTACCATTGTGTTGTGCCTTTTTGGTCGCCTATTAGACCACATTTACCAGTGTGTTGTGCCTCTTGGTCGCCTATCCGACCACATTTACCATCGTGTTGTGCCTCTTGGTCGCCTATCCGACCACATTTACCATTGTGTTGTGCCTCCTGGTCGCCTATCCGACCTCATTTACAGTTGTTGTGCCTTGGTCACTCGGCCGCCCACAGACTACGTTGTCTGTTTTGATGCCCTGCATAGCTATTCCTCAATTAAATTCAATCAATTTATGCTGTGCCTCTATTCACTAATAGACCACCCCCGTCACCTTGTGTACCAGTATCACCTTAAACATCATGTATTGGTACCTATCAACGCTCATACACCTTCTGTACACTTACAGTAGTTATTGGTCCAGCCAGCTTGACCTACACTCTAAACAATACACATCCGCTAGATTAGGCATGGCACCCACCACCTCCTCCCTGAGGCCTAGCACCATGACACCCGCAAATCTATACTTGGATGATCCAGCACTCTGGATACGACACTTTGCCTCCAAACCAACACCCAACCAACCCTGTACTATCACCATCAGAAATTCTAGACTGAACTCCAGAACTAGACCACCCACCCACCCAGGCTCGTACCATTCTAGCTCACTGAAGAGAAATACCAGTCTGAACATCCGAACCAGTCCACCTACCTCCCAGTACTCTCACCACCCTAGTATCTTAAGCAGGAACTCCAGACTAAGAGCCCATACCATAAAACACTCGCATCTTGCCCATAATCATGCTGCTCCCCCCTTTGACATCAACAATCTAGCCTACAATCCACCGCCAACACTTGAAAAAAACTTCAAAAAAGATAAACTCATCAAAGCAGCACTAGTGAATGCCAGGTCTCTTCCGGCCCATGCTCTCGACATTGCTGACTTTATAACCTATGAAAACCTTGATGTCCTCGCAGTCACTGAAACCTGGCTCAATGCCGCATCCGGCCCATCTCTTGCCCTCGCAATACCTAATGATTATGCCATCATAAGATCTGACAGAAACACCACTCAAACAAAGGGAGGCGGACTTGCCTTCATATACAGAAATACCTTCGACATCAAAATCATCCAAGATGCACAAATCCCGTCTGCCGAATCCTTGTCAATTAAGCTACCCCTCTCACCCAACCACACGGCCACCGTGCACCTCATCTATCGACCACCAGGACCCATCGCCTCTTTCACAGAGGACATTGCATCACTTATATCCATAAACACCAAACCTAACTCGCAAACCATCCTACTCGGGGACTTTAACCTCGGTCTCAATGATCCTAAAGACACCAATGCCCTTGACTTAGCCAATTCATTATCTGATTTGGGTCACACGCACATCATCCACGAATCTACCCATATTAAAGGTAGAACTCTAGACTGGCTCTCACACATCAACTGCTCTATTGACCTATCTAATGACCCATGCATCTGGTCAGACCACCACAAACTAACCTTTACTATCAAAGCTAACACTACTCACTCAGCGCCCACCATCGCCCCTGCCATCCGCACGAGAAACAAGAAAGACATTACTCCCGACAAACTCCTACCTATACTACTCCCCATATTGAATAACATTGATTCAGATGCAGACCCTACAGCTCTAGTGGACACCTACAACCAGGCTATACTTAAAGCTCTGGATTCCATTGCCCCGCTAAAACTGCGGAAACCGAAACCACAGCGTCACCTTAACACATGGTTCACGCCACAGTTAAGAGAACTACGTAAAGCCAAAAGAACCGCTGAGGCACTTTGGAAAAAACATCCCACAGCACCGAACAAACTTGAACTAACCCTAGCATCCTCTAGCTACAAAGAAGCCATACTCCTAGCCAAAAAAGACTCCTATAACAAAAGGATTACACAAGCGGAATCCAATACTAAAGAACTCTTCAAAATACTCAAAGAATTAGAATCCCCTATTGCCCCGACTGACAAAGGTATTACTGACGCACCATGGTGCAGCAACATCCAGAAAGCCTTATTAGATAAAATAGCTTGTCTACAATCCAAAATTAACGCACAAAAAATCTGTGCTATCTGTAGACCCTAACCACAAACAACTGCCTAACATACCTCCAACCTTCCAAACGACTTGTAAACCTTTCAGCTTCTCACCCCTTTCAACGTGGGAAGTAGAAAACATCATCAGGAAACTGAAACCTTCAAACTGCCAAGGCGATGCCTGCCCTGCCCCGATTGTTAAAGCAGCTGCACACGATCTGGCGCCATTCATTACCAATCTCATTAATGCCTCTTTCAAATCTGGAATAGTTCCTGACAATCTTAAAGACGCTTGGGTCATTCCACTCCTCAAAAAACCTACGCTTGACCCAGCTAACCCGTCTAATTACAGACCAATAACGACGGTACCTTTCCTATTAAAAATACTGGACAGAGCAGCCTACCTACAAATACAGGCTTATCTAGAAGCCAACAACCTCTTAGGGCTCAGACAATCAGGCTTCCGACCAAGACACGGTACGGAAACTGCACTTATTGACCTTACCACCCAGATCCAAACCTTGAAAGACCATGGCAAACTTGCACTCCTTTTATTGCTTGACCTGTCAGCAGCGTTTGATTTGGTTAACCATCAAACACTCTGCCAACACCTGAAATCTGCAGCCCACTTTTCAGATGCAGCCACGGCATGGATCAGTTTCTTCCTGGCGAACAGAACCATGAGGGTCTTCTCTCCCACAGATTCCGCCGAGCCGGCCCCAGTACCTTGTGGTGTCCCGCAAGGCTCATGCGTGTCCCCGACACTTTATAATATATTCACGAAACCCCTCTTCGATATCCTAGACTATCTGGGTGTCACGTATACCAATTACGCGGACGACACCCAGATACTCTTTCCTATCACGGGTGACTACGAAATAGACAGTACGACCCTCAATGAAATCTACTCAGTTATACAAGCATGGATGGCACACCATGGCTTGTGTCTCAATGACGATAAAACCGAGCTGATTATATTGGGCACTCATGCCAAACTTAAAAATCTCAATCCCTCATTCAAAGCATTTACCATTGATGGCAATCTCATCTCAGTCTCTAATAACACTAAAACCCTTGGTATTTACATTGATGCTACCTTATCCCTCTCTAAACAAACCAACGCAGTAGCGTCATCAGCTGCTTACACTTGCAAGCTTATCACTGCATGCAGACCATTCATCTCTGCACCCAACTGTATCACTCTAGCGAGAGCTCTAGTCCTTTCCAAAATAGACTACTGCAACGCCCTCTACTTGGGCACCAGCCATAAAAATATTAATAAACTACAAGTAGTCCAAAACAATGCAATTAGAGCTGCCCTGAACATCCCCAAAAAAGCACACATATCTGAGACCAGACGTAACCTACGCTGGCTCCCTGTCAAGCACAGAATATCCCTGAAAACGCTTGCCCTCACACACAAAGTCAGGGCTAACCTTGCTCCAGCATACCTCACTAACCACTTCACACCACACTCCGCCTTGAGACCTCTTAGAGCAGCCCAAACTAACACCTTGACCATACCGAGATTTAAACTCCTCAACTCGGGTGGAGCTAGCTTCCCGGTACAAGCATCCAAACTATGGAACACCATCCCCCCACATCTACGCGCAGAACTGTCATTCAACCGGTTCAAACATAGCACGAAATGTTGGCTCCATAACACGGACTCCTGACAGCTTAACTTCTGCGCATGCACTTGTTTATTATGCCAGCTCCTACCTGTAACTATTTTGGAACCTGGCCGACTGTATTGTTTTGATTGCATACTGTATTGTTTTGATTGCATACCTATGTAACTGTATCCTTCCTGTAACTGTAACGTAACTCTGTTTAACCCTGTAACCAGCTCTACCTTACGCGCCCATATGCCCCAGGGCCTGGCTGCGCTTTATAAATAAACTAAATACAAATACAAATACAAATACAAATAAACTAGAAGTACAAAGTGTATACTTAAGAAACCAACAATGCAGTTCTATAGGATGTACATTATAATGGCTCATACCAAAAACAAAAATAACCTATGCCTCCAGCAGAATTACCTCACTGCTGCTTTAAACAGAAACTGCACAGCAAATATCAACAGCACACCTACAAAGCACTAAGAGCAAAACTGAAAAACAAACTGGGAAGTACACTACATTAATTCCTATAGTTATATACTTTCTTTGGTAGGATATACTAAAACTTAATTTATCTTTTTTTACACAAATATGTCTAGCACCCTGGAGTGGCTTGAAGAAAATTCTCCCCGGGATGAAATGAGTGAAGACAGTGATACTAATGGTACACACTGCAGTTTCCAAGTAAGTAAGCCAAGTAATACACATTATTTCACATGTACCTAACACATTTATTTTTCTTTAATAATACAAAGAGAAAATAACAATTCTCCAAAAACAGTACATCATGTAGTACTCCAACAACATACGGAACAACAAACAGACACTGTGGAAAATCACCCAGTGCACTTAGAAGAAAAAATGGATCAATTATTGACATATCATTGAGAAAATTAAATATCACTGCCCCACTTGCACCTGTACCCCTTCTCCCTATCCCTGTCAAACATCCCCAAAAATTCTCCATCACCAAAAACGTTATGATGAGACCTCAATCCCTTCCTCCCCTAACACCCTACCTCTAGAATACCCTAATTCTCCTGTATAGGTCTTAAAGGCATGGTCTAGTAAAAAATGTTATTGTCCTTTCACTTTTCATAGGAATAGTTTTTGTTTATAGGTAGTGCTTTCAGCACCACCTAAGTGGCAAAACTAAAAAAGTGATCGACAATAAAATCTGCGCAGACCCCAAAACATAGTGATCAATGTGAAGTTGTAACTAAAGACTTTATGCATACAGTAACACATGCACATAGCATGCTGGCAACCAGATGTCTCACAGACAAACCTCAGAAAAAGCACAATAAGTTATGCCAAATGAGGCTGATGCACCCAGAATCCTCAAGGAAGTCACTCTGGCGTTCCCAAATAGGCAGCCAGCCAATAACACTCATTATTGGTCTTGGACTGGACGTTATTGTCTGGCTACATGTACAATACCACTTTGAGCACCTTCACATTAATTACTGGTGGTTTATACTCACCTAGGAACAACTGCAGAGTGCTAGGAGCAAAACGAGAATGGGTGAAGGACATGTGGGACCAGGGGGCTGGGCGAAAAGGCTAGGGAACATATACATAGTAGCCCAGTGGCCCCATTGCTGAAGGTCCAGCACAGAATTAAGAGGTATTAACTCAGTGGGTTAGGATGACCAGGGCCCTGCTAAAGATAAAGTACTCCAGGACGGCCGCTCCTACTGAGTGCTCAGTTTCGGATCTGAAATAAGAAGCACTTTTTGTTGTAGGTCCAGTCAAAGTTGCATCGGCAAGGCTTAAGGAGCAGTTACAAGCTGGTTTGCAGTGTCTTCCTGAAGTGAGGGCAATTTAACCTTAGGCTGAGTTTTTCTGGGCGGTAATTCAAGAGCCTAGTGCCAATAACGAGTAGTCATTTTCCTCTCCAACATCTTTTTGTTAATACCACCTAGTTTGCCCGCAGTTTGCCGATGTCATGGGTATTAGTCTTAGCAGTGCACGATGGTGGCGCGAGTTATGTTTTCTTAGCTTACCATAATAGGCGAATTTCAGGGGGTTTTTGGTTTTACTTGTAACCATAACGTCCCTTTAACAACGTTTTTTCACTGAATTTGATAGGTTTTTAGTAGCGCAACTTAACCATAACGTCCCTTTAACAACATTTTTTCACTGAATTCCATAGGTTTTTACCAGTATACCCTTACGTACATATACCACATACTGAACCCCCTAGCCCATGCTAATAGCAATAGGGTCCGCAGACTATGTGACTATCCGCGGACCTGGGAAACATCCACACTGTCCAAAAGCTCAGGGGGTACCTTACATTCTTGTAGCATACAACAAACACACTGAACATGTTCATAGAGCAGCACATACATGAATTACAAATACAAATAAACTAGAAGTACAAAGTGTATACTTAAGAAACCAACAATGCAGTTCTATAGGATGTACATTATAATGGCTCATACCAAAAACAAAAATAACCTATGCCTCCAGCAGAATTACCTCACTGCTGCTTTATACAGAAACTGCACAGCAAATATCAACAGCACACCTACAAAGCACTAAGAGCAAAACTGAAAAACTAACTGGGAAGTACACTACATTAATTCCTATAGTTATATACTTTCTTTGGTAGGATATACTAAAACTTAATTTATCTTTTTTTACACAAATATGTCTAGCACGCTGGAGTGGCTTGAAGAAAATTCTCCCCGGGATGAAATGAGTGAAGACAGTGATACTAATGGTACACACTGCAGTTTCCAAAGTAAACCAAGTAATACACATTATTTCACATGTACTTAACACATTTATTTTTCTTTAATAATACAAACAGAAAATAACAATTCTTCAAAAACAGTACATCATGTAGTACTCCAACAACATACGGAACAACAAACAGACACTGTGGAAAATCATCCAGTGCACTTAGAAGAAAAAATGGATCAATTATTGACATATCATGGAGAAAATTAAATATCACTGCCCCACTTGCACCTGTACCCCTTCTCCCTATCCCAGTCAAACATCCCCAAAAATTCTCCATCACCAAAAACGTTATGATGAGACCTCAATCCCTTTCTCCCCTAACACCCTACCTCTAGAATACCCTAATTCTCCTGTATAGGTCTTAAAGGCATGGTCTAGTAACATTTTTTATTGTCCCTACGGGTCGGCCATGTTTTTTTAAGCCTAAGTGGCTCGATTTTAGAAAACTTTCCTATGGTCCTTACCCGAGTTTTCGTCCATTAAACGCACGCGAAAACAAGCACCAGGGAGCCGCCATTTTCTGATAATCCTATCTTTTCCCTGATCGTCCTGGCTGACCTGCTTTTGCGGCACTAAATCAATTCCCCCGCCCCTGAGCCTGTCATCAGCAGACTCGTACCGCCCATTTCCCAACGCCAAAGCACGTCTCGTGTCAACATTCGCTGCGCTTCAGCTAATGACGTGTCGCCATGGAAATGGCAGGACGCCTCTTCCCTCAATAAGTATAAACAGACCGTTTCACAACACACAGCAGCAGATTTTCGATTCCATTCCTCTCTCTGTGTTACTTTGAGTATTCTGTGACTCGTTTCAGTGCTCTGGTCAGCTACCTTCGCCGCTTGTAGCCCGTGTGAACAGATACCAGTACCACCGCTATCAATTCTTTTAGTTTGTTTAACACACAATGGCTACAATAATGCCCTACATGTACGAGCCCGAGTATACCGAGGAGGAACTACTGGAAAGGGAAGCACGCGAAAACGATGGGGATTCGGACGGCAGTTGGCAGGACGAATCAACAGATGAAGAGCCTGGGCCTAGTCGAATGGACGGCGTCTCCACCTGGTGCACATGCAATCGGTGTGAGCTAATGCCAACTGAGGACGAGAACTGCTGCTGCTGAGAAAACTCGGGATGCCTGGCCTACATTTCGGAAGGCGAGCCACGACCGCAATGCATCACCGAGCTGCCAGACTTCAGGGCAGCCTGCCTCACACGGGCCGTTTTGAGAATAATGATGGTGGTTATGCACGAACTTCGAGCAACTGTTCGTCCTCGTAATCCGAGTAACGAGTAAGTATACTCTCCTTGTCATGCCACTCCTATTTCATGTTCTTCTACTATATCCAAAATTACATCTACATATCATTGTAACGCATGTAAGTCGTTCAATAGTGTGCATTGTCTAGATAGCATTTGTCTGTGTAAAATGCCATTAGTTACAAGAATTGTCATTGACAACAAACGTTTATTAAACTTATCTTGGTCATTTAAAAACAGTTTGTTTCATTCCTTTTCACAGGTGGTACAGGCTGGTGGCCTATCGTTCCTTTACATGGTGGCTTCACGGGAGGCTTGGACACCGCGTTCGAAGAGTGATACCCGCCTGTGCCGTTCGTGCCATTAGAGAAACGTTCCCGAGTGACAGCGGTCAGTACAGGGGATTTTCTCTCGCTGTGCTGCAACCTGACCTGTATAATCTTTAAAGTCTTGTATTTTTGTGTCATGAAAATAAGATACAAAATAAAACACCACATATATTTTAACAACGGTTGTCTGGATTTTTAAATGAATCAAGTGTGTCTCCATTCAAGGATGGACGTCAGACATCTGTGCTCCGAATGGGTGAAGGTCTGGTCGCTGTGAAGCAGGGTGGTCACTATCTATCTAAGCTAACAACATATTCTCGATAATGCATGCACTAAATAACACTTGTTCAAAGTCTTTGAGTAGGTTATGTCTCTATAAAAGTCACACATATATCTATACTAACAATTACCATTGGATTATACAGGCCTTAGGGTCTTCACCACTATAATACACCGGTTGAAGTGTGGGTCTGTGCTCACAAGAATCTCTGGTATGTGGCATTTGTTATTGATAAGCAACGATATACTATCATTGATATAAAGGCGATATACTGTATATTGATATAAAGGCGGTTCGTGGCGGTGGATGAACGCTGGCATGGGGGGCTGTCAGGGGCGCGAAAGGCCAAGGTGCCAAACTACATGTACACTTCAAAAGGTGTCCCACGCCAAGGGGCCATCGGTCACATGGCCTCCTCAGACCCCGTGTCTCCAGCCAGGCCTCCCCTTGAAGCAGGCCGCCCCCCTGCTATCCACATAAGTGTGTCTCCATTCAGCAGTCTTCCTGTGCCTTATCTGCACGCCCCAGGGCCATCCATCCCACCCCCCTGTATCAAAGGCGGTTCGCGCCAGTGGATGCGCGCTGGCATGGGGGACTGTGACGGGCGCAAACGGCCAAGGTGCCAAACTACATGTACACTTCAAAAGGTGTCCCACGCCAAGGGGCCATTGTTCACATGGTCTCCTCAGACCCCGTGTCTCCAGGCAGGCCTCCCCTGAGGCAGGCCGCCCCCCTGCAATCCACATAAGTGTGTCTCCATTCAGCAGTCTTCCTGTGCCTTATCTGCACGCCCCAGGCCCATCCATCCCACCCCCCTGTATCAAAGGCGGTTCGCGCCGGTGGATGCGCGCTGGCATGGGGGGCTGCGACGGGTGCAAACGGCCAAGGTGCCAAACTACATGTACACTTCAAAAGGTGTCCCACGCCAAGGGGCCATTGTTCACATGGTCTCCTCAGACCCCGTGTCTCCAGGCAGGCCTCCCCTGAGGCAGGCCGCCCCCCTGCAATCCACATAAGTGTGTCTCCATTCAGCTGTCTTCCTGTGCCTTATCTGCACGCCCCAGGCCCATCCATCCCACCCCCCTGTATCAAAGGCGGTTCGCGCCGGTGGATGCGCGCTGGCATGGGGGGCTGTGACGGGCGCAAACGGCCAAGGTGCCAAACTACATGTACACTTCAAAAGGTGTCCCACGCCAAGGGGCCATTGTTCACATGGCCTCCTCAGACCCCGTGTCTCCAGGCAGGCCTCCCCTGAGGCAGGCCGCCCCCTGCAATCCACATAAGTGTGTCTCCATTCAGCAGTCTTCCTGTGCCTTATCTGCACGCCCCAGGCCCATCCATCCCACCCCCCTGTATCAAAGGCGGTTCGCGCCGGTGGATGCCCGCTGGCATGGAGGGCTGTCAGGGGCGCGAAAGGCCAAGGTGCCAAACTACATGTACACTTCAAAGGGTGTCCCACGCCCAGGGGCCATCGGTCACATGACCTCCTCAGACCCCGTGTCTCCAGCCAGGCCTCCCCTTGAAGCAGGCCGCCCCCCCTAAGACCACGACATACATACGTCATTCATTCACAAACACACCCCTGTTTCTAATACTTTATAAACCACTTGATATGTCTCATGAGAACATCTTTGTGCTTTGCAAGTCAACTCCTGAACGTGTTACCTGGCAACGACTGAGATCTACGCTAATCTGCTCGTCGTCGTGCTATCCGTGAACTTCTGTGACCGCTTAGAGCAAACCCATCAGTGTGCTTCCCGTGGCCACCCACCTATTCTCCTGCAACATACTGCTCTGCTTGCTGAATCCAACTGTTTGTTGGTCAAGGTAAGGCCATGTATCCTAGTCATATTTCGCAGATTTTTAAATTTCTATCTATTTACGAGTTGAGTACACAATAGTGCTAGGTTCATTGGTCTCATTTCTATTGACTTGAGTTTCCATTGCTATGCTATCAATAGATCTATTTATTTTCATCTGTGTCTATTGTCATCGAATTGCACCCTTCGGGGGTCCAGTCTATAATGTAAGCATGTTTCCTGCTCGTGCAATACAGAACATCCAAGGGATGAGTCACATGTTCAGTTTTTAGTCACATCATTTATACATTTCTGCAACTTATGCAAATACTAAGCCGCACATAATGAACTGGTATAGTTCCTGCAACCAAAACAAACCTTGCATTGATCATTGTATGATTCATTTACTTTTGTATCAAATCTTTATTCTTGAAGATTGTATAATAATGTCGATATTTACTTTTCAGATTCATCAACAATGCCTGCCTGTTCGATTAGCGGTTGCCCTTCGAAGACCCATGCTAAATCTGAAGGCACTACAATGCATGTATTCCCGAAAACTGTTGATCGAATAAGAGAATGGGTCAGACATTGCGGATATCCACTGGATGAGCTGGAAAGTAGAGTCCAACAAGTCTTACAGGACAAGAGGGGTGATCGATACCGCATCTGCAGCCGGCACTTTTCCTTGGACATGTACACAACTTCTTGGGTAACAAAGAAGAATAAACGGCGAACGACACGGAAATTGCGCGAAAACGCTATTCCCACTCTATTCGTCCACATTCCGCCACCGGTGAGTCAAGTGTCCGGATTTAGCATTAGGCCTTGCGGTAGTGTGTAGGTAGCCGAATGGATTCATTGATATTGTAGGTGTTCTATCCCTTGTAATAATTTCGATATTGATATGAGTGTATAGTTTTTTGAATAATGACATTTATCAATATATTCTTTTTCGATTTCATAACCCACAAACGCAATGTATATATATATGGGGACAGGGAACTGTGCTGTATTGAGCATTTTTCAAGTATTCTGTCGGCTTACATGGCTATTTTTAATATTGGCATTTCATTATCAATCATTAATCCGCTACCTACTTGTTTTATGCATGTCAAGTAATAGTTTTATTCTATCGTGTAATTACTTTACCAAATGTTTGGTTACTGCTTTCCAATTGATATACACCTTAGTTATCGTCCACTGGTGTTTGTTTTCAGTTCTAATTAGTGTTATCCATACTAATGCAAGTACTGTCTTTCAGGGAGATGCTGAAGCGTCCGCCACATCTACAACATTTCTAGATGTTCTTCAACAGCAGGAGGTATGGATACTGACAGCTCCATCGATCGTCATCATCAAAGCTGGAATTCTTGTCGTTTGATTGTTCTACACAATGTTTCATTCGTGGTTAGCCGTTGATATGTACCTGTGCTGTCGGCCCCAGATGTGTGTTATTTTTTCACAATTGTAATCCTCACTAATGCAAGGACTATGTTTCAGGCAGTTGATGGAGTGTCAACCCCTGCACTTGATGCAGAGCCTGACATTCAAGTATACGAATCTGCGCAACAGCTTTCGGAAGTGCGCACTACATTTGCAACATCCATAGATATTCTTCAGCAGCACGAGGTATGGATAATGACAGCTCCATCATGCGTGATCATATAACGTGATTCCATTTGCTATACTTTCTTCCCTATTAACGCAAGTGCTGTGTTTCAGGGAGACGACGAAGCTTCCACCACAATCACAACATCTTATTTAGATGATGCATATGTAAAGGAATCGTTGAAAAAAGTCGATGAAATGTGATCATATTTAGATTTTCCTTGATTCTTTTGGAAAATGCATCATTTGCGGTTATCTCTTTATATGTACCTGTGCGTTCGACCCCAAGTGTGTGTTATGTTTCCAATATTGAAAACCATACTAATCCAAGTACTGTGTTTCAGGGAGACGACGGAGCTTCCACCACAATCACATCTCATTTAGATGATGCAGATGTAAAGGAATCGTTGAAATAAGTCGATGAAATGTGATCATATTTGGATTTTCCTTGATTCTTTTGGACAATGCATCATTTGTGGTTGTCTCTTTATATGTACCTGTGCCGTCGACCCCAAGTGTGTGTTGTGTTTCCAATATTGAAAAGCATACTAATGCAGGTACTGTGTTTCAGGGAGATGCGGATGCCTCCTCTCCAATACAACCATTCATGGCAGTCCATGCAGAGCCAGAGGTATGGATACTGACAGTTCCATCGAAATAGATCATCACTGGTCGAATACTTGTCGTTTGATTGTTGCACACAATGTTTAAATCGTGTTTGGCTATTGAGATGTACCTGTGTGTTCGTCCTCACGTGTGTTTTATGCTAACAATATTTTGAAACATAGTAATGAAAGTACTATGTTTCAGGGAGACGATGGAGCCTCATTCCGTGCTGTCTATGCGGATACAGAAAATATAGTCGTTGCAGCGCAAGAGGAAGGGAGGACATGCGGAAACGAATCGGAGCTACAGCGTGCATATGTTGAAGGTCGAGTCAAAAAAGTTGTAAAGAAAAAAAAACAAAAAAAGGTTAGTTACAAACAGTTCATAACTTTAAAAAAATGTTTGTGCTGGGGACTATTTTATATTTTTTTCCAGTCAATTCTACTACACTCCATCTTGTGTTTAAACTGAACATCCCTTTTCCAATCTCTCCTCCAGTTACCCGTGGGTGTCAGAACTATACACACACAGACAGTGAAGCGAATGAGAGAAGTGGCTTGCCAGACCGTGTACACTACGGAGGAACTATTAATTGAGGCGAGGCGTGTTCAGGCTCGAGAGGCTCATGTCCAATGGCCAGAACATGAATTAACTGTGTTTGGAGACTACAGCAAAGTTACATTGGACCATAGCTACAGTGCGACCGCACCACCACAAGAAGATGTTATTGAATGTATTGAAGATAGCTCTGAAGTGGTTGCAGATCAATTTACACAATCTACACCCGCCAAAAATTTGCCACCAAAAAACCTGTCGACATTGTTGTGTTCTCCCATCAATGTTGAAGTAATAGATGTTGAAATGACAGAGAATGAACCAGCCGCAGCATCCATAGACGCATCAGAACTTGATATCAGCGATATTACTTTCCAATGTGTTGAAATCTCCACAACGTCAAAGGCCGAAACAACGTTGACGCATGATGACAGTCTAATGAAAGAGAGCAAATACATTGTATTCGAAAGTTGTTTGATGGAAATTATAAGTATGCTGAAATGTGTGCATTCCATTAGAGGGAAAGTATGTGGGAAGCCATTGATTAATGTGACTCGTCAAATAAAAGGCAGTAACGTCAAAATAAATGCCGCCTGTAGATTAAATCATAGGTTCTCATGGTCTGCACAACCGATGCTGGGGAAACTGCCAGCAGGCAATCTACAGTGTGCAGCTGCATCACTTTTTAGTGGCTCCAGTTTTAGAAAGTTAGAGGCTTTCTTTCAGTTTGTGGGACTCCATTTCATTTCTAAAGCGCTGTACTACATATACCAACGTGATTATCTTTTTCCGGCCATTAGTGATGCTTGGAAAATTGAACAATTGTCTCTAGCAAGTACATTCGAAGACAAACGATTCAGGCTAGCCGGTGATGGACAGTACGACAGCCCTGGATTTTCTGCCAAGTACTGCACCTACCACTTTCAGGACATGGATAGTAAGAAAATTGTGAGTTCGGTGGTCGTGTAGGTAACACAATGTACATCCTCAGTGGCCATGGAGAAACTAGGTTTTATAAAATCAGTGGAATATCTACAATCGAGGGGAATGCACATCGACCTCATAGCCACGGATAGACACGTTTCAATTGCCAAGACAATGAGAGAGCAGTTCCCACATATTAAACATCAATTTGACGTATGGCATCTTGCTAAGTCAATCAATAAGAAAATCTCGGCTGCAGGGAAAAAAAAAGGTTTTGAAAGTATTTTGCAATGGTCACATTCTATCACCAACCATCTTTGGTGGAGCTCAAAAACTTGTGAGGGGTCAGTGGAAATACTACTTGAAAAATGACGGTCACTGACAACTGTACTAACGTTCACCGCTGGACAGCAAATCAACATTTCCACCAATGTGAACATGGCCCTTTGTCCCCAGAGGAGGCACGGAAGAAGAAGTGGTTGATTCCATCTTCACCGACACACAAAGCCATTGAGAAGATTGTTTTCGACAAAACTCTATCAAGAGATTTGAGAGGACTGACAGAATTCCTTCACACAGGAGATTTGGAGGTGTTCCACAATATGTGCCTAAAGTACAGGCCAAAGCGCTTGCATTTTAGCTTTCGGGGCATGAAACTTCGCACTCTACTAGCGGTTTTGGCCCATAACAGCAATGTCGGACGTGAACAATCTAGGACTAGGGGTAAAGTAAGGATGCCTCGCTACACTAAGGTGTTTTCAAAACGAAGTAAGCAATGGGTGATCAAACCAGTCTATGATGAAATGCAGTTCGACCTTGTGAAAGGCCTTATTGTTGCTGTGTTAAAGAAGCACAGATATGGAATTTTGGACGTTTCTGTGCAGAGCAGTGATCCATTGCCACCGAACATTGCGACTGTGCCATGCCCACCCGAAGCACAGCTGATTGTGAAGTACAAATCCCGGTTTAAATAATTGCAATACGATTGTCTTTTTGTAAATAAATGTTATTGTACAGTGTACCTGTAAACCTAACCCCTACCTTCACCATCATGGGTGGCGAACAAGCTGGGTGTCATCTTTGAATTCTCTCTATTCACCTCACATATGTGTATGTATATATTTTTCTCATGTCTCATCTCATGTAAATGTAAATGCTGCGCACTGTTAACGGAGGGGAGGCTTGCGTATTGCAAATAATAAAACAAACAAACAAACAAACAATAAATCTCACTTTAAACTCAACTCCTGTGGTACTTTATACTTTCCCTGACCTTCCGCCAAAAATTAAATGTCTCAATTTGGGCTGCAAAGCTCGCAGACAACGGGGACAAAATTGGGGCACTTAGAACGCGCCAGCCAAGCGGGCCGTGGCATTTGGGAGAGAAGCCAGTTTGCATTTTCACATTGAGGCGCACTACATAGACGGATTCTAAACTTCAAGTTCTCACAGATGCCTATACTACGTGATGTTGCAAA
This sequence comes from Ambystoma mexicanum, assembly GCF_040938575.1. Taxonomy (NCBI): domain Eukaryota; kingdom Metazoa; phylum Chordata; class Amphibia; order Caudata; family Ambystomatidae; genus Ambystoma; species Ambystoma mexicanum. The sequence goes on along the minus strand of NC_090923.1, from coordinate 1,061,729,407 downwards.
TAAAGAATGCGAAGGACAGCGCCCAGATGAGGCCCACAAGTCACACTGGAAGTATAAGGGTCTATTGTTTTTTGACCTTGAGACAGGGACCATGCCGAAAGAACTACATTTGAAGGGAGTGCGCAATAACGTAAGAGACGATAAGGCAGAAAATTCAGAAACTAGACCGAGTTTCATTTTAGGTCAGTATACGAAAAATCGTTGTCAAGAGCACGGTCCGTTTTACAGACTGCATTACGAAGAGACACAATGGAAATTTCAAATATAATGTAAGTACATCTTTACACGCTTTTATACCGGAATGAAGATTTAATGAATGGATGCATGAATAAATGAATGAATGAAGAGCTAGGAAAAGCAAGTAAAACTGTTCGTAGTGGGCACATGGGCATGCACGTCCACTGGTCCACCCATCTCGGTCCTTGGCCCAGCCACTTTTCCCTGCACTGCCTACCTGCACTACGGGACTGTCTCTGTATCCTTCAGCCCCTTCTCCCGGCATTTACCTTGCACTTGCCACCAGCTGGCCCTATTATTTAATTTGTATTCAACTAACCATGTACAGCCCTTCCCCATGCGCGATCAGAAAGACACCTGGCCTAGTAGGATCGTTGTCTGTCTGCCCTTGTTCCCCACCTGCCTCGTCACGCCTAGAAACACTTGAGTATAGGCGTGTTACAAATGCCATATCATATATCATATCATTCCTCACACATGTAGACTAACTGTTGTTTATCATTGTGTGTTGGACTCGATTTATCTCGTTACTTTTCGCATTGATTTACTTTTCGCATTGATTTTAGAGACAAACATACTCCATTGAACTATCCTTGCAAGCAAATAGTTGCTGTTCGGCCGTAATAAATAAAATGAGTAATATTAATGAAGTTCGGCTAGCGAGACTAATTATCATTTTTTTGTTTTCATAACAGGTATTTGATCCCATTCTGCCTCTGCCATCTGTTTGAGACACCGGCGGATGGATTCTTCAGCAGACACCTGCAGCTTCGTGTCAACAACTGGAGCACGATCACCATATTATGGGACGATCGCCAAGGGCCCACATGCCCTTATGCTGTACTAGTGGCTAGAAGCAACATAACAACCTTTAGGCTGGACTAGTGCCTAGTTGATGGAACAGCCTTGCGGTTCACCGTGCTTCCAAAGTGATTATTTTTACGAAAATGAACACCCTGTGTACCATAAAGGAACAGCGCGTGACTCAAGATGAAACGGAACAGTTATTGGGGATACAGATAAAAGAAAATAAATGGCTTCCGGAGTTCATATGGCAATTGCTGAATATTCTCTAAACATTTAATGTCAAATAAATGTACTTTACCAAATGTACCGTGTTGCTGTTTCATTTTAAAGTACAGTTTCATATTCCGAATTGTGGCGCGCTGTGTTGTGAGTTGATCTGTGTTGGTTTCCGGGTTCTGTGTGGAGTCGCGCAGAAGACGACTGGGCGCGTTTGCCTACGCAGCACAGTAGCGTCACGGGGAGAGGCGGGGAATATGAATGTTTTGATAATGTCAGGCTCAGGGGCGGGGGAATTGATTTAGTGCTGCAAAAGCAGGGCAGCCAGGGCGATCGGGGAAAAGATAGGATTATCAGAAAATGGCGGCTCCCTGGTGCTTGTTTTCGCGTGCGTTTAATGGACGAAAACTCGGGTAAGGTCCATAGGAAAGTTTTCTAAAATCGAGCCACTTAGGCTTAAAAAAACATGATTGACCCGTAGGGACAATAAACATTTTTACTAGACCATGCCTTTAATTTCTGCTTCCTGCTCTCTTTCATAATTATTGTATTTTTGTATATAAATAAAGTGATATGTATACTCTTGCTGTATGTGTGAGTTTAAAAAAAAAAAGCCTGTTTGTGAGTCCGTGTACAGCGCAACTGTCTGGAATGTCCGCAATTAACCAAAATGGGGGTGTCCTACGGACACTTAACCTGTTCGTACTGTCCGCAATCAAAATGGAGGTGTCCCTAGAACACATAACCTGTCCGCATGTCCGCAAAGCTGTGACGCACCTTTAATTAGTTTGGGGACCCTAGCCCTGTTCGGCCGACACCTGACCGCATGTGCATTCCACTTTCGGGGTCCTACGAACAAGGCGTCTGTCCGGAATGTCTGTGATTAATCAAAATGGGGATGTCCTACGGGCACTTAACCTGTCCAGTCTGCCCGCAATCATAATGGAGGTGTCATGGACAAAAAAGAAGTGACACACCTTTAATTAGTTTGGGGACCCTAGTCCTGTCCAGCGGACACTTGTCTGCATGCACATCCCACCCTTGAGGTCCTACAAACATTGCGCCTGTCCGGAACTGTCTGCTGCATGTGTGTCACACTTTTAATTAGTTTGGGGATCCAAAACCTGTCCGTAGAACACCTGTACACATGCGTACAAACCATCCCGTGCAATAAGTGTCCTATGGACAGGTGTCCCATTCGTGAACGTGTCCACAACGTTATCATGTGACCGCACCCACGCTGAGCGTATGCCCGTGACCGCGGACAGTGTCCGAGCCCCCGGACACCGAAAAAGCACTTTTTTGAGCAATCCAATATGTTTTTCAATAAAACTTCACCCTTGTAGCGGTCCCAGACTATGCCCCGACCGATCTGGATACTTATTGGAACTTTTTTATCCCTTTTTGGTGTTTGAGGTGTCCGTGGACAGCGCAGCTGTCTGTGAAGCGCTCCCCAGCACCTCTATAAAAGGCCACACCCCAGAGCTGCTCCTCATTCAGTCTTTCTATCTAAGACAGAGCACTCTACAGATTGGTGATTTTTGCAAGCCTCGCTGGACCTGCGTTTGCTCCTGCCTTAATTCCTTTTGGAAAATACCAGGAATTCTTTTGGCTCCTTTCTGCTGATCAAGACTATTCAGCTTTTGCTATTCCTCATTCCTGGCAGCTGTCCTAATGGCATCCATGGCTGCTGCTGCTGCTGTTGGTGCTAGTTCTGTGTCAGCACCACCCCCAACCCCTCCACCACCACCACCTTCCCAAGGGCCTGGAGAGGGGAGCAGGTGTGGAGCTGTAGAGAGGGATGAAGAGGATGACAAGGATGAGGTAGTGGACGTACTTACTACGGCCAGCCAGCATGAGTCTTGGGTGTGGAGCCTGTTTACCACAGTTGAAGGGGTATCCAAAGCACGTGTACACATGGAGCTCGTGGCAAACAGGGTTTGTACAGCTACGGGACCACTTCCATGCGGCGATACCTGAGGTCGTACCACAAGGCGAAAGTTCGAAGGGCCGTCCCCTTTGAACAAAGTAGTAGGTTGAGTTGCTCTACAACATCCTCCAAATCTGCTCCTTTCACCACAAGTGACACTCCTGTGGGACAGCGCATCCCTGAACCAGCCTCGCAGGCCTTACGCGATGCTGTAGAGCCTTACCTTTCAAGGGTCACTGTATTGTGTATGTACTGCGATACGGTACTCTGCAGGGGGGAACAATTTCGGAGTGTTTTTGAGGCTTCGGTCTGGGAGCATGAGAAAGAGTGCCACCTAACCAAGTGAGGCCCACCCAGCATCTTCCTCTCTCCATTTGCCCTTTCTTATCCCTGTGGTTGGTGCCCCTCCCCTACCTTCTCTTCCCTTCCCTTCCTTTCTTTATGTGTCATGTCTGAAAAACCACAAAAAAATACAAAACAACAAAAACACAAAAAAAGAGATAGAAACTATAGCCACAGATGATCCCAACAGCAGTACATTTTAAAACACTATGTAATAGACACATGCTACCAAACAGAAGTCCTGCTTTGGAAACTATGTGCCTGTACCACATAGCCCAAAACTACTACAGAAATAATGTCACACCAGATGAGACAACTTGCAAATATGTAGTCTCAACTTGTGAAGGAGGCCTAGTCAAACTTACCAAACCCAGTCATATCATATACAATTATCATTTAAATCTCTGCAACATAGGGAACTTTATCACATGTCCCTACTGCAACTTTTTAAACCATGGAGAAAAGAAGTATTATTAGGTAACCATGACTCATTTGAAGTTGCATTCAATGCAAATGAAAGCAGTATAACACATGTCATATTCAAGCAATACTAAGAAATGTTGGACAATGAACGCCAACAAGAGGAAGAAGTGGAAGCTCAACTAGATAAAGACAATCCTGAGTGCAGTCAACCTCCCCTTACAAAAAGCCAAGAACCACTTGGAGAACCACTCATTTTAAATGAAGCAGAAATAGCCATGACCGAAGTAGAAAACACCATGCATCAATAATAACAATCGGAAGAAGACTGGTCAGTGCTCAAATCACAGCTAAATGATGAACAATTCACCATTTATCTAGAAATCACTAAAGAAATTGAACATGGTTTTCAACATGAAACTAAAAGTTGTAGCTGTAAAAAGTATAAACCTCTGCTCCTGTATGTAAATGGTGAAGTTGGTTCTGGAAAAACATTCTTAATTAAAATAATCAGCACATTTCTACCAACCCTACCAAACAACAACTTTTTGGCTATTGTAACAGCCCCCACAGGTTTAGCTGCCTACAACATAGGAGGTGTAAATTCACACCGACTACTTTTCCTTCCAGTAGAACACCAAAGCAAATTAGAATACTACATATTATCAGCAGAAGCTGCTACTGAAGTACGCAGAATTCTGAAACAAATAAAAGTGCTCCTAATAGGTGAAGTAAGCGTGGTTTCCAACCTACGAACATATGTATGTTTGGAGGAAAACACTTTGTTTTCGAGACCTCATACCGTTAACACCAGTGAAAGGTTAACCTATTTTCAAAACATTAGGACACAAACAATGCTGCAAAACACTTGGCAGCATAGGAAATGTAAAACTCTGGCAACATTTTCAGTATAGAGAACTAACTCAAAGCATGCGTCAGTCTGCAAACCTCACCTATGCCAACATTTTAAAAAGCATTAGAACTGGTTGCTTACTAAATATGCAAAATCCATCTTAAATAGACTAATAATTGAGCTGTATTGGCGAAACACATCTGATCCTGATGTAATGGAACAATTAACTCAACAAAATACAAAATGCATGTCCTTAGTGCCAACCCTAGCAAGCTACAGTCAATTCAACAAAACAATGTTAAAAAAAGAAATGCAACCTATACTGCATATCGGCTCCATAGACAAACTGGAAGTGAATGGCATTAGACTCCCTATGTGTCAGAAAGCAACACAAATACATTGCTTAGAAAAATCTATCTCCAACATAGCTGGATCAGAGAAAATGTTAATGCTGTGTCTAAACTGCAGAGTAATTCTAAAACGTACCCTTGACATAGAACAAGGTTTAGTAAATGGAGCATTCGGTACAGTTGTTGGCTTCCAAGCATATCCACATGACAACAACATTCAGTTTGTCAACATCCACTTTGACGAACTTGCAGAAGTTAACAAAAAATAGGCTACACAATAGCATGATTCCTTCTTTTCAAAGACATGTACGTACGCAGAGAACAATTCTCTCTGTCTCTTGCATATGCTGTCATTATTCACAAATTACAAGGTCTAACCCCTAGATCATGTATTGATTAACATTGGCAGCACAGTCTTTAAGGAAGGTATGAGTTACATAGCACTTTCATGTCTACATACACTTGAAGGTTTATTCCTAGTCAACTCTGATGCAAACAAAGTCAGCGCTGACATTCCTTTCATCCTAGAATACAACAGGCTACATGGACTGCACACCACCTATCTAGATATGTACCCTGTACCTAAAAAATGAAACCTTTAAAAAGAAAATCAATACTAACAGAACCTATAAGAGATCTCCCAACAATACCACAAAAGGAACAAAAAACAACTGCTACTCCATCAGAAGACAAATAGACAAATATTTATTCTCAGAAAACAAGTGCAGGCCCATCAAATAACACAGAACCACAACTCTCTGGTACATTTAAATTTAGCAACACAACTGGAGAAAATTGCTATGCAAATGTAGCAATTAATCTTCTCTTCCAATTACCACCAATTTTTCAAAACATTTACTTAAATGGATCAGACCAGTTGTGTTTACAAATGCTCGTCCTTCATAGAAAGGCCACAGATAACCCTGACAACATGTACATTGTCTCAAGTATAAGGCAAGAATTGGACATTTGTATAGGAATGGTGAAATTCATCATAAACACACAGGAAGATCCACAAGAATTTCTAATGTACTTACTACAAGTACTAGAGACCAAAAACGTACCTATAAATGAAATCTTCCAGATTTCATACACATGGAAACATACACGCAGTCTCTGCAACCATGTTTCACAAGAGAGCATCCCCAATGAACGATTTGTGTACGTATCCATACTAAATTGTGAATCCGTTCCATTTCACCAGCTTCTGCAAAATGCAAATCATGGCATATTATGCGCTTTTTGCAATTCAGACAATGTTAATGTTAATGCTAAAGGATATTTATACCGTGCACTATCACCACCGGAGTGGTCCCCTGGTGCTCTCGCGGATCTGAAAGGTAAGAGGGTGGGATCAATTATTAGGGTGTAGTGGGATAAAGGTAGAGTGAGATTTGTGATGTCCTGTTGGCAGCTTCAGTTCGGTTAGCACCGTTGGCTGAGCATGGGTGCGGTTTGCGGATCTGTGGTCTCCCATGTGCTGATGTGCAAGACTGTGCGGTTTGTTTTGTTGTTGCAGTGTAGTGAAGTGCTTGCAGTTTGCAGTGCGAGAGAGTGGTTGTTTAGGGTTTGAGAGGTGTGTGCAGAGAGTTCAGTTTTAAGCAGATTGGGGTTACCTGGGTCTTTTGGGCATCTGTGTAGGGTGTCTTTGGCCTTGCTGTGTGCTAGAGCAGTCCTCTGTGGTTCATCCACCTAGTTCTGTGTGAGGCAGTGGCCTATCTCTCTGGCTGTCTAGTGATCTGTTGGCAGGAAGGTAGTGAGGTCCTCCCCTACCCAGGGTTGAGACTGCTACGGTTGTGGGTTGCTCTTTGGTCATAAGTGGGCTCTGCCTGGCATCGCCTCCTTGAGCTTGGTCCCTTCCCTATGAATTCTAAGTGCTCCCTTTACTCTCGGGTGCTAGTTGGTGATTAATGCTCCTTCATTTCCAGATATGGTCTCTATCCCTTGGGCTTTGCCTAGCAAAGGGTTTTGGGGTTTAGTTTGGGGGGGTTGAGTTTTGGGAAATCTATTTTTATTTTTTAGTTGGTTCCTTCTGGTTTTGTGGTGAAGAGGCAGGTTTTAAGTAGTTTCCTGAATGTTAGGTGGTCCTTTGTATTTCGTATTTCTTTCGGGAGGGTGTTCCAAGTTTTTGATGTTGCTAGGCCATAAAGACCACATATGGAAACTAAGGCACAATGACCATATACACTAGTGATACGACAGACACGAGGATCGATTTCCAAACAAGTCTGGTTTATTTCAAAGTATCTCAGTCGGCCGGCTGGGTCTCAACGTCTCGCAACATGTGTTCCCAGACCTCGTGAGACGCAAGAGAGCGAGCAACGCTTAAGCAGCAATATATATACATAGCATACAATCTTTACGAAGGCGATTCGATCCGCCCATAAACTTATCATTCAGGCTAGGGTTGTGGTAACTGACAGTCATGACAATTATGACACGTTATGACAAGTCTTCATTCAGTCTAAATATAGTTATTCTAGCAATGGCAGCAGAGACAGCAGAGACAGCGTTCTGTTATGGGGAGCATATTTATGTGTTTGTTTATTTATTTATTTATCATGTTCATAGCAGAGAAACAATCCTTAGCAAGCGTATCTGTGTGTTTCAGTTCATGAGCTAAGGGTCAGACAGTTCTGAAGCAGGAAAATCCACTCTCCGCGAAGGAGTACCTTTTACTGCCTTTTACTACAGCATTTGCAAGACAGGCTGGCACCTGGACTACTGATTAGATGTGGTTTATGCTCGACTTCAAGGACTTAGTGAGAGACAAAAACAATGTATCTCTGCATAGTTTGACATTCCTGTCTGTGTTAGTATTTCAGCATTCAGGCCGTGGCCTCGCACCGTGTGTGAGTTCGAAGCATAGAATACATTTTGCAAAGCGTTTTGACAGACAAGAAAAAAAAGCAAATGGCCGAAATTTCACAAAATGGACCGCCTCTGGTTACATTGACGATTCTGCGATTGCGATGTTTGTCACATGATGCGATTGGTTTCTGGCCAACATACTATGCATACTATACATACTATAGGGTCGTTTCTGGTCTAACAAACCCTCCTTTTGGCCATAAGCCAAGAGCATCATCCATACATCGCATCTTCATCGGACCATGTGTCCAATTCTGAACTATCCATACTACTGTAATCGTCATCAGAAATATTAATTGCCATAAATTCTTTAATTATTTCATTTTCATGTTGGGCACCTTCACTTAATATGCGAGGAGGTTTTGTTTTGATTGTGTGTACACACTCATTTGTAATTTGGGAGCAGAGGATTGGCAGGCATTGTATGCAACAACAGCAGAACATGAGGATTCCAAATATCATGACCAAAATTGCAATTAGTTTCCATCCCCATGATCACAGCAGTTCCCAAAACCATGAATTTATATTCAGATTACAACCACCTGTAGGAACATGAATTTCAGAAATTAGGACAAGCAATTTCTTGATTGCTTCAAATATCCTGGGGGAGGAGTTACTTACAAATACACAGCATGCTGACCCCACCAATTTGCATATCCCTCCACGATCAGCCAAGATTATATCAAGCACCATTCTATTTTGAAGTGCAATTAATCTGATTGCTTTCTGTTCCAGTGTCATATTATAGAGTATATCTGTAGTTCCATTTATCGTCTTTTCTAACACCCTGGAGAATTTCCTTATATTCCATGAATGTATTGCTTGTCCCCAAAATGGTATGAATGACTTTGCTATATCCCCTACAATCTTTCCTGTGGTATCATCTCATTGTGGCCTAAATCTGGATAGTTTTGATATGTCAGAAGTTTTGGAAAGAAATACACCAGGTAAAAGTATACCTAAATAACAGGTCCCTTCCCAGGTTCTAGGTAACCATGGATAGGCCTGATCTCCACATACAAAGTAAACAGAACCTCCTCTATATCATGGTTTCTCTTCTTGCTCAAGTACAGGAATATTCATGCATCTAGTAAACGTTCCCACTGGATAGGAACCCTTTTTTCCGTAAGCAAAATGGGACAGAATGTGGACTGTGATTAATAGTATAGGAGGGAGGCACAGCATCTTTGTTTCCTACTGGAGCCATTTTAAAAGTTATTAGGGATTTGTAAGGCCTATCTACTGGACTCGTTGTTACCGTGTTTATTTTGCTTCAGCTTGTAAATACGGAACAACCCAACGGTTTGTTCCATCAAACTGACCAGTAACACTATTGTTCCACTTTCCATAAAATAACGCTCCCAATGATGCATAACAGGCGGTATTAAGTTGCAAAGGATGTACATACCAACCCATTCCTCTTTCACCATGCTGGGGTAAATGGGAACAGACCCAACAATTGGACTTATTCAAGATAGCATGAGTCATAGGGCCTCATTACGACCCTGGCGCTAAGGGATTACCGGTACCGGTAAGGGTACCCGTACCGGTAATCCCTTAGCGCCTGATTACGAGGTCCCTTTGCGGGTTGGAGACTTTAACGCCTGCTTTTTGCAGGCGTTAAAAACCAACCCGCAAAGGGACCTTGGTGCTAAGTACGGTGCCGCAATTTGCGGCACCGTACTTGGCACCTTCCCCAGTCCCATTGAGCCCTATGGGGCAAAAATGGGAATGGGGAAGGGCCATGGCGGTATGGGGAATTACCGCCCCGCCAACCTCGGAATGGGGCGGTAATCCCCCATTCCGCCATGGCGGAGTCGGTAAGTTACCGGCATGGACCATGGTGCTACTAGCACCATGGTCCAACGCCAGGGTCGTAATGAGGACCATATTCATAATCAATAGCAATGTATTTTTGTCATAACCTTCTCTATGCTTCACTTCTTGTGAGGGGAGAGTATAAGAAAGCACATGTACTGGGATACTCATAGTAGGAGCATTGGTAGCAGTTAAAAGAGAGTTCAAAGGATGCACAGTTTCCAGATACCAAAATATTGGGACCAGTGTAATTAAAATGCAAAGCAGTATCATAATCATTAACATGTTATTCTTTCCGAACCAAGTTTTTCTAGGAGCAGGCTCAGTTTCTATTTCTACGATATCAACAGCGTTGGTGCAGGAAGGAGCATGAGCGAATATAGACATTGTCGTGCAATGTTTATCTCAGGAAAAGTTTTCAATGTTCATCGGGGAAAGTTCTCCACAGCAACACACTTTAACAGCAAAGCGTTCAAGTAGCAGCAAAGTGTTCAGGCCAGTTCAGGCTAGCCTGCTTAACAAATGACAGCAAGCTGATGTGAATTTGCACAGAGCTCTAAAAAGGCAGGAGCAAGCATCAATTGTGTCGGTACTATATGTCCCCGCTCGTTCACGCAAGGTTGCACTGGTCCTTCTCTTTTCAATGGTAGCCCTGGGAAACCGCGTGTCAGACCTTTCAATTTGATGCAGCTTGATACAGCTCATACGCTCCTTTTCCCTAGGCCTCCGTTCCCACTTCATCCATGCTGGGAACAAAGGCAAAACAAAACACAGATCACTTCCGATTTTGTGAACGTAGATTGTACCTTATGGCTCCAGGTACAGTATGATCGATGAACAATGCACTCTCATTTCCAGATGCAGGATCAGTGCCAGCCTGCGATGTAATGCAAGATAAGGCAGCGGTCGGACAAAGTTGAGGCAACTTTGGCCTTTCGATCTTCGTTGCAATCTCCCCAGGCCCTTTCTCGGGCTTAGTAAGCACTTCCGACAGAGAACTGGCAATGGTATCTTTGTGATCAAGTGCAGTTGTATTTCTTTTGACGTCAGGATCAAGCAGCTCTTTCAAAGGAAACAGAATTCTTTTTGTGTGTGTTGCGTGGATCCAGTGCTTGCGGCCTTCCACTCAGACTGCAGTCTGCATAGCCAGCAATACTTGACTGCGATACTTGTCCTTGGCCTCAAGCCCTGGGATTGTATCTCTCCAGCCTTGAAATCCCTTCATTGGCTCCCAGTGGATGCAAGGATTAAATTTAAAACCCTCTGCATTGTCCACAAGGCTTTCTGGGGCCTGGGTCCAAAATACCTTCAACTATCCCTCCGTAAATACCTCCCTTCTCGAGCCTTTCGCTCCTCTACTTCAAACTCCCTCAGGGTTAGTCGTTTTGCAAAAAAATGAGCTGGGGGTAGATCTCTGTCTTCGGCTCGTGCCTCCCTTTGGAACAGCCTCCCGGCCACCTTGAAACTTGAGGAAAACATCTTTGGTTCCGGAAACTTCTCAAGACCTTCCTCTTTGCCTCAGCCTTTGCCCCCCTTCCCCCCTGTTGATCTGTTTCTTCTCATGGCATTGTGCACCTGGCCACCATCTGTTCTTTCGGGCCCAGGTATCTGCTCACCCTGCCACCCTCCTTCACTACCTCCAGGCCACCATCTGCACTAGGGTTTCTGTATCTGTACTCATACAGTGCCACTCCCACATTTCTTCTGCACTTATCAGATATACCTTTCTGACTAACTTTCACCTGCCACTTGCTGGCCGCACTACCATGGTTTAAAGCCCTTCTTTATTATTTTTTCTATTTAACATTTATTTATGTTTTTCTCTCCTCTGCTTCACACTTTCCATCCCCCACTATGCACTTTCCCCCATTTTCCGTTCCCTTGCACTTGCGCTTTCTTAAATGTCACTGGGTCTAGTAAGATCGCTGTTTTTAAAAAAAAAAAAAAATTCCCTTGTTCCCCTCCCTTTCTGCCTGGTCATGCTCTGAAACACTTGCGTACGAGCGGGATATAAATAAAATATCATTTCATTTCATTTCATTTCAATACCTGGAAGGGCCTCTTCCATCGTGGTGCGAGTGAAGATTTTCTCTCAAAATCTTTAATCAATGTCCAGTCTCCAGGCTGCAGACAATGTCCTGGACCAGTATATCTGACAGGAAGAGCCTCCTGTACCTGCTGATGAATTAAATGCAAGTTTTGAGTCAACTGCTTGCAATAATTAATAAGCAACGGGTATTCTATGTCCCTCAGCCGTTTCGGCTGCGGAGCATTCCAAAATTTGCTGGTCTCCCCATCACAATTTCATAAGGGGAGAGACCAGTCCTCGTTTGTATAGATGTTCTCATGCATGACAAAGCTAGCAGTAATGCATAAGGCCATTTCAAATTACTCCCCTCACAGAGCTTACTTAATTTGTTTTTCAAGGTACTGTTCTGACGTTCCACCAAACCGGCACTCATCGGGTGTCTGGCCGAATGGAATCGTTTGTCAATTTGGAGGCCTGCACAAATTTGTAATATCACAGCTGAAATAAAGTGCAGACTGTTATCTGACCATATGACACTGGGTAGGCCAAAACAAGGAAAGTATTCATTTAGCATGACTTTAGCTGTGGACATAGCTGTACAATCTTTCAGGGGATAGACCTCTACCCATTTGCTGAATGCGCAGACCACCATGAGGACATATTTATAGTTTTGGCACCTTTCCATTTCTATGAAATCAAAATGGATGACTTCAAGCGGCATGGGGGGGCAAAACTTCCTACTGGTGTCACTGTTCCTTTTCCAATGTTATGTTGTAAACAAGTCATGCAATTTTGAACCAATCTGTCAGCAGTTTTTCTAATGTGTGGATTCTGCCACACAGAATCTAGATGTTGAATCCTTTTCCTAGCACATATGTGTGTTGGACTGTGGGCCATAGTGACCATTGCCATTACATAGGCATTTGGCAACATCCATCTTTTGTTCTGGTTGTCCACTCAACGACCTTCAGAATCTAATTCTGCTGGACCCTCATACCAGGTTTTTATTTCATCTACAGTAGCTTCTGCTTGCATTTCCTTTACTGTGGCAATTCCATTTTCTATCATGCAGGCTACTTCTTTCATTTTTTCAACATACATTTTTTTGTGTAAATCAGTGGCAGTTTGTTTCACAATTCTGTCTGCAAATGCGTTTCCCTTTCCAACATTACATGTTACTTTTTTTATGTGCTTCACATTTCATTATTGCTAATCATTTGGGAAGTGCAAGTGCTGACAACAGTCTCACTATCAAAGTGCCATGTTGGATTTTAGTTCCATGTGATGTCAGGAAACCCCTTTCAGCCCATAATCGACCAAAATTGTGTACCACCCCAAAGGCATACTGACTGTCAGTGTATATGTTTACATTAAGGTTTGCAGAAATTTCACATGCTCTGGTTAACGCTATTATCTCTGCAGCTTGTGCTGAGTTATATGGGATTCTTTTGCTTTCTACAATACTTTTCAGTGTAGTGATGGCATATGCAGCAGTTGATGTACCATCGGGTAATTTAAAACAAGAAACGTCACAAAACAGTTCTCCATCTGGCTTTTTCTGTGGGGTATCAGTTAGATCCATTCTTCCTTTTGTCTCTTGTTTAGTAACCATTAAACAATCATGGGGGAATTCTTTTTCACCCTCTTTGTCGTTGGGAGGGGGCATTAACTCAGCTGGATTTAAAGCGCAACACCTCATAATTTGGATATGAGGTGCAAATAGAACTATTTCATACCTTGTTAATCTGGCTTATGTAAGGTGTTGCGTCTGCGTTCTATTTAAAAGTTTGTCCACTGAATGAGGTACCATAACGGTTAAAGCATGACCTAAAACCATTCCCTTGGTTTGTTTTACTGACGGGCGGCTGCAGCAACAGCTCACAAGCAGCGCGGCAAAGCACATGCAACAGGATCCAACGTGGAAGAAAAGTAACCGCATGGTCTATTTCTCCCTCCTTGTTCCTGAGTCAAAACAGCCAAAGCACATCCATTATTTTCATGCACAAATAACTTAAAATTCTTGTCATAATTTGGGCGTGCCCAAAACTGTAGCTGTACATAATGCAGCTTTGAGCAGGTCAAATGCTTCTTGACATTCCATGTTCCATGGCAAAGGTAAGGTAACATCCTTCCTTGTCATGCCACTATGGGTTTCACAATCATAAAAAAGTTTGTGATCCACTGCCTACAATATGAAGCCATGCCAATTAAAGCCCTGACTTCTCTCTGCGTATTTGGAATAGGCATATCAGAGATGCTTTCTATTCTTTCCGGTGTCAATCTTCTTCCCTCCTTCGAAAGGAGGTAGCCCAAGTAGGCCACTTCCTTTTGACAATACTTGAATTTCTTTATCGAAGCTTTGTGTCCATGTGCTGCTAAATGTGTCAATGGTGCAAATGTACATTCTTTACAAATTTGTTCTGTGTCTGCTGCTATCAATAAATCGTCTATATATTGTAAGAAAACACAACCTACTGGCAGTTCTAGCATATCTAGTTGTTCCTTTAATGCTCTCCTGTAAATACTCAGACTCTCAGTGTAGCCCTGTGGAATTCGTGTGAATGTAAATGAACGTCCTCCTAGAGTAAAAGCAAATAAATATCTGCTATCTGGATGTATTGGAATATTGAAAAACGCATTTTTCAAATCATCAACACTAAAATACAATGCAGATTCTGGAATCATAGTCAAAATTGAAGTCACATCCGGGACTAATGGAAATTGCGGGTCAACAACTTTATTCACTCCGCGCAAATCAATTATGAAACGGTACGGTATGTCATTACCTCCTTTCTTGTAAACCAGAAAGATCAGACTATTGCAAGTACTACCAGAAGGTTCTTCAATTACATTTCTTTTAATCAAATCTGATACAATGCATTTCAGTGCTTTCTCTCATTCAGCCGAAATTTTATATTGCGGAATACGCGGCAATGTAATTCCTTCTTTCAAAACAATTTTCACTGGCTCTACTTTCAAACAACCGGCATCATTGTCGTTTTCTGCCCATATACAAGTCGGTACTTTACTTAATTCAGTCGGTAATGGCTTAGATAAAAATTGCGATACAGGAGTCTTTTGTGGCGATATCGTCAAATACTCTCCATCAGGAGAACAATAAATAACGGCTTTCAATTTCTTCAACAAATTTAATCCCAATAGATTTTTACCGCAATTTTTTGTCAAAAGAAATGGGCAAGATTCAGTGAATGGACTTAGTGTTATAAGTACTGGTTGTGATACTGGACTGATTACTGGTGTACCTGAGAACCCTACTGAGACATTCTTATGCCCTGACAGTGGTATATCTGGAACCCGCTGATGGTCAATCGAACATTTTTGTGCACCTGTGTCCACTAGAAAAATGTGTTCCCTATTCCCAACCTTCATTTCTACGTAGGGCCCTTTCTGGTCTACGGGAATAGATACTGGTTCCAATCTCTGTCTCGGGCTGTCCTAGTAGAACAGTACATCATCAGATGTAAAGTCGCCAGAGTAATATGCATTGGACTGATTGTCAAAAATATTCCCACCATTTGTATTATTTCTGATTCTGATTTTGATTACCCTGGTTATCCTGAAATTGTGGCCCTCTTTGGTTTCTATTCTTCCTTGTGTTCCCGGGCAACCTCTATTCTGTCTTCTCGGGAAAGTCCCATTTCGATTCTGTATATGTGGGCACTGGGCTTGCCAATCACCTTCTTGTTTATATTAGGCACATTGATTAATCCTTATTGGACAACCATGCACGTTGGAAGCTAATGAAAATTGTACTCCGGATGGTGCGTTCCCACCATCTCTATTATTGTTTGCTACTTGCTGCAACAATACTCTTGTTTTTAAATTCCCTTTGTCCCTCAGTTCTTTGTCCTTCTCTGAATTTACTCTATTTTCATAGTACTGGGCCATGTGTAATACTTCACTTTATGATTTTGCTTGCCATGCACTTTCTGATGTCATTATTAAACTTTGAATTTTCGATAAAAACCCTTGCACAAACTTATCAACAAACAATCTCTTCCCGGGTTCAGTTCTCAAGTCTTGACCACTAAATTCTGCAAATACTTCTTCAAATCGATTAAAATAATCAGTCGCTCCTTCTTCTTTGCCCTGTAAACAAGCAGTCAATTAATCCCAAACTATTCTCTTTTCGGGTACCAAAGTTTTCAATTTCTCTACTATTCACAATGGCAAAGCCAACATAACTTGCAGCGGCTTTTCTCCAGCCTTTCTCTCACTATCAATTCTAGTCAAATTCTCCCATGTTTCACCTAATATCAGCACGTCATTTATATTTCTAACCTGTTTCCATATGTCTACAGGAAGAATCACGGGCAACAATAAATCAATGTCACTCAATGTAAAAACAGAGGAATTCAAAACAGATTCAATTTCTTTATCGAATCCTGATGGGTTTTTCCTAATATCAGAGATCGCCTGCTTGATAGTATTTACCTCTTGCCTAGAAAAAGGGACACGTACAAACTGTGCAATATAATGGGCTTCTATTGTTTGCGCTGGAGCTCCTCCAGAGGCAGCAACTTCTACTTTTGGGACAAACGTGTGAGGCAATTACCTCATGGGTAATTGCAAACTAGGTGATTCTACATTTGCTTGTCTATTAAGCAACAAAGCTAAAACAAGAGAAAAAGCAGTCATTCCAGTTTCAGGCGAAAATGCTCTTTTGTAAATCATCATTAAATCAGCGGGACAACATATCTTATTCTACATACATTCATCTTGTAAAGACTATACCATGACCTGTAATAACTTTCTCTGCATTTCTGGTGTATACTGACTAAACGTATCATGCACTTCCATTGGGGAAATGGCGGCATCTGTAATCCATCTAAGCGCATCTCGTGCACAAATTCTCATCTCTTCCCTAACAGGTTTCAACGGCGGAAAAAAACGTTGCTGGACATATGACATATGCGGTTTATCTTTCTTCATTAATTCTCTATGCAATCGATCAAGCTCGTGCTTAAACACAAATATTCGGCCTACATGTTCTCGTACTTTCGTCGCATTATCTCGCAAATTCGAAAGAACAACCAAATCACGCAACTCTTGCGGCACCACTCTATCGGTCAAATCATTCTATATTTTCACAAGATAATTCCCCATGCCGTCTAACAATACCTGCTGTTCACCAAGGTCTCTATGGTCAGATATGGAACTTTGCACAGCTGCTTCAACATCACCGTCAACATATGTTTCTGCCCACTCTCTCAGTTCTTCTTTCCTGTCTTTGTTAACTGTACTACGAATCGGTCTGCTGCTTCCTTGCACAGGCCCCATCTGTGCAGCACTGCCTACTAAAGCGGCTAACTCATGCTCTGGCGGCAGTGGAGGAAATGATGTCACAGGCACAGGGAGAGAGGAACTTACTACTGGTGCAGATGGAATAACGGGAATGGGAGGTACATAAGGATGAGGTGAACTGGGTCAGTACTTTGATGTTCATTTCTTCGCTCATTCAATATTTTGTTTATTAGCTCATCTGATGTATGCAAATCTTGCTGAGGATATATTTTCTGTACATCTAATTGGAGAACCCTATCCATGTTCCTAATGGCTTCTGTCTGCTGATCATGCTCTAGCGCTTTCTCTACATTCGTTTTATGTCTGCGCGCGTGTTTCTTTCTACTTCTCAAACGGAGATTAGCTTCCTTCCTCCAGTCTCTCACAATGTCGAACGCTGCTGGTCTGCCTTCTTGTGTAGCAATACTGATTCTAGGTGTTCTATACATGCTAATTCAAAGCTCACATTATTAGGCCACTGTAGGTCTGATACACGTCTGGTCTGCCTATGCCAAATCACATTAAACACTATTGCCCCTATACTGTATTTTACCATTTCATATGCCGGTGACCCCTTGGGTGGCGAGACCTGGCCAGTTTCCAAAGATTGTCTACTGCAGTGGAAAAATCTCACTAGACAGGAAGACAATTTCACAGGCATGGTTAATCCTTACCCTTTTCTTACCTTGGGCGTTTGATCTTGCAAGAGCAACACTCGACCAATATCAGGACGTTTAAGAATCGGGGCACGACTCACCTGATCAACCAATTCGTCACTCAGGAGGCAATTCGTCCATATATAGACGCAACCAAGAATTGTCGTGACTGCGTGTCTGGCTCAATCTGCCTCTTTCCAGGACCCTCACCTTGATGCTCTCTGGGCGCTGCTCGTCGATCAGGGATTGGCTGTGTACAGATCTGCAGAGGAGTCTCTCATCACTTCTACAGGGGCGCCCGATCACCTTTCGATCCCAGCTCGACGGCTTCGTCCTCGACTCGTTTTTGCCTTCTTCAAACGCAACATATATGATGGAGCATAAGTGGGAGGGACCCTATTCAGGCCCCATATTTTCTAGGCCATAAAGACCACATATGGAAACTAAGGCACAATAACCATATACATTAGTGACACCACAGACACGAGGTTCGATTTCCAAACAAGTCTGGTTTATTTCAAAGTATCTCAGTCGGCCAACAGGGTCTCAACGTCTCGCAACGTGTGTTCCCAGACCTCGTGAGACACAAGAGAGTGAGCAACGCTCAAGCAGCAATATATATACATAACATACAATCTTTAGGAAGGCAATTCGATCCGCCCATAAACGTATCATTCAGGCTTGTGTTCGGTAATTGACAGTCATGGCGATTATGACACGTTATGACAAGTCTTCATTCAGTCTAAACATAGTTATTCTAGCAATGGCAGCAGAGACAGCTTTCTGTTATGGTGAACATATAGCTCTTAGTTCAGCAAAGATATCATGTTCATAGCAGAGAAACATTCCTTAGCACGTTACCTGTGTGTTTCGGTTCATGAGCTAAGGGTCAGACAGTTCTGAAGCAGAAAATACCACTCTCCACGAAGGAGTACCGCTAGAAGAATATAAATCATGCTTTAACTGCCTTTTACTACAGCGTTTACAAGACAGGCCGGCACCTAGAGTACTGATTAGATGCGGCTTCTGCTCGACTTCAAGGACTTTATGAGAGAGAAAAACAATGTATCTCTGCATAGTTTGACATTCCTGTCTGTGTTAGTATTTCAGCATTCAGGCCGTGGCCTTGCACCGTTTGTGAGTTCGAAGCACAGAATACATTTTGCAATGCGTTTTGACAGAAAAGAAAAAATAAGCAAATGGCCGACATTTCACAAAATGGACGTCCTCTGGTTACATTGACGATTCTGCGATTGCGATGTTTGTCACATGATGCGATTGGTTTCTGGCCAACATACTATACATACTATACATATTATAGGGTTGTTTCTGGTCTAACAATGTCAGGTGAGAGAAAGAGGAACCCACAAGTTTTTTCCTTGTGTATGGTTTGGTTCCAGGCCTAGATCTTTGCTTGATTGGAGTGTTCTTTTCGGTTTGTAAATGGTTATTTTCTTTTGTAGGAATTCTGCTCCTTGGCCTTCGATTGCTCTGTGCGTTATGCACATTGATTTGAACGTGATTCGTTGCTTGATTGGGAGCCAGTGTAATCTTTTTAGCGCTGGGGTGATGGCCCAATCCTATCAAAAAAGAAACACCCGTAAACTCAGGATAGACAACCTCACCCCAGCACAGGTGGAGGCACTCGCAGCCCATTCCTATGCCAACTTAAACCCTAGCCGCTTTGCCAATATCTACCACAACTGCCTCAAAACTACCATTGAAGCTTGGGCTCCGCTTAAAACTAAAATTCCCAGATCAGCCAAACGTTCCAACTTCTGGATCAATGAGGAACTTGTAGCGCTACAGCGAAACAAAAGATCCCTAGAGCATATTCACAGAAAATCCCCCTTGAAGATTCGGCCAAAACATTCCTAGCAGCAAATAAACTTTACAAATCCACTATTATAGCACACAAAGCCAACGCCGTAAACACCTGTATAAATAATGCATTTTCGAATTCCAAAGAACTCTTTACCATTCTCAAAGAATTGGAAAACCCCACTGCCTCAACCACCCCTGCCAATACGAGTAATGCCTGGTGCTCTACTATAAAAAAGGCACTAGCCTCAAAAATAAATATGCTCAAAGACAAAATCTTAGCCAGAAGAAAACTATTAGATGGCAAAAGCCCACCTCCCCCATTCGTGGAAACTGACCATGAAAATCCAGTAACTCAATTCAAATTCTCACAGGTCAGCCAAACTTAAACCATCTAATTGTAAAGGAGATTGCTTCCCCGTCCACCTAGTTAAACTCTGTGCACCGACTCTAGCACCGAACGTTACTAATTTAGTTAATGCCCCCTTTTGTACTAATGCTGTCCCGGCTACCATCAAAGAAGCATGGGTCACCCCTCTTCTCAAAAAACCATAGCTAGACCCGACAGTACCCACAAACTACCGCCCTATAGCGACAGTCCCCTTTTTGCTGAAAATAATTGACAAAATTGCTTACTCCCAAATACAAAACCATCTTGAACAAAACCATCTTTTAGGAGCTAGACAATCCGGCTTCCGGCCTAGTCAGAGGGCCTGATCACGACGTTGTCAGTAACGCCGGTGGTATTACCGCTGGTGATATTTGCCCTACCGCCGAACTCCCCGGCGCTAATAGCACCGGATCACGAGTTCGGCGGTAATGTAATTCCCCATTCCCCATTGAGCCCATTCGGGAATGCTCCATTTCCCATTGGGCTCAATGGGGAAAATTCACGCTCTTACCGCCGGCCGATATCCCGCCGGCAGTAATAGTGCAAATTTTCGGCTGATTTCCCCCCAGCCAACAGCTGGGGCGAAATACACCGAAGTCCTGATTTGGTGGACCCTTAAATCCGGCAGTAATAGCGCGACCGCCGGATTTAAGGGTTACCGCCAAAGTCGTGATGAGGCCCATAGTAAGGAAACTGCACTATTGGACCTTAAAATCCAAATGGATTCCATAAGAGACTCTTGTAACTTGTGTATCCTACTCTTATTAGATCTATCAGCCGCTTTTGACTTGGTGGTCCATGACAAACTATGTAACACTCTGTCTGACAATTTCAAATTCTCTCATGAAGCCACCCTATGAGTCAAATCCTTCCTTTCGGAACGGACATCAAGAGTTGTCCTAGGTAAGGAAGCGGCTGACCCCATTCTAGTCCCCATAGGAGTACCACAAGGGTCATGCCTCTCGCCCACCCTCTGTAAGGCCTACACTAAATTGGTATTTGCTGCACTTGATGCTATGAGTGTCATCTACACTAACTTTGCAGATGACACTCAGATACTCCTCCCCATCACCGGCAACCATGAGCAAGACACAATCACAGTAAACAAAATTTACACCATCATCCAAAATTGGATGGATAACAATAGTCTATGTCTAAATGATGAAAAGACGGAGATACTCATCGTGGGCTCACCCGCCAAAATCAAATCTCTACACCCTCACTACTCCTCCATCACCATTGATGGTACGTCTATCCCTATCCTTAAGCAGGCTAAAATGCTAGGCGTCCATTTAGACACTAACAATGACCAAACATGCCAATTCCCTATCATCAGCCACATCATACACGTCCAAACTTATATAAATAACCTATCATATCATATCATTGCTTTAAGTCGCCAATTCCTGACCCTGCAAAACTGCATCACGCTCGCCCGTTCGCTCGTCTTGTCAAAGGACCATTGTAACATACTATTGCTAGGGTCCTCTAAAACAAACTTGGCCAAACTACAACTCTTGCAAAACAAATCATTGCAAGCAGCCATTGGCATACAAAAATCAGACCACATCTCCAAGACTAGGAGGGAGGCCCACTGGCTCCCCATCTAAGCCAGAATTATCTTTAAAACACTTTGCATTAACCACAAATACATCAGTAAGACAGCTCCCACCTACCTCAAAAAGGCCATTATCCACAACAAGGCCATCAGAACTCTGAGATCCAACAACAGCACCCAGCTCTTAATCCCACGTTTCAAATGCACAACGGCAGGAGGAACCAGCTTTCCAGTAGCGGCCCCCAAATTATGGAACTCCCTCCCCCCTCACACCAGAAATGAGCCATCCCACCAGAGATTCAAGAAGACGTTAAAAACATGGCTCTTTAACAAATGCTAAATCCCTGCCACTATAGTGACACTACACCACTGACATAGCTGTATCGCAATTGTACCCTGAACTGTTTACTATATATATCTGTACTAAATGCAACCCTGATTCCCCACTGTAACCATGGAATCAATTGCATAAATAATACTGTCTTGTGTACAAGAACTTTCACCTGCAATTATTTTTCTACTGTAAACCAGAAGTATTGAAGCATCCTGTAACCTACGCCGTGATACATTTGGGTTTGGGCGTATAACAAATGTTATGAATAAAATAAATAAATAAAATAAATGTGGTCGCTTTGTGATAGTTTAAGGAGAAGTCTGGCTGCTCCGTTGCAGTTTCTTCAGCTGGTCTTCTGGCATTCCGAGGTAGAGGCTGTTGGCGTAGTCAATTTTTGACATGATGAGGGCGATGATTTTCAATGCTTCATGCATGAAGGACAGGAACGGTAGTATTCTTTTTATCGAGTGTAGGAGGAAGAAGCATTTCTTGATTATTGCGTTTACTTGTGGTTCTAATGTTAGCGCGTTGTCCATTAGTATTCTAAGGTTTTTTACTATTTTCGATGGTGTGGGTGCTGTTCCTAGTTCTGCAGGCCATGTGATATACATATTATTTTCCAGGTTTTTGGATATAATCATGATTTCTGTTTTGCCTGGGTTGAGCTTTAGGCTGTTTCTGTTCATCCAGTCATAGAGTTCTTTGAGACATTCTCCCAGCATTGTGTTCTTTTCTTGTGTATCTTGATTTTATAGCCGATTTGTGTGTCGGCTGCGTAGTGGTAGCACGTAAGGTTGTGTTTTTTGATGACCTTGATTAGCGGAGCCAGGTAGGTGTTGAAGAACAGTGGGGATAGGTATGATTCTTGTGGTACTCCACAGTCGGTGCACTGTAGAGTGGATTTGAAGGGTTTTAGCCAAACAGTGTCCATTCTGTTTGCTAGGAATGATTTAATCCAGGGTAGGGCTAAGTCTGTTATTCCTATTTCTTCTATTCTTTTGATGAGAATGTCATGGTTCTCTGTGTGAACACTGCAGAGAGGTTGAGTGGTATCTGGACAGAGTTTGTGTTGGAGTCTGCGTTTGTCTTTAGGTCATCCCAGATAGATAGTAGTGACGTTTCTTTTCCTCTCATGGGTATAAAGCCAACTTGTGCCTGGTCCAGCAGCTGGTATTTTTAACGTGTTCCTGTGTTAGTTTGTAGACATAGGTTTCTAGCAGTTTTGCTGGGTGGGGAATGTTTGAAATAGGTCTGTAGTTGGAGAGGTCTTCCACATCGCCTCTCATGTCCTGGAGGAGTGGTTTGATGATCGCGGTACTTTCCCTATTGCGAATGACAGGTTAAAATACAAATAAACCATACAAATAAACCATACCAATAAGCAAATAAACTCACATATCTAATACTAATGCTTTAAAGGCACAATGCAGATGGTACCAAAAACAGCTATAAGCTTACTAGTGTCATACACGGCCAAGTATCTCTTGGCAGAAAACCACCTTCACAACAGTAGGCATAATCTACCACACTGGTGCCACAACCACCGCAGGCCACTATACTGCATATGTTAAAATAAGAAGTGGCTGGTTTGAATGTAACAACCACTTCCGTTACTTTTAAACATAGGTTACCAGCAAATCTAACAAATGCCTACTTAATATTCCTTAAACCCAAATATAGTCACTGAACTGTAGCACTATCAACAGTTATAATACGCCAACTGGTATCTAATTCTAGCCATAATACTACAATACTAGTTTTAAAAGTAAAAAAAGTTAGAATACGCCAACAGGTATCTAACTACTTTACAAATACCCTTCATTGCACTACACTTCAAATACGCCATCACAATTATTCTTACTACAACACTTCTTCTAACATCAAATATGCTTAGAACACGCAACAGGTATCTAAGCACTTTAATCATTCCCTTAAACACAACACACTTCAAAAAAACATAGTGTCAAACTAACACTCACATAAATGTGGTCGTTTTTGTTGTAATCCTGTATGGATTTTTTTTCCCCAATGACCCAATGATTATTTAACGTCAATACAATAGTGTGGCACACACTAATGTTGTACCAAACATAGTACATAGAATGTACTGTTTATGAGGGTCTAGAAAGTACATGAATAACTGAAATTCTATGAAATTAAACATTTTAAACTATCCAGCTTAACATATTATACAGTTTGTTTCACGGAGAAAGAACCACAGATGTCTCCTTCATCACCATCTGCAACTAAGTAAACCTACCAAATGTAATCCTATTTGTTATGTTTACAAACAAATACAAATTTAATAACCACTACCCTCAATTGTACCGCAATTGAATTGTATTATGCCACCATATTGCAAGTACTGTATACTCCCCCTACAGTATTTATAATTACTTTACACATATTACTATAGTGTGTGTGGCCAGCAATGGTTAAGTTGCTGAACCCACAGGAAGAGCACTTATTGTGTCGCATATAACTTTTGCCCCCCAGGACGAAACCTCCAAAAAACTATGCAAAATAAGTATATGGCCCCCTCGGAATGATTTTGTGAAGTTTGGTGCGGTTTCGTCCGGGGGGAGGGACAAAGATATAGGCGGGGTCCAAAACATGTGGAAATCCTCATAGATGCAATGGAAAAAATGTTTTGCTTGCGCTTACAGCCCAAACCGCTGGACGGATTTTCACCAAATTTGGGGCAGGAGCAGCAGCTTGGTCCTGAAAGAGTGCTTTTGTAAAATTGGTGTAAATCCATCCAGTTTTTAAAAAGATTGCCAAAATGTAGGTTAAAAAAAGTGCAATATCTGGGTCTGGTCCGCAGACTCATTTCCTGATTCGAGGAGGTCTGCGGATTCCCCTGGACCAAACAGGGGGTGACGTGACATCCACGGACAAAGAACACGCCTGTTGATTGGATGGTGAAAAACATGAGCTGCATCAGATATTTTGAAATGGTCGCCACATTGGATCCGCGGACAGCCACCGCGGACAGCACAATGAGGAAAGTCTGGAAAACACATATGGTGTTATTTAGTGACCGAAAAAGGTCCTGGAAAGGTTGGGGGAGTGGAATAAAGTTGATATGGAGCTGTTTTTAGAGGTGAAAAAAGGCTGTGCGGTGCCGCTGTACATTTTCGTGTCCGTGGGCATCATTTGGATGGCAGGGAGCTCTGGGTGAGTCTTGTTATTTGAAGGTGTATTGTACGTACTTGTTATGTGGTTTAATTATATTGTGGTGATTGTGGCCACTGGCAACACAGTGTATAATAAATATAGGCACAACAGGGGGAGTATAGAGATTTTTTAATCTGGTGGAATGATACAATTGAAGTGTATATGTTTTGTATGTACAATTGAGGATAGTGCTTATGGAATTTGTATGTGTTTCTTTGTGAAGATAACAAATATGATTGTACCTGGTAGGTTTACTTAGTTGCTGGACTCTCTGGTGAAAAAAAAAACAGTATAATATGTTAAGCAGGATAGTTCAAAAGCTTTAATTGCATACAATTTTACAGATATACAGGCTGATTCATGGAATGAATGTGCGCTGAAATTTTTGGCGCAAGCGTGCGAAAGCATGCGAATCGCAGCGCAAGTGCGAAAACCGCATGGAAACCCGCGCAAAGCGATTCATGGAAGTCCGTTCGCGTGTAAATCCCAGGATGTGCGCCAAAATTCTGCGTGGTGCACGCTAGCGCACGCTGGCGCACACATCTCCAAACAGCGTGCGCTGCGCGCACAGCGAAATCGCACATAGCGCGGCGCACACAACAAAAGTAGGCGGAACAGGGGGCGTGACACGTGGAATGGGGAACAACGCGTGAAAATGTGGGCGTCACGGGGGAAGTACAGGAGGCAAATGCGCGGAATGCCCACACGCAAGTTCAAAACACGTATTCATGGAATCGAACGGGCTTACGCGTACGCCAAAGACTACGTGCTAATCCGGAAACACGTACGCCAGCAGAAAGCAGGCGTACCTGGACCCACGCAGCATAAAAGTGCGTGCAAACAACAAACAAGCTCAGACGCCAGGATGAATATACCGTTCCTAGCAGCAGTGGTCGTGGGATACCGCAGGAGGAGGAGGAGGATAGTCAGGCCCAGAATTTTTACACCCAGAACCAGCCTTTTTGGGATGCCTGATGACCAGGTGTATGGGAGGTACATGTTTCCACCTCACATAATACTCAATCTGGTCAGTGAGTGGGAGGATGACCTCACATCACCCACCCTGTGCTCCCAAGCACTCAGCCCCCTGGAGAAGGTCCTCAATGTACTGTCCTTCTTGGCCACTGGATCATTTCAGCAGACAACTGCTATAGTGGGGGGGGTGTCACAGGCCACGCAGTCACGCTGCCTACACCAGGTGTTGGCTATCATGACTGCACGCCCATCAGTCCGCAGGCACATATACCTGCCCAGAACAACCTGCAGAAAGGCAGGGTGCCGTCCAGGATTTTTACGGGGTGGCACAATTCCCACAGTGATAGGTGCCATTGATTGCACCCATGTGGCTCTACGTCCCCCCAGGGCCTCTGAGTACATCTACAGAAACCGCAAGCACTGGCATTCCATCAACGTCCAGGTAGTATGTGATGCCAAGGGAATCATCACCTCAGTATATGCCAACTATCCAGGGTCCACCCACAACAGTTTCATTTACAGAATGTCAACCCAAAACCGGGACCTAGAAGCTGGGCGGCATGGCGATACATGGCTGCTTGGTGAGTATAAATGCCTCTGCACATGCATGCATGTCACATACTGAGTAATGTCACAACCCCACTAAGGATACCCATCATCACCTCCCCAGGGGACAGTGCCTACCCTCTGAGCACCCACATGATGACGCCAATTCAGAACCCCACCACGCCACCCGAGGTAAGATACAACACAGCCCATATTGCAACCCGGGGAATAGTGGAGCGCACATTCGGAGTGCTCAAGTCACGCTTTCGCTCCGTTGACCGTTCTGGTGGGCAGCTACTATACGCTCCCCCAGTAGTGTGCAGGATCATAGTGGCAGCATGTGTCCTGCACAACGTTGCAACACGCCGGGAACTGCCGGTGGACATGGTGGTGCCCCGACATCCCCAACCACATGCACGCCCGCTGCGCATGGGAGGGGAAAGGGCACCTGGTGAGGCAGCCCGTATGCAGCTGGTGGCTAATTACTTCACCTAAAATCACACCCCTTCGGAGTGCACACAGCCATGGCACATACCAGCTGACAATCAATGATGATGACATAAAGGACAGTCAACTGTCACTACCATACCAGCCTGAGATTGGTCACCTGGAAGTGCTACATTGTGTGCATCCCCACCTACTTAAAGACAACCAATGATGTGTGATAAAAAGACACACATACTCATGCTGCATGAATGACTACCCCCTTGCAAAATACAACATGAAACTAGTGCCATGTCACCCAACCCCTCCCCATCTCAGCTACCCAACACACCATGGCATGTCATGCAATGTGAAAGCAAATAAATGAATGCACAACACATGACACAAGTGTCACAAAGTGCACTGTCTGAAATGGAAACAGGCCACAGACAATATGCTCCCAGTAATCAATAAGAAACAGCACACATGAACAAATACTTACCAGCAACACAATACAGAAACACAGGATGAAACAGTGGCAAAATATGACAGTACAGAATCAAAGTAGTGCAAGTCTTACAACCTGAATACGCCAGCACATCGACCCCTTCCAACTGTACAGTGTTACTGCCACGCAAATGTCTCAGTGTACTGCATACAACATGAACTCCATCTGCAAAGTAGACGGCCTTGTGAAGACATTAGGAACCTGCAAATTAGGAGGAAGACATGGATGCACAAGCACATATCAATACGCCATGCAGTGTACAAAACAACAACAATATCCACTAGGAATGTCTACACAGTATTGACTACAGACTTCCCACACAGCTCATGGGAGCCCAACGTCACTGTGTAATTCACTGTCACTTGGTCACACCCTTTGTAAGCCCATGGAAAAGGGAAGCAGGAGGGGTGTGTGTCTCTCGAACCCAAGCATCTAACCCAAACTCAGGACAAGCCTGCATGTTCCCAGCCGGAATACAGTGGATGCCCACGGGAGCCACACAAGGCAACACACTGTAAAAAAAAAAGAAAATCAAAAATGGCCATGTGGGGGGAGAGGGGGTGATGGAGGCCACCCAGGATGTTGCGGAAAAAAAACAACCTCCTTGGGCTCATGGCCTGCACGGCTATGCCATTTTGGGAGAACTGCTGTCGCTCTCCTCACCCTCTGCTGCTGCATCAGGAGGTGGTGGCACTATGGGAGGCAGCCCACGCAAAACCCTGGTATGGTCCTCAATGGCAGCAAGCATGCAGGTCTGGAAGTTCTGATTCTGGAGGATTAATGTGCAGAGATCCCCATGCAGCACCTCACGGGTTGCCTGCATTTCTGCACTCAGGGCCTTGCGTGATGCCCGGATCTCCTCACGTGTTGCCTGCATCTCAGCTGAGAGCGAACATGTGAGCTGCTCCAGCTGCTGTTCTGCCCTAAAATTAGTGGAAGCCTCAAGGTCAACCAGAGTCTGCCTGAGGGTATGTAGTTCTTCCCTCAGGGCTTCCCTGTGGGCCTGGGACTCTATTGATATCGATTGGCACAGAGTCTCCAGTGCCGCCCGTCGGTCCCTGTTGGACGCCAACATGTCTTCCCTGTGTGATTTACAAATGGAGTCTGTTGCCTGCTGTTGTTGCTCCATCTGCCTTTCAGGGGGCACCCTCTCCATTGCCTGAGCCATCATTTCTACTGATGCTGCCTATTGGGTTGCAATACCGTACATGGAGTTTTCCCATACAGTATTGCCTGGTGGGGCACGGCCACCGCGTCAACGGGCACCACACCTGTTTGGGGCAAGGCGATCTGCACCTTGCTGTGCTGGCACTGCCTGAGGCTGCAGGACTGCATTCCCCCTCTGATCTGCTGGCCCAGGAACAGGATCAGATGCTGTGGAGTGTGACCCTGCATCCATAACCGCCAAAGGCGGACCTACCAACACTGACATCCCCATAGAGGGTTCTACCCCTGGTCCAGGTGGGTTGGACAGAACAGAATCCCTGCCAGAAACACTTGCATGCGACTGCACATCTAGAGGCACCCCTGGACAGTATGGTCTGCAGTAACATTGGGTTTTCACCCACCACCACACCACGTCCCCCACTGGTGCCCGGTCGTGCCTGAGATTCCTCCTGGGTCTGCACCATCACCTCAACCTCAACAGCACCAAGTGCATCATCATCTGCAAAAACATGAAAGACAATACATGGAAACAGGCATGAGCACCATAGCACACACATAGGCCGTGACAAGCCAGAGATCCAGTACATGAATTACACATGTTCCACATGACTATAACCCTGCCATGCATGCACTGTCAAAGAGTTGGAAGTGGAGTCAAAAAGGCAGACACTGGCGAGAGCAATATGGATATGCAACACATTTGCAGCATGTTGGGTAGCACTGGCATCACACATCAGGCTGTGAGTGGCATGTCCAATACACATACATGACACATGCCACCACACAGATGTCATGTAGCATAGCCACAGTAAATTACAAAACTACAGCAATATGTCAGTGAATGAGTAATGCCACACATCCATGTCACATCGACATGATGCGAAGATTGATGCTGAATAGTGTTACAAAATATGCATGTGCCACACACTGAAACACATCCAGTGTCCAATAACACAGTCATTGTGGGCTGATCGATGGTTGGTCCCTTTGACATCACAGGAAACACCTGTCATCTTCCACATGCAAACAGGCCCTTATGAAAATGTTCTCCATGCCAAGACTCCATCGGCCTGAATGGTCTAATCATTAACATAACCATGTGAAAATAGTGCCCCAGTGTGGGCTGTGAACAATGACCGAAACATAGCACATATGTCGCAATAGTGCAGAAAAATGTCTAGCAAAAAGGGGAGAGTGGAAACAATCAGCCTGAATGAACACTTACAAAATTTGAACTATGTAGTTACAAGATGACAGTTCAAGGTAAAGTGCACTAATGTGTGCCTAATTGGCAACTGTGGGCAGAAGAGATACAGTCATACCCAAATCCAAGGCACGTGAATGTATGGGAGGAAGCAAATGGGTGACCCATAACACTCAGGAGTACACACCCTCACCTGGCACTGAATCAGAACCCGTCACCCAAACAACATACACATGGATTACACACACACGCATGGCCACTCACCGGACAGTGCTTCGTAATCAGGTAGATCTCCCACACCTTGGATCTGTTCCTCTGTGACGAAGGTCCCAGCAACAGACTCATGTTCAGTGAGTTCGTTGTCCTCTTGTGGAGACCCACCGCCAGTCACCAGAATAGCGGCATGATTTGAGGCCAGCTTGTTCTTTGCTCTGCGTTTCAGGTCATTCCACCGCTTGTAGCAATCATCAGCTGTGCGCCTCACAAATCCAAGGGCACTTATGCGGTCCGCGATGGTCTGCCAGTGTGCCCTACGTTGACCAGGTGTGGTCTTGCACCCTGCAGTCACCAACATTTTGCGGCTATGTGCCGACACATAGGTCACAAGTGCATCAAGTTCCGGGTCATTAAAGCTAGGCTTCCTTGACGTGCCGCAGTGTTTAGCCGTGCCTGGGGTCTCAGCCTGTTGTGCCGGAGCACCCTTCTTCCTCTTCTTCAAAGGTGGAGCGGAGCCTGAGTGGCTTATGCCACTCTGGTTAGTAGGGGCAGAAGCACAGGTGGACTGGGTACTGAGAGTGTGCGAATGCACAATGACCATAGGTCTTGGTGTAGGCATTGGTTGCAGGGTGATGTTGGCAGGGGGAACGTCAGTTTGATGGACCTGGACCGCCACTGTCCTGGCTGGGAGAGTCAGAGCTGGGGCAGATGGAGCTGCAGCTGCCCCTGCAGCCTCCCCACTCTGCCTACTTGGGGCAGCAGATGACATAGCTGCCCCAGATCCATGTGGCTTGGTGACAACAACTTGCACCGCCACACGTGGCCTAGACTTGCTGACCTGGAAGTCAGCCTGGGAGTCATCCTGTGCCAGGTCAGGTGCCACAATGGGCTGGTCCAACAAGGGCTGAGCTGGGATGGTGTCAGCCACGTTTCCCTCAACCATGGGGGAGGGAGGCATGGGTGTCACTGATTGGTCCTCCGCACATGGGGGTATAGGAGCACCCTGCAAATCCCGGCCACGTCCCCTACCGCGCCCACCACAGCCACTTTTTGAAGGTCGGCCACCTTTGCCTCCCTTACCGCTTGGTCGCCTACCAACCATGGCACTGATGTTGTTGTGCGTATGGGTGTTGCAGTAAACTATTGTCCTGGGCAATTGGGGGGGTCAAAGGGGTAGGGTACTAGATGGAATTCGTACCCTAGTGCTCTAACAAGGCTGTCTGTGACCCCTGGGGGAGATGACGGGTCACGCAATGCACAGGCAGCCCAAAATAAAAAAATAACGTGCACGCAACCCCTCGTAGACCACGTGCGTGAAGAAATGAACCTGCACTACGCCGTGGCACCCAGAAACACAAAAATAAGCATACACGTAATACACGCAGCCTACAATGACCTCTGAAGGGTACGTGACACACGGGGCAAGCACAGTTGTTAAATACGTGCGCGACTCACCATCTGCCTGGAAAAAGAACATGAAAAATATGCGCGTTGGCAACACCCCGCCAAAAGAAGAATTGTACGCTGTCTGAGGAGACAGGACAAAAGAAGAAGTGAACGCTGTGTGAGGAAACAGACACAACAGAAAATCAGAAAAAAGCTGTCAGAGGTAACAGGGAGTACGAACTAGAAACGCTGTGAAGTAATCGCGTGTGAACCGACAAGAAGTACAGATTTCATCCACTCGCTCTCCACGAAAAGCACGTACAAGGAAATGGCGTCCTAAACATAGCTTTTAAACCGGTCCACACGTACACGTCACATACGTGTGTACGCGGGCCCTTTCCTCCAATTACACGCAATGACACTCGGACGTGCAGTTTTTCCACGTGTGCTCTGTCATCACGTGCTATGAGGGAAACGCCCGCGCACGTAATGTAACTTACGCGCTTACGCACTAAGGGCCTTTGGTCCAATGAAATCACGCGTACGCGCCCTTTCCTCGAATTACACGCGGACAGGCAATTTTCTCATGTGCCAAATCACTCCGTATCAAGCTGGTCACGCGAAAACACACGGAAGACCACGCAACTGCCCTGGAAGCCGAATTACTGCCCCCCAGAGCCCCGAGCATGCTCCCACCTGCCATCTGCTGCTGCCTGACTGCATGCTGCCCACGTGCCCTGCCATTTGCTGCCTGCACGTCAGCCAGGGGTGCAGTTGCTGTGACCACTCCTGCTGGAACCGAAGACTCCCGACTGGGATTCCATCGTTCCACAGCCCAGCCCCAGGATCCAGTTGCCCACCCACTCCTGCCTCTGGGGTTGCCATGTCCAGCACAACACCATCTGTCAGCACTGGCAACCCCCAGCCAGAGAGGCAGAGGGCCACCAGCTTCAGTTCCAGGGAAGTTGGTGTCCTGGTGGAGCAAGTCCTGGGGCAGTATGATGCCCTCTTTGGAAGTTCACGTGCTGACAATGAAGGACGGACCAGGATCTGGATGGACATCGTGACTGCCATCAACGCGGAGGGGGTGGCAGTCCGTGACTTAAATCATGTCAAGAAGCGCTGGGAGGGCTTCAGGTCCAGGACCCTCAACAAGGCCTGGCGCCTCGCTAAGGCAGCAGATGCCAAGGGTCGCCGGGGCCAGCTGTCGGACCACCGAATGAGGGTCCTGGAACGCATATGCCCAGCGCTCTACGTCCAGATCCTTGAGAGACAGACCTGTCTGGAGTCGAGCGGTAAGTGTACATGCATGGTGATTGGACGCTGTGCGTGTCGTGGTGTGCCAGTAGTGTGCAGGTTGCACATGTGTTTTTGTAGGGCCATGTAGGGATGTGTATGAACATGGGCGTGAGGCTGCCACATGTGAGTCCTCTCAGGTGTGAGACACATTGATGGTGTATGTGTTGGTAAGCATGCTGGGCAAATGCAGGTGTGGGAGCATACATGTTTGAATTTCTGTGTATGTACATTGGCATGGTTGTGGCATGGATGGTGGTTCATAATGCATGTATCTGCACTGTGTACATGTGCATGTATGTGGATTTGACAAGTGTGCAACTGTGATGCAACATGAATGCACGTGACACTGATATGTAGAAGGCTGAATGTCAGATGTGACATGTATGGAGATCTCATCACTGCGACAGTTGGAGGAGATGTACACATGCATGTAAGTGTGGTGGCGTGTGTGCATGTATAGTGCACTCCCAGTGTTTCATGTGATGTCAGGCTCACCTTTGGCTGTACATGCTGTTGTATGTGTATGGATGGTGCTGCCTGGTGTAATATTGCTGTGGAAATGCTCATGTGTGTGAGTTAAAATGACATGTGTGTCGTGGAGTGTGATGCCGTGTCTGAAGTTTGACAATGCCACTCATGTACAACTGTCATGTGTGTATCAGTCCAATGTACTGTGCCTTGATGCCTGTGTTTTATCTCTCCCTGTCTGCAGCGTCGACTGATGAAGAGGGGAGAGAGGGTGCTGTGGAGCACAGCGGCAGGGATCGCACCACCAGCCGGAGACGCAAGGCCCGGCTCCCCTCCCAGATTGTCATCTCATCGTGGAGTGAGGAGTCTGGTGCCACGTCCCAGGCCGCAGCTGCCAAGGGTAGGTCCAAGAGGCGGAGGTTGGAGGTGGACTCCTCGGCAGCAGAAGGGGCAGCTGAGACCCCACAGGGTTCCGACGGAGGAAGATGGCATGGAGTCATCCAGGTTGGTGGGGTGTTTGGTGGAGGAGGAGGCCGTGGAAGGGACACACACGGGGTCTGGAGGTGGGGATTCCACTGGTGCTAGTGGTGCAATGCAGGACCAGGGACAGGAGGCATCACAGGCCACCGCAGAGGTGCCTGTGTGCAATCCTGTCCCTGATCCTGTCACTGCATCATCTGGCACCAGCAGGGATGCCTACGTCCAGACCCGTTTTCAGGGAGGGGATGAGCACACAACAACTGGCCTTCTTCTCCCTGCGGACGTGGCTATCCGGGACCGTGTTGAGCCTGTCCTGGCTGGGATAGCGTTGCGTCAACGGGGCACGCGAGTTGACGTGCAGTCTTTTCCTGAAGAGACTGCACGTCATCTCGGGTGCCTCTTTGACCGCGTTGACCTGCTGGGACGGGTCACCAGTGCTGGATTCCTCTGTGTGCTGGACCTCCTTGCGACCCCCTCCTCACCTGAACCCCCTACGCGCCAGTCATCCTCCATGCCATCTTCCCACCCATGTATCACCTGGGTACCCTGTGGAGCTGCCTCTGACCCTGCGGCCAGGCTGGTGGAGGACACATCCCTGCCACAGTCGGGATTCGGACGTCCAGCAGGGGTGGCCACCTCAACAACTGCATCCCAGCCGGAGGAGGATGTGCAGGCAGCAAGAGCCAGGGCACAGGCAGAGGCACAGCAGCAGCAGCAACAAGGTGGGAGCCATGATGGCTCTGGGCCTTCGACATCGGAGGGGCAGGCATCGGCCAGAGGGCAGGAGGACCCAGTACTGGAAGTGTCTTCCGTGTGGCAGCGGTTAGGCCATGCTATAGATGCGGAGCGGCAGCGGGCAGAAGAGACACGGCTCACGATGGTCAGGGCGGAGGACTCCATGCGTAGGGCTCTGAGGCGGGCCGAGTGCCTCGAGGCAATTTGCAGGGAGTTGGAGGAGAACATGTCGCATTCCCTGCGAACCCTCGGGGCCATGCAAGAGGACCGCCTCCAGGACATTGAGCAGGAGTTGGATGATGCCCTGGCCCGGGACATCCAAAAGTGAGCCGTCAGACTAGCCCGCTGCCATTGTAAATAGTTTTTAGAGTTAGGTTTCCTTTTCCTTTTATTTGTGGTCAATGGACAATGCCAATCAAATTGACAATGTCCAAATAAGAGAAAGAGTGGGCACTACTCAGTTAATAAGGTAGTCTGCACTTGATAAGGTATTTAGTCCTGTCGCCAGATTCCTCCCCGTTGCTTAGGGAGGTAAAAAATGTTAAATGAAATATTTGACTGGTTAATTGTCACCAGTCTACTGGAAGGACTCGTGTGGATATCCCACTAAATTTCTTTTTATTTATTTTGTGTAGAAATTTTTTATGTTTGATTTCTTCAGTAATTCTTGAGAAAATATTGATAATTCCGATGAATTTATGGTAAAAATGTTTTTATTCAATCATTTGTATTTTTGTGAGGCCTTTAGCAAACATTATACTGTTCAATGCATTTCGGTCAATAATAGACCTTCATCAGGAACTGTTAATAGTAAAGAAAAGAATAAATAAATAATTAACTAGAGTTTTTGTGTAATTTTGCATTAACAAAAGAAATAATCATATATTCTGAATTGTGACTATACATATTATGAAAAGAGTACCTGTGTAAAACGTTGCTTCAAATCCTTGGCCTGATTTACTATATTTCCTTATTGGTAATTCCAATTTCTCTTCACTCAAGCACGTTTGTTTATGTTAGCCGTTGCATGTCTTTTAATGTCACTTCTTTAAACTTCCTGGTAATATAAATAGTGACCAAAATATGTTCAAGTTCTAACAAATATCATATATAAACTATTCTGTCGGTTAAAGTTCACCCTCCCCGCAGGGGGAGTCTTACCTGTTGTGTAAATCAAAGTAATAGCATCCGGGCACCTTGCTCGCGTAAAAACGCGTTGCTGGTTGTCCCGTTTGCTTTTATGTTGAAAAAATGGCGCCGGCACGCAACGCCGTGACGTCATCAACGTGATGACGTCATCGCGCGCCGGCGGCCATTTTGAATTAGTCAGAAATCGTTGTTGGATCATTGTAAATAGTTATGTACATATGTGAAGCTCTTTAAATGAAACCTTCTCATTGTTAAACTCCAAGGGAACCTCCTAAGATTTAACATACTTGATTCAACATACTTGATAGTTCGATAAAAGAATAAACCCAAATCGAAGGCATGATTTAGTAGCTATGTAGACTGTAGTTACTCCATTTAGAGTGTTACATGTGTTTTCTAAGTTATTAGAACACAACAATATACATTTGATCTTTTTCAATATGAATTGCTAATGATATAGGTGAGTTACTTGCTTATTAGAGCTCTATTACCATGTGATTCAACTTTCTACACACATTATTAAACATGTTATGGTTAACAGCATACTTACGTTCTGAAATACAAAGTATAATTTCAACTTTATAATTGCCTTTAAAGAAAACATGCAAAATTACATTCCTCATTGAGACCATCCGGCTGCATGGAGTTAAGTTTTTCAATCCAGAGAGTTTCTTTCTGGTTTAAAAGTCTGTTAATATCCACTCTCTGGCCTTGGGGAACTTCCAGTACATCCAAAATTTGAAATTTCAATTGTGCTATCTGCTGCAGAGCTTCTTTGAAATGTCTCGCTACCGGGGATTTGATGTTGCCTGTGCGAATGTTAGAACGATGTTCATTCCATCTGATTTTCGCTTTGCGAGCAGTTTGTCCCACATAAAATTTGCCACATGGGCACTTAATACTGTATATAACGTTCATGGTGTCACATGTTGCAAATTTTTTCAAGTAGATTTTACGACCTGTTTTTGGGTGGAATACAACATCCCCCTTCTGGACCATATTGCAATTTGAACAATTTAAACATGGATAAGTTCCCTTCTTTGTAGTTCTTTGTTTTTGTTCTTGAGAGTCACTACGTATAAGCATATCCTTAATGTTCTTGCTTCTGGTATAAGCAAACATTGGTGGAGTAGTGTAAAGATATCCCAATGTTCTGTCTTCTGATAAGAAATGCCAATGTTTCAGGACAATTTTCTTGACTTTGTTGCTTTCTAAAGAGTATTTAGTAACATAGATAAGCGGAGTTTCTTTGGTTATTGGTGTTTTTGCAAGGATCTCTTGTCTGTTGATTGTGGTCACTTTAGAAATGGATTTGTTAATCTCTTGTGTTGAATACCCTCTTTGTGCAAATCTTATTGCCATTTCTTTGATTTGTTTTTCACATTCCACTTCATCTTGCACTATCTTCTTAACTCTTAACGTTTGGCTGTAAGGAAGACTGGTGAGAGTGTTCTGAGGGTGAAAACTTAAACGATGTAATAAGTTGTTACGATCACTGGATTTACGATATAGAGTAGTGACAAGCTTAGAATCTTGATTTGACACAGTAACGTCCAAGAAACTCACTTCCTTTGTGCTATGAGTTGTCGTAAATTGTATATGTGTGTCAATGGTGTTGAGAAATCCTGTGAATTGTATGAACTGTTCTTCACTTCCCTGCCAGATTCCGAATACATCGTCGATGTATCTTCCCCAGTATTGAAGATGTTGTTTCCAGATGTCATGATTTAATATATGTTCTGTTTCAAATTTATACATGAAGCTATTAGCATAGCTTGGCGCCATTGTGGCTCCCATGGAGGTACCGCTTGTCTGCAAATAATATTGATCACGATATCTGAAGTATGAGTTTTGTGAAACGAAATCCAGAAGGATCATTAGAAATTCTTTTGATGCTTCTACCCCTCTGGTGTTTAATAAGAGCCATTCCACTGCTTCTTGTCCTTGGTTATGTGGAATTGAGGTATATAAGCTACGTACATCTGCAGTAAATAAGATGATGTTGTCATTCGTGGATATGTTGGTAAGAATATTCAGAAAATGAGTAGTGTCCTTGATATAAGTATTAGTATTTTGTATTATCGGTTGCAAAAAGTAATCCAGGTATGTTCCTAAAGGTTGTAGAATACTGTTAGTGGCTGATACGATTGGTCTACCTGGTGGTTTTGTTAGTGTTTTATGGATCTTAGGGATAGTGTAAAACACTGGTGTTCTTGGACTCGTAATGGTTAAGAAACGTCTAGTCTTTTCTGTAATCCATTTGTTACTCTCCGCTAGATCTAATATATATTCCAAGTTCTGTTGAATCTCATCAATTGGATCTTTATCTATAGGTTGGTATACTGACCTATCCATAAGTTGTTGCATACATTCCTGATGATAATCTTCCGTGTCTTGGATTACCATCGCTCCTCCTTTGTCAGCAGGTTTAAATGTTATGTTTTTGTTTGAAAATAATCTTGGAATGGTGCTCAAATCTCTTTTACTAAAGTTACCGTGTCGTGGTGGTTTATATGAAAGCTTCTTCAAATCAGTAGTAACCATTCTTTGAAACAGATCGATTATAGGATAATTAACAGGAGGTATGAAAGTACTCTTGGGTTTGAATTCTTTGTACTCAATTTCTGGTATTGACTGTTCTATGTTATCTTCTTCAATTGTTGCAAAGAATGCTTTTAGTCTAAGCTTTCTTGAAAATTGAAAAAGTTCTATTTTCTTTTCAAACAAAGTAGAATGATACGTTGGGACAAAATTAAGTCCTTTCTGTAGTAGAGAATTTTCTTCTTTAGACAATTGATATTTGGACAAATTGACTACTAGGTTTTCCTGGGATTCAGTCGTGTATGTGGACGTTGTCGATTTCTGTCTGCGTCCCCTCCTTGTCCTCTTCCGCGTTGGTCTCTGTCTAAAAAAGTACCTCTAAAGTTAATGCCTCTTCCTGTTGGGCGTTGATCGCCTGTACTAGTACCTTCTCCTGCGTCTTGTCGCTCGGCGTTCGACAGCTCTGGTCCACTTGTATCTGGATCTGATGAACTTGTGGAATTTCTTGGAGTTGATCTCTGATTAAATTTGTTCATCCAAGTGTAAACCTCATCGTTCAAATAATCGTACGTGTCTCTACGATATTTTCGCAATTTCTTAGTTTCTAATTCCGTTCGATATTCAGCAAGATTGTTGTTAATATCTTCTAAAATCTTGTCTAAATCGGTGCCACTTAATGCTTCAGTTAATTCTGTTTGAATTTCTTGAATTTCTGATGCTAATTTATCAAGTTCTTTGGAAAGCTCCTGTATTGTTAATAATATTAGATCTAAAGAGCATCTGTTCAAAATTTGTTCCCACTTTTTTACAAATTCATGGCTCTCCTTACATAGGGTGGGTCTCAGAGGAATCCTCAAACCTCTCGGAATTCTTTGTGCTTTATAGTACTTGGTAAGTGTAACAGCATGTAATTTCCTGTTTATCTCTTTACGTATAAGGCGTTCCAGTGTTTTAATTCTTGTGTTAGGATCTATTGTACTAGAACTTCCTCCAGTATCTTTTATAGAATTGAGAATAGCATTGGCCTCTTCGGGAGTAAAACCCAATATTTCTGCTTTCTTGTTCGTTAAACCACTTAATTCTTCATATGACATTCTTATTCTCGCTTTGAAAGTTCAGTGTGCCTCTCACTCGTTATGCAAATCAAATTGACAATGTCCAAATAAGAGAAAGAGTGGGCACTACTCAGTTAATAAGGTAGTCTGCACTTGATAAGGTATTTAGTCCTGTCGCCAGATTCCTCCCCGTTGCTGAGGGAGGTAAAAAATGTTGAATGAAATATTTGACTGGTTAATTGTCACCAGTCTACTGGAAGGACTCGTGTGGATATCCCACTAAATTTCTTTTTATTTATTTTGTGTAGAAATTTTTTATGTTTGATTTCTTCAGTAATTCTTGAGAAAATATTGATAATTCCGATGAATTTATGGTAAAAATGTTTTTATTCAATCATTTGTATTTTTGTGAGGCCTTTAGCAAACATTATACTGTTCAATGCATTTCGGTCAATAATAGACCTTCATCAGGAACTGTTAATAGTAAAGAAAAGAATAAATAAATAATTAACTAGAGTTTTTGTGTAATTTTGCATTAACAAAAGAAATAATCATATATTCTGAATTGTGACTATACATATTATGAAAAGAGTACCTGTGTAAAACGTTGCTTCAAATCCTTGGCCTGATTTACTATATTTCCTTATTGGTAATTCCAATTTCTCTTCACTCAAGCACGTTTGTTTATGTTAGCCGTTGCATGTCTTTTAATGTCACTTCTTTAAACTTCCTGGTAATATAAATAGTGACCAAAATATGTTCAAGTTCTAACAAATATCATATATAAACTATTCTGTCGGTTAAAGTTCACCCTCCCCGGTGAATTAAGTCCTTTCTGTAGTAGAGAATTTTCTTCTTTAGACAATTGATATTTGGACAAATTGACTACTAGGTTTTCCTGGGATTCAGTCGTGTATGTGGACGTTGTCGATTTCTGTCTGCGTCCCCTCCTTGTCCTCTTCCGCGTTGGTCTCTGTCTAAAAAAGTACCTCTAAAGTTAATGCCTCTTCCTGTTGGGCGTTGATCGCCTGTACTAGTACCTTCTCCTGCGTCTTGTCGCTCGGCGTTCGACAGCTCTGGTCCACTTGTATCTGGATCTGATGAACTTGTGGAATTTCTTGGAGTTGTTCTCTGATTAAATTTGTTCATCCAAGTGTAAACCTCATCGTTCAAATAATCGTACGTGTCTCTACGATATTTTCGCAATTTCTTAGTTTCTAATTCCGTTCGATATTCAGCAAGATTGTTGTTAATATCTTCTAAAATCTTGTCTAAATCGGTACCACTTAATGCTTCAGTTAATTCTGTTTGAATTTCTTGAATTTCTGATGCTAATTTATCAAGTTCTTTGGAAAGCTCCTGTATTGTTAATAATATTAGATCTAAAGAGCATCTGTTCAAAATTTGTTCCCACTTTTTTACAAATTCATGGCTCTCCTTACATAGGGTGGGTCTCAGAGGAATCCTCAAACCTCTCGGAATTCTTTGTGCTTTATAGTACTTGGTAAGTGTAACAGCATGTAATTTCCTGTTGATCTCTTTACGTATAAGGTGCCCGGATGCTATTACTTTGATTTACACAACAGGTAAGACTCCCCCTGCGGGGAGGGTGAACTTTAACCGACAGAATAGTTTATATATGATATTTGTTAGAACTTGAACATATTTTGGTCACTATTTATATTACCAGGAAGTTTAAAGAAGTGACATTAAAAGACATGCAACGGCTAACATAAACAAACGTGCTTGAGTGAAGAGAAATTGGAATTACCAATAAGGAAATATAGTAAATCAGGCCAAGGATTTGAAGCAACGTTTTACACAGGTACTCTTTTCATAATATGTATAGTCACAATTCAGAATATATGATTATTTCTTTTGTTAATGCAAAATTACACAAAAACTCTAGTTAATTATTTATTTATTCTTTTCTTTACTATTAACAGTTCCTGATGAAGGTCTATTATTGACCGAAATGCATTGAACAGTATAATGTTTGCTAAAGGCCTCACAAAAATACAAATGATTGAATAAAAACATTTTTACCATAAATTCATCGGAATTATCAATATTTTCTCAAGAATTACTGAAGAAATCAAACATAAAAAATTTCTACACAAAATAAATAAAAAGAAATTTAGTGGGATATCCACACGAGTCCTTCCAGTAGACTGGTGACAATTAACCAGTCAAATATTTCATTTAACAATGGACAATGCCACACACATTTGTATATAGTTTTATTTTTAGGTAGTTTCTTAGGTAGGTTTCATTTGTTTGGTTCTTATTTGTTTGATCTACTGTATTCACAGATTTCTCCAATAGACTGCATCATACTACAGGGAATAGTGGAATAATTTACCGAGGATGCTTTGATCCTCACCTCTAAGCTTGTCCTCATTTGTGTTGTATGTTTTTTCGTTGTCGCGCCTTTATGCCCTAGGGTCAATAGCGCGCATAACAAATGAAATGTAATGTAATGGTTGGGCTCATGGACCCTTTACATCGTTGGACAATGGATTGATTTCTTTTTTGTAATTTTGCACATGGATTAATGGATTTTTATTTTGGACAATGGATTGTATATAGTTACATCATGGATTAATTTGGATTTTTTTTTTCATTATGGACATGGAGTAATGGATTTTTTTTTCAGGACAATGTATTGTAAATAGTTGGACTATGGATTGATTTCTCTTTTTTACTTTTCATTATGAACATGAAAAAATTGATATTTTTTTTTACCTTTCCTTTGGATTTGTGTTGTTGGAGGGAGAGTTTGGACTGTTTCTCTTTCACATTTTTTTGGATTGTTTATCATTTTCATTCACTCTTCTTTTTCACATGCTTTTCATTTCATGTTTGATATTTTGGGATGCTTTCATTTCATTTATTTATTTATGTACATTATACATTTTCATATTTTAGTTCCATGTGTGGGATTCTCTCATTGGGTTGATGCATGTGAAAATGTGGGTTTACACAAGCAATGCCAACCAGTGTATGTGTGTGATGGACATGTGTTGATGTACATAGTTGAGTTTTGGTTTGTGTCTTGTGATAGGCATGTCAGTGTGGGGTGGATTGGGAAATCATTGCGTCTCAAGAATGGGGTGGCATGATGTGGTTTTTTGGTGTAGAAGTGGGCCATGATTGTGCATCTTTATTTCGTGTAGGGGGGGACATGAGTGGGACATGAGTTGTGGCCTGCTGGCAGGTGCCCCTGACTGCTGGGGGGTGGGGGTGCTGGGGGACATGAGTGGGGGCCTGCTGGAAGGTGCCCCTGACTGGTGGGGATGGGGGTTCTGGGGGACATGAGTGGGGGCCTGCTGGCAGGTGCCCCTGACTGCTGGGGGGTGGGGGTGAAGGGGGACATGAGTGGGGGCCTGCTGGCAGGTGCTGCTGACTGTTGGCGGGTGGGGGTGCAAGGGGACATGAGTGGGACATGAGTGGGGGCCTGCTGGAAGGTGCCCCTGACTGGTGGGGTTGGGAGTGCTGGGGACATGAGTGGGGGCCTGCTGGAAGGTGCCCCTGACTGCTGGGGGGTGGGGGTGCAGGGGGACATGAGTGGGACATGAGTGGGGGCCTGCTGGCAGGTGCCCCTGACTGCTGGGGGGTGGGGGTGCTGGGGGACATGAGTGGGGGCCTTCTGGCAGGTGCCCCTGACTGCTGGGGGGTAGGGATGCAGCGGGACATGAGTGGGACATGAGTGGGGGCCTGCTGGCAGGTGCCCCTGACTGGTGGGGGTTGGGGGTGCTGGGGGACATGAGTGGGGGCCTGCTGGAAGGTTCCCCTGACTGGTGGGGGTGCTGAGGACATGAGTGGGGGCCTGCTGGCAGGTGTCCCTGACTGCTGGGGGGTAGGGGTACAAGGGGACATGAGTAGGGGCCTGCTGGCAGGTGCCCCTGACTGCTGGGGGGTGGGGGTGCAGGGGGACATGGGTGGGACATGAGTGGGGGCCTGCTGGCAGGTGCCCCTGACTGTTGGGGCTGGGGGTGCAGGGGGACATGAGTGGGGCCTGCTGGCAGGTGCCCCTGACTGCTGGGGGGTGGGGATGCAGGGGGACATGAGTGGGACATGAGTGGGGGCCTGCTGGAAGGTGCCTCTGACTGGTGGGGGTGCTGGGGGACATGGGTGGGGGCCTGCTGGCAGGTGCCCCTGACTGCTGGGGGGTGGGGGTGAAGGGGGACATGAGTGGGGGCCTGCTGGCAGGTGCTGCTGACTGTTGGCGGGTGGGGGTGCAAGGGGACATGAGTGGGACATGAGTGGGGGCCTGCTGGAAGGTGCCCCTGACTGGTGGGGTTGGGAGTGCTGGGGGACATGAGTGGGGGCCTGCTGGAAGGTGCCCCTGACTGCTGGGGGGTGGGGTTGCAGGGGGACATGAGTGGGACATGAGTGGGGGCCTGCTGGCAGGTGCCCCTGACTGCTGGGGGGTGGGGGTGCTGGGGGACATGAGTGGGGGCCTTCTGGCAGGTGCCCCTGACTGCTGGGGGGTAGGGATGCAGGGGGACATGAGTGGGACATGAGTGGGGGCCTGCTGGCAGGTGCCCCTGACTGGTGGGGGTTGGGGGTGC
The DNA here is from genome assembly GCF_040938575.1 of Ambystoma mexicanum. Classification (NCBI taxonomy): domain Eukaryota; kingdom Metazoa; phylum Chordata; class Amphibia; order Caudata; family Ambystomatidae; genus Ambystoma; species Ambystoma mexicanum. The sequence continues at coordinate 1,061,685,567 of NC_090923.1, read as the reverse complement.
TGGGGGACATGAGTGGGGGCCTGCTGGAAGGTTCCCCTGACTGGTGGGGGTGCTGAGGACATGAGTGGGGGCCTGCTGGCAGGTGTCCCTGACTGCTGGGGGGTAGGGGTACAAGGGGACATGAGTAGGGGCCTGCTGGCAGGTGCCCCTGACTGCTGGGGGGTGGGGGTGCAGGGGGACATGGGTGGGACATGAGTGGGGGCCTGCTGGCAGGTGCCCCTGACTGTTGGGGCTGGGGGTGCAGGGGGACATGAGTGGGGCCTGCTGGCAGGTGCCCCTGACTGCTGGGGGGTGGGGATGCAGGGGGACATGAGTGGGACATGAGTGGGGGCCTGCTGGAAGGTGCCTCTGACTGGTGGGGGTGCTGGGGGACATGGGTGGGGGCCTGCTGGCAGGTGCCCCTGACTGCTGGGGATTGGGGGTGCAGGGGGACATGAGTGGGACATGAGTGGGGTCTGCTGGCAGGTGCCCCTGACTGCTGGGGGGTGGGGTGCAACGGGACATGAATGGGGGCCTGCTGGCAGGTGCCCCTGACTGCTGGGGGGTGAGGGTGCAGGGGGACATGAGTGGGAGCCTGCTGGAAGGTGCCCCTGACTGGTGGGGGGTGGGGGTGCTGGGGGACATGAGTGGGGGCCTGCTGGAAGGTGCATGTGACTGCTGGGAGGTGGGGGTGCAGGGGGACATGAGTGGGACATGAGTGGGGGCCTGCTGGCAGGTGCCCCTGACTGCTGGGGGGTGGGGGTTCAAGGGGACATGAGTTGGTGATCGGTCGTGCAAGCTGACATGTGGCTTGGCTGGGGGGCATGCCCATGGTGGATGGGCTGCCTGCGGGACATGATCAGGGGTGCAGGGTAGTCCCCTGTGGTGTGGGCTGCCTGCAGGGGCCGTGGAGGGTGTAGAGGGAACACCTGGGAGGACCCACACTGCCAATTCACGTGTAGGACTCCTTGTGCACCCCCGAAATTCACATACCCCGCTCTGACAGCAAAATCACGTGTGAAACTTCCCGCGCACCCCAGGAATATGCGTACCCCACTCGCACAGGCCCAATCGCGTGTGAAACTTCCCGCGCACCCCAAGAATACACGTACCCCACTCGCACAGGCCCTTTCGCGTGTGAAACTTCCCGCGCACCCCAGGAATACACGTACCCCACTCGCACAGGCCCGTTTGCGTGTGAAACTTCCTGCGCACCCCAGGAATACACATACCCCACTCGCACAGGGCCAATCGCATGTGAAACTTCCCATGCACCCCAGGAATACACGTACCCCACTCGCACAGGCCCTTTCGCGTGTGAAACTTCACGTGCACCCCAGGAATACAAGTACCTCACTCGCACAGGGCCAATCGCGTGTGAAACTTCCCGTGCACCCCAGGAATACACATACCCTACTCGCACAGGGCCAATCGCGTGTGATACTTCCCGCGAACCCCAGTAATACACGTACCCCACTCGCACAGGCCCTTTCGCGTGTGAAACTTCCTGCGCACCCCAGGAATAGATGTACCCCACTCGCACAGGCCCTTTCGCGTGTGAAACTTCCCGCGCACCCCAGGAATACACGTACCCCATTCGCACAGGCCCTTTCACGTGTGAAACTTCCCGCGCACCCCAGGAATACACGTACCCCACTCGCACAGGGCCAATCGCGTGTGAAACTTCCCGCGCACCCCAGGAATACACGTACCCCACTCGCACAGGCCCTTTCACGTGTGAAACTTCCCGCGCACCCCAGGAATACACATACCCCACTCGCACAGGGCCAATCATGTGTGAAACTTCCCGCACACCCCAGGAATACACGTACCCCACTCGCACAGGGCCAATGGTGTGTGATACTTCCTGCGAACCCCAGTAATACACGTACCCCCACTCGCACAGGCCCTTTCGCGTGTGAAACTTCCCGCACACCCCAGGAATACACGTACCCGACTCGCACAGGCCCTTTCGCGTGTTAAACTTCCCACGCACCCCAGGAATACACGTACCCCACTCGCACAGGGCCAATTGTGTTTTAAATGTCCCGCGCACCCCAGCAATACACGTACCCCACTTGCACAGGGCCAATCGCGTGTGATACTTACCACGCACCCCAGGAATGCACGTACCCCACTCGCACAGGGCAATTGCGTGTGAAACTTCCCACGCACCCCAGGAATGCACATACCCCACTCGCACAGGCCCTTTCACATGTGAAACTTCCCGCGCACCCCAGGAATACACGTACCCCACTCGCACAGGGCCAATCTCATGTGATACTTCCTGCGAACCCCAGTAATACACGTACCCCACTCGCACAGGCCCTTTTGCGTGTGAAACTTCCTGCGCACCCCAGGAATACACGTACCCCACTCGCACAGGGCCAATCGTGTGTGAAACTTCCTGCGCACCCCAGGAATACCCATACCCCACTCGCACAGGCCCTTTCGCGTGTGATACTTCCCGCGAACCCCAGTAATACACGTACCCCACTCGCACAGGCCCTTTCACGTGTGAAACTTCCCACACACCCCAGGAATACACGTACCCCACTCGCACAGGGCCAATCACGTGTGATACTTCCCGCGAACCCCAGTAATACACGTACCCCACTCGCACAGGCCCTTTCGCGTGTGAAACTTACCGCGCACCCCAGGAATACACGTACCCCACTCGCACAGGGCCAATCGCTTGTAAAACTTCCCGGGCACCCCAGGAATACACGTACCCCACTCGCACAGGCCCTTTCGCGTGTGATACTTCCTGCACACCCCAGGAATACACGTACCCCACTCGCACAGGGCCAATCGTGTGTGAAACTTCCCACGCACCCCAAGAATACACGTACCCCACTCGCACAGGGCCAATCACGTGTGATACTTCCCACGAACCCCAGTAATACACGTACCCCACTAGCACAGGCCCTTTCGCGTGTGAAACTTCCCACGCACCTCAGGAATACACGTACCCCACTCGCACAGGCCCTTTCGCGTGTGAAACTTCCCGCGCACCCCAGGAATACGCGTACCCCACTTGCACAGGCCCTTTCGCGTGTGATACTTCCCGCGCACCCCAGGAATACACGTACCCCACTCGCACAGGGCCAATCGTGTGTGATACTTCCCGCAAACCCCAGTAATACACGTACCCCACTCGCACAGGCCCTTTCGCGTGTGAAACTTCCCGCGCACCCCAGGAATACACGTACCCCACTCGCACAGGGCCAATCATGTGTGATACTTCCCACGAACCCCAGTAATACACGTATCCCACTCGCACAGGCCCTTTCGCGTGTGAAACTTCCCGCGCACCCCAGGAATACACGTACCCCACTCGCACAGGGCCAATCGCTTGTGAAACTTCCTGCGCACCCCAGGAATACACGTACCCCACTCTCACAGGGCCAATCGCGTGTGATTCTTCCCGTGAACCCCAGTAATACACGTACCCCACTCTCACAGGGCCAATCGCGTGTGATACTTCCCGCGAACCCCAGTAATACACATACCTCACTCGCACAGGCCCTTTCGCGTGTGAAACTTCCCGCGCACCCCAGGAATACACATACCCCACTCGCACAGGCCCTTTCGCGTGTGAAACTTCCCGCACACCCCAGGAATACACGTACCCGACTCGCACAGGCCCTTTCGCGTGTTAAACTTCCCACGCACCCCAGGAATACACGTACCCCACTCGCACAGGGCCAATTGTGTTTTAAATGTCCCGCGCACCCCAGCAATACACGTACCCCACTCGCACAGGGCCAATCGCGTGTGATACTTACCACGCACCCCAGGAATGCACGTACCCCACTCGCACAGGGCAATTGCGTGTGAAACTTCCCACGCACCCCAGGAATGCACATACCCCACTCGCACAGGCCCTTTCACATGTGAAACTTCCCGCGCACCCCAGGAATACACGTACCCCACTCGCACAGGGCCCTTTTGCATGTAAAACTTCCCGTGAACCCCAGGAATACACATTCCCCGCATGCCGTGTGCTGTGTGGCGGCCCTGTATACTGGTCCAAGGTTATCGCAGCCCTTTGTGCTGGATTGGGGATTTTGATGGTTTTTCCTTGCGCGAGGGGCATTCTTGGGGGCATAACTGGCGCTGCTGCTGGGTCGCTGCCCCACTGTGTGCCACGTCTAGTTTTGATAGCTAAAATCCATGAATACGCTGTGCGCAGAAATGGATTTTAGCACACGCGGCTGGCACAGAGATTTGCACGCCCACACTGTGCGCCAGCCGCGTACGCCACTTGTGCGCTGAATTCTATGAATTACCCCCATACTTTTTTGACCCTCATAAACAGTACATTCTATATACTATGTGTGGTGCAACATTAGTGTGTGGTACACTGTTGTTGTACTGACATTAAATAATCATTGGGTCATGGGAAAAAAGAAAATCCATGAAGATAAAAAGAAGATTCTAATTGTGTGAGTGTAAGTGTGATAGTATGTTTGTTTGAAGTGTGCTGTAATTAAGGGAATGTTTAAAGTATTTAGATACCTATTGGCGTATTCTAAGTATATTGGAGTTTTTAGAAACGGTTTTGTAGTAAGAATAAATGCGATGGCATATTTTAAGAGTATTGTAATGAAGGGTATTTTAGAAGTAGGTAGATACCTGTTGGTGTATTCCAACTGTTTTGGGTTTTAAAAGTACTATTGTAGTATTTTGGATGTAGTTAGATACCAGTTGGTATATTGTAAATGTTTATTATACTATAGTTTAGTGAGTAAATTTGGGGTGAAGGAATATATCAAGTAGGCATTTGTTAGATTTGGTGGTAATGTTGGTGTATTTTAATTATATTGGATTGTATATAAACCATTGCAGTAACAAGAACTGTGATGGCATATTTGAAGTGTATTGCAGTGAAGAGTATTTTTGAAGTAATTAGTACCTGTTGGTGTATTCTAACTGTTTATTGTGGTACAGTTTAGTGACAGGATTTGGGCTGAAGGACTAGTAGGTAGGAATTTGTTAGATTTGCTGGTAACCTATGTTTTAGAGTAAAGGACGTGTTGTTACATTCAAACCAACCACTACTTTTTTGACATATGCAGTATAGTGGCATGCAGGGGTTGTGGCACCAGTGTGGTAGATTATGTCCACTGTTGTGAAGGTTTTCTTGCCAAGAGATACTTGGCTGTGTGTGTAGCCAGTAAGTTTACAGTTGTTTTTGGTACCATCTGTATTGTACCTTAGAAGCATTAGTATCACCTATTGGCTATGGTAGTTTATTTGTATGCTGGAATGATTGTCTAAATTACAGAAAGGTCATAATACGCCATGATTTGCATCCTGCAGAAGCTGGTGAAATGGAATGGATTCACAATTTTGTATGGATACATACACAAATCGTTCATTAGGGATGTGCTCTTGTGAAACATGGTTACACAGAGTGCATGTATTTTTCCACATGTATGAAATCTGGAAGATTTCATTTATAGGGATGTTTTTGGTTTCTAGTACTTGTTATAAGTACATTATGAATTCTTGTGGATCTTCCTGTGTGTGTGTATGGTGAATTTTACCATTCCTGTACAGTAGTCCAATTCCTGCCATATACCCGACACACTGTAAGTGTTGTCAGCATTATTTGTGGCATTTCTATGAAGGACGAGCATTTGCAAACACAAGTAATCTGAGCCGTTTAAGTAAATGTTGTGAATAATTTGTGGTAATTGGAAGAGAAGATTGATTGCTATATTTGCAGAGCACTTCACTCCAGTTGTGTTGCTGAATTTAAATGGACCAGAGAGTTGTGTCTCTGTGTCATTTCATGGGCCTGCAGTTGTTCTTTTTAGAAGAGACATTTGTCTTTTTGTCTACTGATGGATGTGCAGTTGTGTTTGCACTAGACCGTTTTCTGGTTGTATTCTTTGATGGAGTAGCATTTTTTCTTTGTTTCTTTAGCAGTATTGTTGGGAGATGTGCTATAGGTTCTGTTTGTATTCGTTTTCTTTTTAAAGGTTTGGTTTTTTGAGGTACAGGGTACATATCTAGGTGGGGGGGGGGTGTACAGTGTATTTAGCCTGTTCTATTCTAGGATACAAGGAACGTCAGCGTTGACTTTGTTTGCATCAAAGTTAACTAGGAGTAGACCTGCGACTGTACACAGACGTGAAAGTGCTATGTAACTCATACCTTCTTTAAAGACTGTGCTCCCAATTTTAATCAATGCGTGATCTAGGGTTAGACCATGCGATTTGTGAATAGTGACAGCATATGCACCAGATAAAGAGAATTGTTGTCCGTGTGTTTCTACATGTCTTTCAAAAAAAGTAATTGTGCTATTATGCAGCCTATTTATTTTAACTTCTGCAAGTTTGTCAAAGTGGATGATGACACATTGAATGTTGTCATGTGGATATGTTTGGAAGCCAACACCTGTACCATTTGCTCCATTGACTAAACCTTGTTCTATGTCAAGGTTAGATTTTAGAATTACTCTACAGTTTAGACAGAGGTAATACTTTTTCTAATCCAGCTGTGTTGGAGGTATGTTTGTCTAAGCTATTTAGTCGTGCTGTTGCTTGTTGACACTTAGGGAGTGCCATGGCGTGCACTTCTACTTTGTCTGTGGAGCTAATATGCAGTATGGGTTGCATTTCTTTTTTTTAACATTGTATCGTTGAATTGACTATAGCTTGCAAGGGTTGGCATCAAGGATATGCTTTTTATATTTTGTTGAGTTCATTGTTCCATGACATCCGAGGCAGGTGTGCTTTGTCCATACAGCCCATGGATTAGAAGAGTTTGTAAGATGGATTTTGCATCTTTCGTAAGCAGACCAGTTCCGATGCTTTTTGAAATGTTAGCATAGGTGAGATCTGCAGACTGGTGCATGTTTTGAGTTAACTCTCTGTAGCGAAAATGTTGACAGAAATTTACATTTCCAATGCTGCCAAGTGTTATGGCATTGTTTGGGTCCTAATGTTTTGGAAATAGGTTGAACTTTTACTGGTGTTAACTGTAAGAAGTCTCTGAAAACAATAACGTGTTTTCCTCCAAACAGTTTTTCGTAGTCAGTTTTTAGGACTTCTTGCCTTCTGATATAAATTAAAGGCAACATGAGGTTGGAAACCATGCTTACTTCATCTACTAGGAGTACTTTCATTTGTTTCAGAATTCTGCGTACTTCAGAAGCAGCCTCTGCTGATAATTTGTAGTATTCCATTTGTTTTGGTGTTCTACTGGGAGGAGCAGTAGTCAGTGTAAAGTTACACCTCCTATGTTGTAGACCGCTAAACCGTACAACAGCTGAAAGGTTATTGTTTGGTAATTCTTATAGAGATGTGCTGATTATTTTAATTAAGAACATTTTACCAGAACCAGCTTCACCACTTACATACAGGAGCAGAGGTTTATAATTATTACAGCTACATGTTTTAGTTTCATGTTTAAAACCATGTTCAATTTCTTCAGTGACTTCTACATAAATGGTGAGGTCATCATTTAGCTGTGATCTGAGCACTGACAAGTGTTCTTCATATTGTTTAGATTGATGCATGGTATTTTCTACCTCAGTCATGGCTATTTATGCTTCATTTAGAATGAGTGATTCTCCAAGTGGTTCTTGGATTCCTTTAAGGTAAGGTTGAATGCCCTCAGGAGTGCCTTTATCTAATACAGGTTCAATGTCTTCCTTTTGTTGGCGTTAATTGTCTCATATTTGTTTGTATTGTTTGCAATTGGCATTTGTTATTCTGCTTTCATTTGCAATGAATGCAGCTTCAAATGATTCATGCTCACCTAATAATTCATCTTTTTTCCTCCATGGTTTAAAAAGTCATAGTACGGCTATGTAATAAAGTTCTCTATGTTGTGTAGATTGAAATGATAACTGTATATGATTAATTAGGCTGGGTTTATTATGTTTTACTAGGCTTCCTTCACAAGTTGAGACTGAATATTTGCCAGTTGTCACATGTGGTGTGACATTGTTTTTTTAGGAGTAGTTTTGGGCTATGTCGTACAGGCACATGTTTTCCAAAGCAGGACTTCTGTTTGGGTAGTATGTGTCAATTCAATTATTTTTTAAAATGCGTTGGCTGTTGAGATCATTTGTGGCTATTGTTTCTATCTCTTGGTAGGATTTTAGCACTCTTTTTCCGGATAAAGATAAACCAAGATTCGCCAGACAACGGGCCTCATTACAAGTTTGCCGGTCTGGGAATTACGGTACCAGTAAGATCCGTAGTTCCTGGAGTGGCAAACTATGAGTTGTGCTTGCGGGTGCCTTTCTGCCCACCAGGTCGGACCTGGCGGGCAGAAAGGCACCTGCAAGCACAGCATGTCGGATGTTATTAACGGTGCTGGTGCATCCGACATCCCCATTCAGCCCTATGGGGCCAAATGTGAATGGTGAGCATCATTTTTACGGCACCCACGAATGGGCAATTACCGGGTCCGTTCGGGTCGTAATGACCCGGTAATTGCCCATTCACGGGTGCCGGAAAATATTGCAAGTTTGGCGGCAGCCTGCCGGTTTTACCAGCAAGTCTACCGCCAAACTTGTAATGAGGCCCAATGTGTGTTTAAATTTGCCATATAAGGCTGTACCTTTTAAATGGTCTGCAGCTTCACACACCTACATTCTCTATGGGAGAGCATTTTTATACCGAAGCTGTACAATGTTTGTGACAGTGTTTCGTCAGATGATATGTCATCCCAGAGGTCTTTTATCTCCGTTTTCTCAGCTTTGGTGAGATAGGCTGTGACATATCTTGCAACTGCAGTGGAATTGTCTGCAATACATTGTACGTCTATATTTGCATTCTACAAAAGGGCAATGATTGCATTGTAATCATTAATGTACTTCGATACTTCATCCCTTTTAATGTTGTATGTTTTTTTAGGTGATTTGCCTTTTACACTGTGTCTAATAGGAGATGTCACGCTATTTACTTGTCCTTTTGTGCAAACTGATCTAGGGAAGCCAAAGCAACATTTGGTATAGTATTTACCTTTGTTTTTATATCTAAGTCGGCAGTATATGCCACACTTACGTTTTTGGAAGCCTAAGATTTGTGTATGTAGGTCACAATGTGTGGTTTATGAAGGGATGTCACAGGTAATGTATTTTTCAATAAACTGTAAAACAGTGGCATCACTGTCATGGCCAAATTTGGGAGCATCTTTTATCCACAAAAGCATGTGGATGTGTGGTTCTCCTCTGGATTGATATTCTTTTCTCGAAAAGAAGTGTTCAGAGCGGAGGGGTTGTTTTATTGCAGATATATTGCAGCATGGCAATGAAGCAATGGTGAAAGTACATTGATACATTGACAGGACCAAGAGAACAGAGTTCTCCTGTTTAAAACAAAGATCTATTCCCTCTTTATTTTGGTTTGTAGTGCGTAAGAAGTTGTGCCAGTGATTCCATGCATATTCTGCACAATTTAAAGTAACAAACCATGTGCATGGGCCTAGGTTCCATAGCACACAACGTACATCAGCGTGACATCAGAACAAGCATTCTTTTGTACCATGCATGTTTGCCAAGAGTGTGACACTTGACTGCAAAACTTCATCTTGGTCTTTTATCTTTTGAAGTAGTTGCGTAGCGAAGATGTTTAAAAAATGAGAGCCTGTTTTTAATGTGTTTGCAAATCCATAACATAGAGTTGCTAGTTCACTTTCGAACAGAAGATGGAAAATGTATTCTAAATTTTGTCTTAATCTGGGATCTTCAGAATACATTCATAAAGAACGATATTCTGATGCAGTTATTTGTGTGGATCTTTCATCATATCTTCCTCCTTTTCCTGTAGGAAAGAGTAGAGGAAAAGAATGTGCTTCTACACTTTTCTCCCATATGCTCATTGGGGATCCTTTGGCTTGACGCATTTGATATGTTCCTAATGCATCTTCTATGGGGGTCAAAGGTTGATCTATTGGCCATTATACTCCAAGGGCCCGATTCATAGAAGTAAATAGCGCTGAAAAATGGGCGCATGCATACAAAACATACGCAAGCGCCCGTTTGTTGATTCATGGAAAACATAGCGCGTGGCTTACCGGAGACTTGCACTGAATCCGCGCAGGTCCAACACATCACTGCAACACCACGAACGCCTTGCGGGAGACGCCCAGCGGAGGCACATACCATCTAGTGCAGTCACCTAAAAAGGGGGCGGAATGCGTGGAATGGGAAACAACAAGCGTAAATGTGGCCATTATGTGGGAAGTATCACAGTAAAATACTTGCAATGCTTACACGCGCGCTAACAACACGTATTCATGGAATTGAACAGGGCTCTCCTGCGCGTGTGGAAAGACGCGCTAATCTGGAAACACGTCCGCCAAGTGAAAGCCGGCGTAAGCGTCACCACGCATCAAAAACAATGCATGAAAAGAGCATGCAAACAGAAACGCGTGCCTGCAGCTACGATGAATGTCCCATTTTTCACAGCTGTGATCGTGGTACACCGCAGGATTAGGAGGATAGCCAGGGCACGCATTTTTCTACCCAGGATCAGCCTTTTTGGGATGCCTGAAGACCAGGTCTATGGCAGGTATAGGTTTCCCCCCATATCCTATTAGACCTGGTCATAGAGTGGGAAGATGACCTAACATCACCCACCCTGTGCTCCCAAGCACTGAGCCCCTTGGAAAAGGTGCTTAATGTACTGCATTTTTGGGCCACTGAGTCATTTCAGCAGACAAATGCAGCTGGCATTTCACAGGCCACGCAGTCACGCTGCCTTCACCAGGTATTGGCAATCATGACTGCATGCCCCTCAGTCTGCAGGCACATATACATGTCCCGAATACCCACTAGAAAGGCAGGCCATGGTCCAGGACTTTTACGGGGTGGTGCACTTCCCGAAAGTGCTTGGTGCCATCGATTGCACCCATGTGGCCCTACTTCCCCCAAGGCCACAGAGCACATTTATCACAATTGCAAGCACTGGCAATCCATCAACGTGCAGGTTGTATGTGATGCCAAGGGAATCATCACTTTTGTATATGCCAACTATCCGGGGTCCACCCATGATAGTTTCATATTCAGAATGTCACCCCTACAGCGGTCCCTGGAGGCTGGGAGGCATGGCAACACATGGCTCATTGGTGTGTACAAATGGCCCTGCAAATGCATGCATGTCTCACACAGACAAAACCACACCACTACTCACAACCCATCTCACCTCTACAAGGGACAGTGCCTATCCTCTGAGCACCTGCATGATGACGCCAATACAGAACCCCAACACACCACCCCAGGTAAGATACAACGCACCCCATATTGCAACCAGGGGCATAGTGGAGCGCACATTTGGAGTGGTAAAGTCACGCTTCCGCTCTGTTGACCACTCAAGTGGTGAGCTACTCTATGCGCCACCAGTAGTGTGCATGGGATGGGTGTGTCTGGCAGTATTGTGGCAGCATATGTCCTGTACAATGTTGCAACACGGTGCAGCGTACTGGTGGACATGTTGGTGCCCCCACATCCCCAAACACATGCACGGTGGCTGCGCATGGGAGGGGAAAGGGCACGTGGCGAGGCTGCCCGTACCCAGCTTGTGGCACAATTTTACACCTAAAATCCAACCCCTGCGGAGTGCACACAGGCCTGGCACATTCCAGGTGATAATCGATGATGACAAAGGGACAGTCATCTGTCCCAACCTTAACACCCTGAGAATGTGTCCTCAGAAGGGCTACATTGTGTGCATCCCTTAGTACTAAAAGTATCTCAATCTGGTGTGCACAAAAGGAACACATGGAAGATGGAGTATGCCAGAAACAGCATGACAAATTACACATCTAAATGCCGGTATGTCACCTAAACCCTCCCACACTTCATGTCACCTGCCTGACTCACCATGGCATGGCATGCAATGTCAGAGAAATAAATGGCCAACACACAACACTACTGTCACAAAGCGTGCAACAATCAACCTTAAAACTCCACAAATAACAAACATCAATATAATAATGTACACATGAACATCAATTAGCCTGTACAACAAACCAGAAACACAAGACCTAAGAGTTAACCTGTCTGACCGTGACC